>NC_060125.1:103466175-104716175 GCF_021461395.2 Schistocerca americana | reverse complement strand
TGACATAAGGTTCAAGCAGGAATGAGTGTTATTTCCAGTTGAGGAAACTTCCATTGTTACATGCGTCTTAACAGATTGCAGCTAGGAGGAGGGAAGATAAAAAGGTAAAACAACAAATAACAGAGAAAAGATGTATATTGTTTTACAACGATAACATTTTCTTAACTGATTACTCCAGACATGACGCTTTGTGACTGCATGTCATAAATGCATGTGTCTTTTATTCATCAGACAAAACACATTTGCATTCAAGTTATTATATCTTCTCCAAAATAAAGTAGTTTTATTAAAACAAGACAAAGGAGAAAATTACCAATACGTCCTTATAAGTTGTCGACATTGCGCTCAGTGAAAGTAAATGAGCAGATGCTTTAGTCATTGCTTTCCTAAAATTATTATGAGCACAACGAATAGCTTTTAGTCCAATGACTTTTTCGAGCTGGTATGACACTAACGGACGCTGTTGATTAGCGGAACTCTCGCACCACTGAAGGGCTGAGTGATATAGACATTGTCAGTAGTCTTGAGAAACAGTTGAAATCGCTAAAACTCAACCAAGATGCAGCGGTCGATGGAATCCGTTTCAGATTCTATATTGAGTTTGAGACGGAGCTAGCTTCTCTTTTAACCGTAACTTAGCATATATCTCTCGAACAAAGAATGCACAGGCCGCACCCGTCTACAAGAAGGTAGCTGTCGTGATCACAAGACTACCCTCCAATATCCGTGATATCCATTTGTTGTAGAATATTAGACCGTATTCTGGGCTCAAACGTACTGAGTTATCTGAACAGGACATCTCTATGCTGACAAGCATGGATACCGAAAACATCGATCATATGAAACCCAACTCGCACTTGTCTCAAGTGAGATCATGATAGACATCCTTCAAAGTAATCAGGAAGATGCAGTGTTTCTTGACTTTCGAAAAGCATTTGATTCAGTACCACATCTAGACTTATTATCAGAATTACGACCTACAGGATGTCAAACAAAATTAGTGACGCTATTGGAAATTCTTTTGGTAGTGAGGACGCAACATGTTATTTTAAATGGAGTCATCGATAAATGTAGAAGTAACTTCAGGTGTGCTACAGGGACGTGTATGGGACCAATGCCGTTCATATTGCGTATTAATGACCTTGCAGACAACATTAATAGCAACCTTTGATTTTTCGCAGGTGATGCAGTTATCTGTGATGAAATACTGTTTTAAAAGAAGCTGCGTAGTTGTAAGTCGGACCCTGACACGTTTTCAAAGTGTTATAAGGGCTGACAGCTTGCGATAACTGTTCAGAAATGCACACAAAACAAAGTAATTCAGTATCCTATGACTGCCGTATCCACAAGTGACAGCTGGTATTTATTCAGTACATACAAAGACCTGCGTGTAGCAATTTGTGAGGATATGAAATGGAGCGGTCGCACAGTCTTAACGGTAGGCAAAGCATGTCGTAGACTGCATTTCATTCGTAAAAAACTAGAGAAATTCGGTCAGTCTTCATAGGGATTGCTTACAAAACACGGGTGCGGCCCATCTTACAATATTTCTCAAACGTGTTCGTCCACGTAAGACGAACAGTGGATATTGTACGTATATAAAAAAAGAGAACAGCAGCAATTGTCACAGGTTTGTTTGACCCATAGGAGAGTGTCACAAAATACTAAAAAGCTGAACGGACAGACGCTTGTATACAGACGTGAACTGTCCCGAGGAAATCTACTTATAAAGTGCCAAAATCCAGCTTTAAGTGATGAATGTAGGTATATACTACAACCCCATAGGGACTGCGGCGTCGACGTAAAATAAAGCGTGCCCAGAGCCTATAAGCGTTCATTCCTCTGAAAAGCGCGGGAAGAAACCTTAATGAGTTGTATAATGGGAAGTACGGTGTGCCATGCACTCCACATTGGTCTGCGGCGCATCACTGTAGAAGTAGTTGATTCGATGAAAGCCTATATAACTTCCATGGGTGCAGACAAAATTCGTTGCGTCGTTAGGCAGACGAGTAATAGCAGCTGTGATCTGATTTCTGTATAAATGATACGTTAATGGCAAAATACGTCATCACCTAAAAATAACACCTATTCATCGCCAATGTGCATTTCGAAGTATAGGATCATTGTTATGATTACAGGCTGCCAATAATTTATAGGACTATTGCTTCCATTTTATCAACAAGTAAATAAGCAATCTTATTTCAGGAAACTTAACAAATCATGTTATGGGCAAAGTGAAGAATGCCGGCCGCGGTGGCCGTGCGGTTCTAGACGCTCCAGTCCGGAGCCGCGCTGCTGCTACGGTCGCAGGTTCGAATCCTGCCTCGGGCATGGGTGTGTGTGATGTCCTTAGGTTAGTTAGGTTTAAGTAGTTCTAAGTTCTAGGGGACTGATGACCACAGCAGTTGAGTCCCATAGTGCTCAGAGCCAATTGAACCATTTTAAAGTGAAGAATGTAAACCATGCATACTTAGCAGCAGCTGGGAGTGCTATTATTACTGTAAACATAATACATTTGTGCAAATGTCTGCATACACTGACGAGGAAACATTTGAAACACTAAGAAGGAGTTGTGCGACATAAACGAAAGTTGGCAGGCGTGTGTTACATCTGAAAGAATCGTTCGCAACACTAAAAAAGAGTTGTGTGGCACAAATGGAAGTTGGTAGGCGTGAGTTACATCTGAAAGAATTTATTCCAATTCACTCCCGTCGCATAAGAGAGCAGCTAGTAGCGGCACGTTGAGGATGCAAATCAGGTTTCCTCTAAATAGTCGCTGTTACGTTCGTGAGCATTCTTTAGCTTTTAGATTGAACATGATGAGATGATGTCCTTAAAACCAACGCCATTATCAACTTCTTACTAGGTTATGTACGTGATTGTACGGGGTCGTGTAATAGGGCTACTAAAAACGTTCTGCGTATTGCAGGAAGACTTGGCAAGAATGTAGTCGCTGCACATGAATTCTGGCAGCGGTCGTCCGAGAATGTACAGTCGCAAGAAGACCGGGTTTCGGACGGGGCCACGTGGCACTACCGAAGGGAAAAGCCATCGTGTTCGGTGTATGGCTCTGGTGCACCGTACTGCTTCCGAAGCAGCAATATCAGCAGCAGTTGGCACGACAGTGACACAACGAACTGTTACAAATTGATTTCTTGAAGGACAGCTACGAGCCAGACGCTCTGAAGCGTGCATTCCACTGACCCAGAACTATCGCCGTTTGCAGGGCACGGTTCTGGTCTGTCGGCTTTTCTGATGCAAGCTGGGTCTATCTCGGTGCCAGTGATGCTCGTGTGTTGGTTATAAGGTGGCCAGCTGATGGCCTGCCACCAAACTGTCTGCCTGCTAGAGACATTGCACCTACAACTGGATCTATGGTCCGCGGCGCGATTTCGTGTGACAGCAAGAGCTGTCTCGTGGTTATCCCAAGTGACCTGACTCCAAATTTGTACGTCGAACTAGTTGAGCGGACGATTTGGATGGGATTCGGTTAATGAAAAGGGGACATACAATACAAGGTTTATTTCCCCAAAACAATTAATTAATTAATTGTAATGAATTACACTATGGTTTACAAATTGCAGTGACACAAACAATCAAACGGCTTTCAATATGAGGTAATAAAAATGTGAAATGTGAACAGAGAAATTTATTTTTGTGGTTTGAATCACTGCCAAACAAACTTTACAATTTGATTCTTTGACAAATAATCGCTGTGTATTAAACTACATACTTTCACATAATACAGTTAATTTTTTGAAATGTGAAGCAGAAACGTATAATTTAGAATTAAATTTTCAGTTGAAGTTACTCCTTCCTATACCTTCTTTAAAAGAGTGATAAAATTTTCAACAGGTATCTCAGCTAAAAATGCCCTAAAATCCTTAACACAACAACACGTACATGAGTAAATATATGTACGGCAAGGCCCAACATTAACAGCGCCAAGACATACAAACTTTCGCCAAGATGGGCCGCTTGCCGGTCAAAACATGTTACGACTACAGCAGCGGGCAAACTTACATAGGTAATAACACAGGCCACCTTGCAATCTTGCCAAAATCAGTTTACACGAAGGAGGAAGAAGGGGCGGGGGGGAGGGGGAGGGGTAAACAATAAATACCATACGCAAGTGCACTTGCCAAACCTACTACTGAAAATACAGTATAAAAGGCTCTCAATTAATGACAAATCCGGGAGAAGCCCGGCAATATTGCACCTGAGCGCTAGTAGCCAAAATAAGGTTGACAGACACCAAGGTCTGACATCATCTTAGGGCTAACTGGCACAACAGATAAATAAGAGTAAAAGAACAAGCAAATGCCAATGCTCAAGAATTTAAACAGGATTAAGTACACACGAGGCTAAAATCAATTGTTAGCGCCTTGGACATCGTCTTAGGCTTAATTGACACTACAAATAAAGGTAAAAGGACAGAAAAATGACAATGCCCAACAATTTAAATAAAATAAGTAAACACAAGGCTAAAAGCAATTGCTAGCAACTTAACAAGCACACACAAAATATCAGACTGCTGCCACATCACAAACGGAACAGGCGCGCGCGCAGTCCCCAGCAAGAAAGAAAACCAACAACACACACTCCAGTAACCGAGCCAGGTGTGATGTTACAAAATAAAAGTGATGGTGTTATTCAATGGAAAGTTGGAAATTGAGATTTATCTTACTGTTTTATCAATCACAATTGGCGTAAGAATCATGGATTGACCATTGTCATAAAATATTGCATTATGAGATGTGAATAGTTTTTACTTGCAGTTTCGCGTGGCTTGAGGCAGTCACAACTAGCGTGCTATTGATTAAGAAATCGCATTATCGTCTTTCTAATTACTTCATGATCGTAGATACGATCATACCCGGTTGTGAAGTTATTGCTATGACAAAACAATTTCCTAAGGGACCAGAAAGTTCTTAAGGGCGCAAAAACAACTGTAGCATCACACAAAAGGGAAATTCAATATTAAAGCTGATGCAAGAAGACGATAAAACAGTTTTCTTTTTATCAATGTAACACGCACATTGGACTGCTGATCTCCGTGTCTGTAATCTTAGCAAAATGCATAATTAAAATGAAAATAATACTGAGGAGATGATAGGAATGAGCACTGCTAAATGATTCAGTATTCCCAGAACAAATATTTATTATAAACTAAAACATAACCGTACCTTAAGCTTAGTACTACAATGACGGTAGATTTTTATGTCCATATCATGTCCATTGAGCGCTCTTTTATATAGCCATTGTCTTCTTTGAGTCGCTCGCGCGTCGTCACGGTAAGTTATAACAGTTCTTTACACTTCACTCAAACTCAGGCATAACACGTTTTTATACATTTAGTAAAAAATTAGATCAGACTGCCACAGATCTGCGTCCGTCTTACTTGAGAAAAACAGTACAAGTCTTTTTAGCGCTCAAGGCTTCATTTGTTCTCCAGCGAACAAAATAGTGAAGGATCGCATATCTATCCGTATTTTTCTGTTTATATTGCCGCCCAAAGACGACGAATCACATTATTTAGAAAATTCCACCGTCGCCATGCGACGCCTCATTATACATGAATCATTATTTACAAACAAGTATTTGCCTTCTGGCTGAAAGTTTTAACTACTCGTATTTGCTGTTTTAATGAAGTCAAAAATAGCGAATATCACATTGCCTCCCATGAGGAGTTAGGGAATGCCGAAGGATTACCTCGATCCTCATGTCCTCATGAGATATTCGTGATTTTTGGTGTGACATTTACATAATGTTACTGGTGTACTATGTACTTAAATTGAAATTACATTTATAAACACATATCAGATATTTATCATTTTTCAAAATAAAGTTTTTCATTCTTTGTTCATCAGTCACTTCATTCCATAATACCAAGATTATCATTTATGTGCATATTTAAGTTTGGTTCATATTTGCTTATAACGATAAGTGTACGTTCATTTCGCTCTTCAGGGGATAGAATTCAGAAATTACTTTCTCTTGGGCTTAACAACTAATACATGAGTACAGTGAGTGCTTATTTTCACTAAACTAGAGTGGACAATGTTCGAGCATCTGTTGACTCATTGTGGTTCAATTACAGTTTAATAACGTAGCACTACACTTCGTGATGCTTTCACTTTCTGTGTTAGCTGTCTACGGCGTTCATCATGCAGTACATCTGTCCTTTCCACTGTGGTGCCAGGAATTCAAGTGGCTTCCCAGGTTTTTATTTACAATATGAAACAGAAGAAGTGGAAAATTATTAGTGTAACTTACAACCTATTGGATACATTTGTTAAGGATCGGGACTGGTCTGGAGTTTAGGGTCTTCCTATAGTGCACATTCATTTTCTTTGTCCATCAAGAGACAGGATTATATTTCATTTTAGCAGTGTTCAGGAGTGCCGGTATTAATGGCTTTAAGGTCTGAGTAATCTAACAATCTACTTCTTACTCATCTTAACTTCAACTCAAGAAAATTGCTTAATTTACGTATGAAAATGTAGTCACACAAGTGTACAAATGTCATTCCTCCAGTATGTACGATGGAAGTCATGGCGGTTAGCAGTTTAAAGTTTGAATTGTTTCGTCACCCACACGTCAGCCACTCACAGCGGCTGCACAGTGTTGCGTGAGCTCCAGTACTCAGTATCCGTTCGCGCTCAGGCTGCTGGTCGTCGATAGCTTCTTTTTCTTTGTGGACTTCGTATCACACGAGTGCATCGATACAAACACCTCGCGCGCGTTTTCCATCGGAGGAGCCGGACACTGAAGCTGCCTCCATACTTCTCTGTCAACTGCCTCCCATGAGGCTCACAGGTAAGTGACGACGAATGTTTTAGCTGTCGCTGCACTTAGAACAACACTGAACTTTGCGTTGCACCTGTTGTCGTAGCCTTGACTTCTTTTTACACTTGCAGTACAACACTACCACTAATATACAGCGAACAGTTATTTTTATTACGCACGTCGCACTTTAGTGTGCATCTTCACACAGCATTCGTGCTTAGTTCCTTCGCCGATAGAGTTCATTTACAAAACAACCAATTTTGCAGGTTTCCTCCATTGGTACAGAAAGACTTATATTCTACTATTTACAAAAGATCACTTACGAGCTAATATTTACAATTAATGGTCACTCCTTTTGTTAAGTCCAGTGAACAACTGCTTTATGAATGGACTCTTTATATCTCAAGGTTTACTTTCACTAGTGAACCTAAAAATATTCTTTCAAACTTTCTTTTAAGGGCTCATCTCCTCATTATGAAAACTACAGGTTTCGCAACACTCGTTGCATTTATTCTTTAGTGCACCTAAGATCATTTTCTACTGCCACGCAGCATATCTACTACTTAACGAGTACGCATTTAACGCTGAATCTTTTTTTTGTGCTTTCCTTTGTGCTTGCCAAATTCTTTTTTTATATTTGAGGGCAGACTGGATAACAATAGGTCTCCCACTTCGCTTCATGTACTCAGCAATCGTTCTCTGTTAAAAAAAAAAAAGGGTAACGCGTGTCTACTATTTTTCGTATGAATGGAATTACCGACAGTTCACTGGGTTTACGCAACCGGTCCATAACAAACATTACCAAAGCTAGCGAAGTTCATCACGCTACGTGTCTTATTTTTCATAAGCACTGCTTTGCCTCGAAGCACACGTGCCTTTTACAAGTCGACCCTTGGTCTGGGTTAATGAACCAGGATCAAAAGGAACGGGCACAAGGAAAATGGATTTCATAAGAGGAGTGCCTTAGGAGACATTTTTGCAATAAAATCTGCATGTAAATAAAATTATCATAATAAACATAGGCACATATATAAATTTCAACCTCTTTCATTACAGCATGCCTTGCTACTTCTACGTCTTACTCTGGTTATAGTCAGCATTAAGTTTAAATATCACTGCATTGCTCGTTCTTTAGATTAGCCTTCAATTAGGGTATTGAATGGTTGCTAGATTACACTACAAATCTTCTGAAGATCTTTACTTGGACTTATTTATGATACAGAGGGCTTGCTGTGTGGTTATTTAGTACCTTGATTCTACTGAAATCAATTCGTCAGCTAACATTCCTCATATACTCTTTACATTGGGCTCAGATCACAGGGAAATAGTTTACTTTCATAGCAATTAATGGCCTCGTGGAGTACTTACGCTACATTATTGATGCTTCATGGTTTGCCTCTATTTGTACTGTATTTCACCTAACTTAGTTTACTACAGCTTATTGTCTCCTTGCGTGAACACATGCGGGTTACCACTTGTTTTTCCATTCAACAGCACGCTTGAACTGAACTTTAAGCTATTTCTTCTACTCCTGTCCACTGTCTGGAGTGTTTGAACATGTAACCTTTTTTTTTCTTTTTAAGCAGGTAATTTGGGCTTTTACAACAGAACTTCAAGTACTTACATTACTAAAAATAAATCTATAAATCTTCTTGTACCTTGAGAGAAGTGCTTATTTACGCATCCTCCTCCATTTCTCACCTTTACATATTTATATAGATCCTGGCAATCACCTCGCAAGCACATTTTTTTATTACTAACTTAAAGCTAAATTGAAATTCTTTCTGCAACCTTAATTTCCTGCTTCAGCTTGTTGAAGAAATATCAGTTCATGTCCATCACTATAAACAATTTTTTCATACATAGCATTTAATACTTACAGGTTACATGTAGTAGCCGTTACCATGTAGTCAGTGCGCTGTTCAACACAATACTTATCATTAACAGTTCACACAAGGAAATTTCCAGTACGCAAGAGGTAAGAAACCAAAACAGATGCTATCTGCAGTTGAGGCTGTGTCTGTAAACTAACTCTCTGTTTCAGTGGACCAATCGCTCCCGATATGGAGCAACCCTGAATCGGCAATGATAAAACTTTTGAAACAGAAGACTCCTGTCTGAAGAGACATGGTGACATGACATTGATGTTTGCTCCTGTATCAACAACGGCTGTGAAACGAATGTTGGCAATAGAAATCTTAATCGAAGCCTGGACCTGTTCATCATAAATTTTGTTAATGTCTTGAGCTTCTAGGTCAGGTGCAAGGTCATCTCGTAAGTCGGTCTCTTGGTCGTACCGTATCGCATTAACATACTCAGAATCAGAGTATTCGTTAGCACCCCCACTGGAACCGGTAGCGACCTCTAGGAGGCTGAAAGGCGCTGCCTCTAATTTTCCGCAGAATGTTTAACCTGTTTGTCATTCATGGCCTTAAGTGTTCCGTTTCATATTGGTGCTGGTTATGTGGTACAAATGCCGGTGTAGAGGGGTAAAATCCACTGGGTGCATTCACTTGTGAATAAAATACTTGAGACGGCTGCTGTCGCCCGATCTTTTGGTTGCCGGCAGAACCATTTCCTTGTGAAGGAAAGTTCGCATTTGGTACCGTTTGAAAATTGTTCTGCGGTCCTCTATTCTGTGAAAAGTTATTCTGATGTGCTGGGTGGCCTCCGCCTTGCCCATGCCACTTGCTATTTTTCGACCTATAACTTTGATTGTACACTGGCCCATTTGAAAAATTACCAATCGTTTGTGGAGAATTTCCATACTGCTCCGGCGCAGAATTAAAGGGTGGGTTTCCGTACTGATGTTGCACCTGGTGGTTGTAAATTGGGTGGTATCTCTGCTGATTACTGTAATTGGTTTTCTGCTTCCATTTAAAGTTATTGCCGTTTGCGTTTTCATAACGGCTGGCAGGTTGGCAACAGCGGTCGCAGTAGCTCGCTCTCTCCTTCGGCGCATTGTTGTCCGCGTGCGATGCATTCTGCTGGCTGCCAGGGAAGAATTTGCCGCTGCCAACCTTGGAGCGCACATCCTCGCTAATTAAATCTAAGGAATCCAGCACAGAAAGGAATACATCCGTGTCTTCTTCGGACACATTTACTAGTTTCTCTCTAATATACACAGGGAGTTTGCTTTTGAGAATCATAATTACGTCCTTGGAAGAAATCGGAGAATCCCAGAATTTAATTTTTGCTAGATACTTCTCGAAGTATCGCCGGAGACTTCCATGCTTCTCATTGAAAATTTCCGCACCATACACCTCCTTCCTTAATCTTTGCTGTACCCCATTACTCCAAAATTTTGCCAAGAACATTTTCTCAAACTCTTCATATTTCCTACACGTGTCTACCATTTCCGTTCCCCATAATGCTGCATCACCAGAAATAAAGTCAGTGACGAACTGAATACGCTGTCTGTCTGTCCAGCTCCTGGGAAATATGCCGGAAAAATTCTTTAGGAACACGATGGGGTGTATTTCTCGCTTCTGCGGATGAAAAACAGGAAAAGTGCGATGCTTAATCACACTTTCCTCTTGCATTAAACTCACGATTGTGGGCGGATAATTTATTTTCCCTACTCGGGGCTCAACAGGACTGTTGTTTTGCATGTAATCAGGCGGTGAACGATAAGGAGTTGACCGACATTCGTCACCGTCTAAAGAGTTGTTCCCTATAGTTTGCGTATGCTTGTGCGGATTTTCTACCCAGTTTCTCAGCATTCTGACTTCGTCCACTACTTGCTGCTTCCACTCGGGAAGATCCCGTGTAAGTGTCCTCCGAATCTGTCCCAATTCGGAAAAAACTGTGTCTCCCGACTTACCAGGACCAGCTAAGATTTCATAAGTTACATCCTTGACAGTCTCCCTAAGCTCCTCCCTGACCTTCTTTTCGATAAAAATATCTTTACCCTTTATCCATTCACCGTAGTGTTCCGACAATGCCTCCGCGTGTGCTTTCACGGTGCTCTTTACCTGTTCTTCAGTATTGATTGAGTCTATCTGCCTCGACAGATCCTCCACTACACCTTCAATGTCAGATACTGCATTTCTAACTGAGTTTATTTCTTTGGTAGCTGCCTGAATTTTTGTGTTTAATGTTCCAGATACTTCAGCTATTTCACTTTTCACCTGTTTCTGCATTTTCTGAATTTTATCACTGATCTTAGTTTGCACCTTACCCAAATGGGTATTTAATTTAGCCGTTATTTCTTTATGCAGATCCGTTTTGATTGTGCCTAGCTGTGTTTTTAATGATTCGCTTACAGCATCTAATCGGGCGTTAACAGTCTCATTTTGTGTTTTTATAGTCTCATTTACTGCGTCAAACTGTTGTTTCAGCAATTCCATTAACGCACCGAGGTCATTTGTAGCTGCAGCGGGAAGAATTTGGACTTTAGGGTCACTTTTCCCTGTTACAGACATGGTTAGTTCAGTTTCCACACGGTAACCTACCGTTCGCGATCGTAAAGGGTATGGAATACTATTAACGTCTTCACTCTCGTCTCCTGTTGTCACCTGTCTCTGTTTACTATCTGCCATTTTCGTCAGTAAATCACGTGCTACGCAAGGCTTTCGTCGTTTGTCAGTGACGTGGTGAGTCCGCTAAGAGCACCGCTCTCGCGTGAGCAACAAATGAAATTCTATCTGGCGAGAAGACAAGATGGAACCTAAACGTTTCAGACAAATGAATGAAGATGTTCCTCACTGCAAATTGTACACTATATCCACCATGTTGAAAATGTAATACAGCTATTCTAACAATGAAAAAAAATTCTGTCATCAGACTACGAAGAATTTTACTTTGAAAGATAAAGTAAAGCAGATTTTCTATAGCGGGAAGGAGATAGAAAGGATGTGGATCGACTTGGAAAAGCAACGTTGCTACTAAAGCACTACACTGCGTATGCAAAATTCTGACTTACTTATTGATGGCTTGGTTACCGCTATGTTGTCTCAGCAAATTCGCGTCTCTTTTCTTTTCCTTTCTCTCGATAATTAAACTGTGTTATCGACCAGCGTATTTTCTGTTTTACTCACAGAGAGATGATGTGTACATGAAACGACAGAACATTTATTAACACAAGCACATAGAAAATTTTCCAAGAATTTGAACTAATTTTTGGTCAAGTCCCTGTTCGGGCGCCAAGTGTGACGTTACAAAATAAAAGTGATGGTGTTATTCAATGGAAAGTAGGAAATTGAGATTTAGCTTACTGTTTTATCAATCACAATTGGCGTAAGAATCATGGATTGACCATCGTCACAAAATATTGCATTATGAGATGTGAATAGTTTTTACTTGCAGTTTCGCGTGGCTTGAGCCAGTCACAACTAGCGTGCTATTGATTAAGAAATCGCATTATCGTCTTTCTAATTACTTCATGATCGTAGATACGATCATACCCGGTTGTGAAGTTATTGTTATGACAAAACAATTTCCTAAGGGACCAGAAAGTTCTTAAGGGCGCAAAAACAACTGTAACATCACACAAAAGGGAAATTCAATATTAAAGCTGATGCAAGAAGACGATAAAACAGTTTTCTTTTTATCAATGTAACACGCACATTGGACTGCTGATCTCCGTGTCTGTAATCTTAGCAAAATGCATAATTAAAATGAAAATAATACTGAGGAGATGATAGGAATGAGCACTGCTAAATGATTCAGTATTCCCAGAACAAATATTTATTATAAACTACAACATATATCGTACCTTAAGCTTAGTACTACAATGACGGTAGATTTTTATGTCCGTATAACGTCCATTGAGCGCTCTTTTATATAGCCATTGTCTTCTTTGAGTCGCTCGCGCGTCGTCACGGTAAGTTATAACAGTTCTTTACACTTCACTCAAACTTAGACATAACACGTTTTTATACATTTAGTAAAAAATTAGATCAGACTGCCACAGATCTGCGTCCGTCTTACTTGAGAAAAACAGTACAAGTCTTTTTAGCGCTCAAGGCTTCATTTGTTCTCCAGCAAACAAAATAGTGAAGGATCGCATATCTATCCGTATTTTTCTGTTTATATTGCCGCCCAAAGACGACGAATCACATTATTTAGAAAATTCCACCGTCGCCATGCGACGCCTCATTATACATGAATCATTATTTACAAACAAGTATTTGCCTTCTGACTGAAAGTTTTAACTACTCGTCTTTGCTGTTTTAATGAAGTCAAAAATAGCGAATATCACACTGGCTGACCACAGTAATTTCAACTCTGAATCAGGGCGCGTGAGCACACCGGGTCCACGCAAAACACACGCTGCTAAATAATTCCCACCAACAGACACGGCCGCTCTCCGGGCGGGAAAACAGGGACGACGACCGGGTACACAACAGCAGAATACTCGACACCCAGATTCCGGCTAAAATGGAAGCACGCAGAAAATATGATCAAGCTGAAGTAAGGTGATGTAAGGTGAAACGAACTCCGCCACGCAGACCGGACAGAGCAAACACACACAAAAACTGCCCTGCAGTCCTTACAACTCCTGAGTGCGGAAACCCAAGCGATATCGTGGCACGCTTTTCAGAGGCTGAGAACCTCGAGTGATCTCGTGCGGGAATCCATCAGTTGTCCACTACACCACATCATCAACACGGTACACTGCCCAATGCCCAAATCAACGAGGCCCGCCGACAACGAGACCACACCTCCGTGCCGGGGCGGAAGGCAAAATACCACCAGCTCGGTGCGAATCCAACTGCCGAGCCGAGCGCGCGCGGCTCCCCGCGAAAAACGCTCCAGAGGGCAGCAGCCGCCTCAGCGCCTGCGCACGCCGAACCAGACGGAAACAGAAATACAAGCCGCTATCGACAGTGCCGGATACGCAACACGCCAGAGAAATGGCACACTAGTTATTCAACCTGTTACGTCGCCATTCAGGAACAGCATTCCAGGAGGTATTTTCCAACAGGATACCGCTCGCCCAAAAACCGCTTCTGTGACGCAACATGGTGAACAGAGTGTCGAGATGCCCCTTGACCCACTCGATTACCAGCTCTGTCTCCATTCGAGCCCATATGGGACATTATCGGACAACAACTCCAGCGTCATCCTCAGAAAGCGTTAACCGCCCTTGCATTGACCGACCAAGTCCAACAGGAATGGAGTGCCATCCCACAAAGTGACATCCGTCACCTGTACAACGCACGTTTGCGTTCAACTTCTCGTGACTACACCGGTTATTAGTGCACCTGCATTTCCCAGTTGCAATGGCTTATCTCGTGTTTACATTAATCTGTGATCTTGCAATGTTACACAAATCTATTGTCGAAGTTTGATTAGCCTACATTAATTATTTTTTGGTGTCGCGATTACTTTTTCTGTCGGTGCATGCAGGTGTATGTCATGTATGTTGAAATCAAATGAACTGGTGCTGGTGTTATTTACGACGTATACTAATTTCTTTCCCATCAATCTTCTAACTACATTGATGCGAACACGCACGCGACTTTCTCACCTGCGTCAGCTCTTCAAATGGTTCAAATGGCTCTGAGCACTATGGGACTCAACATCTTAGGTCACAAGTCCCCTAGAACTTAGAACTACTTAAACCTAACTAACCTAAGGACATCACACACACCCATGCCCGAGGCAGGATTCGAACCTGCGACCGCAGCAGCCTCGCGGTTCCGGACTGCAGCGCCAGAACCGCACGGCCACCGCGGCCGGCGTCAGCTCTTCATTCCAGAGTACCAACTGTACTCAACGATCCTGATTATTTGTTGGATGTATTCCGCTTTCTGTCTCCAATGAAGTTTTTCTCCTCTGCAAATGTCTGTTCATGGGGCACGTTCTAGTTCTAAGGTCTCTATTACTTTCTTCTTCAGAACTAAGAGCAGATACATGCATGTGGTTAGGCTTAAAATATGGGGACACTCTATGTGAACGTCTGACACATGGTTTCAAAGTTTATTTGAATTTCTAAATCATAAACTTGTTAATTTGAATTTAAATCGGAAAAACAGTAAACAGTGTTTTCAAAGTAAAGTACTATTGATAATAGTATAATCCTATTTGATTATGTTGAGAAATTTTGTGCTGTGGCGTTATTTGTGCCATGTCTTGGCTGCCGTATTCTAGTGTTGAAATAATGCTGTGCTGCTGACTGGAAATCATTAACATTTCAGTCAATGAGTATTTGGTATAATACCTGAAAATTAAAAAAAAAGCTGTTTTTAAACACTGGAATTCGTGACGGTAACAGTTACAGTAAATTCACACGTTATTACCTACTTGCGTGTAGCTGTTACTAACTAATGTTCTAATCTGTTAATCACTATGCCAAATAATTCTACATTTTATATTTCTGAAATTTGACGTAACTGTATCGTAACCCCCCAAAAATTTCTGCTGTGCCTGACGTCATCAGAGCGTTTACAGCCGATTGTTACATGCACACATTTTAATAACAGCTAATTTGTTCAAAAGCCGATTATTACCCCTGAGTGTAGATCATGTTAGCCTTGTTATATAATTAGTGTTTCACTGAAATATGAAAATCAATCAGACATACTTCCAACTGACCTATCTAATGTGAACTTTAGTAATAAGACTTTCAGCTGAGATTCTAGTAACTAGCTGTACACTTTTCCATAACGTTTTGTTTAAAAACCGGAACTAATTCTATTGATGTAATAGGTACACGTAATATTCGCCAATTTACTTGAAATGATGTATGTCTGAATAGTACACACTCTTGGTCATCACTTTGTAATTGTTCACCTTAGGATGGGGCTCTGCCAATAAGGACGTAGTTTTAAGACGATGTATTTTACGTTTATTTCTGTCATACCTCCCTCCCCTCACCCTCCTACTCTAGATCAGTTGCCGTGCCCATAGATGATAGACTGTCATCCTACTGATTAGGGGATATATAATACTGTTTGTTTGTGATCATTATCGTTATTGCTATAATTTATCACTCTATTAGTATAAGTTAAATACTTTATCGATATACTGTGTTACGCAAAATAGCAGGCCAAAATGGTTGCCACAATCAATTATGGCGGTCCAAGATGGTGGCTTCATGAATTGTTGCATTAGTTGGCCCAAAGTCACCAAGATCGCCATCTAAGACGGCTGTCACTATGAAATCGCAGGAAACCTCTGAAATTTAAGAAATCCAACCAAAGTCAGTGGTGTTGCAGTAACCTGCTCCCTCTACTCACCCACAGCCTCTGGGCTTACTAAACATCACATGGACTTAGCACCCGTGTTCTCTGCTTGTAAAACCACAGATCTGCTGCCTCCAGACAGAAAAAAACTGACTCACATAGTCGAATGTAAGCACTAACAATCTCCTTGATTGCTGTGATTATTATTACTTGTTGCATATGTGTTTTAATTTTATTAATATTTCTCCCTCAGTGCAATGCCTCCTTGGTGCACTGAAGCAGAAATCAACAGAAAGACTGCCTGAAATATCGGAGCAGGACATTGGGTATCCACTGTCTCCAGGGTTGGCACAACTCATAGAGCTGCAGCTAAGTGGCCTACTGCTGTTTACACCATTTATCATCTGACAACTAGTGGATTAATATGTGTAAATGTAGGCATAGCGCCAGATAGTGACTGCAGAGTAATAATACAAATCGAGAATGATTAACATAGTGTTAAGTACAGTTGACGGAGATAGAGGGTAACCATCGACGTGGCATGAGGGAATTTATTGCAGGTCTAAAAGCAGAGAACAGAGTATGACCCATCCATCCTCATTCAGGCATCTACATCGTTAGGGAGCAGGCGTTCGCTATCGACATATACACAGCTCGAACACGTTTGCAATTTATTTATTTACATCAGACAAATAATGTGAACTTGTGTGGTCTATACAGAACACTACAGATTGAAACAGACAGGCAGTCAACTATATGAAGGCACTGTTTAGCGACTTTGTGGTCTATGTGCATCGGCAATGTGCACACTACGAGGTGTTAGATCAATGTAAAAGTTCATTTATTCCCAATGTGCTACTGTCACTCCCACAGAAGTTAAATCCATAGAAGCAGAATTTACAAATGGAGTTCCTCGGTTTACTTTTGCCCATATCTCTTTCAACGAAATGGAGAGCGAATTTAAGGCATATACGTGGGTTGTCCAGAAAGTAAGTTCCGATCGGTCGCGAAATGGAAACCACTGGGAAAATCCAATGAGGATTTTCACAGATGAATTGGACTGTGTCTCTAGTATGTCCGTCGATCGTGTCGCATCACTCTTTTCAGTTTTGACTGAATAGTGAACACGTAAAGACGCGAAGGGAAAGCGTCTCCCGCCAAGTATGAGGGCCTGGTCAGAGATTTCGCCTGTGTAACGCAGCCCACAAAAAACAACTGTCGAGCAGTTCATTCTTCTTGAAAATTCTCGGCCGCACACTCGAGGGGCAATGAAGACACTCCCACAGCGTTTCCGATGAGAAGTGTTCGATGACCCATAATACAGTCCGTAACTGGCTCCCCCTGAGTATCTTCTCTGCTCACAAGACCCCCTGGCTATGAAGACAAAATTTTTCCACAGACAACGAGCTGCAGATCAGTGCAGATTACTGACCTAAAGCGCAGGCGGCTGCTTTCTATGATGAGGATATTGGAAACTTCGTACAACAACACGACAACACTCGAAGTTATAGCGGCGACTATGTAGAGAAGTAGTTCTAATGTGTTCGTAACTGTTTCAAATAAAACGTTTCTAGTTTTTACTGTGGTTTCCATTTCGCGACCGATCGGAATTTACTTTCTGCACAACCCTCGGAAAAGAAAGTTATTTGAAAAACATCGCAATGTAGTTGATAAACACTCCTGGAAATGGAAAAAAGAACACATTGACACCGGTGTGTCAGACCCACCATAATTGCTCCGGACACTGCGAGAGGGCTGTACAAGCAATGATCACACGCACGGCACAGCGGACACACCAGGAACCGCGGTGTTGGCCGTCGAATGGCGCTAGCTGCGCAGCATTTGTGCACCGCCGCCGTCAGTGTCAGCCAGTTTGCCGTGGCATACGGAGCTCCATCGCAGTCTTTAACACTGGTAGCATGCCGCGACAGCGTGGACGTGAACCGTATGTGCAGTTGACGGACTTTGAGCGAGGGCGTATAGTGGGCATGCGGGAGGCCGGGTGGACGTACCGCCGAATTGCTCAACACGTGGGGCGTGAGGTCTCCACAGTACATCGATGTTGTCGCCAGTGGTCGGCGGAAGGTGCACGTGCCCGTCGACCTGGGACCGGACCGCAGCGACGCACGGATGCACGCCAAGACCGTAGGATCCTACGCAGTGCCGTAGGGGACCGCACCGCCACTTCCCAGCAAATTAGGGACACTGTTGCTCCTGGGGTATCGGCGAGGACCATTCGCAACCGTCTCCATGAAGCTGGGCTACGGTCCCGCACACCGTTAGGCCGTCTTCCGCTCACGCCCCAACATCGTGCAGCCCGCCTCCAGTGGTGTCGCGACAGGCGTGAATGGAGGGACGAATGGAGACGTGTCGTCTTCAGCAATGAGAGTCGCTTCTGCCTTGGTGCCAATGATGGTCATATGCGTGTTTGGCGCCGTGCAGGTGAGCGCCACAATCAGGACTGCATACGACCGAGGCACACGTCCGCATGTATCCCGTGCCACCCAACGTGCTCTAGAAGGTGTAAGTCAACTACCCTGGCCAGCAAGATCTCCGGATCTGTCCCCCATTGAGCATGTTTGGGACTGTATGAAGCGTCGTCTCACGTGGTCTGCACGTCCACCACGAACGCTGGTCCAACTGAGGCGCCAGGTGGAAATGGCATGGCAAGCCGTTCCACAGGACTACATCTAGCATCTCTACGATCGTCTCCATGGGAGAATAGCAGCCTGCATTGCTGCGAAAGGTGGATATACACTGTACTAGTGCCGACATTGTGCATGCTCTGTTGCCTGTGTCTATGTGCCTGTGGTTCTGTCAGTGTGATCATGTGATGTATCTGACCCCAGGAATGTGTCAATAAAGTTTCCCCTTCCTGGGACAATGAATTCACGGTGTTCTTATTTCAATTTCCAGGAGTGTAGAAAGATAAGAATAATATTTTAACCGTGTTTTTTTTGTTTTCTGTTTTGTACTATGCATATTGACAATGTATCAATAACTGTGTTGTATAAAATATTGTATCTTATAAAAATATAATACATTTTATTTCAGTTCCCCAATCTGCCATTTTTATCTTGTATTAAGATGTGTAGTCATTGCACCTCAGTCAATATGAAAATTCTAGCGGTTTGTACAAATTGTAGCAGTCCCGTTATTACACTACCCAAACAGGCTAAGGTAAAGTGATTGTGAATTTTTTGTAACGATATTAAGAAAGACACATAAAATATTGAAAAAAAAATCTTTATTTCTTCTGTTTTGCAAGCCTCGCTCTGTAGTTTCCTAGGAGGAGGTGTCTATAAATAATGTAAAATATATTTATCACTAGTCAATGTTTTATAGGAGGAGGGCTATGGATCTGTCGTTCTCCATGGCCAGAGTGGTGGCCTGTACAGCCATCAGGACAGTTCACAGTGCAGATGTGAGGATCCTGGCAGATGCCTGGCAGTGCTAATTAAACATTGTTAGCATAAAACATTTATTAATCACAAATACACAGTTGTCTATGCCAGGTCGCCAGCAACCAGGTGGGCTGGTGTAGCGCATGCCAAGCTGGTACACAGCGATACATGCGTGGCTCGCGGTTTTGATGCGGCAGTGGCGGGCCTGCTCACACTTCATGTGCTGTACCCTATTCATCATGAAATGCCATCGACACGATGCACTGCAGATGCTGCTGGCTCAGACCCGATGGCCAGCAAACTCTGCTCACAGGTTGCCAGGACACTGTCGTGCGTGTCGTAGATGGCACCCCAGAAAGTCACTTGATATCAAAGCATGGGGTAGACGCGCTCGTGAAGTATTACATCATTGTCTCTTTGGAAGAAAATAGCCTGGGATGCCAGTGTCTGCTTCTAGATGCAGGTCAAAGCAGCAACTATTGCTATCCCCTAAGACGTTGGTAATTAGCCATGTACCAGGTATCATCAGCTACATGTGCAAGGGCGTGTTGGTAGAAGGCCCTCTAATGTTACCATCAGTGAAGGTGAAGATGAGGTGGCAGCAGCCCACAACAGCAAAGTTCTTTAGGTCAGGCTGGCTGTTGTATTGTAAATCGTAGTCTTCTTGGCAGTGTCACAGATCCCACCCCAGACACTTTAGGTGCAACATTGAGAGCTAAGCGGTGGACTCGGAGTGTTTGTACTGGTCGGTCTGTACTGATGCAACTGTCCTGTGGGCCCTGTTTTTGTAACCCCATGAGCACTCTCTACCGTGTTCCAGGATCGCAACTCGTTCTTCCAGAATTTCAGTTGAGTTACTTCTGCAGGGTCAGAGTGTTGTTAAGCCATTGTTGTGTATGACTTCGGTATTGCTGCTTCACTGTACGTGGTCAACTGTAGGCACATCGACATCTTGGTCATCGACTCAATAGTGTGTGCATAAAACTTGCAATATCAGCTGTTCTTCCAGATTGTCATTCCTCTCTACGTATTGAGCACTAGTCTGCCTTGTCATCCCCTTTTCCTCAGGCACCGATTGGGAAGAATTCTTTCAACGTCAGACCAGGATATGATTCTGGGACCTAATAATTCCCCCTTCCTTTAGAAAATTTCCCTCGAATTTCTTGCTTGGAGCTTTTGAGGAGCAATCTTATCATAGATGTCTTACATCAACAGCTATACGTTGTACGTATTAGTTAGCCTACTACTGCTATGGAGCTGTACCACAAAGCTCAAGTTTGAACAGTTAATCCTATGTTCAGTGTTCAGTCCAATGAACTTGCCCTCTTAACCTATATCGAATTTATCTGTTATGCGTTAACACAGTCTTCCATAAATTTGTAATGTCATCTACTAGTTTAATACGTAATCCCCTGTTAATTCGTAGTTCCGTTGATAAATCATCATCCGTTGGGTGACTGGTGCACATGTAACTCAGACCGGTGTGCAGACCTAAGTTTAAAACAAAATTAGATTACACAAATCGCAAACAGAGCCACTGCCATGCTGGAAGTCGCAACACAGATGGTCGTGAGATTGTAGCGCTGTTTCATGCGATATTGTTGGACATGTTGAAGTGTTTCCTCCGCCGTTATTCATAACCCCTCCTCCACCCCTGAGTTCGGCAACACCATCTGCGCCGCCTGTGTATCGTTGTTTGTCATTTCAAAAACGTACCTGTACAGAGACAATCGATCATTGCACCATAGCTGCGAGTATAGCAGGCATCTGTTTCGACACCCCCTAGATTTCACCTGCGACCAGCAGATCTTAGTTCATGGGCATAGAGCCACTCAGCTAAGGGTATCGGAATGGTTAGTTTCCTGCGAAAAACGCGCCTGGGAATCATTGACTGGCTGCCTCTGTGCAGGTACATTTGTAAGGTGACGAAAAAAGGAGCATGGGTGTCACCGATGGGGATTCCAAACTGGGAGGTCTTAGATTTAAAAAAAAAATAGCGGTAGAGCCCCTCCACGCTCATACCGGCATGATGGCCAACTCAGAAGGTCTACTGCCATCTCTGCATAAGGGTTAGTTTCCGCTAGTGAGGTGTCGCAGGACGTAGCGATGTTCGCGTAAGTCTGGTTAAGGTTGACCATTAATACGCGCTCATCTGGAGATAGATTGGGTCGAAAGTCGAACGAAGGGTAGCGGTTTGAAGGGCAGAGGGAAAAAAGGGCGAAGGCAAGAGCTAAGGGGAAAATAAGTTAGGTTGGGTAGTAGGAGCAGTAGCGGATGTCTTGCTGTGTGCTACAGGTTAGTAGGGCGTATCATGCAGGGCGATATCTCTGACGTTGTGCGGTGCTGTTACTCGGCGACTACCGCTGGGTGTGTGTTGATCTCTCGGCCACAGTCAGCATACCTTTAACAGTTAGGTTCATCATCGTTTTGTGTCCGGTAGATTATATATCAGATGCACAGTGTAGGGTGATGTTGGCCAATTATTTGTGCGTTAGTGCGCGAGCTCGTCCGTTTCCCTTCTGTAGCCTGTTGGTCGGCTTTAATAGCAGCTGGCATATCCAGTCAACGTTGCTGATCTGCAGGGGCTCGCCGTCATTTGTCCCTTGTTGGTGTATATAGGTGGGTATGCCCTAGCTAGCAGTGTCTTTGGCCGCTTTGCTGTTTTATTCATGCACGTGTAAATGTCCGGCACCTGCTTCCCCCCCTCCCCCCCCCCCCAACCTCCCTGACCACTCTGCAGGAAAGTGCGATACAGAAGGGCTGGAAAATCATTAACACCTTAGCTGATCTGGATCACCTCCAATTTATTTCGAATGGTAGTCTACGTCCTTAGTGGTTCCACCCTTCACACCGGAGCAAAAACTGCGTTCAAGCTACTCTCCATAGGAATGCGATAACCTTCAGCGGTGTTGACGGCCTACGATGTCCTTAGCAAATGGTGAATCGTGCGAAGGGTGTCATCAGTGTTAAAGACGGTCAAAGACCTCTTCCCGTTGCTCATTACACTGCGAAGTGTTGTTTTTGTCCACGAAACGTGTGGGAAATAACGGCCCAGAGAAAGTGGTGGCCCCAACGGTTTCCTTACGCCATCGTCTGCGACCTTTTGCTGTCGACACTTTGAAACAGTCCGCCTGTAATGTTCACCTAGGATACACACAAAATAACAATAATCATTATAATAATTATAATAATAAATTCTAATCACAATTGGAAAGCCCATGGAAAACATAAAATAGCAAATTTCTGGCTAAAGAAGTTTACCTCAACACATACACATCTAACTACATTATTTAACAGTTACACTGCAGACCCTTACACATTCCCTGATACACTTACACATGGAATAACTTATTTGAAACCTAAAGACCAAGCAGTCACAGCAAACCAAGCTAAATATCGTCCCATAACATGCCTACCAACAATATACAAAATATTAACTTCAGTCATTACACAGAAATGAATGACACATACAACAAAGATTAAAATTACAAATGAAGAACAATAAGGCTGTTGCAAAGGAGCACGAAGATGTAAAGAGCAACTGATAATAGATGCAGAGGTGACATATCAAGCTAAAACTAAACAAAGGTCGCTACACTACGCATACATTGATTACCAAAAAGCTTTTGATAGTGTACCCCACTTATGGTTACTACAAATATTGGAAATATACAAAGTAGATCCTTAATTGATACAGTTCCTAAACATAGTAATGAAAAATTGGAAAACCACACTTAATATCCAAACAAATTATGCATACAATATTACTGGAACATACCAACACAGAATCATACATATGCTATGCATGGATGATCTAAAACTACTGGCAGCAACAAATCAGCAACTCAACCAATTACTAAAGATAACAGAAGTATGCAGCAATGATGGATAACCACAGCGATTGCATAGAAGCGATGGAAAAAACAGATGCCTATAAATATCTAGGATACAGACAAAAAATAGGAATAGATAGTACAAATATTAAAGAAGAACTAAAAGACAAATATAGACAAAGACTAACAAAAATACTGAAAACAGAATTGACAGCAAGAAACAAGACAAAAGCTATAAATACTTATGCTATACCAATATTGACCTACTCATTTGGAGTAGTGAAATGGAGTAACACAGACCTAGAAGCACTCAACACACTTACACGATCACAATGCTACAAATATAGAATACATCACATACATTCAGTAACAGAAAGATTGACATTAAGCAGAAAGGAAGGAGGAAGGGGATTTATCGACATCAAAAACCTATGTTATGGACAGGTAGACAATTTAAGAAAATTCTTTATAGAACGAGCAGAAACTAGCAAAATACACAAAGCAATCACTCATATAAATACATCGGCTACACCACTGCAATTTCATAACCACTTCTACAACCGTTTAGAACACATAACACCAACAGATACGAAGACAGTAAATTGGAGAAAGAAAACACTACATGGCAAGCACCCGTATCATCTAACACAGCCACACATCGATCAAGACGCATCCAACACATGGCTAAGAAAAGGCAGTATATACAGTGCGACGGAAGGATTCATGATTTCAATACAGGATCAAACAATAAACACCAGATATTACAGCAAGCATATTATTAATGATCCCAATACCACAACAGATAAATGCAGACTTTGCAAACAACAAATAGAAACAGTAGATCACATCACAAGCGGATGTACAACACTAGCAAATACAGAATACCTCAGAAGACATGACAATGTAGCAAAAATAATACATCAACAACTTGCCATACAACATAAACTAATAAACAACACATTCCCACATACAAGTATGCACCACAAAATGTACTTGAGAATGATGAATACAAATTATACTGGAACAGAACCATTATAACAGATAAAACAACGCCACACAACAAACCGAACATCATACTCACCAATAAAAAAAGAAATTAACACAACTAATCGAAATATCCATAACCAATACAACAAATATACAGAAGAAAACAGGAGAAAAAACTGAAAAATACATCCTATTGGCTGAGGAAGTCGAGGACATATGGCATCAGGATATCGTTGACATTATACCAATTATACTATCAACTACAGAAGTCATACCACACAATATCGAACAGTACATCAACGCAACACAGCTACATCCAAACTTATGTACACAACTACAGAAATCTGTAATTATTGATACATGTTCAATTACCCGAAAGTTCCTAAGTGCAATGTAACATATACCGTACAGTTAGAAGGAAGTCACGCTTGATCAAGGTCCGCGTCACTTTCCATTTTTAATCAGACATAAAGTCTGAGAAAGGAAAGAAATAATAATAATAATAAAAATTCATCTCTGGGCGTCACTATTTTGATTTCCATAGGAGAGGCAGCAAAAGAAGGAGTGAAATGTGTGTGACACGTCCACACTGGCACTGGACAGAGTTTTAGCTTAACTTGGTGCTAATGTGGCATCATCAACTGACCTTATACGTCACCTGAACTTCTGAAGTCTGTCATTTTTCGCATCGGGGGAGAGGGGCGGGGGTTCGAAGGAATGTCCCTTTAACTGAGTTGCGTAGTGGACCCATATATTAATCCTTGCGCCATGTCATGTTCCAACGGACTTCCATGCACTGCTGTGCCTCATGGCCATGACTTCTACTTCTGTCACTGCCTTATTACGCGCAACTCGCGCCTAGACAAATTATGAGACTGACATCTCTCTCATCTCTCTAGCCGTGGGTAGACGTCTCTATACTTCCCACGACACTGCGTGATATTTGCGTGCTCGAGAAGTTTTACAAAAGTAAGAAGTACCGAGGATCTCCCTACAACTCAACATGGCTACAATTAAAAAAAAAAAAAAGGAAAAGGAAAGAGGTCAACAGAAGAGGTTGGATGGATTTATGCGTGTGCTGTACATATAGCGAAAATACGTACGTACGAAATTGAACGGTACGACTTGTTTATCACAGTGTAAATGGATGTCTTCATATACTTGTGTATTCTTGCGACTGCATACCATGTGTGCTTCTGACCTACTTGCGCACAAAGGCTGCACAAATTCAATATACTGTACATCTGTATGTGTGAATTGGTTGCATTCTACAGCTCGATTAGTTTTTATTTCTTCCCTGCTCCTAGCAGTTCGAGTACATACGTGTGTGTTAGCAGAATAGCCAACAACGTGTTACGAGTGGAGCCCGACACGCACGCGTTTTAGCTCACGCAGGCTGGCGTGAGGAGGGAAGAACTATACTGACGTGAGGTCTGGAACATGACAAGGAATGAGAATTCAGAAAGCGGACGTATATAGTTTGATATTTAACTTTAATCCATTAATGATGAACGTCGCTCTTGACGGTACATGATTCACAATATTATCTGTTCAGAATACATTCTTGAAGATAGTAATTATAGTAACTGCATATGGGGCCTTGCTACGTCGTAGCAAATGACGTAGCTGAAGGCTATGCTAAACTATCGTCTCTGCAAATGAGGGCGTAAGTAGACAGTGAACCATCGCTAGCAAAGTCGGCTGTACAACTGGGGCGAGTGCTAGGGAGTCTGTCTAGACTAGACCTGCCGTGTGGCGGCTCTCGGTCTGCAATCACTGATACTGGCGACACGCGGGTCCGACGTATACTAACGGACCGCGGCCGATTTAAAGGCTACCACCTAGCGAGTGTGGTACCTGGCGCTAACACCACACATACTGAAATATTTTCAGTGTTTCATTTTTTTATCTCCCATGTTAAGTGTCTCTAACCGTGCAACAACTATATCAACAAAGAAAATGTAAAGTCACTCCGTTTCAGTGAAACAGCTGTGTAGATATAGAATTTACAACACTTACATCACAACAACTTTAAAGTGGGATGGCAACACTGTAAATATCTTTTGACAGCAAATGACATTACAACACTATAAAGTTTGATACCCTTTTAAGAGACTCATGGGTAAAATATATTGTACAAAAAGGACTTTTATGTACTCCACATTAACAAAGTAACTTGCTGCGAAAGAAAATGTTTAATTAATAAAAAATATTTTTATCATATGTTAAGTACTCTTACGTGCAAGAGAAAGCCATAGCTTGAATCCCAATCCTGGGGGCATGTATATGGAAACACTCAGTTTGAAGAAATCAGTAGAAGCTTAAGGAGATGGAATCAGTATAAAAGAAAGTATTCGACAGTAGTACTCATGTTGCTAAAAAGAAAGAACAGCTGCAGATAAGAATTGTAGCTCAGTTCACAAAATAATTTCTTCATGTTGGCAGTTCGTTGCAGAAGTATTGCTCCATGGGAACAAGCGGAACTATACAACAAAATAAAAGGATTCCTTTTTTTTAAGACCCCACAACTCTTTTAACAAATATCCATGTGCAAACCTTACCTGCATATGCATGTGTGGTAGCTTGCTCAAAGCTCTTCGTAAAAGAAGTATGGAATGTGTCAGTAACAATTATAAATCATTTTTAAAAAATATTTTCCCAATTACCAGTATTTTTACCACATCTGAAGTGCACTTAGAAAAGTATTATTCACTACTTTCCTTCATACTTCTGTTGAAAATCCGCTGGAGCAACAGGCTCGCATACAACTACTGCAAATATTCTGTACCCATGAAGCCTTCTTGCTGCCTTTCGCATTCACGATTATGTCCGTCTGATCAAACATAAGAAGCAATGTCAGCAAATTTTCGTAATATACGCTCGGATTATTACAGTGTATTTTTTCGAGTCCTAGCCCATTTCACACCTCTGAATGGTTTCGATGACGCAACATGTGTGCAGAATACTTTCATAACACTTCTGACATATTTAAATGCAATGAAGGCAATATTCTTCAACATTCGTGCCTTTCTTAACATTCCTTGTAGGACCCGTCGTTATAGACGCTGTCACAGTCTTATGATCAATGATTCCTTCCCCTATGTTAACTCCTTAGGTCTCTTTGTTGCCAGGAGGTCTAAGACGTCACCCTCACGAGTTGGCTCTCTAACTATCTGCTCGAGGTAATTTTCGGACAAGACATCCAGAACAATGCACACGATTCCCTGTTTCAGGCACCAGTTTTGATGGCATAACACTACCAATCTATACCTGGCAAGTTGAAGTCATCCCCTATTACAACGGCATGAGCAGGAAAATTACTAATGATGCACTGGAAGTTCTGTCTGAAGCGCTCTACAACTACAGATGCTGACCCAAGTGGTCTATAAAAGCATCCGATCACCATTTTTGACCGTTCTTTGATACTCAATTTCACCCAGATTAATTCACATTCGGAATACGTGATAACCTCACTGGATTTTATCGAATTTTTTTAATGCAATAAACACGCCGCGACCATTCGCGACTAACCGATTTCGTTGTCATTGACGTCTGGCTTCAACCAGCTTTCTGTTCCAAATGCTATCTGTGCATTATAACCTTAAGTAAGCGATACTTGCCGGCCGGTGTGGCTGAGCGGTTCTAGGCGCTACGGTCTGGAACCGCGAGACCGCTACGGTCGCAGGTTTGAATCCTGACTTGGGCATGGGTGTGTGTGATGTCCTTAGGTTATTTAGGTTCAAGCAGTTCTAAGTCCTAGGGGACTGATGTCCTCAGTAGTTAAGTCTCATAGTGCTGAGAGTCATTTGAACCATTTTTTTAAGCGATATTTATTCCGGGACCTTTCCTTGGATGCTCCTGCAGTTTACTAAAATCATATTAATCTTTTCTATCTTTGCTCTGCGCGGACCAAGAGTCCCTGAGGTCGCTGTGGCTAATTTAACAGGCAAATCGTGTTTTCTCACAGAGGAGGGTCCTCTAACCAAAAAAAGCCCCATGTGCACGTCACACGTTCTCCACTTCACTGGTAACCGCTTCCTGCGTGTAGTGCTCGGCTGACCTATTAAGGGGAACCCTACAAAATTGTACCAAATAGCGGAGGTCGAAAAATTCGCATCCGACACCGTCGCAGTAACGTCTGAGCCTCTGGTTTAGACCTTCCACTCTGCTCCAACCCAGAGGACCGCGATTAACCCTGGGTACGATGCTACAAATAGACAGCTTAGCCTGCACCCCGCGTGCGTTGCTAGTGGTGTCCTTTACCAAACCAGCCAGCCGACGAAAGGAGCCGCGGATGGCCTCCAGGCGTCATTCCTTCCGATACGTGCCACTACATGCAGCCGGTTGCACCCAGTGTGCTCGATAGCTGCCGGCAGGGCCTCCTCCTCATCACAGATGAGACTTCCCAGCAAATATACCGAATGAACACGGGAATTCTTTCCCGCCTTGCATTGGAACTCACAATGACTAGCATACCCACCCTCTGTATTTGTCCGGACTGGGCAGAGAAGTCGACCGCTGGCCCAACAGGATAGGGCATCCCAAGCTGGCTCAGAGTTATGACCAACACTGGGAATCACCTCGTACTTGTTACGAAGACGTATTAAGCCACCTGCACAGCCTGCTCCCTCTTTCGCCTTCCGCCCAGTGACGCACGAACCCCCCACTGTCTGCCACCCACTCTGGAGTGAGGACGGACCGGTCAGATGTTCCGTATCGGAAGCCGCAGCGACGTCGGGGTCACCAGGGGATTCCAGTGGCACGAGAAGTGTCGCAGGTCTCCTCACTGGCTCCCCGACGTCACCACAACTTCGAACATTAGCCAGAAGCTTGCCGACGGTAGCGAACGCAGCTTCCAGCTGTTTATGGACAACAGCCAACACTCCTTGTGTCCGCTCATAACAAGCACAGTCCCTAGCCATATTTGTGCCATTTCTCTGGCGCGTTGCGTATACGGCAATATCGATAGCGACTTGGTCTTCTGTTTCCGTCTGGTTCGGCGTGCGCAGGCGCTGAGGCGGCTGCTGCCCTCTGGAGCGTTTTTCGAGGGGAGCCGCGCGCGCTCGGCTCGGCAGTTGGATTCGCACCGAGCTGGTGCTATTTTGCCTTCCGCCCCGTCACAGAGGTGTGGTCTCGTTGTCGGCGGGCCTCGTTGGTTTGGCCGTTGGGCGGCGTGGCGTGTTGCTGTAGTGGACAACTGATGGATTCCCGCACGTGGTCGCTCGAGGTTCTCCGCCTCTGAAAAGGGTGCCACGGTATCGCTTGGGTTTCCGCACCCAGGAGTTGTAAGGACTGCAAGGCAGGCTTTCTGTGTGTTTGCTCTGTCCGGTCTGCGTGGCGGGGTTCGTTTCACCTTACTTCAGCTGTTGTTTATAATTTCTGCGTGATTCCGTTTTGGCCGGAGTCTAGATGTCGTGTTTTCTGCTGGTTCCAATGGTTCAAATGGCTCTGAGCACTATGGGATTTAACATCTGAGGTCATCAGACCCCTAGAACTAAGAACTACTTAAACCTAACTAACCCAAGGACATCACACACATCCATGCCCGAGGCAGGATTCGAACCTGCGACCGTAACGGTCGCGCCGTTCCAGACTGTAGCGCCTAGAACCTCTCGGCCACACCGGCCGGCTTTTCTGCTGGTGTGTACCGGGTCATCGCCCCCGTTTTCCCGCCCGGAGAGCAGCCGTGTCTGTTGGTGGGAATTATTTGGCAGCGTCTGTTTTGCATGGACCCGGTGTGCTCACGCGCCCTGATTCTGAGTTGAAATTACTGCTGTCAGGCTGGCTCGGTTGCTGGAGTGTATGTTACTGGTTTTCTGGCTTGCTGGGGACAGCGTGCGCGCCTGTTCTTTTTTGTGATGTGGCAGCAGTCTGATATTTTTATGTGTGCTTGTTAAGTTGCTAGCAATTGCTTTTAGCCTTGTGCTTGCTTATTTTTATTTAAATTGCTGGGCATTCTCATTTGCCTGTTCTTTTACCTTATTTGTAGTGTCAATTACGCCTAAGACGATGTCCAAGGTGCTAGCAATTGATTTTAGCCTCGTGTGTACTTAATCCTATTTAAATTCTTGGGCATTGCCATTTGCTTGTTCTTTTACTCTTATTTATTTGTTATGCCAGTTAGCCCTAAGATGATGTCAGACCTTGGTATCTGTCAATCTTATTTTGGCTACTACCGCTCAGGTGCAATATTGCTTGGCCTATCCCGAATTTTGTCATTGACTGAGATCCTTTTATACTGTATTTTTAGTAGCTGGTTTGACAAGTGCACTTGCGTATGGTATTTATTATGTCCCCCCCCTCTTCCTCCTTCGTGTAAACTGATTTTGGTAAGATTGCTAGGTGGCCTGTGTTCTTTTATTACCCATGTAAGTTTGCCCACTGCCGCAGTCGTAACATGTTTCGACCGGCAAGCGGTCCATGTTGGCTAGAGTTTCAATGTGGTCTGCGCTTTCTGTAAGGAAGCAAATGTTGGGCTTTGCCCTACATATATTTATTATTTGAGCTAGTCATGTACGTGTTGTTGTGTTAAGGGTTTTAGGGCATTTTTAATAGAGATACCTTTTAGAAATTTTATCACTCTTTTAAAGAAGGTATAGGAAGGAGTAACTTCGACTGAAAATTTAATTTTAAATTATACATTTGTGTATCACATTATAAAATTTAACTGTAGTAGGTGAAAGTATGTAGTTTAATGCACAATGATTATTTGTTAATGTATCAAATTGTAAACAATTTTGTTTGGCAGTGATTCAAACGACACAAATAAGTTTCTCTGTTCACCTGTGGCATATAAAATTTTTATTACCTCATATTGTAAGCAGCTTGATTTGTTTGTGTCACTGTAATTTGTAATTTATTACAATTAATTAATTGTTTTGGGGAAATAAACCTTAATTTTATGTCCCCATTTCAATAACCGAATCCCATCGAAATAGTCCGCTCAATATTGTACTGTGTATAAAATACATATAAGGTCTCAAGTGGCTCTACTGAGCTTGAAAATATACCAAAGGAGAAAAAAGTAACACTAAAAGTTGGTGTGCAGATTTCTCACTGTACGCTGAGACCGCAAGCTATTAAACAGAAATAAATTTTTCTACACAGAAAATTCACACTAGGAAGCCGCCCTACACAAGTATATTCACAAGACTTAAACAGCACAAAAAACTACGATTAATTTTCTAACCACTAATCTACACAGTAAAATACACACGTACAGTTCACATTTTTGCAGAATCATGTGAACAAAAAACAAAGACTAAATTAATTTACAGTTTATCACACAAGTGCTGCTGCTGCTCTGTTGCGCGTCCTCTCGGCTCGGCGACTGAATTCTTGAATATAAATTGTTCACATTCACTGAAGCATCTTTGCGTGTCTATAATGACGTTTGAATTTCGATATCATCATGAAATTCTTAAGATGTGATGAAAGACCTGTCCATTTATACGTCAAATAGCCCAATTCCTGTGACTGGTGAATTCTTAATCAGATGGTCATGTCACTTTAATTTGTATGCTGCAATGTCGTTGGGAAATGTTCTGACAGCTGGAATTCCACATGGACATCTATCAGTCCTGCTTCCAAAATTCAAGCCTGCTCTGAATAATCTGTCATGACGACAGTCGCTGATTACTTAAATTTCTATACGCTGATTATGCATGCAAATACATCTTAAACCCTCGAAGTGAGAAGAATGAAACATGCATAATATTGAACTCTAGGCTGTAAACGCTATTACCCTTGACCATCATATGTGTAGAACTCTGCATTAAAGTAAACTTTAGCAGTAGTTGCCTTACAACTGTCTAATTCATTAGAATCACATTCCACATCCCCCTTCCATCGGTCTCCAGCACTAGTAGTACGAATGAAGGCATTTCTAATTGTACAGCTTTTTTCATAGATCATTTTTGTCTGGATGTAGTTCGTAGTGTTGAATATTTAAAAAGTTCCCATGAGTGGAAAGTTAATGGAACTTGAATACCATCACTCCTCATACTCCTCATTGATTACAGAAATATGAGAAACACGACTGGTTCACTGCTTCCGTATAATTTATCTGTGTAGAAACTACCAGCTATTTCGCTACTACCACCACCCATTAAGATGCAAATTGTAGGGTTTGATCGTTGCACTTTATGGGTTATTTTTCTCAGATACAGTCTTGTATTTCGAAACGCATTCATTAAGTACTAGATTAAGCTGATCTGCCATTTATGACTGTATTCTGCATTTAGAAGCTCAGTTTAATAAACACCCACAAGTTTCATTTTTATTGTTCGGTGTATGGTTTGGTTATACAGTACAGCTATTTGTGGAAGAATGTCCATAAAAGTGTGATATATGAAGATAAACTTGTGTCTGTGCCATATGGGTTTTTATCGTTAGTGCAAACATACCACATTCATGCTTTAACATGGATGAGTGTTAAGTAGTGAATAAGTGTATATCATTCCATTACTGTCTTCAGATATCTATTATGCAACTCACTGCCACGATCAGTTGTAAGATTTACAATTCATCATTTCATCCCTGTCTGACAACTACTTTCCTCATCTTTCTCACAGGAAAGGAGTAGGCCATTACTGAGTACGTGTCAATAACTATCGAATGTTTTAGAAACTTTTAGTTGGTCATGAAATATTGCTTCATATCTACAAGATATGGCAGATACACATCATACAATACTTTCATTATAACACATTACTGAGGGAATGTTATGAGTTCATGTCTGAGTTCTTGACCTACAATGTTCGTAAATATTTTTATTATTATTCAGTAATGCATCTTTCTTGAAGCTCTGAAATTATTGATATGATTTTATTTAGGTAAACTTTATTTTCAGTGGCAACTGATGTTATGTGCAGTTATTATTTCCATACAATTGCCATAAAACATACATTGCAGAAATCAGTTTTTCGTTTTTCTATGCCGAATGCCGATGCCTCCGTTGGTGCTGTGTCTAAGCGCCAACACAAGTTTATTAATATTTTTATTTTCCTACTATTCAGTCTTTTTATTCATCCATTTGGTGCGTTGCCTTTCCTGCGTCAGATTGTCTATTCCCAGCCTGTATTGGATGATTGGCTGATCTTATAGGTTGTGTACCTAACATACACAGTTGCTCACTGCTCAGTGTCCATCTTCCATCTACGCCAGCATCCTCATGCTCATGTTGGTTAATCATATTGGCAATAGCATATCCTCCTCTTCCTCCTGCTCTTTCTTCTTCTTGTCTGCCTCCACCTGGCTCATCTGGCGTGTGCCACAATCGTGTAAGAGTTACAGTTACAGGTTTAAATATTTCTGAGAGAAAATGATCTTGTTCCAGTTGTTCTAATCTTAGCAATCTTAAATTCAGCTGAGTAGCCTTCCATGCTTTGATAACTTTGTCCCTTTTTAATATGCTGTTGCATACTAAACAGACTTTGGTATAGTATAAAACTGGTATTTTCTCGGACTTTTCATGTGGGACTTTTTTCAGTCTTAGCAACCTTCAGCACTTAACCAACAGATTAACTTGAATATGATTCTAATACTCATCTTTCATATTCCTGATAAGTTTGCGAGTGCGTCCTCCTCGAACATTTGTAGCCTTGATACAGTTGTTGATGCAATAATATTATCTTGGAACTCGTTCGTTTGGTCCGTGTTTGCATAGAAAAACAGTAATGTCAGAAATTGAAGCCGCCTTGATGCAAAACACTTTGTTATTCGTTTGTTTCTTTATTATCCCAAACCTATTTTCGGTGACAAATATTACCATAATCAGTGGGGTTTTTTAATCAAAAACATGCAGAAAATGGGACCGTTGTACAAACACAGTATAAGATTCTTACATTTTTACAAATCGTCTTTTGAAATATTGTTTTATATTGATATTTTGATACTACCGTATTTATTGTATGTTACAGCATGTTTTAAGCAATTATTGGCGCTGTTTGTGACACATTTTCTGTGCTCTTTTTTTCTGTTGCCGTCTTTTTACTTAGCGAACATCATGTCATCTGCAACCATGTGGGCGGCTGTTAGCAAACAAATACTAAAAGGTGAACTTCGTATGTCAGCAGTGTATACTTGGGGTTATGGTAGTTTTCTGGAAACCAGTTATTTATGTGTGTATTGAGCTGTTGCTTAGCTATTCGTATACTCACGTTCCTTGGATGGTATGTGGCTAATTTTTACACAGAAAAACAAATCTTTTGCACTTCGTTTCCGATCCAGAATATTACGCCATCTTGCTGTTCGCATGTGTCGCGAGAGGCGTATCGCATGTGGCGAGGAAGGCTATGAAAAACTGTAGCGCGAATTACGACGACTTCTGTTCATTATTTATGTCTCTGTGTGTGATGAGGAAAATGTAATAAATTAAAATGTAATGAATGAAAAATGTAATAAATGTAAACACAACATTCTGCAACAACACACTCTTTACCGCCCTGAGAGAACTGACCAAGGACACAGAACAGAAAGCACACATACGCAAAAGAACCACTTCCCTCACACACAGAGACATAGTATTATTTCTGACTCGTGATCTGGTGTGATCACTGGGCACTAGACGTGTCCGCAGGGCTATATTGGGCTCGTATCATAGAAAGGAAAGTTTTACGATTGGGGTAGAGAGAGCTCAGCGTAGGGTGACTGGGGAGAAGGATGTATGTCTGACAGGACGGAAAAGTAAGCGATCTAAGGTTATTGCCCGTTTTTAAATGCTGAACGTTCTAGTCTTAGGAGTGTTTGTGTGTTTATGTTCTCTCTCTCTCTCTCTCTCTCTCTCTCTCTCTCTCTCTCTCTCTCTCTCTCTCTCTCTCTACCGGAACCTTCGATGCACCGATCATGGACTCTAGAGCAATACTTTACACATGATAGATTGGATGATTTGCTTAAAAATCTATCGAACTACGTTGTGTATAAATATCGCTCCGTTCTTGTTCTTCTGATCTGTATGCTATTAAATTAAGGCACTTTGAGGTCTGTTACTATAGATCGATATGGTGTGCTAAGCTCCAAGACTTGGTTACATTTCGAGAAATGTGGTGCACTTGGATGGATTAGGACTAGGTAAGCTCTACTCAGTCAAGAGAGGTGGAGTGTAGCTGTATTCGTCTGCTCGGTTGAGGAATAATTGGGTAGCGATGTTGCTGGGTAGGTAGGTCAATGCCGAGGTGAGGATGGTCTTTTAACGTAAGAGGACTAGATAGCTATGTGACCGCCATACGCAGAGAGACTGATCGACTACTATGCGCGAGGTCTTAGAAACATGTGTAGTGTTGTCTGGTACAGTTTGATTGTCTTTATGTGTTCGAGAATGAAGTGTGAATGGACGTGCTGAGCAGTCATCTATGATTGATTGCAATGATACTTGCAAAGTAGAGGATGTATGGTTTAGCTATGATACCGAAATTAAGAAAAACAAGCTGTCACATGATTGGCCAGTGTTGGACTTATTGTACAATTTTTCGCGATATCAGCTGTGATGAATAACATGACAGTAGATCGGTGGTGTCTTATGCATCGCATCTGTGCATTGGGTACGACATAATGACTGACTGACAATGCTTGCTTGAGTTGGGGGACAAATTTTGGTTGATGGACCGCAACTTCCGGGGTTGCTAGCACCGAAAACGGTGATCCTGTAGTTGTGTGCAAAAATGACCAATCACTAGAAGTTGAATGCAGAGTTATAAACTATTCAGTCACTGCGACATATGAGTTTAAATGTAGAGGTGGTCAATCACTTTCGAGGGAAGTGGCTACAACGCCAGCAGGCTCTTCTATTTTCCTTGTGTTGTGGGTGTCCTTTATTTAAAATCATTCAATGTTATGCTATCGACTGTAAGAATATGATTTATAAGGTGCAAGGTATAGTTTCCTGTGAGAGACCATGCATCAGTCCTTGTTAATGTCTGTTTAGAATCAGACAATGACCTCGAAGTCACGGCAGAAAGACGAAATGTTTGGCAGTGTACAAAAGCGTGTTAGAAAACACTGTTTGAACAAGGGCCAGAGGCAGCTTCTCATTCGCTAAGAGTATGGGTGATCAAACTTTAAAGGGGTCTCTGCAGCGTGTGTGTATATTTAATGTGATCTTGTTCATATAGGCATTTGTAGTTTGAGGTGTTGGATTTGGCGAGCTGTTAGGAATTCTTGGGTGGCTGCACTCTGAGTTATTCAGGGGGAGTATTGTGAATTCCATTTGTCTGCGCTGGAGGTGGATCGCATTGGTGCCTTCGTGACTTTTTCACTGTTTGATGGTAGAGGATAGAGATGATAGGGTGTTGACGATCTGTTGTACTTGCACCTAGTTTGAGGCATACAACATTGCGCGCATTTCCGACGAATGGTCAAAACAAGGTCCTGTTGTAGTAACTGAGATCGTTCTGTTTATGGACACGTTGCTGAAGGTATTAGATATGTCTTTCCCCGACTTAAATTGCAGAGATCAGGTGGGTGAAGATAAATGCATACTCATATATGCTTGGAAAGAGAGAATGCTTTTTTATTATTGAGTTTTGGCAGGAGTGAATATGGTTTTATATATGCGAGTGGAAATTGTGAGCGAAGGGTGAATGACTTCGGGTTCGCTGGCTGGGGGAGACACTGTTTACATGTCCTGTTGGAGATACAAGGGGGAGATAGAGATCTGCTCTGTTCAGGAATCCATTTGCTCACTGTATGTCGTTAGACAATAGCTGGAGAGCAGGTATAGGGAGAGCCCACTTCAGCATTCTGGTCCTGGGGCTGAGTGGATGGCTGTTTAGATGGACAGCTATGTGGCTTTGACATGCCGCCAGCGGCGCTCGGACTCTCGCTTTGTAAGGCGCTATGGGATTAGTTTCAGCATTTAGTACTTGTTTGGGTGGTTATTGGATTAAAAACTGTAATATTGAAGGTCATGTCCTCAACGGGACTGCTGTGTAATTGAGTAAGTGTGTTTACATATTTGAAGATATGTTTTGGGAATGGTGATGTTAAGTTGATGGCTCAGTTTAGCTAACATTGTAAAAAAAATAGCTGTCTGCTGCTGAAAGAAAGAAAAGAAAGAAAGAAAGGGATGAACTTGTCCCCAGACCTGATGGATGAGTTATTAGATAAGAGCAAGTGATAGTTGAATGATGATATGTGTTTAGATATAGGAGTCTCTAAACGGCGGGGCGAGATTTTTTTTATGTGGAAATTTATGCAATCTATAGATAGTGGTATTCGACCACTAGTGACAACAGATTTCAGCGAAGAAATAGGTACAAATCGAGCGCTGGCAGAATGTTGGGGCAATGGTAATAATATTTAGTTGAAGGTGGAGGTGGTAAATATGGACCAGGCTTTGAATATTGTCGTATGTGCTTGACGATCTGTATAAAAGTTTTTACTCTTTAATTGCATTTGGTATTTCTGCGTGTGTGTAAAATTAATTTTACCGTTGAAAGTGTGAGAAAGATGAGTTGATTGGTGTTTAGATAGAGGCTACGTTTGTAATTCGAAAAGAGGGGATGAGAATGGTAAATTGATTGATGGGCATGCTTTGTGGGGTGATATATGAATGTCAAGATAGGTTTGAGGACGCTTACGTATGTTGATGGTGGGATGGGTGTGAGGTAACGGGCGGTGGGACGTGTAAATTAGATCTTATTTTTTTAAAAAAATGTTGTGAAGTAAGATTAATATTGAGAAGGTTTTTAGATGGCTGGTCACGTGACGAGGCGAGAGCAGGGATGTGTAATTATGTTTAGTTAAAGAGCCATGTAATGTCGTGTGAGGAGTAATGTGCAGTGTGCTACAGTGTCATAGGAGGTAAATACATGTGGTCCAAATGATGTGTCTAGCGTATGGAGGCTGCGCTTTGGAATTATGCTACGTTGATATAAAGTTGACTTTCACCCGTGTTCGGTGGTCGCGGCTCGGGATCGCTGTCCTGGACGGACGTATGTGTGTGCGTTGACCGCTGATGAGAACGTTGACCGCGCCAACTCACGCTTGCGGAAACTGAGCAGGCGCTGTGCGAGGTCTGAAATCAGACGGATGGGTGACTTCACCATCCTGTGGGCAGGGTGCAGAGTGGGGGTACCTGCGCACGTCTGCTGAGTTATTTTGCAAGCGGATCTGCAGGCTCTGCTATGCGTTATTAGGATAGTTTACGATTACTGAGCGTATCTACACATCTGTGTGATGTATTATTTAGTAGCAGTTCGCTATAGTGTGTAATAAAATTATGATTGGGTGCATGTCTGTGGGCTGTGCAACATGGCCCAGGGCACATCTGGGATTGGTGTTTTGTGACAGTGTGATAGATACACTGTATGTTAAAATAAGTTGTTCAAAAGAAAATAGAGTGTTCTCAATGATTACATGTACCTGCAGCGCAGATCAGAGTGATTGGTTTTCCGTCACCATCTCAGTTGCATGCGAAATGTTTTCTCGGCTGCGTTAATCGAGTGTGTCAACGAGCTATGAGCTATTCTGAGAATAGACGTGAAGACAGGTCCAGACCTGAGACGCCGGTGGTATACATGAGAAGAACAATGCAGCTTTCACCTGTGTCGGCTGTCACGAGCGCTCAGAAGCTGAACTTGGCTGGATACTCCGGAATCCCCTTCACTGCCGACCGCACGCGCGCGAGGCCTGCCTTGGAGCGTAATCTAAGGCGCATAGGCGATATCAATTTCTCCAGTGATAGGTGCGAATGCGACTGTGTTGAGGTCATACTTGGGGAAGGCCGAGCAGAGACTTCGGTCGGTTTGGCAGCTGGTGGTGTTTGGGCGCGTCTGTTGCACTACTTTGCGAGCATGTCTGTGCACTGTGCGGTGCTTTACTTGGAGAGTTTAAGAGTACATAGTTCCTCTGCTGATATTATGTACTGCATTATTTAAGAGCTGTTTGGTATTGTGTGGTGAAATTAGGAGTTGTTTACGTGTTTGTGGCCTGTGTCAGATGACCACAGTGGAATCAGTGCGGGTGTTTTGTGACAAATATACTCCACGACTAAATAAAAGGGCTCCAAATAAATAGAGTGCAGCCCTTCGTTACTTCCCCGAGCAGCACAGCGCAGTCTGAGCTGTTTTTGCGCAATAACGGCAATCTGGTCAGATTGTGAGTGAGTAGACAAATAACTGGACAAATTTATCTGTAGAGGAGTTACAGGTCTGGATTGGAATTAATAGCTTGATGGGTGTGGTTGTGTTGCCAAGTGTAGTGCACTACTAGAGTTCAGAAACTGCATTATGTCAGCCTTACACATCGAAACCTATGAGAAGTAAAAGTTTTAAAAAGATATGTTGCAAATAAATAAAGTACACTCGTTGCTCCTTCCGTCAGCCTATGAACTGAAATTATTTCCGAAAATTAGCAGTTGTTTGGCTATTTGGAGGTAAATGTTTTGCATTATTTACAAGTGGTTCGCATGTCTGTAGGCTGTGCTATGAGTTATTTTCAATTGTATACAATTAGCAAGTGTGTGTGTAGAACATTATAAATGAGTTACGTAGGAGTGTTTTGCAGGTCTGTATGATGTGGGACATGTCGGCGTGATACATATACTCCATTCCTAAATAAAGTAAATTCGTTCCTCCATCCATGGATGTAGTGCAGGGTGAGTCCATTTACCAGAAACGTGTAGGAAGAGGTTGAGTGCTGGTGGCTTAGTTTGAAACAATTTTCTTAGGTTGGTGGCGGAAGCGCAAGTGAGCTTTGTTTACTGGCAGATTTCAAACTTGGCGCTGGTTCCTAGGAGGAGGCGGAGGTGGCGGTCTGGTCCTCGAAAAGTAGTTGAAATTAGGGAGTTGAACACGTTTGAATATGTATATGAAATTGTAAATGGAATTATTTAATATAGCGGGGTGGTGTGAGTGAATTAACGAGTGTTATCGCGACGATCAAATGCGCTGTTATATGGTCATGGTGTACTCCACTGTCAGTCGAACTCTGGTGCGAAACGTATGATTTGTACGGCACGCGGTCGGCAGGTTCCATCGTGTCCGGTGTTAAGTGCTCGTGGGCAGGTGAGGATGTTTACGCAGCCAGACCGTTTGTTGCGCCCCTCGCCACCGCCTACCTGGCGCGCTGACGGTGGGGGTGTGCTTGACGTCAGCGGGCCAGGGAGCGAGCGGGCTCAGCCGGCTGCGCGTACGTCAGCTGCTCTCTGGAGTTTCGCTGTGTGTGCATGGAGAAGTCAGTTGGGACACACCTGCATGACCGTAATGTCTGAAATAAACAGTCATTTTCCAGGTATTTACAGAAGGAAATGTCCGTCGCGTGTATAGAGGCTGTGTGACGTAAGCGGGGCGGCGGCGCAGCGATTGTACAGTTATTACGCGCGCGAGAGTGAGTCAATTAACGAGCGTTCTAGTGCGGACCAAACGTGCCGTTATATAGTCATGGCGGATTCCACTATCGAGCAAACTTTTGTCGCCAAAAGTGTAGCACTGCGTTCTCGATTGCACAAGGTCACGTGGCGAACGGCTGTGTGAGGTCGGTATCAGCAGGTTTGAACGTGGCGCCAAAAGTGTGGAAGCGAATGTCTGACCGTTGTGGGATTCAGCTCCGAGGCACACAATTTTGGTGGGAAACGTGCGGAGGCGACGAATACGCGTGGTGAGCGGACAAGGGGCCGCTGTGACGTCAAACTCGACAAGTTCCAGCGTGTCCAGTGAAAACATGGTTACGGCGTGGGAGCGATTGCTGGGCTCGCCCCCCGCGCTAGTGGGTGGCGTAGGCAGTGTCTCCGCACGCTGGCCAGAGGGTGGCGAGGATTTGAACTAATTTAGTTGGAGCGCGGACGTCGTGGTGACTGCACTGCGATATCAAAGATGTGTGCGCTGACTGTGTTGGAGAACAAGTGATGACCGTACTGCTTCAGTGCCTTCCCCCCTGCAAAATCATAGGTCGTGAATTACGTTACTAGAAGTGGAGTTTATTATTTGATGTGGTTATGATAGGCTACCAGTGAAAAAAAAAAAGATAAGTGACGGCGAAAGATCGTAAGTGTGATCCGTTATGGTGTTGGGATTTGAACTTATGAAAGATTTTTGTTATGGATGTAAGGAGAATGGCTTTCTCACCGAAAAAATCGGACATCTTGAATAAATAATAAATGATAATAATATATAGAAGTACAGTTTTTTGAGATATTATAGTGTTGGAATTTTAATTTGGCGCAATTTTCTAGTGGATGTAGGTCTATAATAATAAATGATAATAATAATAATAATAATAATAATAATAATAATAAATGATAATAAATGATAATGAATGATAATAAATGACAATGATTGATAATGAATGTTAATAAATGATAATGGATAATAATAAACAAAAGTAAGGTTTTGCAGCCATTATCGTGTAGGAATTTGAATTTAGAGGGAATTTTCTAGTGGAGGCAGGTCAATAATAATAAATAATAATAAATGATAATAAATAATAATAAATGACAATGAATGATAATGAATGATAATAAATGACAATGAATGATAATGAATGTTAATAAATGGTAATCAATAATAATAAAGACAAGTACAGTTTTTGCGTGCATTATCGTGTTGGAATTCAAACTTCGCGCCATTTTTTCTTTTGGAGGCTTAGGTTACTGGACGTAGCGCAACTGGCCTATTTTCCCGCCAAAATTCAAACTTCCCGCCATTTTCTCTTGAGGTTAGGTTAGTGGATATAGCACAATTGGACTAATCTCCTGCCAAAATCCGCCATATTGGATGATGTCATGCGCTGTTGCCAAGTCTACATGCCGCCATCTTGGATGACGTCATCGCCGCCATCTTGAATAAATTTGGCTACAATGGAGAGTGGAGTGACACCCTCTTTGTCCCACTACTTGTGTGTTGTCCTTAGCGTAAGTTAGTTTAACTAGTGTGTAAGTCTAAGGACCGATGAGCTCAGCCACTTGGTCCCATAGGAATTTACCACAAATTTTAAAAATCCAGCATAAGGCGACTTTAATCTCATTTTTTTTTCGTTTCCTTGCTTCTTATTTTTCACAGAATAACCTCCGTTCACAGTACCATCGCTAACCGTATGCCCTGGCCTATCACATGTGAAACACACAACTGGCTTTATTGTCTCACAAGGATGTCTATCTTCCAGTGAATTCAACTTACGCATCAGACTTGCTTTTGAGGCTCTCACTCGCTTGAGCCGGTTCTACGTTGAGAATTCTTATCTCAAGTTTGCAGTCGCGCATTGAAAGCCTTGATATGCCACAGGGTTTACTCTTAACATTACTTGTGCAATCCTTGGATGTGTGCCCTGCAAATACATATGAAAAACACTTAAGGGTAACCTACCCCGTTATATCTCGATGACTTCTTTCACAAAATCCGATTTCTTTAGTAACTGCCGACTCTTCCGTCAAAGCTACCTCAACAGCCTCACTTAGGGTGATGTTGTCACTCCTTGCACGTACAGTTGTCTCTATGTGCTGATCACAGGTCCCCTGAATGAATAATGCTCTGCTCAATTTTCCTACTAGTGAAAAAGTTCCCTCTAGTTCTGATGCTGATGTCGCAACATGGACCGCCTGACGAAATTGGTGATGAAGTGAATCTACTGTACTGGCTTAACCTGTCATCGATTCTCCCTCCGACTGCCTAGTAGAAAACATTTTATAAGTGTTAAACTCTAAAGTACGCTTACATGTGTAATTTTCCAAAAAGATACTCGTATTTCCTACCTCACTGCTTGAGGAAGATAATTCATGCACGAGCAACCGTGAACACGGGTTTTTTATGCAGGAGAGCTCATGCCAAGTGCAGGAAGAGATCGATCGCCGGACGGCGACCCCGCCGCAGGCCCCATCAGCCACTCCACTTGCGACGACTTCGGCACCGGCAGATGGACATTGGAGGGAGACGATACCGACCATGGAAATGGTTTATGGAAGTTCAACGTTTCACTTGGGTCGATCTGTGCAAGCGCCTGTCGCCGCCACGACGAGAGAGCAACACACACACACACACACACACACACACACACACACACACACATAATTGAAACCAATAGCCGCTTCTACTGGAAAACAAGAGCGCTAGCGGAGGCCGTCGGAACCGCGCAAAACTGAAACCTTCGTGGAGGAAGAAAACTCGTACCCGCCGCGTGGTAGCGTCTTTCACAACGAACCTGACGTGGAACAGGATTTGACAGCAACGCTGGAATTTAGCGAGAACATCGAGTTGATGGACCAAGAACCAGTGGAAAGAGACAACAGCGTTGCAGAAACGGATGATTTCACCCTAGTGTGACACAAACGGCACTATCGGAGAAACTCGCAAGAAGACGCGACGAGTTCACACGATTGAGATTACCAACAGGTTCACGCCTATTACCCAAAGACAAGTACGACTCCACCCAGACACCGCAGCTCGACGTAGGACCGTCCGAACAGCAACCCGCAACTGCATCTGACGCATCAGAACGGAAACTTGTGCCACTAGTTCTATACTGGGAAATATGTGGAACTGAAGGGCATTTCAAGTCCCGTCAGGATCAAAAAGGATCTCAAATTTTTTTCCATACTTCATACACCAACACCAACCACCGGAGGAAAAGGAACTTAAGGTCGTCATCGAACGACTGCCTGTGCAGGTCACAGAACGTAAATACCGCGAAGCATTAAGTGAAGAAGGATTCGCCCACGCCATGGTACATTAGTATAAAAAGAGAAAAGGAGATCATGTCATTGGTGAGTTAGTTAGGCTGTTCACCTGCTGTGTCAGCTTTCATAAGGCAAAACACAACCATAAAATGTACATCTTCTCTAGAGGAGGGGTGCATGGTAGATTGTCGATCCGAGGCCGGCCTGGTGTGACCGAGCTGTTCTAGGTGCTTAAATCTGGAACCGCGAGACCGCTACAGTCGCAGATTCGAGTCCTGCCTCTGGCATGGATGTGTGTGAAGTCCTTAAGTTACTTAGGTTTAAGTAGCTCTGAGTTCTAGGGAACTGATGACCTCCGATCTTAAGTCCCATAGTGCTCAGAGCCATTTGAACCATATTTGAATCGGTCCGAGGATGGGCCGACATAGTGCGAAAGCTGTCAACGCTTCGAACATACGGCAAATTATTGCCGGGTGCCACCTCGTTGCGTAGACGGCGCTGGAGACCATCGAACCAAGGACAGCATCCTGCCCAGTACCTCCTAAAGCAAAATGTGCTATTTGTGACAAAGACCACAGCGCTTCAACGCGTGGCAGGGAAAAATACCAGGTGCTCCTCCGGAAATATAAAGTTCAGCCGCAATAGCAGGCCAAGAAACGGATGTGAAGATCGTCCAACAAGCGACAATCCTATGCAGACACATTGTCGCCTAGGAGAGACTAACCTTCAACACCTGCTTCCATTACAAACACCCTAAGCTCCTTGACACCAACAGTGATGGACATCACAGACCTACTTTTACAACAAAAGCTGGCAGGAATCCTCACGGTGGTGGAGGGAATAATCAAGGGGTTTACCGCTCCTTAAGGAATGGATAACGGCCGCAGAACAAGACATCTCCGATTCTACATTTGGAGTACCAATGGAACAAGACGTGCCGCGCCGAGCGACCGTGAGGTTTAGGACGCAGTGTCACGGATTGCGCTGGCCCTCTCGCCGGAGGTTCGAGTCCTCCCTCACGCATTGGTGTGTGTGTTGTTCTTACCATAAGTTAGTTTAAGTAGCGTGTAAGTCTAGGGATCGATGACTTCAGCAATTCGATCCCTAGCAATTCACAAATATTTGAACTTTTTTTTTAGTAAGACGTAAACACACTAAACTGACAGACTTTGTTAGTCGGCACAGGTCTGACGTAGTTCTGATATCAGAAACGCATCTGATGGAGATTGCTAGTTTCAAATTGCGCAGCATGCATGGTTATAGGACGGACCTGGTTGAACAAAGAGGTGACGAAACTGCAGTGTTCGTCAAAAACACCATACGGCATCACCAGGAGGACCTACCCCCCCCCCCCCCCCCCCCCCCCCTGGAATCATTGGAAGCCTCAGCGGTTACAATATTCACGGCAACAGGAAATATATCTCTGGTGGCGGTGTATCTTAAACCCAAGAAACAGTTGGTGGCCGGAGATATTAATGCTGTCTTACAAGCTGACGTCACCGAACAGTGAACGAAAAGCAATAAAATCACCCTAAACCCTACGAAAACTGAAGGAATACTGTTTACGAAGAAACGTCCGGAACGATATGACTTGCCATCAATGGCCTGCCAGTACCCTGGACTACGACAACGAAATACCTGGGAGTGATACTGGATAAAGGGATGGCTTTTACCACACACAGACAAGATAGGAAATTAAATACTATGAAGATGATCCGGGCACTCACGCCGTTTATCACGAGCAGGAATTTAAACCCATCAACGAAATTAAAACTTTATAGAGCAATGGCGAGACAGCTCTTGGGGAGCAACATGCGACTCTAATACAAAACAGGTGCTTGAAGTGGAAACGAGGCGCCCCAAGGTGGGCCAGGACGAGAGAAATACATGAGTTGACTAGAGAAGATAAAAGACCAGGAAACCTCTTTTTTTCACAAATTAGACAAGTATAGGGGAAATGTCCGCCAACTTGTGAATGTAGGCCAGACCCTACCAAAACAATGGCACAAATACAAAGTGCGTCGAGCCATTATTGCATCCCCCACAAAGATGATGCAGTGTTCATTTATTCGATGTCTTACATGAAAGCCGGCCGGTGTGGCCGAGCGGTTCAGTCTGGAACCGCGCGACCGCCTCGGTCCCAGGTTCGAATCCTGCCTCGGGCATGGATGTGTGTTATGTTCTTAGGTTAGTTAGGTTTAAGTAGTTGTAAGTTCTAGGGGACTGATGACCTCCGAAGTTAAGTCCCATAGTGCTCAGAGCCATTTGAAACATTCTTACATGTAAATAGTAAACCGTTAACCACTCGTATGACTACCTAACCAACACCCTCAAAGAACTCAAGGACACACAGAGAGCCCAAGTCCCTTTGCAAACGAATACATACTAAAGTGAAACTATTCCCCACACCTTGTCATCCTAGAAGAAAAAATTTGCAAAGGCGATAACTCTTTGAACACAACATACCAAAAAAAGGGCTTTTAAGAACTTTTACAATAGTGGATTGTCTGCTTCATGCACTAGTTCGAAAGCTATGCAGCCGTGTGGTCTAAGGGCGCCTTGCCACGGTTCGCGCGGCTCCCCCCATCGGAGGTCCGAGTCCCCCCTCGGGTATAGGTGTGTGTGTTGTCATTAGCGTAGGTTAGTTTAAGTTAGATTAAGTAGTGTGTAAGCCTAGGGACCGATGACCTCATCAGTTTGATCCGATAGGAACTTACCATAAATTTCCAATTGCGAAAGCTATGTCCACATTGTTTATGAACTCATTTAATGCGAATTTCGTACAATCTAAGGCCTAGGGAATGCGTTTAAGGGCGTCACTAACAGTAATGTTAGTTGCGGCTGCTACGCTATCGACATATGCTGTATTATGTGAGTTCGTGACGTACTTTGGTTACTGACGAACAGTTTCGGGGAGAGGCGAGGCGAGTCGAGACAGGATCGCTGTTGAAAGCGACACGCCGCGCTGTTCTCAGGTGAGACGAGCAGGAGCGCCTGCGGTCTCGCCTTCCCTTCTACTGTGCTGTGCCGGGCCGTTGCCCGCTGTCGGGTACTCGCTGGCCGCTGGCCACCGTCGCTGATGAAGCTCACAGAAGACCCCAGGGGCCACTCCGCTGCTGGGCAGCGCTGCCGACTCGTGTCGTTGCCCTCGCGGGCCCCTTGGCATCACGACCGCCGCTCCGTCTCGTTGTCTCCCGGCCGCTCCTGCGACCCCCACGTTGTCCTGAAGACAAAGTTCAAAACCATCGTACAATATGCGTTACATCAGTATGTGCCAAGCAAGATCGTAAGAGATGGAAAAGAGCCACTGTGGTACAACAACCGAGTTAGAAAACTGCTGCGAAAGCAAAGGAACTTCACAGCAAACATAAACATAGCCAAAGCCTTGCAGACAAACAAAAATTACGCGAAGCGAAATGTAGTGTGAGGAGGGCTATGCGAGAGGCGTTCAATAAATTCGAAAATAAAGCTCTATGTACTGACTTGGCAGAAAATCCTAAGAAATTTTGGTCTTATGTCAAAGCGGTAGGTGGATCAAAACAAATTTTCCAGACACTCTGTGACCAAAATGGTACTGAAACAGAGGATGACAAACTAAAGGCCGAAATACTAAATGTCTTTTTCCAAAGCTGTCTCACAGAGGAAGATTGTCGCACACATGAAAAAATGGTAGATATCGAAATAGACGACAGAGGGATAGAGAAACAATTAAAATTGCTCAAAAGAGGAAAGGCCGCTGGACCTGATGGGATACCTGTTCGATTTTACACAGAGTACGCGAAGGAGCTAGCCCCCCTTCTTGCAGCGGTGTACCGTAGGTCTCTGGAAGAGCTTAGCGTTCCAAAGGATTGGAAAAGGGCACAGGTCATCCCCGTTTTCAAGAAGGGATGTCGAACAGATGTGCATAACTATAGACCTATATCTCTAACGTCGATCGGTAGTAGAATTTTGGAACACGTATTATGTTCGAGTATAATGACTTTTCTGGAGACTAGAAATCTACTCTGTAGGAATCAGCATGGGTTTCGAAAAAGACGGTCGTGTGAAACCCAGCTAGCGCTATTCGCAGGGGAGTGTCGTAGGACCGTTGCTATTCACAATATACATAAATGACCTTATGGATGACATCTTAAGTTCACTGAGGCTTTTTGCGGATGATGCTGTGGTATTTCGAGAGGTTGTAACAATGGAAAATTGTACTGAAATGCAGGAGGATCTGCAGCGAATTGACGCATGGTGCAGGGAATGGCAATTGAATCTCAATGTAGACGAGTGTAATGTGCTGCAAATACATAGAAAGATAGATCCCTTATCATTTAGCTACAATATAGATGGTCAGCAACTGGAAGCAGTTAATTCCATAAATTATCTGGGAGTACGCATTAAGAGTGATTTAAAATGGAATGATCACATAAAGTTGATCGTTGGTAAAGCAGATGCCAGACTGAGATTCGTTGGAAGAATCCTAAGGAAATGCAATCCGAAAATAAAGGAAGTAGGTTACAGAACGCTTGTTCGCCCACTGCTTGAATACTGCTCAGCAGTGTGGGATCCGTACCAGATAGGGTTGATAGAAGAGATAGAGAAGATCCAACGGAGAGCAGCGCGCTTCGTTACAGGAACATTTAGTAACCGCGAAAGCGTTACGGAGATTATAGATAAACTCCAGTGGAAGACTCTGCAGGAGAGACGCTCAGTAGCTCGGTACGGACATTTGTTGAAGTTTCGAGAACATAGCTTCACCGAGGAGAAGCAGTATATTGCTCCCTCCTACGTATATCTCGCGAAGAGACCACGAGGATAAAATCAGAGAGATTAGAGGCCACACAGAAGCATACCGACAATCCTTCTTTCCACGAACAATACGAGACTGGAATAGAAGGGAGAACCGATAGAGGTACTCAGGGTACCCTCCGCCACATACCGTCAGGTGGCTTCCGGAGTATGGATGTAGATGTAGATGTAGAAGACTTGTAGACTGTGCTGCCCCGGCAGCGTCTTTCCTCGTCCAGTGTCGATCTACGGATCCCTGGTTCCTTCTTCTACGCTTCTCGCACCGTCTGTTCTCACTGGAGTGCCAGCGCTGCTCCTCAGAAGAGTCTCAAGTTGTGAGTCCAGTCCTGACATGGGAATGACTATGTTCGAAACACCTTTATCGAAGAAATCATTAAGGATATCCGACACACGCCAGCAGAAAATGTTTACCTATGTCGTGTCCAAATACAAGTTATGGGGGAAGACGGGGGTTTCCGCGGCATTCTGTAATTTAAAAGCGATTAGGACACAAGTACATAAAGAAACACTTCTAGTGAAGGCAGATTTATTGTCTGTATCAGCGCCGAGAACTGTCACAAGGTACCTACGAGAAGCAAGGGTTCTGAGCTTCGGTAAGATGCTCGCAGCAGGAGACTCAAGGATTAACAGTGATTACTTGCAATCAAACCAACTACTCCACTGAAGGCTAACTGTAAACACTGGGAAAAGCAACGTGTGTAACTAACTGCACAGCAGAAGTCAGTGTCGAGCCGATGGGGCGAGTGCTAACAGAAGCAGTGAACACTAGTTGAATTTTAAGTACCGACATAAAAAGCAGCTCTCCAACTGAGAGAAACAGACTTGTCGGAGCTGATCGCGAGCGACACATACTGGCGTGCCAATGATGTGACTGAGAACTCAGTCTGAATACCAAAACGTGGGCTATTAAAGGACGGTGACGGCGCAATATTTCTCTCATCCCATAGTCGGACCACCAATCTACTGGCACTTTACGGGCTTCGGCCCATCTTGGGAGTGACTCTGCACCTTCCGGGCGCCTCTGACCGTCCACATTCAGATTCCGCCCCTTCTACTACTCAGCACGTAGTGATGTTGCTGGACTTTACAAACTAATTAATAGTTTGGTAGCAAAACGTTCAGCTGAATGTTAGCCGCCACTATCCTTCCTCTTACGGTCAGAAACAACTGTGTTTCGCGTCACCTGGCCCTGACCAGAGGCCTTTAGTGAGTGGTGACCGCTGGTGTAGCACTTTGTTCAGTGTAAACCCACTGCGTCACGGTTCTCAGGAGCAAGTATCAAGCGGGCTGCGTCTGATAAGACGTGCCTTTTGCGGCTATTTTCTACTGTGAAGTCTTACGACAGTACCTAAGCGACTGATGGAGTTAGCAGTTCATTCTCCGAAGCGAAACGTCTCCCCTCGGGAGCTGGCAAAAGCAGATGCAAGTCGCGGGGCTCTGGTGGTACTGGTGACATCCGGTAACCTAAAAGCTAACACTTCTGTCTGCTCTCTGCATTATATCTTTGATTTCCTAACTCGGAGTGTCCATGCTGTCTTCCAGCAATCCCATGTTTAACGATGCCCAAGTCATTACATAGTTATATAACAGAATTTTAGAAATATAATGGTAAAAAAACAATGGCTAAAAGCATTGAACTACCTTTTAAGAGAAAGTCTATGTTTTTCTTTTATGTAAGGAATAAAATTTTTCAAATCGTACTTTCCCTCATTTTTCAATCTCACTTCCAACAGTGGGTTGGTCTTTGAGTTTTCACCCAAGCAACCTTTGAAATTTCCAGGTCATTAGTATTACGGCAGCTTGGTGAAATCGAAGAAACCTCGGTTTTATATCATTGTTGTCGGAAAAGATCTTTACACAAAACTCCGGCAAGACCTAAGGGGAACTCTCACTTCGCAACCTTCTTTTGTTTTCCAATTATAGCAAAGTCGCAGTCACTGCGTAGGTACGAATGACAATAACATACTTGCGAAAAGTAACGTCAAAATAATAATTACAAATCAGGTACCTCTATAAGAACAATATCATTTTACTTTTGTTCCGGTTGCAACAGTTTTAAGTCCACACATTAATTTCATTCTCTGGGTTATTTCACTTGTAACGGCTCTTAAACTGCAACTCGGAATTTCTGTTCCTCCACTGGCTATAAATACAAAATCAAATAGAGGTAATATAGAAGTAGGTTTAATAATGAATAAAAAAATAGGGGTGCGGCTAAGCTACTACAAACAGCATAGTGAACGCGTTATTCTGGCAAAGATAGACACGAAGCCCATGCCTACTACAGTAGTACAAGTTTATATGCCAACTAGCTCTGCAGATGATGAAGAAATTGATGAAATGTATGATAAGATAAAAGAAATTATTCAGGTAGTGAAGGGAGACGAAAATTTAATAGTCATGGGTGACTGGAATTCGAGAGTAGGAAAAGGGAGAGAAGGAAACATAGTGGGTGAATATGGATTGGGAGAGAGAAATGAAAGAGGAAGCCGCCTGGTAGAGTTTTGCACAGAGCATAGCTTAATCATAGCTAACACTTGGTTGAAGAATCATGAAAGAAGGTTGTATACATGGAAGAATCCTGGAGATACTAGAAGGTATCAGATAGATTATATAATGGTAAGAGAGATTTAGGAACCAGGTTTTAAATTGTAAGACATTTCCAGGGGCAGATGTGGACTATGACCACAATCTGTTGGTTATTTGAATTGAAGTGCACCAGCGGAATCTTCTGCCTTGTGGCCGTTAACGTTCCGGTTACCTGCCCTGGCCGTTGACGTAACTTCAGGCAGTGTATTTTCTTCATTGTGTTGTCGCTGTCCAGCAAGGTGTGTATTTTGACAGCTTAATGTATAAATGGTTGTGGGTGGCAATACCTTCTACGTTGTTCCATGGTACTCCCTGTTGTGTGCTGGTCTGGTGAAGTGGAGGTTATCCTGTCGGTGGGACCATTGACTGTCTGTCGGTGGGGTTGTCGTCGGATCGACAATGGTTGGGCCGACTGCCTGACTCACCTAAGCATGCATTAGTGTTTGAATGACAGGCCGACCCTCGGAACTTCCGAGCGCCCTTTGGTGTACTGCCTTTTCTTCTTTGTTCTTGTTGTTTGTACTTGTATGGCTTCTAGCCGATTTTTAGGTTAAGGTTGTTATGCCCTTAAGGCGTCAGATGGTTTGGGCCTTCAGCCTAATTTAAGAACTGTTATACATAAAGTCTTAGGCATTTTTAAAATTATTGTTATTGAGTCTTAAGTGTTGGGCCTTCAGACGATTTTGAATTTAAGTTGTTTTGCTCATAAAGTGTCAGATTCTTTGGGCCTTCAGCCTAATTAAGGAACTGTTTTAAGATAAGGTTTTGCCTTTTAAATTTCTGATATTGGTTGAGCTTTAAGTTATTGGCTTTAGCCGTTTTAAAATTAAAGTGGTCTTGCCGCTAATTAATTTCGAAAACAAAAGCTCTGTTTCTATTTTTAAAAAAATTTGGGCTCTTGCAAAGTTTGACCAAATAAAAGATTGGCTCCTTACAACAACTTAAACTACCTGTCCTGTCCTGCGGGTTTAGCAGAGCGTCTCATGTTGTATTAATAAAGGAAGTAAATTTCCTGCAAGAGTACCCAATCAGTCAGATACTTTGTGAATAAAGCCATCTAGATCGCTCAACCGGCCGATATATGTTTATTCATAACTTCATTTCGGCTACTGCCATCATCAGATCAAATCATGGAACTTGTATAACGAGATTCAGTGTTAGCATCAAAATAACCTGTCCTTAATCGTGTACAGTGACGCCCCAATTATACATAGTTTATATTGCTATTAACACTAAACCTTGTTATACAAATTTCACGTTTTGATCTGATGATGACAGTAGCCGAAACGATGTCATAAATATAGACATATAATAAGCGATCTAGACGCGGTTTGTTGTAAACCTTTCACAACATCTTTATCTTATAGCACGTCTAACAGTCAACGTCATGAAATAATTGATGGATGTACTCCGCTCTCTAGCTAGAATAACCTCAACGACTAATGTAGTACAGGAGTAACAATCAGTGAAATATGGTCTTGGTGAAGGCAGCACTACGACAGAGACACGTAATTATCAGCGAAACTTTGAACGCCTGCATCCGAATACGTAAACTGCACATTCAACAATCTAATGTTCTAACATTGCCTCCAGTGTGGCCGGATGAAACAAATATGTAGACGAAAATCTGCAATTCCTTCGTGCATCAGGTATTCGGTACTTAATTTTAGCTCTACCCCTTAGACTGGACAGCTTTCGGTGTTCTGCAAACAACGGAGCCACATTACAAAAAGAAGATCTGGAAATAAAGTTTCTGGTGATTTACACACATACGAAATGTAAGAGTTCACTGACTTTATACAAATATTTCTTAAATAGAGCGATTAGCTAGTGGTGCAGACGTGATATGAGGTTAGTAATATGTACAACTGGTCGGGAGAGCGTCTTCTGTCCGTACACAAATCACATGTATGTGTGTATCATTGTGTGTGTGTGTGAGAGAGAGAGAGAGAGATAAATTGTCAGATATGTGCGATCGTTTTCTCGTCTGCGTTGTTTCCCATCCAATAATATAAAGAAGCAATTAGGGTCAGAAGCCTGTTCCACCTGAATAATCTGTGACGCAGTTCCACTTGTTATGGACGCCTTCGCCCTGCGTCTACATAATCGACCTCTTCTATCATTTGATGGTATCGCTGACATCTTCTCATTATCTATTGATCCAAAACATAGGAACTGAAATTACTACGAACAGCTAATAAACAAAAAAAATCCCTCACTCGTAAAATCAAAAATACCTGATAACGCACGCTGGTGCGTGATCTCGTTGGAGATAACGACTTTATTAACACAGTCAATCGCACTGCAGTCGGGAAAAGAACCTGATGTAGAGGAGCATCCGTTATAGATGTGCCATATTCTTAACCATTTAACGTGAAGAGTGGTCGTTTTTGTGTCTACGCCTCTTGCGTGACACCTTACGTCCTAAATCAAGTTAATACTGATCACTTTCCCAGCAGTGTCTCTGGATAAGAACGAATGGAAGTACACTTACCAAGAGTTAGATGTAGAGCCTTGTGACACTAGATTTACACTCATTTTATATACCTAATTCGCACTTTACAGTAGTGAATATGGTACTGCTAACATTCGGAAGACTAAAATTACACCATTCGAACTACCTCCTTTAAATTTTCCCACGTTTTTGCTAAAACACTACAAATAAACGCCAAGGAATTTGTTCGGCAACTATCCAAACGAAGTTGTGTAGTACCAGGAATGCCTTAGATTTCGACACATTGTGGGCCCTCACCTTTTAAGTCGGACGTGGTTCTGCGAATTTTTTTTGTATAGTGAGTTGGGCCCATTCGTTGCTGTGAATATAAACCAGGGTGATAATTACAGCATTTTGGTTACCAAGTGTTCCCATTCGTAATAAGGAGAATTCTAATTATTACTTTATGTTATGTATGTCGCCATTGAAGGCAGCATCAAAGAGATGAGTATGAAAGGTGGCTACACTGAGCCACAGCGCCAGAGGTTGCGCCAAAGAGTATTTATTATTCAGCCGCCTCCACTGGTAGTTCTTATCGAGAAGTCGTGGTGGACAGTGCTTGTTGAAATGTAGCAGTGGTGAGTCGTTGTTGAGAAGTTCCCATGGAGAGTGCTTGTTCAGAAGTTGTAGTATTGTTTTGATGGGCTAGACACCAGATGTTGTTGGATTGGGGATGCTGTAATGTGCTTTTCGTCAATATATATGAAGGTAAAAAAAATTCCTTTTTTTTTTATTTCAATGTCTTAAACAATAATGCCTCTTGGTCACAGGTTCAGTCAACAAAGCATCTGGCTCGTGTTTTTGTATTAGACTGTATTTCTGGTTTCTATGTGCAATTATAGTATTTCTATTTATTTTTTTTAATTACTTCTGTATAAATGGTATTTAAAATATCTTGTCGTATTGAGGAAGAACCGTGCCAGATGTGTACGTTGAATCACACTTCCACACACAGAACAGCGACACTTCTACCTTGTTGTTTCGTAGCTTTCATAGTTGCTGGGGACTTAATTAATTAATTGTGTTAACGGAAATTTCGTTTCATTCTTTGTTGTTGTTCTATGCAGTCAGATTGCGTACAAATACTAATCAAGGCCAACCGTTTACGAGACTTCGTAATCGTACATACAGCTACTAAAACTAAAAATATTTGCATTTCATTTAATTAAGCCCCCATGCAACTACTAAGAATGTAATGCACATAACGTTGATTAGAAGATACTGAAAGTTAAATAGCTTGAAGTAACGGGGGGAATTCGCTGATTTTGGATTTTTAAAGCTGTTAGCTGACTAGCACATCTAAAGCCAGTGAAGAGAACTTATTCGTAAGGAATTTACAGTCGGGCTTAAGGAAGAGTTTTAAGGCAGAATTGACCGTAACTCCATATTATCCTGGATTAATAGTGAGTGGAAAATAAAATTAAACCATAGATGTTCTCAAGGGAAGCGTAACAGAACCAAATCTGTATTAGCTGCAGTCTCGTATTTTGGTTGACGATGAAGTTAAATATGGTCCTAGAACAAAATATTGATCACCCCTTACAGCCCACCAGATGTTCGTTTGACCCACCGAGACTGACGTAAACCATAGCAGTGAAGTGGCGTGTATATGGCAACTGGAGTCAGCGCAGTAACATGCGTCGACGCGGAAATTAATGTAAATATCGTACAGCCTTGTTCGGCACAAGGAAAAAACCAGCGAAAATTGCTGATTTCACTTTTTTTATTCGCTCAATGACTATTTTCGAACCGGGACACCATTTTCAAATCATCATAAATGGCATTTCCGAAAATCCAAAAACCATGTCGAAAACATGCAAATGAACAGTTAGAGCGCATACAGATGTTGGAAATTTGTGTAGCCTTATCGACTAGGATATCCCACGGGATGCGTTCATCTGCCTAGCGGAAAGGGTATTTTGTCTCCGCCCACAGTGACCCCCTCCACTGCGGGCATGTGAGAATTGTGCCGTACGTGCAGAGTGTAGACGAGTATAATGGATGCATGTATATTGTAGTATTACTCGTATATTTGTGCTGTATGATGATGATGATGATGATGATGATGATGATGAAAGAGGTAGCCTATTCCCCTCGAAAGAACCAAGAGGGCCGCCGATCCCATGCGTTGGACGGGTCCCCATCAGCAGTGTCCATGCCCTTATTTCATGAGACACTATGGAGAGGATTGAACTGAACCCAGAGCCTTGCCACGAAGAAAGGTATCTGGAACAGTGCGCCAGCGCTAATCTTCCCCGAGTCGGTCAATTAGCAGTGGCAATTTTATCCGCCGTCAGGGTCGGAATCGGCTTACCTCCGATTCAAGCGCCGCCACTCAGCCCTGCGTCAGCAATCCTGGCTGTGGTGATGGGCGGTCGATGTGAAAAGCAGGAAAGACATACCTTACTTGGACGTGCCTTTAAGGTAGTTTCTCAATTTGTTGGTGTATCAATGGGCACTATTCAGTGGGTCTAAATGGAAAGGCGCGTCACTCGTAAAAGTGTCCTAGCCGACAGGAAGAGGAGACTCGTGCCACGCCATGTTAGTGACAATCCGCCACAATCGCAAAAGGAATTTCTGCTGCCAAAGAATGTAGGTCCTTCTCAATCGTTTTCTTCCTTTTCTCTTGTGCCCTTGTCCACATCTGCACGCGGTCGCCATGGTCAGTAACGGGTTTTCCCCGGTTCACTTAAGCGCTGGTCGGATGCCCTTCATATCGCCACCTAAGTACTCCCCAGGTCGGAATGTGTGCACCCCGAATGCCTGCGTGTAGTGTGAAAATGCGCGAAAATTTTCTGAGCGTTTGCGAATCGTGTAACTGTGGCGGGCCATGGATATGTGCCCAGTATTCCCCTAGTGGGATGTGGGAAACCGCCTAAGAACCACACGTTGGCTGACCGGCGCACCGACCCTCGTCGTTCACCCACCGGGCGCATTCAATCCGGAGTCGGTGTCCCCCCCCCCCCCCCCCCGCCACCCCCGTCCAGGAAGCGGTGCCTTAAAATGCATAGCTATCCGCGAGAGTCCTCCTTCTCAGTTATTTTTCGGACTATTACCGTATACAGTGGACATGATGAGTTGTGTATTTCGCAGGAGCCCATTGTTAGCATCGACAATCGAATTTTATTCATTTTCCGACTTCCCAACTCAGATGACACAGTTGCTGAAAGGTTCAAAGAAAATTTAAATCTAATTTCAAACACGCGCCAGTCTCATACGATCGTAGCTGGTGATTTTTGAATTTACCCTCGATATGTTTGCGAAAATACATGTTTAATTCCGGAGGTACGCATAAACATTACTCGGAAATATGCTAAGCTCGTTCTCTGAAAATTAGTTCATGAACCCACTCGAATAGTAAAAGGCTGTGAAAACACTTTACCTCATAGCAACAAATAATCCTGAGCTAATAACGAACATCAAAACGGACACAGAGGTTAGTGAACACAGGTTTTTCGTAGCGAGACTGAAGACTGTAACTCCCAAATCCTCCAAAAATAAACGAAAAATATACCTATTCAAAAAAGCAGATAAAAGTTCACTAGACGATTTCCTGAGAGACAGTCTCCGCTCCTTCCATGTTAAAAATGTAAGTGTACTACGACTGAGCCGATGTGGTACTTCTGCTTTATCTGCCCACGTCCAACTACTTTTATCATTTGCCTGAATGCAGTTGTGACTCGATGAAATTGTACTCATGGAACACAAAGTTTACTGCGTTTTGCACAATTTTACATTTCGGAACCCATAAGGTATGATCTCTGTCTAATTCGAGGATGAAATAGGTTGCTTCATCCTGCTTCGTAAATTTAACTGATTGAGTTTATCGTTTGCTACAACGCATCGACACTCAACATAGATTTTCATCAGCTCAGAACATTTTGTAACTTAGAAACAAAATTTTTATCTACTCCGTCTTACAGCTCCATTCTGTGCTCCAGTGCACAGAAACTACAGATTCTCACAACATTTTTTTCTCTTTCTTTAGTTTTCCTACTGAGTATATACACAGCGTGCGCATGGGTGTTTTATAATAATGCTACAAATTAAGAAGGCCGATGGACGGGAGCATATGTACTAAACAGAGATTAAATAAACCTGTTTCGGAAACGAAAGGTATAAAAAAAGAAAAACGACAATATTTCTAATTTACCGATGGACCGACAACGATGGTGAAATTGTTTACCTATTTGGTACTTCCACAAAAAGCCACATTTTCAACAGCTGTTCAAAGCGCAGACGCCCTGCTTCTGTTCAGACCTGACTTCCGACCTGCCCAGTCGAATGAACTCAGTCTTGTTGGAACAATACGTCAGGCACCGAGAACTCTTGCCATCAAAACTTCCCCACAGGATCCCATAGGAACAAATCAAGTCGTGCCATATTAGAGAAACCACCGAGCCTAAAGCAAGCTCTGCTCCTACTACCTACCTGTCAATGATATTCTGATGGATGTGTTAACGACGAAGATGTGCAACGATAGCTGAGGAACCATGACAGAAGGAATTAAACGTCTGACAACTCCGGGAATGTGCCTCCAAAAACCTCAACGTTCACTGCGACATTTAAGACGGAAACAAGTCGATACACACCTGATAACCGATCACTGACTGTTCCTGCGAGCCTAGTCATAGCAAATGTTTATTAATAGCTCTTCACAGCTTTAGAACAGGGCTTCTTAGTACATCACGTAACTATTGCGGGTTCCGGCGGAGGTTCGAGTCCTCCCTCGGGCATGGGTGTGTGTGTTTGTCCTCAGGATAATTTAGGTTAAGTAGTGTGTAAGCTTAGGGACTGATGACCTTAGCAGTTAAGTCCCATAAGACTTCACACACATTTGAACATTTTGAACTATTGCGACTGTTGAACATATGATGTTTGCTCAGAGTGCTGTTATTCAAGATTAGGATCGTCCAGACAGCGCGACAACATTTCTTAGCGCAACGCGATGTTCGAAGTCAGCAGAAGTTAAAATTTGCATTACTTTGAAATGTAGCTGCTGTTCCCGAATTAATCTGCACACAACTCAGTACGCCGTACCCATTTGAAGTGAAACAGGCACCTCACTCATGTGAAAAAGCACTGCTGTGTCATAGTGCGGACTGTAAATTTCATGTATGTCCCCGGTCGTCGTATAATAGCACTACTTGCCTTGTCTCACTTTAGTGTCTTAACATTCTTGGAGGAATGATGCTCATTTTATGCATCCTACGAGCATACACGGTCAGCCTACCAGTTTCTCCCAGGTTTCCATTGGCTGCTAGTCCCACAAACGGGCACACCATCATTTTACTGTGCTTGATCGAATCTACGCTTCAACTTGTAATCACAGAGAGACATCTTACAGATCTTTACGTGTCTGTCCTTGTCGGTCTGCGCCTCATTCCATCCATCTTTCATGATTTATGGCTACGTGGTTGTCAGGTTTGAGCACCCGACAATATTAACAGCTACGTGCATGACACATCAGTTTATTTCATCGTACATATAACTCTTATCGAACTCAGCTAGCAGCATTATGAGACCACACCTATAATTTCCTAACTTTTGAATTAAAGTTTCACCTCCAAGGTCCTTAGTCTATCTTTCCCGAAAAATTCTGTCGGCATCAGGGAAGCGCACTGAATAAACAATACTTCTGCAAAATGTAGGAAATGCTGGACATACATTACAGCGAACTCAAAAGTTATCTCTTAATTGACCTTTATTATAACAGTAATCACGAATGCAAGAAGAAATAGGCAAAAGGTAAACAAGCAATTGTTTTAAGGAAGTGTTTGCACTTTGGAACATAAACGTAAACTTTTTTTTTACAAAATTAACCTTCATTCTCGCAGTAAGCAATGAATATAACATGAAATTGGCAAAAAGAAACCAGTCAGGAAGGTTCAAATGGCTCTGAGCACTATGCGACTTAACTTCTGAAGTCATCAGTCGCCTAGAACTTAGAACTAATTAAACCTAACTAACCTAAGGACATCACACACACATCCATGCCCGAGGTAGGATTCGAACCTGCGACCGTAGCGGTCGCTCGGTTCCAGACTGTAGTGCCTAGAACCGCACCGCCACTCCGGCCGGCCCAGTCAGGAAGGGATTTCGCTTTGGAACCACTAGAAAATATAGTTTTTCAGCAGATCATTTGATATATTTGAAAGCGAATTCGATATCCCACGTCTCGAAACTTCAATGTTCTCATAAACCCGAAAACAAAACTTTGCCCTCAATAACAAGCAAAAATGGTCCTAAAATTTAACATATTTTCTATAACAGCTGCGTACACTCCCAGCGTTTTTGTTTCGACAATACTTATACAAGCAGTAGCACAAACTTAAACTTACGTTACTACAACATAGGTTCACTGTCAGTGGTCCCTACAAACTCACAATCTTCTACAATCATGTAGCACAATTTCCGCGCCAACTATAGCTTTGAAAACTACAATATAAGTGTCTGCTTCGTTACACTATATGCTCAGAATTGCCTAACTGTACCACTAGAAGCCTCTGCCTTGCAACAGCATCGGCGAGTTTATGCGAAAGAACTGGTACTTAAGAAAATACACTCCTGGAAATTGAAATAAGAACACCGTGAATTCATTGTCCCAGGAAGGGGAAACTTTATTGACACATTCCTGGGGTAAGATACATCACATGATCACACTGACAGAACCACAGGCACATAGACACAGGCAACGGAGCATGCACAATGTCGGCACTAGTACAGTGTATATCCACCTTTCGCAGCAATGCAGGCTGCTATTCTCCCATGGAGACGATCGTAGAGATGCTGGATGTAGTCCTGTGGAACGGCTTGCCATGCCATTTCCACCTGGCGCCTCAGCTGGACCAGCGTTCGTGCTGGACGTGCAGACCGCGTGAGACGACGCTTCATCCAGTCCCAAACATGCTCAATGGGGGACAGATCCGGAGATCTTGCCGGCCAGGTTAGTTGACTTACACCTTCTAGAGCACGTTGGGTGGCACGGGATACATGCGGACGTGCATTGTCCTGTTGGAACAGCAAGTTCCCTTGCCGGTCTAGGAATGGTAGAACGATGGGTTCGATGACGGTTTGGATGTACCGTGCACTATTCAGTGTCCCCTCGACGATCACAAGTGGTGTACGGCCAGCGTAGGAGATCGCTCCCCACACCATGATGCCGGGTGTTGGCCCTGTGTGCCTCGGTCGTATGCAGTCCTGATTGTGGCGCTCACCTGCACGGCGCCAAACACGCATACGACCATCATTGGCACCAAGGCAGAAGCGACTCTCATCGCTGAAGACGACACGTCTCCATTCGTCCCTCCATTCACGCCTGTCGCGACACCACTGGAGGCGGGCTGCACGATGTTGGGGCGTGAGCGGAAGACGGCCTAACGGTGTGCGGGACCGTAGCCCAGCTTCATGGAGACGGTTGCGAATGGTCCTCGCCGATACCCCAGGAGCAACAGTGTCCCTAATTTGCTGGGAAGTGGCGGTGCGGTCCCCTACGGCACTGCGTAGGATCCTACGGTCTTGGCGTGCATCCGTGCGTCGCTGCGGTCCGGTCCCAGGTCGACGGGCACGTGCACCTTCCGCCGACCACTGGCGACAACATCGATGTACTGTAGAGACCTCACGCCCCACGTGTTGAGCAATTCGGCGGTACGTCCACCCGGCCTCCCGCATGCCCACTATACGCCCTCGCTCAAAGTCCGTCAACTGCACATACGGTTCACGTCCACGCTGTCGCGGCATGCTACCAGTGTTAAAGACTGCGATGGAGCTCCGTATGCCACGGCAAACTGGCTGACACTGACGGCAGCGGTGCACAAATGCTGCGCAGCTAGCGCCATTCGACGGCCAACACCGCGGTTCCTGGTGTGTCCGCTGTGCCGTGCGTGTGATCATTGCTTGTGCAGCCCTCTCGCAGTGTCCGGAGCAAGTATGGTGGGTCTGACACACCGGTGTCAATGTGTTCTTTTTTCCATTTCCAGGAGTGTATTAACGGAATGGTGGTTTCAGGCAGAAATAACTGGGGCTTAATGCTGAGTGGCAGTAGACGGAAACGCATAGAAATGAGGGATTTTAATCTGCGACTGTTGAAGTATAATACCGAACAGTTTAGTTACCTTAAGCTCAATAAAAACTTTAAACGATGCATTTTTCACAAAGCGTCAAAACAGCCACATTGTCCGACATGAACGGCCAGTTTGGTCACTTAACTTAAAACCCAAAAATGAGAGATAAAACTGCTTAAACAAAGAACTAAATGTATCTTATTGTAAAACATGATCCGAAATACATAAATAAAAGTAAAACTGTGTTCCTTACGTGCTGAACAGAGTTAGTGGGCTCAGAGTGAACACAACTAGAACTAAATCCTCTACTCTTCTGGCCTTCAATTCGAAATTTTTTCCTTTATATTATTTGCATCCTGTGTCTTCCCCATTGTCTTCTTCTAGTGGTTCATCAGCTCTTTACACTCTTCTTGATACTCCATTCCTTCTCTTCGGCTGCCTTCCGTTTTCCTTCTTTTTCCTTTCTTTTTCTTCTCTTTCTTTATTTACCGCTCCTAGGTCAGTCTTATAAACACTTCCTCTAAGCATCGCTGCGGAGCCTTTCTTTCGGCTGCTGCTATTACACTACGTTTCCATCCCCTGCACAAAGTGGCCAATAGCCACTGCTGAGACGGCCACTTTGCCCGCAGTGACGCCATCACACAAAATCTGTTTACCATCTAACAGCGTGATCGAACTTTCAATACCTAAATTAGGTTTTGGAGCAAGGAGATGACACTTTCAATAGCATTTAAGACGAGTTAGGTCACATTCCCCCTCTACAATAGAAACAAAAAGTAATATATGGTGTTACAAAAAGGTACGACCAGACTTTCAGGAAACATTCCTCACACACAAATAAAGAAACGATGTTATGCGGACATGTGTCCGGAAACGCTTAATTTCCATGTTAGAGCTCATTTTAGTTTCGTCCACCTACGCTCAATGGAGCACGTTATTATGACTTCATACGGGATACTCTACCTGTGCTGCTAGAACACGTGCCATTACAAGTACGCCCGCATCTCGTGGTCGTGCGGTAGCGTTCTCGCTTCCCACGCCCGGGTTCCCGGGTTCGATTCCCGGCGGGGTCAGGGATTTTCTCTGCCTCGTGATGGCTGGGTGTTGTGTGCTGTCCTTAGGTTAGTTAGGTTTAAGTAGTTCTAAGTTCTAGGGGACTTATGACCACAGCAGTTGAGTCCCATAGTGCTCAGAGCCATTTGAACCATTACAAGTACGACACAACATGTGGTTCATGCGCGATGGAGTTCCTGCAAATTTCAGTCGAAGTGTTCGTACGCTTCTCAACAACAGATTCGGTGACCGATGGATTGGTAGAGGCGGACCAATTCCATGGCCTCCACGCTCTCCTGACCTCAACCCTCTTGACTTTCATTTATGGGGGCATTTGAAAGCTCTTGCCTGCGCAACCCCGGTACCAAATGTAGAGACTCTTCGTGCTCGTATTGTGGACGGCTGTGATACAATACGCCATTCTCCAGGGCTGCATCAGCGCATCAGGGATTCCGTGCGACGGAGAGTGGATGCATCTATCCTCGCTAACGGAGGACATTTTGAACATTTCCTATAACAAAGTGTTTGAAGTCACGCTGATACGTTCTGTTGCTGAGTGTTTCCATTCCATGATTAGTGTGATTTGAAGAGAAGTAATAAAATGAGCTCTAACATGTAAAGTAAGTGTTTCCGGACACATGTCCACATAACATATTTTCTTTCTTTGTGTGTGAGGAATGTTTACTGAAAGTTTGACCGTACCTTTTTGTAACACCCCGTATATACATACATACATACATACATACACACACACACATATATATATTATAACACTGAGGAGTGGCACGAGAGACAGAATAGGTTTCGTAATGTGACTGGACCGTTCAGGGAGAATAGGTTAAAGCATTTGCCGCCCTATGCCAGCGCCTTATAGCCCCAAGAACACCAACAGTTACTTTGCCCGCCATGGTCGCTTTTCCCATCTCTCCCTTGCATCAGCTTACTGGAATTAAATTTGGTGACCAGTAAATATAGTTCAAAAAATGGCTCTGAGCACTATGGGACTTAACTGCCGTGGTCCTCAGTCTCCTAGAACTTAGAACTACTTAAACCCAACTGACCTAAGGACATCACACACATCCATGCTCGAGGCAGGATTCGAACCTGCGACCGTAGCGGTCGCGCGGTTACGGACTGTAGCGCCTAGAACCACTCGGCCACTCCGGCTGGCAAATATAGTTCAAAATTACGAGACACTAGAAGGTACAAACAAAAGAAGCATACTGTAGAGGGCTAATTCCTGCTCTGAGGCTGAAATGTAGTCCACACATAAACCCGTTATGAAAATGAGGTCAGTGAATTGCAAGCTACTAACAAGACGAGTTTCAAGTCACTAACAAGACGAGTTGTGTCTAGCCCTAGAACGTACTTGGCGTACGATACCTTAATCAATTACACCAAATAATAGGTATCACGGTTCACGTAATTTAAACGATAGGTGGCGATAATATCGATTACAACCGTTAGTTCATGCACAGTTTAGCAGTTTAACAAGCGTCTAAAGCAGAGAGCTGATGAGGAAACTTGATAGATGCGAAACTGTGACGGACGGTCGTTGGGTTCTACATGTGTTTCTCAAACGCCAAGAACATTGACAACGGAAGACGAGGTTCCGTAATCGAGTCCCTGTACGGAACACAGTGTGCAAAAGCTCTTCTGAGTCCCCGGAGATCATATTTCCACGTCTACACTCCACAAATCATCTCATGCTTTGTGGCGGAGGGTACTTTGTGTACCATTGTCACTCGCCACCCTTCCTGCACCAGTTGCTAATGGTCCGTGGGAAGATCAGCTGTTGTTAAAGAAGTATAGGAACACAGCAATCAGTTGCAGTCTCATTGGTTTTTTATCTTCTCGTAAATCCAGATGTCAGCTATAAGGAGTTTCCGTCTGCCTATAGACCTGTACAGTCATAACGTGACACATTCTGCTGCGACTCTGTTGGATGATAACTCACTCATACACACTGAAGATGGTTTTCTATAGACGAAATCTGGATATGAAAGAATAATAAACATCAATTAATTTGCGTCTGATTGCTGCGTTCCTATCCATTACTTATAATAGTCTAGTATCGCTGTACATAATAGTTCCTTATGGAATCAAAGTTGATTGTTTGTAACCCTCTGTGTGAGCTCTGTTCTTTCCAATTTTACCTACATAGTATTTCCGCAATATATACACTGAAACGCCAAAGAAACTGGTATAGGCATGCGTATTCAAATACAGAGATATTTCAACAGGCAGAATACGGTACTGCGGTCGATAACGCCTATATTAGACAAGTGTCTGTCGCAGTTGTTAGATCGGTTACTGCTGCTACAATGGCAGGTTATAAAGATTCAAGTGATTTTTGAACATGGTGTTATCGTCGGTGCACGAGTAATGGGACATAACATCTCCAAGGTAGCGATGATGTGGGAATTTTCCCGTACGACTATTTTACGAGTGTACTGTGAATATCAGTAATCCAGTAAATCATCAAATCTCCGACATCGCTGCGGCCGGAAAAAGATCTTGCAAGAACGGGTCTACCGACGACTGAAGTGAATCGTTCAACGTTACAGAAGTGCAACCCTTCTGTAAATTGCTGCAGATTTCAATGCTGGGCCATCAACAAGTGTCAGCGTGCGAACCATTCAACGAAACCATCGATATGGGCTATCAGAGCCAAAGGCCCAATCGTGTACCATTGATGACTGCACGACACAGAGATTTACGACTCTCCTTGACCCATCAACATCGACATTGGTCTGTTGATGACTGGAAACGTGTTGCCTGGTCAGACGAGCCTCGTTTCAAATTGTATTAAACGGATGGACTTGCATGGTTATGGAGAAAACCTCATGAATCCATGGACCCTGTATGTCAGCAGGGGACTGTTCAAGCTGGTGGAGACCCTGAAACGGTGTGGGGCGTGTGCATTTGGAGTGATGTGTGTCCCCTGACACGTCTGGATACGACTCTGACAGATGACACGTATGTAAGCATCTTGTCTGATCACTTGCATCCATTCATGTCCTTTGCAAATGGCTCTGAGCACTATGGGACTTAACTGCTGAGGACATCAGTCCCCTAGAACTTAGAACTACTTAAATCTAACCAACCTAAGGACGTCACGCACATCCATGCCCGAGGCAGGATTCGAACCTACGACCGTAGCGGCCTCGCGGTTACGGACTGTAACGCCTAGAACCGCTTGGCCACCCCGGCCGGCCATTTCCATTGCACATTCCGGCGTAATTGGGCAATTTCAGCAGGACAATGGGGCACCGCATACGTCGAGAATTGCTACAGAGTTGCTTCAGGAACACTCTTCTGAGTTTAAACACTTTCGCTGGCCACCAAACTCTCCAGACATAAACATTAGGTCCTGCTACATTGGAGAAAAAGGGAAGTTAATCTGTAATAGAATCAGAGAATACCATAGAAACTGGAGATTATAAATAATTGGGTACGATGCTGCTTATGTGTTGTAAAAACCATGCATATTTCTTGGCACGTTGTCCTAAGCTGAGCTGGCAGAGACTGCTGTCAAAACAAGTCCCACTGTTTTACGACGGCTCTCAGTTATTCAGAATGTAAGTATGGTGTTTGCAACGATGCTCTGCCAGCTTCCACTTATTCCAAGCATTATCAGTCGTGTTCATGTCAATATATGCCGTAGGCAATTCCATCCTGTTGATTCCTATTTCATTCAGGAACTACTTCACGAGGGGGGGGGGGGGGAGGGGGGCTGTCTGCTTGTACATTGTAGTATTGTAAGACGAAGTCATATATGAAATGTGGACCGTAGGACTGAACAATAATTTGGAAGACCCAGTCCCGATAGTCCACAGCCCTCAAATTACCCTCAGTAGCTATGAGATGCTGCCGACAAGTATGAGTCATATTCACCCCAAACATTTCCGTGGTGAATCAGTGGGTTTGAATTCAGAAAAATGGTTTAAACGGTTCTGAGCACTATGGGACTTAATATCTGAGGCCATCAGTCCCCTAGAACTTAGAACTACTTCAACCTAACTAACCTAAGGACATTACACACATCCATGCCCGAGGCAGGATTCGAACCTGCGACCGCAGCGGTCGCGCGGTTCCAGACTGAAGCGCCTAGAAGCGCTCGGCCACGCCGGCCTCCTGGAACTGTATTCCTGGCATTTTCATTTCAATCTGATCTTGTCCACGCTCTTTCGCGAAGATCATATGTGTCACGTAAATCCTGCGTTACCTCTGATCATGGTTCCACAGTTACGCTACTTGTGTTTTCTCGTTGCCGACCTACTTCGCGCACCTTGGTATTGGTGGTTGGTATCGGCAGTTGTGTGCCAAGTGACCAAAATGATCGTTGGATGCATACTGTCTGATGCACAGAACTAGCCTCCAGGAAGGCAGTAAACAACTCTGTTACAATGTTCTCGTAGTTCGTAGTTGTTTTAAATGGCCCTATGAGGCATATTTACGATCTCGACAAAGTCTTGTAACGGTGGGAGCCTATCGCAAGGCAGCCACTTGCTGCAACACGTGGCACAGAATTACGTCACAGTGTCCGCATAGGTGCCGTCGCCCGACAGGTTACTGAAATTACAGACACTTTGACATGCAGTGTAGATGAAATCTGCAGCAGTCACAGCACAAAAAACTCACTTTTGCACGTATAAATACCGATAACTGACCAGACCGATCGTCGAAGTTGGAAGTTGTCACTATCTGCTATCGGCCTTGAATCTCAACCGTCATCCTGGTACTACTATTTGCCAGTTGGTTACGCCAAAACATAAATATCGAGCGTCCAACTGAGGCCACTCTAGCCGCAGATCCACAGGGTGCCCGACAGCGCCAGATGCTGTCAGCCAGATGATGGATCGATGTTGACGCCCCAGACTGGCCGGTCTGGGCAGGTCCCGGACGCCTCGCTAACAACATAACGACCACATAAAGCCGCGCCAGCGCCTGAAACACCACCACTGAGTTGCGCCGAACGCTCAAGACCGTTGCACCACTGGGCCGCACGAGGCGTAGCAGCTGCTGGGTCTTCGCAACAATCCTTACTGCCAGAGTTTGTGGATTTGAAGGCCACTCTCTGCACAAGTCATTTGTGTTCAAGAGCTGCTAATGCAAACGGTTGAAAAGTAATGAAGGAATTCGACTGTCACCAGCAGCTTTTGATTCACTCCAGCCTACCATCCTTCACAAGATAACACATACATCCGTTACAATACACAAGACGCAAGTATCCATCCCCGATTGGACAAACAACATGCTCTACACTATGGTTTTTATTAATTTATTTATTTTTTTGTGGTTTTATGGCGCACAACTACAGTGGTCTTTAGCACCCAATGAATGCACTGCGAGGCACAAGGTTAAAACAGCAACTAAAAAGGACAACACTGTAAAGGGCACATTAACAGGCAAGGTATTAAAAGAAAATAGCGTAATCAAATGTCCTTAGACAGGTTTGTCAAGTGGATAAAACGAAGAACGCGAGCAGCTGCTCCTGGGTCATCCGCTAAAATGTCATCCAGAGTACGTGGCAGGCCAAGATCAATGCGCAGTGTATTAAAATTCGGACAGGACGTTAAAATGTGGCGAACCGCCAGCAATTGCCCACATAGGCAGATCGGCGCCGGCGCAGCCGTCAGCAATGGCGGTGGCTGAGCCGGCAGTGTCCAATTCGTAACCGGGCCAAAACGACCTCCTCCCGCCGAGAAGGGCGTGAAGAGGTCGTCCAAGCCGTGGGGAGAGGTTTCGAGGCCCGAAGCTTGTTTTCAGTAAGTGTAGACCAATCGGCATGCCACAGCGATAAAATGTGCTGACAAATGACGCCGCTAAAATCAGATGAAGGCACGCAACAAGAAGCTGTCCGAGGCTGGAGGACCGCAACCTTGGCCGCGGCATCTGCAGCTTCGTTCCCAGGGATACCGACATGGCCAGGAACCCACATAAAGCTAACCGGAGAACCGTCGTCCGCCAGCTACTGAAGAGAGCGTTGCATCCGGTGCACGAATGGGTGAACCGGATACGGATCACAGAGGCTCTGGATGGCGCTCAGGGAATCAGACCAGATGACATAAGCAGAATGTCGGCGGCGGCGGATGTAAAGGACAGGCTGATAGAGGGCAAATTGCTCAGCTGTGAAGACCGAACAATGGTCATGGAGCCGGTATTTAAAACTGTGTGCACCGACAATAAAAGAACACCGGACACCGTCATTGGTCATAGGGCCATCTGTATAAATGAAGATCGTATTAATGAACTTCGAACGAAGTTCGACAAACCGCGAGCGGTGTACCGAAGCTGGGGCAACCTCCTTTGGGAGCGAGCTGAGGTCAAGATGAACGTGAAACTGAGCCTGGAGCCAAGGTGGAACATCAGCGACCTTGGCGGATTAACGTATGGTGCGGAATTATGGGAGGAAGGATAATTGGCCCCCATTTTATCGATGGCAATCTAAATGGTGCAATGTATGCTGATTTCCTACGTCATGTTCTACCGATGTTACTACAAGACGTTTCACTGCATGACAGAATGGCGATGTACTTCCAACATGATGGATATCCGGCACATAACTCGCGTGCAGTTGAAGCGGTATTGAATAGTATGAATAGCGTATTTCATGCCAGGTGGATTGGTCGTCGAAGCACAATACCATGGCCCGCAGGTTCACCGGATCTGACGTGCCCGGATTTCTTTCTGTGGGGAAAGTGGTCTACCGACAACGCCTAACAACAAGCGTTAACGCATTGTCATTGCATGTGCGAACATTACGGAAAGCGAACTACTCGCTGTTGAGAGGAATGTCGTTACACGTATTGCCAAATGCATTGAGGTTGACGGACATCATTTTGAGCATTTATTGCATTAATGTGGTATTTACAGGTAATCACGCTGTAACAGCATGCGTTCTCAGAAATGATAAGTTCACAAAGGTACATTTATCACATTAGAACAACCGAAATAAAATGTTCAAACGTACCTACATTCTGTATTTTAATTTAAGAAACCTACCTGTTACCAACTGTTCGTCTAAAATGGTGAGCCATATGTTTGTGACTATAACAGCGCCATCTATCACAAAGCGAGAGAAGTGGTACAACTAAAACATTCATATTTCTTTACGTACTACACGAATATCCAATAAAAAATCGGGGTTCCTGTTTTAAAAAACGCAGTTTATGAAACTTTCTGGCAGATTAAAAGTGTGCCGGACCGAGACTCGAACTCGGTCCCGAGTTCGAGTCTCGGTCCGGCAAACAGTTTTAATCTGCCAGGAAATTTCATATCAGCGGACAGTCCGCTGCAGAGTGAAAATATCATTCGGAACGCAGTTGATATCCGTTTGACCTATGGCAGTGCCATACAGCGGGCCAACCATATTGCCATCTGGTTTCCCCCTTCAAGCTAGGGAAGTTTCGTTCTTTGTAGTATTTTCGTTTGACGCTTATTTCAATGGTTCAAATGGCTCTGAGCACTATGGAACTTTACATCTGTGCTCATCAGTCCCCTAGAACTTAGAACTACTTAAACCTAACTAACCTAAGGATGTCACACACATCCATGCCCGAGGCAGGATTCGAACCTGCGACCGTAGCGGTCGCGCGGTTCCGGACTGAGCGCCTAGAACCGCTAGACCACCGCGGCCGGCGACGCTTATTTCGTGAGATATTTGGCCCGATCACGATCAATGGACCACCCTGTATAATCGTTCACCCTCCCCCCCCCCCCCCCCCCTCAAGCATCAGCTAAGGCCTGAAGTTGGTGTGCTGAATAGCCGAAACTGATTGCCATGTAATAAAATAACATTACAACTTGAGCTGCAAGTGTTCTTTATTATTACGTAAGGGAACAGCTGAAATCTCAAGGATCATCGATGACAAAGATGGGCATACAAGAATCCAAGTGATATGCTCAAGAACCAAGGAGAGGCGCTGCAGGTGAGGGGAAGTTAGCGAAGGCATTCGCTTCGACCTTCTGCAGCCGTAGGCCATTAACGATAAATTTCGCCGCAATGTCCTAACAGATACGTTGTTCGTACGCCCCACATTGAGTTCTGCTGGTATTTCACGGAGTGTTGCTTGTCTGTTAGCACTGACAACTCTACACAAAACGCCGCCGCCTCACTCGGTCGTTAAGTGAACGCCGTAGCCCACTGCGTTTTCCTTGCTAAGATGTAATGACTCGAATTTGGTACTCTCGGCACACGTTTGATACTATGAATCTCGTAATACTGAATTCCCTAACGATTTCCCAGATGGAATGTCCCATACTAGCTCCAACTACCATTACGCGTTCGTAGTAGCAGTCATACGAAGTTCCCTTCGTATGACCATAATCACGCCGGAAGCCTTTTCACATGAATCACCTCAGTCCAAATAACAGCTCCGCCAATGCGCCGACCTTTCATACGTTGTGTTTAGCTTACTACATAGGTGTAGTTACACGTATCTATTTCCCTTTATTAGAACAGGAGTGAGAACTTTGTTTGCGATATAAATAAATGTGGTGTCGTCCGAAGACGGAGGTCCCACGTGACAGTTGATAACTCACGACGGTACGGCAAACTAAAGGCATCCGCAGCCAAACGCAACCACGAGTAAGAAACATCGACAAACACACTCTGTCAAGAGGATCCAAATGCTGTTGCTTCCAGAAGACTACATACGATACAGTGCAACGCCGCTCACTCCGCTCCGTGGTCGTCAATGAAGACTGCAGCGCCAACATATCTCACATCCGGCAGCATGAGGAGACATGTTATTATACAGAACTGAGTACCACAGTTTAAAGTTAAATTGGTGTGTGTCTTTTAGTGCCAGTCAAGTACAAAGAGTTATTCTTGTACTCGACGACAGTAATAAACATATACCATCAACTTCCAAAGTGGACATGGAAGCATCTAAGTTAAGACGTATTCTACATCACACAGTTATAGTAAAATGGATTAATGTCTTATGTGTGCCGTAGCAACAGCTGACCTCCTCCCGAAGTAGCTCCAGACTTGCTACGATGTACAGAAATAGAATTCACAAATTGCAAAAACTCTTGAGGCTGGTGCAAAATGTGTTCAGAGGAAGAGCAGTAACTTGGACTCTTAAACCTAAAATACGTTCCAGTTGCTATTGAGGTAGCTATTAAAATCTAATGCGGAGACCGCATGTTGCATCATACAGTGCTCCAAAGCAGCACGCTTTGTGTCCATCTCTTGTTCCGCCCCAGTAACGAAGGTAGCTGCCTACATTGCTGTGACAGCAGTAGCGCCCGACATGAATGCCGCAGTGGCCGCAGATTGTCACTAAGAACGCCAGCGGCGGCACTCATATGCCAGATTCACACCAGAGTGTTCCATATTTTCTTGACACTGGAATCCTAAGCAATGTCCTGCGTGCCTTTGGTTACACACGCATTAAGACATTTTCAAACGTCGACACAGACGGGTGTATTCTCGGTTGTCTAACGATGGACCAGCACCTCACTTACCGCACTGCGGAGAAAATGGCGGTCATCCCGTATATCGTGCAGATTGGACTCGTCGTTTCGAACGATCCCGATTCCATGCTTCAGTTACTATCGTTACGTATTCCCTCGTGACAGTCGCCCGTCTCCGATGACATCGATACCGACGGGACGTTGAACCAGATCTTCCTTCCGTGTAGCAGTCTATATGTTGCAGTGAGGCAAACCCATTTCCTGTGAGGTGCTCGTTCTACTCCCCTCTGCCACATTCACTTCGTGATTTTGCGGCTTTTTGCTTCGGCGAGGCGTACTGGCGTTTGCTCTCCCATTTCCTCTTCGTTTCACGGCTCTTCACTGACCACGTTCGATGCAGTACTCATCCGCCACAGCAAAGAAGAAAGGGCGCTGCTGATCGTGTATTCAGCGTTTGTGCAGCCTTAGTTTCTTTTCCTTGGTAAACAGCTTCACTCACCTCCCTTTTTATCATTTACTTAGATTTTTTTTGTGAATGTCACAATATCTACAAAATTTGAGGCAGAATCATTGAAAGAAACAAAACTTATACGTAAATTAAAACATTTACTGGAGAATTAATTTTGTTTTTGGAAAGTGTGCTCCCTGCCACCGTCGGATAAGCAGCTGCCGGCAGAAAGTCGTATACTCCTAGCTCACTCATTTGTTACATAGTTTAATTCTTAATTTCTTTGCGTGTTTTTGGTACTTGCATTGTTTAAATTCATAAATTTCGGGCGTATTATAGTATTTGAGAGTTGTAGCATCGTGTTTTAGTACCTGAATAGTGTAAAATCGCGTAGTCTCCTTCCGCCGCCAAGCAGTGCGCTAGTAGCAGCATTACTGCATTTACTAGGCAATCTTGTATTTTAATAACCGTTTAAATTTTGTGTTGATTTGTTTGTGCTCTCTGTAGATTAGTTCAGACGTTCTATGCACAACAGTTTTTAGCATGGATAGGGACTGCAACTGCTGTGTTCGGATGCAGGCTGAGTTGGCATCCCCTCGCTCCCAGCTTCAGGCAGTGTTGGTTTCGGTCACACAGCTTGAGGCTGTTGCCAATGGGCATCACTGTGGGGGTCCGGATGGGGTTTGTCGGGGACGGCCAGCTCGTCCCACGCACTCCCGATCGGACTACGACTGTGGCTGCCCGGGATACTGCCCATATTGAGGCTGATCCCTCACCTGTGGTAGAGTGGGAGGTCATCTCGAGATGTGGCAGGGGGCGAAAGACATTCCGGAGGGCTGAACGGAAGGCCTCTCCAGTTTGTCTGACGAACCGGTTTCAGGCTCTGTCTCCGGCTGATACTGATGTTCGGCCGGAGATGGCTGCTTGTCCTGTTCCAGAGGTTGCCCCTCAGTCTGCAAGATCCGGGCAGTCGCAGAGGGTGGGCTTACTGGTAGTTGGGAGCTCCAACGTCAGGCGCGTAATGAGGCCCCTTAGGGATATGGCAGCAAGAGAGGGGAAGAAAACCAATGTGCACTCCATGTGCATACCGGGGGGAGTCATTCCAGATATGGAAAGGGTCCTGCCGGATGCCATGAAGGGTACAGGGTGCACCCATCTGCAGGTGGTCGCTCATGTCGGCACCAATGATGTGTGTCGCTATGGATCGGAGGAAATCCTCTCTGGCTTCCGGCGGCTATCTGATTTGGTGAAGACTGCCAGTCTCGCTAGCGGGATGAAACCAGAGCTCACCATCTGCAGCATCGTCGACAGGACTGACTGCGGACCTTTGGTACAGAGCCAAGTGGAGGGTCTGAATCAGAGGCTGAGACGGTTCCGCGACCGTGTGGGCTGCAGATTCCTTGACTTGCGCCATAGGGTGGTGGGGTTTCGGGTTCCACTGGATAGGTCAGGAGTCCACTACACGCAACTAGCGGCTACACGGGTAGCAGGGGTTGTGTGGCGTGGACTGGGCGGTTTTCTAGGTTAGATGGCCTCGGGCAAGTACAGAAAGGGCAACAGCCTCAAAGGGTGCGGGGCAAAGTTAGGACATGCGGGGACCAAGCAGCAATTGGTATTGTAATTGTAAACTGTCGAAGCTGGATTGGTAAAGTACCGGAACTTCAAGCGCTGATAGAAAGCACCGAAGCTGAAATCGTTATAGGTACAGAAAGCTGGATGAAGCCAGAGATAAATTCGGCCGAAATTTTTACAAAGGCACAGACGGTGTTTAGAAAGGATAGATTGCATGCAACCGGTGGTGTAGTGTTCGTCGCTGTTAGTAGTAGTTTATCCTACAGTTTAGTAGAAGTGGATAGTTCCTGTGAAATATTATGGGTGGAGGTTACACTCAACAACCGAGCTAGGTTAATAATTGGCTCCTTTTACCGACCTCCCGACTCAGCAGCATTAGTTGCAGAACAACTGAGAGAAAATTTGGAATACATTGCACATACATTTTCTCAGCATATTATAGTCTTAGGTGTAGATTTCAATTTACCAGATATAGACTGGGACACTCCGATGTTTAGGACGGGTAGTAGGGACAGAGCATCGAGTGACATTATACTGAGTGCACTATCCGAAAATTACCTCGAGCAATTAAACAGAGAACCGACTCGTGGAGATAACATCGTGGACCTGCTGATAACAAACAGACCCAAACTTTTCGACTCTGTAAGTGCAGAACAGGGAATCAGTGATCATAAGGTCGTTGCAGCATCCCTGAATATGGAAGTTAATAGGAATATAAAAAAAGGGAGGAAGGTTTATCTGTTTAGCAAGAGTAATAGAAGGCAGATTTCAGACTACCTAACAGATCAAAACGAAAATTTCTGTTCCGACACTGACAATGTTGAGTGTTTATGGAAAAAGTTTAAGGCAATTGTAAAATGCGTTTTAGACAGGTACGTGCCGAGTAAAACTGTGAGGAACGGGAAAAACCCGCCGTGGTTCAACAACAAAGTTAGAAAGCTACTGCGAAAGCAATGAGAGCTTCACTGCAAGTTTAAACGCAGCCAAAACCTCTCAGACAAACAGAACCTAAACGATGTCAAAGTTAGCATAAGAAGGGCTATGCGTGAAGCGTTCAGTGAATTCGAAAGTAAAATTCTATGTACCGACTTGACAGAAAATCCTAGGAAGTTCTGGTCTTACGTTAAATCAGTAAGTGGCTCGAAACAGCATATCCAGACACTCCGGGATGATGATGGCATTGAAACAGAGGATGACACGCGTAAAGCTGAAATACTAAACACCTTTTTCCAAACCTGTTTCACAGAGGAAGACCGCACTGCAGTTCCTTCTCTAAATCCTCGAACAAACTAAAAAATGGCTGACATCGAAATAAGTGTCCGAGGAATAGAAAAGCAACTGGATTCACTCAACAGAGGAAAGTCCACTGGACCTGACGGGATACCAATTCGTTTCTACACAGAGTACGCGAAAGAACTTGCCCCCCTTCTGACAGCCGTGTACCGCAAGTCTCTAGAGGAACGGAAGGTTCCAAATGATTGGAAAGGAGCATAGGTAGTCCCAGTCTTCAAGAAGGGTCGTCGAGCAGATGTGCAAAACTATAGACCTATATCTCTGACGTCGATCTATTGTAGAATTTTAGAACATGTTTTTGGTCGAGTATCATGTCGTATTTGGAAACCCAGAATCTACTCTGTAGGAATCAACATGGATTGCGCAAACAGCGATCGTGTGAGACCCAACTCGCTTTATTTGTTCATGAGACCCAGAAAATATTAGATACAGGCTCCCAGGTAGATGCTATATTCCTTGACTTCCGGAAGGCGTTCGATACAGTTCCGCACTGTCGCCTGATAAACAAAGTAAGAGCCTACGGAATATCAGACCAGCTGTGTGGCTGGATTGAAGAGTTTTTAGCAAACAGAACACAGCATGTTGTTATCAATGGAGAGACATCTACTAACGTTAAAGTAACCTCTGGCGTGCCACAGGGGAGTGTTATGGGACCATTGCTTTTCACAATATATATAAATGACTTAGTAGATAGTGTGGGAAGTTCCATGCGGCTTTTCGCGGATGATGCTGTAGTATACAGAGAAGTTGCAGCATTAGAAAATTGCAGCGAAATGCAGGAAGATCTGCAGTGGATAGGCACTTGGTGCAGGGAGTGGCAACTGACGCTTAACATAGACAAATGTAATGTATTGCGAATACATAGAAAGAAGGATCCTTTATTGTATGATTATATGATAGCGGAACAAACACTAGTAGCAGTTACTTCTGTAAAATATCTGGGAGTAAGCGAGCGGAACGATTTGAAGTGGAATGATCATATAAAATTAATTGTTGGTAAGGCGGGTACCAGGTTGAGATTCATTGGGAGAGTCCTTAGAAAATGTAGTCCATCAACAAAGGAGGTGGCTTACAAAACACTCGTTCGACCTATACTTATTGCTCAACAGTGTGGGATCCGTACCAGATAGGGTTGATGGAGGAGATAGAGAAGATCAAAAGAAGAGCGGCGCGCTTCGTCACAGGGTTATTTGGTAACCGTGATAGCGTTACGGAGATGTTTAGCAAACTCAAGTGGCAGACTCTGCAAGAGAGGCGCTCTGCATCGCGGTATAGCTTGCTCGTCAGGTTTCGAGAGGGTGCGTTTCTGGATGAGGTATCGAATATATTGCTTCCCCCTACTTATACCTCCCGAGGAGATCACGAATGTAAAATCAGAGAGATTCGAGCGCGCACGGAGGCTTTCAGACAGTCGTTCTTGCCGCGAACCATACGCGACTGGAACAGAAAAGGGAGGTAATGACAGTGGCACGTAAAGTGCCCTTCGCCACACACCGTTGGGTGGCTTGCGGAGTATAAATGTAGATGTAGATGTAGAAGCGTGTTACTATTGCAGCAGAAGCAGTAGATAACATTTACGCCGTGAACATGAGACGAAGGTAATTAATGGCATTTCCTTGTAAACAACGTAATTTGTGTCAATGTAAGGACATAGAAGGAGGCGTATCTACTTCCTGTAGTAACCAGAATCAATTTAGAAAAACGTTTTGTAGACCTATGGTCAAAATTTAAAAAAAAGTATTTTCGAAGCAATGTTCAGAATAATCTCTGAAAGTTAAAGAAGAGTACCGGGGGAGTTCGGAGTGAGACGGTTCAGATCTTCGTTCAAAATATTCAAATGTGTGTGAAATCTTATGGGACTTAACTGCCAAGGTCATCAGTCCCTAAGCTTCACCTAAATTATCCTAAGGACAAACACACATACCCATGCCTGAAGGAGGACTCGAACTTCCACCGGGGCCAGCCGCACAGTCCATGACTGCAGCGCCTGAGACCACTCGGCTAATCCCGCGCGGTGATCTTCGTTCGTTAGTCACTATTACTTATCCTTGGTTTCCCTAAATCATTTAATTCCAAGATGCTTCTTTGAAAAGGACAAATCTGATATCCTTCCCCAATCCGAATGTTTCTCCCGGCTCTGACAACGCCTTCATCGGTGGTACATTAAATTCTAATATTCATTCCTTGCATCAAAGAAGAAGTGAAAGTCTTATGCATGACCTACAAGAGTGCATTATAAGAAAGTGATAAAATGTAGCGGCAAAACTGGGTACCTTTTCCGTGTATTGTACAGGGACTATATAGGGTGTTTGGAAACAATGTGACAAGATTGTAAACGGTGTTGCAGAGGGAGATGATGCAGTGGTCAAAAATAGTTGATAAGAAAATAATTCCATACTTCGCGCTGTTTACGAGTTAATTAGTACTGAAGCTAGACAATCAGGCCAGTGCGCGTGGAAATTCACGCGGCCCGCCAGATGGAATTTGTGTCAGTTGTCTTCATAGTGTATATGATAGCGCACAAGACTGCTCATAAGTTCGATCAATGCGACCCTCCTATAGCCCATTTTTGTATCGTTCTCTTACTCGGCTGTAGGAAATACAACGAAGACCACGTTTTTCGAAACTATCACTGGCGTGCCGCTGAACAAGAGCACGCAACGGCTTGATTGGATAACTTCGAGGCTAATTAACTCGCTAACTGCACCGAGTAACAAATTATTTTCTTTGCAATTACTCCTGAGCACAACCAAACTTGCAACACCATTGCAAGTTTCCAGACCTTTTCTGGCCAACCTGTATAAATGCACATAATGCCCCTATGTCTTGTAATGTAACTGTTTGTAACTTTGCAGAACGCTTCTGAAGGTTACAGGGATAAAATACTGACAGCGAAAATTATTTATATCTTGCGCAGAAAACAGACTCCTGCTGTAACAGTCGAAGGATATGTAAGGGAAGCAATAGCTGAGAAGGGAGTAAGACAGCGTTGTAGCCTCTCTACTACGATAGTCACTCTGAACGTTAAGCAAGGAGTAAAAGAAACTAAGGCGAAACTTGGCAAGGGAATTAAATTTCAGGGGTAAGAAATGAAAACTTAGTGGTTGATGATGAAATTATAATTCTGTCAGGGTCGTCTAAGTAGAACGCAGTGCGTTAAGTGTTTTAAAGAGGCTGTAAGACGAACACCATAAAAATAAGACAAGGATAATGGAATGTAGTCGAATTAAATCAGGCGATGCTGAGGGAATTATATTAGGTAAGCAGACACTAAAAGCAGTGACCAGTTTTGCTATCTGGACAGCAGAATAACAGCCGATGACTGAAGCAGGGGAAGGATATTCCCTCGAGCATTTCGGCGTAGTGGCTAATTTGCTGCGGGTAGCCCGTTCAAATCTGAAATGGCTCTGATCACTATGGGACTTAACATCTGTGGTCATCAGTCCCCTAGAACTTAGAACTACTTAAACCTAACTAACCGAAGGACAACACACACATCCATGCCCGAGGCAGGATTCGAACCTGCGACCGTATCAGTCGCGCGGTTCCGGACTGAGCGCCTTAACCGTTCAAATCTGACCACCAGCTATTGTTTGTTATTTAATATTTATCGTTTCTCGAAGATTCTCGAAGTATCTTAAAATTGTAGTAATCGCATATTCTGGAATAGATGACTGTATTAACAGCAACATTCTCGAACGTCCTATGTTTGGATAAATACCAGCACCCTTAGTCCAGCAGTTAAAATGTATTCTGACTGCACGTTAGTGTCGGTAATAAACGCACTTTAAGTGGTAACTCATGGGCTTCATTGGCGACCCTTGCATTCAGATTTAGACTTGGCTGTGTTTCCGACGCGACATTGTTTGGTGGAGACACGTGGTGAGTCAGTACAGTTACAGGAGCCAGCGTGAATGCCTTCGTCTGCAGAGACAGGAACCGGAATACAAACAGTGCATTATCCTGTTTGTTTTGTTTTCTGGTCATCAGTCTTCTGACTGGTTTGATGCGGCCAGACACGAATTCCTCCCCTGTGCCAACCTCTCCACATCAGAGTAGAACTTGCAAACTGCGTCCTCAATTTTTGCCATCTACAGCTCCCACTAGTACCATGGAAGTCATTCGCTTATGTCTTAACAGATGTTCTGTCATCCCGTCCCTTCTCCTTATCAGTATTTTCCACGTATTCCTTTCCTCTTCTATTCTGCGCTGAGCCTCCTCATTCCTTACCTTATCAGTCCACCTAATTTTTACATCCGTGTGTAGATCCTCATTTCAAATGCTTCGATTCTCTTCTGTTCCGGTTTTCCCACAGTCTATGTTTCACTACTATGCAATGCAGTGCTCCAAACGAACATTTTCAGAAACCTCCTGCCTCGGGCATGGATGTGTGTGATGTCCTTAGGTTAGTTAGGTTCAACTAGTTCTAAGTTCTAGGGGACTAATGACCTCAGAAGTTGAGTCCCATAGTGCTCAGAACCATTTGAACCATTTCAGAATCTTCTTCCTCAGTATAAGGCCTATATCTGATACTAGTAGACTTATTTTGGCCAGGAATGCCCTTCTTGCCTGTGCTTGCCCTTGCTTTGGATGTCCTCCTTGCTCCGTCCGTCATTGGTTATTTTGCTGCCCAGGTAGCAGAATTCCATAACTTCATCTACTTCATTACCATCAATCCAGGTGTTAAGTTTCTGGTTGTTCTCATTTCTGCTAATTATCATTATTACCGTCTTTCTTCGATTTACTGTCAATCCATATTCTGCACTTAATAGACTGATCATTTCCTTCAGCAGATCCTGTAATTCTTCGTCACTTTTACTCAGGATAGCAATGTCATCAGCGAATCGTACCATTGATATCCTTTCAACACAAATTTCGATACCGCTCCTTAATCTTTCTTTTATTTCCATCATAGCTTTAACAGTTCGGGTGAAAGACCACATGCCTGCCTTACACCCATTTTATCCGAACACATTCGTCTTTGTCGTCCACTATTATTATTCCCTCTTCGCTCTTGTACGTGTAATATATTATCCGTCTCTCCCTGTAACTTACCTCATCTTGTACCATTTTAAATCGTCGAACGCTTTTTCCAGGTCGACAAACCCTATGAACGTGTCTTGATTTTTCTTTAGTCATGCTTCAATATCAACCGCAACGTCAGAATTGCCCCTCTGGTGCCTTTACCTTTCCTAAAGCCTAACTGATCGTCATCTAACACATCCTCAATTTTCTTTTCCATTCTTCTGTAAATTATTCTTCTCAGCAACTTGGATGCATGAGATGTTAAGCTGATTGTACGATAATTCTCACACTTCTCAGCTCTTTCATTCTTCCGAATTGTGAGGATGATATTTTTTCGAAAGTCACATGGTATGCCGCCAGGCTCATACACTCTACACACCAACATGAATGGTCGTTTTGTTGACACTTCCCCCAATGACTTCAAAAATCCTGATGGAACGTTATCTATCACTTTTATTTGATCTGAAGCCCTTCAAAGCTCTCTTAAATTCTGATTGTAATACTGGATCACTCATCTCTTATATCGACTCCTGTTCTTTCTTCTCTCACATCAGACAAATCTTCCCCTCATAGAGGCCTTCAGTGTACTCTTTCCACCTATCCACTCTCTACTCTGCATCTAACAGTGGAATTCCCGTTGCACTCTTAATGTTACGATCCTGTCTTTTAATTTCACAGAAGGTTGTTTTGGCTTTCCTATATGCTGAGTCAGTTCTTCCGACATTCATTTCTTTTTCGATTTCTTCACATTTTTCACCAGCCATTTCGTTTTAGCTTCCCTGCGCTTCTTATTTATTTCATTTCTCGGTGACTTGTATTTATGTGTTTCTGAATTTCTCCGAACATTTGTGTAGTTTCTTCTTTCGGCGATCAACTGAAGTATTTCTTTTGCTACCTATGGTTTCTCCGCAGTTACCTTCTTTGTACTTATGCTTTTCTTTTCGACTTCTATGATTGCCGTTTCTAGAGATATACATTCCTCTTCCACTGTACTGTTTACTGAGCTATTGCTTATTGCTGTATCTATAGTCTTAGAGAACTTCAATCCCATCTAATCATTTCTTAGTACTCCTGCGTCCCACTTCTTTCGGTACCGATTCTTGCTCACTAATGTCTTAATCTTCAGGTTACTCTTCATCACTAGTACTATGTGATGTGAGTCTATATCCGCTCCTGGATACACCTTACAATCCAATATCTAATTTCGGGTTCTATGTCCCATCATGATGTAATCTAACTGAAACCTTCCGGTATCACTCGGCATTCTCCTAGTATACCTCTTCCACTTGTTGTTCTTCAACAGAATATTCGCTATTACTAGCTGAAATTTAGTACAGAACTCAATTAGTTTTTCTCCTGTCTCATTCCTAGTGCCAAGCCCATATTCTCCTGTTCCATTTATGCTGCTCCTTCCCCTACAACTCCATTCCAGTCCCCCATGACTGTTAGATTTTCATCTCTCTTTGCGTACCTTATTACCTTTTCAGTATCTTCAGCTAAAGTATCTTCATATACTTTCTCTAACTCTTAATCTTCAGCTTGCGACGTCGGCATTTGTACCTCTACTATCGTTGTCGGTGTTGTTTTGTTGTCGCTTCTGATAAGAACAACGCCGTCACTGAACTGTTCACAGTAACACACTCTCTGCCCTACATAGTTATTCATAACGACTCCTACTCCAATTATACCGTTTTCTGCTGCTGTTGATATTACCATACACTCATCTGACTAGAAATCTTCGTCTTCTTCCCATTTGACTTCACTGCCACCTACTATTTCTATATTGAGCTTTTGCAGTTCCCTTTTAAGATTTTCTTGCTTCCCTATCGTGTTCAAGCTACTGACATTCCACGCCGCGACTAGTAGAACGTTGTCCTTTCATTGGTTATTCGATCTTTTTCTCACGGTCACCATCCTCTTGGCTGTCCCTCTCAGATATCCGATTGAAGGAATATTCCGTAGTCTTTTGCCAGTGGAGAGCTCATCATGACACTTTCTGAATTACAGACCACATGTCCTGTGAATACACGATATGTGTCTGTGATGCAGTGGTTTCCATTGCTTTTCTGCATCTTCATGCCGTTGATTCTTCCGCCTGTATGGGCGGTTTCCCACTCCAAGGTCGAGATAGTGACCTGAACCTCTGTCCGTACCTGCGCCCTCATCGACGAGGCCTTTGGCAGAGTGAGGGTGACTTTTTATTCCGGAAACGTTCGTCCGCCCCTGCTGATTATTTATCAAAGTTTAAGCAGTGGCGGGTTCCGAACTCGGAACCGGGAATAACTCTATCCTTAGAGCGGGGGTGCATGACTAACTACAGAGCGTGGAAAATCAGAACACCTGCCTGGGGAAGCTATTCCAACAAGCACACCCAACAAATATTGCTCTGGCCCGTTGTTCGCTGTTAAAGACGGTGTTTTTCCGCTGGCATCAACAAGACCTTTTCCAGTCCCAATCTATGTGCTCACTTGAACAGAGAATCTTTCCCAGTTGTCAAAAGCTACTGAGGCTCACAAAAGAAATTTACATGCCAGCAGTGATGATCAGTATTGTATGTGATCAATGACAACTTTGTATCACTAACTGTCACAAGCAGTCACAAATCGTCGCTAAAGATATGCGCATAGAGCCTGTCAGACCAGTCGACTGTGGGAAGTCTAATGGCCGATTCCGCACCTACTACATGCAACGCAACTGAACTCACCACAGGATCTGGCCCGACTGGGGAACATCTTCGGGGATTGGTAACCTTTGTACGTCAGTTTTCGGATGCCTTCAAATCAGCCTGGAAAAAGACAGACCAAGCGGCACATGATAAAACACCATACCAACATTTCTAGATAAGGCGTCTGTGGTTCAGCGGCGGTTAAAGCATGAGAAAATTAAAATGCAGCAAGGAGACATCACCGAACCTTCAGGGAGTTCTTGGTCTTTTTATGTGGTCCTTGTGAAGAAAAAGGACGGCATAGGGCGTTCCTGCATCAACTACCAACGACTCACATTTAATTATATATAGTATGGCAATATATGTACAAAGGCCACATAACTGCTACATGTCAACATTTAAACACAAGTCTATAGCATAAGGTAACACAAATGACAACAGCTATAAACGGATATCAAAGTCTTTGATGTATTTTATCACGCCACTCGTCGCTGTCAGGAAATCTTCGAAAGTATCCCTGTAGTCACGTGTGGGACATGTTGATACCGAATGGGCAACTGTCTGCGTTCCGAACAACAGTCACACGATGGTGTGAAGAGTATATGCACCAAATTACCCAAGGATGGTCAGATCCATGGGTTTTCTTCTGAATGCAGGGCAGTTTCAGTTACTGTGGAGAGCAATTCTGTTGGTGTCAGCGTTTGCTTTCATTGATGGTATTGAATTCAGTTTCCGCGCGAGTTTTGGCTGTGATAAGAGTGCGATGCCTTGCTCTTTTGCTCCTCAGGAAGGTAGGTGTTATCAGCAACCTTGTGGTATTCAGGCTCTTCTGTCTAATATCAAGAGGTGCAATGTGGCTCAAGGTACGTAACCAGAGTGTGAGAGTAGATCGTATTGACCCATTAATAATGCGCATGGCTTTGTTAAGCTGTAATTCTACCTTTTTACATACGGACTAATAAGCCAGACCGATGCACGGTACTCTGCTGTTGAGTGTGCCAACCTCGTGCCGATACTCGGAGGGTGTCTGCTAACGATCTCCAACTAGTGTCACAAAGTTTATGGAGAATGTTGTTTCCCCTTTTGCACTTATCCGATGTTCGTGTGAAGTGCTCCTTAAAAGATGACGTTCATCTGACATGATCCCAAGGTATTTTGGATGCCTGTTATGAAGTTTGTCTCGCTCAAAATGGACATCAAGAGCTCTGTGTATAGATTATTGAACAGATGGAAACATGCGCTTTCTGGTTTAACTGAGTTTGTTTGTAATCTCCATTTATAGAAATATTGATTTTGGATCAGAAGTTATGATTTTTACGGTTGTTTCGTAGGTTTTGTGTTGGGTAGCTATTATATATATATGAGAGGAGCAAGAATGGATCGTTGTGTTAAGCCGCTCGCTTCAGTCCGGAACAGCGCGACCACTACGGTCGCAGGTTCGAATCCTGCCTCGGGCATGGATGTGTGTGATGTCCTTAGGTTAGTTAGGTTTAAGTAGTTCTAAGTTCTAGGGGACTGATGACCTCAGTAGTTAAGTCTCATAGTGCTCAGAGCCGTTTTTTTTTTGTTTTTTTTTTTGTTTTTTTTTTTTTTTTTTTTTTTGTTAAGCCGCTATTCAATACTTAAGGACAACTACTGTCTTTTCCTGTAGTTACTGTAAATGTCCTTCCACCTAGAGTGTTGTCATTTAGTCTGCTTGGGTCAAGTTGTAATAATATACGTAGCATCCATGCCTCCAAACAGTATACTGTGTTTCACTTAGATTAACGAAAGGAACTAATGTTTTCTGCTTCACTTGTTGGAATTTAACTTGTTCAGCAGGAAGGGTTTGAATAATCACTGGACTAATCCAATTGTATAGAAATCTTTCAAGGAACTTATGAATCGTGCTGAACAGTGCGATTTAGTGATAGTTCTCTGACTGGTCTGATATCTTGTCGGGCTTGAGTATTCCTAAGTTTTTGATTCCTTCATTTTTTGTTGCAGTGGACCACGCAATGGACCAGATACGTGACCCAATGAGTGAAGAGAATCAGAAAGAAAGATGTTATCCATTGCCTCCCTTGATAACTTGGCTGACTGAAAGAGCCAACCTAATTCTCAATTGTGGACACACAGAAAGGTTACAGCAAATCTATGTTGACGAAACTGACCTCTATGATTTTAAAGTTATACAGTGCCGACTCTGTAACGTTGCATCCACCTTTGAATGTATGATGGTCAACCTGCTTCTACACATTCAACCGACAACGTGCCTCTGCTATGTGGATGATAGAAGACGTTTGATGAACGTCTAAGCTGTCTGAGAACAGTGATGAAACGTGTCCATGCTGCAGGTCTCTACCTGAATTACAAAAAGTGCCTAAGAAATAGAAACTTAAACACCTAGCTAATGGCGATGTCGTTAACTCTGATCCAGAGAAAATAGAAGCGGCCACAAATTTTCCGATTTCTCAGCACATTCGCTATGTGGATGTGCTCATTCTATCGACGAGTCATAAAGGACTTTCGTACCAAGGCATGTCCCTTGAAAATAATGCCCTTTATTACCGATCGTGTACCGTGAGCACACTCACTATCTTCACTTTATGAACTCACTCACGCGCCAAATCAAATGGCGGACGCAAAGCAGCATCCTTTCATCGTTCTAGTACAATGGGGCTTTTCCGTCTGTGACACTAACTCTCTGGATCTACGCTCAGTAAGCGTAGATTCTGTATGTCCGGAGCAGGATCGATATCTGTAACCTTACAAGCCTCACTGCTTTGAATGAACCTGCCTGAGAGCTGTAAGTTGCTGCATTGTTTATTTCCATTAACTGTCCATCGTCATGAGTTAGTCCATTAAGAACTGGAAAACGTTAATTGTTTCAGCCTGAATGTTGTCTATCAAAATTCCTTGTCTCCCGTCTTGAATTCCTTGCGGTTTTGAGTGTGATCCTAGTATTTCTTATTCTTCTCCTTACATTCCTTATTAAAATAACTTAAGGTCTGATGCATATGGCGCATGCCTTCCTTCAGTTTCGTTACATAATCATCGCCGCTGCAGGGTCCTGGGATTATTGGATATTCTCCCGAAATATAGCAAGAATAAAATGAAATCAGCTTAATAATGCGGTGTGGTGTTGTATACAAAAGTGGCAAAAATGTATCCATTCTAGCCAGTAGGGTACTTGTATGTTGACTCACATGAGTTGCAAATTTAGCTACCGAAGTTAGATTGAAACATCCAAAGAATAACTCCAGTTAATTTTTTCCGTCCATTTCTTTCAATAAATCTGTGCTGAAATCGCCACAAACTACTGTTTCTTGCTGTATGACGGGTATCGCAATAATTCATCATTTCTCATAAATAGCTGAAAGTGTCCTAGAAGGGCTCTGTAGATTGTTACAGATATTACGAAATAGGCATTCTGCAGTAACAGCTTACAAGCACATTCGTCTACATTTTTATGTACACAAAATCTATTTGTTCCAATATTTTTGACTTCATGGCCATTTTTTTCGTATGCCGCAACTCTATACGAAAATAATGCTAATCCCTGATAATTACCTTCTCCATCCCTGTGTCGACCTGGTATTCAGAAAAGGCAGAGAACATGTATAACTTCAGAATTTTCCACATCTTCTAGGCGTACAAGAAGCTATTTATCTTGTTTTTAAATCTTCTAATGTTATGACTGCTCAAATTAATTTTACTTTTGTGGAAACTATTACATATTTATGGTCCTGTTCTGCTCTTATTTCTTTAAAGACCTACAAAATGTCTTCCTCTCACTTCGGTAATCAAAGGGATTTTTTCTTGTGCGCTTGTGACCCCCCCTTACACTTTCTGCAAAATGCTGTGTTAATATGTCCTTCCTCCTTCTCTTCAGGTGCAGGCCATGATTTGCGTATCCCCATCTCCCAATTACAGAAATAGGCACAGTGCAGAGACATGGTTTCAATAAAACGCAGTCCATTCAGGTCCTTGTTTACACGGCTGACAGCCAGGTTAACCCAGTTCTGGTAACGGCGCTGCTAGACCTCCACGTACTCTACGCTAGTGTGCATTGTTGCTGCTCCAACGATTAGTTCCTCCGACTCACCTGTAACAAGTTTCTAATCAGGCGGTTTCCCGCTCCTCCTAAGTAGCTGATCATCTTCATCCGACTCGCAGCACCTGGCTACGCTAGGTACCTGCTATTTACAATGCTTGTGACCTGGTATTCTACAGCAAGCTTTTCCTGTACCATTTGGTCTGCACCCCTCCTTGCGCTGCTACCTTGCACCATGACTCTTTTCTTTCTGCTTCACTTTTCTACCAACCTAACCTTAAAGTTGTTCCTTCGAGTCTGCTGCACTCCACCTTGCTGAAACAATGGTTGGTGTTCTTCTCCTATTTCTGGTAACAAATCAAACTCAATGGTAATTGAAATTTGAAATGTGATTTCTGAGTTTTTTTTCTTCTGGTTACTGCTGGTCACCTTATCCCAGCTCCTACAGTCTTTTTCCCACTTCAGCATATACGGGTCAAAACACGTCACTTCTAACTCTACCTCAAGGGCAAAAATATATCCTACCTGTTCTACGATTCTCTAGCCTCTACTAAATAATGTGTAGCTCCTTGAAGAGCGTCATATACTAGTTAGGGGCTTCTCCTCTACAACCACTGCGATGAAAAACCAGCACATAGTCCTGACAGGTTTCGCAGATGTTAACTAACCTACGGCAATATCCACACATAACGCTGTTTTATAGTAAACTAAAAAATTGCACTTAAACAGTAGTAAATTAGTGAAAATTTATCTTTTGGTGAGTTGTGCAGCTCATTTCTACGCCGCGGGCGCGTATGAAAAGACAACAAAGTAAACACCAAAAGGATGTTCGCTGAACAGATGTTTTAGCTAGCAGAGGATAGAAAATGAATGAAACAAAAAAGAACGCCATCTTTCAACAGCAGTCTTAAACAGACACTATCAGTTAATTGTGTAAGGCGGTGTAGTATATCCAAACAATACGTAACGTTTACATGGCGGATAGAAGTGACCAGAAGAATGTAAACACTACGCAGTCATTCGCTGAATGCAAATTTTAAAACACAGAAAATACGAAACGAATGAAAACTAAATAGCACGCTATATATTTAAGAACAGTATTAAAGAGTCTTAGTCGGAAGCTATGAAAAGCGCTGTGATTTGTCCAAAACAATCCGCAGTATTTCGCTGATGTCATAGTGTTCTCAGCGTGCTATCGTCTACCACGGCTGCGAACTGCCAGCTAAAGACAGCACTCACTCTTGTATCTAACAGACCATACCGAGCATCTGCATCTGCTCATCCTAGTTGGGGTAAGCTCGTCGATCGCATTGATCACCTTGGTGATAATAGGTATTGGTTATTGACACCCGAAGTGCAAGTCAGACCATAAATTATTTGTCTCAAATGGAGGGACACAAAACTTACTGTACATATTTGTAATTTTGTTTAAATAATTTTTTTAGAAATACCAATATGTGCAAATGTTGTGTTTTAATTAATATGTTTGGTTGTTGTTATGTAATTGCTGACCTTCACTTAGGGTTCGTAGGTATTTCATATGTAAAAGGTTTTATGGTTCCCCATGGGAACGGAACTTCGTAGCGCGCATAAAATGTGGTGGGCATGGATAAAAAGGTGGAATCAAGAGTCAGTCGGGGACGAGCTACCAAATTCTCAACAGCTCATGTAAAAGTTGTATATTGTGCTGGTGCCGAGAGAGGCTTTCCGAGCCTCTTTCCAACGCTTCGGATGGATGGATAAAGAGCTGGAACTATTCTGGAATTGATATGTATCATCGCCACCAAGAAATGGCAGGGTCCAGCAATTCTACCTGCTAATCCACGTACCAACATGCAATCGCCACCACATTGCGCAGTCACTGTAATGGAACACTGTAGTAATGCACAGTGAAGGATCAGCTCATAGGATGTTATAGTGTACCCAAATATAAGGTAAAATTTGACTGAACTCTTGTGCCTACCGTGATTTAACCTCAGTCACATATCCACTTAGGGTCCCTCCCACACTAAAGTGTTTACCGAGTGTCCTTTATTGAAGGCATATTAAAATTAATATAGCATTAGAGTGTGCTAAAATTAATATTGTTTGTTGAAAGGATCTTACAAATAGCTCACATTTGTGTTTCAGTGCAGTAAAAGTACAGCACTGCAACTGTTGAGATTTATATGTTCATGCTTGCTAAGTGTTTCACAGATGTAATGAAAATGTGTTTTGTTTGCTCTGCTACAGTGTTAAGATTAATGGCCCCCCTCCTTTGAAAGCAGTTCAAAGGCACAAAGTTACTTCACTATAGAAAGTTTCAATTAGTGTTGTTATTCAAGTCAATTTCTGTACAATATTTGGTTCCTCTTGTGTATTAAAAGTGCATATTAATGTTGTCACAGGAACAATAGTTTGTCTATTGTGCTTGTGCTAGGTAGCAAGTAACAGAAAAACCACTATCTATGAAAACAGTAACTTCTTTATTAAAAGGACGGTGAGAAGTAATTTGTTAGTGAACTCCATTTAATTTTCATTCTAAGTAGAAAGGTGTTTGGTAGTGAGAGAATTAATCAATGTGCAGTAACTAAATTTGCTGTGAACCACATCCATATTTCATGTCAGATAGGAATTTGTTTGAAAAGTAATACTAAAGCTGTGTCCAATTTACGATTCTACAGTGAATATTAATAGTAGCGTTATTGAGACCATTCGGGTTGACTAAGTCCTCAAGGTAATAGTGTGTTTTGTTTGTTATATTCATGCAAATAGTTTGTTCTGCTCTGTCAGATCCAACCTTACCGCCGGCCGGAGTGGTCGAGCGATTCTAGGCGCTACAGCCTGGAACCGCGCGACCGCTACGGTCGCAAGTTCGAATCGTGCCTCAGGCATGGATGTGAGTGATGTCCTTAGGTTAGTTAGGTTTAAGTAGTTCTAAGTTCTAGGGGACTGATGACCACAGAAGTTAAGTCCCATAGTGCTCAGAGCCATTTGAACTATTTTGAACCAACCTTACCGTGAACATGTGCAGGTGTGAGAGTTCATTGCACTCTCGAGTGACAGAAGTATAGGCTGTGTTTGCCCATTGACTTATTTTCAGTTCTTGAATAAGAATGTTACTCATTCTCTTGCCTAATTAGGCTGGCGACCGTTTTCTTTATTCTTTGAACAGTGTAGATAGGTAAAACATTGTTTGTTACTGTTTAAATATTTACGTAATTTTGACTTTCGCTTCCGATAAGCCACCTCTTTTAGGTACAACACGGTCAACATAACAAAATTCATCTCGGAGAGTAACACTGCTCTGCGTCTTGATATAATAATTGTTTGAATGAAAATAATTTTACTACACGAACTGCTTCCAGCTTTGAGGTTATGGTATAACAGTAGAGGACGGTAGTGCTATACGTGGCTTTTCCGTGACTGGACTATTTGCTCTGTTCGGGCATAGTACAGAACAAACCTAATTTGGTATTTGATTGCAAAGCTACGTAAATCCGGTTGCAGTGTTATAACCGGTCCCAGGTCCGCTCCTGGACCACCAGGCTGGGGTCAGACGCCAGCTCGTTCCGACCACAGGTACCAGAGCTGTCGTTTGCCTCCTGAGCCTCCACGGGGCCGAACAGTGCACAGCTAGCAAGTTCGCCACCATGCCGCATTGACGAAAGAAGTGACGCTGGCGTCTCTCCAACTGCCATCCCAACATGGGTCGCTGACCTCTGCCGCTGCCCGACTCCCATGGACACCTCACATGCGCTTGTCCAGCCAAGATGTTGGTTTGTTACCACAGGCTGCCTACATCTTCTACGCTAAATCACCACCTCTACTAGAAAAGAACTCGCTCACTCCCATAAGCCCCCCACAGAAGTGTCAATCTTAAAGTAATTTTGAACAAACTATGATGGATGGGAAAAGAAATGGCTAGAATCATAAGACTGCTCTGTTGTATTAACTTCGTGTGTGCCTGAAGAAGAAACGTTACAATCAGTTTGTGTTGCCAGTGTTCACTTATGTGAGCCGTGTATGGTAAATGAGGAAATTAATAAACACCTGATGGCTGTCCAAGTAGTATTTGAGCAATGCAGTTAGGAAAGGATTAGATGAGACAGGGAAAACAACAAATGGATCTGGAAAAAATCCGGAGAGACAAGCATAATTACTAATTATAACGAGTTATAAATGAATTTGGGCGGAACCGGTAGAATGTTAATGGATGACAGATGGAGCAAGGGACTTTTTTCCTACTTTCCAGAAAATAAGAAGATAATGATACTGCAAACTAATGGACGCTGGGCGGCTGGCATTATAACACATGGGCGAACAGCATCGTAGGGCATCGTGTATATATCTGGAGGAGACCTTCGACTCGTAGTCGACATCAAATGCTTGCCGATAAATACCTTTTACGTTAGTTAGCTTTATCTTCACGAATTCTCACCACAGATACGAGGTGTTTCTAGAGTCTAGTCGTTCTTGAGTACAAGACTTCTTTCTGTAAGTTGTTTGGACGTGTTCTACGTGAGTGTGTACGCTTCCGGCATCATTTCTGCACAGATTTAAGAGTTACTCTGACATTACTAGTGTTCTCGTTAATTTCACCTAACTATTTGGAGTGTCATCTGCATGATTTATGTATATGCAAAGCTTCTCTGAGTAGAGCTGTCTGGAACGTTTTCTCCTGAGTTTCGGCAAATATTTTCAGCTTCGTCTTTACGTGTGTGGCTGGGATCAGCCCAAACTAATACTGCTAATCGATCTTTTATGCAACGCCCAGGGTCGACAGGAAACGTCGGTTTGTTTCCTGTTACAGATAAAATGATTTTTAAAGCGGAACTTCACGTGCGTATTTTATGGTGTGCTCGCAAATCAGATTAGCGCGCTGTTATCGATGTGTATTGACAGGAACGTCGAATTAAATTAGGCGAAGCTGAGGGAACTAGATTGAAAAACGAGACTCTGAAAGTAGTGGATGAGATTTACTCTTTTTGCAGCAAAATAAGTGATGATGGCGGACGTGGTGACGATATGAAATGTAGACCGGCAATCACAAGGAAAGCGTTTCTGAAGAAGAGAACGTTGATTAAAGTGTTAACAAGTCTCTGAGAGTATTTGTATGTAGCGTAACCATGCATGAAAGTGAAACATGGACGATATACAATTTAGTCAAGAAGAGATTGAAAGCTTCTGAAATGCGGTACTGCAGAAGAATGTTGGAAATTAAATGTGTAAATCACGTAACTAATGATTAGGTACTGAATACAGTTGGGGAGAATATAAATATTTGACACAGTCTGCGTGGAAGAAGGTATTGGTTGATGAGACACATTCAGAGACACCAACCGATCACTAGTTTCGTACTGGAGGCATTTGGGGGAGAGGTGGTGGGTAAAACTCGTACAGGGTGACCAAGAGATGAATAAAGTAAGCAGATGCAGAGGTTTGCATATCACAGAGTAGCATGGAGAGCTGCATTAAACCAGTCTTCGGACTAAAGGCCGCAACAACAGCAACAACAACAACAACACGAACATATTAACAGGAACATTAAAACACAGTGCTGTATAGCTGTACTAGTCAGCCTGGTCTAGGATGGTGCCGGAAGGCCTACGTGTCAATTTCGTGAAGCTTTTTACAGCTCACGAAATCGATGAGGCAGCCTGCAGATCTTGTGGGGTTGATGCAGAAAATCTTAGGCCGTCTGGAAGGGGGGGGGGGGGGCGGGTAGTTCGTGTTGTTATTTTAGTTGTTAGGATTTCGGAATATGAAGTTAGTGATCTTGGGTGATCAGCACATCTACTTTCCCCTTACTGATAGCCTAAAAGGCATTCGAAAGTTTGTTCCCGTGTGTAGGCATCGAATTCTGCTTAGAAACGTAAGTCTTTTTTTCTGCGAGCTTTTCCCATTAGTAACGGTGGATATGTTTGGTAAAAATATTCCTTAGTACACAGTCTAGAGACATCAGTTAGCTGGAGATGGTGTCAGATGAAAGTAAAGGACTTGGCTAGAATTAATTGATACGTCAACCCCACAAGATCTGCAGGCTGCCTCATCGATTTCATGAGCTGCAAACGGCTTCACGAAATTGACATATAGGCCCTCCAACACCAGGCTGACTACCACAGTTATGCAGCACTGTGTTGTACTGTTCCTGTTGTTGTTGTTGTTGTTGTTGTCGTGGTCTTCAGTCCGAAGACTGGTTTGATGCAGCTCTCGATGCTACTCTGTCCTATGCAAGCCTCTGCATCTGCTTACTTTATTCATCTCTTGGTCTCCCTCTACGATTTTTACCCACCACCTCTCCCCTAACTTGCCTCCAGTACGAAACTAGTGATCCCATGGTGTCTCACAATATGTCCCATCAACCATTCCCTTCTTCTACGCAGATATTTTCTGGCAAATTTTAGAGAGATGTTTTATGTGCTTTATGAAGTTAGTTTGACTACTGCAGGGCTTTTAATAGTCGACATTGTTGTGGTAATAAGTGTAACCTCGTCTCAGGCATCAAAGCGAAGCTGGCGACGCTGTTTGAACTTCTTCTACATTAGCAGCAATCCAGATGATTAATCCACCTCAGCCAATAAACGTCTCCACTTAATTCAACAGCGCAATACATCGTGTAATTTCTGCCGACTATACCAAGGAGTATATGGATACTGGCCACAGCAGCAAGTATGATTTAGTGCGATGCCATAGGAGCTTCGAAAATGGCCAAAAGGAATGTTTCAGTTTATACAGGATGTAACGCACATACTCGTAAGTAGAGATATTGTTATGTGTGGCGCCTCAATAAGTACACTCGTCAGTGTGTTGATTGTTTTCCTTTTCTCTCCATTGAACAGTCTTCCTACAAACAAGTAATGTAATTTACTACCTGATGTCTTCTGCAAGGTCGTAACTTCACCCATAACTGAACTACCCTCTCAGTATAGCTTACCATTTGGCATCCCTTCCACGCATCCACTCTTCAACACTTGACCTGAAGCACAGGGTCCGCAGCTTGTGGTCGTGCGGTAGCGTTCTCGCTTCTCGCGCCCGGGTTCCCGGGTTCGATTCCCGGTGGGGTAAGGGATTTTCTCTGCCTCGTGATAACTGGGTGTTGTGTGATGTCCTTAGGTTAGTTAGGTTTAAGAAGTTCCAAGTTCTAGGGGACTGATGACCGTAGACGTCCCATAGTGCTCAGAGCCATTTGAACCATTTTGCAGTACAGGGAAAAATAAGCATTAAAGGCTTGAATTTGCACAGGCACTTGTAGCTACTACCCAACTTAAAAACATAGCACTTGTATTATCTGTAATTATTAGTCTGAAAATGGCGTACTTACCACAAACGGTACTGTACGCCTTTCCACGGACACATTCTTCGAAACAGCTGCGGGAGTCGCCGCATCTGGCTGCTTCCGTAATCCAGAGTCGATGAAAAACTGTGTAAAAACTCACACCACGGCTAGTAGACACCAAACGCTCTGGCTCTCGCCGAATACTGCTCCTATCGTTGTGGAACTGTCAAGTTATCATCACGTGATTGTGACCAACGGACGTAACACTGTGTACGCTGAGCGCTCAACAATCAATTTTTCTTTGCACAACGAGCGCGGATGCCAAATGTGTTTGAAATTCATTCAAAATAAAATATGATAAAGCAATGATTTAAGCCCTCATGTATCTTGTGAAATTATAAAGACACTAATCGGAAGAATCTTAAGCTCGATTTTGACAATTGCTACCGAATTTACTGACCAGGCCGAGTAATGACGAAAACGTGTCGAACCAAATAAAACCAGAAAAATAGATAAATGTGAGAATTAAGCATTCCTAAGTGAATGAGACCTTATGTACATAAACAATTGTTATCCTTACCTAAACCAATTTTCTTTTAGACGTAATTATAATTTTACTCAAAAATGTCTGCCATCACGTTGCATGTCTGATCCCTCGTCAAAATCTCAAATGAATGTCACACCAAGTGTTACATTTCTCAGGACAAGGAGTACTAGGTCAGCCCCAACCGTTTCCAAGCTGGATTAATAAATCAGTGCCAAAGATAGATGACGGTTTTAATTCTACGCACTTTCAAACAATCATGTGAAACAGTCAGGAACCTAGTTCTTTGACATGTAGTTCAACTCGTGCGTTACATTAGCTTGAATGTCGGTTATGTCGTCAAAACGATGGGGCTTCATGAGAATTTCTACACTTTGCCATCAACTGTAACTGCTGCCTGTCTATCTATGTAAAGACCTTTAATTGCTTGCAAGCAATTAAAGGGCTTTAGATAGATAGTCAGGCAGCAGTTAGAGTTGACGGTAAATTGAGTTAATGGTTCAGAGTAGTTTCAGGGGTAAGACAAGGCTGCAACCCTTCTCCACTGTTGTTCATATTATTTATGGTTCCAATGGCTCTGAGCACTATGGGACTTAACATCTGTGGTCATCAGTCCCCTACTAAGAACTACTTAAACCTAACTAACCTAAGGACATCACACACATCCATGCCCGAGGCAGGATTCGAACCTGCGACCGTAGCGGTCACGCGGTTCGAGACTGAAGCGCCTAGAACCGCACGGCCACTACGGCCGGCATATATTATTTATGGTTCATATGTTGAAAACAATAGACTGGCTAGGTGAGATTATGAAATGTGAACACAAAATAAGCAGTCTCGCATATGCGGATGACTTAGTTGTGATGGCAGATTCGATTGAAAGTTTGCAAAGTAATATTTCAGAGCTAGATCAGAAATGTAAGGACTATGGTGTGAAGATTAGCATCTCAGTGGGAAAGAGATATAAACGGATTGAGTGCCAAATAGGAGGAAAAAAGAACAGGTGAACGGTTTCAAGTACTTAGGATGCATATTCTTACAGGATGGCAACATAGTGAAAGAACTGGAAGCGAGGTGTAGTAAAGCTAATGCAGTGAGAGTTCAGCTACGATCTACTCTCTTCTGCAAGAAGGAAGTCAGTACCAAGACTAAGTTATCTGTGCACCGTTCAATCTTTCTACCGACTTTGTTGTATGGGTGCGAAAGCTGGGTGGACTCAGGCTACCTTATCAGTAGGGTTGATGTTGCGGATATGAAAGTAGCTAGGATGTTTGCAGGCACTAGTAGATGGAAACAATGGAAGGAGGGTGTGCACAATGAGGAAATCAAAGAAAAACTGGGAATGGACTCTGTAGATGTAGCAGTCAGGGCGAACAGGCTTAGATGGTGGAGTCATATTACACGCGTGGGAGAAGCAAGGTTACCCAAGACACTCATGGGTTCAGCAGTAGAGGGTAGGAGGTGTCGGGGTAGACCAAGGAGAAGGTACTTGGATTCGGTTAAGAATGATTTTGAAGTAATAGGCTTAACATCAGAAAAGGCACCAATGTTAGCACTGAATAGGGGATCATGGAGGAATTTTATACGGGGGACTATGCTCCAGACTGAACGCTGAGAGGCATAATCAGTCTTAAATGATGATGATGATGATGATTATGATGCCGTTCTGTGGTGGGTCCATAGTTATTAGTAAGTAAGCACATTCTAATACAGATTTTTTTTCTGTATTTTTCATGTACGAAAACATAAATGGAAGCACGGACATGTGTCAAGTGAAATAGAGACCGCCACCATACGGCTCAACATGTTGCAGAACCAGTCTTCCAGTTCCTGACCCACGACGTATTTCCAACGCAACATCACACCCCGACAACTACTCCAACTTCCACAGTGAAAGTGATGCCCTACTTTTCATCCACTGTGAAAGTGTAATCAATTTCCCCACTCAAGTACAGTGCTATCATTTATACCCGAAGTTCTACCACTCCCAGTGCAACTCATACCTACCCAAGTGTAGTGAAGCATTTTTTTTGCAGGCCATGAAAGCCACAAATAAGTAAAGTGCTACGTATTTACTGCAAGAAATCTTCGACGAAACAACGACAAAAATATTCCTGTAATATGTCATTGTAAAACAATGTCAATTTTTTGTAACATATTTTTTCCACGAGTGCACACAGCACCCAGACTTCCTGCGAAGTCAAGTAATTTATTTCTTTGTATGTGTATCTTTATCTTAATTTCTTTTACATTTGTTATCCTTGTACAATACATTACAAAGAGCACAGTTCAATTGTCATGTAGTTACCCTATGGACAAGTTACTATCAATTTCAGTCGTACGAATATACTTACCTGATACTCTGTATGTTAACCACTTTGCCTGATGTAGTGTGTAAAATCTATTGTAAAGAATTTTTGCAAGTAATACTAACTTGTTTCACGAAAGCAATAATATCACGACTACGCGTGAGTCGCGATGATCCTGACGGAGTCGTCGCTCCTCACGCGGGAAGCAATGTGATATTATTGGATTTCAGACATTTTGCATATGAGAAAAGGACAGCCATCGAGCTGTAGCTTGTAGTGATACTAAGCATGACAACACGAGAGTAAAGAAACGAAATGTGTTTATAACGTGCGCCTATACCAAGACGCACGGCCAGCGTTTAACAAAGTACTTTTGAACACTATGACTCGCTGGGCGCAGATATTTAAAATCATTGCTGCAGCGCTTGATAGCAAGAAGCTGCGAAACAGAAGAAAGAACAATTTGTCATTTGTTAGGAAAATTCTAGAGTCTTTATAGTTGTATTTCTGGTCGCCGATATGTTAACATGTACTTCATTACCTTTGATGTTCGGTTGCCGACTTGTTAAGACGTGTTGTGTAGCACCGCTACAAGTTATATTTCATTTAGTGTGAAAAACCACGTTATCACCAAGAAAAAAAGACGCTTTTGTAAATCTTGTAACGATAAGAAATACTTACGCGCACGCCAGGACATTTAATTTTTACAAAATATCACACATACAAAAGCAGCGATGGTTGGACTGCTCCATGTATGAGAAAAACATAAAAATGTAAGTTTTGTATATATTGTAAATTTGTCAATGTTTATAGTTTAACGCCTTTGTTCTTTGAGAATATATTGATGCTTCAGTGTACAGAAAATTTATGCTTATTCTTTTCTTTAAATTAACCACAAATAAAGTTTATGTTTAAATGAACTTTGTTACAGGTTCGCTCTTTATCGCGGTGTCTCATTGGGTTTGGGAGACCATTAATGTGTTCAGTTTCCGATCTGACAACTTTTTTCACAAAATTTCACTGTTTTGCATTTTTTTAATTATTTAAGTAGGTCCCTTAGGTAATTTCATTGAAGAGTCTGATTGCGTGAAAGCAATCCAGGTTAAGAGGTCATTTGAGAAACTATTTTCACGCAATCAATCTGTACGTCTCCTGAACACAATCGAGAACCGACGCATCGTCGATCATTCATTAATTTTTCTCTCTTTCCAAGTCGTACAAAAAAAAAAAAAAAACGGTCAAGGAGAACTGCCGTGAGTACGCAATCTAGTGTTAAAAGGTTGCATTCTTTATCTTGTCGGCAAACATTGCCATAAATTATCATCATCAATGTTATATTTGGTTAAACACGAAAAGCAAAAAAAAAAAAAACCTTTTAACGCTAGAATCCGTTAGAACTTGTATACATGAGACAAGGACACAGAATAATTCACAACGTACCATAGTGATGAAAGTACACACATATAAACATATTTGCAATGAATCTGGCCTCATACAGAAATAAAACAAAGATAAAAACCAATATAGGCAGGAAGATAATAGAAGCTTCGGAATGCATTGTACAAAATAATTCTAAATAATAGATGGGTGGATGGGAATATCTAATACACAGATCTCTGAATTGGGAAAAAATAATTTCATGGACCAATGCGACTAATGAAAGGAGCAAATTGAAAGGACACATTCTCAGACGACGATTTGGTAATGATGTCTCGAATATCAACAGGTTTATACTGATCTAGGTTCCAGAAGTTATACGGAAACGAAAAGAGTTGCACAATATATATTAGCGTGGAGAGGTATGTCATTCAGTCTGCTATAATGTGACAAGTTGTTGATGATGACCCTCTAAGGATCACGCATAAGTATTTTAGGAAGTGCTTGGTAACTGTAGGTCATCTTTTGTGGTGGGAGATATACCGCAACTTGGTACATTTTCCGTCAATTAGCCTAAATCATTGGAACGACAATAAATTCCGAAGATGTAGAACTGTACAGCCGTAGAAGGGAATTATGCCACTTCTGCAGTAAAAATGCAGCTGAATGCGGCCTGCTGGCGGCACCAGCAGTCAGGATGGCCTCCAGGCAGCGTTCTTAAAACGAGACGATGAAAGCTACCGAACAGGGCCACGTCCTCTAAGTCCGTCGTAGGAGCACGAGAGAAGAAGAGCACAACAAGTAACTCACGTTTACGTTTCAAGACTGTGCTGAAGACGAATACAAACAATTCTAAACATTTATTGACTGTACGCATAGTTACAGACACAGAGTATTTTGTTCGCTGTATAAATGGATCTTTATCATAAATAAAATTTTTGCCTAATAGTGAAGAAGTCATTGGGGTTGCAGTTTAAGATTGTCAGGTTGATAACATGATTGCGTGGTGAAAGCTACTTTCTGTTGTATCTGTAAACTGTGTCATTAGACTAAAGCTAATACCCTTGGATCTTTTTGTTTCTTGCTTGCTTTTTCCTTTTTACTTTCTGTGGTCCTATACTGCTCACCTGGCCTCTCTTGTGCACCTCATGTTCGACGTCTTCAATGCCACGAAACAATCAATTAAAACATCGGGATATAGGAATCCGTTGACTTCAGCTGAAAATATCTATTCGGTGAACATTACCAAGAGAAGGTAACTGTGAACTAAGTGACACGTGAAGGGCTGATGGCCAAGAAGCAGTCATTTTGCAGAAAGAAAATCGTTAAAATTAGAGAAAATGAATAAGTAGAATGCAATCCCCTGATAGTAAGAACATCGAAACAGTTTGCTAGTAACATCAATTATCTTTACTACAGTAAGATTATGACAGGATCCAAGGTTTAATGGTCATTCTCTCACGCCAATGCAAGGCCACAAGAAAATCATGAACCACGCCAATTTACCGAAAAGAAATACATGATACCCAAAACTCGTGAAAGCTATGCATTATCACACCATGAAGTTAACTGCTAACACTAATCAACACCGTTTGACAGAATGCTTTGCCCATTTTATCAGAGAAAAACTAGCAAAGCACGCCTACGGCTTAGTACACCCAAGCGAACCCAGTTACACATGCTCACACACACAAACACATAAGGGGAAAGGGAAGAGGAACACATACAGCGTGAAATAAAAAATAAATGAACACATACACATCATCTTTTAGCACAGGCTGTGTGATCGACGTTACAGCAAGCGATACAAATATGAAAAAAGTCAAGTTGCCTTCCGCTCTTTAGCAAGAGTGTCTTATTGACACCCTTGAATGATAGGAATAATCTTAGATGATTTCTAGAACTAGCAATTTCTATTGTAAATGGTGCGGTACAATATATGTATCACTGGTAAATGTGACTAAGAATCCTACCTTAGTGTCGTTGTTTCATGGAAGGCTTTATACTTTTACACGAAAACACAGTTTCTTGTCGTACAGCCTTTCTAGTTCCTTTCTTCATCTCTGGCATTATCTGTTGTTTGCGACTTTCACGGTAGACAAGAAATGTACGAACAGTGCTCATTGGGATCTGCAGAGAGAAATAGGGAGATACACGAAAATGTGAATTCAATGCAATGTTGGGGAAACTAATGTACTAGTAACGTGTTTTATAGCGAGGAAATAAAAATAAATCCGGGTTGATATTGGCACTAATAATCGTTCTTTGTTTCTAAGAGATGTGGATAATAATTCTGTTTGTGAATTTGCACTGATGATGAAAATTAACAAATGTCTAGATAGGGAGTAAAATGTCTGGGGCATTAAGTAAACAAGAGTATCCGAGTGACGTAAGTTACTGTACCGATTGTGAGTAATAAAATCTGACACAATGTCAATAAGAGTCTTTTGCCACAATGGAAGCCAAAGCAAAGGGCTGAAAGCACTGTAGGGCAGTCGGTATTGGCGTGTTTCTATTGAAGATCAGAGCATGTGAGACGCGAATAGGGTAGTGTCAAAGATCACTGTGTGACCGTAATTGTACAGAAAGGCAGAAATCGGTCAACAGAGAGAGCGTCCACAAAAGTATCAGCAAAAAATTATTATAACGGGCGATAGCCCCGAGCTACTAGAATGAATTCAGAAGCAATGTGTTAGAGTGATCTAAAGGCTGTTAACGAAGTGCTGAAGATAATCAGCACAATCTGATTTCGGACAGTTGGATAAATGACTGTTTTGTTTGTGTGTTAATGTTATTTAATAGCCCTTTTGAAATTCTAATATTGTTTACTGCACCGCATTATTATGTGCTGATGTCCGTGATTGACATTTATTGTTTTCTATGACGGCTAACGAGTAATATTTAATTACCTATGAAAGATTAATGCACTCGAAAAATGGTCATCACTGCATCAAGTGTTTCGCCTCTACGGTCGAAGACTTTCCTAAATTTTGCACTAATCGGATGTGTAAACAGTGAAATAAAATGGTTAAGTAATCTTTGTCATCATTACAGAACGTCTTTTTAAGTCACACTACGGTCCGTTATTGTATTGTTTACCAGTGCGTCTACACACAATTATTGTTACACTTGTTTATAGTTTAGCAAGTTTGATGAATAGTTCTGTAACTATTTAATGGAGGGTCGACTGCAGTTATGGTTCAAATGGCTCTGAGCACTATGGGACTTAACTTCTGTGGTCATCAGTCCCCTATAACTTTGAACTACTTAAACCTAACTAACCTAAGGTCATCACACACATCCATGCCCGAGGCAGGATTCGAACCTGCGACCGTAGCAGTCGCGCGGTTCCGGACAGAGCGCCTTAACCGCGAGACCACCGCGGCCGGCGACTGCAGTTATATCGATGTATTTCGTACCCAATTTTGCTACTACGTAACATTAAAGGCACGTTTTAATATTTTTTTTGGGCTACAGATACAACACTACAGATCACAACACAAAACAGTTTTTTGAGAAACGTGTAACAGCCTCAGCGTGGAAAATTTATGTGCTAAGATCTGTGTACATGTGGAGTAATAGCACGCTACCCGTTCTGACTAGGCACATAATTCTTTCGTGATTTTTCGCATTCTTGTAACCAATCTGTCTTTCGTAAAAACCAAGATAGGTTACACTGACGTTGGTAGGTAGACACTATCTTTGTGTAAGTATTTCTATCAAAGACTTACGCTTCAAGTGGTTTAATTTTGTAATTTGCATAATCACGAGGAAATTTCGTTTATTTTCGAACTGGGTTTAAAATATTTTGCTGTAGGAAATTATGTAAATGAATAAGTAAACATGTGTGAAAAATGATCACGACTGGAGGCAGTACGTTATTAATCATAGATGGCAGGTGATGCTTATCTGTGATCGTGACCCAGACGATTCGGGCGGAATCCGAGGATGCGCGTGAATGCGCTAGCTTAGCAGTCTGTCTGCGAATATGTGACAACCGTGCCGTCATTTTAGCAAAATGCAGTGACTGAAATGTTTGAATAACAAATTTACATTATTTTAGAGGTCTTGTTAGGCGTAATAGTTTGTTGTCACTTCGGAGGTATGAAGTTATTCATGAGAACATTAGAGATCCTCTAGAGCACTTGTGAAACTAAGTGCACCATTATAAACGTTCAAACTCAGTTTATGAGAAATAACTGAGTTCAACGAAATCTGTGTTGCCGAATTATGAATTGTCAGGCCTTCTTTTGGGGAAACTATTCTGTTTTGTTGGGGTGGTAGCACCTGTTCATCTTTTCCTTCAGCCTTGCAAATTAAATTTAGATTTTTCAACTTTGTCTTCTGTATTTCTTTTCTTATTTTCTTGAGATAAACATGTTTCGACACATATCCAGTGTGTCATCTTTTGCGAATGTAAATTTTTCTGTAAATGCGTTGTACGAAGTTCATGGTTTATTTCTGTTTAAAAAAAACACACATTTTTTGAGGTCACCTAAAACTACGTTCATTTTGATATTAGATTACAGGTCGATCTGCTTTTGTGCGTTTTTAAGGCTTGAGCCAATTAAATTTGCAAAGTTACCGGAAGATTTTCTTAAAGAGTTTTTAATTTGGAAATACTGTACTTTTTCCGAGAATTGTAGTGATGCATGCGCTGCACTTAAGTTGCGTTCTGTTATACATCTTCCATGTGTTTTTTTATTGTTTGTTTGGATACATAGAACAATCTTACGTTGTGTTTTGCAGAAAGCAGAGCTCAGAGGCCCAAATGTTATTCTCTTAGCAGCGTGTCAGTAAGTTTGCAATTGCTACTACGAGACACCGTCGTTCAAAATGCACGTGGATTAACGTAGGCTGAGTTGTACACGTAAATATACGAAGATTGGAAAAAGACTGCGTTGCTTCGCTGACAGTTGTCTCTACATTCCGTTATCCTTTGATAAACGAGACACACAATGTCTTCATGTGTCGCCGGAAATAATAGAGATAGCTGGACCACAGAAATTATCGTGTCTTAATGTCCGGTACCATGATTGATTTACATGGTAATGAGGCGACGATATCTGCGGACGATTTAGCTCGTAAAAAGTAAAATTCGAAGCAGATGATGGATTCGACTAACGCAATGTGTCTTGTAAACGAGATATGAGTATGCACAGGAACAACACAACTAGACCTAGCGCCTCCACGTGTACCGCTTATTAATGTATCCACTACTCAGAACAAAAACAGCACAAGTGCTTCCTACAATTTAATTCTCGAGGCGACACGCCCCCTTCCTTTAGCAAGAGGCGACATAACGCCGTAACCGCAGAGCTTGCGGCTGTTTTTGCAGACATTAGACCACCAATAAAAGCTCACTGACGGACTGGAGCCTTGTTTCACATCCAACATCGAATACAAACAATATAATAGTGGCGAAAGTCAGCTGCTAGACCATTTAAAATATCATTATCAGTTTACCTAGAATCATCCATGATTTTCTAATTTTTCTCATCGTTTTGTACAAATCACCTGGACTGCTGCAAAAAGTTTCAACGATAATGATTGTGAACGAGTTCAAATAAATTAAAACTAAAAAATATGAAGTCCTTCGTGAGATGGAAGCCTTATTTGTCAGTTGTATAAGTGACGCTAAAGAAAAATAGATGTACGCCTTTCTGTGCTTTTATTTATCTTTTGTTTGTACTTCACAAAAGAGACTAACACAATGAGATTACAGTGGAAGCTCCTTTATCCGGCCCTCATCAACTAAAATCTATGTGTTATCCGAATCTTTTCTTTTTTTACAGTACCTGCACATTTTTTAAATTTCGTGTTCGTACATTCACATAATTTTAGCGTTGTTTGTGGGAAGCCGGAGATACTTGGCGTGGATTACAATTTTTGGTTTTTCTGTTCTTTTTTGCTGCACATGGAGAGACTCTAGCGAATATTGCGGATAACCCAACTTTTTTCTACAAAAATATGTAGAAACCATTAATTAAATACTTGTTTAGGAAGTCCAAAAAGGCTTTTCCTAAAAACTTCCAACTGTTCTAACTAAATGATAATTAATTGAAACCCTCAGCTGCCGACAGCTGTTGTCGATATATCTAGATGGGGACAACTGAAAATGTGTGCCCCAACCGGGACTCGAACCCGGAATCTCCTGCTTACATGGCAGACACTCTATCCATCTGAGCCACCGAGGACAGACATGAAGAGCGCGACTGCAGAGACTTATCCGTTGCACGCTTCCCGTGAGATCCACATTCCCAACTGTCCACAATCTACGTCTATTAGGTAGATTACGTATGTAGATTGTGGACAGCTGGCAATGTGGCTCTCACGGAAAGCGTGCAAGAGATAAGTCTCTGCAGTCACGCTCTTCATCTCTGTCCTCGGCGACTCAGATGGATAGAGCGTCTGCCATGTAAACAGGAGATCCCGGGTTCGAGTCCCGGTTGGGGCACACATTTTCAGTTGTCCCCATCAAGATATATCAACAACAGCTGTCGGCAGCTGAGGGTTTCAATTAATTATAATTTATTCTAGAGAAGCTGCACGGTCATCAACGGTATCTGTTCTTTCGAGAAGAGTTACTATCAACATATATATGTTCCAACTAACCCCAGCCGTGGGGTTAGTTCGCATCGCCACAAGGTCGTGGTAGCGGAAGCTTGTATGCGCTGGGATAAATGCTAAGGAAACTCCCCATGGCATCCCCTTCAGTGGATAACCCCTCAAAAACTGAACACAGATCAAGCATGAAAACAGAAAGAATACTGAGCTCTAAAAAAAGAATCAAAATGGAAACAGTGAACGGTCCAGGGTCAAGACGTGCAACGTCGAGCGAACTGCGAGAACCACGACGTCGTGGTTGTGTGGTCGAAGCGGGAAATTTGTGTTCAAATCTGCGACGTGCCCCATTTTTTTTCACAAATTATGAACAGTCCGTCCTGTCATTGACATGTCTGTTCCCCTTCTGTAATCTTGGAAATTGTCGTGATATATATTGCTTATAGAACATGTGGTAATAATATATTAGTGTCGCGAGTAAACGTGATGAATATAAGAGAGGGCGAGCTGCCGCATAGACCTCACAGAGAAATAAAAACAACAAATAGACACATATGAACTATGTCACAACAAAGGAATTCAAGAGTGAAAATTCCCAAGACTGAACGTAAGGCTCATAATGTGTGGTACTCGAGTAGAACAAATAGGAGGTACGTATGAGTCCCTTCCTTATACCCTATACATTAATCCACGTCCATTGCAAACGGACTTTACACCACACAAATTTGAATGCAGCGATCAGACACGTCAGTGACCGGACGGACGGTTCGTAATTTTGTGAAGGAAAATAGGTTGGGGGGGGGGGGGGGGGGGGGGGGCACGAGGAAGATTTGAGCACGCATCTCCCTCTTCACAGTCCAGTAATGTGAGCAAACAACCACGACGCAGTGGTTCTTGCATGAGGCTCGATGTTGCACATCTTGAGCTTGGAGCATTCTCTGTTTCTATTGTGCTTCCTTTTTCACAACTCAGTACAACTTCTTCTTGTCTTCATGCCTGATCTGTGTTCAGTTTTTGACTGCATATCCACTGGGCTATCGTACCACTAAATCTGAGGGGATTGCGGTGAGGAGATTTCTTTGTTAACATCTTTCGAGGAAAAACATTTAGTTGATCAACATTTCTGGTAACCTTTTTGAAGCCCAAAAAATTAATTGCTTTTAAAGATATAGTACTTGAAAAAAATTCTTCTTGAATGTAGAAACAACAGTCTCAACTTAAATGTATGAGTAAACAAGGATTCTTCAACAAAAATAAGTTCTGCTTATTATTGTAGTTACCTATAATTATTCAGATAGAATTAGTTCAGTATTTTAAATCAACCACAAATGTTGGAGTTGGGCGTACGTTTATTTCAACAGGTGGGTTGATTTTCCATTGGTTTTACTTTGGTCAAGTCCAACCGAACCATCCTCGTCTGGCCACATGACCAAGGGGCTCAGGATAATTTCGTTGTCACTGGCTTCGGCAATTTTTCTGCGAAGGAAGGAAGCAAGATTAGGATTTACCGTACCGTCGACATCGACGTAATCAGAAACGAAGCGGGAACTTGAAATGTTTCAGAGGAACCATCCCGGCTTTTGCCTGGAGAGATTTAGTGCAGGCAGGGGAAACGTAGATCAGGATGGCTGGACATGGATTTGGAACACAGAACACCCAAATGCGAATCCAGGGCCGTAACCAAATGGGCCACCTGGCTCAGTAATCTTCCCAGTGTACTATCAGAGACGGTACTTCACTAAAACTACGTCATTTACATGAAAATCAAGGTGATCAGGAGGCCCGTGAGATTGTGGGCGATTCGTTGTTTGTATTTTCGATCTGACCTCTTTGCAAGCGTCCGACTTACAATTACAATCAAGACTTCAATTAAATGACAAACATACTGTTAATCAGAACATTGGGCGGAGTTGTGGTATGAATAACAGTTGATTTATTCATTCTTAACACCACATGACAGAAGATTGCTGAAGAAACGCCACACAAACAGTTTTTTTATTCAACAAATGCGTTCAAAAACATGGGGTCTATGGTGAGCAAAGAGATCAGCTGGGGATCAACACACGACCCTAACCACAACTAATCGCTTTACCTGACTTCAAACATGTGAATCCGCGGTATGGCCTCAAAACTACTCTACTATCAAGCATCTGTACTCTGCTATTCCATAAAGACAAATATGGTTCCAAAGAACAGGTTGCTGAGAAGCATATATTGGAGACTAACGCCATAGCAGGGAGTACTTTACCCTTCTGCTGGTCAGGTCGGCACACCACGTTGCGCTCGGCGACAGCGAAAATCTGTTATTAATAGCACGAGCCTGGAAATATACAAATACGCGGTCTCGCGTTCGGCTAATTCGGAATGTAGGTACTTCCCCACGAGTACTTCCCCACGAGTACTTCTCTATGAGCCTCTGAAACTACAGTGGATTCCAGTGTGCAGGTGGACACGTTTGCTGGTCTGGCAAACCAGTTTGACTCAGTGACATGACTATGCGTGACGGAACATGTCGAAATTTAGACAGCCCACACAAAACAAATAAGTACACCCATTCATCACTCATTGTGTGCATGATTTCAGAAGCAGTACCTTTGACGTTCAGATAGTGATGGGGATAGCCTCTAAGTGGCACAAGTCTCACCAATTAGGGAGAGACCTGCCATTCTTTGCCAGTGAAGCGCCAGCACAAGAGTGAGTTCTTAGCTTTCTCTCAGCTTTCCTCGCCAGCTCAGTGGCATAGCACATTTACATGCTTAGACTATTCCCACTTTCGCACAAGCCAGTCACGAGGTGGAGCATGGCATTCGAAGCTGGGAGATCGCCCCCTGCTCTGCATATACAGATTTGACCAACCGGTCGCTTTAAAAATTAATTGGGACAAAAGGAAAAAAGATTCAGCTTTGCGGTCTCTTTTCCCACGCGTTTATGCCGTGTCTTTGCTAAAAGCACGACCTGGATGGAACCACAGCTGTCCATAAAAAAAATCGTTATCTCCTTTGTTGCGTCCATTTCGAACTTTCCAGAAAATGGCCACAAACTTGCTAAGAGCCTCGTGCCTTCACAAATATGTTTTGTAACAGACTGTGGATGCCTGGGCACCACCTACCTGTCCCACAGAAATTCACAGAAACTCACAGCCGTCATGTCAGCTACCTGCCCAACAGGGGCCCATTCTTTGCTTTAATGCCGGTCAGCAGTGCTCTGAACATAGCTCCAGCGACTCCTCGACGCTAGTCAGCATACCTGGGCGCGGCGTCATCCAAGGTGTCTGCCCAATGAGACTGAGGGACTGGGCAGTTCACAAACGTTTTCACCCAGGTTGTGCAGAAAACACGCTCTCTTCGTCCCTCAGCTGCCGTACGCTTTTATTGCGTTCAATTAACTTGCCACCCTCTTCCTTTGAATGCAGGTAAAGCTTAGCACTATTCATTCACTAGAGCACACAAGCAAGAGCGTTAACTACTGTCAACCATCTCATATGAATGAAGTCATACGGTATCCAGTGCAGCAACTAAGTAATAAAGGCCATCTTCCCTAGGAACATTAAACAGTATGACACTGTATCAGAAGTGAGAGTGCCCTGTAATCTTTCATCTTTGCATCTTTTTGAGGTTCTCCATGGTTCTTGGGAACTTTCGAATGAGAACCCTCACATACATTCTGAGTGGGGGCTAAGGGCGAAAGCTCTTCATAATGGAGAGGTTCTTCAACATCTGAACTACCGTTATGACAGACAACCTGTCGTCACTTTCGGCATAGTTAATGTCTAATATTCCGTTGTCCGAATCTGTAGAAGAAAATTCATGTAACACTTCTTGGCATTCCTCTTTTATTGACCCCTTCATCACAATACTATCTTCGATGACTCTCTGTTAGATAGCAGTAAGGGCGAAAGCTCTTCATAATGGAGAGGTTCTTCAACACCTGAACTACCGTTATGACAGACAACCTGTCGTCACTTTCGGCATAGTTAATGTCTAATATTCCGTTGTCCGAACCTGTAGAAGAAAATTCATGTAACACTTCTTGGCATTCCTCTTTTATTGACCCCTTCATCACAGTACTATCTTCGATGACTCTCTGTTAGATAGCAGTAAACCGTTATCAGCCATGATTACGCCGTTTTCGTGATGTGCCATGCGGAAAGAGCGAATATTTTATGGAGTCATGTGAATTTATTAATTTTTTATTGAAACTGGTTCTTGTCTCAAAACGGCAATCGAGGTATTAGTTGGCATAGTTGTGGAACAAGCGAGTGGTCATAGGGATGCCAACTGATCTCAAATGTAAAACTGCCAACTATCCTCACGGTGACATCAACGACCAATGGATACCACAGAACCACAAAATCCTGAAACAAAGTATTGTCATACATGCATGCAACGGTAGTTAACCACTGTTTCTAAAACAGCCATTAGTATTTCCTCAATTCGATCTATATGTTTACCAGGACAAATAGGCTTACGAAGAAAAGATTTACTTGCCAGTTAGAATAACCACGAAATAGGGTCCTCTGTTCGTGTTATCTTCGAGCAGCCTGAAGTTACAGAAGGTGATCCACTTTTATTTGCATGCGACACTAGCACAATGACTGCACACTAACTCCACAGTGTCAGAAACTGTGTGCCAAGTAGTCCCTTATGCTAACTAACCCTGGCCTCCCCTACCATTATGATATTATGTACCACATTGAAATTCTTGTAAGTTGTTAACAACATACAACCAGGGAAATGCACAGATGATACGGTAAAACGTACCTTTTTTACACCATGTCCAAAGTGATAAGGTCAAAACATATAAATATAATCAGCATACCATCGTCATATAGATCTAAAATAATCTATAAGACGATGCTATGCTGATTATATGTTTTGACAACGCCATTATGGCCTTATCACTTTAGGACATGGTGTAAAAAAGGTACGTTTTACCGTATTTTCTGTACATCTCCCTGGTTGTATGATAGCATATTGTGATACGCATTGCTGTATTATGTTGCAAGACACACTGCTCACTCGGTGTATATATTTGTATATTATCGATCTGAGGATGGTCATTACGGACTGAAACCGGTCATCGTCTAAAGAATTCTTATTGTGATCAAAGATTTTTGTGAACGAAAATTTTATATTCATAGGCAGTGCGTTTTTCTGGGACAAAATAAAAGTAAAATAAAAATTTAAATAATTATTTGATTCAACATAATATTAGATCATGTAGCATATATGTTACATCAAATCTGAAATACATTTTTACGTTTTTCATCCTAGTAATGGAAAATTTTCTTGGATTCTTTGGACAGACTTTTTCGTACACGAATAACTGAAATTCATAAACAAAAAGAAATGGTTCAGATGGCTCTGAGCACTATGGGACTCAACTGCTGAGGTCATTAGTCCCCTAGAACTTAGAACTAGTTAAACCTAACTAACCTAAGGACATCACAAACATCCATGCCCGAGGCAGGATTCTAACCTGCGACCGTAGCGGTCTTGCGGTTCCAGACTGCAGCGCCTTTAACCGCACGGCCACTTCGGCCGGCAATTCATAAACACGTTTATTTTAGTCTAATATTATGTTGCTTGATTATTATATCTGAAAATACAGTCAGAACATTTTTAGCAAGTGGCCATCCTCCGCAGCAAACATATAAATATTTGTTTTGTAAATAAAACTGCCTTTTCCTGCTGCTAGTTACTTTATTTATCCCATACGCATTTCGCGAGTTTTTGTAAAAAAAGTAATTACTTACGATTTGCTGATCTGTGTTTCCTCACATCTTGTCTGGAGGTCGCACTACCAGATGTGAGGAAACATAGATTAGCAAATCGTAAGTAATTACTTTTTTTACAAAAAATCGCGAAGTGAACTGTTTGATAATCTATAACGAACAAAACTGTATCGTTACAGATCCCTCTGATGATGCCGTAGAACAGGAGAAGGCGAAACGCGTATGGGAGAAATAAAGTAACTAGCAGCAGGAAAAGGCAGTTTTATTTACAAAACAAACAAGAACATTTTTAGTATGTGAGAATTCAAAATGTAAGTTCCACATTATTTTGACAGGTCAATTACCGTTCATTTATTGCTGTACTACACTTAAAACAGACACAGACACGTGAAATATTTTTCAGTACAGTCTCCATGTCCTTGTTAACAAGAGTCGGAATGTTTCTCCAGTCGTCGAAACCCTCCGAGATACAATTGCGATCCGTGGCCACGAAACAATTCCAAAGTATGTGACAGCTGTGAATCAGGCCTTCGATTGCCTTGTCATTGTCGTCTGTGGTCGATGGCGATGCAGACTGCTTCCTTTTCCAATCGGCACCGCTCACAAAAAAATGTTCAGATGTGTGTGAAATCTTATGGGACTTAACTGCTAAGGTCATCAGTCCCTAAGCTTACACACTACTTAACCTAAATTATCCTAAGGACAAACACACGCACCCATGCCCGAGGGAGGATTCGAACATCCGCCGGGAGCATTACTCACGTCTGTCGGCTTCGCTCAACTTGTTGGCACCATATTATAACGGCAGGACGGGACACTGAATTTGGTCCATATATCGCCAGAGTTTACTGTCGGTTTGTATGCAATTTAGACGTTTTACGTACAAGAATTGTACTGAGTCGCGTTCTTCAACTTTGAAACACATTTCCAATTTTCGTGTCATTTCATCCCCACATTGCGGTGCACCTGTTATATGCACCGCAGCAGGACGGTGTCATAGAACATAAATGACAGTGCGTCAGGCTTGTTGCGGAATAATCTTACGTATGTGGTCCATTCTGCTATTTTTAATGGAATTTCAAAGATCAGTTCCTTTTCCTCTGTGAAACAAATATGTGTTCTACATTTAGTGCACGGCATAAATGTCAAATCCTTACATCCAGGTAACCCAGTTCTGAAACTACAGCACATTCGAAACATATATCATTTCGAAATTACTAAAAACAAGCACGAATTACATTTATTTCTCGGCACGATGTTAACACTGCGATACACAGCTACCTTCAAACATGCTGAAACCTACTGGAAGTTTCGAAAACTTAAACAAATTATGAAGAGAAAGCAAACGATGTTAAGTCAAAGTTCAGCCAGGCACAGCAAGTTTAGTTAGTTACATACGTCATAATTAAGTATAAGTTGGGTGTTTTTTTTTTTTTTTTTTTTTGTCATCAGTCTACTGACTGGTTTGATGCGGCCCGCTACGAATTCCTTTCCTGTGTTAACCTCTTCATCTCAGAGTAGCACTTGCAACCTACGTCCTCAATTATTTGCTTGACGTATTCCAATCTCTGTCTTCCTCCTCTACAGTTTTTGCCCTCTACAGCTCCCTCTAGTACCATAGAAGTCATTCCCTCACGTCTTAGCAGATGTCCTATCATCCTGTCCCTTCTCCTTATCAGTGTTTTCCACATATTCCATTCCTCTCCGATTCTGCGTAGAACCTCCTCATTCCTTACCTTATCAGTCCACCTAATTTTCAACATTCGTCTATAGCACCACATCTCAAATGCTTCGATTCTCTTCTGTTCCGGTTTTCCCACAGTCCATGTTTCACTACCATACAATGCTGTACTCCAGACGTACATCCTCAGAAATTTCTTCCTCAAATTAAGGCCGGTATTTGATATTAGTAGACTTCTCTTGGCCAGAAATGCCTTTTTTGCCATAGCGAGTCTGCTTTTGATGTCCTCCTTGCTCCGTCCGTCATTGGTTATTTTACTGCCTAGGTAGCAGAATTCCTTAACTTCATTGACTTCGTGACCATCAATCCTGATGTTAAGTTTCTCGCTGTTCTCATTTCTACTACTTCTCATTACCTTCGTCTTTCTCCGATTTACTCTCAAACCTACTGTGTACTCGTTAGACTGTTCATTCCGTTCAGCAGATCATTTAATTCTTCTTCACTCACTCAGGATAGCAATGACATCAGCGAATCGTATCATTGATATCCTTTCACCTTGTATTTTAATTCCACTCCTGAACCTTTCTTTTATTTCCATCATTGCTTCCTCGATGCACAGATTGAAGAGTAGGGGCGAAAGGCTACAGCCTTGTCTTAAACCCTTCTTAATACGAGCACTTCGTTCTTGATCGTCCACTCTTATTATTCCCTCTTGGTTGTTGTACATATTGTATATGACCCGTGTCTCCCTATAGCTTACCCCTACTTTTTCCAGAATCTCGAACAGCTTGCATCATTTTATATTGTCGAACGCTTTTTCCAGGTCGACAAATCCTATGAAAGTGTCTTGATTTTTCTTTAGCCTTGCTTCCATTATTAGCCGTAACGTCAGAATTGCCTCTCTCGTTCCTTTACTTTTCCTAAAGCCAAACTGATCGTCACCTAGCGCATTCTCAATTTTCTTTTCCATTCTTCTGCGTATTATTCTTGTAAGCAGCTTCGATGCATGAGCCGTTAAGCTGATTGTGCGATAATTCTCGCACTTTTCAGCTCTTGCCGTCTTCGGAATTGTGTGGATGATGCTTTTCCGAAAGTCAGATGGTATGTCGCCAGACTCATATATTCTACACACCAACGTGAATAGTCGTTTTGTTGCCACTTCCCCCAATGAGTTTAGAAATTCTGATATAATGTTATCTATCCCTTCTGCCTTATTTGACCGTAAGTCCTCCAAAGCTCTTTTAAATTCCGATTCTAGTACTGGATCCCCTATCTCTTCTAAATCGACTCCAGTTTCTTCTTCTATCACATCAGACAAATCTTCACCCTCGTAGAGGCTTTCAATGTATTCTTTCCACCTATCTGCTCTCTCCTCTGCATTTAACAGCAGAATTCCCGTTGCACTCTTAATGTTACCACCGTCGCTTTTAATGTTACCAAAGGTTGTTTTGACTTTCCTGTATGCTGAGTCTGTCCTTCCGACTATCATATCTTTTTCGATGTTTTCACATTTTTCCTGCAGACATTTCGTCTTAGCTTCCCTGCACTTCCTATTTATTTCATTCCTCAGCGACTTGTATTTCTGTACTCCTGATTTTCCCGGAACATGTTTGTACTTCCTTCTATCATCAATCAACTGAAGTATTTCTTCTGTTACCCATGGTTTCCTTGCAGCTACCTTCTTTGTACCTATGTTTTCGTTCCCAACTTCTGTGATGGCCCTTTTTAGAGATGTCCATTCCTCTTCAACTGTACTGCCTACTGCGCTATTCTTTATTGCTGTATCTATTGCGTTAGAGAAGTTCAAACGTATCTCGTCATTCCTTAGTACTTCCGTATCCCACTTCTTTGCGTTTTGATTCTTCCTGACTAATGTCTTGAACTTCAGCCTACTCTTCATCACTACTATATTGTGATCTGAGTCTATATCTGCTCCTGGGTACGCCTTACAATCCAGTGTCTGATTTCGGAATCTCTGTCTGACCATGATGCAATGTAATTGATATCTTCCCGTATCTCCCGGCCTTTTCCAAGTATACCTCCTCCTCTTGTGATTCTTGAACAGAGTATTCGCTATTACTAGCTGAAACTTGTTACAGAACTCAATTAGTCTTTCTCCTCTTTCATTCCTTGTCCCAAGCCCATATTCTCCTGTAACCTTTTCTTCTACTCCTTCCCCTACAACTGCATTCCAGTCGCCCATGACTACTAGATTTTCGTCCCCCTTTACACACTGCATTACCCTTTCAATATCCTCATACACTTTGTTCATCTTCAGCTTGCGACGTCGGCATGTATACCTGAACTATCGTTGTCGGTTGGTCTGCTGTAGATTCTGATTAGAACAACCCGGTCACTGAACTGTTCACAGTAACACACCCTCTGCCCTACCTTCCTATTCATAACGAATCCTACACCTGTTATACCATTTTCTGCTGCTGTTGATATTACCCGATACTCATCTGACCAGAAATCCTTGTCTTCCTTCCACTTCACTTCACTGACCCCTACTATATCTAGATTGAGCCTTTGCATTCCCCTTTTCAGATTTTCAAGTTTCCCTACCACGTTCAAGCTTCTGACATTCCACGCCCCGACTCGTAGAACGTTATCCTTTCGTTGATTATTCAATCTTTTTCTCATGGTAACCTCCCCCTTGGCAGTCCCCTCCCGGAGATCCGAATGAAGGACTATTCCGGAATCTTTTGCCAATGGAGAGATCATCATGACACTTCTTCAATTACAGGCCACATGTCCTGTGGATACACGCTACGTACTAACGTCAACAGTCTACAACGAAAATCATGAGATTTAAATTCAGCGAACTGCGATACAGGAAGATTCACGTGGTGTCAGACATCGTGTTGGCAACACTGTATTTCCCCCATTTGTTGCGAGTGTAAAATAACAACAAAGGCGGTGGTACTGTTCATGAACAAAAAGTTAAATACCTTACAAAGGATTGAAAAAAAAAAGAACTGATGGAAAATATTGCTGGTACATTGGTGTTGAAGCACTTGTTAACGTTGCAGGTTGCTCAGACATAGAAATTATAGACGCAGATGACTGGCCGTCGTTTGTCTGTCTGTAGATAGTCATGGCAGCGACGATGGATTATTTGACGTCATCGACGCTCAGTACGAAGATACTGTGACACACTAACAGAGGCCATAGCGCGATTGGACAAAATGTTGGTTTACTTGGAACGCGAGCCGGAAGCAATCTCTGCTGAACACAGAACACGAAATGTAATGTAGCCGTCCGTCTTATCCCACTTTCATTTTTGTAGTGTAATTTTTCCTTATTTATTTATAGCACAAATGTATTTCTGTGTGTTGTTGTTTGTTGGAATGGGAATATGTGAGGTACTTATTTTGTATAATCATTAGCATAATGTTCAGGTATGCTCCGTATCCAAGAATAATCTCTGAGAGTATAAATGTATAGGTGTATGTATTCAAATCATCTGGTGAGGGAAACAGAGACTTTCTTGCCCTCTGTGGTAGTGTAATGACAACCTTGGTTATTTTCGCCATAGAGACCCATATATTTTCGTGCCAGACGATCCTGCTTGTTTCTCTCTGAAGTATCAGCAATGACATCTCACCAACTCCCTTAGGGAAACTCCTCTTTGCTGCAACAGCAGTTGTTTAGCATCTGTGAACGGCCAGCAATGATTTTTCTCTGCAAATTGGAGCATTTCCCGCTCCCTTTTCTCTTCTAACCATTGGCAACCCACCCCCAATCTCTTAAAACAAAAGGGTCTCACGGTGACGGCTACATGCCGGCTTTTTGGCAACGTCACTCCTCGTACGTTCGCCGATATATTAAGCATGAAAGTTCCTCACAACATGGAAGGCTATATTTTTGTTTCGATTAGTGAGGGCAGATGCTTGTCTTTTGTTAGAAAGCTCTTACATCTTTTGTATAGAGACTGATCCGATGTCGTTTTATGTAGCGCATAATTTTAATTGACCTTCAAAAGCCAAGTGCGAAATTTTCATATTCTCTCCCTCTCTAAGCGCAAATTAGTAGTCATACGGAAAAAATGAACAGGAGAGGTTGGACTTGACAGTTTTCGAGTTATTATAGAAAACGTGCAATAGCGACCTCCAAATGTGCTACCGACCGCACACTCATCCCTCGATAGTCAAGATTTTGGTATGTTATTAGTGGCAGTCCCTTTTATCGGTGCACTAAATTTCCTGACTACACGAACTACTTCTAATATTAGAATTTTTTGGCCTTCACTGATTGAGCTATTACGCCACTAGCATAGTCGCCTATTCCGCTTATATTATGAATTTAAACGTGCTTGTGACGGTAATGAAATAAAAACATGTTTTTTATATACTGCGCTAAAACAACACTGAAGCCCCAAAGAAACCGGTATAGTCGCACTTATTCAAATACAGAGATACGTAAACAGCGAGAACACGGCACTGCGGTCGGCAACGCCTATATAAAACAAGTGTCTGGCGCAGTTGTTAGATCGGTTACTGCTACTACAATGGCTGGTTATCGAGATTTATGTGAGCGCACGAGCGATGGGACAAAGAATCTCCGTGTAGCGATCTAGTGGTGATTTTCCCATACGACCATTTTACGAGTGATCAACGACGATTGAAGAGAATCGTTCAGCCTGGCAGAAATGTAACTCTTCCGCAAATTTCTGCAGGTTTCAATGTTGGGCCATTAACGTCAGCGTGAGAACCATCCAACGAAACATCATCGATATGGGCTATCGGATTCGAGGGCCCATTCGTGTACCCCTGATGACTATACGACACAAAGCTTTATGTCTCGCCTGAGCCCATCAACACTGACACGGGACTGTTGAAAACAGCAAACATATTGCCTGGTCGACGAGTCTCGTTTCGAATTGTATCGAGCGGACGAACGTGTATTGGTATGGGGACAACCTCATCAATCCATGGACCCTGCATGTCAGCCGGGGCTGTTCAAGCTGGTAGAGGCTCTGTAATCGTGTGGAGCGTGTGCAGTTGGAGTCATCAAAGGAGGACTCCCATCTAGTGAAACGAAATAAGGCAACCAACAGCTTCAAATAGGCATTCTTTCCCGGGCCTCCACCACTAAAGAAGATTGGATTGGATTGGATTGTTTGGGGAAGGAGACCAGACAGCGAGGCCATCGGTCTCATCGTATTAGGAAAGGACGGGGAAAGAAGTCGGCCATGCCCTTTCAAAGTAACCATCCCGGAATTTGCCTGAAGTGATTTAGGGAAATCACGGGAAACCTAAATCAGGATGACCGGGCGCGGGATTGAACCGTCGTCCTCCCGAATGCGAGTCCAGCGTGCTAGACTAAAGAAGAGAGCATGCGTGTACAGAAACAACTAACATTTTTGGAATGATTTCTACGATATTTCTTGGATGGGATTGCAGTCTCCTCGTGGTATTTTACTCGATGCCACATCTAACTGTCTACTATTAACGAATATAATTTATATGTACAGTCAGCTAATTATGCAAAATTTTCATCAACCGACTGAAAATTTGTGTATTACTTACAGCGATCAGTTCAGCTTCTTAATAGGAGAGAGTGTTGTAACTAGGAACACTTTTCAGACTTTCGGCGTTAGCGAGCACTGTAATAGAAGTTTAGCATTCACTTTATGTATTCTGTAGTGTTTCTCTAAACTTCTGTGTCAAATTTGAATAAAATCCAAAGCTTCCATAATTACCGGCATCAATTTAGTGAAGAACTATGTCAGAATGTCGTGAAACTGTCGACGCTTCGACATGTATTCCAAGAGGACGAAACCTGATTATCTAGTTACAACATGCTGACATCACGGGAGAGATGGCCCATGTTGAGGTGGTGCTCTATGCTTCCATAGATTGCATTTATGCTCGTTGTTCAGTGTCGCCTGCAGCGCCAGAACTCATAACAAGTGGTAAGCTGTTTAAAGGCTTCCTCTGTGATCTTTCTTTGTCAAGTGTACGCACCGATAACGTACTAGGTACATAACCTCTGTCTCCATTGAACTAGTTATACTCGGCACTCTTAAATACTAAGGTGCTTCACCAAAATTCCTGCTTGTTGTGAATTATGGCGCTGCAAGCGAAGCTGGACAGCAAAAATAAACATCGTCTGTGGACTCACAGTATGCCACCTTAGGATGCGCCATCTGTGTGATGTCGTAACAAAGTGTTCTAGCGAGTCAGTAGCCGACGCTGTTCGTAAGTGCTGGAGCTTCACGACTAATACAAGTTCTACAAGAACGGGATCAACGACGACTGTAGAGAATCGTTCAACATGACGACGGTCATGGGGGGAGTCAGCGAAACGTTGGGAATTTGACGCAGCACTAGACAAGAAATTTTTTATTGATTCCCTCGCGGAAGACTTCGTAGCGATATAGTGACATAGCTTATGAGCGACGTCTGTTGCAGTCATCATTTCGCGTTCCCTTCATTTGCAAGCGAGGAAACGCTATGAGTAAGACACTAGCCTCGCAATCGGGAGAACGGCACTTCAGATCCTCGTCCAGCTGTCCTGCTTTTAGTATCCATAAATTGCGTGGCGTTAATGGCAGGATAGTTCCTTATGAAAGAACACCGCCGAATTCCATCCTTCTCGCATAGGAAACTGCACCCCATTTATTTCCATCCTAGCCATTAGTTTCTTTCTTTCAACTTGAATCATTCGTCAGTCACATCTCATCCATTTTGAGCTATCATAGTCATCAGACACTAAAGGCATGGTCTTGTTAATGTAACTGTCTGTTTCTCGATACCTGTACCAACTGGTTGTAGTTGCGGCACTTTATTCCACTGGCAACAGTTTTGAACAGTATTTACGTTTTGGGCCTGCCTCGTAAATTTTTCCCAGGATTTCTCCTTCCCAGATTTCTTTATGAGATGTATTGGTACGTAGGAAAAGCCAAGAATAACCGTTGAAAGCGCCCGCAAAAGATGTATTTTGCTACGCCGGAGGGCGAGAACAAATAATAAATACCTCATTCAATTTTTTGTCACCTTATGTCTTGAGTTCTCGTGGAGATAGGACGTGTTTAGATGTGAGATGCGTGTAGTAGCTTTCACGGTATCTGAATAATAATTTTTCTCAGTGCTAAAATATCTTTTTATTTTCTTCCGTGCACCACGACAAGGTCATGTCAACCACCTCCTGCTGCCTGACAACCGTGAAGAAGTCCGATAAACGAAAATAACATTACCGACACGGTCACGAAGAACGGAAAGTTTTGCGGCGTCGGAAGAAGAAGCACCTTACAGAAGTGTGCAGATCTCGACAATAAAGAGTCAAGGGAGACAAACTATACTATCTAGAATTTGGGCGTCAATTGAAAATAATAGATTTCTATTAATCTCTTTATTCATGTACCCTTTCGTCTTCTTATTGTTATACGGGGTGTTACAAAAAGGTACAGCCAAACTTTCAGGAAACATTCCTCACACACAAAGAAAGAAAATATGTTATGTGGACATGTGTCCGGAAACACTTACTTTCCATGTTAGAGCTCATTTTATTACTTCTCTTCAAATCACATTAATCATGGAATGGAAACACACAGAAACATAGCCGGCCGAAGTGGCCGTGCGGTTAAAGGCGCTGTAGTCTGGAACCGCAAGACCGCTACGGTCGCAGGTTCGAATCCTGCCTCGGGCATGGATGTTTGTAATGTCCTTAGGTTAGTTAGGTTTAACTAGTTCTAAGTTCTAGGGGACTTATGACCTCAGCAGTTGAGTCCCATGGTGATCAGAGCCACACAGAAACATAACGTACCAGCGTGACTTCAAACACTTTGTTACAGGAAATGTTCAAAATGTCCTCCGTTAGCGAGGATACATGCATCCACCCTTCGTCGCATGGAATCCCTCATGCGCTGATGCAGCCCTGGAGAATGGAGTATTGTATCGCAGCCGTCCACAATACGAGCACGAAGAGTCTCTACATTTGGTACCGGGGATGCGTTGACAAGAGCTTTCAAATGCCCCCATAAATGAAAGTCAAGAGGGTTGAGGTCAGGAGAGCGTGGAGGCCATGGAATTGGTCCGCCTCTACCAATCCATCGGTCACCGAATCTGTTGAGAAGCGTACGAACACTTCAACTGAAATGTGCAGGAGCTCCATCGTGCATGAACCACATGTTGTGTCGTACTTGTAAAGGCACATGTTCTAGCAACATAGGTAGAGTATCCCGTATGAAATCATGATAACGTGCTCCATTGAGCGTAGGTAGAAGAACATGGGGCCCAATCAAGAAATCACCAACAATGCCTGCCCAAACGTTCGCAGAAAATCTGTGTTGATGACGTGATTGCACAATTGCGTGCGGATTCTCGTCAGCCCACACATGTTGATTGTGAAAATTTACAATTTGATCACGTTGGAATGAAGCCTCATCCGTAAAGAGAACATTTGCACTGAAATGAGGATTGACACGTTGTTGGATGAACCATCCGCAGAAGTGTACCCGTGGAGACCAGTCCGCTGCTGACAGTGCCTGCACACGCTGTTCATGGTACGGAAACAACTGGTTCTACCGTAGCACTCTCCATACAGTGACGCGGTCAACGTTACCTTGTACAGCAGCAACTTCTCTGACGCTGACATTAGGGTTATCGTCTACTGCACGTAGAATTGCCTCGTCCATTGCAGGTCTCCTCGTCGTTCTAGGTCTTCCCCAGTCGCGAGTCATAGGCTGGAATGTTCCGTGCTCCCTAAGATGCCGATCAATTGCTTCGAACGTCTTCCTGTCGGGACACCTTCGTTCTGGAAATCCGTCTCGATACAAACGTACCACGCCACGGCTATTGCCCCGTGCTAATACATACATCTAATGGGCATCTGCCAACTCCGCATTTGTAAACATTGCACTGACTGCAAAACCACGTTCATGATGAACACTAACCTGTTGATGCTACGTACAGATGTGCTTCATGCTAGTACTGTAGAGCAATGAGTCGCATGTCAACCCAAGCACCGAAGTCAACATTACCTTCTTTCAGTTGGGCCAACTGGCGGTGAATCGAGGAAGTACAGCAAATACTGACGAAACTAAAATGAGCTCTAACATGTAAATTAAGCGTTTCCGGACACATGTCCACATAATCTCTTTTCTTTATTTGTGTGTGAGGAATGTTTCCTGAGAGTTTGGCCGTACCTTTTTGTAACACCCTGTATATTTATATGTATACACGTAAATAAATAGGCACAGAGACTCAATATAATTTACTTTTCCTTTCCTGTATCACGTTAATCAATGTCCTATTCTCTTTTATTTTTTTTAATATTTCTTCGGCAGATTGCTTTCCTGTCGTGGATAGTTTTCTGGCTCTTCACAATATCCACATTTTCGCTTCTTTCCTTCTATCCTGACTGCACAGTTTTCACCCATAGCTTTAAATGCTCCAAATAAATGTTTTGGTGAAGTTCTTTCATATTCTACATTCCTGGAAATTGAAATAAGAACAGCGTGAATTCATTGTCCCAGGAAGGGGAAACTTTATTGACACATTCCTGGGGTCAGATACATCACATGATCACACTGACAGAACCACAGGCACATAGACACAGGCAACAGAGCATGCGCAATGTCGGCACTAGTACAGTGTATATCCACCTTTCTCAGCAATGCAGGTTGCTATTCTCCCATGGAGACGATCGTAGAGATGCTGGATGTAGTCCTGTGGAACGGCTTGCCATGCCATTTCCACCTGGCGCCTCAGTTGGACCAGCGTTCGTGCTGGACGTGCAGACCGCGTGAGACGACGCTTCATCCAGTCCCAAACATGCTCAATGGGGGACAGATCCGGAGATCTTGCTGGCCAGGGTAGTTGACTTACACCTTCTAGAGCACGTTGGGTGGCACGGGATACATGCGGACGTGCATTGTCCTGTTAGGACAGCAAGTTCCCTTGCCGGTCTAGGAATGGTAGAACGATGGGTTCGATGACGGTTTGGATGTACCGTGCACTATTCAGTGTCCCCTCGACGATCACCAGTGGTGTACGGCCAGTGTAGGAGATCGCTCCCCACGCCATGATGCCGGGTGTTGGCCCTGTGTGCCTCGGTCGTATGCAGTCCTGATTGTGGCGCTCACCTGCACGGCGCCAAACACGCATACGACCATCATTGGCACCAAGGCAGAAGCGACTCTCATCGCTGAAGACGACACGTCTCCATTCGTCCCTCCATTCACGCCTGTCGCGACACCACTGGAGGCGGGCTGCACGATGTTGGGGCGTGAGCGGAAGACGGCCTAACGGTGTGCGGGACCGTAGCCCAGCTTCATGGAGACGGTTGCGAATGGTCCTCGCCGATACCCCAGGAGCAACAGTGTCCCTAATTCGCTGGGAAGTGGCAGTGCGGTCCCCTACGGCACTGCATAGGATCCTACGGTCTTGGCGTGCATCCGTGCGTCGCTGCTGTCCGGTCCCAGGTCGACGGGCACGTGCACCTTCCGCCGACCACTGGCGACAACATCGATGTACTGTGGAGACCTCACGCCCCACGTGTTGAGCAATTCGGCGGTACGTCCACCCGGCCTCCCGCATGCCCACTATACGCCCTCGCTCAAAGTCCGTCAACTGCACATACGGTTCACGTCCACGCTGTCGCGGCATGCTACCAGTGTTAAAGACTGCGATGGAGCTCCGTATGCCACGGCAAACAGGCTGACACTGACGGCGGCGGTGCTCAAATCCTGCGCAGCTAGCGCCATTCGACGGCCAACACCGCGGTTCCTGGTGTGTCCGCTGTGCCGTGCGTGTGATCATTGCTTGTACAGCCCTCTCGCAGTGTCCGGAGCAAGTATGGTGGGTCTGACACACCGGTGTCAATGTGTTCGTTTTTCCATTTCCAGGAGTGTATATTAATGTGGTTATTTTTTAATAAAGTATACTTACTTCTGATTCCTTGTTTAATCGCTGCAATTCTTCTTTTAATATCAATTACACTTTTGTTGTCATCTGTTAGTTTACTTTCCAGGTAACAAACTATGTTGACCTGCATTAGCTTTTAATTTCCTGTTTGATTGTTTGCCCTTATTTTTCTGATTGACATACCTATTACCCTTATTCCAGTCATGGTGGGTTTTATTTTCAGTTTGTGGCTACACAAGGCGCCAGACAAAATTTTTCACGGACTGTTCGTATCTTTTGCAGAATCTGGTTAGATTACTACAAAATCAGCAAATCCGATACAATGTATTTGTTTCCCATTAATTTCGATCCCTTTACTGCTGCTTTTCTTTGTTTTCATTGTATTTTCTGTAAATGAATTAAGGAGACGCCAGCCCTGTCAGACACATCTTCTTACCCTAGTTTCTTTCTGAAGTCCGTTGATATCTATTTGTGTACTCTCGTTTTTCTGTAGATCGAAAATCAGTCTTTTATCTCGCCAGTCTGTACCAGTTTTATTCAATTTTCGTAACAGTATTTCCCACTTCACTATATGAAAAACCTTCTCTAGGTGGATGAAAGCGGCCCACGTTTCCTGTTCATCCTAGTTCTTTTTTTAAAAATCGTTCATGATGACACTGTAGCTTTCCTTGTTTGTTTACATTTCTTGAAACCAAATTGGTCTTGTAAAAAATGTTGGTTAATTTTAGCTTTTATAAAATATTTAGCAGAATTTTTTAATCCTGGCTTTGTAATTCCAGTGTTCCTCATTTGGAACAATCATTGGCATTTCCTTTTTTAGTTATGGCAGTTGTTATATCTTTAATCATTTCATTACTAGTAGTTCCCCCCCTCAGAGCAGATGTACGTACAATTTTACAGTTTTCAGCCGTTATCTATTTAATTTCGGTGCATTTAATTTGTTATTATGTTGCTACAGTTTTATGTCCGCCTGAGTGGCTTAGATGTCTAAGTGTCTGACTGCTTTAGGAATAATCTGACACCCATCACTGCTGGTAATAACTAATTTTCTTTGGTGGAAGGACACAGACGCAGATCAGGTATCCTAATGAGGACCACCAAGTAGTTTCCTGACGGTGAGCGGTGGGTCCAGTGTCAGATTCTGACATTAATGGCCGAGAATGTGGTGCTTTCCCATCCTGCAATCTAACGACGCATCCGTGAAAGAATGGGGCAGCGGTAGATCAGCATCGCGTCCTTCCCTGGGCCTGATCAAGGACGTAGGTTTTTCCCCCTTACTGCTTCCGAATGGTTTATGGCATTTTCCACGAGCTAGGCCTGAAGCTTCGTTTTTGTGTCGGGACGTTGAAAGGCATTAGTTGATCAAGTTACCTTCTGAAAGGTTGAACAAATTATGACATGTGGGTCATTCTCAGATTTAAATGTGTGCGATGCGTTGTCACCTCCATCAGTTTATATGTTTGTGGTTGTGTGTTTTGTCTTGCTGTCGAGCATACAGGCACTCTGACCAAAAAAAAAAAAAAAAAAAAAAAAAAAAAAAAAAAAAAAAAAAATGAAGCACCCAGGTGACATTTCGGATGCCAATGTAACTATGTACAGGGCTATTACAAATGATTGAAGCGATTTCACAAATTCACTGTAGCTCCATTCATTGACATATGGTCACGACACACTACAGATACGTAGGGCAACTCATAAAGTTCAGCTGAAGCCGCACTTCAGGTTTCTGCCGCCAGAGCACTCGAGAGCGCAGTGAGACAAAATGGCGACAGGAGCCGAGAAAGCGTATGTCGTGCTTGAAATGCACTCACATCAGTCAGTCATAACAGTGCAACGACCCTTCAGGACGAAGTTCAACAAAGATCCACCAACTGCTAACTCCATTCGGCGATGGTATGCGGAGTTTAAAGCTTCTGGATGCCTATGTAAGGGGAGATCAATGGGTCGGCCTGCAGTGAGCGAAGAAACGGTTGAACGCGTGCGGGCAAGTTTCACGCGTAGCCAGCGGAAGTCGACGAATAAAGCAAGCAGGGAGCTAAACGTACCACACCCGACGGTTTGGAAAATCTTACTGAAAAGGCTAAAGGAGAAGCCTTACCGTTTACAATTGCTACAAGCCCTGACACCCAATGACAAAGTCAAACGCTTTGAATTTTCGGCGCGGTTGCAACAGCTCATGGAAGAGGATGCGTTCAGTGCGAAACTTGTTTTCAGTGATGAAGCAACATTTTTTCTTAATGGTGAAGTGAACAGACACAATGTGCCAATCTGGGCGGTAGAGAATCCTCACACATTTATGCAGCAAATTCGCAATTCACCAAAAGTTAACGTGTTTTGTGCAATCTCACGGTTTAAAGTTTACGGCCCCTTTTTCTTCTGCGAAAAAAACGTTACAGGACACGTGTATCTGGACATGCTGGAAAATTGGCTCATGCCACAACTGGAGACGGACAGCGCCGACTTCATCTTTCAACAGGATGGTTATCCACCGCACTTCCATCATGATGTTCGATTTCTTAAACAGGAGATCGGAAAACCGATGGATCGGTCGTGGTGGAGATCACGATCAGCAATTCATGTCATGGCCTCCACGCTCTCCCGACTTAACCCCGTGCGATTTCTTTCTGTGGGGTTATGTGAAAGATTCAGTGTTTAAACCTCCTCTGCCAAGAAACGTGCCAGAACTGCGAGCTCGCATCAACGATGCTTTCGAACTCATTGATGGGGACATGCTGGGCCGAGTGTGGGAGGAAGTTGATTATCGGCTTGATGTCTGCCGAATCACTAAAGGGGCACATATCGAACATTTGTGAATGCCTAAAAAAACTTTTTGAGTTTTTGTATGTGTGTGCAAAGCGTTGTGAAAATATCTAAAATAATAAAGTTATTGTAGAGCTGTGAAATCGCTTCAATCATTTGTAATAACCATGTACACGTATACATCATCAGTGGTTATTTAAATGATCAGAGTAGCAATTCTCTGTGACAAATTGGACTACCGTAGGACGCCAACCAGAGTTCATTAGTGCTATTCTTGTTTAGTGTTGTTTGGGTAGGGTATATAAATTATGTGAATGGGGACAGGTGATGAGTTATCATTGTGATGGACATGGAGAAACCGTGTACTCGTTTGTGACAGCGTTACCAGCACCTGACAGAGTTTGAAAGGGGCGTTATTGTGGTTCTCCATTTAACTGGATGGTCGATCACAATACATAGATTTCTGGGGCATTCAGAAATGACAGTGGCCTGATGTTGGACCGCATTGAAAGGTGAAGGCAAGCATACCCGTCGTCAAGGTTCCACTCGACCACGTCTGACCACCAAATGGATGGATCGCCTTGTTGTGCACCAAGCACAGTATAACCTCTTCCCATATGCACCTGTCAACCGAAAGCAAGTAATGGACGTTTTAGTACTCCATTGTACGTATGCTACAAGAAAAGGACTGTGCCCTCGTATCCCAGAACAATAGAACTTAATTACTAACACAGAGAGTGCACAATAATGTCTGGTCCTGGATAACACCAGAAACTGTTTCTTAATGAAGGCAACCGAAAGGTCGTCCTGATCAGAAAGTTCGTCATATACAGAATATCGGTAAAAGCGAGTATGCAGTCTGTCACGGTAAATGAAACACCGCCATACGAAAAGTATATACATTCAGCACTGGCTATGTCAGTGTAGATGTAAGGACATGTGGTCGAATCTGCAATTCACACTGATTGGCAGACTGCTGGGCGACGTCTGTAAGGCCACCCAGCAAAGCAGTAGTAGCAGGTCGTGAATAATAGGGTAGTGGTGTTCTCAGTGCAATTTTGATAACAAACTGATACGCAAATTAATTACATTGATCAATCAATCACCCCATAACCGACCAACCCCACCCGACCACGCCCACCAAAACCACGTATGACGTCATGTGTTTTTCTCAGCCTCCCCACCCTCCCCCACCCCAACCTACTCTATTGGCAGAAACTTCGAATTTTGGCGAGAATTTCGAGTTTTAGTGGCAACTTCTTTGTCCCAGGGCTGTGCTGACGTCCCACCCCAACTTCCAAACGGGAATTAGTGGGAAATTGGTGGCATTCTTTACAGGACTCGACCCCTGGTCCTCGTGGATGGAAAGCCCAATTGCACCCCCAAACGCAATTATACCACCAGAGGTGCTTGAAACTGAAGGGAAATTGAAAATGGCAGTGGCCTTCTTGGATCTGAGCCCCGCTTCTACTGGATGGAAAGCACAAGTGCGCCCGACGCAACACGTCGAAACTGTCCAGATCCAGGAGAGGAAGGTTAGGTTAGTGTACATTATGTATTTTGGTCAGGAAAGAGTAAAGATAGGTCCTAAATATGTAATTAATCATAAAGAACAGGACTAATTATGCAACTATATGCATAGTGCTACAAAAGGATGGCATAAAATCGTAATATAGCTTAAAAACTGATGATACCATACAACTTGTGTTATGCTGGGGAGAAAAAATTTCGCGATACCACTCGAAACTAGTGACAGAAACACTCAAATTTTAGCATTCACCTACAAGCTGGCAGGATCAAGGCTGGGATGTAAGGTATTAAGTTTACTCATTTTCGCTGTAAATATGTTCAACCGACGAAAGGCTGGTGTTGAACAGAGAGGAGTTTAAAAAGTGTATTATCTGTCAGCATACAGAATCTATCATTGTTTGACATCAGAGTTCACTACAGACGCCTGCTCAAAAACCACCCTGCAGCCGTGGTAACGGAAACCAATACACGATAACACAAATGATGGAAAAATGCATCGCAGTTCTAATTACACTTTGAAATTGTCGTGAAAAAAATCAGGACTCATAATGAATGGGTCATAATGCAGCACATATAATGGGGAAAATCGTCATCCTGAAAGACTTCAGAGAGGGCGGTAGTTGAACATCCATTCTCCTCGATGTAAATTCACAAACTGCTGAAAATCGAGGCTATCTTACCCTCCTCACTCCTTCCCCTCCACCTCTCTCCTACTCCATTCACCTTACGGGAGGACAGAGTCCTTTTCAAACGGCCAGCTGCTCTGCCGAACGCCTCGTGGTACATGTGAGCTGCTGTCTGCCATAGGATTTCTGCCCTCTGCTATTTTTCTGCCACCCCTCTGTGGCTGTCGGCCTCATCAGGCCTTTTTCTGTTTATTTCGATTTGAAGACCCTCCTCATTAAAGAATGTGTGACTATGCATAGTTCACTGCTTTAAGACTGAGCCAGATCGCTGGTCGAAAATCAGCGATCGGCTTGTTATCTTTGTCGCGTCCCCGGGCATGAGCATCTTTGCATTTTCGGCTGGGACGTGCTGGACGGCGAGAGGCAGTCGGTTTGGGGCGGCCGGTGAGACTGGCGGGGTTGTGGCTCGGGCGTAAGCACATGTGTGATGTCTTTTACGCTGGGGCTGTTTGCTAATCGGGAAACTCCTGCGGCGGTTACTGGTTGCCTGGAGGGCATTTCATATAAACTGTGCCAAGCCTGGCAGTGAGAAGGGAGTCCGGAGTTCGAGTCGGCCTAGATGTTTGTACAAATTGAGGTGCCTGCGTGAGAAGCACGGCGTGGGCCTGTTGGTTGCTTCGTCCTTCTGGCAGCCACCGCAAGCGGATGTTCGGCCGGAATGTCTACAGTTTGTGGTGAGCATAGTGTGAACAAGTTCTCGTAGGATGTGCTCCTAGCCTGAACTCTGAGCCTGTGTTACTTGTGGGAGCCGACCCCTTGTCTGTTACTGCTTTCGGGTGTCCTGTAATATTTCACAGCAAAACTGTGGTTTTGTGGCGTTCTGTGTTTCTGGCTCAGCCTCTGCCTAGAAAGGGGAAAGATATGGAATTCTTAAATGCTGTAATTTAAACATATATAAAAAAAATTGTTCTTTCGGAATAAGCGCCTATTTCTGTGGAACACTGCAGTTCAAACAGGAGGGGCGTAATGTTAATGAGTATTTGTCAAATGAAGTGTATGTAATGTCTTGCTGTTTTCTGGGGCACGCAGCTGTGTTACTGGACTCATTTTGAAGTGTTATGTTGGATGAACGACTGCTCCCCAGTTCAGTGTATTCTTTAGAGTAGTATTGTAAGGTTTTTTGGACATTTGACAGTGGGGTGTATTGATTCAATTTTGTTTTTCTCTTTCTTTCAATTACGGTGAATTGTTTAATTTATCTGGTTATTGGCTTAACTCGCGCTTCACGCATTAAATCAGCTGTTTTTGAAATTGTTTTTTTTTATTCCTGTTTAATGTCAGATTCAAATGTAACTTCATTTATGTTATTTGAAATAAATGTGTTGGACTGACCTTAATGAATTACGTGCAATCGAAGTAAGGGACCCAGTGCTTCATTAGTGCTTAACAGTGGCGTGTGGTTCGGGTTGTGAGCCCCGTGCTCGTACCAAGGACTGCGTTCACTTAAGTGTGCGTAACTGTTTCAAGTATCACACAGATTATTTATTTACTTTGTTACTCGCTGAGTGTAAGTGGCTCCGTTATTTATGAACCATGATTTATATTGTCTTACTTCCTGAAGATTAGCACCCAATTTGTTTCATTTTTTGAAGAACCATCCTTTGTATTGTTCCACCGTGGACAATACTTACGTGAACATTGTGTTCAGTAAACTGCTGTTTGTTCCCTATACCTGGGCTTAGTTGTACACTCCAGCGGCGGAGAAATGTATGCCTCTGCATGAGCTCGAATCTCTCCAGTTTTACCGACACGGGCTTTTCACGAGAAGGAAGCTATAAACTGGTTGCATCTTCTAGGAATCTTAACACTAAACTAAACCATGATGCCGAACGCCTTTATTGTATGGCCTATCACTGGAGTTTGCTGAGCACAGTACGTCTTCGCGCTTGCTAAGTTAACTTGCATCGAAACACGCTGTTCTTTTTTGCATCTTCTTTCAAGACTGTACGGTACGAAAACTAGATAAACGCGCAATATTCAAGTACTGGTCGACGAGAACCCTGTAAGCTGCCTCCTCTGTGGGTGAACATCACTTCCTGAACACTCTTCCAGGGAATCTATGTCTGATACCTGAATTACGTGCAATTAGTTTTCTGTGATCAATTCAGATAGCTCTGTTCACATTTCCTACGTTTTCATTGGATTTTACTGTTTTATCATGTTATAATGTTTCTTTCAGCCTGTTAGCGTATACTTCAATAGAGTTTTTGATACTGAAGGCCAGTTGCCAATCCCCGCAACAGCTGTCGGCCATTTGCCAGTCTTTCTGCGTGTTTCTACAACTTTTAGCTTTCAGACATTACAGTATATGGAATTTTAACGTAGTTCATTAAACCATTTATTTATTTAAATTGTTTAGACCCATAAAGGATCACACAAAGCGAACTACGAGCGCAAAATTTTGTATATAGCTACACGTTCAGAGACCGTGAATAGTTACAATTTAAAGAAAAACAGCCCTCAGTCACTATATTCACCGAGGGCTGTTTTTCTTTAAATTCGAACTACGATCTGTGGTTGCTATTTTTCTTGTCCTTCCAGAATTGTTTCATCCTCTCTCTCTATATTTTTAGCTCCACGTTCTTCCGTCCATTTTCTCATAGATCTTTTGGGTTTTTCTTCTGGTGCAGCTTCCCGGCACTGGATTTTCTGTCAGAAGTTTTTTAGATATGCGATGTCTGATGATGTGATATTGGCATTTTTGAGATCAATTTGAACATGTTTGATCCAGACTGTTGCCTTTTTTTAGTTTCTGTGAGTACACTAGAATTTTCTTTGTTAATCAGTTGTCATCCGGTCTCACGATGTGTCCATAGAACTTCAGTTGTCGTTTGAGGAGGTCTGTTTCAATATTGAAGTATTTTTCTGTTGTCGTGATTGAATGTAGCCGATGTCCTTCGTCTGTGACCTTTGGACCCAGGATTTTGCGAATTAGTTTCAACTTTTTTGCAGATTTAGATATCCCCCTTGTAATTGAGGTTTAGGTATTCGCTTTCATACAGCGTTTCAGGTTTGATGACAGTCGCATAGTGTCGAATTTTCGTTTCGATATTCATGCACCTTTTGTTGTAGATGTTCGCAATTTTCCCGTATGCTTTTCGCATTTTAACTTCACGTACTTTTTGGGCTAATCTTTCTGTTCCCGTGGGTTCGAGCAATTCACTCAAGTATTGAAAATGATTGACTCTGTTTATTGTGCCGTATTCTGTGATCAATTTTTTGTTTTGGCGTGTTTTGTTTCCATAAATTGAGCTTTTATGAAAGAGATTTGGAGCCCGACCTTTTCGGCACATTCTTTGACTACTTCGATCTGACGAATTGCTGTTTGCTGATCCTCCGAGAGGATTGCGAGATTGTCAGCGAAGGCTAAACTTGTGACATTGATTTTTTTCCTAGCACGACGGGTCTCCAGCTGTTTTGCTTTTTCAGTTCCTTTTCCCATTCTTTGATGACCTTATCGAGAACGATGTTGAAGAGCAGTGGGGAGAGTCTGTCACGCTGTCGGACGCCAGTTTTTATGAAGAAAGGTTGGGAGATTTCTCCTCTGGGCTTGACTTTGGGAGTTGCGTCGGTTGAGGTTTGTTGCATGACTCGTCGTGTTTTCGGGTCAAGAATGCTTTCTTCGAGTATATTAAACAGGGAGTGTCGATCGATGGAGTCGAAGGCTTTCTTGAAGTCGACGAATGTGCAGATGGTTGGGAGATTTCGCATGGCTCGAAGTTTCAATGCGGATTTCAGGTTGAAAATTTGCTCAGTGCATAATCTGTGTTGTCTAAACCCTTTCTGGTATTCACCAATTAGGGGCTCGAGCTGTTCTTGTGCGTGTCATAGGAGGCAAGCGGAGAGTACTTTGTAAGGGACGGGGAGGAGGGAGAATCCTCTGTAGTTATTAACGTCTGATAGCTATTTATATACATTGTTAAAAATAATGGTCCTATGACAGTCTCTTGGGTTTCAGCCGAATACCGTTGATGTCTGAAGATTCCTGTGCATTAATAATGACATACTGTGTTCTGTCTGCTAGGAGTTCTTCAGTCACACAGCTGGTCCGATGTTCCATATGCTTGTATATAGCTCATTAGGCCGCAGTTCGGAGTTGTATCGAAAGCCTTCTGCCAGTTACGGAACAGGGCATGAACCTGGCTGCCGATTTTTGTTGCTTGAATGTTTCAAGCACGATGATCTAGCGATCTCTGCTCTCGTCACTCACGACGTCCTTAGTTCACCTAGGATCGTGTACGGATCTTCTGCTGTGGAGCCGCATGTTGCTGAACGATGTGCTCTCGAACGATGTACAGCGACACACATCACCAGTGTAGTATTCTGTCCTCATATGCACCACAGATTCCCAACTGTGTCGGAGGCCTTCGACCTCCAAAATATCTAGTGTGGCGTGGACGTGCAACATCTTGTTACTGTCCTTCATCAATTTTTTACACATGCTCACAGCGGGAGCACGCGAACAACCGACCAGCTTTGCAGTTTTCGATACGTTCTTTCGCTGCCGTTACTGAAACTCGTTCACGTCAGTGGATTTTTCCGTTCCTGGCCCTTACAGTTACTTGAATGAGTGCCCATTCGTTTCTCGTCGTCCAGTAAAGTATTCTTACCGCGTCATGTGCGCGCAGCGCCACCTGGTTCCATTTAATCAAAATGGTTCGAATGGCTCTGAGCACTATGGGACTTAAGATCTGAGGTCATCAGTCCCCTAGACCTAGAACTACTTAAACCTAACTAACCTAAGGAAATCACACATATTCATGCCCGAGGCAGGATTCGAACCTGCGGCTGTAGCAGCAGCGCGGTTCCGGACTGAAGTGCCTAGAACTGCTCGGCCACAGCGGGCGGCTGCATTTAATGTTACGGTTGGCAGTGGCCATATGTTTCAGTTTACTAGTGAATCTTGTGTATTATGAGCTAATCTTAATTACAGTTATTAGTAATCTCCAGCCATCTGGAAGCCCTTATACACTTTACACACCTCTATGAACAGGACAGACAGTTGAGATTTCAATATGACGTACAGAAAATAGATCACTCAAAATTTTCAGTCCCGAATGAGGTAATCTGCACTGTCTTATCGCATTTCATCCCTCAAAGACAAGATACACTGATGTGACAAAAGTCGTGGATATATCCTAATATCGTGTCGGACCACCTTTTGCACGACCTAGTGCAGCAACTAGACGTGCCGTGGACTCAACGAGTCTTGGGCAGTTCCCTGCAGATATATTGAGCCAGGATTTCTATACGGCCGTCCATAATTACGAAAGAGTTTCCGCTGCACGATTTTGTGTAGGAAGAGAACTCTCGAATATGTCCCATACATTTTCGATGGGATTCATATCGATCTGAGTGGCCAAGTAGAGTCGTTCGATTTGTCCAGGACGTTCTTCGAACCAATCGTGAACAATTGTCCCGGTGACATGGCACATAGTCACCCATAAAAATTCCATCAATGCTTGTGAACATCAAGTCCTTTAATGGCTGGAGATGGTCTCCAAGCAGCCGAATATAATAATTCCAGTCAATTATTGGCCCAGTTGGACCAGACGACCCAGTCCAGTCCTGGAAACACAGCCACCATCAGCTTCAGCAGTACCTTGATGACAACTTGGGTCCATGGCTTCATAATCTGCTCCACACTCCGACTCTGCCATCAGCTCGTTTCTGTTTGCTTTTTTTTTCTTTTAGTCATCAGTCTTCTGATTGGTTTCCTGCGGCTCGCCATGAATTCCTCTCCCAGAGTACACACGCAACCTATGTCTTCAAATGGTTCAAATGGCTCTGAGCACTATGGGATTGAACATCTGAGGTCATCAGTCCCCTAGAACTTAGAACTACTTAAACCTAACTAATCTAAGGACACCACACACATCCATGCCCGAGGCAGGCTTCGAACCTGCGACCGTAGCGGTCGCGTGGTTCCGGACTGAAGCGCCTAGAACCGCACGGCCACCGCGACCAGCACCTATGTCTTCAATTATTGCCGGATGTATTCCAATCTCTATCTTCCTCTACAGTTTTTACCCTCTACAGCTCCCTCTAGTACCATGGTAGCTATTCCCTGATATCTTAGCAGATGTCCTGTCCCTTTTCCTTGCCAGCGTTCTCCACATATTCATTTCCTCTCCGATTCTCCACCTCCTCATTCCTCGCCTTATCAGTCCTCCTAATTTTTAGCAATCGGCTACTGCACGAAATCTCAAATGCTTCGATTCTCTTCTGTTTCGGCTGTCACACAGTCCATTTGTATTACCGTACAATGCTGTCCTCCAAAGATACATTTACAGAAATTTTTTCCTCAGATGAACACCATGTTTGATACTAGTAGCTTTTTTTGGGCTAGGGATGTCCTTTTTGCCAGTGCTAGTCGGCTTTTGGTGTCCTCCTTGTTCCCACCATCACTGGTAATTTTTCTGCCTAGATAGCAGAATTCCTTAACTTCATCTAAACTACTGGCCATTAAAATTGCTACACCACGAAGATGACGTGCTACAGACGCGAAATTCAACCGACAGGAAGAAAATGCTGTGATATGCAAATGATTAGCTTTTCAGAGTATTCGCACAAGGATGGCGCCGGTGGCGACACCTACAACGTGTTGACATGAAGAAAGTTTCCAACCGATTTCTCATACACAAACACCAGTTGACCGGCGTTGCCTGGTGAAACGTTGTTGTGATACCTCATTAAGGAGGAGAAATGCGTTTCATCACGTTTCCGACTTTCATAAAGCCTATCGCGATTGCGGTTTATCGTATCGTGGCATTGCTGCTCGCGTTGGTCGAGAGCCAATGACTGTTAGAAGAATATGGAATCGGTGGGTTCAGAAGGGTAATACGGAACGCCGTGCTGGATCCCAATGGCCTCGTATCAGTAGCAGTCGAAATGACAGGCATCTTTTCCGCACGGCTGTAATGGAATCGTACAGCCACGTCTCTATCCCTGAGTCAACAGATGGGGACGTTTTCAAGACAACAACCATCAGCACGAACAGTTTGAGGACGTTTGCAGCAGCATGGACTACCAGTTCGGAGACCATGGCTGCGGTTACCCTCGACGCTGAATCACGCACCTGCGATGGTGTACTCAACGACGAACCTGGGTGAACGAATGGCAAAACGTCATTTTTTTGGATGAATCCAGATTCTGTTTACAGCATCATGATGGTCGCAACCGTGTTTGGCGACATCGCGGTGATCGCACATTGGAAGGGTGTATCACCCGGCGTAACGGTATGGGGTGCCATTGGTTCACGTCACGGTCACCTCTTGTTAGCATTGACGGCACTTTGAACAGTGGATGTTACATTCCATATGTTTTACGACCTGTGGCTCTACCCTTCATTCGATCCCTACGAAACCCTACATTTCAGCAATATAATGCACGACCGCATGTTGCAGGTCCTGTACGGGCCTTTCTGGACACAGAAAATCTTCGACTGCTGCCGTGGCCAGCACATTCTCCAGATCTCTCACCAATTGAAAACGTCTGATCAATGGTGGCCGAGCAACTGGCTCGTCACAATACGCCAGTCACTACTCTTGGTGAACTGTGGTATCGTGTTGAAGCTGCATGGGCAGCTCTACCTGTACACGTCATCCAAGCTCTGTTTGATTCAATGCCCAGGCGTATCAAGGCCATAGGTGGTTGTTCTGGGTACTGATTTCTCAGGATCTATGCACCCAAATTGCGTGAAAATATATTCACATGTCAATTCTAGTATAATATATTTGTCCAATGAATACCCCTTTATCATCTGCATTTCTTGTTGGTGTAGCAAATTTAATGACCAGTAGTGTACATCATGACCATCAATCCTGATATCAAGATTATCGTTCTTCTCCTTTGTGCTACTTCTCATTACTTTCGTCCTTCTTTGATTAATTCTCATACCATTTACTGCATTCATTAAACTGTTCAAGCCATTCAGCAGACAATGTAATTCTTCACTTTCACTCAGGATAGGAAAGGCATCAGCGAAACGTATCATTGATATCCTTTCACCCTGAATTTTAGTTCCACTCCTGAGCCTTTCTTTAAATTCAATCATTACTTGTTCGATGTACAAACTAAACAGTAGAGGCGAAAGACTACATCCCTGTTCTTCACCCTTTTCAATCCGAGCACTTCGTTCTCGATCGTCCACTCGTATTATTCCGTATAGCCTCTTGTACATATTGGATATTAAGCGTCTCTCCCTATAGCTTATACCTATTTTTGTCAGAATTTCGAACATCAGCCACCATTTCATAGTGCCGAACGCTTTTTCCAGGCCGACAAATCTTAGTCTGGCTTCCAGTACCAATCGCAACGTCAGAATTGCCTCGTCCCTTTACCTTTCCTAAAGCCAAACTGATCGTCGTCTAAAACATCCTCAGCTTTGTATACTATTTTTCTGTATATTATTCTCGTAATCAACTTGGTTGTATCAGCTATTAAGCTGATTGTGCAATAATTCTCACTCTTGTCGGTTCTTGCAGTCTTCCGAAATTGGGTCGATTATATTTTCCGAAAGTCAGACGGTATGTCGCCAGAGTCATCCATTATACGCACCACCCGAATAGTCGTTTTGTTGCCACTTCCACTGGTGATTTTACAAATTCAAATGGAATGTTATCTATCCCTTCTGCCTCATTCGAAGTCCTCTACAGCTCTCTGAAATTCTGATTGTAGTACAGGATGCCCTATCTCGTTTATATCGACTCTTGTTTCTTCTTTCATCACATCAGACAAATCTTCCTCCTAAATAGACGCCTTCATTGTACTCTTTCTACCCATCCGCTCTCTCGTCTGCATTTAGCGCAGGAATTCCCATTGCACTCTTAATTTTAGCACCCTTGCTTTTAATTTCAAAGAAGATTGTTTTGACTTTCCTATATGCTGAGTCAGTCTTTCGGACAATCATTACTTTTTTAGTTTCTTCACATTTCTTCATGCATCCATTTCATCTCAGCTTTCCTGCGCTTCCTATTTATTTCATTCCTCAGCGACTTTTATACCTGTACTTTCTTCTTTCATCGATCAACTGTTTTTCTGTTACCAGTTGCTTCTTCGCCGATACCTGCCTTGAACCTATGTTTTTCTTTCCAACTTCTGTGATTGTCCTTTCTAGAGATTTCCATTCCTCTTGAACTGCCCTGCCTAGTGGGTATTTCTCATCGCTGTATTTACAGTCTTAGAGAACTTCAAGCGTATCTCGTTATTCCTTAGTAGTTCTGTATCTCACTTCTTTGCATATTTGATTCTTCTTGCCTAATATCTTAAACTTCAACCTACTCCTCATCACCGTCGCATTGTGATCTGAATCTATATCTGCTCCTGGGTACGCCTTGCATTCCAATATCTGGTTTTGGAATGTCTGTCTGGCCATTATGTAATCTAACTGAATTCTTCCTGTGTCACCCGGTTTTTTGCAACTATACCTCCTTCTCCTGTGATTCTTGAACAGAGTATTCGATATTACTAGCAGAAATTTATTACAGGTGTCAACTAACATCTCTCCTCCCTCATTCTTTGTCTCAAGCCCATATTCTCCTGTAATCCTTTCTTCTACTCCTTCCCCTACAACTGCATTCCAGTCGCCCATGTCTATTAGATTTTCATCTCCCTTTACGTACTTTACTACTCTTTCAATATCCTTATATACTTTCTCTATGTCTTCATCTTCAGCTTGCGACGTCGGCATGTGTACTGGAATTATCGTCGTCGGTGTTGGTTCACTGTCGATTCTGATGAGAACAACGCTATCACTGAACTGTTCACAGTAACACAATCTCTGCCCGACATTCCTGTTCATAACGTATCCTGCTCCCATTGTACCATTTTCCGCTGCTTTTGATAATGCCCTATACTCATCTGACCAAATATCCTTGTCTTCTTTCCATTTCACTTCATTGAACTCTACTGTATCTAGACTGAGCCTTTGCATTATCCTTTTCAGGTTTCCTAGCTTCCCTACCACGTTCAAGCTTCTGACATTCCACGACCTGCTAGTGGAACATTACCCTTTCGTTGGTTATTCAGTATTTTTGTCAAGGTCACCTCCTCCTTGGCAGTGCCATCCCGGAGATCCGAATGGGGAACTATACGAGAATCTTTTGCTCATGGAGAGATCGTCATGACACTTTTTCAGTTTCAAGCCACATGTCCTGTGGATACACGTTAATTGTCTTTAATGCAGTGGCTTCCATTGTCTTCTGCATCATCGTGGCTGATTCCTCCTGTAGGACAGTTTCCCACCCCAAAGACAATGGAGAGCCCTGCACCCCTGTCCGCTCCTCCGCCCTCTTTGTCAAGGTCGTTGGCAGAATGAGGGTGAGTCCTTGCGCCAGAAGTCTTCGGCCGCCAGTGCTGATTATTAATCAAAATTTGAGCGGATTCTGGCTTCGAACCTGGGACTGAGGAGGTTCTGATTATTAATGAAAGACGCTACCCCTAGTCCACGGTTGTCACCAACTAAAATCGGCATTCCGACGAGCAGGCCACAGTCTAGGGTCCATTCGATATGGAGCTCAAGAGGAGAGCTGTAGGCGCTGTCGTGATATCAGTAAAAGCACTCGCATCGGTCGTCTTCCGCCATAGCACGTTAGCTCCAAAGATCGCTGCAATATCGTAACTGATACGTTCGTCGTACGTCCCAAATTGGTTTCTGCGCTTTATTTCTCACAGGAGTGCTTGTCTCTTAGCACTGACAACTCTACGCAAATACTGCTGCTGTCTGTCGTTAAGTGAAGGTCTTCACCCACTGTGTTGTTGGACGGCCAGTGTTGCCGTGCGGTTCTAGGCGCTTCAGTCTGGAACCGCGTGACCGCTACGGTCGCAGGTTCGAATCCTGCCTCGGGCATTGATGTGTGTGATGTCCTTAGGTTAGTTGGGTTTAAGTAGTTCTAAGTTCTAGGGGACTGATGACCTCAGCTGTTAAGTCCCATAGTGCTCAGAGCCATTTTTGAACCACTGCGTTGTTGTTGGTGAGAGTTAATGACTAAAATTTGCTGTTCTCGGCACACTCTTGACACTGTGTATCTCAGAATACTGAATTTCCTAACCATAGCCGAGATGGAATGTCGCATGCATCTAGTTGCAACTACCATTCCGCGTTCAAAGTCTCTTAATTCCAGTTTGTAGAGCGCTTTGTAAAGTGGCCTGCTGGATTGCGATACAGCCGACCGTGATCAGCTATGCCTAATGAAATTTTACAGTGAATAAGGCTATCGTTACCGAAGGAAAATAACACCGGTTAGCAGGAGGAAAGTATACCACAGACTCTTCTGAAGGAAGAATCTATTCTAAATTTAAGCTAAATTGAGAGGATAATTTTGAAATGGGTGGAGTACATTGCAATCGGTCACGAACCACTCAGAGGGCAAAAAGGGTGCCGCGTAATATTTACTGCCCGCTAGGGCAATGAATCTCCGGAATCTGGAGAAAGGTAATGGGAAAGAAATTTAAGCAAATAATTGCAGGCGTGGTAACAGAAGGTTGTCACGATTTTCCACTAAAAAACAGTTCACGAGAAAATAAATGAATCAGGAAGTACTGAGTTTGCAGTTACTTATTCTGAAATACTAAATTCTGAAAGTAACGTTAAATGAAATTACTGGTTAAATAAACGACTGGCTTAACTTGAACTTTGATATGTGAAAAAATAGTTTTCAGTTACCCCCGTAACGTAACGCCAGATTTAGAAAAACGCAAGCAATTTACTTTTGATTATTCAAAGATTCAACTGAATTTACCTTAAGCAAGTGAGCAAGTGGTTTTACTTTTAAAATAACAACAATAAAATACCCACCAAGCCAGCACAAACCACTCGCTGAGCTACATACAGAATAAATGAAATCGCGCACTCTTGATTTGTGCTGTATTTTTAGTTATTAGTATTTCCGGTGAAATTTTACTTTACTTTAAGTAGCCTCTGTTATGCAACACAAGAATGAACATTTACTGTACCCGAGCGAGGTGGTGCAGTGGTTAGCACACTGGACTCGCATACGGGAGGACGACGGTTCAATCCCGCGTCCAGCCATCCTGATTTAGGTTTACCGTGAATTCCCTACATCGCTTTAGGCAAATGCCGGGATGGTTCCTTTGACAGGGCACCGGCGACTTCCTTCCCTAATCCGATGAGACCGATCACCTCGCTGTTTGGTCTCTTCCCCTAAATCAACCCCCAACCCCAAGTTACTGTGGCAGAAAATTTAGACAAACTGGACTTTAGCAAACACATTAATTGTCAGTAATAGTTAATAACTTTTCATACTCTTACGACACACAGTGATTTCATGGAAAGGAAAGGGACACTGCTTGGTAATAATGTCTGAGGACAGTGACAACACAAGTGCCCTACAACTTTTAAGATTGTAAGAGTTTATTCACGTTATTCACAATTTGTTAAAGAAATTTTGCTGGGTAAAGCCTCTACACAGTTATATCTGTCACTTGACAGTCTTCCGATGTTGTATCTTACCATATCTCGTCTCTGTTTCCTTAACTCATTAACCAACTGTTCATACGGCAGAGATAACGCATCCGTGCAGGCGTTCGCGATTTTGTGTGTATGTGTGTATGTTCCTGTGTGTGTATGTGTGTACGTTCCTGTGTGTGTATGTGTGTATGTTCCTGTGTGTGTGTGTGTGTGTGTGTGTGTGTGTGTGTGTGTGTGTGTGTGTGAGTGTTTGCTTGCGTGCCTGTTTAAGTGCGTCCATGTGTATTCTTGAATGAATACAAAGTTCAGCAAAAGTAAATGTGACACGTAAGTTGCAAAATTAAGTTATTATTAGATCATAATTCTTACCGCTACTTCTGTCTCACCAACACTTCTTTATTTTATAATTCTTACCACTACTTCTATCTCACCAACACTTCTTTATTTTATAATTCTTACCGCTACTTATGTCTCACCAACACTTCTTTATTTTACAGTCTGGACCGCAACTTTTCTTCAACAGTTATCGGTTTCAGTTTCATCTATACCTTGCTTCAAAGCAAGTCGTTAGTAGAGAATTAAAAGAGCCCCTGTAAGTCAAGGGAAAGGTTCTGTATCGATTCTTTATAATCGCGAAACTGCTGAAATTAAAAAAATAAAATAAAGAACGCTGTGAACTGAAACTGCTAAAAAACGTATTAGCGGTGTTAGTGATATGGCAGTGTGTATAGTTCGCAAAGATATTAATTTCTCATTAACCTCGCAGCAGTACGTACTGCACAGTTGACCCTCAGCGTATACTGCTCGCTTGTTACCACGAACCTGTTGGCCTCGTGACCGCTAAGCAATGTAACCTGACTGGTTACACTTTGCTGTACGGCCCTGCATCAGGCTCACGTACACAGCACTGTTTGGTTCTCGCATGGAAAGCACCCAAAATACTCCAGCAAAATGTACAAAACTGGGCAACCTCCCCTTCACTGAAACAGCTGGCCAGCGCTGCTACACAGCCACTGCATCCGGCCTCACTGCACGATAGTGCTTGTCAATCGGATAAGAGGTGCCACTGAGCCAAAGCTACGTGTTTTGGCCAATCCCACGTCAGTTAATTTTTGCTGCTGAGTTGGTGTCCACTCCTTCCAATCTGACAATGTAAGCATAGATCAGAAGTTCGTTTGGATTTAAACAAGTAGTATCGATGGTAATTGTTCTCCGTTCAAAACACACATCTTTTTCAGTTTTGGGACGTGGTGACTGTAACCGGTTTTCGTAGACAACGATCTTGTGCAGTCGTAAAAGGAAGAATCTAGAATCCAAATCAAAACTGCTCGCTTGGCGGCTCTGGCGTTAATCAGCTTCTACTTCTTCCTTTCTTTTTTTTTCATTTTGGTTCAGTTGTTGATCCTGTTAACAAAATTCCCGATAGGTCGAGACCGCAAAACAAAGTTTGCCAAATCCGACTTACGAAAGTATATTGGTGGCCTTGGAGCAAGTAGATGGTTTAGGACTGGTTCCACGCAATCACGAAAGAACTGTCATGCAGTGACAATCTTACGGTAGTGCGGCAGATAAATGAAAAGAGGCGATAAAATAATCGACAGACTCGTAGCAATTGCAGATTATGAATGAAGTAGAATGGAATGGCCTTAATATAAGTGATCAAATGTTTGTGTTTAAATAACAACATTTTAGCCCGAACCTTGTTCGACACACTGAGATACAGTACATTCCAAAGCCACATTTCGTCAATTTCAAGTATGTAAACTGTAACCTCCCCACAAAAATTTTACAAGAATATTATTTAAGACTGCTAATGATCATTGAGCTAAGTGTAACCTCCCCACCGAAATTTAAAAGGGGCAATATTAAATAGAAATGGGACCAAACGTAACCTCCCTGCAATGAAAATCTACTGACAATGACAATTAAATGTTTGAATCGCAATCTGACTCAGGTGTAAGCTCCCACAAAAAAATGAAAGACAATTCAGTGCTAACGAAACTTCAGTGACAATGAAAATTCAGTTAAACCGAAATATCGGTCTTTGGCCCTGTGCAAACAATCATAATTAATTTCTTACGTCATTGAAACTGCATGTCAAATTTCTGCTCTTATTGTTGGCCACGGCTTGGAGGAAATGCATTGCAAATAATATTTTTTTTGAAATTTAACTGAAACTTTTCTTTAAAGGAAATGGAAGGAGATCATTGGTTTAATTAAAAGGTTCTTTTGTAAAAATTGCTTTGAAATCAAAATTATTATTGGGGCGATTATTACACAAATTAGTTACAGTTAATTTACATTATTAGCTGGGCGCATTTAAAAATAATATACCTCGTCCTGTATCTTGACCAGAATGCCATGTCGACGCCCGCCGACTCCTCACACACAACTGCACTCGACTGCTACTACCGACATTCTGCACTGCTCACAGACTGCCCACTGACAGACTGCTCGCAACTGTACTGCACGACTACCACCGACCGACTACTAGACGCAACTGAACTGAGCTACTGCTACCGACAGAGTGCTGCTCGCAACGACTACTGACAGACTGCTCGCAACACTCGCGCGGTCAAGCGCAGACTAACCACGATAAAAAGCTCTCTGGTCAAAGATTTTATCATGCTTCACCATCGCTGCTACGTTACATACGTGTTTCATAACCCTCCACTGGGGGGGGGGGGGGGGGGGGCAAAAATTTGGCAGCGATGGTGAGTCATTTGGACTTGCCAAGCGCGGCAAAATTTTTCTTTAATTAATCAACTTGTACAATTTACAGAATATTTTGATGTAGTACATGAATCAAACGTTGTGCACATGCACCGAGTACAAAACATTTCACACAAAGGCAAAATGTGAGTACAAAACATAGTAGCAAATCAGAAAACTGTATTTACAAATTATTTGACAGATAACAAAGTGCACACGCACTGAAAAAAATTCTGTAGCATTTTCAGAACAAATAAACAGAATGGCAGAAAATCATGTTGACAAGTAACAGGAGTGTACTCGCACTGGAGTTGAGAACATATCAGCAAATGATGAAATGTATATACAATGTGTAACAAATGACATAAGTGCATATGCACTGAAGTATTGAACATACCAGGAAATCATAAAAGGTATACAGAATGAGTACAAATCATATTGAAAAATGAGAAAAGTGCACAGGCACTTAAGTTCAGTAGAAAACATATTAACACATAACATAAGTGCACATGCACTGTAGTTCAGAACATATCATCAAAATAAAAATGTATATACAATATAAAAGACAAGAGTGCACATATACTGTACTTCAGAACAAATCGAAAAAAATGTCTTTAGCATTTTCACAACAGATAAACATAATGGCAAAAAATCATGTCGACAGGTGACATAAGTGTACTCGCACTGGAGTTCAGCAAATCGAGAAAAAAAATGTATAACCCATGAACATAAATGATGTTAGCAAAAAAATGATCTTCACTATGGTTGTGGCACTTTAGATTGCACACAGCTGTTCTGAAAGTCCATATCTTTCCACAGAAGTACAACACCAAGTGACACAATTTGAAGTTCTCTTCCCATCAGAATTTATCAGCGCACCCAAGACACTGAACTGTCGTAGTAATGTTCCATGTTCTCATTTTGGCAGTACACTAGGTACACCAAACAGTGGGACCATAATAACGTCTTCATCGCTCACGGTGGTGGACAGCATGTCGTGTCAACACCACGCTCTTACAAGGCACACCAACGTAGAATTAGTGCAAAAACCAAATATAGTGCTCCATGATCATGAGGATGGACAGGACAAATCGACATTGCAGTAATTCAGGGTAGTTAGCTCATAAGGTGAAGGATATTAAGTCACATAATATTGAGAATTACAGTAGTAGTTCAGAGCATTCATAGCCAGTTATTGAACATTTCTGTACCAAGTATGTAGTATTACAGAATAATGTTCATAAAATTAAATTATTGGCATCATGGGTAATCGTATTACAATAAACAGTGGCAGTCCTTGGCCAGTTACAAAGCATATTTAGTATGACAGAATAATGTTCATCAAACGTCTTAATTGAAAAGGTGAGTCAATTATTGGCCTAGCATTAACATAATACATTGAGTGATACAAATTATTGGCACTCATTGGCCATTTGCCAAAAACATGAAAAGTCAACATTGAAAACAAGAGCTAATTAACGGCATAATTAATAACATAATTCATTTAGTGACTTAATTATTGGCACTCAGTGGCCAGTAATAGAACATGAAAAATCATAATTGAAAACAGGAGCTAATTGATGACATAATTAATATATAATTCATTAAGTGACACTAATTATTGGCACTCAGTGGCCAGTTATTATAACATGAAAAGTCATAATTGAAAACAGGAGCTAATTGATGACGTAATTAATATATAATTCATTAAGTGACACTAATTATTGGCACTCAGTGGCCATCAAGTATCGAATAGTATAAAACATTGTTCCTCATTCAGTATTACTCAGATCATTAAGAAGTCATTATTAAAAATCAGTTAATTACAGTCATAGCATTAATAATCATGGGGATTACAAGTAGTCTCATTACAATAAACAGTGGCAGTTATTAGCCAGTTACAAACCATTATTTTATATATATATATTTTTTTTTGTCTCATTAAGAAGTCATTACTCAAGTGACATACTATCCAGAGCTAATCAGTATTATTCAGAATTATCATAAACTAGTGACATTATGTGGGACTGGTAATACATTTTTTTTTTGTTAGCAATGCATTGCGTTGGGATCGATAATTAATTACTGAGGCATAACAATATTTGCTTTTGACCTATTGCTGCAAATGAGGATAGGTAACGTCATTCGTCATGAGTCAACTGTAGCAAGGTTATGTAACAAGGCAGTATATGTGATCACATTTATAAATGATAGAAACAAATAGGTAAAAAATAAAATGCAAGTACTAGAACAGGTATAATAAGTAACAGGTTTAGTAAGTATCATGAAAAGCTTCTCCTGGAAAAAAATACAAAATGAATTATTGAGCTGAAAGAAGAAACGCATACTATGCTGAAAAGTAGTGAACTTCGAATTAACAGGTAGTGAAATGTGTATAAAAATGTGTTCCATAGCTGTCCTTCCAAAACTTTCCGTCATCCTACTATGCAATATAACACCTGCTGTCAAAGCAAACTGCAACAAATACTTAAATAACTACATAGCATAAATACATAACTTCAACATTATCCTCATCTGTAAAGAAAAAAACTTCATTATCCATCACTTCATTATCCATATTATCATAACTTCATTATTATCATCACCTGTAAAGAAAAACTTCATTATTCATAGTAGCATACCCTTCATCATTACTCTTCATCAGCGTTCATTATCATCTGCAAAAAAAAAATCACTTCATTACTCATTACACAACTATTCCTTATCTCTAGCATATTTCATCACTTAAAACTAAGATGTGTAGTTCTGTCTGACAGCTTGCATCAATCGCCTTGTATTCTGAAAGAAAAATTAGTTAAGACTGCTATTTTACGATGAGTATAGTATATTCTTGTTAATGCTTGTTAATCCTGATCCATTTACTCTTCCTCATAAAGTTATTGCATCTTCTTTCGTTTATTCCATAGGTGAAATTCCCATTTCTGTTGAATTTATTTCTTACACGCATTATTTCTTTCTGAAATTGATGAACAAAGATTAATGTCTTGCATTTAAATCATATACCCACTAAATAATGACTGGTTCATGGTGACATAATTAACCATACAGCATAACATGACAGAAAACGTAATATGTCAAAGGCATTGACAGTGTTCAGAGGCAAAATGTACAGAGGTTATTACAATGCAGCAGCAAAAAGAAAAATGTAAAACAGTCACGATCTTGAGATGTCATAGGGCAACAAAAATGTCAACGTCAACTGGTGTGTGTTATATCTTAACCATTTCACAGTGCATATAAACAAAACTGGAATACAATCATACACACAAAAAAATGGTAAATGTGCACGGTCTGATGTGTAACGACAAGAAGAGCGACCTGCTAACCTTACCTTGCCGGGCACTTGCCAAGAAAAAATACGATAATCATCAATAATTAGTCACATAAATATAATTGCATAACTGGTCATAAAATGTGTAAGTTCATCTGGAAAATATGCACGGTCTGATGTGTAACGACAAGAAAAGCGTCCTGCTAACCTTACCTTGCCGGGCACTTGCCAAGAAAAAATACGATAATCATCAGTAATTAGTCATGTGAATATAATTGCATTAGTAAATGGCATCATAGTGTGTTGAATCATACAGTGTCTTCATCCAATAAAGGGTTTAATATTTGACCAATGGTGGTTGCCTTTCGATTTTCTGGTTCTCAAAGTTTCGACGTGTACAACATTAGGGTGAGGGATGCTGCGAATCCGATATGGACCTGCGTATAGAAGTTCAAATTTACGGCACTTACCTTTTATTCTGCTGGATAAATAGTGTGTACGTACTGATATTTTCTGTCCAATGTGAAAGTCGCAGCGTGTACAAACCTGTTTTTGCTGTCTTCTCCGGCGCTCTGCGGCACGTTTGATGTTGTTCAGTGCAATGTTAATTATTTCATGGTGTCGTAGGCGACGACATTTAGGGAAGTTTACTAATTCTTTAATTTTGTTTGGTGGTTCAACGTTTTTCAGTATAACAGACGGAGATAGCATAGTGGATTCATTTGGAATGGAATTAATTACATCTTGGAATGAGAGTATGTGTGTATCCCAATCAATATGTCTTTTGTGGCAGTATATTCGGCACAGCTTACCAATTTCTTTCATTAATCTTTCACAGGGGTTCGAAGAAGCATGGTACTTGGATATATAGATCGGAGAAATGTTTCTAGCTCGTAACATGCGTGTCCATATGCCACAACGAAATTGTGATCCATTGTCAGAAATTACTTTCATCACATGCCCTACATGAAATAGAAAATGTTTTACAAATGCTTTCGAAACAGTTTTAGCAGTAGCTTTGCGTAACGGAGTGAAAGTAACAAATTTTGAAGTGAGCTCAACAGCGACAAAGATGTAGCAAAAACCTCTGTTAGTTCCCGGAATCGGACCAAAAATGTCTACTGCGGCCATATGTCTTAATTTAACAGGTACAATGGGATATAAAGGAGGAATATGTGAAGTGGTGTGTGATTTAGCTTTCTGGCAAATTTTACAAGACGCTAAAACTCGTCGTATACGTTTCTCCATGTTGGTAAAATAACAGTTCTGTCTCAGTATAAGAAAACATTTTCGTGCTCCGTAATGTGCGTAACTTAAATGAGTGTACCAAATTAATATGTTAATCAGTTCGTCAGGAATGCATAATAACTAATTGTTACTGTCAGGACGAGAGCGGTGAAACAAAATGTCATTGCGTACAGTGTAATGGTTTCTAATCGTAACATTATTCCCATCTTGCCAAAGGTGTTTAATTTCTTTCCACACGTTGTCTTTATTTTGTTCTTGTGCTATGTCCTGTAATGACGATGAAATAAAGTTTTCAAATGCAACTTGCTGAATGTACATGACACTGAAATTTGCTTTGCAGAAGTTGGTTGCTACGTCTTGCTGATTGTTGCTGAGAGAACGCGATAGTATGTCTGCTATAACATTTTGTGTGCCGGGAATGTGAACAATCGTAAAATTAAATTCCTGTAAATAAAGTTTCCATCTACTTAATCTGTCGTGAGTGAATTTAGCCGAAAGTAAAAATTGTATCGCTCTGTGGTCTGTGTAAACGGTGGTATGTCTGCCATAAAGAAAGTGCCGAAATCTCGTAAAAGCCCATACAACACATAGTGTTTCAAGTTCTGTAACAGAATAATTTCGTTCAGCAGGTGACAGAATGCGGCTTGCAAATGCGATGTTTTTAATTACTGTAGAGCCATCTTCTTCAATTTCCTGAAGAATGTGTACGCCTAAAGCGGTGTTAGAACTGTCGGTGGCAATGGAAAAATTTCTAGTAAGGTCTGGGTGCGATAAAAGTGGTGCATTCAACAAAGCACTTTTCAGGTTCACAAATTCAGAATGTGCTAGCTTATCCCAAGACCAAATAGTGTTTTTACCTGTTAATTGGCATAACCTGGGTGTGTCTAAAGCGGAGTGATGAATAAATTTTACGAAAAAAATTAATTAAACCCAAAAAACTGCGTAATTGCTTCTTCGTCGTAGGAATAGTAATGTCACGTAGAGCTTGAAGTTTTTCCGGATCAGGTGCAATCCCTTCTGCTGAAATTACGTGTCCAAGAAATTTTATAGAAGTTTTGCCAAAATGCGATTTACTGAGGTTAACTGTGAGTCCATGTGCATGAAAAATTTGCAACAGTCGTTCTAAAATCAGATTGTGTTCAGACCAATTAGCTTCTGCAATAAGTATGTCGTCTACATACGTCGTAATTCTGTCCTTAAGTTCTGTCGGAAGTATAGTGTTCAAACCGCGAATAAAAGCAGCAGAAGAAATAGTTAAGCCGAATGGTAATTTGCAAAATTGATAACAGTCGCCAAAACAAAGAAATGCTGTGTATTTTCTGCAATTCGGATGAAGTTGAATTTGCCAAAATCCCGATTTCAAATCTAGTGTAGAATAAATAGCTGTACCGTGAAATTTCTGTAAAAGTTCCTCTAAAGTCTGTGGTCGATCTGTTTCATTAATAATAATGTCATTAATGTGACGTGAATCAAGTACGAGGCGAAGTGAGCCATCTTTTTTCTTAACAATATGTAGCGGGTTTATGTACGGACTAACTGCTGGTTCTATAATTCCTTGGTCAAGCATATCCTGCAATTCTTTTTTAACTTGTTCTCTGTGAATATATGGAATGGGATAAAGCTTTGCTTTAAATGTGTCGTGCTGTTTCACTTGAAATTCATACATAAAACCGGACATAGTACCAGGAATGTTGTCGAAAACTGGAGCTTGCTGTAAAAGAATTTTGTGTAATTGCGTTCGTTCGTCGTCTGTAGTTGCACTGCTTTGTCTAACTTTATCGGAAATCATTTGCATTACGTTGTAGTCAGCTTCGTCTGGAGTATTATAGTTGTGTACGTACGTATCCGTGAACAATGTGGGATTACAGTCTATGTTACGTGTTGCGGAAATGACCTCTGTGCGGTTAATTGTTTGTTCTTCCGCAGATAGTGAGTGCTGAAATTCTAAAGCAAGTTGTACATTTTCATCCTTTAACATTAAATAAGAATTCTGAAAATCAATGACTGCGTCGTGTTGTACCAGAAAATTCGTACCTAAAATAACGTCTGTTGTCAATAAAGGAACAATCCAAAAATTGGAGTGACAAGTATGACCTCCAATACAAAATGATAAATGCGTCTGTAATTTGACGTCTACTCCTTTACTCGACACTGCTCCTTTTACTTTCATTTTGCCTAATGGTAATGTAGGATACGTATTCTCTTTGTTGCACTCGTTAAAAGTTTCTTCATTTATTACTGATATTGATGAGCCGGAATCAATTACTGCTGAAAATTTCGATGAACCAATTTCAATTTCGATAACAGGATGTGAAATGGTTTTCTGAATAACTGGTCTTTCCTGCAAGAGAGCGTCTCTGATATCGTCAAAAGTAATTACATTTTCGTGAACAACATTTTGCGTGTCTAAAGTAGTGCTGGTGTTACTGGAAGATGCGACCTGTACAGTATCTAGTCAGATTCTATCTGACGTGTTATTATTGTCAGGAGGGTTCTGTGGCATTTCTACTATTTGAACTGTTCTATTACTTCTTCCAGACGTATTACGCTCTGGATGATACCTACTGTCGGGTTCATTCATGAGAATATGTTCTTGTTGATTACTTTGTTGCTGGTAAGACCGACTGTTATTAAACGTATGTTGGTAATTATGCTCATTGTTTTTACGTCTGTCGTGAAAGTCATTCCTATACGGTGTATTGCGATAGGAATTGAAATACTGTCTTCTCTGTACGTAGTTGTTTCCTTGCTGCCGTGCGTTACTATTTGTTGGATCTGGGACTATACGTGCACGCGGCGGAACATTAAAGCCTGGTTGACCTTGTGCATTCCATTGTTGGTTAGGTATGCTAACTGGCTGGTTTTGATGTTGTTGTTGTGAAACACCTCTATTGTTACTAAAGTGTGGTTCCTGTTGCTGAAAATTTTGACGATATTGATAATTAGAATTTTGGCTGTTATTAAAGATTTGGTAGTTGTCGGTCCTAAATCGTCTGTTACTTTTTCTATTAAAATTACGTGTCTGATCATAATTGCTGTACGTTTGTTGACCTTGGTTATTATAAGAAAAATTTTTGTTTACAAAAGAATAATCAGATTGCTGTACTTCTAAAAGCTGTAAAAGATCTCTGAATGCTGAAATGTTTTCCTTTTGCTGACCAGTTAAAAGTGACACTCGTAATGACAGTGGTAATTTGGAAATGCATAATTGTATGAGTGCGGATTCACTATATGGTTCACTTAAGTACTGGTTTTGTTGGACCATATGCTCAAAAAATTGCGTTACACTGGGAAAATTTGAGTTTTCATAATTTGGCAAACTAATTAGTTGGTCTTTAATTCCGCGCTGTGTCGTCTTCGACCAGTACGCTGACAGAAAAGCATTCTGAAATTCCTCTACCGAGTAACATTGTCTCGCGATCGGTCTCATACGAGTTGCCGGTTCGCCTTCCAAAAAACTGCAAATAAATTCAAGTTTATGTGTTACAGGCCAAGTCGGTGGAAAAGCAAAGCTAAACTGTTGTATCCAATCCAGTGGGTGAATCTGTGTTCTGTCGTTTTTAAACACTTTAAACTTTCTCACTGACAGAAAATATTTGTAATCAAAATTATCGTCTCTGTGTGATGGAACAGGTTCAGGAATGTAAGAGAATCTATTGAACTGTGGTTGTTCGGAATCTAAGTCCCGTACTCTCTGTAGATTACCCAAATTATACGCGTTGCGCGAGTCTGACAGATGTTCGTAAAGTGGCGTCTGCTGTGATGTGTTATTGACTGAAATACTTTTCATTTCTGTTACTTCTTGTTGTAAACTCGAAAACTTTCTACGCAACGTGTTATAGACGAATCGATCTCATTAATTGTCTGCTGTAAATTTTGAAATTCAGGTGTTTGGTTAAATGAAACCGGTGCAGTATCGTCTGATTTATTATCATTATTACTTTCAATAGCATCAATACGACTGGCTAATTCATCATATTTTTCAGTCAGTATTTTTGCCTGATCATCGGTTTTAGAATCGGACGCATTAATCTGTTTTTGCAACTTACGCGTAGTTTCGCTCAGTTTTTTAACATCAGCTTTGATGACATCGCAATCTTGTGTTAGTTCTAATTGTTCGAATCTGTCTGTCACTGTTTGAATATTTACTGTGTGTGTATCTGTTTTTGATTTAAGATCAGAAATTTCATCACGTAATTCCGCATTCAACTGTTCTATGGTATTAATTTTGTCGGACACTGTAGTAATATTATTGTCTACATATGTCTTCGCTTTCGCGAACATTTTACGTTTGTCTTCTTGTCTTTGTGCAGTGATTGTTTCCATGACTTGTCGTTTTACTTTGTTTTGATCCTGAATACATGTGCGGAAACGCGTAGCACTGTTTTGTATGTGAAGATTAAAGCGTTCGTCAATTTGAGAGTTCTGTTGGTCGAATTTCGCGTCTATCTTTTCATCCATTGCGCGCGGAAATTCTGCAGTCATTGTTCTAAACTCGTCACGTAATTGTGTAGCCTTTTCAGAGCATTGTTTAGCGACTCCGCTAATTTCGTCTCTGAGTGTTTCTGTTGCGGCTGTTTGCATTTTCCTTAATTCCTGAGCAACAGACCTAATTTCTTCGCTACTTTTTTTTGAACAAGCCTCAATTTCCACGCGCAATTGTTCCTTAGTGTCATGGCACTGCGCGGCAACGGCTCTAATTTGTTCACTAAGCTGTCTGGAATTGTTGTCTAATTTTTCATTTAAGTGTCTGGAATTGTCGCCTAATTTTTCATTTAACTGTTTGTTCTGCTCACTAAGTTGTTTGAAATTTTCGTCATTATTGTCAAGTTTTTCATTTAAGTGCTGTTTGAGATTTTCGTTATCTTGTTTGTTATCTTCCCTCTGTTGTCTGACCTGTTCACTAAGTTGTTTGAAATTGTGTAGCAAAAATGCCATAATTGGATCCGATAGAAAATTAGCATTTCTGTTCTCTGTGCTAATTAATGCTGGATCTGGAATTGTCTCATTTTCCGTAACCATTTGGTTATTCTGAGATTCACAAAAAGGATTATCAGTCGGACGTACACTGTCACTCACTATTTCGGAATTAAATAAATCCATCGTACTTTGTGTATCCTGTTCATTTTCATTAGACAAATTTGTCTGTACGTTACTTGAATTTTCCAAATCGGGTGTGTTATGCTGGGCAGCGCTCATTACAATAGGGCGCCCCGCATCATCGATTGTCGTCAAATCAACAGAAGACACAATCGAGTTCGTTTGTTCATCATTAAGGTCTACATCATTATTAATGGTTGGAACGCACTGATTGTCAGTGAACGCAGGATTGTCACAATTACTACCGGTCACGTTATTTAAGTCGGTAATTTCGTCTATAATAACTCGCGATACACTATTCATAGTCTTTCGCGGCATTTTTGCTAAAGTCACAATTATTCACAAATGAAATAAGCACAATGTAAAAACAACACACAAATACAACAGAGCAAGGAATTGCCGTTGACCTGTAGAAAGAAAGTCACAAGATTAGTAAAAGCGTAGCGCCAAATCCTAATTATACTTAAGCAAGTAAGAGCAGATATCTGACTGTTTTTCAGAAGACTCTCAACGAAATACGATCCTGGACTGGGTGTCGCCAAGTGTAACCTCCCCACAAAAATTTTACAAGAATATTATTTAAGACTGCTAATGATCATTGAGCTAAGTGTAACCTCCGCACCGAAATTTAAAAGGGACAATATTAAATAGAAATGGGACCAAACGTAACCTCCCTGCAATGAAAATCTACTGACAATGACAATTAAATGTTTGAATCGCAATCTGACTCAGGTGTAAGCTCCCACAAAAAAATGAAAGACAATTCAGTGCTAACGAAACTTCAGTGACAATGAAAATTCAGTTAAACCGAAATATCGGTCTTTGGCCCTGTGCAAATAATCATAATTAATTTCTTACCTCACTGAAACTGCATGTCAAATTTCTGCTCTTATTGTTGGCCACGGCTTGGAGGAAATGCATCGCAAATAATATTTTTTTTGAAATTTAACTGAAACTTTTCTTTAAAGGAAATGGAAGGAGATCGTTGGTTCAATTAAAAGGTTCTTTTGTAAAAATTGCTTTGAAATCAAAATTATTATTGGGGCGATTATTACACAAATTAGTTACAGTTAATTTACATTATTAGCTGAGCGCATTTAAAAATAATATACCTTGTCCTGTATCTTGACCAGAATGTCTACGCCCGCCGACTCCTCACATACAACTGCACTCGACTGCTACTACCGACATTCTCCACTGCTCACAGACTGCCCACTGGCAGACTGCTCGCAACTGTACTGCACGACTACCACCGACCGGCTACTAGACGCAACTGAACTGAGCTACTGCTACCGACAGAGTTCTGCTCGCAACGACTACTGACAGACTGCTCGCAACACTCGCGCGGTCAAGCGCAGACTAACCACGATAAAAAGCTCTCTGGTCAAAGATTTTATCATGCTTCACCATCGCTGCTACGTTACATACGTGTTTCAAAACCTGAAAAAATCTGGTCTTGGCTCCATCTGTTCTGAGTTCGACAGTATCACTGAAACTAAATCCAGTGGTATCACATCGGAGGCGACAATCCGTCCCGACTACGACGGCCGTCCAGAGTCGACTGTGATTGCCCCACACTCCCCAGTGTATCAGGAAAGGCAGAACGTGTGAAATTTAAATATACTTTATTTCAAGTATATTCTGACACCAGAGTGAAAAATAGATTGAATATACTATGTTTTGTAATGTCTAACTTTGTTTTGTAACACGGACAGTACTTTATTCAAATAATTTGGTACAGTACAAGCCGCGAACTCGACGCATACGCGAGGACTTTCATGAAGTGGACGAATGTCTGGAGGAGCTCCGTGAGCAAAGTGACGAGATGAATTTTCCGAGTGAAGAAGGATACTCTAAGTACACTACAGGAAAGGAGAAGGACGTAAATAACGACTCTGAAACGCGGGACACTAGTTTGAATAGAACCTCGAAATTTCTCATGCTCGAGGACGTCCATCGAGCAGCTGAGAGGCAAAAATAATTTTGTGTGGTATGTGACAGTTCCTTCGTCCTGCCATCGTCTAGTTTGCAACTATAAAGGCTAAGGCTACTTCATTTGTGAGTTTTTCCATTAATGATATGTAATTTTGATTGAAACCCTTTCATTTCATTACTATGAACATATTTCTTTCTATTTTCTTACCAAAATCGCATGAATATTGTGTTTAAACAATAAAAGCTTCACCTATTTTGATAATTACGGAATTTTCACTCTTTCACGAAACTCTTCACTTTCGTTTTCCACAGCAAAAATCTTTTTTATATAGAGAAAGTAATATACAGTTTCTTGTGCTACCACATCTTTAGCAAACTCAGTTAAATTTTTAACCATTTACATGGAAACGTGGAAAAGTTATGATTTTTTAAACACTAATGTCATTCAATTATTGCGATATTTGAAAATTCTAATCTTACGTTTCAGTTACATGTCCCACATTATATAAAAAACTAAGCTTTTCAAGTTATAAAAAAATTAAACTAGAAATATTTAACAGATTATTTGTTATAATAATTGTTGCGATCTGAAATTTTCCCGGCGTATTTCCAATCTGAACAGTTCTCGGATATCCGACCGGGTAGCGTCGTAATTTCTCCACAATATTTCGGCAGACGTACACGCTGCCATCTTCAGGTGGTTCCTGACGAATGCAGCACAGCATTCGTCAGGAAGAACCTGACGATGGCAGCGTGTACGTCTGCCGAAATATTGTGGAGAAATTACGACGCTACCCGGTCGGATACCCGAGAATTCTTCATAATAATTGTTGTCACAGTGGTGCGATCCACCCCGGTGTGACAAGCATGTCACTCCACACAAGTGTGTCAAGTAAGATTTAATACAGGCGGAGGGAGGACTGGTTCATTAGCAATTAACAGAGGGATGCGACAAGGACGCAGTCTCTCTTACACTTTGTTTAATATACAGGGTGTCACAGGGGGAGTAGTCAACATTGAACCGAAACCTTCATATGAACAAATGCCATACTCCGAATGGTACTGAGAGAGAGCACATTTAATATGATTATATTTGTGGTCTAGTGGGGCGCATGTATGTGTCTCGCCCACCCAACATGTCTTCCCATCTTTCTAGCCCAGTCGATCTCGCCGCTAGCAGCCTCTGTACTCAGATCGTTTTTCTACCTCTGTACTAGCCCGTCAACGTGAAGTTGTCCATGATGTGTTGTGAGTGATGTAGTGTGAGGGACAGAGGGTGCTTCAGGGAGAAGCATCGGTTAACTGTGATTGCACATGCGCTGGCTAAAATGCCTCACATCTACAGTAATGAAGAATATCCAGATAATCTGTATGCCTACGGCTTCTGGGATTGTATCGCTCCCGGTGCTGTCGAAATATACCATTGGCGCATCCCGACAGTTCGAATTACTGATCACTGAGTCTTTACCAGAGTTTTTAGCACATTGCGTGATATAGGTATTCTCCCTAGTACCAATTTTTCTTCTGAACGTATAGTTCAACAACTTGTGCAGGAACTGCAACATATTGCTAAAATGGTGCAGCGCAGTCCCATTACCAGCACACGGCGACTTTCTGCACCTATCAATGTCCCACGAAAACGTGGATGGCAAATGTTACATAGGAAAACTCCTACCCATTTCACGTACAGCGCCTCCATAAGCTTCATATTAGCGACTTCAGTTTTGTCTCTGGTTAAATGGCGATCGTCATTTGCTTCCACTAATACTATTCACTGATGAATCCACGTCTACACGGAGTAGAATTAACAACACACGTAATAATAATCGTAGTTCACACGAAAGTCAACGCGCTAGAGTAGAAATCAATATCTAAAAACGAATTTGGATGAATATTTGGTGCGCCATGATCGATAACACGATGATAGATCCATTCATTTTAGAAGGTCGAGGGACGCGATGGAATTACATCCACCGTTTCGAAAACTGAGCACCTTGAGGACGTTCCTTTGGCCAAGTGGACTATCGCGCGCTCCCAGCACGACAGAGTTCCACCACATTTTACCAGATGTGTGAGAGAACATCACAGCCTCACTTACTCTAATCTCTGTTTGGTCATGATTGTACAGCTAACAGGCCACCAAGATCGCCAGACTTTTTAATGTGTCCCCTCTCGGAAACCATTCGGAACAGCACGTCTTTGCTTAGCAATTGCTATCCTTCAAATGATCGTTCCTCTCATATTGCTGAATATTGACCACTCCTCCAGGGATATCGACGACTTTCGTAGATAATAGGAACAAGAAGTTGATCCAGAAGTACAATTAATTGAAACTTCCTGGCAGATTAAAACTGTGTGCCCGACCGAGACTCGAACTCGGGACCTTTGCCTTTCGCGGGCAAGTGCTCTACCACCATCTTTTTTTTTTTTTAAGACGCTACCCTTTTTTCCCACTTTTTTTTCTTTTTTCCCCCTAGACCACTTTTTTTTATTTTATTTTTTTTTGGCTGCCGTAGCGCAATATAAGAAATGAAATGTCTTCTTGAGGGTTTTTTGGTTTTTTTATTTTTTTATTTTTTTATTCTAATTTTTTTAATAACATTTGCGCCAATTTGGAATAAGAATAGAATGAACAAAGTGTATATCATTGCTAGGCTGCCGTAGCGCAATATAGGAAATGAAATGTCTTCTTGAGGGTTTTTTTTTTGTAGACCACATTTTTTTTTGACATTTGCGGCAATTTGTAACAAGAATAGAATGAACAAAGTGTATATCATTGCTAGGCTGCCGTAGCGCAATATAAGAAATGAAATATCTTCTTGAGTTTTTTTTTTGTTTTTTTTTTTTTTTGGTTGGGCCAAGTAGTAAACAGAAATTCTTTATGGTGCACAAAAGACTATCACTTCATAATTGAAGGAAGGTTGCTCCGCCGCTCTGCGAGAGAAGGGAAATGTGAAAGCGAAAATGGGAAAGAAAAAATGCCTTCTGCATTGGTGAGCATCTGAATAGTATCGTAAAATTCCGACAAGTACTAAAATCCCAGGAAGCAAATGGGATTCATACATACAGGTCACTGGCAACCTCTGCGATCCGAAATATTGTATTTGAAGCATTTAACCGTTAATTATGATGTTCAGCATATTTCCAAATATCCTCCTGTAGTCACAGTGTTGTCTCATTTTAAAGTGTTCAGTTTCTATGTAAGAATAATAGTCGAGGAAAGTAGCATGCCTATTCTGCGTAATAAACGATGCTGTGTGGCCCATGATCCACGTTGCAGCGTTGTTTTTTACTCATGGATATCTCAGTTTTTGTGGCTGAATGATCTCTAAAAGATCTACACCACAGGGCGTCGTACGGTCTATCACCGACAATCGTTGACGAAGAAATGTAGTAATTTCTTCTGCATGTCCGCACGTGAACCTATGAAGAAGCGTATCGACCCTTCCGCATGCGTCACAGTTGGGCGTTGGATGAAGGCCAATTTTATGTAGCTTTTCATTCGTTGCTAGTTTATCGTTGACTGTTAGATACCAGTCGGCCATGACGCGTGACGGTAACACGTCGCTGTGCGCTTTCCGCCATACTATACTCCAATGTGTATGTGGATGTTTTTCTTCGAGACGATTCCTGTGGTTTGTTGTCGTGAGAAGGCCATAAAGCTTCCTGTTCGTCAGGCTTCCGTTATCGACGATGTTGTGTCGAATGTAGTTCATTTCCATGTAATACAGTCGCACATGCCGGTAAGAAAGTGGAATGCCGGCGATATTAACGGGTGGGTCAAGGCTATGAGGCTTCCACCGTTGAATGAGGTTTGTGATGATACTGGTCCTCCGGATACGGAACTCCTTCCTGATGCGATTTAGGAGCAGGGTGACACATTTTTTGTGTACTTTAATGAGATTAAGGCCACCTTTGAACGAAGGTAAGGTTAAGGTATAGAATTGAACTTTGAAAATGTGCCCCTGAAACACGTATGTAACGTAGCAGCGATGGTGAGGCATGATAAAATCTTTGACCAGAGAGCCTTTTATCGTGGTTAGTCTGCGCTTGACCGCGCGAGTGTTGCGAGCGGCAGTCTGTCAGTAGTCGTCGAGCAGTATAGTCGGTCGGTAGTCGTCGTGCAGTACAGTTGCGAGCAGTCTGTCAGTGGACAGTCTGTGAGCAGTGCAGTATGTCGGTAGTAGCAGTCGAGTGCAGCTGTGTATGAGGAGTCGGCGGGCGTCGACATGGCATTCTGGCCAAGATACAGGACGAGGTATATTATTTTTAAATGCGCTCAGCTAATGATGTAAATTAACTGTAACTAATTTGTGCAATAATCGCTCCAATAATAATTTTGATTTCAAAGCAATTTTCAACAAAAGAATCAGTTAACTGAACCAACGATTTCCTTCCATTTCCTTTAAAGAAAAGTTTCAGTTAAATTTCAAAAAAAAAAAAAAATATTATTTGCAATGCATTTCCTCCAAGCAGTGGCCAACAATAAGAGCAGAAACCTGACATGCAATTATACTGAGGTAAGAAATTAATTCTGATTTTTTGCACAGGGCCAAAGACCGATATTTCGGTTTAATTGAGTTATCATTATCACTGAAGTTTCATTAGCATTAAATTGTCTCTCATTATTTTCGTGACAGCTTACACCAGAGTCAGATTGCGAATTTCACATTTTTATTGCCTTTGTCAGTACATTTCATTTGCAGGGAGGTTACGTTTGGCTCACATTCATTTAAAATTTCTCCTTTTTAAAATTTTTGTGGGGAGGTTACACTTGGCGACACCCAGTCCAGGATCGAATTTCGTTGAGAGTCTTTTGAAAAAACAGTCAGATATCTGCTCTTATTGCTTAGATATAATTAGGATTTGGCGCAACGCTTTTATTAACTTGTGACTTTCTTTCTACAGGTCAACGGCAATTCGTTGCTCTGTTGTATTTGTGTGTTGTTTTTGCATTTTGCTTATTTATTTTGTGAATAATTGTGACTGTGAGTAGTGTATCGCGAGGTATTACGAATGAAATTACCGACTCAAACAACTTTACCGATAGGACTTGTGACACGCAGTACAATGATGACAATCCTGCGTTCACTGACAATCAGTGCGTTCCAACCTCTAATGATGATTATTATCTTACTGTTGAACAAACGAACTCAATTGTCTCCTGTGTTAATTTGACGACAATTGATGATGCGGGGCGTTCTGTTGGAATGAGCGCTGCGCAGCTTAACACACCCGGTTTGGAAAATTCAACTAACGTGCAGCCAAATTTTTCTAGTGAAAATAGACAGTGTACTAAAAGTACGACAGATGCATTTAATTCCGAAATAGCGACGCACAGTGCACATTCGGTAAGCAGACCTTTTTGTGAGTCACAGAATGACCAAATGGTCATAGAAAACGTGACAATTGCAGACACGCCATCAAACAGCACAGAGAATATAGTAGGTAATGTTACTAAGGATGAAATTAGAGTATTGGCACAACAAATGGGTAATGTTACTGAGGATCAAGTTATCGCATTTTTACTACAACTCAGTGAAGAACTAAATAAAATGTTCAAACAACAGAACGAAATTTTCGACAACCATTTCAAACAACTTAGCGAAACAATTGATGAAAGTTTCAAACTGACGAAAGACAAACAAGAAAACCTTAATGAACAGAACAAACAAGTTAGCGAACAGATTATAGCTGTTACCGTACAATGTCAGGACGCTAAAGTACAATTAGGTGAGGATACTAAGGCTTGTGCTAGTAACAGTAATAAAGAAGTTGGCACTGTTGCACAAGAATTAAGTGGTACACGTATAGGCACAACAGAATCACATAAAGACGAAATTATTGCAGTCACTGAACAATGCCCTAAAAACGCAGTACAGATACGCGACGAGTTTAATTTAGAGTCACTGGAAGTTCCACACACTCTGGATACGGAAGTTGTTAATAAAAGTGAACGACACAACAACCAAATTGACGAAAGTGTTACAGTAACAGAATTGAAAACTATTTCAGTCACCAATACGTCACAGAATCCGTCACTTTGCGAATATTTGTCTGACTCACGCAGCGCGTACAATTTGGGTAATCTACAGAGGCTACGCGACTTAAAATCCGAAAAACTACGTGACTTGAAATCTGAAAAGCTACGCAACTTGAAGTACGAAATGACACAGACAAACAGATTCACACACAAACCCGAACGTGTTTTCAAATTCAATGACGAGAACGTAGATTACGAGCAATTTTTATCCGCAAGAAAATGTAAAGAATTTAATAATGACAGAACACAGGTACACGCTTTGAGCTGTATACGACAATTTATTTTTGTACCTTCACCGCTATTGCCTGTAATGCGGAAACGAGCTTTGAACCTGTTACGACAATTTACTATTGTACTTTCATCAGTATTGCCTGTAATGCGGAAACTTGAATTAACATGGTTACAACAATTTGGATTTGGAATTTTACCGCCATTGCCTGCAACGCAAAAGCTAAAATTTATTTGCAGTACGTAATTGACCTCAGGGGATTCATTACGCTTTAATGAATATGTGCCGTAGCGAGCACAGGGCCCCGAGCTGTAGTAGTGCTGTTTCATCTTTAGTTTTCTGCACTGCTGCCTTTTCTTCTACTATCCTTTATATCTATCAAAACAGCTCTTTAACTATTGCTCTACCTATAATTAAGAAACATGACTAAAGAAAACCCGATGTGACAAATTTTTACCGAATGTGACAATATTCTTTAGGCACTCCAGAACTACCAGCGTAATTTTAATATCAGATAAAATTTTAATCATCAGTATGTGTAATATTAGCAGCAACAGCGAATGCATTTTAGTAACAATAGATGTTTTTCACCACAACAGCATGAAAGTCAGCCGCTTAGCATACCTAACCAACAATGCAGTCTACAAGGTCAACCAAATTTTAATGTTTCGCCGCGTGCATGTATAGTCCCAGATCCAATAAATAGTAACGCACAGCAGCAAGGAAATAACTACGTATAGAAAACACAGTATTTGAATTCCTATCGCAATACACCGTATAGAAGTGACTATCATGACCAACGTAAAAATAATGAGCACAATTTTCAGCGTACATTTAATAACAGTCGATCTTTTCAGCAGCAAGGACATCGGCAACAACACATTATCATGAATGATCCAGACAATAGGTGTCATCCATAGCGTAATACGTCAGTAAGAAATAACAGAGCAGTTCAAATAGTCGAAATGCCACAGCATTCTCCCGTAAATAATAGCACGTACGACAGAATTTGACCAGACACAGTACAGATTGCATCTTCCAATAACACTAACGCTACCTTTGTTCACGAAAATGTACTTACTTTTGACGACATACGAGACACTCTTTTACAGGAAAGACCATTTGTTCAGAAATCTATTTCACATCCTGTCATCGAAATTAAAATTGGTTCATCGAAATTCTCAGCAGTAATTGATTCCGGATCACCTATATCAGTAATAAATGAAGAAACTTTTAACGAGTGCAACAAAGAGAATACGTATCCTACATTACCATTAGGCAAAATGAAAGTAAAAGGAGCAGTACCGAGTAAAGGAGTAGACGTTAATTTGCAGACGCATTTATCATTTAGTATTGCAGGTCACACATTTCACTCAAATTTTTGGATTGTTCCTTTATTGACGACAGACGTAATTTTAGGTACTAATTTTCTCGTACAACACGATGCAGTGGTTGATTTTCAAAATTCTTATTTAATGCTAAAGGACGAGAATGTACAATTGGCTTTAGAGTTTCAGTATTCATTGTCTGCGGAAGAACAAACAATAAACCGCATAGAGGTCATTTCCGCAACACGCAACATAGACTGTAATTCTGCATTGTTCACGGATACGTACGTACACAACTACAATACTCCAGACGAAACTGACTACGACGTAATGCAGATGATTTCCGATAAGGTTAAACAAAGCAGTGCAAATACAGACGACGAACGCACGCAACTACGCAAAATTCTTTTACAGCAAGCTACATGGACACGTATGTTACGAGCTGGAAAGATTTCTCCGATCTACATATCCAAGTACCAAGCTTCTTCGAATCCCTGTGAAAGATTAATGAAATAAATTGGTAAGCTGTGCCGAATATACTGCCACAAAAGACATATTGATTGGGATACACACATACTCTCATTCCAAGATGTAATTAATTCCATTCCAAATGAATCCACTATGCTATCTCCGTCTGTTATACTGAAAAACGTTGAACCACCAAACAAAATTAAAGAATTAGTAAACTTCCCTAAATGTCGTCGACTAAGACACCACGAAATAATTGACATTGCGCTGAACAACATCAAACGTGCCGCAGAGCGCCGGAGAAGACAGCAAAAACAGGTTTGTACACGCCGCGACTTTCACGTTGGACAGAAGATATTAGTGCGTACACACCATTTATCCAGCAAATTAAAAGGTAAGTGCAGTAAATTTGAACTTCTATACGCAGGTCCATATCGGATTCGCAGCATCCCTCACCCCAATGTTGTACACGTCGAAACTTTGAGAACCAGAAAATCGAAAGGCAACCGCCATTGGTCAAATATTAAACCCTTTATTGAAAGAAGACACTTTATGATTCGACACACTATGATGCCATTTACTAATTTTTTTATGACCACTTATGCAATTATATTAACATGACTAATTACTGATGATTATCGTATTTTTTCTTGGCAAGTGCCCGGCAAGGTAAGGTTAGCAGGACGCTTTTCTTGTCGTTACACATTAGTCCGTCCATATTTTCCAGATGAACTTACACATTTTATGACCACTTATGCAATTATATTTATGTGACTAATTATTGATGATTATCGTATTTTTTCTTGGCAAGTGCCCGACAAGGTAAGGTTAGCAGGTCGCTTTTCTTGTCGTTACACATCAGACCGTGCACATTTTCCATTTTTTTGTGTATATGATTGTATTCCAGTTTTGTTTATATGCACTGTGAAATAGTTAAGATATAACACACACCAGTTGACTTTGACATTTTTTTTGCCCTATGATATCTCAACATCGTGACATTTTTCTTTTTGCTGCTGCATTAAGATATTCTCTGTACATTTTGCCTCTGAACACTGTCAATGTCTTTGACATATTACGTTTTCTGTCATGTTATGCTGTATGGTTAATTATGTCACCATAAACCAGTCATTATTTAGTGGGTATATGATTTAAATGCAAGACATTAATCTTTGTTCATCAATTTCAGAAAGAAATGATGCGTGTAAAAAATAAATTCAGCAGAAATGGGAATTTCACCTACGGAATAAACGAAAGAAGATGCATTAACTTTATGAGGAAGAGTAAATGGATCAGGATTAACAAGCATTAACAAGAATATACTATACTCATCGTAGAATAGCAGTCTTAACTAATTTTTTCTTTCAGAATACAAGGTGATTGATGCAGGCTGTCAGACAGAACTACACATCTAAGTTTTAGTGATGAAATATACTAGAGATAAAGAATAGTTGTATAATGAGTAATGAAGTGATTTGTTTTGCAGATGATAATGAATGCTGATGAATAATGATGAAGGATATGCTACTATGAATAATGAAGTTTTTCTTTACAGGTGATGATAATAATGAAGTTATGATAATATGGATAATGAAGTGATTGATAATGAAGTTTTTTCTTTACAGATGAGGATAATGTTGAAGTTATGTATTTATGCTATGTAGTTATTTAAGTATTTGTTGCAGTTTGCTTTGACAGCAGGTGTTATATTGCCTGGTATGATGACTGAAGCTTTTGGAAAGGACAGCTATGGAACACATTTTTATACACATTTCACTACCTGTTAATTCGAAGTTCACTACTTTTCAGCATAGTAGGCGTTTCTTCTTTCAGCTCAATAATCCATATTGTATTTTTTTTCCAGGAGAAGCATTTCATGATACTTACTAAACCTGTTACTTATTATACCTGTTCTAGTACTTGCATTTTATTTTTTACCCATTTGTTTCTATCATTTATAAATGTCATCACGTATACTGCCTTGTTACATAACCTTGCTACAGCTGACTCATGACGAATGACGTTACCTATCCTCATTTGCAGCAATAGGTCAAAAGCAAATATTGTTATGCCTCAGCAATTAATTATCGATCCCAACGCAATGCATTGCTAACAAAAAAAATGTATTACCACTCCCAAATAATGATAGTAGCTTAAGACAATTTTGAATAATACTGATCAGCTCTGAATAGTATGTCACTTCAGTAATGACTTCTTAATGATACAAAAAAATATATAAAATAATGCTTTGTAACTGGCTAATAACTGCCACTGTTTATTGTAATGAGACTACTTATAATGCCCATGATTATTAATGCTATGACTGTAATTAACTGATTTTTAATAATGACTTCTTAATGATCTGAATAATACTGAATAATGAACAATGTTTTATTCTATTCAACACTTGCTGGCCACTGAGTGCCAATAATTGTCACTAAATAATTATGTTATTAATTATGCCATTAATTAGCTCCTGTTTTCAATGATGATTTTTCATGTTCTATTACTGGCCACTGAGTGCCAATAATTAATGTCACTAAATGAATTATGTTATTAATTATGCCATTAATTAGCTCTTGTTTTCAATGTTGACTTTTCATGTTTTGGTAAATGGCCAATGAGTGCCAATAATTTGTATCACTCAATGTATTATGTTAATGCTAGGCCAATAATTGACTCTCCTTTTCAATTAAGACTTCTGATGAACATTATTCTGTCATACTAAATATGCTTTGTAACTGGCCAAGGACTGCCACTGTTTATTGTAATACGATTACCCACGATGCCAATGATTTAATTTTATGAACATTATTCTGTAATACTACGTAATTGGTACAGAAATGTTCAATAACTGGGCTATGAATGCCGCAAACTACTACTGTAATTCTCAATATTATGTGACTTAATGTCCTTCACCTTATGAGCTAACTACCCTGAATTACTGCAATGTCGATTTGTCCTGTCCATCCTCATGATCATGGAGCACTATATTTGGTTTTTGCACTAATTCTACGTTGGTGTGCCTTGAAAGAGCGTGGTGTTGACACGACATGCTGTCCACCACCATGAGCGATGAAGACGTTATTATGGTCCTACTGTTTGGTGTACCTAGTGTACTGCCAAAATGAAAACATGGAACATTACTACGACAGTTCAGTGTCTTGGGTACGCTGATAAATTCTGATGGGAAAAGGACTTCAAATTGTGTCACTTGGTGTTGTACTTCTGTGGAAAGATATGGACTTTCAGAACAGCTATGTGCAATCTAAAGTGCTACAATCATGATGCAATCCTTCCCTTTCCTATCCTAATGATGAAAATCATTTTTTGCTAACATCATTTATGTTCATGGGTTGTACATTTTTTTTTTTTTTTTTTTTTTGATTTGCTGAACTCCAGTGCGAGTACACTTATGTCACTTGTCGACATGATTTTTTTGCAATTATGTTTAGTTGTTGTGAAAATACTAAACACATTTTTTTCGATTTGTTCTGAAGTACAGTATATGTGCACTCTTGTCTTTTATATTGTATATACATTTTTATTTTGATGATCTGTTCTGAACTACAGTGCATGTGCACTTATGTTATGTGTTAATATGTTTTCTACTGAACTTCAGTGCCTGTGCACTTTTCTCATTTTTCAATATGAATTGTACTCATTCTGTATACCTTTTGTGATTTCCTGATATGTTCAATACTTCCGTGCATATGCACTTATTTCATTTGTTACTTATTGTATATACATTTCGTCATTTGCTGATATGTTCTCAACTGCAGTGCATGTGCACTCATGTCACTTGTCAACATGATTTTTTGCCTTTCTGTTTATTTGTTCTGAAAATGCCACAGAATTTTTTCAGTGCGTATGCACTCTGTTATCTGTCAAATAATTTGTATATACATTTTTCTGATTTTCTACTATGTTTTGTACTCACATTTTGTCTTTGTCAGATATATTTTGTACTTGGTGCGGGTGCACCACATTTAATTTATGCACTACATTTGAGTATTCTGTAAGTTGTAAAAATTTCTTGCGATGGCAAGTTCAATTGACTCACCATCGCTGCCAAATTTTTGCCCCCCCCCCCAGTGGAGGGTTATGAAACACGTATGTAACGTAGCAGCGATGGTGAGGCATGATAAAATCTTTGACCAGAGAGCCTTTTATCGTGGTTAGTCTGCGCTTGACCGCGCGAGTGTTGCGAGCGGCAGTCTGTCAGTAGTCGTCGAGCAGTATAGTCGGTCGGTAGTCGTCGTGCAGTACAGTTGCGAGCAGTCTGTCAGTGGACAGTCTGTGAGCAGTGCAGTATGTCGGTAGTAGCAGTCGAGTGCAGCTGTGTATGAGGAGTCGGCGGGCGTCGACGTGGCATTCTGGTCAAGATACAGGACGAGGTATATTATTTTTAAATGTGCTCAGCTAATAATGTAAATTAACTGTAACTAATTTGTGTAATAGTCACCACAATAATAATTTTGATTTTAAAGCAATTTTCAACAAAAGAACCAGTTAGTTGAACCAACGATTTCCTTCCATTTCCTTTAAAGGAAAGTTTTAGTTAAATTTCAAAAAAAAAAAAAAAATATTATTTGCAATGCATTTCCTCCAAGCAGTGGCCAACAATAAGAGCAGAAACCTGACATGCAATTATACTGAGGTAAGAAATTAATTCTGATTTTTTGCACAGGGCCAAAGACCGATATTTCGGTTTAATTGAGTTATCATTATCACTGAAGTTTCATTAGCATTAAATTGTCTCTCATTATTTTCGTGACAGCTTACACCAGAGTCAGATTGCGAATTTCACATTTTTATTGCCTTTGTCAGTACATTTCATTGCAGGGAGGTTACGTTTGGCTCCCATTCATTTAAAATTTCTCCTTTTTAAAATTTTTGTGGGGAGGTTACGCCCCCTAAAAAGAAACCAACATAACGCTTGTTGTATACTCTTGGCTAGATGGTCGGAGATTGGAAGAATTTGCGCCAAATAAGTCATCTTGCTCGTAATGGCGATCTCGAGATCGCCTTTCTGTAGTATGTTCAAGTCACGATCGGAGTGAAGTATCAAAGCAGCACGTAATTTATTAAGCATGTGTGACCAGTTCTTCGTCAGGAATTTGTCTGGTTTGGCCTTAAAAGTAACACCGAGGGTTGTGTGAGAATCCTTGACCTTGCACCAGGTAACATGGGATATGTCTCCGATACCGCCACCGATCTGCAAAGCTGTGGTTTTAGTTCTATTGAGTATTGCTCCTGAAAGAAACGTGAATGTTTGTAAAAGAGTTTCCGCTGACAGAAGTTGTTGCGATGATGACACAGTTACGCATACATCGTCAGCATACGCAATGCATGGGATAGTGACAGACTCGACGCTAAGTCCGATCCCGCCATGCGCCAAGTTGTTCAGTAGCGGCTCCACTGCAATGGCGTACAAAATCATTGACAGAGGACATCCTTGACGGACGGATTGCTCAATGGAAACTTCTTTTGTAAAATGGCCATTAATGAGAATCCGTGAAGAGGCGTTTGTAGTAAGTTTGCGAATTAATTCTATGAGATGAAGTCCAAAACCTTGTTTCTTCATGCTTTTAAAGAGGAAGTCATGACATACACGGTCATAAGCCTTCTCAAAATCTAGAAAGATCAGAGCGCCCTGTCCTTTGGTTTCAGCATACGAACAGATGATGTCCCTCAAATCGCAGGCTGCTGAGATTGCACTTCGGCCTTGCACTGCACTGTACTGGTAACTGCCCAAAACCTTGTACATGACGGTTTGCATCCTTAGCTTAATTGATCTGCTGATGATTTTGAAATCGGCATTCAGGAGTGTGATGGGTCGCATGTTTTCGACCTTCCTGCTATTCCCTTTTTTCGGTAAGGGCAGGATGATACCTTCCGTAAATGCCTTGGGTATAACTTCCAGGTGCCAGAGTTCATTCGCTATCTCGAGGAGTGTCGGACCGAGGAGGTTCCAGTAACGCTGGTAAAACTCAGCGCTGAGACCGTCGGGTCCTGGTGACTTCCCTTTCTTTGCACTGTGGACCGCCAGTCGGATTTCGTCCTCTGTGAAAAGAGATTCCAGATTTGCTGAATCCTGTTGTGGCAAGCGACAGCTCAAGGTCCTAAGAAAATCGTCGCACGAGTGTTCATCAACGGCTTGCTTCTTGTAAAGTTTACTATAATAGTGTAACCTCCCCACAAAAATTTAAAAGGAATGTAAATATTATTTAGGGATGCTAATGGACATTGTGCTAAGCGTAACCTGCCCACAATGAAATGTACTGACAATGGCAACAAAAATGTGAAATTCGCAATCTGACTCAAATATAAATCCTTCAAAAAATTAAAGTCCATTCAGTGACAAGAAAATTCAATTAAACCGAAATATCGGTCTTTGGCCCTGTGTAAAACAATCAGAATTAAAGTCTTACCTCAAAATAAATGGATGTCACATATCTGCTCTTGTTGTTGCGCACCGCTTGGAGGAACTGCATTGCAAATAATAATATTCTCTTTTTTTGTGATTTTAGTGGAATTTTTCTTCAAAAGAAGTGGAATGAGATGGGAAGTGCAACGAAATCTTGAGTTCAATAAAAAATTAAATTTTTGAGAAAATGCTTTTGAAATAAAAAATTATTATTGGGAGACTTGTTGGAGAATAATTACAATAAATAAAATTTTTCATTATCTAATGATTATATTAATTAACAGTATACCTTATTCCTCATCTTGACCAGTGTTGCCGACCGCCTACATCACACAACCGCACTGGGCTGCTACTACTGACCGACCGCTCTGCATGACGACTACAGACTCGCAACGACTGAACTGACAGACTCGCAACGACTAACTCCACAGACTCGCAACGACTGCTACTAACAGACTGAGAACCGCTCGCAACACTCGCGCGGTCAAGCGCATACTCTCTGGTCACAGATGCTACAATGCCTCGCCATCGCTGCTATGTTACATACGTGTTTCATAACCCTCCACTGGGGGGGCAAAAATTTGGCAGCGATGGTGAGTCATTTGGACTTGCCAAGCGCGGCAAAATTTTTCTTTAATTAACAAAATTCTACAACTTACAGAATATTTAAATGTTGTGCACACGCACTAAGTACAAAATATATCAGACAAAGACAAAATGTGAGTACAAAACATAGTAGCAAATCAGAAAACTGTATATACAAATTATTTGACAGATAACAAAGTGCACAGGCACTGAAAAAATCCTTTAGCATATTCAGAACAAATAAACAGACTGGCAAAAAATATTATGTTGACAAGTGTACATGCACTGAAAAATGTCTTTAGCATTTTCACAACAAATAAACATAATGGCAAAAAAAAAAATCATGTCCAAAGTGCACATGCACTGAAAAATGTCTTTAGTATTTTCACAACAAATAAACATAATGGCAAACATCATGTCGACCAGTGACATAAGTGTACTCACACTGGAGTTTAGCGAATCGAAAAATGTATAACCTATGAACATAAATGATGTTACCAAAAAATTTTTTCTTTATGTGACAAGAATCAGGATAGGAAAGGGAAGGATTGCATCATGGTTGTAGCACTTTAGATTGCACACAGCTGCTCTGAAAGTCCATATCTTTCCACAGAAGTACAACACCAAGTGACACAACTTGAAGTTCTTTTCCCATCAGAATTTATCATTGTAGCCAAGACACTGAACTGTCGTAGTAATGTTCCATGTTTTCATTTTGGCAGTACATTACGTACACCAAACAGTGGGACCATAATAATGTCTTCATCGCTCATGGTGGTGGACAGCATGTCGTGTCAACACCACACTCTTACAAGGCACACCAACGTAGAATTAGTGCAAAACCAAATATAGTGCTCCATGATCACTGGGATAAACAGGACAAATGGACATTGCAGTAATTCAGGGTAGTTAGCTTATGAGGATAAGCACATTATGTCACATAATATTGACAATTACAGACTTAATTAGTAGTTTGTGGCATTCATAGCCCAGTTATTGAACATTTCTGTACCAAGTATGTAGTATTACAGAAAAATGTTCATTAATTGTTTTACATAGAATCAGTAGTCTTCTTTTCCTAGTTACAAAGCATTATGAAATAATTGCATTCTTTTCAGTTACAGAGTATAATTAAGAATCATTAACCTTCTCCTAATTACAGTTAATTAATCATTTTCATTCCAATAATCATTAGCCTTTTCCTAATTACAGTTAATTAATCATTTGTCATTAATTAATCATTTGTCTAATTACAGTTAATTAATCATTTGTATAATTCCAGTTAATTAATCACATTAATCATTTGTCTAATTACAGTTAATTAATCATTTGTCGTTAATTAATCATTTGTCTAATTACAGTTAATTAATTAATCATTTGTCATTTCAATATAGTAAGAATTATTAGCCTTAATTAATTACAAAGCATTATTAAACAGTACCATAGTTAATTAATTATGTGTCATTCCAATCTATTAAGAATCATTAGCCTTCTTCTAATTACAAAGCATTATGAAACAGTCACATTCATTTCCAACAACAAAGTATGGCATCGTTAATTAATCATTTGAAATTCCAATATATTAAGAATTATTAGCCTTCTCCTAATTACAAAGCATTATTAAACAGTCACATTCATTTCAAATTACAAAGTATCAACATTGGAAACAAGAGCTAATCAATGGCATAATTAATAACAATTCGTGGAGTGACATTAATTATTGGCACTCAGTGGCCAGCAAGTATTGAATAAAATCATCATTCAGTATTATTCAGATTATTACGAAGTCATTATTAAAAATCAGTTAATTACAGTCATAGCATTAATAATCATGGGCATTACAAGTACTCATTACAATAAACAGTGTTCCTCATTCAGTAGTATTCAGATCATTACAAAGGCATTATTAAAATCAGTTAATTACAGTCAAATCATTAGTAATCACAAGCATTATAAGTAGTATCATTACAACAAAAAGTGGCAGTTATTAGCTAGTGACAAAGCATTATTTTGAATATAGTCTCATTAAGAGGTCATTACTCAAGTGACATGCTATTCAGAGTTGATCAGTATTATTCAGAATTATCATAAACTAGTGACATTATGTGGGACTGGTAATACATTTTTTTGGTAGCAATGCATTGCGTTGGGATCGATAATTAATTGCTGAGGCATAATACTTTTTGCTTTTGACCTATTGCTGCAAATGAGGATAGGTAACGTCATTCGTCATGAGTCAGCTGTAGCAAGATTATGTAACAAGGCAGTACATGTGATCACATTTATAAATGATAAACACAAATGGGTAAAAAATATAAAAATGCAAGTACTAGAACAGGTATAATAAGTAACAGGTTTAGTAAGTGTCATGAAAAACTTCTCCTGGAAAAAATACAAAAACGGATTATTGACCTGAAAGAAGAAACGCACACTATGCTGAAAAGTAGTGAACTTCGAATTAACAGGCAGTGAAGTGTGTATAAAAATGTGTTCCATAGCTGTCCTTTCCAAAACTTTCAGTCATCCTACTATGCAATGTAACACCTGCTGTCAAAGCAAACTGCAACAAATACTTAAATAACTACGTAGCATAAATACATTACTTCAACATTATCCTCATCTGTAAAAAAAAAAAAAACTTCATTATCCATATCATCATAACTTCACCATTATCATCACCTGTAAAGAAAAACTTCATTATTCATAATACCATTTCCTTCATCATTATTCATCAGTATTCACTATCATCTGCAAAAAATCACTTCATTACTCATTACATAACTATTCCTTATCTCTAGCATATTTCATCACTAAAACTAAGATGTGTAGTTCAGTCTGACAGCCTGCATCAATCACCTTGTATTCTGAAAGAAAAAATTAGTTAAGACTGCTATTCTTCGATGAGTGTAGTATATTCTTGTTAATGTTTGTTAATCCTGATCCATTTACTCTTCCTCATAAAGTTATTGCATCTCCTTTCGTTTATTCCGTAGGTGAAATTCCATTTATGTTAAATTTATTTCTTAGAATCATCATTCCTTTGTGAAATTGATGAACAAAGATTAATGTCCTGCATTTAAATCATATACCCACTAGATAATGACTGGTTTATGGTAACATAATTAACCATACAGCATAACATGACAGAAAACGTAATATGTCAAAAACATTGACAGTGTTCAGATGCAAAAATGTACACAGAATAATACAATGCAGTAGCAAAAAAAAAATGTTAAACAGTCACGATCTTGAGGTGTCATATGGCAACAAAAAATGTCAAAGTCAACTGGTGTGTGTTATATCTTAACTATTTCACAGTACATACAAACAAAGCTTGAAAACAATCATACACTCAAAAAAGTGGAAAATGTGCACGGTCTGATGTGTAACGACAAGAAAAGCGACCTGCTAACCTTACCTTGCCGGGCACTTGCCAAGAAAAAATACGATAATCATCAATAAGTAGTCACATAAATATAATTGCTGAAATAGTCGTAAATGTGTAAATTCATCTGGAAAAATATGCACGGTCTGATGTGTAACGACAAGAAGAGCGACCTGCTAACCTTACCTTGCCGGGCACTTGCCAAGAAAAAATACGATAATCATCAATAAGTAGTCACATGAAATAATTGCATTAGTAAATGGCATCATAGTGTGTTGAATCATACAGTGGTTTCACTCAATAAACGGTTTAATGTTTGATATATGGTGATTGCCTTTCGATTTTCTGGTTCTCAAAGTTTCGACGTGTACAACATTGGGGTGAGGGATGCTGCGAATCCGATACGGACCTGCGTATAGAAGTTCAAATTTACTGCACTTACCTTTTAATTTGCTGGATAAATAGTGTGTACGCACTAATATTTTCTGTCCAACGTGAAAGTCTCGGCGTTTACAAACCTGTTTTTGCTGTCTTCTCCGGCGCTCTGCGGCACGTTTGATGTTCTTCAGCGCAATGTCAATTATTTCGTGGTGTCGTAGGCGACGACTTTTGGGAAATTCTATTAATTCTTTAATTTTGTTCGGTGGTTCAACGTTTTTCAGTATAACAGTCGGAGATAGCATAGTGGATTCATTTGGAATGGAATTAATTACATCTTGGAATGAGAGTATGTGTGTATCCCAATCAATATGTCTTTTGTGGCAGTATATTCGGCACAGTTTACCAATTTCTTTCATTAATCGTTCACAGGGGTTCGAAGAAGCGTGGTACTTGGATATATAGATCGGAGAAATGTTTCTGGCTCGTAACATGCGTGTCCATACGCTACTACGAAATTGTGATCCATTGTCGGAAATTACTTTCATTACATGCCCTACATGAGATAGAAAATGTTTTACAAATGCTTTCGAAACAGTTTTAGCAGTAGCTTTGCGTAACGGAGTGAAAGTAACAAATTTTGAAGTGAGCTCAACAGCGACAAATATGTAGCAAAAACTTCTGTTAGTTCTGGGAATCGGACCAAAAATATCTACTGCGGCCATGTGTCTTAATTTAACAGGTACAATGGGATATAAAGGAGGAATATGTGAAATGGTGTCTGATTTAGCTTTCTGGCAAATTTTACAAGACGCTAAAACTCGTCGTATACGTTTTTCCATGTTAGTAAAATAACAGTTCTGTCTCAGTATAAGAAAACATTTTCGTGCTCCGTAATGTGCGTAACTTAAATGAGTGTACCAAATTAGTTTGTTAACCAGTTCGTCAGGAATGCATAATAACCAATTGTTGCTGTCAGGATGAGAGCGGCGAAACAGAATGTCATTGCGTACAGTGTAGTGGTTCCTAATCGTAACATTATTCTTATCTTGCCAAAGCTGTTTAATTTCTTTCCACACGTTGTCTTTATTTTGCTCTTTTGCTATGTCCTGTAATGACGATGAAATAAAGTTTTCAAATGCAACTTGTTGAATGTACATGACACTGAAATTTGTTTTGCAGAAGTTGGTTGCTACGTCTTGCTGATTGTTGCCGAGAGAACGCGATAGTGCGTCTGCTATAACATTTTGTGTACCGGGAATGTGAACAATCGTAAAATTAAATTCCTTAAAATAAAGTTTCCATCTACTTAACCTGTCGTGAGTAAATTTAGCTGAAAGTAAAAATTGTATTGCTCTGTGATCTGTGTAAACTGTGGTATGTCTGCCATAAAGAAAGTGCCTAAATCTCATAAAAGCCCATACAACACATAATGTTTCAAGTTCTGTAACGGAGTAATTTCGTTCAGCAGGTGACAAAATGCGACTTGCAAATGCGATGTTTTTAATTACTGTAGAACCATCTTCTTCAATTTCCTGAAAAATATGTACACCTAAAGCGGTGTTAGAGCTGTCAGTGGCAATGGAAAAATTTCTGGTGAGATCTGGGTGCGATAAAAGTGGAGCATTCAACAGAGCATGTTTCAGGTTCATGAATTCAGAGTGTGCTTGCTTATCCCAAGACCAAATACTGTTTTTACCTGTTAATTGACATAATCTGGGTGTGTCTAAAGCAGAGTGATGAATAAATTTACGAAAAAAGTTAATTAAGCCCAAAAAACTGCGTAATTGCTTCTTCGTCGTAGGAACACTAATGTCACGTAGAGCTTGAAGTTTTTCCGGATCAGGTGCAATGCCTTTTGCTGAAATTACGTGTCCAAGAAATTTTATAGAAGTTTTGCCAAAGTGCGATTTACTAAGATTAACTGTAAGTCCTTGTGCATGAAAGGTTTGTAACAGTTGTTCAAGAATCATATTGTGTTCAGACCAATTAGCTTCTGCTATAAGAATGTCGTCTACATACGTCGTGATTCTGTCCTTAAGTTCTGTCGGAAGTATTGTGTTCAAACCGCGAATAAAAGCTGCAGAAGAAATAGTTAAGCCGAACGGTAATTTGCAAAATTGATAACAGTCGCCGAAACAGAGAAAAGCTGTATATTTTCTACAATTCGGATGAAGTTGAATTTGCCAAAATCCCGATTTCAAATCTAATGTGGAATAAATAGCAGTGCCGTGAAATTTCTGTAAAAGTTCCTCTAATGTCTGTGGTCGATCTGTTTCATTAATAATAATGTCATTAATGTGACGTGAATCAAGTACAAGGCGAAGTGACCCATCTTTTTTCTTAACAATATGTAGCGGGTTTATGTACGGACTAACTGCTGGTTCAATAATTCCTTGATCAAGCATATCCTGCAATTCTTTTTTAACTTGTTCTCTATGAATATACGGGATAGGATAATGCTTAGCTTTAAATGTGTCGTGCTGTTTCACTTGAAATTCATACATAAATCCGGACATAGTACCAGGAATGTTGTCAAAAACTGGAGCTTGCTGTAAAAGAATCTTGTGTAACTGCGTTCGCTCGTCGTCTGTAGTTGCACTGCTCTCTTTAACCTTATCAGAAATCAATTGCATTACGTCGAAGTCAGCTTCGTCTGGAGTATTATAGTTGTGTACGTATGTATCCGTGAACAATGTAGGATTACAGTCTATGTCACGTGTTGCGGAAATGACCTCTGTGCGGTTAATTGTTTGCTCTTCCGCAGATACTGAGTGCTGAAATTCTAAAGCTAGTTGTACGTTTTCATCCTTTAACATTAAATAAGAATTCTGAAAATCAATAACTGCGTCGTGTTGTACCAGAAAATTCGTACCTAAAATAACGTCTGTTGTCAATAAAGGCACAATCCAAAAATTAGAGTGAAAAGTATGACCTCCAATACAAAATGATAAATGCGTCTGTAATTTAACGTCTACACCTTTACTCGATACTGCTCCTTTCACTTTTGTTTTGCCTAAAGGTAACGTCGGATAAGTGTTCTCTTTGTTGCACTCGTTGAAAGTCTCCTCATTAATTACTGATATAGGTGAGCCGGAATCAATTACTGCTGAGAATTTTGATGAACCAATTTTAATTTCGATAACAGGATGTGAAATAGTTTTCTGAATAACTGGTCTTTCCTGTAAAAGAGTGTCTCTGATGTCGTCAAAAGTAATTACATTTTCGTGAACAACATTTTGCGTGTCAAAGGTAGTGCTTGTGTTATTAGAAGATGCGTCCTGTGCAGTATTTAGTCAGATTCTATCTGACGTGTTATTATTATTAGGAGGATTCTGTGGCATTTCGACTATTTGAACTGTCCTATTACTTCTTCCAGGCGTGTTACGCTCTGGATGGTACCTACTGTCGGGTTCATTCATGAGAAAATGTTCTTGCGTATGATTTTGCTGTTGGTATGACCGACTGTTGTTAGATGTTCGCTGAAAATTGTCCTCATTATTTTTACGTTTGTCGTAATAGTCATTCCTATACGGTGCATTACGATAGGAATTGAAATACTGTCTTCTTTGTACGTAGTTGTTTCCTTGCTGACGTACGTTACTATTTGTTGGACCAGGGGCTATACGTCCACGCGGCGAAACATTAAAGCCTGGTTGACCTTGTGTATTCCATTGTTGGTTAGGTATGCTAACCGGCTGGTTTTGATGTTGTTGTTGTGAAACACCTCTATTGTTACTAAAGTGTTGTTCCTGTTGCTGAAAATTTTGACGGTATTGATAATTAGAATTTTGCCTGTTATTAAAGTTTTGGTAGTTGTCGTTCCTAAAACGTCTGTTATCTTTCCGATTGGAATTACGTCCCTGATCATAATTGCAGTACAGTTGTTGACCTTGGTTGTTACTCGAAAAGTTTTTGTTTATAAAAGAATAATCGGATTGCTGTACTTCCAAGAGCTGTAAAAGATCTCTGAATGCTGAAATGTTTTCTTTTTGCTGGCCCGTTAGAAGTGACACTCGTAATGACCGTGGTAATTTAGAGATGCATAGTTGTATAAGTGCGGATTCACTGTACGGTTCACTTAGGTACTGGTTTTGTTGTACCATGTGCTCAAAAAATTGCGTTACACTGGGAAAATTTGAGTTCTCGTAGTTTGGCAAACTAATTAGTTGGTCTTTAATTCCGCGCTGTGTCGTCTTCGACCAGTACGCTGACAGAAAAGCATTCTGAAATTCCTCTACTGAATAGCATTGCCTTGCGATCGGTCTCATGCGAGTTGCCGGTTCGCCTTCCAAAAAACTGCAAATAAATTCAAGTTTGTGTGTTACAGGCCAATTCGGTGGAAGAGCAAAGCTAAATTGTTGAATCCAATCCAGTGGGTGAATCTGCGTTCTATCGTTTTTAAAAACTTTAAACTTTCTCACTGACAGAAAATGTTTGTAGTCGAAATTGTCATCTCTGTGTGATGGAACAGGTTCAGGATCGTAAGAGAATCTATTGAACTGCGGTTGATCGGAATCTAAGTCCCGTACTCTCTGTAGATTACCCAAATTATACGCGCTGCGTGAGTCTGACACATGTTCATAAACTGGCGTCTGTTGTGGTATGTTATTAACTGACATGTTTTTCATCTCTGTTACTTCTTGTTGTAAATTTGATAACTTCCGACGTAACGTGTTGTTAGATGAATCGATTTCATTAATTGTCTGTTGTAAATTTTGAAATTCAGGTGTTTGGATAAAAGAAACCGGTGCAGTATCGTCTGATTTATTGTCATTAGTATTTTCGATAACATCAATACGACTGGCCAATTCATCACATTTTTCAGTCAGTATTTTAACCTGATCATCGGTTTTAGAATCAGACGCATTAATCTGTTTTTGCAACTTGCGCGTAGTTTCGCTCAGTTTTTTAACATCACCTTTGATAACATCACAATCCTGTGTTAGATCTAATTGTTCGAATCTATCTGTCACTGTTTGAATATTTACTGTGTGTGTATCTGTTTTTGATTTAAGGTCAGAAATTTCATCCCGTAATTCCGCGTTCAATTGTTCTATGGTATTAATTTTGTCGGACACTGTAGTAATATTATTGTCTACATACGTCTTCGCTTTCGCGAATATTTTACGTTTGTCCTCTTGTCTTTGTGCAGTGATTGTTTCCATGACTTGTCGTTTTACTTTGTTTTGATCCTGAATAAATCTGCGGAAACGCGTATCACTGTTCTGTATGTGCTGATTAAAGCGCTCGTTAATCTGAGTGTTCTGCTGTTTGAATTTCGCGTCTATCTTTGCGTCCACTGAGCGCGAAAGTTCTACCGTCATTGCTTTAAACTCGTCCCGTAATTGTGTAGCTTTTTCAGAGCATTGTTTAGCGACTCCGCTAATTTCGTCTCTGAGTGTTTCTGTTGCGGCTGTTTGCATTTCCCTTAATTCTTGTGCAACAGACTTTATTTCTTCGCTATTTTTTTGTGAACAAGCCTCAATTTCCACGCGCAACTGTTCCTTAGTGTCATGGCACTGCGCGGCAACGGCTGTAATTTGTTCACTAAGTTGTTTGACCTGTTCATTGAGTTGTTGTTTGAGATTTTCGTTATCTTGTTTGTTATCTTCCCTTTGTTTGTCTAATTTTTCGTTCTGTTGTTTGAAATTGTTGTCCATTTTCTCACTTTGCTGTTGTATCAAACTTGTCATAATTCGTACCAAGTCAAAATTAGCGTTTATATTCTCTGTGCTGTTTAGTGGTGGATCTAGAACTCTCTCGCTTTCCGTGACCATTTGGTCATTCTGTAATTTAGAAAAAGGTTTGTCAGTCGGATGTACACTGTCAGACATTATTTCGGAATTAAATAAATCCGCCCTACTTTGTGTGATCTGTTCATTTTCATTAGACAGATTTGTCTGTACATTACTTGAGTTTTCCGAATCGGGTGTGTTAAGCTGGGCAGCGCTCATTACAATAGAGCGTTCTGCGTCATCAATTGTCAAGTTAACAGACGAGACAATTGAGTTCGTTTGCTCATCATTAAGGTAAAAGTCATCATTAGTGGTTGGAATGCACTGATTGTTAGTGAACGCAGGATTGTCATCATTACGCTGCGTATCACAATTACTATCGGTCACGTTGTTTAAGTCGGTAATTTCATTCACAATACTTCGCGATACACTATTCACAGTCTTTCGCGGCATTTTTACAACAGTCACAAATATTCACAAAACAAATCGACACAGTGCAAAAGCAACACAAATACAACAAAGCAACAAACTGCCGTTGACCTGTAGAGAGAAAGTCACAATATTATTAAAAGCGTTGCGCTAAATCCTAATTATATCTAAGCAAACAAGAGCAGATATCTGACTGTTGCTCAAAAGACTCTCAACGAAATACGATCCTGGACTGGGTGTCGCCAAGTGTAACCTCCCCACAAAAATTTTGAAAGAAAGAAATAAGACAATATTTAATTATGAATCCTAATGGACATTGTGCTAAGCGTAACCTGCCCACAATGAAATGTACTGACAATGGCAACAAAAATGTGAAATTCGCAATCTGACTCAAATATAAATCCTTCAAAAAATTAAAGTCCATTCAGTGACAAGAAAATTCAATTAAACCGAAATATCGGTCTTTGGCCCTGTGTAAAACAATCAGAATTAAAGTCTTACCTCAAAATAAATGGATGTCACATATCTGCTCTTGTTGTTGCGCACCGCTTGGAGGAACTGCATTGCAAATAATAATATTCTCTTTTTTTGTGATTTTAGTGGAATTTTTCTTCAAAAGAAGTGGAATGAGATGGGAAGTGCAACGAAATCTTGAGTTCAATAAAAAATTAAATTTTTGAGAAAATGCTTTTGAAATAAAAAAATTATTATTGGGAGACTTGTTGGAGAATAATTACAATAAATAAAATTTTTCATTATCTAATGATTATATTAATTAACAGTATACCTTATTCCTCATCTTGACCAGTGTTGCCGACCGCCTACATCACACAACCGCACTGGGCTGCTACTACTGACCGACCGCTCTGCATGACGACTACAGACTCGCAACGACTGAACTGACAGACTCGCAACGACTAACTCCACAGACTCGCAACGACTGCTACTAACAGACTGAGAACCGCTCGCAACACTCGCGCGATCAAGCGCATACTCTCTGGTCACAGATGCTACAATGCCTCGCCATCGCTGCTATGTTACATACGTGTTTCAATAGTCGTAGACGTTCGAGATGATGTCACGTTGCTTCGTGATGGCATTCTCAGCGTCATCAACGACGGCTTCAATCAACATGGCTTTACACCGTTTCGTCGGTACAGAGAGGCCCGTTCTTCGGCGGCAACGTCCTTTGGGTGGGCTCGCACGATGAGGCCTTGCATTCGTTGGCGTTGTGTCGCCGTGATTTTCGCTTTATATCGTTTGATCTTTATGTCGATATCGCGAGAAGGATTATTAGCGCGACTGTACAGTTCTCTCAAACAGCGATAATAAAACTCAATAGTCTGTTTCTGCCAAAAGCTTTTTTGTCGGGCGTAACTCATGAGGGTGAGGCGTAATTTAGGCTTAGCACACTGAGTCCACCACTGGAGAACGCTATCGTAACGACGTCGTTGCCGCTGGAGCTGTTGCCACGTTATGTTCACCTCCTCTTCAAGTTGGGCATCCTGCAGAAGGCTGACATTCAACTTCCAGTAGCCTTTCCCGCGGTATATTTGCTGGCGGTGTAGTTTAAGGTAACACTGATACGCACAGTGGTCGGAGATGTTGACAGGAGCTGTGTCACAGTTCACAGCGTGTCGCAGGAGGGCCTCGGACACATAGATCCTATCCAGCCGACTGGCAGAATGACTGGTTACGAAGGTGTACGCTACCCGTTCACCGAGCAGTTGTTGTCATGTATCGTGAAGACGCGTGCCATGAATTAAATGTTCAAGTTCGATACATCTGTTCGTGATAGGAGTTTGGTCTCTGTCGTTAAGCACACAATTGAAGTCACCACCGAGGATGAGATGTGCACGATAAGCGCTAAGAAGAACGGGAACCTCGTTTTTATAAAATGTTGAGCGATCTCTCTTATGAGTGCTACCTGAGGGAGCGTACACGTTAACAATCTGCACACCATTCACTCGAAGAGAAATGCCACGACAACTAGGCAGCCGCTGCACATCCGTAAATGGTATACCGTCGCGCAGAAGTATGGCAGTGCCTACAGCATCCTGGAGATTGATGTTATCAATGAGAACGTAACCGGGCACTTCTAAGACTGTGACTACCTCCTGTAGGAGAGCAATGTCAACGCTGGTACCATACAAGAAATCAGTTAGCGAACGGAGTTTCACCGCACTTTGAATTCTATTGACGTTAAGTGTGGTAACGTTGTAGGTTTGGCTATCGCACATGATGGTTCAGAGGACAATGAGCTCTGTGTTGGATCGTCCTTCTCGACGTCTTTGAATCAAACTCGTTGGGAACGTCTGGAGTACTCAGACAGTGGAAATGTTGCAGCGCGATGATCATGCGCGAGAGCAGCTACTGCTGCATCTCCTCGTCCTGCTGCCACCACGGCTCATTGCTGTCGGGGTGCTGCGCGGTGCGCGCGCCGCCCTGCCCGCCACCGCCGGCTGAGTCTGTCAGCGTGGTCGCGTCCGCCTGGCCACCACGCGGGGCTGCGACTGACGTCAGCGAGTTCCTGCGGGAGCGCTGCTGCAGCTGCTCGCTGCTCTGTTCGCTCTTCCTCTTAGCCGTTGCGGTGCTCTGTTCCCTCTCAGCGCTCAGTAGTGCCTTCAGGTGTTTGGTTTGTTCACGAATGCGTTCTTGCCTCGCGGTGTCCTCGCAGCGCACGGAACAAGAAGGTTGAGGTTCAGTCTCGCTGCCACTTTCTGACATGTGTACGGGTTTCAAATCATCCGACTTTTCCTCTTTGCTACTATTCCCTTTGCTTCTCCTTCGGCGGCCTTTCTTCGTTTCTGCTGCAGTCTCTACCGATAGGGGCGGTTCAGGCAAACTGATCTGCACCCGCTCCTGTATCTCACACGGCTTAGTTTCAGAGGTGGCTGGCGCATCGCTGTTATCCAGCGGTAACTGCCCCGGTGAGGATGACGGTGCCGGATCGACGTCCGTCCTACCGCAAATGTCTTGGGCACTGCATTCCACCTGAACTGGCATCTCCGCCTCGCTAACACGTTCCGGCTGCCGAGGTGGTGGTACCGTCCCCGCGACTACCTCACTCAATAGCGGAACAAGTTTTTCACTACCATCTGCAGGACGTTCCCGTGGAAGTTGAAATGGACGTCGACGTGTACAGTTCATCCGCAGATGTTCTGTTGAATGGCAGATCGAACAGGTAGGGGGTTGTCCAATGTAAGTTACCTGTGCACGACAGCCGCCAATGGCAACATACGAAGGTATATGCTTTTTTAAGTCCACACGTACACTTCGCACCCCGCTGTTAACTTGGTAGCGATATGCACTCGACCATTTTTCATTGGTAACTGACAAAACAACGCCGTACAGTGACAGAGAACGTGCTATCAGGTCATTAGGGCACTCAGGTGGCACATTAAATACCCTGACGGTTCTCACTCCGTATCCCGAAGGCACGATTTGGACATTGCTAATACTGCCATCATTATGACGAAATGGTCTCACACCAGCATGCTCCTCAACGAATTTCTCATAAGTGTCACTCGAAATAAATTTGATAAATAACGAGTACTGCACAAAGTCCAACTGGAACGTGTTGACTATATCTTCCGGCAATTTCAGATCCTCAAAAACCACTCATGGATTTCGAAAGCCGTCGGTCGCAAGGCAGCGCGATCGAAGACACACTGAACTCTGTTCGCTCTGTTAATTGTCGACATCTTACTTACAACAGTGGTACAGAAACAAACGTTAACAGCGCTCGCACACGCCGCTCAGCTCTCCACCGCAGCACTGCTCGCGACGTAAACACTGGCCCGCGCTACCGCCCGTCACCGCGCGATGTGCACTGGCCGAGTGCCTGAGCACGACTGAACCATCTGAGCTACCGAAGCACGACTCTCGCCCGGTAGTCACAGCTTTACTTCTGCCAGTATCTCGTCTCCTACCTTCAAAACTTTACAGAAGCTCTCCTGCGAACCTTGCAGAACTAGCACTCCTGAAAGAAAGGATACTGTGGAGACATGGCTTAGCCACAGCCTGGGGTATGTTTCCAGAATGAGATTTTCACTCTGCAGCGGGGTGTGCGCTGATATGAAACTTCCTGGCAGATTAAAACTGTGTGCCCGACCGAGACTCGAACTCGGGACCTTTGCCTTTCGCGGGCAAGTGCTCTACCATCTGAGCTACCGAAGCACGACTCTCGCCCGGTAGTCACAGCTTTACTTCTGCCAGTATCTCGTCTCCTACCTTCAAAACTTTACAGAAGCTCTCCTGCGAACCTTGCAGAACTAGCACTCCTGAAAGAAAGGATACTGTGGAGACATGGCTTAGCCACAGCCTGGGGGATGTTTCCAGAATGAGATTTTCACTCTGCAGCGGAGTGTGCGCAGATATGAAACTTCTTGGCAGATAAAAACTGTGTGCCCGACCGAGACTCGAACTCGGGACCTTTGCCTTTCGCGGGCAAGTGCTCTACCATCTGAGCTACCGAAGCACGACTCTCGCCCGGTAGACACAGCTTTACTTCTGCCAGTATCTCGTCTCCTACCTTCAAAACTTTACACAAGCTCTCCTGCGAACCTTGCAGAACTAGCACTCCTGAAAGAAAGGATACTGGGGAGACATGGCTTAGCCACAGCCTGGGGGATGTTTCCAGAATGAGATTTTCGCTCTGCAGCGGAGTGTGCGCTGATATGAAACTTCCTGGTATTCACGTGACAGAGAAAATCCCTGACCCCGCCGGGAATCGAACCCGGGAACCCGGGCGCGGGAAGCGGGAACGCTACCGCGCGACCACGAGCTGCGGACTTTAAGCTGTCACTCTACCGTTCCACCCTCGAACGGCACGCGGGAAAAATAAGCACTTAAATGTTTCTGTGTGAGCGTTGATTTCTCTTATTTTATCATAATGATCATTTCTCCCTATGTAGGTGGGTGCCAACAGAATGTTTTCGCAATCGGAGGAGAAAACTGGTGTCTGAAATTTCATGAGAAGATCCCGTCGCAACGAAAAACGCCTTTGTTTTAATGATTGCCACTCCAATTCACGTATCATGTCTGTGATACTATCTTCCCTATTTTGATACAATACGAAACGAGCTGCCCTTCTTTGTACTTTTTCGATGTCATCTGTGCCGGCCAGGGTGGCCGAGCGGTTCTAGGCGCTACAGTCTGGAACAGCGCAATCGCTACGGTCACAGGTTCGAATCCTGCCTCGGGCATGTATTTGTGTGATGTCCTTAGGTTAGCTAAGTTTAAGTAGTTCTAAGTTCTAGGGGACTGATGACCTGAGAAGTTGAAGGCCCATAGTGCTCACTCCCACCTGATGCGGATCCCACAGCGCACACCAATACTCCAGAATAGAGCGGACAAGTGTGGTGTAAGCAGTCTCATTAGTACACCTGTTGAACCTTCTAAGTGTTCTGCCAATGAACCGCAGTCTTTGGTTTGATCTACCCACAATATTATCTATGTTGTCGCTCCAATTTGTGTTATTTGTAATTGTAATCCCTAAGTATTTAGATGAATGTACAGCCTTCAGATTTGTATGACTTATCGCGTAATCGAAATTTAGCTGATTTCTTTTAGTACTCATGTGAATAACTCCACACTTTTCTTTATTCAGGGTCAATTTCCACTTTTCGCACCATACAGATAACTTATCTAAATCACTTTGCAAGTCGTTTTGATCATCTGATGACTTTACAAGACGGTGAATGACAGCATCATCTGCAAACAATCTAGGACGGCTACTCAGATTGTCTCCTGTGTCGTTAATAGAGATCAGGAACAGTAGAGGGCCTATAACAACTCCTTGGGCAACGCCGGATATTGTTTCTGGTTTACTCGATGACTTTCAGTCTATTACTACGAACGGTGACTTTTCGGACAGTAAATCACGAATCCAGTCGCGCAACTGAGGCGATAATCCGTAGGCACGCATTTGGTTAGAAGACGCTTGTGAGGGACGGTGTTGAAAGCCCTCTGGAAATCTAAAAATATGGAATCAATTTGATATCCCCTGTCGATAGCACTTATTACTTCATGAGAATAAAGAGCTAGTTGTGTTTGACAAGAACGATATTTTGTGAATCCGTGCTATGTGTCAATAAATCGTTTACTTCGAGGTACTTCATGATGTTCGAATACAGTATATGTTCGAAAAACCTACTGCAAATCGACGAATGGAGGATTGTTTTCCAATTTTTCTACATTACTTTGACTTAATAACCAAATTTTATAACATGAAATTTTCGGAAAATAAATCTAAGGTATGGCTTTTAAAGAAAAATACCCAGTACATTCGAAAATAATTCTGAACGGAAAATCATCAGAACAGGCATCTCAAAATCAGTTCATAGGATGTGATACAAGTTATGAGTATTACAAAGACACCTCCAATAAGGTAAAAAGGTTTATAATTGTACATGGCTTATACATAGAACACTAACCAACAAAGCCAGGAAAGACACAAAGAGAAATTTCTACTAAGTAGTGGCAGAATCTGTACTCGTACACTAAGGTGAGACCCAGACAATAACAAAGAATGTCCAAGGAAGGTTATAGTCAGCTGATATAAAATTTTAAGAAAAGTTAAAATGTGTACTCCGTGATTTCAATAAAGGATTATAAACAAGGGAAGGAAATAAATATATTTTTCATGAATGAAAAACTAGAATATAGGATAACGAAATGAAAGAAACATAGTGAAACTGGAAGTAAAGGTTCCGCTGGGGCCGATGAGCATCTGGGAGTGGTCGTTAAAAGTTGAAGATGGGATGCATGTGAGCAGCAGCATAGGGACCTGGTGACGAAACAGAAACTTCTTTATTGATGGCTAATTATAACGCCTGAATACCACCATGTACCTGGCTGTCGACAGACATTAGGATGAAGACAAAAAGCCTTTAATTAATCCACCCAACACATGCATCACTCAAGGTGGTTTCTGTCCGGACGTGATTACCTGGCGCCATTGCGGCGGGAAAGCTACGGCAGATTATGGCGAACGCTTGCAGCTCGAGACACGGCACACTGAGCTGGTACCTCCGGTGTGCCACTAACGGAAGGACAGCAACAGTCAAGCACCATTCGTGGCTTTATACAGCACGGGAGTGGCGTCGCACCGACACTGCGAAAGTGTTGCCGAGAGTCGAAGTTTGGACTAACGCTGAAGAGCAGCGCCGATCGGCTGGTGTAGTGTTGGCTGCTCAGGCTGGGTACACGGGCGGAGGTCCGTGGATCGCGACCCGAATACGGCAGTAGTGATGGCAGTGGCTCCGGCTGACATACACTACGGGTCGCACATCTGCCAAGCTAGCCGAATGCTGGTGAGCTGGTTCGGGCGGATTTTTACGCTGCTACAGTGACGTAGCGTGTGACGCCTGATTATAAGGAATGAAGGTTACGAACCGCTCTCTTAATAGGCAGCAGGTCGAGCTGCATTTCTTCTGGCTACATGCCTGGTTTCTGTTGTGGACTGGCAAGACAGCCAATCCACTATGACAGGAAGCCGAAAGGCACGCGTTAAGCTCACGCAGGCCGGCGTGAGGTCTGGAACAGGACAACTAATGGAGACTAGCAAATAAAGTACGTAGCTTCTGGAATACTTAACTTTAATCCATAATTGGTGAACATCGGTCTGACGGTACATGCATCACAAGATAAATAGCAAATGATAATGGCGCCTTGCTAGGTCGTAGCAAATGACGTAGCTGAAGGCTATGCTAACTATCGTCTCGGCAAATGAGAGCGTAATTTGTCAGTGAACCATCGCTAGCAAAGTCGGCTGTACAACTGGGGCGAGTGCTAGGAAGTCTCTCTAGACCTGCCGTGTGGCGGCGCTCGGTCTGCAATCACTGATAGTGGCGACACGCGGGTCCGACGTATACTAGCGGACCGCGGCCGATTTAAAGGCTACCACCTAGCAAGTGTGGTGTCTGGCGGTGACACCACAGTTTCGTCGCTCATACGGCATTGACGCTAAAAGTATCAGGAATTCACTCATCTCATCTCGAGGTTCGCTGTCTGGTGCCTGGCTGTCTTCAGTTTGTGCCTGATTACCGTCCTGGTGGTCTGTCCTGGTTTTAAGGCCCCTTTAACCGCTTCCCTTTATGTTATTGAAAGTATGGCGGCTGAAAGAGTAGTCAGGCGTGTAATACGTTCTCGTAAAGGAAAGAAATGTAGAGAAAGATCAAGGATGTAATATCTTCTGTGAAGACGAACAGACTACAAACCTACTGCTCGGGGTGATGACAACAGAAGCCAGGTAATCACGCGACCCTCCACTGCAAGCGAAATCTTGGCAGTGAAGCGGTGCGCTTGTGCCTGTCGGTTGTTGGAATTTGAGCGGTAAAGTAAGCAGACATACAGACATGACAGAACATTAGAAAGGAGCAGTCGTATTTGGACGTGCCCGTGACCATACTGTGACGGAAATAATCGGTTTGGTAGTATATAACAGCGGAATGTTCAGAGACACTCGAAGGAATGATGAACTACTTCCATCTACATAACATGGCGTAAGAACAGGGACTAGAGACACGTGTAGTAAATGTTGCTGGTGAAACTCGATTACAGATCATTCAGGAATTGCTGTCACTGACATCGGGTCAAACAGCTTCCGAGCAAACACTGCTAAGGAAACCCCTTGCGCTGAACACCTGGAGACCAGTACTTCGGAAAGGGCAGAACGGCACAAATACCTGCACGGCTTCAATGAACCAAACGACACGAAATTGAACAGCTCGCTGGAGACATGCTGAGTAGTCCGACCAGTCGAGATTTGACTCTTTCCAAATAACGCAGTGTGTCTAGCGAACCGATGGACCTATGCTTTTACACGACGATATGTGTAGTTCAGGTCCAAGGCGATTCTGTAATATTTTGGAGATGTTATAACCTCCCCCTCACTTATCGACCTTAATGACAGTAAAAATTAAACAGCGTGTACCTAGTGGAAAGTTGGGAAAACCAATCGTCACCGAAGTTAATTTTTCGGTAAAGAGGGAGGAAAGGGTTACATCTTAATGAATGGAAAAATGCAAATGAAATTGGTGGAAATTAATTTTGAGAAAGGGTAAAATTAATAAAAATGTAAATGTGCGGTCATTACGTTAACAATTAATTGGCGTTAATTAGATATTTGAGATTTGGGTGAAATTACGGTCGCCAGTCCTATGGACAACTACTATAATAACTGAAAATGAAAGATTAATGCACATATAATTAGCACTAAAAGCATGGCAACTGAAGGTTGACACGTGTTGTGTGAAAACTGAATGTTTGTCAGAAGTAATATATTTCGCTATACTCTGACTTAATTTAACAAAAGAATTAATGAAACCGGAAAACTGAAAGTTGATTTAGTGACTGAAATTAATAGTGAACTTTATTTCTGAAGCACTACGAAATTCAATAAAATAAGGTTAGTCTAGGGCTACCTCAACAATCATTTCGAAAGCTACTTGAATCTACGCAATTTAGTAATAAGAGGTTTAACTTTGAACTTAAATTAAATGATTCTGAGCAAATAACAATAGTAAAATTTTGTACGTACCAAGCTGAGCTGCAGTCACAGGTAAGCTAAAATATGGTAACAAAACTCGCACTCTTAATTTGTCCTTGTGTAATCTAAATATTGTAGCCAGCTATGAATACTTTAACTGAACTTTGAGATTAAAGCAGTGAAGTGGAATGATATTACTTTAATGCTGGCGTATGAATTTCAACGACACTCGGGTTCATTCCAGAAAAGGAAGGGACCCTGCTTGGTAATACAATTGGGACAATAAGCAACAAAGGTTCATGCTAAGATGCTGTAATTTTGTGATGCAACAGTTCGAAAAGCTGAGGTCTGCCATACAGTTCTAAAACTTTACGTGCTTTTAGTCTTCCTTGTTGGTTGATTGAAGGTTTGCAGTCGTCGACCGGGGAGGTGGCGACAGTCACTCATTGTGAGCCGTCGCTGTTGCAGAAGCTGGATGTTGGCGCGCCTTCTTCTCGACACGGTCACCAGGCGAAACGGGCTCTTGATGTGCGCCAGCTAATGCTTCCCGTCCGCGACACCGTGTCAGAAACTATCATAGCAAGTCGGGCGCAATTACAAGCTGCCAAATCCCGAAAGCGCGGCAACTCGCGGGAGCGTCACTCAACACACCTGCTCCACCGCCCCACTCCAGTCAGACTCTCCTCTGCACGCGCTCCACGCGACCGAGTTCACAGTACCAAAGATCCTAAACACTTTGGTTCTCCACACGACCTATCGATGTATTCGTTCGACAGCATAGTTGTCCCTAGGCCAGACCCAGCGTAAAAATACAAATAATATTTACAAAACAAACCAATTAAACATCGACAAATAGTAAGAGATTTTACAATACATGAAGACACAAAAATGTCATATCTTCAGGTAACAAAATAAGGAAAAAAAATTATAGTACAATAGATGGAAACAGGAGGATATGCATTTCCGGCGTTACAATGTTTTTCGTACCTGGACTCACTCTTTCAGTTTGTGGCGAACGTGACACAGGACGATTATTTCAGTATTCCAGGTAACCAAAAGTTACCCATTCTTCTACATCCTTACGATGAGAATTCTGAAGACACTCGTGTCATTCAAGGTGCCAGCCTGAAACAGAGATATCGTTGTTATTGTCGCACTGATCTTTATATGATATCATTTTTCTTTCTTCACTTACACTGCGTAAAATATCCCTCAGGTTGTTAATGTTTGTCTTATCACAACCTGTAGAATTGTATTGTGTTTCCCACATGTGTAGATGATAGCCTGGGTCGTAATTGTGAAGCGATTCTGTATTTAAGGTAATGCGATGGCTGCAGTATTGGCGGTGACTTCATCGACCACAGCTGGCGCACCGCACCCTGCGCACAGCTATGCGGGAGGCGTAACCTCCCACCCACCAGTGCGCAGTCAAAGAGCTTGCTCTTTCATCGCTCTTTGTCTCCGATCATGCCATACACACCAACACAGAGCGCCGAATCCACCTGATCTGACTCGCGACTCTAATTGGCCGGCTACGCTAAGCAGCTAAATGCAGAACCTTATCCCCAAACTCAATGTATCTTCAGGCTTGTATCAACCATAGTACAGAAAACTGTACTATGCCTGCAGTGGGAAAATACTTCGACGTAGCACGTCGCCACTAACCATTACTACCAGTCACAGACTATTGGACCGTATCAACACTGCTGTCACTGACAGGAACATCGCTATCCTCGTAAGTAACTCAACTCCACAGAACAACTTACAATTCCGCGTATGTATATCTTAGTTATTAAGTATAAATATTGTAAATGCATTTGCTAACGTGTTACCCTTTTGTTGATTACCGACTGACTTTCTAGGCGACCTCAGACACTAATACACCTGTCTGGTGATTTACCTGTGGCAGTTGTCGATAATTCATATAACACTGTAAAATAAAAACAGTATAATGACGGTACCGACGTTAAAGAAATGTATTATGACTGTGGCCTCACATTATGAAAAAAAAATTACTTTTCATAATTTTTGTGTGGAAAATATTCTACCGTGTCTTTAATTTGTGTATACTACGACAACTTCTCAAGAGCAGTCGCTCACTGCACTTATTAAGTGTCAGATCCAACTAATCAGCTGCTTCCTAACTACTGTTGGCAAACTGATGGACGTGCAACACACGCAGCAAACAACGAAGACTGAAGCAGAGAATGCCAGCGATCAGCTGACACCCTTCCCTGCAAAACAAGAGGAATCAACAAAATGTTGCCTGCAGCACCAGCAGTATTTTTCTGCGTAACGTATATCAGGTGAATCACGACGCTCTTTCATTGTTTTTTCGTGGGTAGTAGCGCATATTTTTAGGTTTTATAGGAAGTTGTTCTCTGAGCTGTAGGCCACAGTATCAAAGAACTATAAGAATTTCTATGTAATTACAGTACAAACGTTGTATAACATACTATTTCTCGAAGTTGTAGAGTAACCAGACCGTGTTCACTGTCTTAGTCATACATGTATGCTAACGCTTTATGCTAAAATTTTAGAAAAAACTAGTTGGTACAAAGCACCCGTGTTAGGTGTCAGGCATATCCAACACCTTCCATGAAAACCCTGACATGATAAGCAAATCCAGTAGTATGTCACATAGCTCCGAATAAATCGTGACATTAAATTAACCAAAGTAATACGAGTAACGAGTGAGCAAATGGAATACCAGAGACTAACACAAGAATGCCTAAAAGCATGTCATACCTTCCCACCGTGAGACAGACGCAGTTTCGACGGGAGAAACGAGAACAGAAGCTGAGAGCAGAGTCGCGTTAAGCTGGAAGGCCCTACGATAAGGGACGGACGGACACCCACGTCGCCAGATAACCGCTAGGACCACACCACCTGCAAGTTTTAGCGTGAGACTTTTTCGTGTCTCTGTTACGTCAAGACCACCCCCCAGCCAATGTTAAAAGCTAGAGCCCTCTAGAAGAATCTTACGATAACACAAAAAGGGCTGCACCACCCGCAAGTTTTAGCGTGAGACTTTTTCGCGTCTCTGTTATGTCAGGACCACCCCCAGCCCATGTTAATAGATAGAGCCCTCCAGAAGAACAGTATAGATCTTACGATAATGCTAAAAGGACCACACCAGCTGCAAGTTTTAGCTTGAGACTTTTTCGCGTCTCTGTTACGTTGCAAACTTTAAAAAACATTGCCCCACCATGAAAAGCATAACGTGTCTCATTGGATAGACAGAATTTTTGTAGGCGGAGCTTAAGGTTAACATTGAGACCCTGATTGGTTAGATGAAAACACAGCCAGATAGTTTTTTATTTAAACCAACTTCGGTAAATTGTAATAAGGAGAAGTTAGGAGGGAGTTGCTTTGGAGACGGCGAGGTGAGCAGAGCTGTGCTGCCCGCCGCCCCCTGACGAACACCGACAAGGTAATGGATGCAAGCGATGCCGCATAACAGCGCATAAAGCTTCACTCAGAACTGCAGATGTCTCATTTGATACACCCCCTTTTTGCGTAATACTAGTGTCGATCGTCAATTAAAGCTCATGGTGTTCACATTTGCCACATGAAGTAAAAATCTGAAATGCGATGATTTTTCTGTTATATAGTTACTGAGAAGCCACATCAGCCACTGTAATTTACGACAAGTTAGATAAGTAATTAAAGATAATTGAGGTTCACTGTAGACCATTTTGATAGTTTTCTCTTTTGTGAAACTTAATTTAAACCTAGATTATAGATGTGATATGGCATAGGTCATCCTTCGATCCATTGTAGAACTTGGAAACCCATTCAGGGAATATTCGTTCACGTTTTTGTTGAACGCAGTTGGTTTTTACCATCCTGTATTAAAACATTTCCTTTTATCAATAGTGCAATTTATAAACAATGTTTTTTGAGTAGAATAAAAATTCCCTTGGTTTACGTAACTGCATTTTCGACGTTATTTTACCAGCTAACTAAAAATAGGAAAGCCTTGAACTCTTTCCACTAAATTTAGTTAGTATTAAGATTATTTTACAGGGAGTGCAGTGGAGCTGACGCTGAAATCATTAAGTATTTGGTTATATCATCGCTAGTCTCACTGAACTCTTCTGAATTCTACATGTCATGTGTGGTCTGGCGTCTCCTTACCAGCAACAGGTCCCAGGTTCAAACTAGTCAATTCCCTAAAAAACACGCTCAGAGCGTCGTTGCGCGAAATTGGTAGGGAGACACGATATAGAACAAACAGACACCACACAGAATGTTAGACCTGTAGTGTTAATGAGTTCCTTGTATATGAAGAAACATATTGAAAAATATAATCTTGAAATAAGTTACTAACAAATCATTACACTGCATTACAAATAAAACACCAGATGATGTTCTACATTGTCAAACATATTTTACCAATAATATGAAGTTAAAATTTTTTAAAGAATTTGTCTCCCCTTCTTTTCCGTTAAACCATCGTAGAGGGAGCTGTGTAAGCGCCAGACCGGACACAGCACCAGGCAGATGTGTCCTCCATCCTGTCGTTTCGGGTTCGAAACTGTTAGCGCGTCGCCAGCTGACGTAGTGTACGAGTTTTAAAGCATCCTATACAACGCGCCGAAAATGGCTGAAATATGTCATTAAAAATTTCAAACAATTACTGTGTGCAACGCCACTGTGTTCATTCAACAGTTCATCCGGGTTGTCAGTCGGTGTATGTAAGTCTCAAGTTCTTTTAGCGCAATCAAATAACAAATGGAGTCCAATGCAATGGTTTCATGTGTTCTCCCAATGTACGAAATTCATGTTTGATTTTTATATTGACAGCAAACTCCGTTGTATTATCCCGCCAATAATGTTCTTAACACTGGATTACAGTACCAAGTTCCGCTCAGTTTGGCCAGTTTATTAACTGTTCACTCCCGATTTCATATTGCTTTTTGTCGATGCTGGATTTATACGTTAGGCTAAAACGTTTTGCCGAGTTCACAATTTTACGTTTCTGAAGATTTAAAGCACCATTCCAAATGCTACACCACTTTTAAATCTTATCATGAACTTTCTGAAAATTATGTAGCTTCTTTCACACAGTACTTCATTACAGACGATTGAATCGTATGCGAAAAGTCTAAGTTGACTATTAATACAGGGTTATTACAAATGATTGAAGCGATTTCACAGCTCTACAATAACTTTATTATTTGAGATATTTTCACAATGCTTTGCACACACATACAAAAACTCAAAAAGTTTTTTTAGGCATTCACAAATGTTCGATATGTGCCCCTTTAGTGATTCGGCAGACATCAAGCCGATAATCAAGTTCCTCCCACACTCGGCGCAGCATGAGTTCGAAAGCATCGTTGATGCGATCTCGCAGTTCTGGCACGTTTCTTGTAGAGGAGGTTTAAACACTGAATCTCTCACATAATCCCACAGAAAGAAATCGCATGGGGTTAAGTCGGGAGGGCGTGGAGGCCATGACATGAATTGCTGATCATGATCTCCACCACGACCGATCCATCGGTTTTCAAATCACCTGTTTAAGAAATGCCGAACATCATGATGGAAGTGCGGTGGAGCACCATCCTGTTGAAATATGAAGTCGGCGCTGTCGGTCTCCAGTTGTGGCATGAGCCAATTTTCCAGCATGTCCAGATACACGTGTCCTGTAACGTTTTTTTCCCAGAAGAAAAAGGGGCCGTAAACTTTAAACCGTGGGATTGCACAAAACACGTTAACTTTTGGTGAATTGCGAATTTGCTGCACGAATGCGTGAGGATTCTCTACCGCCCAGATTCGCACATTGTGTCTGTTCACTTCACCATTAAGAAAAAATGTTGCTTCATCACTGAAAACAAGTTTCGCACTGAACGCATCCTCTTCCATGAGCTGTTGCAACCGCGCCGAAAATTCAAAGCGTTTGACTTTGTCATTGGGTGTCAGGGCTTGTAGGTAAGGCTTCTGCCTTTTCCGTAAGATTTTCCAAACCGTCGGCTGTGGTACGTTTAGCTCCTTGCTTGCTTTATTCGTCGACTTCCGCGGGCTACGCGTGAAACTTGCCCGCACGCGTTTAACCGTTTCTTCGCTCACTGCAGGCCGACCCCTTTGATTTCCCCTTACAGAGGCATCCAGAAGCTTTAAATTGCGCATACCATCGCCGAATGGAGTTAGCAGTTGGTGGATCTTTGTTGAACTTCGTCCTGAAGTGTCGTTGCACTGTTATGACTGACTGATGCGAGTGCATTTCAAGCACGGCATACGCTTTCTCTGCTCCTGTCGCCATTTTGTTTCACTGCGCTCTCGAGCGCTCTGGCGGCAGAAACCTGAAGTGCGGCTTCAGCCGAACAAAACTTTGTGTGTTTTTCTACGTATCTGTAGTGTGTCGTGACCATATGTCAATGAATGGAGCTACAGTGAATTTATGAAATCGCTTCAATCATTTGTAATAGCCCTGTATTATCTACTGGGTCATTAATGTACAACATGAAGAGCAAGGGTTCCTGGGCACATCTAAAGTATCTTATACATCTGCCGATGGCTCTTCATGCAAGCTAACTTTCTGCATCCTTCATACTAAAAAAAATTGTCAGTCCAGTCACAAATATCGGTTGGTATCCATTATGATCGTACTTTTGATAATAATCGTAGATGTGGCACGAAGTCAAATGTTTTTCGGAAATCAAGAAATAGTGCATCTTCTATCTAACTGCCTTGATGCAAGGCTTTAAGATGTCGTGTGAAATAGGTTCGTGTTGTGTTTTATTATCAACTTTTTTCAGATTTCATACAGGTTGATACGGAGATCATTTTGTTGTAGTTATCTGATTACGTTTGACCTAACAATATGTTCTAAGATTATACAACAAATCGATTCCAGCGATGTATGAGGGTAACTTTCTTTTTAAGATAGTGGCCTGGTGAAATAGTAGACATACTGAAGAACATATCTGATTGTGATAAGGAGTTTCGGAGGCTGAAGGTCAACTTTCGCAATGAAACTCTTCAACTTCACTAGAAGACGTAGATGGTACATCAGAACAGCAAATGACAATCAGTGCAGCTGCGATGTCAAAGGATAAATAAACTGAATAGGAGACAGAACCCCGGCCTCAACTGAGACAACATGCAGCGTGTAATGTATTTCCCCTGATTCCACGACCAATAAGGTATGCCACTTCTCACGTTACAAATGAACACTCAACTTTCAAATTATTCCTTCTTCCATCAACTGAGAATATTTTACTGGCCCGTTCTAATGCTGGAGGTATGCGTTTATATGGAGATAAGTGGAAAAAAATTTGATGTTCTTGGCCTACATGCTTCCATAGGTCTGTTTTTATTAGCATGAGTTAGGACACAATGAGTCTACTGGAAGTTTATGGTACGAGTACAAAGGCTGCCCAGTTTTCAGAGCTACAATATCACTAGAAATATCCCAAAAGATGTCATAGGTTGTTCAATTTTATGATCGTGAGACAAGACTAAAAAGGTGTGAACAATACAAGTTTGCACATATATTGAGGGAGACTTGGCTAGAGATATTACCTAAACTGTACAGTCACAATTGTTTGTTCCAGAAGACTAGTAATGTGTTGAGTTCAGAGGAAACTGCCCCTTCCACCAGTACATGATACGGAAACCGGTAATATATGACATCAAGTATGGGGTACATTGTGACAGAGAAACAAGCTATATTTTGAGTATTCATCCATATATTGGGAAACGACCAGATAGTGCCCCTGAAAACAAGTTCTAAGGGTTGTAACTGACTTTTCCTGTGGTCTGATATGGCACAACGTTACCTGCAACAAACTGTGTTCAAGTCTACGTCTACGTGAGTACTCTGTTATTCACAACTAAGTGCCTGGCAGAGGGTTCAATGAATCACCTTCAAGCTCTCTCTCTACAGTTCCGCTCTCGAATCGCGTGCGGGAAAAACGTACACTTAAATTTTTCTATGCGTGCCCTGATTTCTCGTATCCTATCGTGATGATAATTTCACCCTATGTGGGTGTGTGCCAACAGAGTGTTTTCGCTATCGGAGAATAAAACTGTTGATTGAAATTTCATGAGAAGATCCCGTTGCAACGAAAAACGCCTTTGTTTTAATAATTGCCACTTCACGTATCATGTCTGTGTCACTATCTCCCATATTCCGTCATCTGTCAGTCCCACCTGGTGCAGATCCCACACCGCACAGCAATACTCCAGAATAGGGCGGAAACGGGTGGCGTAAGCACTTTAGTAGACCTGTTGCACCTTCTAAGTGTTCTGCCGATGGATCAAAGTCTTTGATTTGCTCTGCCCACAACACTATCTACGTATTCGTTACAATTTAGGTTATTTGTAATTGTAATCCCTAAGTATGTAGTTGAATTTAGAGCCTTCAGATTTTTGTAACTTACCACGTAATCGAAATTCAGCGGATTTCTTTTAGTACCCATCAGGATAACTTAATACTTTTCTTTATTCAGTGCCAGTTGTCATTTTCGCACCATACAAATATCTTATGTAAATCATTTTGCAGTTCGTTTGGGTAATCCGATGACATTACAAGATGGCAAATGACAGCATCATCTACAAACAATCTAAAACGGCTACTCAGATGTCTCCTATGTCGTTAATATAGATCAGGAACAGTAGAAGGCCTATAACACTTCCTTTGGGAAGTGGATGACTTTCCGTCTATCACTACGAAATGTGACATTTATGACATGAAATCACGAATCTAGTCACACAACTGAGGAGACATTCCACAAGCACACAGTTTGCTTAGAAGACGCTTGCGAGGAACGGTGTTGAGAGCCTTCTGGAAATCTAAAAATATGGAATCAATTTGACATCCCGTGTCGATAGCACTCATTACTTCACGAATATAAAGAGCTAGTTGTGTTGCACAAGAACGACATTTTCTGAATCCGTGCTCACTATGTGTCAATAAATCGTTTTCTTCGAGGTAATTCATAAAGTTCGAACACAGTGTATGTTCCAAAACCCTACAACAGATCGACGTTAGTGATATGGGCTTGTAGTTCAGAGGATTACTCTTACTTCCCTTTTTGGATATTGGTGTGACTTGAGCAATTTTCCAGTCTTTAGGTACGGATCTTTCTGTGAGCGAGCGCTTGTTTACAATTGCTAAATATGGAGCTATTGTATCAGCATAATCTGAGAGGAACCTGACTGGTATACAATCTGAACCAGAGGCCTTGCCTTTATCGAGTGATTTAAGCTGATTTTCTGCACCGATGATATCTACTTCTACGTTTCTCATCTTGGCAGCTGTTCTTGATTGGAAATCAGTAATATGTATTTCGTTTTCATTGGTGAAGGAGTTTCGGGAAACCGTTTTTAATAACTCTGATTTTGTGGCGCTGTTATCAGTGGCTTCACCGTTGTTACCGTGCAGTGAAGGTATTGATTGCGTCTTGCCACTGGTGTGCTTTAAATATCACCAGAATCTCTTTGGGTTTTCTTTTAAGTTCCAAGACAGAGTTTTATTATGGAAATTATTACAAGCTCTGATGAGGAGAGATATCACAATGATTGGAACTGTGCGAAAAGACAAATTCACCTACAAGAATCACCTTACCTACACATGAATAAACTGTTGGTACATGTTTGACACAGTATAGTAAACTCAACACACACATAATTATAATATTTAAATATTGTATTTTTGTACTACTCTGTTATGCAGTTTGAACGATTATTACATTAAACTATATAAATTATAATAATTTTATTTACGATTTCAATACACGTGAAAAAGTATACCAACAGGGAAGCGGAAAAAGGCTGAACCTTTTTTGACCAGAACTACTTAAGTGTTTGTGCAAAATAATCACCATAGTAGAGTTTAGTGGTAATGTTGAGGAGAAGAGTGATAAAATTGTTATTACCTTCACGTGTGGCTGCAATGCGGCAAATGATTAATATTAATAAGAAGTTGTTGGTTATAAAGTTACACCTCACATAAAATCAAAAATAAATGTCACATAAGATTACCCGCCAAGAGGACAAGAAAAAAATATTATCAGCCGTTATCGATGAGAATTCAGTAGGAGCACCAGCAATGGTGGATACTTAAAATTATATGCGTAATAAATAATGACTAGTAATCATCGCAATTACTGCAATTATGGCGTGCAAGTACGGCGTACGCAGTAGTCGCGAAACGAGTCAATTTGTAGATCGGCGAGAACAACTTAATAAGAGTCATTTTTAATGTTCGGACGTGAGGTAACGGCAGGAAACTTTCTCATGTGCAGAAATGAATAACTGCGTATTTGACAGTAATTAATTGTATATATTTTTGTGCACTAGTTGGCATTGGCGAACTTCGCATTATACATGTAGTTCAAACTGGTACCTAGAAGAAGGGCGTGTCCGGTTAGATCAAGATGTTACGGCTAGTTCAACCGGGTACATAGAACAAGGGCGTGACACTTTAAATCAAGATTTCTGATGGGTATTTTCTTACACTATTTGCAATTTAGTGACGCAGCGGGCAAATGAGTTGAATGCATAAAAACCAAGCTTCACCTAGTCTTCAAGTAACACGATCAGAAAACATAAGACAGCTCACTATAGTTAACGACAAAACGAAGTACGTAGGCGAGGAGACATGTGAAAACCAACTACCGCAACCGTTGTCAGAAAGTAAACCAGGCAAGTTCAATGACTGTTCTGAAGCAAAATCGTAGTCTTTCGATTTAGAGAGGTGCTGTAAGGAAAGCTGATGGAGACGGCGAATGCTACGGTCTTGAATCTCGACGTCAGTATGGTCGTTCATATCATAACCAGTGCCCAACGCAAAGATATCGCAAATGGATTCGTGAACGTCACTTCAAGTGTACAAGTCTTTTGGTTTGCAGTGGTATTGCAGTGACTACTGACATCCGCAGACCTATGCTTTCCATGAAGTTTCAAGGTACCTGTAGCACCGTTTTGGGAAAAAAATACAGATTGTTACGCCCCTTCGGTGACGAATTTAGCTAATGACGGAGCCCGTTGTGCCAAATGACACCGATGGGGGCTCTGGGCATTCTGTGCAATCAATCTGAAACGTCCCCTTAGAAAAATTAATGAATTACTGTGCTGATAAACCTCTTACATTATTTGATTTCCAAACAGCTGAGAAAAACTGAACGTACTCAGACATTACTCTCTTTACTTATTCTGATCAACACTAAACTGACACACAATATTTTTTTAGCGCTACGCAATCTGACTTTGAATAATCCCTACAAGAGAATGGGCCTGACTAAATTAACCTATGTTTCACAAATCACTTACCTCACAAAAATCTTCGTTACTCGAACTACTGCAATACAGCGAGCGCCACTACCTCCAGCTTAATAAATGATTCAAACTACTGAAGGCACTAACTACTGATAGGCATAGTTAGCAAATGAAAGATTTTGATAGAGAACAAACAATGTATTTACCTTAATAGTGTTCAAAACTCATAATATATATATCAGTCCATGATATCCAAAATTACAAATTTACTGCCCCTGATGGACACACGTCCAGATCGTGCGCTCTGAATATTCCGCCGTCTCTCTCCCCACATCCACCACTGCTGGCGGCTCACCTCCAACTGCGCAACGCTACGCGCTTTTAACATCCAGCTGCCCAACACTACAATGGCAGACCACAATGTAAACTAGCCACAGACTGCACACAGCACAGCCAGTGATTTTCATACAGAGCGCTACGCGGCATTAGCAATAAGAAAACCTAAACAGCCTACTTACAAATTTAAGTGAATTACCGAATCCCAAAATTTGAAATTTTCTGGACAGGAAATTGCATCCCATTCCTGTTGCGACGAGACGAAACTACAGTCGTTCTGCCATAATTGTGGCTTCTTTGATTGGTGTGGAAGACGGTTCAACTGGACTACAACATATGGAACATTAGTTCATTTCATCATATGTATCATAAAAAGATTTACCTAACCTGATATATCCTTAGCCACAGGAGTGCTTCATAGCTTATAACTGTCGTTGACTATCAAAGTATAACTTGACGTGCCCAATTACAAGTCTTCTCTTGAAATACAATGCTCAACATTTCCAAAAGTACATTTCCATCTGAGACTTGAGTAACGCTTTGGTCCTACTCAGTAGTGCTGACTGCTTCATCTGAGGTCATGAACTGGGCAGAGCATGCTCGGTTTCATATTGACCTCCGTGCAGGGGCGCTGCTGTGACGTGTGAGACGGCGCGTCTGCTTCGGCCTATTCCATTTGTCGCTGCGGACTGCAGTGAGACATTCCTAACGTCTATGGTGTCGATTTGCATTGACAACTGTGGTATGGCACCACAATATTTGAACTATACCACAACTGCTGCAGCTTTCATGTTTATGTCCGCTGTCTGAACTCATGACAGCTTGTCCTCATCACTGCTGTAGGTCAAAGATAAAAAGTGTCCATTTGTTGTTAAAACTATTTATTATTAACGAGTTTCTGGCGTGATCCACCACCGGAATAAAGTGGTTTTAATAGTTTGTGGCCTGCTGTTATTAGCGGCAAAAACACGGTGATAACGGGGCGCTCTGTATTCGAACAATGGTTGCAGGCTTCCTGCGTGACTTCATGTCGCAGATTAAAATTATCCATCCTGTGATACCCATCGGTGATGGAATAGAGCTAGGGTTGTCAGGTCTGAAAGCTAAAAGATTTCAAAATGTTGAGATTGTCGGAAGAAATAAAATTATAACTCGAGATGTTACTTCTTGTTTTTAAAGTCAACAGTTTGCACAAAGACCTAACATTTTCGTCATATAACTGATTGGCACTTTTTACGACGCCACATCTATTTGTTGCTAGGTTTTATTCAATGCGCCAATTTGGATCATTAAGTAGTATTCATACACGCTATAAAATTCAAACAATTAGCATCTAACCTGGTTGTACGTTCATTCGTTAATTATAATTATTTAATGAAAATCATCAAAAACAGATACATTACAAGTTACTGACTTGCACTACAAGATACACTGAAGAGCCAAAGAAACTGGTACACCTCCTAATACCGTGTAGGGCTCCCGCGAGCATGCATATGTGCGCAGCACGACGTGGTATGGACTCGACAAAAGTCTGAAGTAGTGCTGGAAGGAAATGACACCATGCATCCTGCAGGGCTGTCCAGAAACACGCAAGAGTACCAGGCGTTGGAGGTCTATGGTGAACAGCACGTTGTAAGGCATCCCAGACATACTCAATGACGTTCATGTATGGAGAGTTTGGTGGCCAGTGGAAGTGTTTAAACTCAGATGAGTGTTCCTGGAGCCACTCTGTCGCTATTCTGGACGTGTGAAGAGTCGTATTGTGGTGTTGGAATTGCCCAAGTCCGTCGGAATGCACAATCGACATGAATGGATGCAGGTGATCAGACAGGATGCTTACGTACGTGTCACCTCTCCGAGTCCTGTCTCGACGTACCAGGGGTCCTATATCACTCCAATTGCACACGCCCAATACCATTACTGCACACGCCCAACACCATTACAAAGTCTCTACCAACTTTAACAGTCTCCCGCTGACATGCAGGGTCCGTGGATTCATGAGATTGTCTCCTTCTAGTGCACGTCTATCCCCTCGATACAACTTGAAACGAGACTCGTCAACCATGTTTCCAATCATCAATATTCCAATGTCGATGTTGCTAGGCCTAGGCGAGGTGTAAAGTTTTGTGTCGTGCAGTCATGAAGGCTACACGAGTGGGCCTTCGGCTTCAAAATCCCATATCGATGATATTTCGTTGAATGGTTCGCACGTTGACACTTGTTGATGGCCAAACATTGAAATCTGCAGCTATTTGCCGGAATGGCTGCACTTCTGTCACGTTGAACGATTCTCTTCAGTCGTTGCTGGTCCCGTTCTTCCAGGATCTTTTTCCGGCCGCAGCGATGTCGGAGATTTGATGATTTACCATAATCTTGATATTCACGGTACACTCGCGAAATGGTCGTTTGGGAAGATCCCCACTTCATCGCTACCTCGAAGATGGCGTGTCCTATCGTTCTTGCGCCAACTATAACACCACATCCAAACTCACTTAAATCTTGAAAACCTGCCATTGTGGCACAAGTCAGCGATCTAATGGTTCAAATGGCTTTGAGCACTACGGGACTTAACATCTGAGGTCATCAGTCCCCTAGAACTTAGAACTACTTAAACCTAACTAACCTAAGGACGTCACACACATCCATGCCCGAGGCAGGATTCGAACCTGCGACCGTAGCGGTCGCGCGGTTCCAGACGGAAGCTTCTAGAACCGCTCGGCCACACCGGCCGGCCTAAGCAATCTAACAACAGCGCCAGACACCTGTTGTTTATATAGGCGTTGCGGAACGCAGCGAAGCCTGTTTACATATATTTGTATTCGAATAAGCATGAGTGTACCACTTTCTTTGGCGCTTCAGTGTATAAATCAATACAGAACAGTACACTAAATAATATTTCATGGATTCGAATATAAACTCATAAAACTGTCTCCACTTAATGGGAAGTATGAAACCGTTTTCATTGTCATTGAGGCTTTACAGAAGAGAGTTGAAAACTCTTGTCAGGTTCAGTATCAAGTCTGTTGCTGTATTTTTGTCTTTGTAGCTGCACATACAAGGGATCCTGGGAACGGGAGTAGAATAGTTATAACATGTGTGTGGATATTCATCATTAATCTTGCACCAAAAATCAGCAGGTGAAATTGCTTTAAACAATGGTTCTATGCTTGAATGTAATGTCATTTGTAAAAAGAATTCATAAATTTCATTTGCTATATTGCCGGTCTTCTGCAAGTTTGTAGGATGGTGAACCCATGGATACACTTTCAGTTTTATAGTTTGGTATTCAGAAAATAGTCTCGAAAGAAGCATAAATAACGTGAAGGCATTGGAACAGTTGTTCTAATATTTGATGAAGGATTATGCTGTCTCACCAACGGACACACTGAGTGTTAAAAATCTTTCAACTATCTAAAAATCAAATTTTTTCTGTCTAACCTCGATTTCGAGGAGTTATGTTTTATGTATGCTCCCGTAATCTTGAAACAATACTGGAAACAATCTGCCCTAAAGAGGGCGTGATTTAACGTAGTTGATAATTTTTACTGCTTCATCAGTAACTACTCTTAGATTTAGCGCCACCTTCTTCTGCACGAGTGCTTGTCTGTGCTGGATACAATGGCTGCAAGTACAATTTGAAGCTTTACTTTTTTACCGGTTGTTGTATTCATACAGTCTGTACAAATGTAGACACAGTCTTTCCAATCAAAATGGTTTATTAAAAAATATTATTTTCCGTTGGAGTTAGTTGGCAGCGTTACGCAAGTAAACAAGTCTTAACTCGGATGAATGTTTATATGAATATCGTACAATTATTAGCAAGAAGACCAGTCTAGCGACGTCGGTCGGTTCATCCATTTCCTAGAAGAATTTGCTGTGTTGAAGGCGACCATATAGCTGTTGTTTGATATAGCTTACAAGATCGTTACTTCGACGCGAAACCGTATCACTCGAAAGCGGTACAGTAGAAAGATGCTTTGCAGATTCCTCATTGAGCATGCGTTGTGTTATGTCTGCCACACATGGTGTTGCCTTTTCAGACTCTATTTGAGGGTGAAGCATGAGTAGCGAAGCGACGATTACCTTCGACGGGGTCCGAGGCGTTTGTAGATGAGAGAGAGTTGGAGACAGCGTAGTGAAATGATCAGGTGTGTGATTAGACAACGAGAGAGAGAGAGTGGGGGGGGGGGGGGAGGAGGATGGAGGGAGAGAGAGTCAATGTGGCCACTGACGAGCCTCAAGTAACGACATAGCCGGTCGAGGTGGCCGATCGGTTCTAGGCGCTACAGTCTGGAACCGCGCGACTGCTATGGTCGCAGGTTCGAATCCTGCCTCGGGCATGGATGTGTATGATGTCCTTAGGTTAGTTAGGTTTAAGTAGTTCTAAGTTCTAGGGGACTGATCACCTTAGAAGTTAAGTCCCATAGTGCTCAGAGCCATTTGAACCATTTGAAGTAACGACATACCTTCTCATACAGTCTGAATTCTTCTGTTTCTAATTGTTCATCGTAGCGTTATTGTAGACTTATTGTGTTGCTGATCGCCTCATTTTGGCTACTAACCACCGAGAGGAAAAATAACTTTTATGATACCAACATTTATATGCTATTTATAACTGGTGTTTTTCTCAGTGCTCTTTGTTCTTTACAATGATGATCTTGGCGTACCCCTCGCAAAAGGCTTCAGGAGACCAGCGCTCCGCCGAGTACACTTTTTCAGTATCCTTGCGTCACAGAATGAAATGCATGAAAGTGAAAGAGAGCGTTACAAATCTCATTGAAAGTTTGAAGTGGGACCCACTCGCAGATAGACGGCGCGCTAAACGGAAGGTACTGCTGACTAAATTCCGAAATCGGACCTTTACCGAGGATGTACGCAGTATATTATTACCTGCAACTTTCAAATCTCGCAATGATCATTATTCAAAGATAGGGGATATTAGAGCTCGTACTGAAGCGTCCAGACAGTCGTTTTTTCCTGCGATCCGCGAGTGGTACAGAGGGGGGAAATAGTACTTTGGCGCGAATTGTGCCCTCCGGCACACACCGCTTGCTGGCTATCGGAGTATACAGGATGTTACAAAAAGGTACGGCCAAACTTTCAGGAAACATTCCTCACACACAAAGAAAGAAAATATGTTATGTGGACATGTGACCAGAAACGCTTACTTTCATGTTAGAGCTCATGTTATTACTTATCTTCAAATCACATTAATCATGGAATGGAAACACTCAGCAACAGAACGTACCTGCGTGACTTCACTTTGTTACAGGAAATGTTCAAAATGTCCTCCGTTAGCGAGGATACATGCATCCACCCTTCGTCGCATGGAATCCCTGATGCGCTGATGCAGCTCTGGAGAATGGCGTATTCTATCACAGCCGTCCACAATACGAGCACGAAGAGTCTCTACATTTGGTACCGGGGTTGCGTAGACAAGAGCTTTCAAATGTCCCCATAAATGAAAGTCAAGAGGGTTGAGGTCAGGAGAGCGTAGAGGCCATGGAATTGGTCCGCCTCTACCAATCCATCGGTCACCGAAACTGTTGTTGAGAAGCGTACGAACACTTCGACTGAAATGTGCAGGAGCTCCATCGTGCATGAACCACATGTTGTGTCGTACTTGTAATGGCACATGTTCTAGCAGCACAGGTAGAGTATCCCGAATGAAATCATGATAACGTGCTGCATTGAGCGTAGGCGGAAGAACATGGGGCCCAATCAAGACATCACCAACAATGCCTGCCCAAACGTTCACAGAAAATCTGTGTTGAAGACGTGATTGCACAATTGCGTGCGGATTCTCGTCAGCCCACACATGTTGATTGTGAAAATTTACAGTTGGATCATCAGAATCGAGGAAGTGCAGTACATACTGACGAAACTAAAATGAGCTCTAACATGGAAATTAAGCGTTTCCGGACACATGTCCACATAACATCTTTTCTTTATTTGTGTGTGAGGAACGTTTCCTGAAAGTTTGGCCGTACCTTTTTGTAACACCCTGTATTATGACTTTTTAACACTATTAAGTTAAATACATTGTTTGTTCTCTATCAAAATGTTTCATTTGCTAACTATGCCTCTCAGTACTTAGTGACTTCAGTAGTTTGAATCTTTTATTGAGCTGGCAGTATTGGCGCTCGCTGTATTGTAGTAGTTCGAGTAACGAAGATTTTTGTGAGGTAAGTGATTCATGAAAGGTATAGGTTATTGTTACGCAGGGTCATTCTTTTGCAGAATTTATTGAAAGTCATATTGCGTTGCGCTAAAAATATTGTGTGTCAGTTTAGTGTTGATCAGAATAGGTAAAGAGCGAAATGTCTGAGTACGTTCAGTTCTGCTCAGCTGTTTGAAAAGCAAATAACGTAAGAGGTTTTCCAGCACAGTAATTCATAAATTTTCGAAAGAGGACGTTTCAACACTTGCAGATAGACGGCGCTCTAAGCGGAAGGTGCTGCTCACTAAATTCCCAAATCTGATCTTTACCGAGGATGTAAAGCATATATTATTACCTCCAACTTTCAGACCTCGCAATTATCACTATTCAAAGATAAGGTCGTACTGAAGCGTCCAGACAGTCGTTTTTCCCTCGTGTGATCCACTATTGGTACAGAGGGGGGGAAATAGTACTTTGGCGCGAATTCTGCCCTCCGCCACACACCGCTTGCTGGTTATCGGAATAAATTCATATAATTATTTTATAGAAAACTTTACGGGAACCTGTTGCATTTTGTCTGGAGTATGAAATGTGTGGAGGATCCGCATGAATATCTACCATCTGGCAAAACCTGCCTGTTTGTAGGGGAGACGGGAGGTGAAGTTAAATCTGGTAACAAGAGGTATATTTTATGGTGGTACAATGTTACCATAAAATTCACCTCACTGCTTATGGCGTTTGAAGAAAGCAAACTTCTATAACGACAGAAGTTTTGCATTGTTGACGAGGTAAAGTGGCTCTAGTTATTTTACCATTTAACTTCAAACGAAATCACATTTGAAAGGATTATTAACAGGATGTTGAAATATAATCATTATAATTTTACAACTATAATGTGAAATTATTTGTACGGTCGCCCATCAGGCAGTGCGCCACACCCAATTAGCATTTGAGAGTCGAGGCAGCTGTCCCAGATAATAAGCAGTTTGTACCCTCAGAAGTATCACATGAAACAGTAATTTCATGTCGGAACGTGGCAGTTCCTCCTCCGTTCTGGAGCCGCCAAAGGCGGAGTCAAGGTGTGGGCTGGACCAGGTAGCCGGAAGCGTGCGTGACGTCTTCGCAGACCGCGTGCGCACCTCAGGCGTGCCCGGTAATCGCGCCGACGTGTAATTTGCACGTCGACGCCTTTGAGGCGATTGTGTACGTGTCCCGTAGCCCGGATAAACGACACACGCACAACGTGTAAAATTTTCATGGACTTTAATAGCTCGTCCAGTTAGCCGCGAACGGGGACAAAAGAGCGTAGAGGACATTTTAAATAATTTCGACGGACGCTGACACGATAATATCTTGCGTGGGATAATTAACACAATTTCGGCTCCTCACATTAACTATTGCAAAACCCACTCGAGTGAGGAGCGACGATATTAACGTCGGGATTTTTTATAAATTATTCCCGGTACAAATTATCATTTTATTAGACTCTTCGAATGTGCTTAAAATTTCTCATTACTACGGCCTCTGACCGAGTAAAAAAGTGACTCCCAGTGGCTCAAAGCTTCAGGTGAACGGACAAATCCAGTAGATTATTTCCAAGATCTCTTTACTCGCGCAGCAGGAACTGTAGCGTCCTTTCAAAAAACCGAAACAAGAGTACGATTATTATTTCACAATATCGTCATAATGTACTGTTCGGAAAAGTGTGTAATATTTTTATAATTTTCCTCAATAGCTGAGTGCTGTTAGTATCAGGTTCTCAAACCAAAGTCGGGGGATGTTTCCTGCAGGAAAGTACACCTGTTCCCTTCTAGATTACATGACGTTCAAGGGATACTGTTATGGGAATCTACATCATTGCAGTAAGCAGAGTAGCACACAATGCTCTTCAATCGTCGGTAATTAAGATCATTCTCTCCTTGTTGTAGTAACTTAATAAGTCATTGAACCAGATCGAAAACTTCCAACAATTGTTCATTTAAAGACGATTGAAACATATTTACTTCATCTGGATTTAAGTGTTTTCGCAAATCAGTAATGATGAATGATAGAATCGCTATAAATAACAGAATGAGGCTCCAATCTTCCCTTTTCAGTGTGTCTTTATTAACATTTTCTAAATAAAGCCGGCCGGATGGCCAAGCGGTTCTAGGCGCTACAGTCTGGAACCGCGCGAACGCTACGGTCACAGGTTCGAATCCTGCCTCGGGCATGGATGTGTGTGATGTCCTTAGGGTAGTTCTAAGTTCTAGGGGACTGATGACCATAAAAGTTAGATCCCATACTCCTCGGAGCCATTTCAACCTTCTTTTTTTAAATAGAGTAATTTCTTGAAACTTATATTTACCCTTACAATTAACATTTCCGCAGTTACATACAACCTAGAATTTCACGGTTTAGAATCTTGTTATTCTAACTTCTCTTTGAAATAGTTTTCAAAACATATTGATGTGGTTCAAATGGTTCAAATCCCTCTGAGAACTATGGGACTTGAAACACCCCCGTTTAATTCCTTTACTGGGTTTTGTGTAATTTATCGAAGCCAGCAAACAGTTAATTATTATGATTATATGACCGTGCGCTTAGTGGAAGAAAGGCTATCGGTTTTCCTGCTGTGGTTTCGGGGGTATTTCAACCGAGTGCGGCTGTTCTGAGACGGAATAGTGGAATGATCGAAAGTTTGTCTATTATTAAGGACCACAAAGCTTGCGATGTACAAACTGTATATTTTCTACTAACAAATTCTGAGGCAGTTGCTATCTTCGCCTTACACATTTAATTACGGTTACGTCTTTTATTAGTTGTTGATTTTAGGTGCTTCGTCACACGCAATGATGATGGTTAACATTCACAACAATCCTCACTGCAATCCATGGTTGTTGCTGGCCGACGCGGTTGACGCGAAACACGTAATTCGGCACTAGTCACTTTTGGTTTCATATCACTCGCGAATCGGTATCGATGAGGGTCCACCCCACAACGTTCAGGGGGACGCGCTCACCCGCCATACTCCGGTGAATTTACTCGACCGCCATTCTTGCCCGTCTCGCCAGCACTACTGCTCGCTCGACACTCTCCCATACTACTCCTCACTCAACACTCGTCTCACTGCCCTCTGCAGCGCTTGACGATCGACTCCTGCCTACTATCGACCTGGGGCGTCGGATACTAGCATCTAAGTTCGTGGGATCACGAATCCCTTACAGACTTAATATCTGAGGTCATCAGTCCCCTAGAACTTAGAACTATTTAAACCTAACTAACCTAAGGACATCACACACGTCCATGCCCGAGGCAGGATTCGAACCTGCGACCGTAGCGGTCTCACGGTTTCAGACTGTAGCGCCTAGAACCGCTCGGCCACACCGGCTGGCTACTGGTGTATGAAAGAATGACGCTGACACAGAAATCTAGTTAAACAGCGCCTATTCTCCATCTAATATTTAGACTAACACTAACAACGAAATTATCCTTTCTTCCATTAGCGTTAGTCTCGAAAGTTACGCATGAGAACTTCTATGAAGTTTAGAAGGTTTAGAAGGTGATGTACTGGCGGAAGTAAAGCTGTGAGTAAAGATCGTCAGCTGTGTTTCGGCAGCTCAATCGGTAATGAGAAGGTCCCGAGTTAGAATCCTGGTTTGACACACAGTTTCATTCTGACTAATACGTCTTGTTGTTTTACTGCAAGTTATTCATGTTTACTGCCAGTAGTCTCGGTTACTCCAATCGAAAGCTGTTAACCCTTCTTCATCTATTGCTCGGTCAGTATGTAATTCCAATAACAATGACGGCCGCCCCGTTTTAGTTCTTCTCGGGGCCCACGTAAACAATTTCTTGACCACATCTCACTGGTCGTTCTCATGACAGACGCAAGCGATTTAAGATTTCTGTTGTTCAGTCTGTCCGTTATGGACTGTGTCACTTCCATTTTTTCACATATGCCTCAAATTTATCTTCACAGGTGACCTGTAGGCATCTTCTCATGAAGTGTAGTTCCGTTGTTCTCGCCGAACTATACTGTAGTTCTTAATAGGGGCATTTGGAGAGCTTGAACGTAAGTGCGAGTGTGTTGAACAAGTGGGCGTTACCAGCCAGCATAAACGTAAATAACAGGCGAAAAGAAGTTTCAGAAAGGCATAACGCCCAGGTGGTCGTTAGGATCGTAGTGTATGTGATCCGTCGTTAACACCACTGACGGCGAAGCTGTGAAGTAATCGCTGACAGTGTTAACTGAATCACTTCGTCTACTTAATCGTCTCGGCTCATGTCGACATCTGGAGATGATATCATCTCCCTCCCATCCTCAACCAAGCGTTACGACCAGAAGAACCTTAACTAATACATACACTACCGGCCATTAAAACTGCTACACCAACAAGAAATGCAGATGATAAACGGGTATTCATTTGACAAATATACACTCCTGGAAATTGAAATAAGAACACCGTGAATTCATTGTCCCAGGATGGGGAAACTTTATTGACACATTCCTGGGGTCAGATACATCACATGATCACACTGACAGAACCACAGGCACATAGACACAGGCAACAGAGCATGCACAATGTCGGCACTAGTACAGTGTATATCCACCTTTCGCAGGAATGCAGGCTGCTATTCTCCCATGGAGACGATCGTAGAGATGCCGGATGTAGTCCTGTGGAACGGCTTGCCATGCCATTTCCACGTGGCGCCTCAGTTGGACCAGCGTTCGTGCTGGACGTGCAGACCGCGTGAGACGACGCTTCATCCAGTCCCAAACATGCTCAGTGGGGGACAGATCCGGAGATCTTGCTGGCCAGGGTAGTTGACTTACACCTTCTAGAGCACGTTGGGTGGCACGGGATACATGCGGACGTGCATTGTCCTGTTGGAACAGCAAGTTCCCTTGCCGGTCTAGGAATGGTAGAACGATGGGTTCGATGACGGTTTGGATGTACCGTGCACTATTCAGTGTCCCCTCGACGATCACCAGTGGTGTACGGCCAGTGTAGGAGATCGCTCCCCACACCATGATGCCGGGTGTTGGCCCTGTGTGCCTCGGTCGTATGCAGTCCTGAATGTGGCGCTCACCTGCACGGCGCCAAACACGCATACGACCATCATTGGCACCAAGGCAGAAGCGACTCTCATCGCTGAAGACGACACGTCTCCATTCGTCCCTCCATTCACGCCTGTCGCGACACCACTGGAGGCGGGCTGCACGATGTTGGGGCGTGAGCGGAAGACGGCCTAACGGTGTGCGGGACCGTAGCCCAGCTTCATGGAGACGGTTGCGAATGGTCCTCGCCGATACCCCAGGAGCAACAGTGTCCCTAATTTGCTGGGAAGTGGCGGTGCGGTCCCCTACGGCACTGGGTAGGATCCTACGGTCTTGGCGTGCATCCGTGCGTCGCTGCGGTCCGGTCCCAGGTCGACGGGCACGTGCACCTTCCGCCGACCACTGGCGACAACATCGATGTACTGTGGAGACCTCACGCCCCACGTGTTGAGCAATTCGGCGGTACGTCCACCCGGCCTCCCGCATGCCCTCGCTCAAAGTCCGTCAACTGCACATACGGTTCACGTCCACGCTGTCGCGGCATGCTACCAGTGCTAAAGACTGCGATGGAGCTCCGTATGCCACGGCAAACTGGCTGACACAGACGGCGGCGGTGCACAAATGCTGCGCAGCGAGCGCCATTCGACGGCCAACACCGCGGTTCCTGGTGTGTCCGCTGTGGCGTGCGTGTGATTATTGCTTGTACAGCCCTCTCGCAGTGTCCGGAGCAAGTATGGTGGGTCTGACACACCGGTGTCAATGTGTTCTTTTTTCCATTTCCAGGAGTGTATTATACTAGAACTGACATGTGATTACATTTTCACGCAATTTGGGTGCATAGATCCTGAGAAATCAGTGTCCAAAACAACCACCTCTGGCTGTAATAACGGCCTTGATACGCCTGGGAATTGAGCCAAACAGCTTGGATGTCGTGTACAGGTACAGCTGCCCATGCAGATTCAACACGATACCACAGTTCATCAAGAGTAGTGAGGCGTATTCTGACGTGCCCGTTGCTCGGCCACCATTAACCAGACGTTTTCAATTGGTGAGAGATCTGGCGAATGTGCTGGCCAGGGCAGCAGTCAAACATTTTCTGTATCCAGAAAGGCCCGTACAGAACCTGCAACATCCGGTCGTGTATTATCCTGCTGAAATGTAGGCTTTCGCAGGTATTGAATGAAGGGTAGAGCCACGGGTCGTAACACATCTGAAATGTAACGTCCACTGTTCAAACTGCCGTCAATGCGAACAAGAGGTGACTGAGACATGTAACCAATGGCACCCCATATCATCACGCCGGGTGATACGCCAGTATGGCAATGACGAATATACGCTTCCAATGTGCGTTCACCGCGATGTCGCCAAACACGGATGCGACCATCATGATGCGGGTGAGAGATCTGGCGAATGTGCTGGCCAGGGCAGCAGTCAAACATTTTCTGTATCCAGAAAGGCCCGTACAGAACCTGCAACATCCGGTCGTGTATTATCCTGCTGAAATGTAGGCTTTCGCAGGTATTGAATGAAGGGTAGAGCCACGGGTCGTAACACATCTGAAATGTAACGTCCACTGTTCAAACTGCCGTCAATGGGAACAAGAGGTGACCGAGACATGTAACCAATGGCACCCCATATCATCACGCCGGGTGATACGCCAGTATGGCAATGACGAATATACGCTTCCAATGTGCGTTCACCGCGATGTCGCCAAACACGGATGCGACCATCATGATGCTATAAACAGAACCTGGATAAATCCGAAAGGTTCGTCGTTGAGTACACCATCGCAGGCGCTCCTGTCTGTGATGCAGCTTCAAGGGTAACCGCAGTCATGGTCTCCGAGCTGCTGCAAACGTCGTCGAACTGTTCGTGCAGATGGTTGTTATCTTGAAAACGTCCCCATCTGTTGACTCGGGGATCGAGACGCGGCTGCACGATCCGTTACAGCCACGCGGATAAGATGCCTGTCATCTCGACTGCTAGTGGTACGAGGCCGTTGGGATCCAGCACGGCGTTTCGTATTACGCTCCTTAACCCACCGAATCCATATTCTGCTAACAGTCTTTGGATCTCGAGCAACGCGAGCAGCAATGTCGCGATACGATAAACCGCAATCGCGATAGGCTACAATCCGACCTTTATCAAAGTCGGAAACGTGATTGTACGCATTTCTGCTTCTTACACGAGGCATCACAACAGCGTTTCACCAGGCAACGCCGGTAAACTGCTGTTTATGTATGAGAAATCGGTTGGATACTTTCCTCTTGTTGGCACGTTGTAGGTGTCGCCACCGGCGCCAAACGTGTGTGAATGCTCTGAAAAGCTAATCATTTGCATATCACAGCATCATCTTCCTGTCAGTTACATTTTTCGTCTGTAGCACGTCATCTTCGTGGTGTAGCAATTTTAATGGCCAGTAGTGTATACCGATTAGGGTAACCAGCACCAATTGACAAAATATCGAACTTCTGAAGTACAACTGACTCTTTATTCCCTGGAAGTAATAAGTTGCCTCTGAGCACTATGGGACTTAACATCTGTGGTCATCAGTCTCCTAGAACTTAGAACTACTTAAACCTAACTAACCTAAGGACATCACACACATCCATGCCCGAGGCAGGATTCGAACCTGCGACCGTAGCAGTCCCGCGGTTCCGGACTGAGCGCCTAGAACCGCTAGACCACCGCGGCCGGCAAGTAATAAGTGTTTTATCGACAGGGGATCTCAAGTTGTCTACAGATTTCCAGATATCCGGAATGCTTTTGACAGCTTTCTTCACAAACCATCTCTAATCAAGTTACGTTCCCCTGAGGCATCGTCTCAACAATGCGGCTGGTTTAGTAATTTCATGTCAGAAAGTAATTGACGGAGGCCATCTGGTGAAACAGATGTTACATCTGGGATACCCCAAGGGAGCGCTATAGGCTGTCTGGTCTTCATCTTCTTCTTCTTGTTCCTGGCCTTACTATTGTGCACGCACTATGTTTAATCTCCATTCAATGCGACGGCTTCACGCCTCCTTACCGGGAAGGCTTCTATACCTGCATACTACCACTCTACTTATCGACGTCTGAACGAACGTCTTGCTTCGTCAATACCCTCTCCATCGTCCACCTACTGCTCCCCGCGGAGTGCATGCTTCATTGGTACAAACACATGGACCTCGGAAGGTGGGAGTACCGGCCTTTGTGGTGGATGAGGAAGAACAATCCACTGAAGTATTGTGAGCTCCTCTTTGGTCCGCAGACGTGTGTGAGGCCTTGCGCTGTCATGCAGAAGGAGAACTTCGTTTAAAGCAGTCGCGATCGCATTTAAGGTTTTTTTTTTTTTTATAATTTTTAGATGAGCAGTTCCGATCTTCTAATACATCATCTTCAGACTTTACATTTTGCGAAGAGGAATAGAACATAATGCTTCAGTTACAGTTACGGACACTAAAATAAGATAAAGGAGTAAAAAGTCCAGCTAACATACCTTTTGACAGTCGAAAGCGTTCGCATGGAGCAGATCCATCTGTGCAGTTGTGAAGAGCACTACTGAACAAGGCTTGGCTGCCGTTAGTTCATGGCCCCGTCATTTGTCTCCGGCATAACGTCACTGGTAGCCGTGAGCCTTCATTACACTGTGAAAAGAACATCTATTAGACGCATAAATATTGGGCTTTCGGTCGCTGAGAATATATCGAAGGATATTGTGCTGCTACAAAGAAGAATAAATGTTATAAAAAGCGACGAAATACAAGCACAGTCACCACCCAATGTCAGGGCACCTTTAACATTTGGCTGAAGTATGGAGGGCTTTCTGGTAAACGTAAACGCAGCACAGACGGTCGTTAGGACATCAGCTCGGTAACCAAGGAGACGATATGGATTACACTATGAATTAAAGATGTTTTGGATTCCCATTGGCAAGAAGAACGCCAGCTGGTAATCATGTGAAAGACGTGTAATGGATAATTACCGTCATCTGGTAACAGGTGTACGTAACCATCTGCAGCTAATGTAATGCGTATTTGATGTATATTAGCTGCTTATTATTTCGTTAGGTTTGCCCAGATGTTATTGGTCTTCGTTGAATGGCTAAATCACTGCTTGCAAGGAAAATACAGACCTATAGCGTAGAGTATAATACATACGGCCACATTGTGCTATATATATATATATATATATATATATATATATATATATATATATATGAGTTTGTTACAGTCTCAAGATAACGGACACATCCCTGCGTGCTGTTTTCTGTGCACGTGACATCTGTAGAAGGACGCTGGTTGGTGAACTATATATATATATATATATATATATATATATATATATATATATATACAGTTCACCAACCAGCGTCCTTCTATATATATATATATATATATATATATATATATATATATATATATATAGTTCACCAACCAGCGTCCTTCTACAGATGTCACGTGCACGTGCACAGAAAACAGCACGCAGGGATGTGTCCGTTATCTTGAGACTGTAACAAACTCATAGAGAGTAACTCGTATTATATAAACAAAACGTTTTTTAATTGGTTTGTTTAAAGGGGATGCCACTGGCTTCTTACTAGCGGAAAACGAGGAACTGCACAATTATAGTCCACTTTACGGAACTCAAATAATTTCCATTGTTTATACTTGCGTAGAAAATAAAAGAAATAATGAACAGCGTACTCGTGTAATTACTTCCAAATTGGTCTCAATTACATGTCCTACTAATCAGAGATTGCTAATTAAGATCTTAACCGATACTGACCAAGGCAGACAACATGTCCGTACTATCTCTCACATTTACAAACCAAAGAATGCTAACAAAGTCTTACCTGATACTGATCGCGGCAGACAACACTTCTGCCCTCCGAAACTGCCGAGCCAGCTCGCAGCTTACAGCCGAACCACTTCGCCCGCCATCAAAGTTAATCACGATCCGACGAACTCCGAAGTGCTTCTTCTGCCTCACCGTTTAGCAATAGTTCATTATGCTGCTGGTAATTAACGCCTTTGAAATAATGAAATGATAGCCTGCTATTGGAAGATGCTTCTATATGAAATGCAAGTAAATTCACTGTTCAGTTTTAATAACATTAATGATGGACGTTTATGATTTGGCGCGCCACTTCCAACCGCAGCAGCCAATCGGGGAGGAGGAACGCAATTCAGCAGTCTTTATTATGATACCAGTTCCCCACAAACCATCTGTCAGCGGCACCTCACACCACTTTACGTGCTCTTGCCACTGCTACATATAACTGCTCTAAGGGGAGCTTCTTGTAGTCAAATATGATGGCTGTCAAGCCAGAAACATTACAATTTTTGTTGCCGATTTGTCAATGTTAGGATATAGTACTGTAGGAGTAAGCCAGCAAAGGCCGTTCGCTACAACAGAAACTGCAAGTGAAACATGCTCCTTTTTTCGAGAATGATGAAGAATGCTCATCATAACCTGGGACAACTAAGGGCTAAAATTTCCGCAGACAACGGATTTACATTCTTTTTTTTTTTTTTTTAGCAGTAACTGTACGGGAAACCGTTTCCAGTTCATTCCAGTATAAGACAGTTTGTATGCCGGGGGGGGGGGGGGGGAGGGGTGAGGGGGGGTAAACCAGGAGTATGAAATGTTCTTGATATTTCGGGACGCAAATAGTGATTTATAAGTAGCCCTGTAAAAAGCCTGCGCAATGCCGGCTTTTGGAAGATTTTCTTGGAAAAAAGAAAACATGCGATTGTTGCACTATGTTCTTCACTTTCCCTAAGGGGAATGGGGGGGGGGGGGGGGAGGCTGACTGTGGGCGCCCTTGTCAAAATCTCCTGTTTAGAGCCGCTAAGAAACAGATGCTCTTTTATATCAATTTGCCAGATGTAGTAAGTACACGCTTCATGTCAATATCATCTGATTAGAGAGATTAAAAAGCCCTTGCCTACTGCCAATATTTGCCCAGCTGTTATTAACGTTTGCGTATTAGTATTAACACACGTTGGAGAGCAGCTATGTCAGAAGCAAGAATTTTTGCTTCTGTTAATTGTGTTAGAATAGATTACATTAGTTGAGAGTTTTAGAGAAATAGCGAACGACATAGTTTATTTCACATTTGGTGTGAAATTACGACACAGCTCGCACTAGGGTGCTGGCATAGTCTTATGTTCAACACAAGCTGTGGCGTAGATATCTTACATAGCTAATATCTGCAGCAGTGCAGTGAATAATGACGGCGCCGTAACAAACGAGTTCGCGTGTGAGCCAGGCAGCTGCTCTGGCCGAAAGCTGTCATTACCTCACACGTACACCATAATAAATTAAATTAAATTACACGTTTGCCATCTATGAAATGGACCAGACCTTTGCACGACAGACTGATATTTCATAATCTCATGACACCATTGATGTCGGATTAAAATCTACAGTTCTTTTTGTGTTACACAAAATGACTTGAAACTCAGAATTTACAGATTCCATACATCACGCTCTGACCGATTCGTAAGTATTGGCTAAGGGTTAATGAAGATGATTAAAGTACTAGCCTTGTTACAGTGTAACAAAACAACATTCTGTCTAACCATTTATTTTTCTTGGTGACTTTTATCTTCTACTGACATGATTATTTCTGTTAAAAATTGCCATTTCCATTTGTTTGACTACTGGAGTGAATAAAGGAATAAGTGGGGTACGTATGTGGCATGTGAATATTGGGATTTTGAAGTAACTGAATGTGTGATAGCATGGGAACATGAAATTGTATCCTACACGAGTCAGATACAATGGGAAATTTATGAACTGTAAGATGCCGGTTAAGGTACTGGGGAAACAAGAAAAGTAACAATTTAGACATGTAAAGAGGGGAGTAACATGAATTTATTAGTTTTCCTAGAACATACTGTTTGATGAACTGTTCTAAGGAGCTTTGATAAGGTGACTGGTTAAGAATGGAAAGCGTAGGATGGCATAAATCAAAGCTACATGTGGGTTTTCGAACGCAATTCTGACACAAGTGGGACAGTCGTCTGTGTCGTGGAAGACTTCGACTTTGGTCACGGTCACACGCATGTGCGAAGCTCTATAAAAATGTTTTAATTTTGACTAATGGTGATATTGAAAAGATATCTGAGTTTCGCAATGTGTTAACTAACTGACATTAATGAAGATAGTGCAAATTCCGGATTTTTGTGTGTAAACTGTCACGTTATTTGGTATATCTTTATTTCCGCGTTGTGTGCTGTGTAAATCGTAACCCGCAACCGACAGTTCAAGGCGAACATTCGGAGAGGACTGAGCGAGCGTTCGTTACACAGGAAATCCCTGTGTCTTTTGTGTAACTGATAAGAGTGGATACTTTAAGGTGGTTACAAAGAATGAGAGCACTGTATTTTGTGAAATTCGCATTTCTTACATCTGTAAATGGTACACCTACAAATGTGAAGCCGGCCGGTGTGGCAGAGCGGTTCTAGGCGCTTCAATCTGGAACTGCGCGACCGCTACGGTCGCAGGTTCGAATCCTGCCTCGGGCATGGATGTGTGTGACGTCCTTGGGTTAGTTAGGTTTAAGTAGTTCTCAGTTCTAGCGGACTGGTGACCTCAGATGTTAAGTGTGGTGTCGACGCCAGACACCACACTTGCTAGGTGGTAGCCTTTAAAGCGGTCACGGTCCGTTAGTATACGTCGGACCCGCGTGTCGCCACTGTCAGTGATTGCAGACCGAGCGCCGCCACACGGCAGGTCTAGCCTAGAGAGACTCCCTAGCACTCGCCCCAGTTGTACAGCCGACTTTGCTAGCGATGGTTCACTGACTACATACGCTCTCATTTGCAGAGACGACAGTTTAGCATAACCTTCAACTACGTCATTTGCTACGACCTAGCAAGGCGCCATATTCTTGAAGAATGTATTCTGAACTGATAACATTGTGAATCATGTTCTGTCAAGAGCGACGTTCATCATTAATGGATTAAAGTTAAGTATCAAAGTAATTACGTCCGCTTTCTGAATTTTAATTCCTTGTCATGTTCCAGACCTCACGTCAGTATAGTTCTTCCCTCCTCACGCCAGCCTGCGTGCATTTCGGCCCCCACGAGTAACACGGCGTTGGCTCTTCTGCCAACACAACATTAAGTCCCCTAGTGCTCAGAGCCATTTGAACCATTTGAACAAATGTGAAAGGTGATGCTAAAATATTTCTATTTGCTGATGACACTAGCTTGGTAGTGACTGTTGTTGAGTGCATCAAAGGCAGTCTATCAAATACTGCTGCTCAGGACAGTTCATGGCTTGCAGAAACTCAGTTGTTGCTAAATCACAGTAAGATTCGGCTTTGTGGTTCTTAACATGCAATTCCACTAAAACTGATATTGTTATTCCACAAAATGTGCATATAATCATTGAGTCCGAAAAACTCAAATTTCTAGGTGCCAGGCAGACAAGAAAATGCCAAACGCACATTCAGGATCTCGTTCAAAAACTGAACACCGCTATATTTACCATAGTATAGTAGCCGCAATACATGTAGGTCCAATACGAAAATCGGTCTACTTAGTTATTTTCATTGGCTTATGACATTTGGAATTATGTTTTGAGTTACCTCTTCCCATTCACAAAGGGTATTTTTGGCTGGAAATGTGCGATTTAGGCAATATGTTGCTTTAGGTCACGAACCTCTTCTCGTCCCCCGTTCAGGAGTCTGTGATTCCTGACATTAGCCTTTCAATATTTATTTTCTTTGATATCGTTGCTTCTTATTGCTACGACTTCGTTAGCATGAATAAGCAGCTTGTACTCGGTTAACGCTAGGCAGAAAATGCATTTGCTTCGCACCTCCTGAACTCTTACGTACAAGGCATGCAGCATTCTGCTGCATACATTTCCAATAAACTATCACAAAAATTTAAAAAACTCTGAAGAGTAATCCGCAAGTCAAAACTGTAGAATATTCTCATGGATCACTGTTTCTATTCTGTCGGTGATATAGTGGAAAAAATTGAGCAAACTTCCATGTTATGGTGTTCATTACGGTAATGTATACTGATGGAAAGAAAATTGCCATATCAAGGAGGAGTCGACACATAAGAAACTCGGTAGATACGTCTTACATGTGAAAGGTTATATCTATTCGAATTTCTCGCCGGTCGCGTACGAGTGGTGCTAGCAGCGCCTCTATGTGGGAGCGAATCAGGTTTGTTTTACACACACCCTGTAACGATGTGAGCGTTAGTTACCTTTGAGTTTGGAAATGGTGTGTTGGTGTTAGTTAAGAACGCCTTTAAGGAGACAAAAACGCAATTATGAACACCTCAGTTTGAACGAGGTCGTGTAATAGGGCTGCGAGAAGCTAGATGTTCCTCCTGCGATGCTGCAGAAAGCCTTGGCAGTGCTGTAGCCACTGTACGTGATTGGTGGCAGCGGTGGTCCGGAAATGTACGGTCACAAGAGGACCTGGCCCCAAACGGCCACGTGGCACTACAGAGAGAAAACGTGGCATCAACCGTACGGCTCTGGCGCCTCACACTGCGTCTGCAGCAGCAGTCTGAGCAGCGATTGGCACCACATTGACACAAGGAATTGTTACAAAGCCTGAGGAACTGAAAAATGGTTCAAATGGCTCTGAGCACTATGGGACTTAACAGCTACGGTCATCAGTCCCCTAGAACTTAGAACTACTTCAACCTAACTAACCTAAGGACATCACACAACACCCAGTCATCACGAGGCAGAGAAAATCCCTGACCCCGCCGGGAATCGAACCCGGGAACCCGGGCGTGGGAAGCGAGAACGCTACCGCACGACCACGTGAGGAACTGAAATCACCGCCATTTGCAAAATCAGTGGGCTCAAGCGAAACCTCATTGTACTGCAGGGTGGAGGTCCTGTTTTCTAATGCTATCTAGTTGTGCCTCAGTGGCAGTGAGGGCCGTGTGGTGGCTACAACGGGGCCTGTCTGCATGCTATACACTGGAGCTACACCTGAAGGTATGGTCTGGGGTGCGATTTCGTATGACAACAGGAGGGCTCTACTGGTTTTTCCGCGTTCCCTGGATGCAAATTTGTACCTCAGTCTGATTATTCGACTTGCCGTGCTGCGTGGGGGTGTTTTCTAACAGGAAAACGTGAGACCAAATACCTATCTCCAATCGAGCACATATCTACATCAACATTTATACTCCGCAAGCCACCCAACGGTGTGTGGCGGAGGGTACTTTACGTTCCACTGTCACTACCTCCATTTCCTGTTTCAGTCGCGTATGGTTCGCGGGAAGAACGACTGCCGGAAAGCCTCCGTGCGCGCTCGAATCTCTCTAATTTTACATTCGTAATCTCCTCGGGAGGTATGAGTAGGAGGAAGCAATATATTCGATACCTCATCCAGGCCGGCCGGAGTGGCCGAGCGGTTAAAGGTGCTACAGTCTGGAACCGCACGACGGCTACAGTCGCAGGTTCGAATCCTGCCTCGGGCATGGATGTGTGTGATGTCCTTAGGTTAGTTAGGTTTAAGTAGTTCTAAGTTCTAGGGGACTTATGACCACAGCAGTTGAGTCCCATAGTGCTCAGAGCCATTTCTTCTTTGGATCTTCTCTATCTCCTCCATCAACCCGACCTGGTACGGATCCCACATTGATGAGCAATACTCAAGTATAGGTCGAACGAGTGTTTTGTAAGCCACCTCATTTGATGATGGACTACTTGGACACTCTCCCAACGAATCTCAACCTGGTACCCATCTTACCAACAATTAATTTTATATGATCATTCCACTTAAAGTCGTTCCGTACGCATACTCCCAGATATTTTACAGAAGTAACTGCTACCAGTGTTTGTTCCGCTATCATATAATCACACAATAAAGGATCCTTCTTTCTATGTATTCGCAATACATTACATTTGTCTATGTTAAGGGTCAGTTGCCACTCGCTGCACCAAGTGCCTATCCGCTGCAGATCTTCCTGCATTTCGCTACAATTTTCTAATGCTGCAACTTCTCTGTATATCATCCGCGAAAAGCCGCATGGAACTTCCGACAATATCTACTAGGTCATTTATATACACTCCTGGAAATGGAAAAAAGAACACATTGACACCGGTGTGTCAGACCCCCCATACTTGCTCCGGACACTGCGAGAGGGCTGTACAAGCAATGATCACACGCACGGCACAGCGGACACACCAGGAACCGCGGTGTCGGCCGTCGAATGGCGCTAGCTGCGCAGCATTTGTGCACCGCCGCCGTCAGTGTCAGCCAGTTTGCCGTGGCATACGGAGCTCCATCGCAGTCTTTAACACTGGTAGCATGCCGCGACAGCGTGGACGTGAACCGTATGTGCAGTTGACGGACTTTGAGCGAGGGCGTATAGTGGGCATGCGGGAGGCCTGGTGGACGTACCGCCGAATTGCTCAACACGTGGGGCGTGAGGTCTCCACAGTACATCGATGTTGTCGCCAGTGGTCGGCGGAAGGTGCACGTGCCCGTCGACCTGGGACCGGACCGCAGTGACGCACGGATGCACGCCAAGACCGTAGGATCCTACGCAGTGCCGTAGGGGACCGCACCGCCACTTCCCAGCAAATTAGGGACACTGTTGCTCCTGGGGTATCGGCGAGGACCATTCACAACCGTCTCCATGAAGCTGGGCTACGGTCCCGCACACCGTTAGGCCGTCTTCCGCTCACGCCCCAACATCGTGCACCCCGTCTCCAGTGGTGTCGCGACAGGCGTGAATGGAGGGACGAATGGAGACGTGTCGTCTTCAGCGATGAGAGTCGCTTCTGCCTTGGTGCCAATGATGGTCGTATGCGTGTTTGGCGCCGTGCAGGTGAGCGCCACAATCAGGACCGCATACGACCGAGGCACACAGGGCCAACACCCGGCATCATGGTGTGGGGAGCGATCTCCTACACTGGCCGTACACCACTGGTGATCGTCGAGGGGACACTGAATAGTGCACGGTACATCCAAACCGTCATCGAGCCCATCGTTCTACCATTCCTAGACCGGCAAGGGAACTTGCTGTTCCAACAGGACAATGCACGTCCGCATGTATCCCGTGCCACCCAACGTGCTCTAGAAGGTGTAAGTCAACTACCCTGGCCAGCAAGATCTCCGGATCTGTCCCCCATTGAGCATGTTTGGGACTGGATGAAGCGTCGTCTCACGCGGTCTGCACGTCCAGCACGAACGCTGGTCCAACTGAGGCGCCAGGTGGAAATGGCATGGCAACCCGTTCCACAGGACTACATCCAGCATCTCTACGATCGTCTCCATGGGAGAATAGCAGCCTGCATTGCTGCGAAAGGTGGATATACACTGTACTAGTGCCGACATTGTGCATGCTCTGTTGCCTGTGTCTATGTGCCTGTGGTTCTGTCAGTGTGATCATGTGATGTATCTGACCCCAGGAATGTGTCAATAAAGCTTCCCCTTCCTGGGACAATGAATTCACGGTGTTCTTATTTCAATTTCCAGGAGTGTATATTGTGAAAAGCAATGGGTCCATATCACTCCCCTGTGGCACGCCAGAGGTTACTTTAACGTCTGTAGACGTCTCTCCAATGAGAACAACATGCTGTGTTCTGTTTGCTAAAAACTCTTCAATCCAGCCACACAGCTGGTCTGATATTCCGTAGGCTCTTACTTTGTCTATCAGGCGACAGTGCGGAACTGTATCGAACGCCTTCCGGAAGTCAAGGAAAATAGCATCTACCTGAGAGTCTGTATCTAATATTTTCTGGGTCTCATGAACAAATAAAGCGAGTTGGGTCTCACACGATCGCTGTTTCCGGAATCCATGTTGATTCCTACAGAGTAGATTCTGGGTTTCCAGAAACGACATGATACGCGATGGGACACCATCGGACGAGAGTTTCAACGTCATCCACAGCCAGCATTAACAGTCTCCGTATTGACCGACCAATAGGCACGGAACTTCGTGCCACAAACTGACATCTGGCATCTGTACAACACAATCGATGCACGTTTGCACGCTTACATTCAACATTCTGGCAGTTACACCCGTTATTAATGTACCGGAATGTCACATTTTAATAGTTTACGATGCGCTTACGTCAACCCGTAATAGGCAGTGTTAACCACTTACATATGCTACCTAGACGAAAGTTTTCCCGAAATTTCACTACTCTACATAGATTATTTTTTGGTGTTGCTATTTTATTAATCGCCAGTGTGTATTCGCAGCTTGCATCCACGTGGGATTCGTCTGCATTGTAGTTTACATACGTTAATTTTTTGTACAGCCTTGTTCAATGACCATGGACATGTGTGCCTGAATTTGGTCCTACGGAACTATTCTTTTTTAAAAAAATTTAAAAATCTGTATTCCTCACTGACTTGGAGGTGCAAAACTGTACTGAAAAGTGACAGCAAACCATTTTTAATTTGACGGCTAGACGGACCTGGTACCTGAAATAATAATAAAGCATCACCTCGACACTTTCTGTGTGGGTAATTTTTCTCAAAGATTATACAAACGACAAACATTTTTCGTATCTTCAGGAGAGGGGTTGAAAGCAGAATAAATCACTTCAAGTTGAGGGTGAGTATATTCAAGGCCGCACCGCCACACATCCTGCCGTGTCTACAGTCAGCGGTCGACATTCGGTGTGGCGCTGATGTACGCATCGGGCGACGGACCGGAATCCGATATGGCAGACAGACCCATAGAGTCAAGACGTCGCGTCTGCAGCAGACAACTGAAGATGAGTTAACTTTGCCTCCTTCGGTGCTTACTGTTGCGAAGGAAGGTGATCTAATACATTTTAGTGTGGGTGCCAGTCAAACAAGCAATCCAGATGAAAGAGAAGTAGGGGGATTAGAAAACAAGGCTGTTTCAGTTATTAATGTACGTCAGTCATCTCAAATTGTGGGGGTAAAACTGAAATATAATACTGCAGCGAATGCAGTTACGAGTGTTAGTCTCAATTCTGACGGTACTCGGTTAAATATTTTCGGTTCCTTTATTTTGACTTGTACTAGTCAGTGTGAAATATGTGACCGAGAAACACGGAAAGCAGACTCCAAATTTGGTTTGCTGCCTCTTAAGGACGGAAAATGTGGCACACTGAAGAAAATAGGCTAGAAAGTGAAAACAAAATAGTTATATGATTCAGGAACTTGATTAGAAGGCTAAAGGGATTTTTAGCAAACTAAAACAGCATTCTGACAACATAAATAGTTTAGTTGCTGAGCTTCAAAAGTTGAATTCGACGTTAATAAAAAAATAGAATGCGGTGCTTCTGTTTTAAAGTAAATGAGGGAAAAGCACTTACATTGTTTGACTCGAAGGTTGAGGGAAGAACTTCTCAAGTTGAAATAAATTTAAGCGGTACTCAGAGAGTAAATGCAGTGAATTAACGCATGTGATGAAAAGGATGGCTAATGAAAGTAAACAGATGGTACTGTAAACCAGAAACTCTTGTATATTAGGTCGAACAGAAAGTCACTACTGTGGAATTTGTTTACAAAAACGAACACAGAGCTTTTTACAGTAAGATTATTGCAGAAAGTGAGAAGTATGTACAGTTTAAGATAATTAGGTCTGGCTGTGTGTCTGGTTTATAATCTGATATAATGAAGTGACTGAACAAGTTGAGACGGTAGGAAGTAGTTTTCCTCAATATGACAGTAGATTGTCTAATGTAAAGAAGAACATTAGAATTAGTATTGATTGTATTGTGTTAAGACCTATGAAATTTATGGTAAACTACTCAATGCTACCAATGATTGTAAGCAAAGCCATCTCGCTACATAAAAGCAAATTCCTACAGAGTTTATAAATACATGCATATCATTAAGCCTGCATGGGATAAAACTAGTGCATCATTATGGCGAGATGATGACGACATACATATCAGCATGGGAGAGAACACAATTCCAGCTGTGCCTGGCAAGTCTGTCCTGTTTTTGTCAAGGGACAAAAAGAAGATGCAATTAAGAAGCATGCACTTCCACATGCTTCTCAGAGATTGGGTTACTTATGCTGAAAAGAGGCGATGAATATGTCAAAAAAGATGTATTTATGAAAGCATAAGGTGGAGGAGAAGACGACGATTGCGAAGATGAAGATTGCTATGGAGAAGAAGAGGATGACGACATTTACGATTGGAAGATATCTCCATCAAATTGTTTGCAGATATCAATTCGAATGAACTGGTAGAGAGATTACTATTGTTTCTGACATGAGAACCTATACTCGGCAGGATGATGGAAACGTCCAACTCGTACAGTTTATCTTTCCTCACGTATTGTGTGTCAGAATCCTGTTTATATGCAGTAAGAGCATATTTGTTGTAAGAAATTCAGTATTAACGAATCGTTTTGATGTGTAAAATGGATGGTAACTATATCCATTTTTGTACTTTGTTAACTGTGAAAAATAAATAAATATGTTTACAGGAATGTAATATGTTATTTTCTATAGTATCAGACATAGTTGTAACAAACTTATGTAACTCTTAAAAGTGGCGTTTAACGAGAGAGTTTCTTGTCAGTAGTACCAGTAAGCCAGATACGAGTATCTGAATGAGTAATACAGAGACTTTAGGTGCGCAAATATTTGATTTGAAGCTTGCAAAGTGTATGAAACCTTACATATAATACTACTTTATTTTTGGTCGAATTTTCGTACAGGTCGATAAGCATGGAAGTAGTGTGTATTTCAATTAGTTGTATGGACTCTAGCGGAGAAAATGAGTTTAAATTTCCACCGTGCATAGTATAGATATCGAACTAAAGCTCTTTAACCTAAACGTTTCTATCAGTAGTAACAATATCTAGGCTGCCAGTTTTTTAATACAAAATACAGACAATTTAGATGTAGCAGTATTTTATCTGAAGCTTCATTGTGCTTGAAATGTATGAGAAATCGTACATGTAGTGATGCAATTTTTATTTTGTTCGAATTTTCTTAGATATCTCACATATATTACGCTAAGCATGAGGGTTCTGTGGATTTTAATAATGCAGACAATTAAGATGCTGAAATATTTCATTTGAAGCATAATTATGTTTGAAAAGTGTGAGAAATCCCACAGTAAATGATAGATAATTTTATTTCTTTTCGAGATCCCGACTCTGACGTTGTCTTCGGACATGTGGCATCTCTGTTAGCGTCTTTGGTTGTCTCTGTCCGGAGTGTGTATAAGCAATTCATGTCGTTCTACACTTTTAATGATATCCTGTAATAAAATACCTCATTCTTTCCTAAAATCGAACACCTTATCCCTCTATTTTCCAAAATAATCGTACTTTTGCGTGTGTGGGAGGGGGGCTGGGGCAGGGAACATTAAGTGTTGACAATACACACGATACCAGATTGGACACACTTCTCGAATGTAGATACTGTTGCAATGTAAACATTTCATTTTCTGACACGTTTTAGAATGTTATTGTATTTTGAACAAACTTCATAGACGAGATAAAATAATTAATTTGAGTTGTGCACTGCCTTTCATGTACTTAACACAAACTATGTCCCAATCATTTGCAATATTTGTGATCAGTCGTATTTTTCTAGTGAGACATTATGTTCAGTCTCCCCAACCCTGTCATACTTTTGAGTTCCCAATCAGTATAGATAGCTGTGGGAAATAGTTTTGACGTAAATACTGTGGTAATCCACATAAACATAGCACTTTTTGCACAGACAATTCACTTTACGTGTTTGGATAGTGTTGCAACGTAAATACTACATTTTCAGATGCATTTTAGAATATTGTGAAATTTTTGAGAAGCATCATAGAAAAGATAAAGTAATTAGAGCCTTACAACGTTTCTCTTGTACCTAACTTCATCCAGGTCCCCTATCATTTGCTATAATTGTTATCCATTATATTTTTCTAGTGGTACATTATTTGCAATCTCCCTTCTGACATATCACAATCCAGTTTTAAAGAGAAAAATAACTTGATGAAAAAATAATATTGTGATAATCGTTCTAAACGTCACACTTCTTGCGTTGCTGACAATTTTTTGCGGTTACTTTAAAGCTTTGTCACACAAAAGGCGCAAAAAATAATTAATTTAATGCCCTACTGCTTCTAAAGCCAAGTGCGCTCCACAGATCGAATTTGAAATGTTTTTGTAGTATAGACACCTGTTGCTGACAGGGATCACTACTCGTAGAACGAAGACTGAATTTTTGTCATTTTTAACACTTGAAGAACTGTTGGTGATAAACAGCAGTTGATTTTATTACAAGTTCTCATGGTTTGTGGAATAGTATTTAAGTTTGTGGTAGTAGTTAGTAGCTTTATCTGTAGATCTCTTTTTACAAGAGTATAGGACGAGTCAAAGTATTTACAAATTTCGATCAATTTAAAATAAGCTAATTCGTATACACATATATTTACAGACTTCTAGTTAGAGACAATCATTACATTTACTACTAGTATACAATACTTTTTTTACAAATACCTTTAATATAATGCCACATTGTTCACTCGTATCTCTCTATCAGTCACTGCACACACTATACACAAATTTTCTCATAACACTTCACTCTCTCACACACACACACACACACACACACACACACACACACACACACACATACACTGGTGATCTGTGGACCATTTTCTGTACTGCAACCTCCCATTTGCTATCCTGAAAAACTGAGTCAGCATCCCTCCATACACCTCTCCCATGGCTAGTACCTAGCACCAGCACTTTCTTCTCCCTAAAACTTTGTACGTTCCTAGGATTCTTGGCCTCGGTTGAAGTGTGCTGCACATTTCCTGCTCCTCGTTCTGCCTGAGGCTCTTCTCCACTTAACTCTGGCAGTGGTAGATGCCTGTTTTTGGTGTTGATGACGAAACTGACAGATCGCGTTCTCTTTCTCCCTATCCTCCTACCAGCTGCCAGTTCCCAATCACTCTCCTGCCCCCTATCTCCCTTGACCCTTCTGAGTTCCATCCTTGCTTCCTCCAACTGTGCCTGAAGGGCACAGATTTTCCTTTCCTGTTCCCCAATCAGGATGTTCCCACTTCATATTCTGCAGTTCCAGGAGAGAGCCTCTTCTGTTCTCCCAACCGTCTCCCCACTGCATCTCCCCTACAATAGTGGCAACAAATCCCTCTACTCACTGCCGTATAACACCTCCTACATTTTTCACTCATGGTCAGTTTCGAAAGAATAATTAAGTTTAAAGAATGTTTTAAATTTGTCAAGGACGCGAGATTCGCTGTGTGTAGAGAAAATACGACAAAAAGGTCTTATGTGCTGTGGTTGTTTTTTTGTGCTGATTTAGAGATGCAATGACGGAAGAGTGAATTTGTAATTAATTTGCTTTTACAGAATTTGCGTTATCAGGCGTGTTAGGTCAGGTTTTTAAACGTTTATAACTCACCAAATTTAGGCCTAGGTCGCGTCTATCTAACTAGTAAACAATACGAAATGTGTTAGTTAAATACGATTTAGAAACGTTTAATTACACTTTTATTACGGCAGTAGACACTGATCAAACTAGTAACAGTCTTTTTTAAACGAATTTTGCAGTATCAAGGAAACTTGAATAGAATATTTTGTGTTTTTTGTCACGCAAAGTTTCGGGTTATGTCGTGATTATCGGGACTTCTGCTAAAGAACAAGTTTTTTCAAGAAAAAGCGCTGCTGACACGCTGATATTCAGTTGTGTGACGAGAACGGAAACTATAGCATGTATAAAAAACAAAGAACATTTAAATTTGACACTTTTTCCTCTTAAATAAGTTCTTTTAGCGGACGAAGAAAATATCTGTGATCTCACTCGGTGGCCATGTTCGACAACAACATATTCCTAATTTATTATTTATATGTTATAAGCAAATGTTACTTTTAAATTATTTGTAGAGAATATATACTCGTTCCAACATTGCCTCATGAGTGACACATAGCTGTCAATCAAATTTACCAATATGACTGGTGAGTCAGTACACCAATGATTTTTTGAAGGTCAGTAATAGAAACATATTTCGTCATTCCTGGTGTTTTAAGGAAAGACGCTTTGATACGCTTTTGTTTTTTGATGAATATTTGGGATACTTTTCAGAATAACCCAAATGGAGCTCAGTTGTAATCGTAGGTCCTGATTGGAAGAGACGAGGAAGAACAGTATTCTTTTGATAAATAATTCAGGTCACTTGGATGCTTTTGAGCACACAGTGCAGATGGGACTACATTATAATTGGCTCTTGCATTTTAATGGTAAATCCGGACTGGATGAGGGGAGAGAGTGGCATGTAATGTATTTTACTTTTTATAAGTAAATCAGATCGTTCCAGTACTTTTGAGGACAGCCCCAAGTATTGGGCTCTTACATTTTAATACAAACCTTTGATTGGAGGAGAGGTGAGAGACGTGTGGAACACCATGCAATGTCTATGTGCGTCATTTTACTTCAACAGTGATATTTTGGACGTTGCAATCATTTAAATAAGCACATCAAAAAAAGTTTTGCATCGCCCCAGTTCCCAGAATTCCTGGAGACAAGACGTTGACTGTGGATATTGTATCACAGACACCGTACCTTTGACTGTTCAGAGATGTCACTAAACCCGCCCAAAGATATAAACTACCATGCATGAGCAGCGCATATTAGACGGAGGGGTCCGAGAGCCGATCAGTTCCAGTCATTCCACCAGGAAGGAGGAACACGGCTCATGTTGTCTGTTGTTCATCCATGCCTAGACGGTCAATACCGCGGTTCGATCGCATACACATTGTTACTTTGTGCCAGGAAGGGCTCTCAGCAAGGAAAGTGTCCAGGCGTTTCGGAGTGAACCAAAGCGATGTGGGAGGAGATACAAAGAGACAGGAACTGTCGATGACATGCCTCGCTCACGCCTCCCAATGGCTACTACTGACCGCTACTTAAGGATTATGGCTCGGAGGAACCGTGACAGCAACGTTTGAATAATGCTTTTTGTGCAGCCACAGGACGTCCTGTTACGACTCAAGCTGTGCGTAATAGGTTGCAGCCACAGGACGTCCTGTTACGACTCAAGCAGTGCGCAATAGGTTGCAGCCACAGGACGTCGTGTTACGACTCAAACTGTGCGCAATAGGTTGCATGATGAGCAAATTCACTCCCGACGTCCATGGCGAGGTCCATCTTTGATCGGTATTGGTGGGCGTAGCAACATGCAGAATGGACCGGTCAGGATTGGCATCACGTTCTCTTCGCCGATGAGTGTCGCATATGCCTTCAACCAGAAAATCATCGGAGACGTGTTTGTAGGCAACCCGGTCAGGATGAACGCCTTAGACAGATTGTCCACGGAGTGCCGCAAGGTGGAGGTTCCCTGCTGTATTGGGGTGGCATTATGTGGGATCGACGTAAGCCACTAGTGGTCATGGAAGGCGATGTAATGGCTGTGCGATGCGTGAATTCCATCCTCCGACCGATATTGCAACGATATCAGCAGCATATTGGCGAGGCATTCGTCTTCAAGGAGGACGATTCGCGCCCCATCGTGCACATCTTGTGAATGACTTCCTTCAGGATAACGACATCACTCGACTGAGTGGCCAGCATGTTCTCCAGACCTGAACCCTGTCCATCACGCCTGGGAGATATTGTAAAGGGCTGTTTATGGACGACGTGACCCACCAACCACTCTGAGTGATCTACGCCGAACTGCCGTTGAGGAGTGGTACAATCTGGACGAACAGAGCCTTGATTAATTTGTGGATAGCGTGCCACGACGAATACAGGCATGCATCAATGCTATAGGACGAAGAAACTTACGCATGAATCAAATGACGTCGATGATACTGGAACATGTTTTAATTTGCATACCACTTTTGTAGAAATACGTTTATTGAGGATTACTTGCACAATGAATAATCGAGTCTACAAAAAAGCAGTAGATCGGATGTTGAAAACCTTAGACCAATTTCGCAGACTTCCACCTATTATATGATCATATTGTAACAAGGGAATGGACCGATCACCACATTTCAAAAACTGCGCTCAATTTTTTATGCAAGAAGAATAGACTGAAAGAAACAGAACTTCAAAATTTTGAAGTTCTGTTTCTTTCAGTCTATTCTTCTCCCGAAGATATTTCCGCCATTTGACTGTACAGCTTTTCTATTTTTTCATCATTTCGACCTTGAGCTGTTACCAAGTACAACAATATTGGACTTGATAATGGCTTGAGGCCGAAATCATCATACTAAAATAAATAAAGAAGATTTACGGTCAAATGACGGAAACATCATTCAAACATCCTTAGGTGACTGTGGCCCAGTTTATCAAGAAATAACTGATACCAACAATCAATAGTAACAAAACTGAACAAAATCCATAAAAAACATAAAAATAATGAAACAAAAATAAAATACAAAACGAGAGACCCACATCACCCACTACAAACTCACACACCATGACCACCACGATACAACAAGAGAAAAACATAGTAGCCCAACATTGAAATTGGCACAAATTCACATAAAGAAACAAACTAATAGAATTGAGAACATCCTCAAGAAATAAGGGAAAAAATATCATACCAAAGCAATAACTCTAAATAGAATACTCTGCAAAAGGAAGATGAAATGGACATCTACCAAAAATCTGGCATTTACCAACTCCAGTGTAATAGCTGTGACGCTCTATATGTAGAACAGATAGGCAGAACTTACGAAATAAAGAAATAAGGTATAAGGAACTAAAAAGAGCATGAAAATATGACACCATACCACTCAACATTTTCAGAATATCTCAGGCAATGAAATCACCACCCTACCACAACAGAAAAAGATATGAAAATATTCTCATTTAGCAACATGAAACATCTTCTACACCTACAAGTAAACTTCCAAGTTCAAGAAGCAATAATCGGGAAGAAAAACACAATTAATGACCAGACAAACATCAGCAACCATACGCTGTTTGAACTAACAAAACACGTTGCTGAGACGGAACAACCTCTTGAGTGGTTGGCTTAGTTATATCTGTCACTGTGTTACTAGCTGTCGATGTGGACTTGCTTCTTAACGAAAACTAACGTACACGGTTATCATTGTGAGGAATTTTTTACGGAGTATGGTAGGCTTAATAGATCTAATTACTTTTGTTCAAATTATGGTATAACTTTCCTGCAGTTTACGCAAGCTAAACTTCATAATGATCATTGACCGAAACATGTAGTGACCTGTACAAAATAAATGACAGCTGAAGGTTTGACCATGAATTTTAACAATGAATGTAGAGAGCCTGTGTTCGAAGATGAATATATGACCATCGTGCTGCTTCCAATGTATACGTCACGTAAGGATCATGAGAATAAGATCACAGAGATATGGTCGCTCTGTATTTGCTCCATATTTTAATAGAATACGAAAAAAATTACACTCTCCGTTCTGCACAAAGTGGCTTGTGGAGTATCGATGTAGATGAAGATTGTGTGACTGAAACAGACAAATAGTGAAATTTTATTGGAGAATAATACTTAGAATACTAAATCGATTTGATCCAGTTGCAGTTACCTGATCCCATGAAACAAATTTTCTAGTTATAAGAGTATCTGACTGTCAACTATGACATCAAAACTGCTCTCCCACCTATCATCATGGCGTAGGTCGTATGCATGGATCTTCCAGATTCTGTGTGAAGGGGTAGGTCCGGATTATGTTGGGGGCGTTGGGCTGAGATGACTGGGAATTTACTGGCTTCTGCACCTGGCCCAAATCTGCCACCGCTAGCCACTCGTTGCTTCCTAAATCCATCTCCTTCCTCCACTCTCCGCTCATCGTTCAGGTTACGTGTATAAATTGCTGCCATTTGCCGCTGGACACAGAAAGGCTGTGCAGATTACCTGTTTGGTGAAAAAAAGGAAAAAGAAATATAAACTCGCGTGGTTCACACCACGATACACGCAAGCCCCCCATTTTCCTCACTTTAACGGTTTGCGTGTCAGTTTTTGTGCTTATTTATGCAAGCAGTTTCTCCTTTCGTTTCGTGAAGGTTATTTCTGGACATTTCCGTTACATAAAAATCTGAGATAGGCACTCGGAATCGAACCTTTGATCTCATCGTTAGTAAAATGGAACGGAAATGTATTGTTTTACTATAACCTATTACGTTACAGTTACCTTAACTATGGTAATAACTACAGTTATTTTTGTTTCTTACTCCAGTTTAAGAGCAATATACTTTTCTCCTATTTAAAGGGTGTGGATGCCGTCATAAGGCACGCAAAAACAGCGTAAATACATGCAACTGCACTAATTCACCTGGAAGTCTTCAGGAAGCCTTTATACAGCAGTTGATGTCAAATGGATTACAGGAATGAAGGAACATCATGATGACAGGCATTTAAAAAAGATACTTTTTAAAATATATAACTAGCGTTTGTACAGCAGGTTTTTGAAATCGCCGGGCTAGCAGGACAGAGTTGATGGGGTTATATTTGTGGAAAGGGGCAAAAATAAGTTACTGTCAGCTGCACTCTACATATAAACTTTACTTGTTGAAACACACAATCACTCAAGTAACAATCAAAATGGCTCGAGGTTTTAACGAAAGAACTCCTTTGATTTAATTTAGATCGGCTGAAGGCCACATCGAAAATCCAAGGCCCAAGCAAGGAATTGAGGTTTCACTTCTTTAGAAATTTTTTTTATCTTCAATATAAATAGGCTGAAAGCCTTGTAAGTAGGCTGTTTAGGTTTTTATGTTAGCAACTCCACGTAGCGCTCTGTGCTGTGTGCAGTCTGTGGCTGGTTGGCATTTTGGCAATATTCGCTATTGTAGTGTTGGGCAGTTGGATGTGAACAACGCGTAACGTTGTGCAGTTGGAGGTGAGCCGCCAGTAGTGGTTGATGTGGGAAGAGAGATGGCAGAGTTGTGGGAGTGGACAATCAGGACTTCTGTCCGTCAGAAAACGAAATTTGTATATATATGTTGTGACTTGGCAAGACAACCAAGCCACTAGGAGGAAGCCGAAAGGCACGCGTTTAAGCTCACGCAGGCTGGCGTAAGATCTGGAACAGGTAAAGTAATTATACTAACAAAAAAAGTACGTAGCTGCTGGAATACTTAACTTTAATCCATAATTGGTGAACATCGGTCTGACGGTACATGCGTCACAAGATAAATAGCAAATGATAATGGCGCCTTGCTAGGTCGTAGCAAATGACGTAGCTGAAGGCTATGCTAACTATCGTCTCGGCAATTGAGAGCGTAATTTGTCAGTGAACCATCGCTAGCAAAGTCGGCTGTACGACTGAGGCGAGTGCTAGGAACTCTCTCTAGACCTGCCGTGTGGCGGCGCTCGGTCTGCAATCACTGACAGTGGCGACACGCGGGTCCGACGTATACTAACGGACCGCGGCCGATTTAGAGGCTACCACCTAGCAAGTGTGTTGTCTGGCGGTGACACCACTATATATATATATATATATATATATATATATATATATATATATATTCTTTGTTCTCTATCAGAATCTTTCACTTGCCTATCACTAGTTAATGCCTTCAGTAGTTAGAATCTTTCATTTAGCTGGCAGTATTGGCGCTCGCTGTACTGCAGTAGTTCGAGTAACGAAGATTTGTGTGAGATATGTGATTCATGAAAGGTATAGGTTGTTGTTAGTCTGGGCCATTCTTTTGTGGGGATTATTGAAAGTCAGATTGCGTTGCGCTAAAAATATTGTGTGTCAGTTTAGTGATGATCAGAATGAGTCAAGAGAGAAAATTCTGAGTACGTTCAGTATTGTGCAGCGGTTTGAAAATCAAATAACGTAAGAGGTTTACCAGCACAGTAATACATAATGTTCGAAGGGGATGTTTCAGCTTTAGCTTCAATTTTTCCCATTGAACTTTGCTGAAGGCCACATATTAATCAAGAACAGTGTTACGGCTTAAGGCCGAGATAAAGATTTTCAGTGTTTAATCTAAATAGGTTGAAAACTCGGCTGAAGGCCGCATATCAACAAAACAATTAAACGGCTTAAGGCCTAGGAAAAGAGCTTTCAATTTGAAAAGGCTTAAGGCCTTATCTTAAAGTATTTCGTGTAAAACTCAGCTGAAGGCCTCATACTAAAGAATAAAAATCTTATGACCTAAGGGCAAGACAAGGATTCTGAATTTTTAATTTAAAAGACATTAAAACTCGTCTGAATGCCACACTCCATGCGGAAAACAATTTTACGGCTTAAAGCCTAAACGGAAGAGCTTCTGAATTTCACCTAAAATAGGCTAAAGGCTTTATCCTAAAATGCTTCACATAAAACTCGGCTGATGGCCACATACGATACCCAAGGAATCTCACGGCTTAAAGCCCATACGAAGAAATTTCAAATGTTAAATTTAAGCTGGAAATCTCGGCTGAAGGCCACATACAAACTAGGAAATATTTCATAGGCCCAGACAAAAATTTTTATCTTTTGATTTGCAAAGGCTGAAAACTCCGCTGAAGGCCACACACCAACTTGAAACATATTTACGGCTTAAAGCCTAGGCACAAGGATTTTTCAATTCTTAATTTTGAAAGGCTGAAACTCGGATGAAGGTTACATACCAAACAAGAAACGGCTTAAGGCCTAAGAAGAAATTCCTTGCAACTTTAATAAGCTAAAACTCGGCTGAAGGCCACACATAGTACTTAAGACTAAAAAGGAAACCACTATGTAAAACACAAGGAGCGGCGCTGAGAAAGATCCAAGGGTCGGCTTGGGAAGGTAACACTAACGCACGTTTTAGTGAGACAGGCAGCCAGACCAACAACCTCTTAATCGGAAGGCAACCCAACTGAAAGCCAGCCGACAAAGCAACCAACAAGATCAGTTCTGCTCCACCCCACCAGCAAAACGACAACTTTCTAGATACTAATGCCCAATCCAGCCAAGTCAGAATAAACACCCAAAACTACCAACAACACCTCAGCTGTCGAACTACACGCCGTGCTGGACAGCATCAACAAGATAAGGAAAATACACTGGCAAAAACAATGACCAGGCAGGTCACCGGAACATCAATGGCCACAAGGCAGAAGATACCGCTGTTACACTTCATTAATGAAGGAATGAATTAAAAATGGTTCAAATGGCTCTGAGCACTATGGGACTTAACATCTGAGATCATCAGTCCCCTACACTTAGAACTACGTAAACCTAACTAACCTAAGGACATCACACACATCCATACCCCAGGCAGGATTCGAACCTGCGGCCGTAGCAGCTGCGCAGTTCGACACTGAAACGCCTAGAACCGCTTGGCCACAACGGCCGGCGAATTAATTAAATTAAGTTAAACACTACACAGGAAGACGTCTACAATTCTAGCCGACTTCGATGCACACACGTTGTTGCTCGCGGGAATCTCCCAGAAAGTGACAACCAGGATCAAATGAAGAGGTGTGATCGCAGTTGAGGCTTGATAGTAGGTTAAGTGAGCACTCAATTTTATCGTCCAGGATCGGTGGGCGACGAACCTCGTAACCCTCGCAGGACGCGCCACACAACTCAAACCGCGCCTGCACGTCGCCAGCGGCTCCGACCTGATTACGAGCCACGGAGACTTCCTTGCTGCTCTGCCCCAGCCGACCGACCGCCACACGCAGTACCGCTTGGAAAATACATCCGCTACACCAAAAATGGTACAGCAGAACTAGTATCGATACACACTGCTGCTGCTGCCAGTCACAGAGAGAAGAGAGAAACGTTATGGCGGTAACCGAAGAAGAAATAAGACACCACTGAGCTGCAACCAATGACTAAAAAAAAAAAAAGAACTGGGCATGACGCGAGCCAGCCACAGCTCAGTTGTATTCTTAGTCCATTGTCAAATGTTACAACTTGGGTAGAACACAACGCGTCGTCAAAATACTTATCTTCAGTTATATATTCAATTTGTCAAAAATAAATGCGAGAACATCTTTATAATAACATTCATTGATCCCTTATGGACCGTGTGACAACGTCTGGCATGTATTTCTTGATGCAATGATTTACCAACAGCCGTATGTATTCAATAAATTTATTTTATAAACTTCTTATGTGCTACCAGTTTCGGCATTACATTGGTGCCATCTTTAGGCCCCACACATCATAGTCGTAAAATCGCTATACACGGAAGGAGCCATTTAACTGGATCAGTGAATCAAATCGTTATGCAATAGCTCTTGATGGCCAAGCAACACAGACTAATAGATAAATGATGTTAATAATTATTCGTTGAAGCCCAATCTGTAAGCCAGTTATTTCCTAATGCATCAGTCCATTTGGACTAACATACAACCACAGTATTTTCCCATTGTCAGTATATACTACAGAATCAGTATCATAATATATAACAGATTCTCTAAATTTATCTAACATATTATACAATCCAAGGCTTGCATTTGATGTAGTGAATACTGCTATAAATATATTTATGGATGTATTATTTTCCACAAAATAATCATTGAAATTGTATTTCATTTGAACCATATTGTCATTAATGAACTTTATATCTATATTATCTAATCGATCATCGAAAAGTACGTCATAAAATTTTTGTAAATCTATGACTTACTCAGTTTTAGTCATATTTTGTCTTTGTCCAAATCTTCATCATAATGAATTAAGACATAGCAACAGCTTCTTTTCCAGGATTTTCCTTTGTCAGGATCTAAGTCAATATCCAATTTCTCTTTAACTGTTTTGATATATTCTGCATCAGACTGGAAATTATGTGAACTGGTTTCCAGTTTTATTTTCATAAAATCTTTCATAGAATTTTTAAACAACATGCTGCTTCTATCTCTAAAATTCCAAACTTCATAGACTTCTAAAATTTTATATCCCATTTCTACAGCCAACTTCACTCCATTACCCAAGTACCAATAAAACGTCTTTCATTAGCACTGGCATTAAATTTATTTTTCTTGAGCACATTTGACTCACAAAGGTCACGACAGTTTTTCATTTTTATCGATTTGTGTACATACAGGCAAAGCAGGGTAATACAATCCTCTAGGTACCAATAATTTACATTCAATAAAACCATACCACGTTTTACTATAATATCTTGGTTTATATATTTGTCTTTCATGTCGCTCAGGATCATAATCATAATATTGCACAGTTGGATAAAGACTATATACATAAATGTATTTTATTTTCTTGCTAACACTGTCTGCATTAGCCCTTAATTTTATCGCATTTGTATGGCAACCAGAAAACGCATGTCTTGGATATAAAGATTCGACAGCTTCTGGCAACTTTTTCAATTTTTTAAGCTTTTTATACTCTGCTGAGTTTAGCTGGTTACATTCCCAAACTTCCACTAAATAGTATCCAGCATTTCGTATTTCCACACCTTTCGTTAATTTCTTTTGATAGAGGGCATCGATTGTTTCTTTATTTTTATTGTTAATTGTCTCACTTAAAATTTTTTTTTTACATCCACGCCACAAACAGTTATGGTATTGATAAGCAATATTAGTTGCTTTATCAAATCCATCTACTTTTGCACCAGCTATTCTTACTTTGCCACCGTTAAGACCATGGGAGATATTGTTATTTTTCAAACTGTTTAACCAAGCTTTGGATTCTTTACTGTAATTCTCTTTCTCTTCTTCATCCAATACTGCAATTGTGTTTTCAGTTTAATATTTAGATCTGTAAACTGCCATGCAAACCCCAGCAAAGGTTAAATAACAGAAACAGTCTATATTAGCTGTTTTTAGAAATTGTTTTCCCAGTTCTAAACAACATCTTCTCAAAATTTCTACATCAGCATTACAGTATTCAACAATTTCTTTCTTCATATTGAACACATAATTTTCTTTGAGTCTGGAGCTATGCCTTTGAGAAATGCTTCTCTATCTTTTGGTTCCAAAGTGTCAACACAATCATACTGAGTATTGGGCATTGGTCCTACATAATTTTCATTTTCTTTTGTATTGAACAAATGTGAAAAGTAGCCTTTCTTCAATTCTTTCAAATCAAAACTCTTTGGAAAGCTACTAAGTTATTCTTGCCAAAGTTACTACTATCCATAAATTTTAGACCTAACTGTTTGATCTCCAATAACATCTGTTTTGTTCCTGTGTAGATGGTATATGGCTTTATTGTATTTTCAACACAGTACTTCAAAATAAATTGGAAATCGCGGACTTTAGCATAGTGAATTATGAATGTATACTCAAAGTGTTCATCAGATATCATGCAAAGACAGGATTCATCATTTTTATTAAATTTATACTTGTCGCCATTAAAATTGTGAGCTGTTATGAGATTTAGAATATGAATACCAGTTACTTGTTGAGCTTCATAATCAAACCACATACGTATTTCAGTATTGGTACAATTCACTGTCCTAGGGAAGCCTTTTTCACAGTATTTAAGCTCTTTACCTGGAAATATTTTATAGCATTCGAAGCTTTGGTAAATATTATAATTTTTAAATTCTCCATTAACATAACAACCTGCTTTGTTACAATTTGGTCAACATTGGACTATAAAATCCTCATCAATTTTTTCACAAATGCCACCTTTTTGCAATTTCCTTTGCATGTAACATTCATGATTTTCAATTTTCACTACTTGTTTACAGTTTCTGCAAAATTCAAAGCCACATTGGTGTCTTTTTAGATATCAAGCAAATCATTTTACAACCTTCACATTTATAAGCTGTTGTTGATTATTTAAGCATTCCTCATTATAACACTATCTATTGCAGTTTTCACAATTAATCTTATTTTCCACACTTGTGTGCTGTGGACTATTGCATAGTATACAGATTTTTCTTTCTACTTTACATCTGTGTGCGACCTTGTTGTTATACGGTTTATTACATTTGTTACAGAAATATACTGATCCAAAGAAAGCCTTCGTACTGTTAATTACATCAAAATGGTTGTGATCTTTATACAGATAAATCTTTATCTGTTTCTCAGGGCTACTATAGATAACTGTATTGAAATTCTCTGCACATACAACATTTATTTGGATATCCAACAATTCTTTAATATTTTTAATGTCATCCAGAGTAAACCTGTCTTCGTTGTATTCACCCAACTGATTACATAATATGTCAGTTCACTCTTTTTGTATTTATCTCCTCCCCTAAATTACTCAATCTCACCTGTAGTTAGTTCTCTGCTCAAAATATAATTTGTATGGTATGTTAATGCAAGTATTACTGTTCTAAGACAGCACAGATTATCATTACTTTTAATTCTTGTGATACATCTCTTAGTCTTTTGTCCTTTTTTTGCCTATCCCGCTACTTCCTCAAGGAATTGCTAACATTTGAATATTAAATGATGTACCTGCTAAATCAATAGTCTCATCAGATGTTAAGATATCTCTCATTTTATTGCACAAAACTTGGACAGCTTCTCGAGTATTATTCGATGATTTACATCCAGTGGAAATTGGGTAAAATGTTTTTGTGTTGTTGATTGTTAAACTCAACTTATTTCCTTTCCTAAAATAAGTTTTCTTTTTGGCTACTTCTGCCATAGAATTGAGTGCTTTCATTATATAAGCTGTTTTATCACCAACAGTATTGAGTTTGTCAACATTAGCATCGTTGAAGACAATTTTATAGTCAACAGACAATGCTTTAAATTTTTCATTGAATCTGGATCTAATTTCTTTAATCTCAAATAAATAATTTTTTATTGGTTTGGCCTCTGCTTCTTGCTCAAATAGTTTGCTACTGAAAGGATAAATTTAATCTAGTCTCAATTTTTTCCTCCCTTCATCAAATCTGTAAAAATAATTTATATTAGGTATGTGTTTTGAGTCTTGATCTAGTCTTCTGGAATAATTTCAGGTGAAATTGAAACTCCTGTTACCCAACAGCATTACTAACTCTGATTTCTTTAGTTAACTGTATCCAGTAATATCAAAATCTTTAGCTCTAGCTTTGAGTTTGCATACCTTCAAATTATCGAGAGTTCTTGTAGGAGGTGGCAAATTACACGTATTTGAAACGATTAAGTTAGTTAAATCAGCTTTACTATATTTCCTATATACTCATAAATAATTCCTTCTACAATGATCACGAAGTTGGGTGACTATAAATTCTGTCAATGAGGCATCCATTTATTAAGGACAGGAAACATTACTTTTGCAAATAAGTTAGTAATTTCATTTTCAGTAATTTTTACATGTGTTTTTGTCAGTAAATTATTTTTGAGATCACTTTTAACCATTCCTTTTCCACATGTACACACTATTTTTCTTTCCTGTCTTTCTTCTAGTTGACAAGACTTATATCCACTTTAGTGCTTGTCCCTGTTTTTCTAGAAGCAACTAAAATCTTTAACTTCTTGACAATCAATTCATTTTCTGGAGTTAGCTTCAATTTTTTCTTCTTGTTTTTCCATTGACCATATTTTAGAATTTTCATCACTCGAAATTTGCTTCAAATGTTCCTTATAGTAGCTAGTCCTAATATATTTAACACATAGACCAAGAACTCGAGTACTATTCTATGTATTTTTGGGATAGCTTTATCACATTCGTTACATATGTTTGAATACTTATCCTTCGTATACAAGTGTGGATAAAAATTATCAATTAACTTTTGAATTTCGTGTTTTCTATAGTTCTTGAGCACTTGCATTTATTGAATTATTTATTCATTAGTTTATCTACGTCAGTATTATGGATGTCTGAAGAGAAAAATGTCTTAATTACTAATGATATTTTATGTGTGGAATTCCAGGGGTCAAATATTGACTGCTGAAAATTTTAAACGAATGAAAAAGGATTATATTGGTTCACTTAAAATTTAAAGGGGACCAATTTGGTTTCCTTAAGAGGTAATGTAAAATCAGCTGTTTTTTTTATCAATGAACCAGGGCAGCTGTCACAAGCATATCATCAGTTGTCGCCAGTTCGGATACACCTATGCTGCACATTTTGAAGTATTCAAGAGAGGAATTATGAATTAAGTTTAGGTTCTTGGTTTAGACACATTTGGGTTCCATTGTTTGAAGAGAAAAACGTGTTCATTAGTAATTATATTTCAGATTTTTTGTATGGAATTCCAGGGTCTAAAAATTTAACCCCTGGAAAACTTAACACAAAAGAAAATATGCTGAAATTCCAGAGCTTAATAATTTAATCTCTGGAGATCTTATTTTTGTTTAACATTTCCAGAAGGCAAAAATAACCCTCTGAGCGGCATGTTTGCAGGGGTGAACGATTTTTCCATAAGTACTACAATATTTCTCTGTTGTATGTTGCTGATGTTCTAGTTCTTTGTTGATCATGTAGTATTTCTGTGGAAGAAACTGAAGTTGATTTTCCAGGTTCTACTTCAGGAACCCTGAAATGAGAAAGTATAAAAATATCTTTCAGAAATTGATCGTAATCTCTTTTGTGTATTATTTTCTTGGGAAAAATAATTGAGTGCTGGAATATTATATAAAAATAATAAAATATCATCAGTAATCAGCAACAGTACCATGTTTTCGTTTTGATTTCTTTTCTGGAGGCGGCAAATGATTGACACCTTATTTTTGTTGGTAAATATAGCTTTTTTTCATTATAAGTCAGACCCCCTCTGGGAGGTGGACCCCAGAATATCTACATGTCTTATCTTCAACATCTACGTTATTTCTAATAGCTTTATCAGTGTCATTATATTCCAAAATTTCTGCAACATCTTTTCCTTTAAGCCATGGATTATTCAATTACAAACGAGATTTTTTCCTTTATTAAAGACTTTTCACTACCTTTTAACCTTGTCTGATGACGTGGCTTAACTCTGTCTGGGGAATGGGTCTAAAAGTTTCTAACGTTTTACGAATTTACATGAAAAAATATATAAGATTTAAAAACTGATTGTGAAAAGCCGATGTTTGATGATCTAGAATACTCTGAAACAAAACATGATAATCCATTGGCTTTAGAATAACAACTGCAACTGCTAAACACTGTTTTATACTCCCCATCCATTATAATCCACAGCTAACTGCACTCCTAATTTTCTCTTTCCAAACATTATTCTTCTAACTATACCTGCAGCTATTTTTTCACTAGTTGAAGCATGACTTGCATGTATTCTTCGTTTCACAGCTAACTGAAGTTCCTCATCAGCTTCATGTACGAGGTGCATTCAAATTCTAAGGCCTCCAGTTTTTTTTCTCTGGACTGGAAACATTCGCATTGTTTTAAAATGAGGCCGTGTTCATTGTCAATACGTCCCAGAGATGGCAGCACCGTACGGCAGATGGAATTTTACCGCCTGCGGCGAGGATGAGAACTGTTTTAAATGCTTAAAATGGCGACGTTTTCCTTACTTGAACAGTGTGGAATCATTCGTTTTCTGAATTTGCGTGGTGTGAAACCAATTGAAATTCATCGACAGTTGAAGGAGACATGTGGTGATGGAGTTATGGATGTGTCGAAAGTGCGTTTGTGGGTGCGACAGTTTAATGAAGGCAGAACATCGTGTGACAACAAACCGAAACGACCTAGGGCTCGCACAAGACGGTCTGACGACATTATAGAGAGAGTGGAGAGAATTGTTTTGGGGGATCGCCAAATGACTGTTGAACAGATCGCCTCAAGAGTTGGCATTTCTGTGGGTTCTGTGCACACAATCCTGCATGACGACCTGAAAATGCGAAAAGTGTCATCCAGATGGGTGCCACGAATGCTGACGGACGACCACATGGCTGCCTGTGTGGCATGTGGCCAAGCAATGTTGACGCACAACGACAGCATGAATGGGACTTTCTTTCCGTCGGTTGTGACAATGGATGAGACGTGGTTGCCATTTTTCAATTCAGAAACAAAGCGCCAGTCAGCTCAATGGAAGCACACAGATTCACTGCCACCAAAAAAATTTCTGGTAACCGCCAGTGCTGAAAAAATGATGGTGGCCATGTTCTGGGACAGCGAGGGCGTAATCCTTCCCCTTTGCGTTCCACAGGGCACGGTAACAGGTGCATCCTACGAAAATGTTTTGAAGAACAAATTCCTTCCTGCACTGCAACAGCAACGTCCGGGAAGGACTGCGTATGTTCTGTTTCACCAAGACAACGCACCCGCACATCGAGCTAACGTTACGCAACAGTTTCTTCGTGATAACAACTTTGAAGTGATTCCTCATGCTCCCTACTTACCTGACCTGGCTCCTAGTGAATTTTGGCTTTTTCCAACAATGAAAGACACTCTCTGTGGCCACACATTCACCAGCCCTGCTGCTATTGCCTCAGCGATTTTCCAGTGATCAAAACAGACTCCTAAAGAAGCCTTCGCCGCTGCCATGGAATCATGGCGTCAGTGTTGTGAAAAATGTGTACGTCTGCAGGGCGATTAAGTCGAGAAGTAACGCCAGTTTCATCGATTTTGGGTGAGTAGTTAATTACAAAAAAAATTGGAGGCCTTAGAAGTTGAATGCACCTCATATTTTTCCTAAACGTTTATGATTACTATAGGCGATGTCATATTGTTTGCAAGCTTCAACTCATGGAATGATACCTGGATCACCACATGCTAATCTTTGTTAAAGTTTACAGAATGGCCCATGATATGGTAAATGCATCTCTGGCATTGGTAAATTATTCAAGGCCAAATTGACCAACTCTTTCTCGTGTTTATCATTTTCCCAAAATGTGTGAGGCATATTTTTCAAAAATTTGATTAAATATGGAATTCCTTTTGGATTATTGATTATGAAATCTTTAAATTTATTTGTTAATATCTGTGCTATGCCAAATTTTTCATTATGTTAGTTATTTTATCTGGCCAATTCTTCTCCATGGATTACAGCTAATCTATCAATTAACTGATGGATATCATTCATCCAGATATATTTAACTGGTTTTTCTGTATATTTTTAGTTAAACCTTCACCAATGATTGCTGAATCATTCTTTGGACTATGTTCTTTCCCCTCAGGCAAACTTACTACTGAATAATCTGAACAATATACAATTGGTATTCCTAACTTTGGAAAATATTCATTAACAATTTCTTTTATCAAACCTTTCTATTTAATTCCTCTGCTCGCTTTGGCTCTGTTTGGGTTATTTTCAGAATATATTGCTCCAATATTATGCAATATATCAAAATAATTTGGTAAATAAACATAATCGACCTTCTCATCCATATTATCCATAGTAATGTGGTTTTTATTTAAAAGATTTATTAAACCACTGGTTCCTTCATATGGCTTTTCACCAACTGTTAATTTATCTCCTTCAAATATTACTGGCAATCTTGCTATATAATTAAAGTCACCAACAAGTCTTAGGCCAAAATCTTTGTCTTCACTGTGATTTACATGTTCTAGCATTCTTTCATTTACATTTATTTTTTAACATTACTGTCGTATATTTTCTTGACAGATTCCTTTTCTTCATCATATTTTTTCAGTAACACCTGTGTTTCTGATTTCCTTAATGTGTTATCTTCTTTAATTGGTGGTATGTCACTAAATTCTTCAGTACAACGATTAAAAGGAACTATTTGTTTTTCAACCTCTCTGTTTTCTTCAATAGCTTTCGATACATTATCATGTAAGTCCATGATTAATTCTTTTACTTTTTCGATTATATCAATAATTGGTTGGCCTTTTTGTATATTTTTCATATTCTGCTCTAGGTTGATGTTTTTTTTTCATTTTAAATTTCTCTTTTAATTGTCCGTTTTTCAATTTTGCTTAGCTTTTTAACAACCATGATATCGTATTTAGCAAACATTTATTAGAGAAGAAACAATATTAATCAGTTGTTTTTAGTTGGTCAGTCGCTGAGTCGGTCCTTCGGTCCGTTATTTTTGAAACTATTAAAACTTTATCCTTATTAAGTCATGAACAAGGTCGAGAGCTATCAATCCTACTCATTTCCTGTGAATAAGACGACTAAAAATGATTTAAATCTCCCCCAAAAAAACACTGAGATTAATATGAATATTGGAGATGGTTGGGTTCATCCTCGTCATGTTCAGTTGTACATGAACTTTAGTATTATTGGAGCTGATGGTAAAGATTGTCCAACATACAATGGATAATCCAAAAACACTTAATTGATAATTATTTAGCAAAACTTTTTGAAGTTTCACAGTTAAAAAAAGAAACAATATTTTATCTAGAATCGATCATCCTTTGATTTCTTCATCTGCCCTTATTCTATTGACTTTGTCTGTAGCTGATGAGTTAGCTGTGGGAGGACATATAGTTAACATTGGCAAATTAAGAAAGAAGTGAAGTGCTTTATCCATTTGAATTATTGGGCTGATTTCTCAAAGTTTATAAAGAAGTCATGTGGGAAGGAGATTTAACAGTAATTTTTACTTGGAGTCCAACTGCAGGAGATGCAGTTCTTCGACAGGCTTACAAAAGTGACACTGGAATTAAAATAGGACACTCTCCCAAAAGAAGGTAAAATCCTTGTAGAATCGATGGAAATTCGTGTTTCTGTAGTTAGATTTGCGCCAGAATATTCACTGGAGCTAGAGCAAGGAAAACTAAATGGCCAAAAACCTCCATATCTTTCTTTGAGCCACAAACCATCGAAAATTCTGAATTTGACGAAAAGGGAAATTTTGAGTTGGATATCACGAATTACTATAACCATATATATTTCGACATGTCTTATTTCATCTGTGTTGCTCTCCAGACAAAAAGGAAAATGAGTCAGTTAGTTGACTCTTCCTTATTTGACCATGTTAATTTAAAAAGTATGTATATTAAAAGTTGAAAAATAAAGTTTTTCCTCAAGAAGCATGGAATCCAGATACAATAAATAGTTATCATAAGGCTTATGAAAAATTTCGTGATTTTAAGAAAGTCACACAATTGAATGGCGCTGTTGATGTGATTCTGTTCAATTTTATTGAAAATTATCCTATCTGTTTCATAAATGTGACTCGAAGAATGAATGTTTTAGCTACACAAAAAACAATGATATTGTGTGCTATTTTTAACGGCAAAATTACGAAAGATACAGTTGACTGTATAGTAAATCTCGGCAAGAAAAATTTGACATATGGTGCACAACACAGAATATTAACTGAGAATTTATAATAGCCTTTTTACACAGATTATCGACAGCTAAAGCAGTCTTAGAATGCGACATGTTTGCACTTTGAATGTTTAAATTGATCTATTCACTTACGATACATATCGCCTAATATTAACTTAAAATTTTTATTGTGTATTTTCCTGGAAAACTCTTTTGATAAAATCACGTTAGCACTTTGAAATTTTAAAATTGGTTGATATTTGGCTGAAAAATTAACTCGTAATCTTCTGAATTAATAAAACGATCGTAGGTCTTTCCCTCTCAGTGGCTCTGAAAAGACTAACAGATGGAGAATGAATATGCATCGAATCGCTGATTGCGCTTGGCTTCTGACCTCTGATGCAGTATAAGACTGCTTCAGCTGTCGCTAAGAAGCGCGCAACCTCTTTATACTTTCTGCTGTCCTAGTAAAGCTACTCACAGTATTCAGTGCAAGTTAAAATTAGTGCAAAATTCAATTAATAGACGGCAGTGCTGAATCTAAATTCGAATAACTTTTTTCTCTTGATAATTTGAGTATTTTAACAGTCGTTACATTTTGTTTACAATTCGACTCTTCAAATAAAAGTATATTTTGATAAAATAATTCGTGTTTTACTCAAAAATAAATTGATGAAAAATGGCACTTCTAGAACATGCTTTTTCACTCAAGTACCAACTATATATACAATCTTACTCTGTCAAACCTCTTAACCGAGTATGTAGACTAAAGGATTTTGGCCATTATCTCATGGAGCCATCACGTGTCAGTGGTTTGAGGAGAGCTAGCCATTTGGCAGAACATTATCTATCCTCGCTTCAGTACGATTTATCGCCATCGATGCGGGTTTGAGACCAGTCTAGATGGGATGGTGTGTTTCAGCTCGAATAATGGAGCGTCTCTGTTAATTCAGAGATGGGATTTCGTGCGAAGTTGACGTACAGAAGGCAGAAGCCTGAAGCTCAATGATCACTTAGTGGAAGGTGTACGATAGGGAATTTTTTGCAGTTTTCCTAATTCGCAGGACAATATCAAAAGCTGTCAGTACAATCACTTAACCAGAAATGCAGAAACTCAAACTTCTGGTTAACAAACAATCTAAGAAAGAATTCTCATTACAATATGATAAGAGTGGATGTGCCCATGGTTTAGGGGTAGCGTCTTTGATTCATAATCAAAACGTCGTCGGTCCCGAGTTCGATCTCCGCCACTGCTAAAATTTTGATAAATAATCAGCATTGGCGGCCGAAGACTTCCGGCATAAGAAGTCAGCCTCATTCTGCCAATGGCCTTGTCAAAGAGGGCGGAGGAGCGGATAGAGGTTCATGGCACTCTCTTGTCCTAGGGCTGGGAAATTGCCCCTAAAGGTGGAAAAATCAGCAATGATCAACGACATGAGGATGCAGAAGGCAATGGAAACCACTGCATTAAAGACACGTAACGTGTATCCACAGGACATGTGGCCTGTAATTGATGAAGTGTCATGATGGTCTCTCCATTGGCAAAAGATTCCGGTATAGTCCTCCATTCGGATCTCCGGGAGGGGACTGCCAATGGGGAGGCTACCATGAGAAAAAGATTGAATAATCAACGAAAGGAAAACGTTCTACGAGTCGGGGCGTGGAATGTCAGAAGCTTGAACGTGGTAGGGAAACTTGAAAATATGAAAATGGAAATGCAAAGGCTCAATCTAGATATAGTAGGGGTCAGTGAAGTGAAGTGGAAGCAAGTCAAGGATTTCTGGTCAGATGAGTATCGGGTAATATCAACAGCAGCACAAAGTGGTATAACAGGTGTAGGATTCGTTATGAATAGGAAGGTAGGACAGAGGGTGTGTTACTGTGAACAGTTCAATGAAGGTTGTTCTAATCAGAATCGACAGCAGACCATCACCGACAACGATAGTTCAGGTATACATGCCGACGTCGCAAGCTGAAGATGAACATATAGAGAAAGTGTATGAGGATATTGAAAGGGTAATGCAATATGTAAAGGGGGACGAAAATCTAATAGTCATGGGCGACTGGAATGCAGTTGTAGGGGAAGGAGTAGAAGACAAGGTTACAGGAGAATATGGGGTTGGGACAAGGAAGAAAGAAGAGAAAGACTAATTGAGTTCTGTAACAAGTTTCAGCTAGTAATAGCGAATACCCTGTTCAGGAATCACAAGAGGAGGAGGTATACTTGCAAAAGGCCGGGAGATACGGGAAGATTACAATTAGATTACGTCAGGGTCAGACAGAGATTCCGAAATCAGATGCTGGATTGTAAGGCGTACCCAGGAGCAGATATAGACTCAGATCACAAGATAGTAGTGATGAAGAGTAGGCTGAAATTCAAGACATTAGTCAGGAAGAATCAATACGCAAAGAAGTGGGATACGGAAGTACTAAGGAATGACGAGATACGTTTGAAGTTCTCTAACGCTATAGATACAGCAATAAGGAATAGCGCAGTAGGCAGTACAGTTGAAGAGGAATGGACATCTCTAAAAAGGGCCATCACAGAAGTTGGGAAGGAAAACATAGGTACAAAGAAGGTATCTGCGAAGAAACCATGGGTAACAGAAGAAATACTTCAGTTGATTGATGAAAGCAGGAAGTACAAACATGTTCCGGGAAAATCAGGAATACAGAAATACAAGTCGCTGAGGGATGAAATAAATAGGAAGTTCAGGGAAGCTAAGAGGAAATGGCTGCAGGAAAAATGTGAAGACATCGAAAAAGATATGATAGTCGGAAGGACAGACTCAGCTTACAGGAAAGTCAAAACAACCTTTGGTAACATTAAAAGCAACGGTGGTAACATTAAGAGTGCAACGGGAATTCCACTGTTAAATGCAGAGGAGAGAGCAGATAGGTGGAAAGAATACATTGAAAGCTTCTATGAGGGTGAAGATTTGTCTGATGTGATAGAAAAAGAAACAGATTTAGAAGAGATAGGGGATCCAGTATTAGAAAAGGAATTTAAAAGAGCTTTGGAGGACTTACGGTCAAATAAGGCAGAAGGGATAAATAACATTACATCAGAATTTCTAAAATCATTGGGGGAAGTGGCAACAAAACGACTATTCACTTTGGTGTGTAGAATATATGAGTCTAGCGACATACCATCTGACTTTCGGAAAAGCGTCATCCACACAATTCCGAAGACGACAAGAGCTGACATGTGCGAGAATTATCGCACAATCAGCTTAACAGCTCATGCATCGAAGCTGCTTAGTGGTGGTTAGTGTTTAACGCCCCGTCGACAACGAGGTCATTAGAGACGGAGAGCAAGCTCGGGTTAGGGAAGGATTGGGAAGGAAATCGGCCGTGCCCTTTCAAAGGAACCATCCCGGCATTTGCCTGAAACGTTTTTGGGAAATCACGGAAAACCTAAATCAGGATGGCCGGAGACGGGATTGAACCGTCGTCCTCCCGAATGCGAGTCCAGTGTGCTAACTACTGCGCCACCTCGCTCGGTGAAGCTGCTTACAAGAATAATATACAGAAGAATGGAAAAGAAAATTTAGAATGCGCTAGGTGACGATCAGTTGGGCTTTAGGAAAAGTAAAGGGACGAGATAGGCAATTCTGACGTTACGGCTAGTAATGGAAGCAAGGCTAAAGAAAAATCAAGACACTTTCATAGGATTTGTCGACAATATAAAATGGTGCAAACTGTTCGAGATTCTGAAAAAAGTAGGGGTAAGCTATAGGGAGAGACGGGTCATATACAATATGTACAACAACCAAGAGGGAATAATAAGAGTGGACGATCAAGAACGAAGTGCTCGTATTAAGAAGAGTGTAAGACAAGGCTGTAGCCTTTCGCCCCTACTCTTCAATCTGTACATCGCGGAAGCAATGATGGAAATAAAAGAAAGGTTCAGGAGCGGAATTAAAATACAAGGTGACAGGATATCAATGATACGATTCGCTGACGACATTGCTATCCTGAGTGAAAGTGAAGAAGAATGAAATGATCTGCTGAACGGAATGAACAGTCTAATGAGTACACAGTATGGTTTGAGAGTAAATCGGAGAAAGACGAAGGTAATGAGAAGTAGTAGAAATGAGAACAGCGAGAAACTTAACATCAGGATTGATGGTTACGAAGTCAATGAAGTTAAGGAATTCTGCTACCTAGGCAGTAAAATAACCAATGACGGACGGAGCAAAGAGGACATCAAAAGCAGACTCGCTATGGCAAAAAAAGGCATTTCTGGCCAAGAGATGTCTACTAATATCAAATACCGGCCTTAATTTGAGGAAGAAAGTTCTGACGATGTACGTCTGGAGTACAGCATTGTATGTTAGTGAATCATGGACTGTGGGAAAACCGGAACAGAAGAGAATCGAATCATTTGAGATGTGGTGCTATAGACGAATGTTGAAAATTAGGTGGACTGATTAGGTAAGGAATGAGGAGGTTCTACGCAGAATTGGAGAGGAAAGGAATATGTGGAAAGCACTGATAAGGAGAAGGGACAGGATGACAGGACATCAGCTAAGACATGAGGGAATGACTTCCATGGTACTAGAGGGAGCTGTAGAGGGCAAAAACTGTAGAGGAAGACAGAGATTGGAATACGTCAAGCAAATAATTGAGGACGTAGGTTGCAAACGCTACACTGAGATGAAGAGGTTAGCACAGGAAAGGAATTCGTGGCGGGCCGCATCAAACCAGTCAGTAGACTGATGACCAAAGAAAAAAAAAAAAAAAAAAAGCTGCTCTAGAAAATTTTGATACAGGGCCTTACGGTTATTAAAGTTTAATGAATAACTTTTAAAATCATTTATTTACCTCGTGGCCGTGTTTTTTTTTCTTTTTTTAAATCTTGTGGGACTTAACTGCTAAGGTCACCAGCCCCTAAGCTTACACACTGCTTAACGTAAATTATCCTAAAGACAAACACACACACCCATGCCCGAGGGAGGACTAGAACCTCCGCCGGGACCAGCCGCACAATCCATGACTGTAGCGCCCTAGACCGCTGGGCTAATCCCGCGCGGCGTGGCCGTGTTTGCTCAGTAAATTATCCTAAAGACAAACACACACACCCATGCTCGAGGAAGGACTAGAACCTCCGCCGGGACCAGCCGCACAATCCATGACTGTAGCGCCCTTGACCGCTGGGCTAATCCCGCGCGGCGTGGCCGTGTTTGCTCAGTAAATTATCCCCTAGTGTGCTCAAGTGATCTATTCATAAAAATATGGAAAATTTCAGTAAATTATCTGCGAGTGTGCTCAATCCACCCAGTTACTACTCCCTGCCTAAAGCCAAGTTCATCAAGTGAATGAAAGCCAATAACAATAGTAAGAGGGTCTAGAAACAGAGCAGCTTCCAAATCTAGCAACCAGAATGGCTTAATCTATAGTCTGTCATGCAAGACACTGCACTAGTTAGAACGCTGATGCCTGTCTGGATCCTTTTCTAGGAGAGTCTCGGACCACGTGAAATATTGCGCACTTACCTTATCTTAACAGCGGTTTATAATCTCCCTAAAGTGCTGTCGGTAGCGGCCATTTGTGGTGCTACTAACAAGTGTATTTGTAATTGTTATAATAGTAACGGTAAGTAACTAGATTACAAAGGTGCCTGATTATGGCTCGATTGCTAAGCTGAAACACTAGATCAGAAAACACGACTAACTGGCAGTTCAGTGTTGTGTAGTTTTTAGGGTATGTGCTATAGTTATTTAGGCAAGGAATCGTTTGTTAGAGGTCTGGTTTCTCTACGGACTGTCCGATTCACGTGGAAACGGAATCTGAAGGGAAATACAAAAGATGATCCGTTTGTTATGCAAGTCATGCAGAGACTAGGGGGGTTTTGAAACAAGGCAACTAAATACAAACACCAAATGTTGAGATTGTACGAAGTTAGTTCAAAAACTAAGTTACGCATTGTAATGGCAAGCCAAGTAACATTTATTGAACGCTGCCCTACACTTCAAAGTGACACAGAGACGTGACTATTTTCCAGCATAGTCACAAAGTTCCTGTAAACAATGGTCTGAACGTTCTGATACGTGGTACTTATTGGAATGAAGGAAAATGTGGAAGGGAGGACCCACCAATATAACTTTCTTTTCACACAGCCTGTTTTTCTTTTTTTTTGTATCCCACCTGGGAGGTGGCGCGTGGGTAAGGAACAGAAACAGGAAAAGGTACTAATCTCTCGGTACTGCAGACACAGTTAAGGCACCTTGAAACCCCCCCCTTAGAAAAATTTATGAATGATTGTGCTGATAAACCCCTTACATTACTTGATTTTCAAACAGCTGAGCAAAACTGAACGTACTCAGACATTTCTCTCTTTACTTATTCTGATCATCACTAAACTGGCACACAATATTTTTAGCGCAACGCAATCTGCGTTTCAATAATCCCTACAAAAGAATGGCCCTGACTAACAATAACCTGTGCCTATCATGAATCACTTACCTCACAAAAATCTTCGCTACTCGATCTATTGCAATACAGCGAGTGCCACTACTGCCAGCTAAATAAAAAATTCTAAGGCACTAACTACTGATAGGCATAGTCAGCAAATAAAAGATTTTGATGGAGAACAAACAATGCTTTTACCTTAATAATGTTCAAAAGTCATCACATATATAATCAATTCATGATATCCAGTATTACAAATTTACTCTTTCTGGTGGACACACGTCCAGATTGTCTGCTCTCGAAATTCTGCCATCTCTCTCCCCACATCCACCACTGCTGGCGGCTCACCTCCAACTGCGCCTACGCGCTGTTCACATCCAACTGCCCAACGCTACAATAGCAAATATTCCAACAATGCGAACCAACCACAGACTGCACACAGCACAGCCAGTGATTTTCATACAGAGCGGGTACGTGACGTTACGAACATAAAAACCTAAACAGCCTACTTACTACCTTTACTAGCGGATAACATATGCAAACATATTACATAACTTGCAAGGTGGTGCGAAGTTGAAGCAAAGTGTCCTGGCTGTCTGCACCTGATGACATGGGCTCGTAGACCACGACAGCGCCGGCTAGAGGGTGTTGTCGTCGGTTTCTTTCGTAGTGCCAACATAGCAGAGCGGAACTACGTTGTGGCATCGTAGGTATCGATCCCACGTATTTGATAATACATTAGCAAAAAATTTTCTTTGACAAAATGAACAAATCTGCAAAATTCTTTTGACCTTAAATCTTAAGTTGAATAGGCTTTTGCAAAAGAAATCTGAAGTTCTGTATTACAAAACAGCAAACAATATTACAATGGTTACAACACACCTGGACCTGCACCCCTCCCGTTATCGGGTGAAACAGCGGTGTTTACTACCACGCTGGACACAGTCTGTCTTATTAAGTGCCCTCCTGCAACACATGAAAACTATATAAGCGCCATTGATGACAAGAGTGATTCAATTACTCAAAACAAATTACGAAACTTTTAATCTGAAAGCTGTTTGTCGAAAGGTTTGGTGTTAAGGTGCGCACCTGTGCTTAAAGGTGAAACAGATTAGGGGAACAATATAACAATGATAAGGCTTACTTCAAAGCAAACAACCCTCTTAATTTCAATCAGCAATCAGCGACTGGATCCCAACCAGTCCCTTCTGAAAATTTTACTTTGACTTAAGTCCTAGTGACAGTTAGCAGTTAATATTTTCAAATTTAAACTCATTGTCAGCTATTAAGACCGCTCTGAAGGAAAATTACTTGTGAACACTTATTATAAGAGAACTCACTCTGCAGAACCAGAGGATCCAGTTAAAATTGCACCAATAATGACCCAGTCTTTCAAAGACAGGAACGCACGGCTTAGAACAATTGGTAGTTAGGATTACCCCAAATGCAGTTACAATCAAGGAATTGAGCCGGTTAACATATAAATCTAACCACAAGACCCCTGTTTGTTTAACGGCAACGTGTGCCTTGGTACAATTGTCCAAATGGTTCAAATGGGTCTGAGCACTATAGGACTTAACATCTGAGGTCATCGGTCCCCTAAAAGTTAGAACTACTTAAACCTGGCTAATCTAAGGACATCACACACATCAATTCCCGAGGCAGGATTCGAAACTGCGACCGTAGCGGTCGTGCAGTTCCAGACTGAAGCGCCTAGAGCCGCTCGGCCACACCGGCCTGCCGGTACAGTTGTTCCTACTGTATTTCCGGCCAGGAGCTGATTCATTAAAATATTAAAGATCGGTTATAAAATAGAAAGGAGGGTCAATATAATATCACAACAAATTTTCAAACGTCAACTAGTGTCTAGTACAATACTACAGTCTATATTTACTATCAAGGATCCGACCGAGTAAAACTCTGAGAGTCGGGTACAAACCAGAAAGTAATTAGGAGGTCGGGTAGACAATAACACTCCCTTTTATCAGGAAGCAGCTCCATGGATCCAAGGTGCTTCGGGATGGTTACTGAGTGGTGCCGATGACAGCCAGATCGAAGGGGGCAGCCAGGATACGAGCGGTCGGCCGACACGAATATTGCCAATTAACCGCCGCGTTCTCCGGTGACGTACTGCGGTATCTTCGCTCTAAGCGGTACCTGCTTGCGTAGCTCGCGGCTTCCGCCACTAGGACCTCGAGACCACCTCTTGTCACGACGCTACCGCCAATCCCCAAACATGGTGCCTCTCGGGCTTTTTCTTTTTTTTCCTTTAATGTCATTTTGATACCTTTACAATAAAGGTAGGCCAGTAGCGGCCTATCCACGCGCTTTTCGGCCATAGAGAATACATACAGCAAACAGAAAGACAGAAAAACAAACAAACATGGCGGATGGAAGACCGACATGGTAAAATAAATGAAACCGTTCATGGGCACACTGTTTGGATAAAAAAAAAAAACGTTCATCACTGTTCACAAACGGAGAACACAGAGTTAACATACAACAATGGAGGAGCACGAAACGAAGAGACACTGAAGCACCGACGTGAAGACAAACACGAGCACTGGTGCCGATCGCCAGCGCACGATGAATGCTCCGTTCACACGAAAAAGCCTGGGGGCCTGCCAGAGGGAAGAGGTGAGGGTAGGAGGGAGAGGAGGAGGGCGTAGATGCCAGTGGGTGAGAAGGGAGGAGGAGAGGAGGGGGTTGGGGCGCTGTGTGGAAGCCCAGGGAGGGGGGGGGGGGAGGGGGGAGAAGGGAAAGAGGGTGCCCTGGAGGGAAACACAGGGGGAGGAAGGGAAGGATCAAAGTTGGGAGGAGTGGTAGATGGAGGGGATGAGGGCATCATCAGGGAGTTGGAGTTGGCAGAAGCCACCTTGGGCAAGGATATGGAGTGGGGAGAGATGGAGAGTGGGTCGGATGTGGGAGTACAGGAGTGGCAGCGGACAGGGGTGGGAAAGGATGGGAGAGACAAGTAGGTGAGGGGGATCAAGTTTTCAGGAGGTGTAAAGGATCTGTATCCGCCTCTCGGACCAGCTAACGCCGTATATATATCGCCAAGCAAAGAGCTTTTGCGCACACAACCCACAGATACCAACTCTTCCTCATAGATATTGGGAAGAGGGATAGTCGATACTGCCCTTGAGTTAACGGTGAGAGACAGAAAAATGGCGCCACGGCTCACAATTTAGAACAACTGTCTGTTCACTTCTAAGTGTTCACTAAATGACGGATATCTACATCCTCAGCGCCATCTGTGGCCTTGGTGGAACTTGTGCAAGTTGCAAGTCTCTACAGCACTGGCGCCAGCTCACCTCTTTGTGGTGCTTTGTGGTTGTTGCCAAGCACAAAGTGCTATTCCTCGCTCCCAGGTATTAAAAGCGGTAGTTGCCTGTATTCAAGATAATTCCGCGTGACACACAGACGCCGCCTTACTTCAAAGACAGCGTGGGACAGTAATATATCAGCCCGCAGAAATCAGCCGTTGGGTACTCGAAGAGCCTGGCAGTTGTGTCACTGCGCTGTTCGGTGCCTTACCAATGACGCAGCCACGTCAGCCGCTGCTGAGTCGCAGCCTGCTGTGTAAGCATCCCGGTGCCAGGGCAGCTACTCTCTTTTCCGCCATCCCGGGAGTACAACGTGGGGTTCTAGCCATCCATGCCCTAATAGCAAAATAAGACTGCTACGCACTGGCCACTAGAGCGTGATGCAGAGATCGAAGCAATCGCTGCTGGCCACAACTTCCCCAAGAGGAGAATCCTGGAATCCGAGAACGCAGTAGCAGTAGCCCCAGTAGTGGTGCTCTGGATCAGTAGCCGGGGGCTACGCACTGAGAAGCGCCAAGGTATTCACCTTGTCTGCCAGCATTACTTGGTGTCGCAAGCCAATAGTAATCGTAAACAAGCCGCAGTTAAGAACCTATTGTAAACCTGTAGTCGGACGTCTCCAGCTGCGCCGATTGTAACGGGCATCAGAATGACTGCCGAAAATGAGGTGGTAGACCGGAAGACAACAGCCAGTTTCTTCGTTCCCTAGCAGTATCTTTTCGAAGGAAGAAGGGGAGTTGACAGATGGAAGAGAAAGTGCTGAACAATAGTTTGGGACAGCAAGAAATGTAACTAGCCACCCGAACTTTAATTTTAAATTGTGGGGTTCCATAATTCCTAGGGTATGAACAACTTTCTGGGGAGGGCAACCAAGCTCAGAGGAACTGTGACTAACAACACTTGACACTCCGTAACCATTCAAATTACCGTAAAAATGATAACAACTAAACAGTGAAGAATGACTGCGTATCTCTGCAGTATGCATTAAGGGACCAAGGACGAATTCTTGACTCCTGTAACATGGAAACGGTGCATTTTACCTGGGCACTTAGACTTCTTGCGTATTTTGACGCAGAGGGCACTACAACAGTCAGAGCAGAGAGCGTGTCTGGCTTAGGACCGCGTGGGACAGCCGAGCGGTCTCAGGCGCCTTGTCAAGGTCCGCGCGGCTCCCCCTGTCGGAGGTTCGAGTCATCCCTCTGGCATGGGTGTGTGTGTGTGTGTGTGTGTGTGTGTGTGTGTGTGTGTGTGTGTGTGTGTTGTCCTTAGCGTAAGTAGTGTGTAAGCTTAGGGACCGATGACCTTAGCAGTTTGGTCCCATTAGACCTCACCACAAATTTCCATTTTCTTTTTTTTTTTTTTCTGGCTCAGATGTGCGAAACTTTGGTTAGCTTGATAGCTTTGATAATTACTTCAGGATAGTTCTGAAGAGGCAAAACGTTTTTATTGTAAATAGGAAATATATAAAGGAAACGTCTGGGGAATAGTAAGGATTATATGAGTTGTTGTGGTCCAGAGACTGGTTTGATGCAGCTCTCGATGCTACTCTATCCTGTGCAAGCTTCTTCATGTACCAGTACCTACTGCAACCTACATCCTTCTGAATCTGCTTAGTGTATTCATCTCTTGGTCTCCCTCTACGATTTTTACCCTCCACCCTGCCCTCCAATGCTAAGTTGGTGATCACTCGATGCCTCAGAACATGCCCTACCAACCGGTCTCTTCTTCAAGTCAAGTTGTGCCACAAACTCCTCTTCTCCCCTATTCTATTCAATACCTCATCATTACTTACGTGATGTACCCGTCTAATCTTAAGCATTCTTCTGTGGCACCACATTTCGAAAGCTTCTATTCTCTTCTTGTCCAAACTATTTATCGTCCATGTTTCACTTCCATACATGGCTACACTCCATACAAATACTTTCAGAAATGACTTCCTGACACTTAAATCTATGCCGGCCGGGCGATGTTAACAAATTTCTCTTCTTCAGAAACGCTTTCCTTGCCATAGCCAGTCTGCATTTTATATCCTGTCTACTTCGACCATCATCAGTTATTTTGTTCCCCAAATAGCAAAACTCATCTACTACTTTAAGTGTCTCATTTCCTAATCTAATTCCCTCAGCATCACCCGACTTAATTCGACTACTTTCCATTATCCTCGTTTTGCTTTTGTTGATGTTCATCTTATATCCTCCGTTCAATTGCTCTTTCAACATGTAATATTCTCAAGGATAAATCAGAATCAGCAAAACGTTTTCTTACTTCAAATGGGAAATTGAAGATCAATAAGGATGACTGGAGTTCGGTGCAAAACAGTAACATCATGACGTATTTAAGCTCAAGGCTAAGCGAGGAAATATTCTGAGAAAATACGACGCCTAAGTGAAGTAGTTAACAGATATACTTAGCTTAAGATAGATTCAAGGCATTCCACAATGCCAGTAGATTGGAACAAAATAGTCACAACGGCATTGCTTGATTAGATTTTACTGCCTTCATATCATGCCTCACTGTTTCCAGACAGAAAAAGCGCTGAGATACCATACGGATGTGAGATGTTCCTTGGATATGACACCATGAGTTAATGGTTACGAAATTAATTCACATATTCCGAAAGTGGAGTGACGTAAGCTGTTTATGACAGATGAAAATTCCTTCTTGGACCGGGACTCTAACTCGGATTTCCCGCTTATCGCGAGCGGTCACCTTCACTACTTTGACTATCCAAGCACGCCTCCAGGAGAAACCCAAACTTCCGTCCGATTTGCATTGCTTGTATTATTCCAAATTACAATCCAATGTTCCATCGAACATGCATGCATTGCCGAAAGAACATTGCATATTAATTCTGAAGAACGCAGGCACTGTGAGACCTGCAAGACCTTACGTATCTGCCGACATCGGGCAAGCGACTTTAATGCCTCCCCTGTACGGGATTAGAGGACGTTCAGATGGTTCAAATGGCTCTGAGCACTATGGGACTTCACTTCTGAGGTCATCAGTCCCCTAGAACTTAGAACAACTTAAACCTAACTTACCTAAGGACATCACACACATCCATGCCCGAGGCGGGATTCGAACCTGCGACCGTATCGGTCGCGCGGTCCCAGACTGTAGCGCCAAGAACCACTCGGCCACTCCGGCCGGCATAGAGGATGTAAAGGTACAGGTTGTAGACACGTGGTTGAAAGTTTGGGTATCCAAATGGTCATTTCCGCTTCGAACGCCGGCCGAGAAGGTTCTTGTTTATTTCAGTTCCGTGGCGTCGCTTGTGTAAAGTTACTCTCGTTGTTCTGTTTTTCGAGTAAGTCGTAGCGCATGTGCTCCGCCTTGCTGTTTGTTTGTATTGTTCGTCTACTTGCAGCGGTGTCGCTGCTCCGCTATGGCAACCCTGGTTTCCGCGGGTTTTCTGACCATTAACTAGCCGGCCTTGTGACCGAGCGGTTCTAGGCGCTTCAGTCCGGAACCACGCGGCTGATACGGTCGCAGGTTCGAATCCTGCCCCGGACATGGTTGTGTGTGATGGCCTTAGCATAGCTAGGTTTACGTTGTTCTAAGTCTAGGGAACTGATGGCCTCAGATGTTAAGTCCCATAGTCCTTAGAGCCATTTGAACCTTGGTTTCCACTTAAAGGTACTGTGAGCTTCACTTTTGATAAAACAACGCGACACGTGCAGCCCGGGACTCCCGAAATTCATGTACGGCTTGTCGATACTATTCATGCGAACTCTGGTCAGCTCCACACCTTTTATTTTGACGCAGACCACTATCTATTTTACGAGAAATTTATTGACCCTCTTCACGCTGAAAGATTGCTGTAGCAACATGTTACTCAAGTCCCGTTCAAGCATCGCGATAATTCCGTTAGTATGGTATCACTCGCAGATGCTGAAATTCATTATACCAATGTTCAAGTGTTGAACCTCCCTGCAGGGTAGATGATACTTCGCACAAGGACATGCTGACTCCTTATGGCAACGTGATAAACGTCCGTCTCGAACGTTGGTCTACTCAACACAGATTACAGTATTATAGTGAAATTCATTCTGCGGAAATGCAAATCAAACGCAATATTCTGTCACCTGTACAAGTGTGAGGTTACAGCGTTGGTGTCATGTATACTGTTCAAGAGGAACCTGCTATGTAATCGAAGTGGACACCTTCGGTCTAACTGTCTGCAGAAAGTGTTTTTATTAAAGCCGTCATTAATGCCGTGTCGCAAATTAACGGTTGCTGATCTTGTTCCTTCCACTCTAGAAGTCGGATCTACTTTTACCTCGAATCATAACGACGGAAAAAATTCTGATAATCATGTAAATGAATTTTCGCCTTTACCTCCGCGACAGGATTCAGAATCCTATTGCCTCCAGGATATAACCTCCAACAGTGAAAAATAAGCGGCGTCGCACTCACGATGGTGAGTGTAAGGATTTGGCCGCTCCTTCCTCTGCCACATCCTCCTCCGCACTGATTTTGTCCGCTGTTGCTCTCAACTACACGGTACCTTCCGTCTGTAGTACGGTGAGTGGCGAAGAAAATATCTCCAGCATCCCTCCTGCTCGCGAAGTGACTCGTTCCGACCTGCCTATGTGTGGAGAAGGAACGGGAAGTCCCACACCTCCTCCTTCGTCTTCGTGCCGCCGTTACAGTCTGAGATGTGGCAATATCTTCCTACCCTTTGTCTTTAGCCGTCGCTGTTTCCTGAATTTGTCACCTACAGTAGCTGCAGAGGAGAACAACATTAGCGACAAAGTATCACATGTTCCGGTGGTTTCACAGAATGCTTCCGCCGTAGTGTGTGGAAATGCATTACATGTCCCTTCTTCTGTGGGGCAGGAAGCTGTGTATGTGACCCCACACACAACTCTATCTGCAGAAGCTGCCATGCCGCGTAGCCGACAGAAACAGTGTATACAAGCTGACCGTGCCGTGGCACGTAAGAAATCTAAAAAAAAAATATTCAAATGTGTGTGAAATCTTATGGGACGTAACTGCTAAGGTTATCAGTCCCTAAGCTTACACACTACTTAACCTAAATTAGCCTAAGGACAAACACACACACCCATGACCGAGGACCGAGCGAGCTGGCGCAGTGGCTAGCACACTGGACTCGGCTGGCTGGCTCTGAGCACTATGGGACTCAACTGCTGAGGTCATTAGTCCCCTAGAACTTAGAACTAGTTAAACCTAAATAACCTAAGGACATCACAAACATCCATGCCCGAGGCAGGATTCGAACCTGCGACCGTAGCGGTCTTGCGGTTCCAGACTGCAGCGCCTTTAACCGCACGGCCACTTCGGCCGGCACACTGGACTCGCGTCCGGCAATACTGATTTAGGTTTTCCGTGATTTCCCTAAATCGCTCCAGGCAAATACCGGGATGGTTCCTTTGAAAGGGCACGGCCGACTTCCTTCCCCTTCTTTGCCTAATCTAATGAGATCGATGACCTCGCTGTCTGGTCTCCTTCGTGAAACAACCCAACCCCCAACAACCCAACCCCCCATACCCGAGGGAGGACTCGAAACTCCGCCGGGACCAACCGCATTGTCCATGACTGCAGCGCCTTAGACCGCTCGGCTAATCCCGCGCGGCAAGAAATCTAAGAAAAACATTTCGATGAAGGGGTCTCTGGTCCCCTGATGTCTGATTCATCTGAGAACTACGCAACGGACCGTGACGATCAGCTTCCATATGATTCTGTTCGGTACGTTCCGTACATCCCTGTATAACTGTGGTCAATGACACAAGCCTATACGTCCCTTTCCTTAAATGTTAATCGTGTGGAATCAGTACTGCGATTGGCTTCACTGCTACAGTTCATTAATGATTCATGTGCTTAGTATTTTTACTGTAGGCGTTATTTAGGAATGTCTCCTTACCTGGTTTTCGTATGATCATAACACACCACCCAAATATTTTACGGGAACCTCCTTATTCTTTCACTGAGGCATTTCTATCGCTGAGGTGGAAATGTTGGATTCAAAAATGGTTCAAATGGCTCTGAGCACTTTGCGACTTAACTTCTGAGGTCATCAGTCGCCTAGAACTTAGAACTAATTAAACCTAACTAACCTAAGGACATCACACACATCCATGCCCGAGGCAGGATTCGAACCTGCGATCGTAGCGGTCACGCGTTTCCAGACTGAAGCGCCTAGAACCGCACGGCCACACCGGCCGGCGAAATGTTGGATTCCAGCAGGGGTATAGGTTGTCAACTTTTTAATCCGATCTTGATTTTTATATTCCCCATCTGGCACGGGTCGCACAATGGATCGTTCACGTTTTTGTAAAGAGGATATTGTTTACCTGTTGCCTAAGAGTACTCAGGATATTCTTTCGCGTGGTCATTTTAACTGCGTTGCATCCTTCTGATCAATGTCCAAATTTTAATTTCTGTCGTGAATAACATGAACTGGTCCACTCCTTACGCCTGAAAGACATGGGGATACGTAAATTCCCAACGTTAGTTAAATTTAGCCACTTTATTGCGACTTTTAGTAGCAGATTACATTGTTTTTACTTAACAGACTGCGTGCTCGATAGTGTTCTTAAAGTTGAAACCATCCCTGCTTCCTTTACGGGTCACTGCGCTGTGACTGCGACCCTCAATCTTGCACGGCAACCGTTAAAATTGTTTTGCACTCCGTCGATGTTAAACATCGCTCGCCCAGCTGACCGCTCTCTCGATGACGTGATGCGAGCCGTGTTCAAGCGTACTCAGCCGTCCACGGGGAAGTACTCCTCCAACCTTCACTGCAGGACACAGCTGGCAAACCAGAGACTCAGGCTACCTTTGACGCTTTTTTATGCTGACAAAGCGCGCAGTTTTCAGAGAACTTAAGGGTCTTACTATTACATCCTGCATGAACTTTATGACGCTGCGGATCACTCCCCTTTGCGAACTGCGGACGTTAGGCGTGTAAGGGCGAAATTATTGATCTTGAATACAAATGCAAACTTCGCAACTGCAGTCCAAGCCACACTCATTGGTGATGGAAGAACTGATTTCCTTATACCATTTGCTTCCGCATCAGACCCGCCGCCGGCGCGCTTGTATTCATTCTCTCGCGACAAATGATGGACATATCGAAATAGTTGAAGCTAATGTAGTGCGTGCCTTACACCAATACTATATAGACATCTACGACATCAGTGAGTCCAGTGCAACCCCTTACGACCCACTAGTCAGCATTTTGGATACGAAAATTACACCTGAACATAATGAAACGCTTCTTAGCTGCATTTCAGCCTGAGGAACTTTACAAACTTATTGTGAAATCGCCTTCTCAAAGGTCTCCGGGTCTGGATGGACTTCCCCAGGAATTTTACGTGGGTCTTTGGGCTCTGTTGGGTGCTACCTTTACGTCCCTTTTGAATGAAGTGTTACAGGTGAGAGTAGTGGCGAACTCGTTGGAAATGGCGAAACGCCTGGACCGGCTAACCCAATTACTTTGTTAAACTTTGATTAGAAAGCTGTGGCGAGGGTGGTTAGTAGTAGGATGTCAGCTCTGATGGAGACGCAAAACATCAAAGCTTACCTCTATAGTCATGTGTCGTGACGTGGTTTTGGTCGCTGCTCTTAACGTCCGTCCCTTGCTTTCCTAGACTTGGATAAGGCATTTGACCGTGTTAGTCATTACTTTTTGCTTCGGATTCTGGAGACTGTTGGCTCTAATGTTGACACATGGCGAGTGCTCTCAAATCTGTTTACGGGTATTTCAGCTTCGGTGGTTGTTAATAGCCAACTGATGCCCCACGATACATATCCGTCGCGGAGTGTCTCATGGAAGCCCGCTGTCAATGACTGTTGTCTCTGGAGCCCGTAGTTCGGATGCTGGCATCCCAGCTGAAGGTTTGGACGCTTTCCGGAGAGACTATAGGGTAGCCGTTCGTGCATATACGGATGATACAATGCTTCTACTCTGCAATCCTGCGGAGATACCTCGACTGAACGATGTGATCAGTGAAACTTCCTGGCAGATTATAACTGTGTGCCGGACCGAGACTCGAACTCGGGACCTTTGCCTTTCGCGGGCAAGCACTTGACCGCGAAAGGCAAAGGTTCCGAGCGAGTCTCGGTCCGGCACACAGTTTTAATCTGCCAGGAAGTTTCATATCAGCGCACACTCCGCTGCAGAGTGAAAATCTCATTCTGATGTGATCAGTGATTATTGGCATAGTTCTGGTGGATAATTTAATGTAGGTAAACGTAGGCTTCTTACTTTGCGAGGTTTTGATGGCGCCATCGTTCTACGGGCTACTGCAGTTGATCGGCAAACGTCTCTCGGTATCATCATTGTCGTTGTGGAGCCAAAATGGCGACGCTCAGCTGGAAGTCTGTTACGTAAAAAAATTAGGGAGCGATAGTAGAACATGACAGGCGTTCTCTTACTCTGCTACACGAAGTCCGTATAGTGTATACATATGACTTACTCAAAACTTCTTACGCACGCCAAGTTTATCCGCTTCCCTCGCTGACGCCGAAGAAACTGAAACAGTTATCTGGTGGTTTCTTATGTAACCGACCTATAATTCGCTTACTGTATGAGGTGTTGTGCTGTTTTGATGATAACTCAAGAAACTAAGAAATTCACGTGTCGTTTATTTCTGTGCGTCCGCCCAGCTAGTCCTGCCCCCCCCCCCCCCCCCAAAAAAAAAAAAATCATGTTAGTCGCATAAATTACAAGTTACAACACATTCGTGACTTCCACCTTAAGGTGAGCTATTTATGGGCCGACATTTTATGGAGACCCGTCCTCGCCACGGGATTCATAAAAACTCGTTGGGAAGGAGTTCTTTGGCCGAATCTCGTTGAAAGAGGATCGCCACAAACAACATTCGTCACATTTGGGCCAATATCAGCCTTCCGATTTTGGTATAGGGTAGTAAATAGCTCGATTCAAGCAGACTAGAGACTTATCCGTACAGTGCTTAGCTACACACATTTACGTAGTCGTTGTACGTCTATAGATACGATACGTCATTGTTTTACTTGTAGAGGCCATACGGCAAACTGGTCTAGGATTAGGACACAGTTGACCTTCCTTACTTGATCTTCTGAGACTATATACACTAAGGACACCATATTGCAGCCTGATTCGTCCTTCTCTCCACCGTCGAAAATCCATACCGTAATGTGGTTTTGTGAGCTACTTCGTTCATTAGAAGGCCTTTAGATATTACATGATCACCGCTTACTGGACATGATTGCGACACCTTCGCCAGCATGTTGAATCTAGTTTTTAGTCGGCAGGGTGTTAGTTAATTTCATTTTCCTCAGACAGGTGTTTTCCTTGTTATCTATGTTCCATCTGTTTTGCTCCGGCTTGTTCTCTCCTAGCTTCCATGCTCGTTTTGTGTTTTGCCTAACTATCATACCAGTTCTATTATATAATGTGTATAGATGAAGTACGTATACACATGAGTGTATATAATCCATGCAATCAAATTGGAATTTTTCTGTTGACAAAAGTCGTAGTTTGCGATTTAGAATACAAATCTGATTTCGTTGCTTTTCTGCTCAAAACACAAAATAAATAGAAATTTTAAAAAAGTTGGTAAAATAAAGAAATCTAAATAAAAATTGGTTGCTACACAGGATGAGAGCTTGGTAGTGGTTTCTCGGGTATGTTCTGGTTTCGTCCTTTCCCTTTATATTTATTATTCTGTTCTTGTAAATAGTTTTTTGTCACATTTGCGGATTATGTTAAATGATGATTTGACTATGATCTTCTGAAGTTCCATGATAGTACCAAGTTAATGTAATAAAAATAAAAAGCATGGAGCAGTGGTTAAAGCACAAAAGAAAGGTAAGGCAATCGTTCTCGATAAGCAGGAAATCCGGGTTTGATTCCCAGTTTGGCACAAATTTTTGTTTTTGTCACTCGATTACTCAGCTGGTGGTTGTCCTTATTCGCAACTCCAAATAAATTTCATGTACCTCAAACTTTTGTATGTCACGGAGTACGCGACCCTTACACTGACACATTTCGTGATTCTTGCACAGGTGGAACTGGTATATCGCGTATGGCAGGGTCGGAGTTGCCACTGGATAAATCTCCCAGAGCGGGAAGAATTAATAAATAATTTACAAAGAGCGAAAAGAGTATTAGGTTACGGAAGTTCAGATGGATTCACCCGTCACGATGGTTCACATGGCTCTGAGCACTATGGGACTTAACTTCTGAGGTCATCAGTCCCCTAGAACTTAGAACTACTTAAAACCTAACTAACCTAAGGACATCACACACAACCCTGCCCGAGGCAGGATTCGAACCTGCGACCGTAGCAGTCGCGCGGTACCAGAATGTAGCGCCTAGAACCACTCGGCCACCCTGGCTGGCCCCGTCACGTTGTCTTGAGGATACGACCAAACGAACACTGCCATGGAATCTTACTGTTGTAAATTAAATTCTCCAATTTGGCAAGGTATAAGAATAAGGAGCAAAAAGGGCCGTGTATACATCACAGAAGTCACAGAGCCCACCAAACAATAGGACAGTGCACTTATACTATGTGATCAAAAGTATCCGGACACCCCCAATGTGGTGGTCAGTCCACCCTAATAAGCCAATTGCTGTTGAGCGGTAGGGCCGGGCCACATCAGCAACATTCACAGTTTATAACAACAACACTTTTATCAAACTTTTCTTTAGGAAATAAAATTTTATCTTTAAAATTTTTGGGATAAGGTAAGTTAGCAAAGAATTGTTACAAGCACGGGCAAGCGCCCTATTCAAACAACAACATTAATCTTTAAACAGGCATTAAATGATTCGCAAGTTAATTAAATTCTGTTCACAGTCAAGCTCGCAAAAGGATACTACAACAATGAGATAAAGTTTAACCAATCATCGATATCACAACTTTTTTTAATAAAATACAAATAGATCCACCCCTTCGTGACAAATTTTCAAAGCAGGTGACGTCACATAGGGACGGACTAATTCAAGTAGCAGAAGGGGGCCCCACTGGACCCAGACCAGAGGCGGCTGGACCCAGAACCCATGGAAAGCGGGCGAGCTGGACACAGTACACTGTAACACACTGAAAAAAAGGTCTTAGAGCCCGTGCTACTACACAATTTCAGAGGAAGGGTGGGGTGGGGAGGGGGGGGGGGGACAACGGCAAACATTAATTACTCAAACGTAAAATAACTACGATGTATAACATAATAGCCTATTTCACGAACATTGAAATAAAATAGTCAAGGGTGAATCAGTAACTAATGCTTTTGACGTAACCTTAAAGGACGAGGACGAACAGCATGATACCAAGTCAGCTTAGAAATTTAAACTACATTTAGAAATTTAAACTTAGGTTAACATATGCTCACTGAAACTGGGGAGCTCATTTAAATTACCCCTTAACAGGATACTGATAAACAGTCAAGTAAGGCTACCATTTCACTGTTTACGAGAGAACAAGTAATGCAATTAGATAAAACAGAACGTACAGATTCAATGTTGAGCCTGTGCTTTGAGCCAACTATAACAACGTCCACACAGCTCAGTGTACCAGGAAAAATATTACAGTTCCACCAAACTGGCATATGCCGTACTTCACTCCGAACCGCAATAGTACCAATTAATACATCTCACTTACTCGGACTGTCACACATCACAAAATCCAGATAAACCAAATCTTTTATGAAATCCTTTACAGATAAAAATCAGGGCCGCACGACTCGTTTCGGGTAATGTGGCCGAGTCCAGTTCCCACACCACAAGCCAGTTTCGGTCTTGCAAACGTGTCAAACACACCACAACCTCTGCGTCGCGTCACGGGCTGCTCAACCACGCTCCCCCTGGTTCCCCAGCGCCGGCTCTCCGGCTGTCCCTCTCTGGCGCCACACGCCCGTCGCGGCCAAAAGACACCTCAAACGGCCGAGCCCAAAGATCGCACCATGTCGACCCGATCCATCAATCGGGCTCACCCAAAATCATACTTTTTCATATTAGGTGCATTGTGCTGCCAGGTATTCCTTATCAGCGACCTCAGTGAGACATCGTGAGAGAGCAGAATGGGGCGCTCCGCGGGACTCACGGACTTCGAACGTAGTCAGGTGATTGGGTGTCATTTGTGTCATACGTCCGTAAGCGAGATTTCCACACTCCTAAACATCCGTAGGTCCACAGTTTTCGATGTGGTAGTGAAGTGGAAAGGTGGAGATGCAGAACAAAAGTATACAGGCCGACCGCGTCTCTTGACAGATAGAGACCGCCGACAGTTAAAGAGGGTCGTAATATGTTGTAGGCAGACATCTATCCTGACCGTCACACAGGAATTCCAAACTGCATCACGATCCACTGCAAGTACTATGACAGTTAGGCGGGACGTGAGAAAACTTGGACAATGAAATCCGAGTGGCTCATGAGCACACATCATGCCGGTAAATGCCAAACGACGCCTCGCTTGGTGTAAGGAGCGCAAAACATTGGACGATTGAACAGTGGAGAAACGTTGTGTGGAGCGATGAATCACGCTACACAATGTGGCGATCCGATGGCAGGCTATTGGTATGGTGAATGCCCAGTGAACGTCATCTGCCAGCGTGTGTAGTGCCAACAGTAAAATTAGGAGGCGGTGGTGTTGTGGTGTCGTCGTGTTTTTCATGGAAGGAGCTTGCACCCCTTGTTGTTTTGCGTGGCACTGTCACAGCACAGGCCTACATTGATGTTTTGAGCACCTTCTTGCTCCCCGCTGTTGAAGAGCAATTCGGGGATAGCCTTTGCATCTTTCAACCCGATCGAGCACGTCAATAACATCCCTGTAATGGACTGGCCTGCAAGGAGTCCTGACATTATTCCTATAGAATACTTTTGGGATGTTTTGGAATGCCGATTTCGTACCAGGCCTCACCGTCCGACATCGATACCTCTTCTGAGTGCAGCATGACGTGAAGAATAGGCTGCCATTCCCCAAGAAACCTTCCAGCACCTGATTGAACGTATGCCTGCGACAATGAAAGCTTTCATCAAGGTTGAGGGTGCTCCAACACCATATAGAATTCCAGCATTACCGATGGAGGGTGCCACGAATTAGCAAGTCATTTTCAGCCAGGTGTCCTGATACTTTCGATCACATGGTAAACTTTTCTGTTTGCACAGTTTAGCTTTGTCCCCGCCCCCAGATGGGAAGGAATTAGCCAGCATTTCATGTCTTTTCCTTGTTAGTTGTTGACTATGGGTAGTAAGTTATTGGCGTAAACTTGTGGAAGACAATACAAGAAGGAACAGATAAGAATAAATCAGATGATAGTGCTGGGAAGCCACCCTAATACTTGCTACGTCCCATGTCGAGGAGCCAAAAGCTGCTTACTAATTTAAAAAATGGTTCAAATGGCTCTGAGTACTATGGGACTTAACTTCTGAGGTCATCAGTCCACTTGAACTTAGAACTACTTAAACCTAACTAACCTAAGGGCATCACACACATCTATGCCCGAGGTACTCACTAATTATTAGCTATTTTATGGACAAAGTGAACTGTGGATATAAACCATTATGTACAGCCAAGTGCTATAGAGGTCGGACAGAAGGTGAAAATAATGTGAAGGACAAAGTGACAGCGCGAATGATGGTGGGAAAGATAAGTGTAAGTAACTGTAATTGTCGCTGTTTTAGGAAAAGCTAGCACTACCGTAAAGTCATTGGGGAGAAGTAGAATTTAAGCACACCTGAAGCACCGTGTAAGGACTCGATCAGCTGGACAGCTACGTGACATCAGATCTGTCCTGGTCAGCACCATGCCGCGCAAAGTGACACTGCATTTTACGGTAGACAAGAAAAGTGTAAATAACTGCAAGCAAGCCAGTGTCTACGTCTCACCAGAAGCCAATGATGGATATTTATAGTAGAGAGAAGAAACTGTAAAGGGGAAAACGTTGTACTGTGTCTTGGAGCCACAGGTGGAGTCAGCCAGCATCACTGATCGACTCAGACGCTGTGGACCACCACCTCTTTCGTGTGACAGCGTTCTTTGTGACGAAACCAGGCCAGTCACCAGGAAATACAGCAACCCAACCCACCGCCAGTTACTACAGACGGTCGTTTCCTCTATTGCAGATAATTCGGAGTGCGAAGTCAGTGGGGAGCAGCAGAATTTAAGCGCAGTTGAAGCAGCATGTAGGGACTCCGAAATTCAGTCACCAGGGAAGACGAATGGAATATCCCAGAATTTTAAACACGAACAGCTGCTAGCATGAGTTTCTTAGAAGTAGATACCTTAGGGGTTGCGAAGCAACACAAGTCGCTTGATACGGGCAAGTCTTCAGGTCCAGATTGTATACCGATTAGGTTCCTTTCAGATTACGCTGATACAACAGCTTCGTACTTAGCAATCATATAAACCGCTTGCTCACCGATAGATCTGTACCTCCAGATTGGAAAATTGCGCAGGTCGCACCAGTGTTTATGAAGGGTACTAGCAGTAATCCATCGAACTACAGACCTATATCATTGACGTCGGTTTGCAGTAGGGTTTTGGAGTATATACTGTATTCAAACATTATGAATCACCTAGAAGGGAACGATCTATTGATACGTAATCAGCATGGTTTCAGAAAACATCGTTCCTGTGCAACGCAGCTAACTCTTTATTCGCACGAAGTAATGGCCGCTATCGGCAGGTGATCTCAAGTTGATTCGGTATTTCTAGATTTCCGGAAAGCTTTTGACACCGTTCCTCACAAGCGACTTCTAATCAAGCTGCGGGGCCATGGGGTATCGTCTCAGTTGTGCGACTGGATTCCTGATTTCCTGTCAGGAAGGTCGCAGTTCGTAGTAATGGCAAATCATCGAGTAAAACTGAAGTGATATCAGAAGTTCCCCAGGGAAGCGTACTGGGACCTCTGCTGTACCTCATCTATATAAATGACCTGGGTGACAATCTGAGCAGTTCTCTTCGCAGATGATGCTGTAATTTACCGTCTAGTAAGGTCATCCGAAGACCAGTATCAGTTGCAAACCGATTTAGAAAAGATTGCTATAGGGTGTGGCAGGTGGCAGTTGACGCTAAATAACGAAAAGTGCGAGGTGACCCTTATCAGTTCCAAAAGAAATCTGTTGGAATTCGATTACTCGATAAATAGTACAATTCTCAAGTCTGTCAATTCAACTAAGTACCTGGGTGTTAAAATTACGAATAACTTCAGTTGGAAAGACCACATAGATAATATTGTGGGGAAGACGAGCCAAAGGTTGCGTTTCATTGGCAGGACACTTAGAAGATGCAACAAGTCCACTAAAGAGACAGCTTACACTACACTCGTTCGTCCTGTGTTAGAATATTGCTGCGTGGTGTGGGATCCTTACCAGGTGGTATTGACGGAGGACATCGAAAGGGTACAAAAAAGGGCAGCTCGTTTTGTATTATCACGTAATAGGGGAGAGAGTGTAGCAGATATGATACGTGAGTTGGGATGGAAGTCATTAAAGCAAAGACGTTTTTCGTCGCGGCGAGATCTTTTTACGAAATATCAGTAACCAACTTTCTCTTCCGGAATTCGAAAATATTTTGTTAAGCCCAGCCTACATAGGTAGGAATGATCATCAAAATAAAATAAGAGAAATCAGAGCTCGAACAGAAGGGTTTAGGTGTTCATTTTTCCCGCGCGCTATTCGGGAGTGGAATGGTAGAGAGACAGTTTGATTGTGGTTCGATGAACCCTCTGCCAAGCACTTAAATGTGAATTGCAGAGTAATCATGTAGCTGTAGATGTAGATGTAGACTCGAACAGCTGGATAGTTACGTGACGTCGAGGCTGTCGTGGTCAGCACCGCACCGATGACGTAGACTCATCTACCGTATATCCGGGACAAGAACCAAGACCTGCTGCCTCAGGATCTGGGCCGCAAGACAACCCTACTCCTTCCCACCATCCGGAGAATGCGATGTGAGGGTGCAGCCATTCCTGCCATCGCTGGGGAAGGAGGAGAAGATCTCTCCCCTCTGGCCACAGGATTGTGACACACTGGCCACAGGATTGTGACACACACACACACAATCTTGCAGAAACCGCTTACCTTGGTGGGGAGCCAGAGAATCCGCCGCAGCAGCAGCCATCAGCAGGACGTGCAGTGAATAGCTGGGACCGTGATATTCACTCGCTCTCAACTTTACTTGCAGTTTGACGGCAATGATTCCAAATACGCTGCGATAAGGAAGTTAGCGTAACCCGTTCTCAGATCTTCTCCGACATACAGCTGGAGAGAGGAGAAAAGGAAAGTCATTGAAGGCTGCACATACACAGAGTGTTACAAAAAGGTACGGCCAAACTTTCAGGAAACATTCCTCACACACAAAGAAAGAAAATATGTTATGTAGATATGTGTCCGGAAACGCTTACTTTCCATGTTAGAACTCATTTTATTACTTCTCTTCAAATCACATTAATCATGGAATGGAAACACACAGCAACAGAACGTACCAGCGTGAATTCAAACACTTTGTTATAGGAAATGTTCAAAATGTCCTTCGTTAGCGAGGATACATGCATCCACCCTCCGTCGCATAGAATCCCTGATGCGCTGATGCAGCCCTGGAGAATGGCGTATTGTATCACAGCCGTCCACAATACGAGCACGAAGAGTCTCTACATTTGGTACCGGAGTTGCGTAGACCAGAGCTTTCAAATGCCCCCGTAAATGAAAGTCGAGAGGGTTTACGTCAGGAGAGCGTGGAGGCCATGGAATTGGTCCGCCTCTACCAATCCATCGGTCACCGAATCTGTTGTTGAGAAGCGTACGAACACTTCGACTGAAATGTGCAGGAGCTCCATCGTGCATGAACCACATGTTGTGTCGTACTTGTAAAGGCACATGTTCTAGCAGCACAGGTAGAGTATCCCGTATGAAATCATGATAACATTCTCCATTGAGCGTAAGTGGAAGAACATAGGACCCAATCAAGACATCACCAACAATGCCTGCCCAAATGTTCACAGAAAATCTGTATTGATGACGTGCTTCCACAATTGCGTGCGGATTCTCGTCAGCCCACACATGTTGATTGTGAAAATTTACAATTTTATCACGTTGGAATGAAGTTTCATCTGTAAAGAGAACATTTGCACTGAAATGAGGATTGACACATTGTTGGATGAACCATTCGCAGAATGTCCATTGCAGGTGTCCTCGTAGTTCTAGGTCTTCCCCAGTCGCGAGTTCTAATGGTTCAAATGGCTCTTAGCACTATGGGACTTAACAGCTGTGGTCATCAGTCCCCTAGAACTTAGAACAACTAAAACCTAACTAAGGACATCACACACATCCATGCCCGAGGCAGGATTCGAACCTGCGACCGTAGCAGTCGCGCGGTTCCGGACTGGGCGCCTAGAACCGCGAGACCACCGCGGCCGGCCAGTCGCGAGTCATACGCTTGAATGTTCCGTGCTCGCTAAGACGCCGATCAATTGCTTCGAACGTCTTCCTGTCGGGACACCTTCGTTCTGGAAATCTGTCTCGATACAAACGTACCGCGCCAAGGCTATTGCCCCGTGCTAATCCATACATCAAATGGGCATCTGCAAACTCCGCATTTGTAAACATTGCACTGACTGCAAAACCACGTTCGTGATGAACACTAACCTGTTGATGCTACGTACTGATGTGCTTGATGCTAGTACTGTAGAGCAATGAGTCGCATGTCAACACAAGCATCGAAGTCAACATTACCTTCCTTCAGTTGGGCCAACTGGCAGTGAATCGAGGAAGTACAGTACATACTGACGAAACTAAAATGAGCTCTAACATGGAAATTAAGCGTTTCCGGACACATGTCCACATAACATCTTTTCTTTATTTGTTTGTGAGGAATGTTTCCTGAAAGTTTGGCCGTACCTTTTTGTAACAACCTGTATATGCAGAACTAGTATGGAATGTTTAACAGAAGCAATAGTAGCGTTAAGACATACCTTCCACCAAAACCAGTTCACACCTGCTATAGATGCTGAACTAGTATAAGTCCCTCGACCTGCACACTAAAGAGGTCACCTGACCGATCGCGAGCACTGGGTGTCCCGAAAAGAATACGGAAAGCGTTCCGCCTCCGCCATCGGTGTTGTTGTTCCGTGGAGTACCGAATTTCACGTCCACTTGCTAAAAGTGATTTACAAATTTCATCAGTATATCGTCCGCAGCTCGTGATCGTGCGGTAGCGTTCTCGCTTCCCACGCCCGGGTTCCTGGGTTCGATTCCCGGCGGGGTCAGGGATTTTCTCTGCCTCGCGATGACTGGGTGTTGTGTGCTGGCCTTAGGTTAGTTAGGTTTAAGTAGTCCTAAGTTCTAGGGGACTGATGACCATAGATGTTAAGTCCCATAGTGCTCAGAGCCATTCGAACCATCAGTATATCGCGTAGCAAATCACCAAAAAGCTATGTAGCGTTTCGGAACAATGCAAGAAATACCTCGTTGCAGAGCTCGACAAATCGGCACTTTACAGGGATTCTGTGTGTGTGTGGGGGGGGGGGGGGGGGCATTAGGAGCGATCAACCTATCAGCCTCCTATCGAAGGTCAATGTAAATAAATGTGATTAAGACATAGAAAATGCGATAAAAGTAATAAAAAGCACTCACTCTCTGCCAGTCTCACTCACTGTCACTCATTCAGTCACACTAACTCACAACATGACAAATGGGGAGATGTTCGAAAACTGTGATTTAAATCATAATGAAGACTAGAACGAAACTAAACTATATTCACAGCGATATATAGCTGACTGGTAACAAACCAAAAACATGTATGAGCCAGACAATACTTCAAAAAATTTCCCCTAAAATTTTAGGAAACATGTGGAACAATTCACTAAATTTTAAAAGTCGGACCACATTAATTTGGTTTTCAGTTAAAATAGACGTAAATCTGTCGGTGAATTAACTGCCGCTATTTGGTCCGAAAATAAAACGCAGTCCAGTAAAATGTGGCACACTCTGAACAGCACGCTACAATCACCACACATTGGAGGGGCCTCCTGCTGGAGCAGGTAATTACGGTTTTGCTGACTGTGGTCTATTCTAAGAGAATAAACTGGACCTCATGCCGACGGCATAGCTCGAAGGAGGCACGCTGCGCCATAGTTGTGCACTGAATTAGAAGCAGCTTATTATCTGTGGCTTCCAGGCACTCTTCCTTCCATTGACACATGACGCTGACTGTCCCTTAACAGTGAGGCGTGAGGCGAGAATCCGCAGGGAGGGGGGGGGCCTAGAGGGGGGGGAGGGGAGGGGGGGGAGGTATGGCACACAGCAATAATTGAGGATCGTGACATGTCCCCCTGGTTGCTGCATCCATTCTTGCGTTTCTCGTAATACCTATACGTCCTGCCACCAAGCAGACATTTTCCTCCTCCCTTTGCAGTTGGTGGAGGGCATCTTGGATATTCTAGATTACATTATCTGTTGGTACAAGCGTTGTAGGGAGTGAAGGGCACTCAGGAAATCGCAACTGACAAGGCATTTAGCACTCTAAATACGTATCATGTACTCCAACGCTGGGAATGTAACGTATAATTCTGTGTCGACGAGAGTAAAGCATTTAGGCAGTCGGATCAAGAGGATACAATTGGAGAAATAAACGGACGAATCAACGGAGACTCCCTGTTTTCAGTCATCCGAAAATACGGCTACAGAGCTGTGGACCTAAGCTAAAATGTCATCTAAAATTTCTCTGGCAACGAGGGCGGCAGGCGGTTTAAGTCCTGGAGTTTGGGTTGTACCTGCTCCACACCAAGTGAATCCAGCGCACGTTGGACGAAAATACTAAATGGCCTTCTTGCTGTTGGTCGATTGGAGTCAAGACGATCAACAGAACGGTTTGCAAGTGAATTAGCAGCAACGAGGAACTTCGGGCCTGAGGCATCATAAGGAGCTGTCACAGGATGGTTAGTGGCGGTTCTCCGGCCTCAGCACAGAGACTGGATATAGGGTGCTCCTGCACTCGCCTGCGGCCAGCCTAATCCCTTCATGGTGGACAGCGTCGGTAATCTCGCTGATCCACACAATGTGCAGCAGTACTCTAACCACGATCGAATTAAAGCCTTATGAAACTGGAGTAGACGAGCTCTTCCACTTCCCAAGACCCGTGGCCAAGACACTTCCAATTATTCAGTACCTTCTGGATTCTGGCATTCAGATCTATGAGGTGTGGTAACCAAGACGGAGTCGAAAATGAGGCCCGGAAACCTCACTGAGTCTTTAAAGTGTAGAATGGTGCTCCTCACATACAAGACAGGTAAATTGAAAATACGACAGGTATGATTACTTTTGTGGCGGCGTTCGTAGCGACAAACAATTCGCTGTAGAAACGGCTTACGAAATCACCGCCACACTTTTAATAGCGGGCCGACCGGTCCGCTGGAACAGTGAACAGAAAGATGAAAACCCAAACACTCTGATTAAATAAAGTTGGTACTTATCTTTATTAACGAAGATACAGAAACACAGTAGTGAACTCCGTGTCTACAGAGATCTGTCTAGTTCGAGTCGGAGCGGCTAGGTCAGCGTCGGCTGACGACAAACAACAACTCTGCTGCGATGAACACACAACTGACTAGCAAGTACACAATTCGGTGGCGAGTATACAACTGAGCGGCGAATACAGAACTGTCCTAGCGCTCGCGACTCCAGCGCTTAAGAAACCAGAAGCCAGCGGTGGCGCGCGCAGACTTGCGGCGATTTGCTGTCTCGCTGGCGCTGCTTATGGGGACGGCGTCCGGACTTTGATGCTGCCAACCTTTTGGCAGCGGGCTCGGGTGGCATTACTGGCTAGGATATAACAATTACACTGAGCTGAGGAAAGCCATGGGATAGCGAAATGTACATACACAGATGGCGGTAGTATCGCATACACAAAGTATATAAGGGCAGTGCAGTGGTGCAGCTGTCATTTGTAATCAAGTGATTCATGTCAAATCATGTCCTACCTGGTAAGTCCGCACGACAGGAATTAACAGACTTTGAACGCAGAAAGGTGGTTGTAGCTAGACGCATGGGACATTCCATTTCGGAAATAGTGAGGGAATTCTATATTCAGAGATCCACAGCGTCAAGAGTGTGCCAAGAATACGCACTTCCGAGCATTATTTCTCATCACGGGAAACATAGGGACCGGCGTCCTTCGCTTAACGAGCGAGAGACGTGCTAACAGACAAGCAATATTGCGTGAAGTAACAATAGAAATCAGTGTGGGGCGCACTAAGAACGTATCCGTTAAGACGGTCCGGCAATATCTGACGTTAATGGGCTATGGCAGCAGACAACCCAAGCGAGTACCTTTACTAGCAGCATGACATCACCCACAGTAACTCTCGTGGGGTCGCGACCATAACGGTTGGACCCGAGACGACTGGAAAACCGTAGCCTGGTCGGATGAGTCCCGATTTCAGCTGGTAACAGCTGATGGTACGCTTCCAGTGTGGTGCAGAGACTACGAGGCCATGGACCCCAGTTGACAACAAGGCGCTGTGCGAGCTGTAGATGGCTCATGTTCGGCTACTTAGAAACAATTTGCAACTATTCATGTACTTAATATTCCTAAACAACAATGGAATTTTTATTGGTGACAATGCGCGATATCACTAGGCCACAATTGTATATAATTGGTTTTTAAGAAAATTCTGGATATTTCTAGCAAATGATTTGGCCACCCAGATCGCCCGAAGTGGTACGTAATAGGGAGGTCAGTTCGTGCACAAAACCCTGCACAGGCAACTGTTTCGTAATTATGGACGGCTGCAGGGGACTTTCCATGACCTGATCAGTCCATGCCACGTCTAGATGCTGCACTATGCCATGCAAAAGGAGGTCCGACACGAAATTAGGTGCCCCATGATCTTTGTCACCTCAGTGCAAAATGAACACACACACACACACACACACACACACACACACACACACACAGACAGACAGGCCTACAGATAGACTGTTATTGAACTACGTGAAAAAGAGTTAATTAGTTACAAACTACAGCCTTCACATACTTTATTCAACATGTAAACGTCACTACAGATATTCGGGTTTAGATTATGACTTTTCGGTATGCTTGTCTATGATGTGGCGCCGGCGAATAGCAAAATTATGCATCATGACCCGCTGAACTATCGGAGCGTCAGTACTGTCGATGCCCTCCTGAATTGGTTTTTCAGCTCAGCAGTGACTTTGGCGTTATTTCTGTACAACTTGTGGTTAACACAGACCGCATGTGTTCAGATCCGGAGAATAAGGGAGCCAACAGAGGCTCAAGCCAGTGGCCTCTGTATACCCTAGAGCCAGAATGCGGTCCCCTAAGTGCTCTTCTAGGACATCACTCTCCTGCTTCGATGGGGTCGAGCTCCGAGTTCCGTGGACCACAGCGTGTCGAAATCGGAGTCACTTTGGATAACGGGAATGAAGTCACCTTCCAAAACCTTCAGGTACCGTCCGGTAGTCACTGTGCCATCAAGAAACTTCGCACCGCTTAATCTGACTGGACATTGGACACCACACAGACGCTAGTTGAGGATGAAGAGACTTCGCGGTCACGAAATGCGTTTTCTCAGTCCCCCAAATGCGCCAAGTTTGCTTATTGACGAACGCATCCAATTGAAAGTGGGCTTCGTCGCTGAACCACACCATAATAATTCCCATCTTTTCCCGCGGCCAGCCTTGCAGTTTGAACGTCCTAACGCAAACCGTTCAGAAGTTATGACGATTTTATTTCAAAAAGTTAATAATTGTCTCCCTCTATATGCAGAAAACTGAAAACCCGTCTTTGCAGCCAACTCATCTAACCTCTTTATTGTACGTTGCAACTGAAGAGTCGCATTTGCAGCACTAGAAAAGGAATAGAAGACTGCAAAATATTTCACAAATAAGGAGCACTGTGCAAGACTCCTTACCATAGACTTGATATTGTCTATGACAATGGAAAAGAGGATAAGAATTAAAGGACTGCCCTTAGGGACAAAATTCTCCTGCTCCAGATGAGCCGATAGTACGCTACCAACTCGTGACCGAGAAAAGCGCTTAGATAGGACGAACTGTGTGAAGACGGAAGAGTGACCACGAAAGCCCCACTTATGCAGCTGTTCTAGAATACTTTGTCTCCAAGAAATGTCGTTCATCTTGCTGATGACAAAGAAAACATTGATACAGTGATAATTATGTAGGAAAGCCTCATGAACAGCAGCCTTTAGCACGTCCATCATGGTTTTAAATCTCCTGAATCCACAGAAAGCGGCTAAGAAGTTGCCTGGTATCCAACTCCCCGACGAGATGGTGGTTAACTATGTGTTCCAGGCTCCTTCCTACACAGCACATTAAGGCAACGCTCTGGCAACTACTGGGACACATTCGGTCCTTTCCTGGTTTGAGGAGAGGTATCAGAACGCCCTATCTCCATGAGTCAGGAATTGTCCTGTCTGTCATAACAAATTATAATACGCGAGAAAGATTTCCTTTGATGCTACACGCAAAAGTCGAAGTATGCAGCACTGAACATGGTCGTGACTGTGTGTAGTATCACGAGCCTCAGACAGTACCGAATCCAGCTCCCACATGGAGAAGGGTCAGTTATAAGACGCAGAATTGTTGACTCTGAAGTCCAGCTGCCCGATCTATACGGTAGCACGGTAGTGACGGAATTCCAGTTTCTGGCTGACGTTGCCACCAGTGGACGCAAGACGGTCTGCCATCGTCTCAGAAACATCTCCAGGCGATGTTTGACGGCATCCCTGAGTTTGAATTGCTGCTGTTGGTAAACTACTGTATTTACTGGAAGTCCTGCTGAGCGCGGCTCCGTCGGAAGTTCGAGTCCTCCCTTCGGCATTTCGTCCTTAGCATAAGTGAGTTTAAGTTAGATTAAATAGTGTGTAAGCTTAGGGATCGACGACCTCAGCAGTTTGGTCCCATAAGACCTTACCACAAAGTTCCAATTTCCAAAGTCCTCCTGATGGCTTCCCACACTCTCGTAAAACAAATGGAACGATTCACAGAGTCCAGGAACGCTTGCCAAGACTTTCTACATCTACATCTACATCCATACTCCGCAAGCCACCTGATGGTGTGTGGCGGAGGGTACCTTGAGTACCTTTATCGGTACTCCCTTCAATTCCAGTCTCGTGTTGTTCGTGGAAAGAAGGATTGTCGGTATGCCTCTGTGTGGGCTCTAATCTGTCTCTTCGAGAGATATACATAGGAGGGAGCAATATACTGCTTGACTCCTCGGTGAAGGCATCCACCCAGACAGAGCCACGCTTGCCTGGGTAACTCTTATACAACTGAGATTCGGTGGTTTCCCCAGTGGTTGCCCGCTAACAACTGTTCCACTTCCACAGCCATGCATCTTGCATTGAGACTGAGGGGCTCTTTATAGCGTTTTTTACCAACCTCGCGAATCCGGCGGTCAAGCCATGAACCTCGTTCCCTTTGATACACAACATTCCACCGCCGCGCCACACAGTGTTCGCTGAAGCACGTCCAAAGCTTGCAGTAACAAAGGATTAGCGACACTTTCATGTCCCCAATTCAAGAATCCCAGGTTTGCGAAGCCTGTACACAACAAACGAAGGTTGACCCCTGAGGGCTTCAGAGATGGGATGAGAGTCTCAATCACCGGAATCACCTAGGTATTCATCCTCGCACAGGACTACCTACTCCCTTGCTAAAATAAATGATTGAAATGCACCTTCTCTTTCAAATTCAAGATCACTGTACTCGTATTTTTATCTTTTTTTTAACATTTTTCGAAAGAATGTACGAAAGGTGCTAATAATTCGGTCTTGTCCTTCACAGTTTTAAGGGTTGCAAAAGTTTCTACATTTCTTCTAATTAAGATTTAAAATTATCGTAACGAAGTACTGAGTAAGGGTTTGGGAAATTATAAAAGGAGCTCCTTGTTACTACTTTCGCATAATTTTATTGAAAAGAAAATGAAATATAAAAATGGAATATGATTTCTATTAAGTTTATAGCACCTTAAGCTACTGACATGTTTCATTCAAAATCATTTACATTCAACGTAACAGTATGTGTGTTGTTTGATAATCACTGTAGATCCCAAGTCGTGGCTTCGTTGGAACTGAATCATCGTCTAATCAAACACATTTCAGACTGAATTTTCACACCCGCTACGGAGATAACTGGTTGGTGTTTGTACAGCATTTCAATTTTCTAGTATTTCAGAATTTTTTCCTAGTAAAAACGACTCTTACTAATAAACATAACTACCCTTTTGACCTCGTCACCAGTTTCCCCTAATGACTGTTGTACTGCGTGCTGCACAATATGCTGTGAGGAATGTGCAAAATATGGGACATATCGGAGATTCAGAAACGTGGCTGCTAACTTCATGCTACAAGCACTGTCCATAATTGTGACAGTTAGTTAGACTTGAAGTTACATTCGGTCATAGCAGCATTTACCAAATTTAAATACTTCCTGCAGCTTGTCTTCCTTTCAGATTGGATGCACACTAGAACCTACAACTACAATTGTATTTCATTATTTACAAAATGTGACATGAGCGCATACAAACTAATATTACTTATGATTGTCATCCAGTCACTGCCAACTGAGAATAAACCTACTAACGTCATTAATATGAAGCAATAACTGTATTATCATCGAAACTAACACAGTCTTATAATAACGTTATATTTAAGCTATTTCTGTGACAAGTCAGATCTTTTAAGTACATGGATCTTAACATAGTGCAAAAATTGTTTTCACATACCGTTGACGTCATATTATGTTTTCTGATTAGTTTATATAGCGCTTTGTACATGCTTGAGAATGGCACTAATGGAGAAACTGGAATAGCTAAATAAAACAGTAACAACAAAAAATGATTACGGCATATACAAAGTTACAGAAGCTGTCTGCTCATAGTGTTAGAAATTAACCGTATTATTTCATGTGATCAGCTCTACAGCATTAACATATTTAGTTACGTGTTATTTCAGACGAATATTGGGAGGTAGTGAAGGTATCACAAGATGGACATGTCGAACTTTGACATCAAAAAACTGACGCAGCCAACGGCGAGCCATTAGATCGAGCCTCGGCACCAGCAGAACGTACGTGCCAAGATACAGACGCACCCCACGTAGATGGTGGCCTTGCATGCAGCACTCTAACAGGTGATATGCTGGCACCCGTGCCGTATTTTTGCCCCAATGACCCCATTGACAGAGCGGAATGATACACTGAGCGGAAGCTGTGCAGGCCGCTCTTGATTTGCTACGCCTGTAATGCCTTCCACATCTATTGTTTCGAACATACAGACCATCCACTCAGCCTCCATGTAGGAGGCTGATTGAAAGGGGGAACCGTCAGATGATTTATGCCATTAAGGCGACAGAAGGCCTGGAACTGCATCGACATTAATAATGGTTCAGCATAGGACGCCAGGGTGCATGGCACTCAATCGTCGCCGACTACCATTGTGAGGGCACCGATGGAAGCAAGTTGAAGTTGTAATGGATGCCACCCGCGCCCTGTACAGGAGGAGTGGTCAGGGAGGAGCTGTGGTCTGTGCACAGACATTACAGGAGTGACCAACAGAAAGTAAAAAAGCAGGGTGGCTCCTGAGTTGAAATGTAATCAGTTTCATGTGCATCAGTGCATCAACTACTGGAGGATGGTTAGAGACCCAGGAGAGCTGTGTCTCATGTGATCTGCTCTGTGCTCACCCAGGAGCTGCAAGTGATTCAAGTGCTTCTGCTTCACAGGGCACCGCCTCTCAGAGTGACATGACATCTCAGTGCAGTCAGTCTCCTCATATCAAACGCAGAAATAAAATGGGTCAAATGGCTCTGAGCACTATGCGACTTAACTTCTAAGGTCATCAGTCGCCTAGAACTTAGAACTACTTAAACCTAACTAACCTAAGGACATCACACACATCCATGCCCGAGGCAGGATTCGAACCTGCGACCGTTGCGGTCGCTCGGCTCCAGACTGTAGCGCCCAGAACCGCACGGCCACTCCGGCCGGCCAGAAATAAAAGGCGAGAATGTCACTTACGTGTTAAAATAGCTTCTTAAGGGAGTGGCCTCTGCTTTCTATTCTTTTCACAGATGAAAAAGCTGTTCATAAGAAACACATACATATTGCAATCTAAACAGCATATTTTTTGCAGCTTATTCTACAGTGAAGAGCCAAAAAGATGGTACACCTGCCTAATATCGTGTAAGGCCCCCACGAGCACGCAGAAGTACCACAACACTACGTGGCATGGACTTGACGAATGTGTGAAGTAGTGTTGAAGGGAACTGACACCATGAATCCTACAGGGTTGTCCATAAATCCCTAAGAGTACGAGGGGGTGAAGATCTCTTCTGAACAGCACGTTGTAAGGCATTCCAGATGTGTCTGGAGAGTCTGGTGGCCAGCAGAAGTGTTTAAATTCAGAACAGTTGTCATCGTCTGTGATTCTGTGTCCGCACAGTGAGTGTACTAATGTGTGCAAACTTAGCTTACTACTTAGCGTGCAAATAAACAAAACAACTTAACTGTTTTCTCAATCCCAGGATGTTAAGCAAACATTCGAAATAAATATGAACCTGGCCCTGTAAGGCAGCTAATATCAGGTCCGGATCATAACAAAAATCATTAGAAATGCTGCTGTCATGAACTAGAAAGCATGTATTAATAAAAGTGAAATTTTGGGATCTATTCTAGAAAGTCAGAACAGCTATTCCCTTTTTATTCTACATATAATTTTCTCAACAATCATGTTCCGTTACTTTTGGCACTCAGTAACAAAATATTTAACTCTTGGACATATTGATGATTATTAAAATCATTATCTCTACATACAAAATTTTTTTATCACAGCAAAGAATGATAAAAAATCTTCATCAGCTCATTTACATCTACGTTTTCATAGCTGGTCATTGCACTGAACTGGTGGAGAATAAATTTACTTTTTGAACCAATGAAAAGACCCTCATGTACTCAATGTGAGGGTAGGTTACTATCGAAGCTTGTGATATTCAATGGTCAAGGCATACACAAGTTGGAGTGAGCAAAATCTAGACTCAAAATTTACTGTGGCTTAATGCACAATGGTACTTTACCAAGCAGCATCTGCAACGGCGTTGTCTTTGTGTTGCATCTGAAACGCTAATTCCCTATTCTGCGTATGACTGAATTCACTCTGTCTCAACTTTCCTGCGCTCTGTAGAACGTTAATCCTTCCCTAGTCAAAATAATGGCTATTGCACACTCGCTAAGGGTCGAAGCAACGTGCACATTTTCTCTACATGCAAAAATTCTTGCAGTAATAATTAACTACCTCTTTTCTATCTGTCGCCATGATACATGAAGCATATTGTCCTCACTTCGTAGAAAGCAAAGCTCTCAACGCCCTTCTCTTATTTCCACATACTTGTGCAGTCTGCCACGAGACGAGAGAGAGAGCTAGAAATTTTAGTTCTCAAAATGCTTTTGTACAGTGGGGATCTCCCCACCGTGTCATGACTGCATCGCCCTCTGTAGCACTCTGTAGCAATACTGGACGTGTGGGATCCCGTACTGTCCTGCAGGAATTGCCCAAGTCCGTGGGAATGCTCAGTGGACATGAATGGATGCAGGTGATCAGACAGGATGGTTACATACTTATCAACAGTCAGTGTCCGCCCCTGGTAGCTGGGTGGTCAGCGCGACGGAACGTCATACCTAACGGCCTGGGTTCGATTCCCGACTGGGTCGGAGATTTTCTCTGCTCAGGGACTGGGTGTTGTGTTGTCCTTCTCATCATTTTATCCACATCGACACGCAAGTTGCCAAAGTGGCGTCAACTTGGAAGACTTGCACCAGGCGAACAGTCTACCCGAAGGCCCTACCCACACGGAATTTCCATTATTTCAACAGTCAGAGCCATATCTAGATATATCAGCGATCCCATATCTCTCCAACTGCACACAACCCATACTATTACAGAGCCTCCACCAGCTTGAAGAGTAACCTGCTGCATGCAGGGTCCATGGAATCATGAGATTGTCTCCATACCCATACACACCCTTCTACTCAATACAATTTGAAGCGAAACTCGTCCAGTCAGGCAACATGTTTCTAGTTATCAACAGTCCAAGATCAGCGTTGACGGGCCAGGGCGAGGCAGAAAGCTTTGTGTCATGCAGTCTACAAGGGAACATGAGTGGGCCTTTGGCTTCGAAATCCCATATCAATTGAATGGTTCGCAAGCTGACACTTGTTGATGATCCATCATTGAAATCTGCAGCAATTTGCAGAAGCATTGCACTTCTGTCACATTAAACACTGAATTTTGTACTAGGTGTCAAGGAAACTGCACTTTTCCAACTGACAGTATCAGCCATTTTTCTGGAGTCATTTGAGGAAGGATTCGAAGTGTCTCTGTGTTTCACAAAGACTGGCCCCATTCCAATGATATCATACAAACAATTAATCCATTGCGTAACACCTTGAATCAATTATTTTAAATAGTTACTGAAAATTACAGGTCCACTAGCACCACCAAACGGTATTGACAATTGAATCTTAACTTCAGCGAAATGTGCCATGGTTGCTTACAGCCTAACAGTGTTGATGGTTGTCCACCTATCGCTGGCAATCAATAGCAAATCTACTATTATCATTGATAACAATCAATCAATATTCACCATCAAAAGAAACACATTCCTTTAACAAGGTCATTTTTAAATTTTCACCAATGAAAATGTTCGAGGCTTGTACAAACATTTACTTTATCAACACTCTTTATGTGTTCAAGATGTCGCTATTATTTCCTTTTCAAAAATTTTGCCCAACATGTTTAATATTTACCTCTCCTAAAATATATACCAGGATATCTTTTTCGGCAGTGTCCAAGTCGATGGCGTGTGGGAGGGGGGGGGGGGGATGGTGAAAATTAACGCCTCGAATTTTTTTGTGTGAGAACTCCTACAATTCTTTGAATAAGGTAACATTTATTAATATTTTACAGCTTTATTCTTCGTATCGACATTTTTTTTCAATGTAGTCACCCTGGCGAAGAACACATTCTCGCAACGATACATAAGCTTGTTGGGCCGCGCAGGGTAACCGCGCGGTCTAGGGCGTCTTGTCACGGTCCGGGCGGCTCACCCCGTCGGAAGTTCGAGTCCTCCCTCGGGCATGGGTGTCTGTGTTGTCCTTAGCGTAAGTTAGTTTAAGTTAAGTAGTGTGCAGGCTTAAGGACCGATGACCTCCGCAATTTGCCCCTTAAGAATTCACACGCATTTGAACAACATAAACTTGTTGACACTGTCATGGTAGGTTGTTTGACTTTGTTGATGAAGCCATTACCTCACCTCTGTTTGCAACGCTTCATCGTAGTCAAAGGAAAGTCTTTGAAGGTGTGATTTTAAGTTTTGGAAACAGATGATAATCGGATGGGGCCAAGTCTGGACACTGCGGAGGGTGATTGTGTCATGATGAAGGAGAGTCTGTTCCACGTTTGAACGGACTCTTCATTCGTGCCTTTAGATTTCTGAGGATTTACTGAGGGTTTTTCTCACAGAAGGCCATGATACACGCTAGTGTTCAGAGCCCTCTAGCGACAGACATTCGCAACCTTGTCCGAAACGGATGCTGCTTCATGATGAACGACCTCTGTTTTCGCAAAATCGCAGGATTAGTGAAGTAATCCTTTTCACAAGATTTACTTTAGAGTTCCCTCGGACTCCCTGTTCACCTTCGACGACTCATAGGCGGAATTTGGGCTGCAGAATTTGTCCTCTATCTACGCCTTTCAGGCGGTAGTTTCCACATGATGTGCAGCAAAGAAGACAGGAAATTGTTTGTATCATTTTATGTTTCAATGTAACAAATGTTTCTTGATAAGCTTCATATTTTTTTCTATACTCAGATTTTCTGTATTTTTATTCCTTCTATGTCCTTCTTAGTTTGTGGGGATGGGTGGCATGAAGGTTAGGGCATGGAAGCTCCCCTCTGAGCTATTAATGGCCCCGACAAATACGATGAGTTTTCGGCTTCGTCCTGTGTCTCTGTATCCATAAGAAATTGACGTATTGAGATTAAGCTACATGTCTGTGAGAAACATTACAGTTTGTCATTTTCCGGGTCGTAAGTAGTTTATTAAATCGTCAATACATCATACCATGACCAGTTCGTTTTCAGAACGTTGTAAACAAAAATTTTTTGAGCTCCGAGTGGAACATACCGCGATAGTACTTTCGCTTCGACTTCACCGTCTCACCTGGAAATACACCGATGAATATACGCATAAAACAGATGTAAATTGTGCCTAGTGCACTATTTTGTCGTTGGAGCATAAATTTGTTCTTTCAGGTCATCGTCTGCTGCAGTTCAACAATAGTTATCAGCTTTTTCCACCCTTTTTCTTATATTTTGTCGGTCGGGATGTCCTTCGATGCTACGTTGGTCACCATTACTCCTGATCGGTGTAGCTATAGGTGCGTTTGTGAGCCTGAAACATGTCGCTGTGTGGGAGACTCTGTGAGATGTATCACTGTCTACTGTCAGTGCACCACAACTTTAAACAGCTGCACAACATTTGCTCGGCATTATACAATAATATATCAAAGGAACGCTTCATTTACACTACTGGCCATTAAAATTTCTACACCACGAAGATGACGTGCTACAGACGAGAAATTTAACCGACAGAAGAAGATGCTCTGATATGCAAATGATTAGCTTTTCAGAGCATTCACTCAAGGTTGGCGCCGGTGGCGACACCTATAACGTGCTGACATGAGGAAAGTTTCCAACAGATTTCTTACACACAAACAGCAATTTACCAGCGTTGCCTGGTAAAACGTTGTTGTGATGCCTCGTGTAAGGAGGAGAAATGCGTACCATCACGTTTCCGACTTTGATAAAGGTCGGATTGTAGCCTATCGCGATTGCGGTTTATCGTATCACCACATTGCTGCTCGCGTTGGTCGAGATCCAGTGACTGTTAGCGGCATATGGAATCGGTGGGTTCAGGAGGGTACTATGGAACGCCGTGCTGGAGCCCAACGGCCTCGTATCACTAGCAGTCTAGTTGACAGGCATCTTATCCGCATGGCTGTAACGGAACGTCTCGATCCCTGAGTCAACACATGGGGACGTTTGCAAGACAACAACCATCTGCACGAACAGTTAGACGACGTTTGCAGCAGCATGGACTATCAGCTCGGAGCCCATGGCTGCGGTTGCCCTTGGCGCTGCATCACAAACAGAAGCACCTGCGATGGTGTATACTACGACGAACCTGGGTGCACGAATGACAAAACGTAATTTTTTCGGATGAATCCGGGTTCTGTTTACAGCATCATGATGGTCGCATCCGTGTTTGGCGACATTGCGGTGAACACACATTGGAAGCGTGTATTCGTCATCGTCATACTGGCGTATCACCCGGCGTGATGGTATGGGGTGCCATTGGTTACACGTCTCGGTCACCTCTTGTTCGCATTGACGGCACTTTGAACAGTGGACGTTACGTTTCAGATGTGTTACGACCCGTGGCTCTGCCCTTCATTCGATCCCTGCGAAACCCTATATTTCAGCAGGATAATGCACGACCGCACGTTGCAGGTCCTGTACGGGCCTTTCTGGATACAGAAAATGTTCGACTGCTGCGCTGGCCAGCGCATTCTCCAGATCTCTCACCAATTGAAAACGTCTGGTCATTGTGGCCGAGCAACTGGCTCGCCAGAATACGCCAGTCACTACTCTTGATGAACTGTGGTATCGTGTTGAAGCTGCATGGGCAGCTGTACCTGTACACGCCATCCCCAGGCGTATCAAGGCCGTTATTACCGCCAGAGGTGGCTGTTCTGGGTACTGATTTCTCAGGATCTATTCACCCAGATTGCGTGAAAATGTAATCACATGTCAGTTCTAGTATAATATATTTCTCCAATGAATACCCATTTATCATCTGCATTCCTTGTTGTTGTTCAATTTTAATGGATAGTAGTGCACTTGCTGTAGTCGACGCTACTGTTGTTTACTAACAACTGACGTAGGAGATTACGGCAAGCCCTCAGATGGTGGATATTTCGTGCAATAATATCTCGTACTTTTGGCTATGCTTACTATCACTCAAAGCGCCTGCATGGTACTTGATTAGAAGCACCATTACAATTATATTGAGATAAAATGTTTATGATCTTGGAAAATTTGATGTGTTCGTTTCCGGGAGTGGCACTGGGCAGTGAATAAAGAGTATCTATAGTCCGATCCACCAACGATCGGGGTTCGCGCATGTCGAGTCACGGACGGGAAGTGCCTTGTTGACGATTGCAAGCGACAGCTGCGGTACGCGCATGCGCGCGCTTTCCGCTTGGAGAAAGCATACATCCCGCAAATTATGTCTCTCGCTTACTTGTGCAGAACTTATCACTTACCACCACTATTAGCGATGACAACTGGCAGCAAATGGATTCTTAATTCGCCAAACAATTCTCTACGAGCGAGTTTAATGGTCGCATTAGCTACGGCATTCACAGAAGAGCGCTCAGAACATACTGAACGCTCTCTGGCTGTCTGAGTATAAGTGATGTAGGTGTGCAGAACAAGCCTAAACTCGACCGCCATCGTTCGTGACTTCAGCTGTAACAAGAGATTCCCAAGGTCTAGAGCGATCGAGGAACACAAGTTTGGACCTAGCAGCTTCCTTCTCATGAGCAGAAACTTCTTTATAACGCACAAACATTATTATTCACTACATCTTCATTCTGTACATGCTAGTAAACAATAAAAATAGTTTAGATGTCTCCGCCCAGTTGAGTACTGAGAATAATATGACGAAGTAGTAATATGACGTAGTAATCACGTAAAGCGATAGTGCAAACAGCTGTGCTTCAAGAAGAGGGAGGAATACCAGAGAGACAAGTAAAACTTACGTTAAAAGTCCTTAATAAAAAGTTATTTCATGAGTAATTAATTAAAGCACTGTTTCACTTACTGTGGACATTGTTTCATTAACTGTTAGGCCGTACTTAATGTGACTGTTACGGTATTGTACTAACCACCTATTACGCAATCGTGAGATACTTCACACCGAAGTCGGTGTACGAGGTTCAGGCTGTGATACTGTTTGCTTTTCCGATCCCAAACACGCGACGTTCACTTGTACTGTTAACGAGATTTCTCACGCCCATTACAAGAACCTGCTGCAGGCGTTTTCACGAAACGCAAACTTATCACTTGTGACCACTGGGCAATCCTCGGCTCAGCTAGCGCGGTGTAAGCGTTCCCTTGTAAAACCAAAACAAGCCTACTGCCACATTATTTTATCTTCTGTCCGCTCGGCACCGCTCAACTAGACACCGCATCACACTGCGCGCAGTGTAATTGCACTGACATAGACATACAAGCCTTGAAAGCTAGTACAGGTAACAGAGGCAGTCAGCTCCTTACTGACTCATAGTCGTAAGGGAAAGCTGAAAGCAGCGCAGTCAGAACTAGAGCAGCTGTGGTTATTTTATGTGATAGCCTGTCAGCACTGAAAGTCGTCAGATATTAAATAGCGACCAACTTACCTACCGAGTCGTGGAGATCATACAGGATATAAGGCAAAAGAAGTTTGATCGCACAAGTTGACATTAGATGAAATGAACTGATACACGAATTGTCCAAAGAGGCAACACACACAGACAATAGTGACCGCTGTGTGATACCACCTAAATACAAAGGAAAACTCTTCCCAGGCTGGCAAGAACAGCAGATGATAACTCCAGAAGTAAGAACCAGGAATTATTCTCAGACACACAGATGTCTCCCAGTAAAGTACCTGTATAGAGATTTGTAAAGGTCTCCACCTCAGTAGCAAGACTGAAGACGAGTAACGGAGGTTTTAAGAAATATCTGCACATAATACACTCGTCATCGATAGCACTGCTGCGCTGAATAAGAGCCGAACGGATAAGCTGCTGACAGATACAGTGAACAGTGGACAACTCTCTCAACTGTTGAAGTACTTCTTGCAAAATGTGTCCATATAATTTTTATTTATTTAAACTGATGAACTCTGGGAGGTTGCATGTGACACGAAAACAAATATTTTTCTATAATGTCATATTCTCCTGTGGGGACATTTTAAACCGGTAGTAGGTTTCTCTGGATGTGAAATAACCAAATCAACGAAGACTGGAAGGTTGCATGGGACATTGGAAACATTTTTCTAAATTCTTTTTCTGTAAGACATCATTTTTCGAGGACATCAAATCTTACAGTACGTAAAACGTAACACAAATAATTCTTCATTACTTACTCCCAAGAGGCAACATTAAAGGAACACAGTACCGTCAGTTGCAGTAGAGGTTCGAGAATGCCTCCATTGACTTTTAAACCCAAGTTAAACCAGTGGGTCATGTTCTAGGCCATGGTATATGACCACCTCTGCCTGTCCACTTTCCTACAAATTGTCAGTCGAAGCACCGAGGACTGAGATGTGCCAGCGTCCCGTCATTCTGGAACCACATGAACTGTCTTGTAGCGAGTGCCACGTCATTCACCAATTATGGAAACTATCTGGCGGGGAAATGGTAATAATGACTTCCGTTTAATGGCCGTGCTAAAAGATATGGCCCAATTAAACAGTCACCAACTACAACTGCCCACACATTCATATACAACAGCGGCACATCATGCAGCAATTATGGCGATGCTCTGGCAAGGAAACTGTAATAATAATTACCGATTAAGTTGCCTTGGTAAAAGATATGACCCAATTAAGCAGTCAACATCTACAAGTGCCCATATACATTCACATACAACAGCACTTGACAAGCATGAGTAAATATCGAATATGGATTAAAGTCATTCCACACACGCAAATTCTGGATGTTGAAGATTCCATCACGGCCGATAGCTGCTTCATCTACTAACAGCACAGAGGAAGGGCATGGAGTGTGCATCTGACACTGTTCGAGGGATCACCGCTAAAACTGTTCTGAATGGATAATCATCTGGTTCCAGATTGTGCATACGCTGTGAGTGAAACAGTTGCAGCTCGCGAAGAACGTTTCTTACATTCGTCTGATTCTTTCCCGTGTTAAGTGCAGCTTTACGAGTGTTGGTGGATGGATCTTGCTCCGCATGTTGCGAGACAGTTCGTAGTGCACGACTTCGCCCTTGTCCAGGTAATCTGCTTAAGGCCCGATCTGACGCAGACTTTGACACACAGCTGTTAACGTCGAATCATGTGGGTAAGGAGATTGGGATAGTGTTGTTGAAAAACCAACTGTGCCGTTCGCTATGTGGTAACAACTAACCATTCCAGTGCGCTCACTCCACGTGTATCGCTCCACTGGCAAAGAAGTACTGTCCTAGGTCAAGACGTAAAACTAAATGTGAATATGAAACAGCTGTTACAACTAAAGAGCAAAGTGCGCTCTGTACCAGTACCACAGTGAATGACGACCACGACAACAAAAAAGTATTGAAAATATACGTATACATTAGTAATAAGTCAATTTATAGCTTTTACGTAAAAATAACTCGTACGGGAGCGTGCAAAAACATAGTACTTCAGAATTTTTATGTAAATTCTTGTAAAGCTTTTCAAATAAAAAATGAGACTTTGTTAACATTCTCCATCTTTACTTTTCATGCTATGGGTTCAAATGGTTCAAATGGCTCTGAGCACTAAGGAACTTAACTTCTGAGGTCATCGATCCCCTAGAACGTAGAACTACTTAAACCTAACTAACCTAAGGGCATCACACACACCCATGCCCGAGGCAGGATTCGAACCTGCGTCCGTAGCGGTCACGCGGTTGCAGACTGTAGCGTCTTGAACCGCTCGGCCGGCCATGCTATGGGCCAACAGGACCAACTGGCCACTATCAGTCCAGCTCCTGTCTACCCAAAAACATCCTTCGACAGCCTGTACTTGATTAATCCAAAGCAGAGCTAACGAGGCAACGAACACATTTCTCCCATTGAGAGACCAGTTGGTCGATACCGTCGCTGTAGAATGTTCGACACTGTTGACGGAGCCACAGACTCACCTCTGCTTGAACTGCTTCGTAACAATGAAAGTGAAGCCCTCGAAGGTGCTCTTCAAGTTCTGGAAATAGATGAAATTAGAAAGCCATCGCATTGAGCTTCAGACTACGGACTCCTTCATTACGAGCGCGAACAACAAAACGTCGCACATCGCTGAGGTCGTCGACACAGTCATCAACATACATAGCTCTGATTCTTCTATGGATTTCAAATGGAGGCACGTTTCCTGCGGTTAGAATCTTGATATTAACACGCTGTTTCTCTCGCACCGACATAGTTACGTTACATACCGCCAAATTACACCCTAAGATGCGGAGACCTATAGCGGCAAAGGACTGTCCCTGATGTTAGCGAAGCGAAAAACTCGACCGAGTAACGTCCCTGATATAATTATATCTCGACGGATATTGAGGACAGAAGAAAAAATTCGGAGGCGTTACTTTCCAGCATGCCCTCGTATATGGCTGTACGGCTACCAACCTAAAGGAAATAAAAAGTAAAAACTCAAACACGCTGTTGAATGGAAATCAGATCAGAGAGTAAAAAGCACTCAAGATGAATGACCACGTATCGTATTTCGTGCAGCATCAGAAGCTGATGCGTTAGTAGGAGGTATGCAATGAATCCTACTTACGTGCCCACGGTCACACCTCACCATAAATACATGGTGAAAGTAATATAGGAACATAAAGGGACTCAAGGATCAGTACTCTCGTGGGAGAAACTCTTGACAGATGGGAAATATGTGTACGAGGGTGTGCAAGATATCGATTTTCAATACTCTGACGACCCTGTGATGAGGGAAAGGCTACCTCGAAGTTGAAAGATCAAAAGGTGGACTGAGCAAATCGCTGAGTGACGGATATTATTCCATTCCTCTGCCCTTTCTGCACAGTTTCATTCACTCTTCATGTTTCAGATAAAGTAAATAAATATGCAAGACGATAGTGATAAACTTCTGGTGTTTGTAGAGGATGTGATGAGCAACAAACTGAAGATAGGGATCCGTGTCCGGAAACATCATCCAAAGAGGCTACATTGCGTCGAAATTATAGACGACAGCGGCTGCCAGTAGGCCATCCCTTTGGCAGCAAACGTGAATTTGTCTGCTGACAGACCATAGACGGAACACCTCGCAATACTGTTTGTTACTCAGTCGTCGCGACTGAATGACGCAGTCGGCAGTGGAGAAGATGGAGCTAGCAACTGCACAGAAAGGCCTTGTCTCCTATGAATGCAATTCGCTTTTGCCTAGGTGGAAGACACTTTCTGACACGAGTGTCCATCCACAATTTATTTTCCTCCTCTATAGCAAATAAAACTAGAGATTTTATAGGGTTCGAGGCAAAAACTTAATTGCCTCACTGAATAGTAACCAACACAGCGATACATTCCGCCTGCGGTTCATCAGCGTACAAAGTCACATTGTCTGCCGATGAGGTGGCGTAGTGGCAGCGTCCGACGCCTATAACCTCGACACACTGTATCGTTTGACTGGCGTTTCTGGACACGGATGTCAACCCTTAATTTGTTCCTCACGTCACCCTCTACAATCGCTTGTAGTTTATCGGTATCGTTTAGTAACGCCTGTATATTCGCTACATAAGGACCAAAATAATTATTGACAGCTAGTTTTTCGCAGGATGGTTACCGCTGCAACAACCACTCAGAAAATGAGTCTTGTCACGCCTTCCATCCTGTTTATCTCTCTCACATCGCTCTGTTACCTGAAGCGCTGGTTGTCAGTGTCCGCTGCGAATTGTAACTGGCCTGATGTGATTCGTTGCCGTTCTGTTAAGACGACGAAGTACCGGGAAAAGTAAATAAACAGGCGACTCAACACAGAGAAAAAAAAATGGCTCTGAGCACTATGAGACTTAACATCTGTGAGCATCAGTCCCCTAGAACTTAGAACTACTTAAACCTAACTAACCTAAGGACATCACACACATCCATGCCCGAGGCAGGATTCGAACCTGCGACCGTAGCAGTCGCGCGGTTCCGGACTGAGCGCCTAGAACCGCAACACAGAGAAAACTAAGGACAACCAACACAAGCACAGACAAACACGACACATACAGTGTTTACCAGCTATCATCCCAGGACTGCAAAGCAGTTTATATAGGGCAGACAAGCAGAAACTTTAATACCAGATACACAGAACACGGAAGAGCATCAAAAAGTAACATCTGTCATTCCGCATTTGCTGAATACCTCAAGGACAAGAAACATAACCCAACAAACATCAATACGGATTTGAAAATTCTCAAATACAGCAACAGCCCCCCCCCCCCCCACAAAAACTAATAATTGAAGAAAATTGTCAGATACAAGAAGCCATAGTGGAAGGCAAACAAGTGATAAATGAATACACAGCTCTCTGCAATGGCACTCTGTTCCCTGCCCTCAAGGAATTACTAGACAAGACCAACCAATAGAGCTCTCACTCACCTACCCTCACCATCCCCCCCCCCTCTCCCACACACACAAAAAAATTAAATAAAACTAAAATAAATCCTTAAACTTACTCTCACCCTCTCTCTCTCTCTCTCTCTCTCTCTCTCTCTCTCTCTCTCTCCCTCTCCCCCTTTTCACACACACACACACACACACACACACACACACATAAAATCCAAGAACCTACTGTCGCACTCACTCTCTCCATCCCTTTCTCACACGCACACACACACACACACACACACACACACACACACACAAATAAAATAAGAAAAAAACATTTAAAAAATCGCTGAACCTACTGTCACCCTCTCTCTCTCTCTCTCTCTCTCTCTCTCTCTCCCCCTTAACACACACACACACACATGCACGAAGAAAAAAAATCAGACACCTTTGAAAGATTCTGAACAACCGCCAGGAACACTTTCAACTGTTTCACTGTCAGCCATCTTATTTTTACACCTTCAATTGTTCTACTGCCCGCCATGTTGGTTTTTACAGGTCGTAAAGCAGTGAAACAGTTAGAATGACAGTGACTGTGGCAACTCAATATATAGTGTTTGACAGTCATGAAGATAATTAAAAGGAAATTATAAGTGAAACATTACGTAAACAGACACACACATAGAATTAAATAATTCCAGGCATAGAAATAACAAGTTTTTCAAATCGTAATTTTGGCTTAAACAATTTGTCTACTTTAAAGTATAAGTGGCTGCAAATGACAAACTGTGCAACAAAACAGCCACTGTAGAAACACAACACATCAGAAAAACCACACCATGTGGTAAAAAGGTATGAATTCGCAATTTGTGTGTTTTTTCAAATGACTGTAATTACGATCTAAAAACTAATAGCTACATGTATACAAACAGCAAAGAACATTCTTTATCTTTAACAGATGGGAAATAAAAGCCCACTGAAGATGCTGGAACTACAGTGAAACATGTTTGGGTTAAAATACAAAAAATGTGTTTTGCTAAAGGCGGAGCCTATCTCAAAACATAAATAAATAAACTCTGTTTTATTAGAAGAATTTTTCATAGGATGGCCAAAGCGAAGGAAATATCATATGTAGGCTGACACAAACGAAGAAACGTTCTTCGATAAAAGAGTTGTACTGCCATCATGCATTGGTTCCAAAGAAGCAGTTCCTGTAACTAGACGTCTTGGGCAGAAAATATGTGGAAGTGAAAAGTAGAGCATTGGAATGCCGGAGAAGAAATCAGAGACACTTGACACTGGTTGGTATCCAATAATGTTTAAAATTAAGTGGATATGTTAACTACGAAATGGGGCAGTACAAAATAAATTAGAATCGAAGTCTATAGAAGACTCATACCAGAAGGAGAGACCGGTTAGTCGACATCTGCTACAGTGTTCAGTAACAGGAGCAGCAGTGGGGAAAGAAAATATGGGGCAGACATTTCCTGACCAGTTTCACTACGAAAGTGTAAAGCAGAAACACAATAAGTGTCGGCGTAAGCTGCGTATTGAATATACCGCAACAGCGAAAACCAGACAGTGCAGAATAAAAGCAGAGCCCTCGTTTGCGTAGCGACATGTGTAGGTGGTGAGCACTTCATACCGCACCGAACAAGTAATTACTGGCAACACGGTCGGCCTATATGCGTGCGAGTGACGCCGTCAGCATGCCACGCCTTTTCCGCCAGCTGCGGCCGCGGGCGGCGTCTGTCGTAGCAGCCAGCAGCGAGGTGCCACATAGCTCACTGACAGCCGACTTCAGCTAAACAGACCAAGGGTAGATGTTCAGAACATACACAGTAGCGCCAAACTGGTATAGGCATGCGTATTCAAATACAGAGATATGTAAACAGGAATAATACGGCGCTGAGGTCGGCAACGCCTATATAAGGCAACTGGCGCAGTTGTTATGTCGGTTACTCCTGCTACAATGGCACGTTATCAAGATTTAAGTGAGTCTGAAAGTGGAGTTATGGTCGGTGCACGAGCAATGGGACACAGCATCTCCGAGAGAGCGATGAAGTTGGGATTTTCCCGTACAAACACTTCACGAGTGTTCCGTGAATATCAGCAATCCGGTAAAACTTCAAATGTTGTTGATAATTCTTTCGGGTTATATGGCCATGGTCCATGGAATACTTCTATTCCTGACAGTCAATCAGTCGGCAGGACTCAACAGGACCAGCCATACCTCTGAGGATGTCCAACGAAGTATTGGACGAAACATTAGGAATAGAAGTATTCCATGGACGACGGCCATATAACCCGGAAGAATTATCAACAACAGTACCATCCGGTCGTGAAAGCCTTCATTGTATGATCAGAAAACTTCAAATCCCCGACATCTCTGCGGCATTAACACGACCTTGCTAGAACGTGTGGTGGTACTTTAATTACGCAATCATTACGGCACCTCACCTGAACCTGTCGATACCAGCAATATTCTACTGTGTTTCTGTAAAGTAGTTAACATATTTCTGAGACAACATTCAGATTTGATTTCATTAATGTAGAGGTACTTTGACACATCGATGTGTTTATATTGCAATTATATTATTCGTATGTGTATTCTTTCTTTTGTCACTGTGATCTTTGACGTACTTGTAACTCTGATTTTTGGGCGCGTAAGCGATTATTAGAGAGTTGGAGAGTAGGTACTTGAGAAAGTCAAGTCTTGGACGTCATGTTGGAAAGGCGCATAACGTAGTCAGCTTATAAAATGTGAACTTTAACAGTGAGGAAGATGCCGTTTTGTATTTTGAAGTGATGTTTTCTGTGTTACGTGATACTGCAGCAAAAGTAATAAAAAAGAAGTGTAACTTAAATTCGCAGTGCTGATTACTTTTTTACATCACCATTGTCCTGCAAAAGTGTAGTCTCCAAAAATGGTTTGTGGAGCGCATCTACAAAACTTTTGAATATCGCATAATAAAACCTCTTTGCATCCGAGCTTGGAATCATCACCACCTAGATTTTCGACGATTGAGCCATAAAACCAGCTTGGGAAACACGAAAAGATGGGTGCCTAGTTTGTTCATTATTACATGAAATGACTTTATTAACTGTGCTCTAACGACACCTGCCACATAATAACTTTGTTGTTGCCCGACAATTCAGTATTTAGCAGCGTGAGCAACACCACAATCATTAATAAATTTTGACCTTTCTTGTGTTAGGGTTGTTAGAAACGGTACCAACGACGACTGAAGAGAATCGTTCAATATGACAGAAGTGCAATCATTCCCCAAATTGCTGCAGATTTCATTGCTGGCCCAACAACAAGTGTCAGCGTGTGAACCATTCAATGAAACATCATCGATATGTACTTTCGGAGCCGAAGGTCCACTCGTGCACCCTTGATAACTAATTTACGCGTCACCCGGATCCGTCGACACCGACGTAGGACTGTTGAATGGTTGGCCGGCCGGAGTGGCCGAGCGGTTCTAGGCTATTCAGTTTGGAACGGCGCGATCGCTACGGTCGCAGGTTCGAATCCTGCCTCAGGCGTGAATGTGTGTGATCTCCTTAGGTTAGTTAGGTTTAAGTAGTAAGTTCTAGGGGACTGATGACCTCCGATGTTAAGTCCCATAGTACTCAGAGCCATTTGAACCATTTTTGAATGGTTGGAAACATGTTGCCGGTCGGACGAGCCTCGTTTCAAATTGTATTGAGCGGATGCACGTATATAAGTATGGAGACGACCTCATGAATCCATGGACCCTGCATGTCAGCAGGGAACTATTCAAACTAGTGGAGACTCTGTAATGGTTTGGGGCGTGGTGCAGTTGGAACGTTTGGGACCCCCGGTACGTCTAGATACGATTCTGACAGGTGACAAGTACCCAAGCGTCCCGTGTGATCACTTGCATCCATTCATGTCAATTGTGCATTACGACGGGCTTGGGCAAATGCAGCAGGACATTATGACACCCCATACGTCATAATTTCTATAGAGTGGCTCCAGGAATACTCTTCTGAGATCAAACACTTCCTCTGACCACCGAACTACCCAGACATGTCTGGGATGCCTAGCAACGTTATATATCGCCTCGTACTCTTACGGATTTACAGACAGGCCTTTCAGGATTCATTGTGTTACTTCCTTCCAGCACTAGTTCAGACGATGGCAGAGTCCATGCCATGTCGTGTTGCGTCTGTTTTGCGTGCTCATGGTGACGCTACACGATATTGTGCAGGGGTTCCAGTTTCTTTGGCTCTTCAGTGTGTAACAGAGGGTGCGTGGTATAGTAGTTACGAAAAAACCAGTCTAAGTCGAAAAGATGGGGGGGGGGGGGGGGGCAGTCTCAAGCTAGTGGAAAGACACTCAAAAATTTGCTTTGTGTCTCCTTGCGTTGTGTTTCTTTAACTCAGTGAATTGCGTGAAGCTAGTATCTAATTTGCGTAGGATATCGACAATGCTATTGAAATCCTACACAGCAAACTAAATGTGTCGAATTAAGGGGGAACGCGTGAACGTACACAGTACGAACCTGCACAGCTGTTGCTTCTGCAGCCCCATCACACGCTCGGGCAGCGGTGAAACGACAACAATGACTTCTGCCAAACACGTCGTTATTATGATCTAGGTACAAACCTACATTATAATGTCGATTTTCACCAAAAGACTTTAAAGGACTAACTGCAGATCACTTAGTTATTGCTGAGAGGGTTAGTGTGGTCATTAGCAGCAAAAAACATTAATCTTACAACCCCTACCCGTACATTTGGTACCTCTGTTCTGTAATGACAGACGACCGCTGTACAATACCTGGTCACTACATAAGCTGGTTACACCTGCTGGAAGACGTAAAGAAATAATCCAAAACCGTATCACGTTTCACCTCGATGACAGGACAATTTCCGTATAGCCCAAACTATCATTAATACAACTTGCCGGTAAGTCAGCCCACGAAACGAGAGCAACTATTTGTAGAACAAGAGTGTGTATGATGGAAACGTGAGCACTTGAGGCTGAGGCCGCCCAGCATTGTGAAGGGGCAGAAACGGCGAGAACGCTGGTTGGCGTGTCAGAGCCGAGGTTGGCCGTGGTGTTACCAGGCAGCGACTTTGAGAAGGCGGCAGACTGCTGGGCGCAGCTGCTGCGGTTGTGAAAGTAGTCCAGCCCAGGAGTTGTAAAAAGACTATGCGAAATTAGACACATGTGTGGTGGGAATTAGGTTTCAATAAGAGACCTGATTTAGATGTAGCTTACGTCTAAATACACGGACGAAAACAGGTATATGCCACGGAGCAAGTCATTTCTGTATTCTGTACGAAACTGTGACAAACAATTAATTTCAGAGTAGCACTTCTCGGATGTGTTCCAAGCTCTACCTTGTCTTCATCTGCTATTTTTACCCTCTAGAGCGCCCTGTAGTACCACGGAAGCTGTTCTCTGATGGTTTATCACATGTGCCTTCCCCTTCTTCTTATCAGTGCTTTCCACATATTCATTTCTACGCCGATTCTATGGAGATTTTCTCATTCCTTAATTTATCAAACCACCTAATTTTCAACAACCTTCTACAGCACCACATCTTAACTCACTGATCTTTTCCGATTTTCGCACACTTCATGATTCGTCTTTACCCGGAATGGTATCTTCAGCTTACATAACATAGGATGGTATGCAGGATCCCCGTGGTATGATTACAGCGAATCGTCATCATCGGTGCAGCTGGAATATGTGGTCGGGATAATAGGCGACTGTATTTTGGGACCAGTCTTCCTTTCACGTCGCCAAGCAGGCCTGAACTATCGGTGTTTCTTGCGGCTGACTTTGGCTCCCTTGCTGGAAGAATGTCATTGACGATCCGAGCGGTTATGTAGCTGCTACGTGATGGTGCACCAGCCCACTTTACCGTTAACATCCAGACACATCTCAACCGTGTCTTTCCTGGTAGTTGGATCAGCGATCCAGTTGCATAGGCTGCTCGTTCATCTGACCTCACCTCACGCGATTTACAGTTACGGGGCCGTCTCAAAAGTATCGTGTATGCAGAGTCAATTCCAGACGTGGAGACACTGGAGCAGCGTAGCGTATTCTTGTTGCCTTTGATGCTGTTCAGATGCAGCCAGGCCGAAGTGAAGGTGTGAGGCAGAAGATGCTACGGCGCGTACACACATGCGTTGAGGCACATGTAAACCACTTTCAACTCTTACTGTAAATGTGGCTGCATGGTACAGCGTATATTATACCACAGTCTCTGTAATAATGTATTACTAAAAATGGTTCAAATGGCTCTGAGCACTATGGGACTCAACTGCTGTGGTCATAAGTCCCCTAGAACTTAGAACTACTTAAACCTAACTAACCTAAGGACATCACACACATCCATGCCCGAGGCAGGATTCGAACCTGCGACCGTAGCGGTCGTGCGGTTCCAGACTGAAGCGCCTTTAACCGCGCGGCCACTCCGGCCGGCAATGTATTACTGAATGAATGGTCTCTACCATGTAAATAATGCATTTCCGGACATAAGTTCATTGGACTTTCCCTCTCATCGATCAATCCCTAGAGTTTTTACACGGTGCAAAAGCTACCCTGTATAAAGACTGAACTCTAGGGCCGGAAGTCTGGAAGTCTGCACCCTTGTCTTACTCCCTTTTCAAACAGAACACTTCGTTCCTGGTCTTCCGATCTCACAATTAGAATTTCGAATATCTTGCATAATCTGACATCGCCGAGCGCTTTTTTCCGGTCGACTTATCATGTGAACGCGTCTTCATTTTTCTTATGTCATGATTCTATTATCAGTCACAATGTCAGAACCGCGTCTGTGCTGCCTTAACTTTTTTATTTCCATTCCTCTGCGTATTATTGTTGTCAGCAACTGGGATGTATGTTTCGTTAAGCTCATTTTGCGATAGTTCTCGCCATTGAGATGTCGTATGATGATATTGTTTAATCGTATGTCTCCGGACTTATGGGTCCGCATGACCCCTAATTCCTGATTTTCTCGTCGTTGTTCATGTGGCCTGCAGAAACACACAAGCAACCTGAATGACATGTAGTTAGTATTCCTGAGAAGATGGCGGCAAAACTGGAGGACTCTTGTAACTGTAACGGTCATGTAACTGAAGAAAATGTGCAAATCGCTGTTGCAAGCGAAAAGCAAATGCACTAGCACTTTTCGCCGATGAGAGACTATCATAGACGTAGCAAGAGTCCCATTTCATCCCACGGCAGTTTATCACCTTGAGAACACCTCCACGACATACCTGGATGGAGCCCTGTTAGCAAATGCGGTTATTCCGTTAACGTAGTTTCGACATACACGTGTTTTATCACGTGCGCGCACCCACCTGTACCACTGTCCATCAGCCCCAAGCGAGCATGTTCCGTGGTTCGAGCATCCAATGGTGATGTTACTGCCTTCGTACTTCTCCCAGTGCCTAGTGTCGCTCGTTGAACAGTGGTACCTGTTCTAATGGTGAAAACATTTCGGAAACGTCACGACTGTGAATACCGATTTCCGGGCAACGGGATCAAGAAGATGTGTGGTCACTAGTTAGTTGTAAGGTTGTGATGCTGAGGTTGGATGGTTGGTGAGGCAGGCGGTACATAGAGCCTGTAACGCCCAAAGTACGAAGAGAAATGAAAAACTTTAGATGACGAATATAGTGGATTATGACATAATACGTAGAGAGTAGACACCGTGACATATGGAGGTCTGGCTTTGTTCGGGAAGCTTGCATGGTTATGCGAAGTGATGAAGGTGGCCGCTTCTGACAAGTGCGAAATCTGGGTTCAGGTTCCGGTGCCAATTTTCGTATTTCACTAATTGGTAGTATATTTATACCTGATACCGCTGATGTGACGGAATTCGCCGCCAGGGAATATATTTCGAAACATTTGATGAAGCTGAGGATCGTCAACAACATCTGTTGTTTCAGACATGCAAGAAATGTAAACAATAGTTCATTTATACTTGAAAAAAGAGACAGAATTGGTCGTATATTTTTTACTATTGCAAAATCGATTTTCTGTCACTGAGTGACCATCTTCAGCGCTACATTGTATAACTTAAATTGGGATGCACTGTTGTCACTAAGCTTACGGCAATCAAATAGACTCGCTTTTCTACCGCTACAGCCATTTTATTCTGTTCTACCTTATTTATTTTACAACTATCCATCCCAAATTTTACCTGCACTAGTGTATTCTTAATTGCCCTCCTATCTAATTGTTTATGTATGTTGTACTTTAAACCTTTATTCAAAAGTTCCTTTTCTTCCTGATTAAATACTATATCCGTTAAATTTTTAACTCTAGGATAGAAGTTATATTTATGTTCGCCATTTAACATTTGTCCTTTCCCTTGTCCCATTAGCTTAGCAATTTTTTTGACATGTTTAGCTCTTACTTTACTAACTACAATATACACAATCTCATTTACTCTTGAGAGTAGCAAATCTAAAATTAAAGGAGAGACAAGTTCACCCAAATTGGCGTGTGCTTCGAACAGCTGTGAATTAATAACACTTTTTTTAAAAAAACAGTTTCCTAATTTCACTTCTCATCAAAACCAGTTCGCATTTTTTCATTGTCACTGCGCACATTTGTCGTCGTATATTAAAATAACTCTGTACATACCGTGGGGTAACATTTTTCTTGATACACTCTTTGTTGAACTGGATATGTTGACTTGTGATCGCCAGCTTGATTTTTAACTTCTTGTATTTAAAATACGCTGCACAAGCCCAGCTAGGCAAAATTTTATTGATTGGCGACTCCATGTTGTCTTGTGCACTACGACCAGGTAACAGGTATACTTGAAAAAAGAGACAGCATTGGTCGTATATTTTTTACTATTGCAAAATCATTTATTCATGGCAGTCGAAATGTTATCTTGGTGCGGTCATCGCCAAGGGACGGACGCTGGCCTGGGCGATGTGATGCGTGTTTAACTCAGCAAGCGCCTCTGAACACAATCAACGCACTGAGTCGCCACGCCGGGCGGGCGGCAGCGTTAACGAAATTATATTCTCAGCGCCTGGGCGAATGAAGCGCACGTGGCAATGACAGGTTTAGTCGTAAGCCAGTCATACCGGATGGGGCAGGTGCGTTCTCTGCACAAGAAGCCCCCTGTGTGTGGACGTGCACTGAGGCACGACAGTGTCCCGCAGATGCAAGCCTGCAGTAGCAGAGTCCACGGGCCCAGGGCAGGTGGCGGCTCCACAGAGAAGCAGGCCAAGGTGCGACCCACGGACTCCTGGGAAGGGACTCTGAAGTTGGTAGGTCAGCCAGCAGAGTCCCATAGCTGGAAGACAAAAGTTCACCTCCCAGTGGCATTAGGATCAGGTGCAGTCTCCAGACCCGTAGGCATAGGAGGCGGAGTGTAGTAGACCCAAATCAGGTCGACGTCAGACGTAGAGTAACTGTCAGAGCTGGCTACAGCTACTCCATTGAAGGAATTGGGCAGAACGGTTGCTCACACCATCTGTGTTACGAGATGTCATCCCTCATGAAGAACAAGAACGTGGCACGTTGGCAGACCTGGACGTGTCCTCACTGCGACAGTCTGGACCCCTTAGTTTCCAGTGTTTACTACGTATGATGTAGTAAACACTACGTATGATGACCAGCCTTGCTCTAGAGTCAGGGTGGAGGCTTCTGTCACATCAGCTCTAGTTCTCTGCAGCTTCTGGCATCAGACAACGGTGATAACTTTCCGTCTGCATGTGGACAAGTCACAGACGCCAATTGAAAATGAAGTGGTACAACATCTAGGAGACCTTGTGCATTCACATTATGTGATGTAATGTTAGTAACTGCTTTTTTAATTGAATTTTGATGTAGTTTATTGACGTGTGGAAGACGACTTTTGCAGAAGTAAGTGTACAACAAATCACGACCTCAGTGAGAAGCGGCTCCGGCCATAGAGCGTCCGCCAGCCGGCTGCGAGATTTGTTGCCCAATATGAATAATGTAAACGCTGTTCATTTTGCATGAAATTGGTTTTCGTTAGTCGATGGGCACGACTCGCTCTGAGTGGCTGATAATTTGTCTGGAGCGTTCGAATTTGATACTGAGAATTTGCTTCTGCTCGAGGACCAGCCGAGTATCCGACAACTCTCATGATTACATGTACGGCTCCAACAGAATTCTGAACTGTAGGTGAATGTTGGTCTTTTATTCTTGATTGCAGCGGATAATATGATAGTGGTCCTTAAGAAATCAGTAAGCAGAATAAATTAAGCCTGAGACGGTTATAGAAGTAAAAACGTTACGAAATGACGATTTAGTGAGGAACGGTTTTGTTCCGTCTTAGTCAGGCGCCGGGACGCCAGTCGGGAACGTTAGAGGGGAGAGGGCTGTGAAGAAGACGTCAGCCACTAGCGCACTGACCGATCCCTCTCTAGGACTACAACGTGACAGCAGCGGCCTCTATGCGAAGAGGACACAAGCGCCGAGCCCGGCTCATCGTGGCCCAGTTCTACAGCAGCGTCAAGACCAGCGACCTCGATAGAAGCATCCACTGTATTACTTCACTTGCATCGGAATGGTTACACTGAAGGACACTGATTACATTGCATGTCATAATTTGCTTGCGACATATCTACGTATTCCTCAAAGTATTGTCATTTATTTTCTGTAATAAAATTCATTAATACACTACTGGCCATTAAAATCGCTACACCAAGAATAAATGCAGATGATAAACTGGTATCCATTCGTCAAATATACTATACTAGAACTGACATGTGATTACTTTTTCACGCAGTTTGGGTGCATAGATCCTGAGAAATCAGTACCCAGAACAACCACCTCTGGCCGTAATAACGGCCTTGATACGCCTGGGCATTGAGTCAAACGGAGCTTGGATGGCGTGTACAGGTACAGTTGCCCACGCAGCTTCAACAAGATACCACAGTTCATCAAGAGTAGTGACTGGCGTATTGTAACGAGCCAGTTGCTCGTCCACCATTGACCAGACGTTTTCAGTTGGTGAGAGATCTGGAGAATGTGCTGGCCAGGGCAGCAGTTGAACATTTTCTGTATCCAGAAAGGCCCGTACAGGACCTGCAACATCCGGTCGTGCATTATCCTGCTGAAATGTAGGGTTTCGCAGGGATCGAATGAAGAGTAGAGCCACGGGTCGTAACACATCTGAAATGTAACGTCCACTGTTCGAAGTGCCGTCAATGCGAACAAGAGGTGACCGAGACGTGTAACCAATGGCACCCCATACCATCACGCTTCGTGATACGCCAGTATTGCGATGACGAATACACGCTTCCAATGTGCGTTCACCGCGATGTCGCCAGACACGGATGCGACCATCATGATGCTGTAAACAGAACCTGGATTCATCCGAAAAAATGACGTTTTGCCATTCGTGTACCCAGGTTCGTCGTTAAGTACACCATCGCAGGCGATCCTGTCTGTGATGCAGCGACAAGGGTAACCGCAGAGGTTGTTGTCTTGCAAACGTCGCCATCTGTTGACTCAGGGATCGAGACGTGGCTGCACGACCGTTACAGTTATATGGATAAGATGCGTGTCACCTCGACTGCTGCCGGCCGGGGTGGCCGAGCGGTTCTAGGCGCTTCAGTCTGGAACCGCGCGACCACTACGGTCGCAGGTTCGAATCCTGCCTCGGGCATGGATGTGTGTGATGTCCTTAGGTTAGTTAGGTTTAAGTAGTTCTAAGTTCTAGGGCACTGATGACCTCAGAAGTTAAGTCCCATAGTGCTCAGAGCCTTTTGAACCATTTTTTGAACCTCGACTGCTAGTGATACGAGGCCGTTGGGATCCAGAACGCGTTCCGTATTAGCCTCCTGAATCCACCGATTCCATATTCTGCTAACAGTCATTGGATCTCGACCAGCGCGAGCAGCAATGTCGCGATACGATAAACCCCAATCGCGGTGTGCTACAATCCGGCCTTTATAAAAGTCGGAAACGTGACGGTACGCATTTCTCCTCCTTACACGAGGCATCACAACAACGCTTCACCAGGCAACGCCGGTCAACTGCTGTTTGTGGATGAGAAATCGGTTGGAAACTTTCCTCATGTCAGCAAAAAATTGGTTCAAATGGCTCTAGGCACTATGGGACTTAACATCTGTGGTCATCAGTCCCCTAGAACTTAGAACTACTTAAACCTAACTAACCTAAGGACATCACACACATCCATGTCCGAGGCAGGATTCGAACCTGCGATCGTAGTGGTCACGCGGTTCCAGACTGAAGCCCCTAGAACCACACGGCCACACCGGCCGGCCTCGTGTCAGCACGTTGTAGGTGTCGCCACCGGCGCCAACCTTGTGTGAATGCTCTGAAAAGCTAATCATTTGCATATCACAGCATCCTCTTCCTGTGAGTTAAATTTCGCGTGTGTAGCACGTCATCTTCATGGTGTAGCAATTTTAATGGCCAGTAGTGTACGATTTGCTTGAATTGTTATCTGGCGATCCGAGAAAGCAGGTTTTCTAGGCGCCCCATAATTGACGAGTAGGTAGATTAGAACAGGTTTTTAACAAGATTAGTCTCAAAACATGAACCCCAGTTTCATCGTTTCATGAACTGACATGTACAACTATTTAAGTATTGTATAACGTAGGCTGGGTAACTGTTTACATAGGAAGCTAACATCTGAACCGATGACTTTGTATTTTTTCTGTAGTAAAAATGTGGCGGTAGAGGGTACCGATCTATTTTTTATTATTATTACTTCACACCAGGACATGTGGATAGATAATGTGTTTTTTGATGTATCATGGTTCGCAAATCCATGTACTGTAAGCAGAACGTTAAATAATCGGATTTATTTTGTTTAAACCTCAAATTTGAGTGTTCGCCTCGTTCTTTTACTATTCTCAGTGAAATGGCCCCACTTAATGAAAGTATATAGACAAATTTGGTCGAACTGCTTTCTAAACAAATCAAAAAGGAAAATCAAACCTCAGGGGCAGGGACACAGAATTCTGCAGCAATTTTATTTTGTTGGAAATTTTACAAAAGACTTTACAGTGAATTCAAAGCAGATTAACAGCCTCAGAGGGTATTCAGTTTACAAAGATACAATTCAACGCCAGGCTAACTTGACCATAATCAGTTCTTTTCTGAAGGTATATTCAGCGCTATCACACCAATATCACAGTTTCAAGAAAATTTTCTTCGTTATTACGATTAAAATTTCTTTGCAAAAAACAGAAGTTTGAATATCCACTTACATAAAATGGAAGGTAACTGGATATAGGAGCTGTAAGTCGATGAACACAAGTATTCACTGCCTTAGGCGTACTTAATCTGTTATGTGATCAGTGGGATGGAAACTTCCCGGACATCAGTTACGAGATAAAACCTCAGATAGTGACACCTTTAAAGCCTGCTGCGGAAATATAAGCTAATCTTCAAGAATGTAAGCAACCTTGTTCGATATTTCATTGAATTAGTTAGCACTTTGCAAAGTACGACTGACCAACTACCATACTGTCATTTAAAAGTTCGTATGTTGTTAATGGGTGTAGTCTGTAAGTTTATCACTTAGCTTACGACAATACTCAATGGGCTGAAAGGCCTGTACTACGTCTCCTACTGAATGAGAGAGTGCGTGCAGGGGTTACAGATGGATTGTTACACCATGTGGGTCGACAAACTCGGTACCCCATAGTGAGGAAGTAGCTACTGTCAGCAAGGCTGATAAGCAGCGGTTGTTGTCCGGCATCGAAATGGAGAGAGGTATCCCGCAGTGTAGCGCATCTGTTGTCCGTCCGTTACAGTCCAAGACAGTAGACGACGGCTGCGCTCGTCAACCCAGTACACCACACGGCAGTTAATTTTCATGACTGCAATTTTACACGAATGCAGTCAGTAGCTGAGAGCATTAAACAGGTGATACACTAAAAGCCAAGGTTATGCACTACCGTCGACATTAAGTCGAATGTGTCGGGCACCAATGGTTGGGCAGCGAATCTGGCGTGCTGATATCGCTGGTCCAGCACTCAGCTGTCACCCCGATGGCCGGTGCTAGGAAGACAGGTTGACCAACAAAACATTAGAGACCTCCTGAACAGAGATCACTTTCGAGTGCTACAGATGTTGTGAAACTGGTACCAGATGGTCATGTGACCTTCCACCGCTGACATCAGTCACCCCACTCAAGCAGTGAAGTAACATGTATGTGATATTTTATGGCTTCGACGCAGTCATATTGGCCCACGAGAGGAATTGACCGGAGGGCAGATGGAGGTATCACGTTTAGATGTGCTCACTTCACATCGTGACTGAAGATGTCCGATTTGCTGATGTGTCAACGCCGACTATCCGAGGTGTATACAAAGACTGGTATACCTCTGCCAGCCATGAAATATGGAGCAAGAACGGTGGTGTGAAATACCCAAAACACATCGGATGCATGTGGGACGCCTCCTCAGTTGGCACAAGAACAGAAAATAAATGAAAACACAATCTGTCCACACACACATACACACACACGCACACACGCACACGCACCACACACACACACACACACACACACACACACACACACACACACACACAGATGCACGCACACACTCCGACGTGTGTGTGTGTGTGTGTGTGTGTGTGTGTGTGTGAGTGTGTGTGTGTACATAATGTACATAAGCTGATCTCACGTATATACTTGAAATTACGCAAAGTCGTATTTAACTAACGGCACAAATTAAATAAAGAACTTATAACTTTTGTAGCAATCCGCAGCCTCCAAAAGCTATTGGAAGCTGTATGTTCCTTATTTAAAGAAGGAAGGATGGTCTGTAGTACGCTGTAACGTAGATCTATATTTAAATCGTGCGATTAGTTAATTAAGACGACTTGTCATTTTCAAGTACCTGTAAAACCATCGTGGAAGAGTTCACTTCGTCTGTATACATTACGATACATCACCATGTACAAGTAATGCATTACACATCTCATAGTAATATACGACCTCACTGTGCAAAATTCCTACTTACATGTTTAATATTACATATTACCTGTCCTAATATTGAAAGCACTTTTCACTACACACAATAACTAGCCTTTAGATTGTTCATGCATCCATATTAACATGACAACTTTACGTGTCATATTGCGAACTTTGCCTTACGTTCTAGAGCCTTACAATTAACAGCAGCTTATATTTTGTTGTTGCAGATACACATACATCAAAATATTGTAAGGCTATCGGTAGCAGAGATCAGAGACAAACTACGTAATTCCTTGCAAGTGAGACTCAGTAACCAATCTTCAACCAGCAGAATCCTCAACTTATTTGCATAAGCACACGTATGTCTGCATATTTGCTTTATATATAGTTAAAATAGTTAATCAGTAGTAGTAAATAACAGCCGGCCGGAGTGGCCGAGCGGTTGAGGGCGCTGCAGTCTGGAACCGCACGACCGCTACGGTCGCAGGTTCGAATCCTGCCTCGAGCATGGATGTGTGTGATGTCCTTAGGTTAGTTCTAAGTTCTAGGGGACTTATGACCACAGCAATTGAGTCCCATAGTGCTCAGAGCCATTTGAACCATTTTTAGTAGATAACAAAACCCCAAAAGGCTGCGAGTATAAATGACGCTCATTTCTGGGTACACCTCATTGGAGGTACGAAGTTGCCAGAATGATCCTCTCAATAAAATATATATTATCTTACCATAAGCAAATACATAGTAACTCATCATATCATTTGAAGGAAATGTTAAAATCAAATAATAAAGTTGAGAAACCTCATTTTGTAATTATTCCATAATGTACATTGAGTAAAAAATATGAGCTTTTGCAGATTCCCTAATCAGACCAGCTGAGTGTTACAGTGGCATACACTAACCTTTTTGGAAAATACGCAGAGAGTACCAAAAGACAAGAAAACGTTTTAACTTTTATGAACCAATATACAATGTGGGGCAGGACAGCAAGGAAATGGCACCTGCAATGAAAGTATAGGAACTAAAGTTGGATACATATGTAATTAATGAATCAGAGGATATAATACTACCATAATGTAAAACAAGTTGGATTCAGCTGTTTCGTCAGTAAAATTAATTTAAAAAATGAAAACTGTATTTCTGTGGATTAATCTCCTGTGAAAGTATCTTTAGTTCCGCTTCTGTGTTTCTATACATATCCCTATGATATAGCGCATTTGTTAAGTCTGGCTCGGCATCAAATAATGGATTGTTCATTTTTCAGTATTTTATGAAATTTGTACTTATTTCATATATTATTGTTAATGTCTGATACCATTTCATCAGGATCCGTAGCAGAATATTCAAATCCACGTTCTCTGGGAAATTTTTTCCCTCTTCGACATGTCAATGTTAGCTTTTTCGTCCTTCTTCAGTGTACATCGATTTTTATTCTGATTGGTCCTTTTAGCCGAGAGTATGTCTTGAATGTGACTGTCTGTTAGTACGGCAGTAATCTTTTTTTTTTTTTTTTTTTGTATTTGTCACGGTTAGACTGCTATCGCGGAACTGGCTTTGGAGAAAGGGCAGATTTGTTCTGCCGTGATGTGTGTTTATTCATTTTTTACAGAACTACTTTCCGTTTTAAGGAACAGTAACAGATCGTTATTTAAGGTAAAAGTAGGATGAAAATTTTTACCTGCCAATAAGAAAAAACAATGAAATACGGATCCTATATTGTGACGCTTCCATGCAGATTGACTTTACCGTGGACGCCAGAGTGACAGGAAGTTGACGCTGTGTGCCAACTGTCTCCTTACGCCAATGATCTCTGGTTACCCTACAGCTTAATGGTAGTAAAGGGATAATTATAACAGAGATTAAAAGTGATTATGAGAACTGCAGCTTACGTAATACTTACTTCAAAATGCAACATTGAAGTAGGTGGTTTGCCTTTGAGGAAAAAAAATGAATACTTCGCTGGTTCCTGGGGTTCGATACCAGTCTATCTTGCTCAAACGTGGCTGATATTTATTACCCACCTAGTTCGATTACACATGTTGACTGGTTGCGAAACAATCATTCAGTATCCACACATACATAGATGATATTGAATTAACCACTATTCAAATGTTTATCTGTAACAGTTCAGTATTAGGTACGACATTCAACTAAATACTAGCAACATCAATTTACGTTACTTTAAATAATTATTCACTGCGGCTGGTAACCAGATTACTAATGGAAAGTTCATCTTACATACAAGTTGCAAAAGTTAGCTCCGAACTGAATCAGTTCAGTCACTGTAGCTTAGCGAAAGAAGACTCAGTAAATCTTTCTGCTTACTAAGGTGATTAGAGCACAATGATTCTGGGCACGTGCTAATCACATTTACTTTTACGCTGTAACGTACCTCGTCCAAAATGTCAGGTATAACAGCCACAACTGCACAGTTACCACCAGCTAGCCACGCGTTGCAAAACGCCGGGGGCGCATTCTGGCCGACAGGACACGGGGCTACTTCTGCTGGCGCTGCCCGTCGGCCCACGCACTCCGCAGTCAACAACCCAGAACCTAACTCACGGCGAACTTCCCCCACATGGCTCGCAGCCGTGCGTGCCACAGTTTCACCAGAGGGAGCACACCTCATCCAAGCGAGACTTGAGACCGAGAGTTGTGCCAACACTGATACGTTAGCCAACACAGTACCACCCTGCGCACTGTTTCAGGTGTATTAGTACATGAAAATTTGTTTACGTTAAACGTTTCCATCTGAACTAAACATAGCATGAATTTTTATTTTAAATTTCCGTCACAGTTACATGTAATTTATACCGTTCACTACTTGCGAACGTAGCTGTTCATTTTCAAACTAGTTTTACAGAATGTTGTGGTACCGCACTGAGAAATGTGTACTGAAAATATCATTGACATGATAAAATGTGCACATTGGTTATTTGTGCAATTACGATTATTTGATTTTAACATTCCTATAATAAACGTTCTTATCAGAGCAAAATTCCTCTGGCGTACTTCGTTAATTCACTGGTAATCCATTGAAGATAGTGGGACAGCAAGCAGACATGAACTACTTGAATAATGATAATTAAAAACAACAGTACAGCTGTTGGGTGAAATTGTATTATTCTAGTTCTTTGATTAAGTCCACCCAACACACAGACATACATTGTATATGGAGCGACATTTTCGCAGTACATACGTGATACATTTGACATATGAAACTCCAGTGAATGCAGGCACTACAAACAGATTTACAGGAAGTCAAGAGATGACGCTAGTTTCCAGCGTGTATCCATGCGCATCGTCAACTAACAAATTGCGTGTCCCAGTAATGAAGTAATGTATAAACGCACGCTGCAACAGAATAATAGGGTGATACAGAAGTCTGCTAACAACTGAAAATTCAATGCTTCAAGGAATAATATACAGGGTGAAAAGTATGTAAACCGACAAACTCTGGGAGGTTGTAGGGGACATAAAAACAAATATTTTTCCCTAATGTCATTTTTTCCTATGAGAATTATTTAAACTGGGGGAGGCCTTATTACGTTCTTCAGTTGCTAGAGGTCGTATTGCAATCTTCAGTTGTTAGAGGACGTACTACGCTCTTCAGTTGTAGGCAACTGCTGTCCACCAGTGCAGTAGTGCATTGTCTCTGTTTACTAATGGAGCGATACACCTGGAGTGAGTACACTGGTCAGGTTGGTGCGTACTACGTAGCGCACCACAACGGACGAGCCCCACAGCGGGTTTATCAACAACAATATCCGTATCCCGCATCATATGACCTTTGCTGCTATGTACCAACGTCTGCGTGAGACCGGGTCGTTCAGCAGATTACCTGGACAGGGACGCCGTGGCACTGTAAGGACGCTGCAAATTGAGGAAGCTGTCTTGTTGCATGTGGAGCGGGATCCTTCAATCAGCACTCGTGCAATTACACATAACATGGGGACGAATCAGACGAATGTAACAACAGTCCTTCGAGAGCAATTGTTACGTCCATTTCACTTACAGCGTGTCCACAACCTGGAACCAGTGGAATATCCACTCAGAGCGCAGTTTTCGCAGTGGTTCATGGAAAAGTGTGAAATGCACCCTACATTTCCATCCTCAGTGTTGTTTACCGCTGAAGCAACGTTCGGGCCTGATGGAGTCTTCAACAAGCAAAGCTCGTATCTTTGGAGTGAGGATAACGCACATGTCAGAGTTACTAGCGCTCATCAAGTGCGGTTCTTCGTTAATGCGTGGGTCTGTGTTGGTGGGGGCTGTTTAACTGGACCCTGTCTGCTACCTAGGCCATTAAATGGCAGGCGCCATAACAATTTTCTCGCCGGAGCATTGCCATAATTGATGGAAGACGACCCGCTCTCTACAAGACAACGAATGCGGTTCCAACATGAAGGGGCGCCGGCACATTTAGTCGTCGTGTGCGTCGATTCCTCGACCGACGGTTCCCAGAAACGTGCATTGGCAGAGGTGGTCCTGTACCATGGCCTGCTCGATCCCCAGATATGTGCCCTCTGGACTTTTTTGTGTGGGGAGAGATGCTCAACCTTGTTTACGCAACTCCTGCTGCATCGGAAGAGGATCTGGTTGCACGGATAGTAGCAGCAGCAGGAGCAATTCAGGATACTCCTGGGGTTTTTGCCCGTGCCAGACAGAACATGAGCCGAAGGTGTAACCTTTGTTTACTTGTCAATGGAGCTGTTTTTGAAAATCTACTGTAATTGAAATTGGGTTGTGTTAATGTGTTGTCTGTTGGTCATAAAAAAATTAGAAAAGTGTTTGTTGGCTTTGTTAATTTGCCGCCAGAGAAATCTTCCTCTATCGTCTTAAATACTCCTCATAGGAAAAAATGGCGTTAGGGAAAAATATTTGTTTTGATGTCCCCTAGAACCTCTCAGAGTTTGTCGGTTTAAATACTTTTCATCCTGTAGGTACAGAGGCAAAAGTTGACTAACACGCCTGAAATGATATGGGGTTTAATTCAACAACAAAAATGCACAAGATGACGAACAGATGGCGCTCCATGTGACACAAAAGCAATAATTACCGTAACAATTGAAGCGCCTCGTCCCGTTATATGATGTGCTAAGACGTGAATAAACTGGATTCCTCCCTAGAAGACTCTTCAGTTGACAATCCTGACAATTTTTATCGGGGTGGTGCATAGCCTGATACGAAGTTTTATTTCTTCTTTAATACTGTATTATTGGTGTTATTATTTCGGGTTACGTTGAATATATTACGCAGGATTGTTTTACCTGTCCTAGAGTGAAGTGTTGGCTTAAGTGCGGCATATAAGTCGTCTTCGTAGGTCACAAGTTGCGAAAACACTTATACGTGGACTAGAAAAAATTCTGACTGTCGAAGATATTGTTTAACTTCGCTGTAGAGTAATGACTCGAATCCAATATTCAAACTGCGTTAGTCATAATATTTCAGTTACTTAATCTTGATTACGCAAGTTGTGTATGCATGTAATTATCTTCGAGTGCCGCTTTATTTGCATTGAAATAGCTTACGTCCTTAAACATCAACGGAAAACTTCTCGTAATTGCCTATGATGAGACCGTCTGTTTAGAGGTTTTGAATTTACGACTATTTATCATTGATTACTTTTCTAAGAAATTCTCTTCTTGTCAGATTTGGACTCACTGAGTTTTAAGAAATCACTGCTTTCAGAGCACTGTTCTTCATAAACAGTTTCAAATTGAAAGTATGAAAAATTCAGTCTCGCCAAACGTGTGATAAGCGTAATACAATACTTTTCAATCACACTTCAGTAATAAGAACTGACTTCAGTACCTTCCTTAGACTTTCTTTTCACGTTAATTCTCATATAGTGTCATGTTCCTCCGACAAGATTTGAGACACTTTTCAAAAAGAAATATTTTCATATAAATAACTCTTGACTACGTTACCGAAGAAAAAATTACTTAGCACTAGATTTCTGTTTCTTAGCGATATAACTGGTCATTATATATCCTCGCAATACATTGCTTTCTCACGAATATCGTACATTTAAAGAGCTCGAGACTAATACAGTAACATTTACTTTTTAGCTTAGTATTAAGAAAACACTCTTAATCGCGATTTTTTTTTTGTTTATTTAGTGCCGACCGGTTTCAGCCCACGGCAGGAACCATCTTCAGGGTGAACATACCGCTGGTAGTCATGTCGTCACCTGCCACACCTTGGTAGACGTGACGCCACCAGCAGTCGACCAGAAAAATGTTCACCCTGAAGTTGGCACCTGCGATGGGTTGAAACCGGTCGGCACTAAATAAATAAAAAAAACGCGATTAAGACTGTTTTCTTAATACTAAATTAATTTTATACCAATCGCTGTTACTCCACAACCATGTTTCCAAACATTTTCTTTTTACAAAATTTTACGTTTCGCAGTTCACTAACAACCGTCGGCTCTATGTGCTAAAATGTCCTGCACCGCTAAACGCTACATCGGAGACAGCACCGCTGGCGCACCGTGTCTGTATTCTCCTCGGATTACAGGGAACAAGGAGACAAAAGAAACGGATTTTAAGCACATGTATTTAACAGACATCTATTCCAATTACTAACTTAAATACGACTTACCTGAGTTCGCTCTGGTGGAGAAACAAGGACAGGAGTCCTCATCCAAACTGGCGCGCTACATACTCTCATGCCTACTTGAGTGATCTCAGGTCATGACAGCCCTAACGATTCTTAGCTTAACAATCCCAATACAATTAAAATACATTACACCTATCTTTCACAACCATACCTGAACATAGTGTCTCCACACTTCAGTACGAATTTCACAGCTTCATTTCTTATAGAGGGTGTTACAAAAAGGTACGGCCAAACTTTCAGGAAACATTCCTCACACACAAATAAAGAAAAGATGTTATGTGGACTTGTGTCCGGAAACGCTTAATTTCCATGTTAGAGCTCATTTTAGTTTCGTCCACCTACGCTCAATGGATCACGTTATCATGATTTCATACGCGATACTCTACCTGTGCTGCTAGAACATGTGCCTTTACAAGTACGACACTACATGTGGTTCATGCACGATGGAGCTCCTGCACATATCAGTCGAAGTGTTCGTACGCTTCTCAACAACAGATTCGGTGACCGATGGATTGGTAGAGGCGGACCAATTCCGTCGCCTCCACACCCTCCTGACCTCAACCCTCTTTCATTTATGGGGGCATTTGAAAGCTCTTGTCTACGCAACCCCGGTACCAAATGTAGAGACTCTTCGCGCTCGTATTGTGGACGGCTGTGATACAATACGCCATTCTTCAGGGCTGCATCATCGCATCAGGGATTCCATGCGACGGAGGGTGGATGCATGTATCCTCGCTAACGGAGGACAGTTTGAACATTTCCTATAACAAAGTGTCTGAAGTCACGCTGGTACGTTCTGTTGCTGTGTGTTTCCATTCCATGATTAATATGATTTGAAGAGAAGTAATAAAATGAGCTCTAACATGGAAAGTAAGCGTTTCCGGACACATGTCCACATTACATATTTTCTTTCTTTGTGTATGAGGAATGTTTCCTGAAAGTTTGGCCGTACCTTTTTGTGACACCCTGTAGATAAACAGATTGTAATGTGAGTGACATTATGTCCCATATTATGTCAAAAAACCAGAATTCTTATCAAGATTGCACATCATTAATACTGTATATCTTTGCGTATTTTGTCGTTATAACATTCATGGTATTTTGACTACAACAGTGTAATTACATCTTGGTATCTTTCCTATTAATACATGGAATACAATTATGACTAACATTAGTCAATTTCTTTCTTAGTCTTAAGCGTTAGATTAAGTTCTTTCTTTAATCTTGCTTCCTGAAATTTTCCAAGTTACGCTCGTTAACACTATTAAGATTAACCTTTATATAAACAACAACACACAGTTTTCCCTTTCTTATTATACGATTATCAAATCATAAGACTCACTGCAGTACTTAAATAGGATCACCTATTCAGTATGATAGACTAGAGGTTATGTTTAGCTGTAGTGAGTGTAAAGTTATCAAACCTTGGATAGCTCAAAGTGTCTCTTACACCCTATTTCTCACCTTTCGTCTACAAGCTATTTCTGGTCTCTACCCTCATATTTTACTTGTTATGTAATAATATCTTATGCAAATACGGTTTCCAAAAGCAATTTATCCTTTATACATTAGCACATACCAGGCAGTTGGAGGCATTCTTTGACATACTTATTTCTTTTTCCAATGGGTAACGCTGCCGTTGTTTGTAATAGAGAACACATACGTTTTTTGACTACTCTCGGAATGTTTAATTGAGCCACCTGTGAGTGAATACCATTTGGAGGCTTTTCTCAATGTTACGGCCATGATAACACTTCATCATTAACTCACTTAGTACCTGTTATGAGCATCATTCTCCCATATGACATTTCTTTGCCATATCCATATTAATAATACATAGCATCAGCATAATCATTTTCCTTAAACAATCAGCCTCAGTTACCTGCCACGTTATGCCCGTGGTAATGGTCAGAGTGGAATATGTTTCCATACATTCCAAGCACTGCGTCATATCAAACAAGGAGCTCCGTTACTAGAGCTTAATGATAAATCCTTATATCGCCCATCTATCAAAATGGAACATTGTACATAAGACATTCCCTTGTGAACTAACTGCGTCTCCCTCGTAACACTAATGCTTAGTATATTTTCTACGAATCATCCATGTCCTAAGATTCTCATATTCGTCAGGTTCTTATAATTGAAATATTCCCGTTCCTTATTACGATATATTTTTATTTAATCAAGTTCCCGCTTTTATTAAATTAAATGCTGTTTCTTTTTTTCCTTTTGCTCTTAGGTATGTGATTTTCAATGTTAGCTTCTCATCTAGCCTATCGACCTTTAATTTAACATTAACCTTTTGCTAACCTCCTAGGTGGTACTTAAATTATTACCTCACCTTATACCTACGTACTTATGTATAGCTTCCAACTCGAAAAATTTCTTTCCCCCAATAAGTGTTATCGAGTAAAGGTCTTACAAATGCAAGATACTGTCAACGCTTTGCTGTTCTTTAGTCTATGCTTCACGATACTTCTGCACACGCAATACGTTATGAAGATATGGAACAGTCTGAATAATGGGATAGTACAAATATAAAGCTTTTGAATGACGTATGCCTCTTACTTTCCATGGACCCTGGAATAAATTTAAAAAAAACGGCCGTACTTCCTTGTGAAGCGTAGCTTTCAACATGAGCTTCAACGATTATTTTCTCCCCTACCTTATATGTAGGAACAATCGCTGATTCATTACACTTCTTGAAACTCTGCATTGCTGTTTAGGTTATTCTCTACCTTTGTCCGGTTAATTTAAATGGTTTTACTGTTATCTTTGCGCAACTTTAGAAAAGCTAGCAATGATTCTCTCTATATTCTTTGCTTATGACTTCTAGAGGTACTAATATGTGATAGTTTATTTTATACAACATCATACTCAGGGAGCATATCTGTCCTTTTGCTACACGTCTCTGAGCAGTAAATATGACAAAAGTGCCCTGATTCTTTTCTTACCCTACTGCAGGATTACTTTGCGGATAATGTTTTTAAATAAATACTTGTTTGATATTATGTTAAATTAGTGCATTTTTAAAGAACTTTTGGTTAAGCTGGCTGCCGTTGTCAGACAAGATATTCATAGGAATACCCAGCTTAACTAGATAATCTCTCCCTAGGCATCTAGCTACACTTTTTGCATTGGTACATTTCTATGGGTATTATCAAAGGTTTTTAGACCAACGTTATATCTCTGCAAATATGTATTGTACTTCCCCTCCAACTTTTGACAGTTGACCATAGAAGTCGACAGCACATAAAGCTGATAATTTCTGCAGTATTATAGAACATCTTATCTTTAACTATGGCTGAGGTTTCCCTCATCATAGGACACATTTGGCATAAATGGATTACACTTCTAATAGTACTACTCATGTTTCTCATATTCAAATTCTTATTCATCTGCTTTACGCATTTTTTAATGCTATAGGGCCCGTATACCTGATTGATATACTCTACAAGTTGAATTGACTCATGTCTGGGTATGTATATCCTCAAATTTTTATTACCTACAGAATTATACCAATATGATAAATCATTACATATTAACTGATGTCCACTCCCCCCATGGTAGGATTTCCCTATTGTATGCTTAACATAATTTCACTTTGTTTGTTATCCCTATTCTGTTCAGTCATTATTTTCTAAGCTAATTTCTTTACGCCGCTGTAATGTTGCCCGTTTTCGTAAAATCAAATCTAACTTAACAGCCGGCTCACAAGTTCTTTGGTTTCCTTCAGTAACGACTGGTAATCTAGGTACTGCATCTGGTATAATATTTTTAGAGCCCTCTATGTATCTAATTTCGAAATTAAAACCTTGCAAAAACAATATCCATATCATATCATCCATGATGAAGTAAATTACTATTGATCAAGAAGGTTAATGCTTGATGTTTCGTATACGCTATACACTTACTTCATAAAAAGAGCTTTCAAAGCTCCATACAGTGGCTTGTGATTCCTTTTTTTATAGAATAATTTTTCTCATGGTTGTTAAAAGTTTTGCTAGCAAATGTTATACTATAGTTGATGCCTCTGTCTATGGGAATTTATCCTTGCAGTCCTTCACCTACTGTACCATAGGCAGAAGTCTCTGTGGATAGCATAATATTTTAATTAAAGTTAAGATGATGTAGAATAGGACCTTGCACAAGATGTTCCTTAATTTTATTGAACACTATCTTTTCCTCCTCACACAGCAACAATGTGCCTGTTGTTTAAAAAGTTGCATGATTATAGGGTGAGTAACATGGTACTCAATTAGAGACATTCGGAAGAAATTTACCACACCGAGAAAAAACTGTAATGGCTTTTTGCTTTGAGGGTAAGGACTTCTTGCCATAGCCTCCACTCTTTTCAGACCTGGAAAAATTTCATCGCATCTACAATGTGCTCCTTGAAGTTAACTTCACTTTCACTGAACGATGAGTTAGTTAATTTTATGGTAATGCTCTTTTCTGTGAACTTGATAAAGATTTCCTCCAATAATTGTATTCATGCAACATATTTGAGATGATAAGCAAATCATCATTACAGAGATTAGATTATTTGCAACAACTCATTTTCTGAAGCAAGTGAAACTGACACATTTAATCCGAACAGCAACAAGATGTTCCTTCATATAAAAAAGCGTTATAACGATTGGATTGTGGATGAAGCGAGATCTGCCATTATGTGGCTGTCAGATCCATGCTATTGATATACTGAGCACCATTCAGTCGAGACAATGCAGTGGAACTTCGCATAGCAAGTATAATTTGTTCCAGAATCTTAGTCACTGAGCGAAACACTCGTTAAGGGAGACAATTTATCCCATATAAATTAATGTAATATAATGCGTTTCATGCAGAAAAGGTACAAAACGTTTCATCTTCATTATACCATTTATTCAATGAAAATTATACATATGGTATTCTGGACTTTATGATTCACAATACATAACAAGTTCTTTCTTGCTATTTATCTATAGTCATTTGTTTCTGCCGACACTTCAACACGTGATAAAAATGCAACACAGCGTGGTCAAATAAATTTATAGCGCACATTGCGCGTTATGGGAGATGCTCGTAACGCGAGGTTCCACAGTACCTCTATTAAGGGTAAAGGTGTATCTCTTTCCGTTTCTGTAATTTGATGCAGAGTTCTTGCGTCTAGAATTAAACGAACACACCGTTAGGTTTCTTTACGACTAACAGGGGAATTGTTATACTCTATTTGTTAACATTCAATGAAAACCCGCTCTAATTTTTTTTTAAATATCAAGTGTAGCAGATGGTTTGACTGTAACTGGAGTCAGATAAGCTCTTATATAGAATAGTTTACTATTCTTAATCTTTTATTTACAGTCATGCCTTGCAATTCTCCCTCGTTTCTCTGAAAACACCGTATTTTCACAACAAGTCCAGCAGATCCGACTTTTCGGCTGACGACAATCGATCTTTCTCCACTATGGTTTGACAGTTATTTTGTCTTTCCACTTAACTTACTGTATCCCCTTCACAATCTTAGATGCTCTCTTCTACCTGAGTACTAGCACCATCCCCTCATCTGAATAAATAAAACATATATATGTCTTGACCAAAACCCTGGCCTAATATTCTTTGTTTCTTGAAATCTAAAACAGCCCCGTGATGTGTTAACCAGTCTAATCCTAGTAACACAGGGATTTCATGTCAATTACTACTAAGGATTAATGAAAATTAATTTATTCACCTCAAAGCCTAGAAACACTTCTTCCTTAGTTATCTTTCCCTTCCCTCCCACGATACCTACGATTTGAACTCCGCTTACAGGTAACAATGGAGAATTACAAGATTCTTTATTCCGCTCGAAGGAAACCTGGTCCACCACACTGATATCACTACCAGCATCGATAACAATGTTCACCAATTCGTCGTACACTTTTCCTAAAACTACTTGTTTCCCATTACCTTGCTCATTATGAAAATATCTTTCTTCTAATAACTCAGTGCGCAGTATCCTTTCTTCTTCTAAGTTGATTACACCTAAAAACTTGCGCCTGCAATTATCTACTGATGGTCTCTAGGCAAGGCCCCTACCGGTAGACCTTAATCGATTTTCCAATTGTTCGGCAATCTCTGTACGTACTGAACACTCATTATTACCTAAAAAACTGATCGCTAACAAATATTCCTTTACTTCTCCTTGTGTTGTTACCATTATTAGCATTACTAACTGACGCTGTTTACTGTGTCTGATTTATCCGTCCTGTCGGGAATCATCATTTGCTCTTCTAACTTTCTCTTTATTAAAATGCTCCTTCCTATATTATTTAGAATATCTAATTGTTCTAGATAATTAAGGATAGTACCGATCTTATTCCAGACTCACCCTATCATTTTCTGATTGACAGAAGTACCCATATCAGTAATTAACTCCCTCATCAAATGGCTTTCACTAGTAGGTCCTTTTTGTTTTCTAACTGAATTCAAATTTACTTACCAGTTCTTTTCTCACTACACCAAAAAGTTTCATTTCATTCGTTATCTAACAATTCTTTATTCTTTTCTAAATTTGTTAGCTAGGCTTTCATCAGAAAACGGTTCAGAATATTTTATATAACCTCCCCAATTCCTATTACACAGATTATGATCGAGCAGTTTCTAGGTCAACTTTTCTTGATCACCTTCCGAGCTATACTTTTCCTTAAAAGGTCTCCTCCTATGTATCAAATTCATTTGTGCGCAATACTCTCCATTCGCCAGACTCGTTTTTGAAATGACCTATAACGTAATTTATTTTCTTTTTGCTAACCCAAATATTTGGTAATGCCTCATGAAAGGTTTAAAAAAATAATAGTATGCACTGATTCTTCGGGTGTAAATGAAATTCGCTCATTTACACTAGGCATTTGCTCGTATACCTGCTCAGATATCTGAGCAGCAAGAGCCTGATTATTAACAACCATTCCTTCATCCATCTCCTTTTTCCATTCCCTATTATCCTTCCATAGTTCTCTTAATAGCACCTGAATGTTATCAGAAGCCATCTTGAATTATTATATCAACACATATTTTCTAAACTCGCTAAAAATGTCACGTAAACAGATTTCTAATTATATCCGCAAAAATCCTTTTAAATAGCTTTCAGTGTATCGCTGAAAAATGTGCGATCGTGAATACTGTTCGTCGTTTTGACAACGACACACCGTTAAGTGTAATAATTGATGGTGAGAGGGTTGCGGTGGAGCCGTCGACTGCAATACGATGTCTCCAAATTTTGGTAGCAGCCCTTCTTCCGACGGATTGCTTACTTGTTCTGCGTTGATGTCCGAAGGGTATTTGTAGCATCGCCCACGTCACCTGACCGCGGCTGCTGCCAAAGGCTGGTGGCGACAGATACTGTAGATGTACTCAAAGCCGACTTCGTGCCCACGCAGAAAGGGCGCACAGACTGCTAGTCTGTACCTGGACTAACTTTAAAAGTTGCTGCAGAAGCGAGTGGCGCCTCGCCCTCCACAGACTACTCGTAGATTCAGTCATCCCACGGCGACTCATCACTCGATGATTTCCACCACTTCTCTTCTAGCGCAGACCTGGAGCCACTGGTTAGGTACCCCGTCCAGCTATATGATGTATTTAGACGCGAATAAGCTGCCTTCCTTCTGAGAATACTCTTCCATTGACAAAAGTGACCGTGTTTATCGGAGTGGGACCAAGCGTCATATTAAGTTTCTTTTCTTCTTTATATTACTTTATTTTGGTATTCTTATTCTGGATGACGCTGAATATATTCGTCAGGGCCGTTTTACCTGGTCTGGACAGAAGTGACAGCTTAAACTGCGTCGTACAATTCGCTGTCGTAGGTCACAAGCTGCAGAAAATCACGCAAAACCGTTGAGCGTCAATTTTGTTTAACTTTGGTGTAGCGTAACAAAAACATTAGCCGTATTATTTCACTCATTTAAACTTCATTATGCAAGCTGAGTGCACATTTACGTAACGTGTAGTGCAATTATCTATCCACCGAAATAGTTAACGTCCTTAAAAATCAATGGCAATAGACATATAATCTGCCTATGGAAAAATCGATAGCTTGGTACTACATCGAGCAGAACTGACGTCAACAGTTTTAGAGATTTTATAGTCGAGGGACAACGTTGATGTGATCCTGTAACACATAGGCGTACCTCGCACCTTTGACGGTGACGATTCTCATACGACGTCACTGAAGTGTTGGTGTCCAGCGCCATCTTTTGGCCGGTTTTTCCACTCCTTTTCGATTTCAATAAAACCCTATGTCATTTTAAGCATGTGTGTCAACTTTCTCCTCTTTACCTACGTTATTCAGTGAATTAGTACATTTTCAAACTTTAAAGGGTTTCTGGATTTTCCTACGCATCATAATTGTTAGTTAATTCCTAAGTGAAAGTAATAAACTTTATGCTGTTTTACAAATTTCTTCACAATATTTTGATGTATAACTATTGCAATCAAAATGCAATCATTTGATATGGGCTAAGAAAACATGGGGATACCAAAAACACCCACTATGGGTGTAGTCGCCCTACTATTTTCGCTTATTTTCGTGACATTAGCCTGCGTGAACGATTATCGAAATCAAATGTATAAATCCATTTGTTACATTAATACAGAAACCTATCACACGAGCATGTGTGATGACATACACAACCACTTAAAGTGGCTGCACTAGATTTCTGGATGTTGTGGGTTGCAGTGCGGAAACCATTACTGATTCGTGTAGTACGTAGCAGATAGATTAATACATGTAATTTTTAAAATGTTCCACAAAATCCTATGTCACAAAAATAAGATCTCATAGTGAGGGTAAAATTTTTTCACAAAAATTAGCTAAAATATTAGGAAGACAGAATATGGCTAACATTATGAGGGCCTTTGGTACTGTGCCACATGGTTTCTTAACCCATATCACATGGTTGTATGATGATTGCAAAGGTTTAGGTCAAAATGTAATGAAATTTGAGGCGGCCGGTGTGGCTGAGCGTTTATAAGCTCTTCAGTCTGGAACCGCGCGACTTCTACGGTTGCAAGTTCGAATCCTGCCTCGGGCATGGATGTGTGTGATGTCCTTAGTTAGGTTGTAGATCTAAGTTCTAGTGGACTGATGACCTCAGATGTTAAGTTCCATAGTGCTCAGAGCCATTTGAAGCATTTTTTTGTAATGAAATTTGTAAGAGTGGACACAGTTTGTGCATTTTAGTTAGGAATTAAGTAAGAACTATATGCACTATTTCTTGATAGTATGTATGAATACATTACGTGCTAACTGTGAAATGCCATTGGCTGCTGACGAAGCACGTGGATACTGGGCAGGAACAAACGACATCTGTTGACTTCCTGTAAGCTTGTTTGTAGTACATACATTCACTGCAGTTTTATCTGTTCAACGTATAGTGCATGTGCTGTAATAAAATCACTTCATATCTGTTGAATGACCATGTGTTATGTAGATGTTATTCAAGTATGTAACTGGAATTTTGCTTTGATAATCATCTTTAGTGCGGGTATGTTAAAATAAAATAATGGGAATAGCTCTACTAAGAACTGTGCCCGTTACATCATGTTAATGTTATTTTCACACCATGTTTCTAAATACGTTACCGTAATTTTCTATAGGTCTAGTTTCATAATTAATGGCTTCCTTGAAAACTGTGACAGAAATTTCAGTGACGAATTATGAAATATAAACTGCTGGATCTTACCCACCAAAATGTAGTAACTAGATAAATACGCATTGCCATTAGCTATTGGTACACTATACAGTGAAGAATGTAATACTGATTCAGTAGGGAATTAATTATTTCATGTAACTATCGTGTATGTAATATTAACGAAGATATACCACAAAAGATTAAAAATAATACTGACAGAGTAAGGTGTAAGGGAAGCTGGGATAGTCTCACCTCGCTTTATTGGAACGAACTTCAGGGTAAGCAATATCAACAAGCGTGACGTGTCGCTTTATGGCAACTGCCCAGACTGCCTATGAGAGTTGCAGCGTCTGTGCCACGCCCGCGGCGTTGTGCTGCGCGCCAGGGTTTTGCAAGAGCTCTCAGCGCCGGACGAACCCACTAAAGTCTTATTGAGCTCTTCAGTATGCAAGCACGCTTCCCGTTAACGTGACGCTAGAGAGGTTATATTGTAGTGTGTTTGTTCTCCACGTCTTGAACACAAAGTGAGCTTTGAGTTGTGGAATATATTACTAGCAAGAAGGATATTCGTTCTGCAAGATGTATCTTAAATACAGGTCTAAACAATACGAATAATTTGCTCAAAAGTTTTCTCGAACTTTCCTTGGCACATACAAAATAGCGAGTAATGAGTACTACCCCTGTGTAACTGCAGAAGAGAATCACAACTAGGCTTCAAAATGTCCTCCATCGCCTTAAGTGAATTTTCTACCATAATAATATTCTAATTATGATGCTTCATTTGAATGAAATTTTTAGTACCTCACACAGTGTTGTAACACCGCCACGCCGTGTCTGGTTAAGTCACAATGACCATTTGATGGTAACCTTTGAAATTAGTTATAAACATCTAGGTCGGAGGCACGCTTATGAAAAGGTGACCGGTTTCGGTCATCGCACGATCACCTTCAGGTACACATCAGTATGACACTGATGGACAATTACTGAATATGGAGCAGGAACCGCTTGCTGCCGATAGTCAACTGCTAATATTGTAAACATCTGTAATTTTCAAAGATTACATTTTAGCCACTGATTCCTCCAATATTGTTTTTAAAAATAATTTGATAGTAACATTAACATTTAAGGAATAAAGAAATTGACTCCAAAGCACCACCAAAACGGGGTGGAAAAAATGTACGTCTATCATCGAGTCCTGCCTCCTACTAAACTTCTAATAACCTTTTGTGACAACTTCCATAAATGTAAAGAAAACGAATATCAGTTTCCATCGGCAGAAGTTCTCATTAAGTACCAAAATAAAACGAAACTAAATAATTATTACCAACCAATTCATCCGCCTGTGCACTATGAACAGCTCCCTTATTTAACTAGTTAGTTATATCAGTTCGTGTAATTTCGACACACAGATGTCCTTACTATTACGAAAATGCGTCGCACGTACGTAGTGAAAATTTTGAAATTAGATTCAAATTTGAGTTATTTCAATTTATAGACACACACTTCCTTCGTAGTTTTGAATAAAGTCTAGTACTAAAATCTGTACTGCAAATAATATCAGTTTATTGGCTACAACAGTAAAACGAAAACCTATCGCAACGCAATAAAGCTTACCGCTATAAGTTTTTACTATCTAATTTTATTCAAGATATAAAAATAATATTCCTGATTAACGCTGAAATAATATTACACTCTAAATGCATTTTTAAGTCCAAGGTACTACATTCCAAGCCACAACAAAGTCAATACAGATAGGGTTCAGAGGTTAGAGAATAGAAAAAAAAGTTGATCCGGGTTAATTGCCAAAAAACGTAATAATTCATTGATATTGCCGCATCTGATTACTTTCCGAAACTTGAACTACAGGTTTTTAGCAAACAATGTTTCTTAAGCGAATGTAAACAAATTTAGTAACTCATCGTCAGTTATACCGGGTATTTTAGCATTGTGGGTACAATACGGAGCGAGAATAGGACAATGAAACTAGTAAATCACCCCAACAAACAGAGGTTTGGAGACCGATGGTTTACCCGGCACTATGTGTTATGACTGAGTACATGGTCACCATATGACAAAGTCCCCGAGGCTCCAAACTTAAGTTAAACACCTGAGGACAATCACATTACGACTAGTGTCTCAAATGGCCATCGTTCATGGGGAGGCTAGTTTACCTCCTCATTGATACCCGTCAACGTTCATAAATCCTAGGCATGTTGCGAATGCACTGGCAGCCACCTGTAATATGTTTCTGTAGTTCATCAACACTATCAACAGTACCATAATACATCAAAAAATTAAAACACCTTCACCAAAGAAAAAAATCCAACGGGTACAAATCGCGAGAGTTGTGATTGTTGAAAACTAGTGCTAAATATTCCCTAACATTCACATGAAAGAGTGCCAGTGCACCATCACGCATGTGTCACGTACATATTCTTTCACTGAAAGAAACATCATTCAAATAGGCCATTAACTTGCGTTGTATTACGTAAAGGTACACACGACACCAGTAATTCGGCCAGATAGAAAATGTGGCCTTCGCAACTGGTCATCAACGATCTTCTCAACTGGTCACCAACGACACCAGCCCAAATGTTAATGAATATTTCAGCTGATGTGGCATTTCAGTTGTAACGCGTGACCTCTCCCAAGTCCAAACGTGTCTGTTGCCGATGTTCATTATACCGTTTCGGGCAGAGAGTACCTCGTCTGTAAATAAGATGTGCAGGTGCAGTCGTATATCACGGCCACATTGTGTAGCGACTCATTGCCACGATGGAGTCCGGTCTAGAAAGTCAGGTGCGCCCATGACTAACAAAGTATGGACATGATACGAGTACAGCTGTCGCACATGTAATATCTATCATATGGTGGAAGGCAGTACGCCTTCTGCTGCTGAAATCCTTCTGGTAGTTGTTCCCGACATTGCGTCCACTTGTGATACGCACTACTCCACACGTGTTGTCGATACTCTTTTCGGTCCAACTGCGTCTTACATGTTGTGTTTAAGTGAACGGTCTTTGCAACCGCTGATGGTATCTAGTAAGCCCTCCGCCATCTGGCTGCCTTTTCTGAGGATACGCTACGTGGGGCAGTCATGCGGCCACCAGTGAATAGCCACTAGCACGCCCGCACATGAAAGACATGACAGCTGTTTCTTCATTTGAAAGAATTTGTGGAGACAAGGCAACTGCTTCGGGTGCTACGCATGCTTACAGTGCTTGTGAGAAGTCGTACCTGCAACAGGCATTAATAGCGTTGTAATGTTGGCATTGAAATGATGATAATAACGACCCCTTAATTCAGCCACGAAGGAAAGCCAGGAACGGCTGAACATTGGGGATTTTCACACTTTATTCACTGGTGGAACATAAATTTATTTTACCCTATTCCAGTCACATAGCAGCCAATTACGCTTATATTTATTTGTTCCTTTTAAGTAATTAAAATGGAAAGGAATCAGAAACTCATTTAAATTTCAATCCCAATTTAAATAATTTACAGAAAATTTAACGTTAACTTTAACGCAAGATAACATTATTGTTTATGGCAAGGCACGCATGCCTTATATGAGGCACAGAATGTAATAAGGCCAAGCCGTAATAGAAGAAGATGTAAATCTAAACAACAGTACCAGAACAAATCAGAACGGCCTTAATTACCACCTGGTGAGAATCAAGCATGATTTAAACTTGACTGATAAAAAAAAAACCTAAAACCATATTTAAAACAATGGGAAACAGTTTAACACCAGTATCTAGGCAAGACAAATTTAAATCCAGAAAAACACCAATTGAAGATCTAACACATTTTCCAATAACGCAAGAATAATTAACTGATAACAGATTAAGGTATATGCTGGGATCCCAACACTCTTCGAAATTTGCTTAAGGTGAAGGCCACAAACTAACAGATAAAAATTCAGAATTATTACAAGTACAAAACTTAACTTGAACAGGAACATTAAGTAGTGCGGCTGGGGTTGGAGGAAACACCGGCTAGAGCTGCCGAGCGTACGCACTCCAAATGACGTAAACAGCCGGCTAAGCAAGTCCACGAGGCGTGAGAAAGTTGCATCTGATCCTCGGTAACACGTACCAGCAATGGAGCACAAGAGATCATTAACGACAGTTTCCTGCAGCATAAATAATTTTAATTAGACAGAATTCCAGCACACGACCATGCATCAAATAGATAACTCTAAGGGTAAAACTAATTAAGATCATCTCTTACTAAAAGCCAACACAATTTAACTATTTTTCATAAGATAACCAAAAGATTTAAGAAACCAGCTACAAATATTTTTTTAAAGTAAGATAGTAATAACAGAAAAATTTTCATTGCTAGCAAAACATGAAAGCAGCCACAAGGACACTAGCATGACATTCAAAGGTCATCAGTACGCATTTTAGTCCATAGCGGTTCAGAAAGAACAAATGCTTCGCGAAACAGGCTATAATTATCTGAGCCACTTAAATAGAACAGACGCACTACATAATTTCTTAGACAGCGTAAGCATTTAGTATTAGCTTCGAAGAACCCAGGTCAATATAATACCAAAAAAGACACACATTCTGACATTGTAACGTTGTAGGTCTATACGTAATAGAATTTATTGCACTGCTTTGCAGTACGGCCATTAGTGGTGATAGAAACAGCTGCTTGTATCTTAGCGTGACTCATTCGCACCTCTCGTTAGCCTAGCCATGGGAAGCGGTATCTGTGTCACTTCGAGCGACTGAATATCCAAATCCCACAGAATCTAAATAAACTATATTAAATGTTATTTAATATTGTTCAATGTCGATACAGTGCCTTTTGTTATTCAGGAGAATATGGTATAAAAATTTCAGCCTTCTATCTGCCATAGTTTCGGAGCTAGAGGAATTTACCTAAACACCAGAAACCGACACTTATAAGATTAAAGTCAATTAGGATTCATAGTAGTTTGTCTTTTAGTATGATTTGGAATTATTACTGAAGTTTACTAAATGGAAAAACAGTTTATTTAGACTTTTTATAATCAAATACCTTCACTATTTTTCATTTTCATAACACAGGGTTCAGAAAGGATTAATATTTACTTAATAACTATTTGATTTGTTGTGTGAATAAATGAGAGTGAGTGATAGTGTATATCTGGGACATATGTGAAGATTCATTATTATCTGATGTTAACATTACGTAACTATGCCGTGGGAAAGTGTGAAGCAAGCAGTTGCAGTGAAAGCAGTAATTTCCCTACCTTGCTGATGATGTATGTCCAAGGGTACTTGCTTTTGTAAGAAGACAGCCACAATAGTCATTTGCAGGGTCATAGTTTCCTGAAGTTATTTCAAGATTAGTTTTCTTTTCGTTTGGTTTGTTAAACATTTTTTGATATTTGCATGATGAAGTGACGTAAATGCATCTGTGAATAATGACTGGCATAAGTCTTAGTACGAGAAAGAACTCAAACGATTGTTTTGAGTGGCTGGTCATTTTGAAAAATGTTCAAATGTTCAAATGTGTGTGAAATCTTATGGGACTTAACTGCTAAGGTCATCAGTCCCTAATCTTACACACTACTTAATCTAAATTATCCTAAGGACAAACACACACACACACACACACACACACACACACACATGCCCGAGCGAGGACTCGAACCTCCGCCGGGACCAGCCGCACAGTCCATAACTGCAGCGCCCCAGACCGCTTGCATAAACCCGCTCGGCTGGTCATTTTGAACATCCAATCAGAATTAAGCATTTCCCGCGGACTGCAAGTAGTTATAGGCCCTGGAAGGAACGGCAGTGAGTCAGTCGCCGGCTGGCTATCGGACGTGCAGGTCATCTTGGACGTGTCCGTCTACTTTATGAGTAAAATGAAGAAGTTATTGGTTTCTCGCGGCCGGAATCTGTTGTCGTGAAAACAGTTGCATTTGCGGACAGACACTGAAAAAGAGCTTGGTGAAGTTATTTGTTAGATAAATGCATGTGAACTTTCGGCCTTTGTAGAATTCCGCATGTCATGTTTCCTACCCGTCTATGGAATAGTTGGCGAGCAATTTCTTTATTAGAAATCCACTGAAAAGGACCGAATGTCAAACTCATATATTGTAGCAGAGTAATGAATGTAAACAGCACAATAGTTCGGGTGGGACTTATGTACATTCCTATCTGCCTTGAGTGTATTGGATTGTCTGAACTGTGAGCTGAGGACAATGATATTACACATTAATTAAATACGGGCTGATGGGCAGTGTTTATTTTGAACCTAAAGAAATAAAAGAACTCGTTGCAGAATTTTGACATTTTTCTAAAGAGATGAAGCAATCGCCCTCTACCCGAAAATTGTTATAAGATATTACAGGATAGTTTGCTACCAGAGTTTACGCGGACTTTGCAAACGTAAGTACTGACGGTGTTTTTCTTCAACGCTGCTTTTAACGGCGTCTGAACAGTATCTACGTACGCAGAGAAACGGGCTGGTGATCAGACAGCGTACTGAGGCAGGCGGAACTTTTGCAGTGCACGGTACGACGAGAGACAGTGAACAAACATTTACGCCTCATTTACAATCCCCTCCCCGCAGCAACATGAACAATCGAAAATTACATAACCAGTCATTTACTTTAAAATTTAGCAGAATTGAGGGGAGGCGGACAAGAACAGGTAATACGTACACTAATGCACCGAATTACTCTGGCTAAAGGTTCACAATCACCACCGATACATAAAATTAACAGATAAAACTAATTATAATGATATATCGGTCAATGAATGAGTCTTAAGTGCCTAGCAGGTCTTGCATTCACATTGCCCCTCGAATACCATGGAGACAGGGGCATCCGCACTCAACAAACAGAAGGAAGACGACCAAAATGAAAGAGAACACTGCCCTGAAAGCTCGGCGCCCTTCTGGTAAATCACAGCACGAGCCACGACGATGCTCTATAACTTACACGGGGTGAGATGACCCCAATATTGGCCGCCCGCCAACAGCTAAAACAGTGGTGAAGAGACCAGCTCATTACAGCTTCGTTCCTCAGCTCATACTACCCACCAAACCAGCCACCATATCTGGAGCGTTCCAGGAAGAACATGCTAGTCAAAGATCATACGAATACATTCGATTCATTGCGAGAAAGCCATCATGCATCAGGCACGACAGCACTTGTGCATACGAACTTTGAACAACCACCAGCGAATTCTGTACAACCTCCTCACCTAACAGTAACATTTTACAAATCTACCTCCTTACAGTTCCCACAGTACATCTATTGGCATGTACTTGGCAAATTTGAAACGCGGCATGAATTTATGACAAAACCAGTTGACAACGTTCACTTGCAAGCATTCTTTACTTAAAGTACATACTTGAAATAATTTGAAAAGTTTAATACTTGCGGATTCAATTGCGATGATTCGTTGCATGTGCCGCACATTTAATTGATGCATGTGATCGGATTGAATTCTTTTAAACGTCGAACATACCAACGCAGGTGGCATCATAGGAATTGGTCATAAAACTTCAATTACATTTCTAAGTAATAGCTTGAACCAAGTTCAACAGAATTTTCACCTAAGAGAGCTACGGTGTATTTATCACAAAATGTTAACTTAGATGCATGAAAATACTTATGTATAGCAATATCTCGTTAATGATTAAAAAAAATACTTGTTTAAATGAGTCAGTGTCAGCGCCATACAACTCGTAAAAACATGAGTAACGTTTCGTTTAAAATATCGCAGTAGAATTGAAAACAAAATCTCCTACAATATAAACATTCCGTCGTACTGGTATCACACTGAATTTGTTAATCACAATTATAAACATTATAATTACTATCAAAGAGAAAAATTATTTTATAGTTTTTACGTATGCCTGGATACGTATATTCATTTTCAAGGAAATTAGAAATTAGATTACATTACTCGTTTGAGCATCTTAAAGTACACTGTACACAAATGACTTAAGTAATTCGAATAAAGCAGAGGACACGTAAGATTAGCACAAAGTGAACTGAAATATAAAAATATCACATTAGACGTGAAAAGTAATGGTTGTGTACTTAAGTAATTACTGGAAGAGTGATTTCCAGCTCAACCTTATCCTCATGGAATTCCCCCCCCCCCCCCCTCCCTAGTGCATATCATGTCAGTGTGAACGTATTGTTTGAACTTCCTTACGCTTCTCACTTTAAAATATATTGCAGCAATCATCTGTTACCCCTAATTCTACTGGATAACCCAGTCTCCAAAAATTTTCACAGTTACTGTGACGTAAACTTCTAAGTATATAGTATACGACACATCTCAGAGTCATCACAAGTAGGGAAGTTAAATCTTAGGTGATTTCTGAAACACTGATTTACACGTAACCACCACTTGGGTCGTAGCAGTCGACATTTTATTGCACACAGCTAAATGTTTTCAAATGACGATTAAAATTAAATGCTTGTCTCTTGATCATCAGAAGCAAAGATACCTTAATACTATGACAGTAAAGCTCGTACGATTCATTCTGTTAATTACATACAAACAAAATTGGCATGTATAGTGCTAATCAATGCACTTCGTAAATGTATCCAACACAAACAGAGTATATCAATACATATTGCAAACTCTGCGTATTTTGACTGTGTGCGAAAAACAATCTCAGGAACTACCGCAAGGATTGTGATACAGTTTTAACTAATACATTGACTGATTCACAAAAAACGCTTGCACATACAATTTACTAACCTTCACTAGACAAGCGGGTAAGGGCTCAGACACAGATAACAGATTGTGCTCATATTTGGCAGGTCATAATTCTTGAGCATAAAATATCTTCCATAATTCAGCTGATTGATGTCAACGATATAGGCATATACTTATGTACATATGTCCTAGGGCCCATCTTGGAAATAGGACTGATATCTACTTTTTGCAGTCACTGGGTATCCTCTGTGGCTCCAGTGATCTATGATAAACTGCTGCTAGAAGGAGAACAAGTTCTTTCGCATAATCTGTACAGTGTCTTATGGGTACCCAATCTTGTCAGGACGACGTTCCACCAGTAAGCGAATGTTGCTACTTTTCTAGTTCTCGATCTGTTATCTCAATACCAGCCGTTTCGACGTTCCTACGATGACTGAAAGAAGGGACCGTTTTACGATATTCCGTGGTGGAACAATTTCGGCAACTCGGTTTCATTATTTCGACTTTCTCTGTGTTGTCTTCGGTTCCAGGATGGTCAGTGAGTGAACGAGTAAGGCATTTCCTACCGCCTTCTCATTTTACTTAAGGCCAAAACCTATCAAGGTTTTTAGTTAGATCAGTTGACAAAATTTTAGTTTCAAAGTCATCGAAAGTTTCTCTCATTGCTCCCCTTTCCTTCATTTTCGCTTCTGTTTGTCACGTAAGTTTTGACTTCTCTTGAATCTGTCATGAAGCTTTCTTCGTCTTTGTAGCAGTTTCCTAACCAGGCTATTAAACAATGGCGTGTGTTCCCCATCCCGTAAGACCTTACTCGAAACATATTTATCCAACTTATTTAATAAACACAGTCGCATTTAAGCTGTTTATGTTTATGTTTAGATAAAATAAACAACTTAAATGCAATCACGATTGTTTTTATGAAATAAGTTGTAATATTAATAGATCGCTATACTTCTGGAAAAATGTTCGAAAAAATTTAAAATACTGAACGATGTTTTTAATTTTTTTCCATTTCCTCGTCAATACCTGTTTGGAGGTGACTGCTTGGACACTCTACAGTTTGTATCTTGTCACTCTTGCGAAGCAAAAATCTCTTCCTAACTTTCTTAATATTCCTTGTAAGGCCAGTAGTCGTCTGAGGTCATCAGTCCCCTATAACTTAGAACTACTTAAACCTAACTAACCTAAGAACATCACACACATCCATGCCTGAGGCAGGATTCGAACCTGCGACCGTAGCAGTCGCGCAGTTCCGGACTGAAGCGCCTAGGGCCACTCGGCCACCGCGATCGGCCAAACATTGCTTTAACTTCAGTAGTTGTGTAATAAGTGTACTTCAGAATTTCAGATTGAAAGTTAATTTAAGTATTAATACATGAATTTTGTCCCAGTTCAGGACTTCCGGCACAATCTAAAATGCATTGTGCTTATTGTGTCCTATAAGCTTTTCACTAAAATATAAATTACGTAAAGCTATTAATTTTTATAAATGTATAAACCTTGAAGCTAAGTGTTTCATCAGATTACTTACAAATTTGCATTCTGTAATAGTTTAGATTAGTTTCCTGTTTTTTACGTAAGACGTAGGCGTTGCCAAAGGCAATGAAGTATTAGTCACAGTTGAGTTTCTTGTCAAGACGTTATCTTTAGGAATGTAAATTATCACTAACATGGTTGTAATTATAAGGGGTGATCAAAAAATTTCCGTTTGAATGCGTTGCTGCAGAGTATATGCAACCTAGCCCGACGCCAATGCGGTATGAGCTCCGACATGTAGTGAAGCGGTTAGATATATGAATGCGCGGTACCTGTTCTTTCTGACATGTCCGGCAGGTCGGACATCACGCGGAATCCACACCTGCGACACATATTATGTGACCTGAAGGTGGAGGGGGAGAAAGTAAAGGACATGCCCGGAACTTCGGGCCCCACTCATACACTCGATTCGCCTCGACGGACAATGGATCCACAACCTTCAGTGCGCATGCACACTTTCGTTCGATCTCTGGCGGGACTCTAAAATTATCAACAAATGAAAACATCCGTGGGGACTGTGGATAGGTGGCGCTAGGTGGTAACGTGTGTCGGCGAGGGCCGTGCCGACTTAGTCCGTGCATTTGCGATAAACACTGTACCCGAAAGGAGCAGTGGTTGACCCAGCTACCGAGTACGCAGGAGATCCCGTGTACGAGTCCCGGTCCGGCAAGCATTTTCACTCGTCGCCGCCGCGTCCCAATGCAGCTGATGTAATCAGTTCCTTACCTTTCCTTTCCTTTCTCCCTCCCACCCCTTCTATTTACAAAATAGGGGATTAGAGTAGCCTTCGAACGAAAACTTTTTTACAGCCTCTTATACTAAGAAAGTATCCACGAAGTAAGTTCCGATCGGTCGCGAAATGGAAACCATAGTGAAAATCCGACTAAGGTTTGCAGAGATGTGTTGGGCGGTGTTGTGACTTGGCAAGACAGCCAAGCCACTACGAGGTGAAGCCGAAAGGCACGCGTTTAAGCTCACGCAGGATCGCGTGAGGTCTGCAACAGGTCAGGGATATGAGACTAGCAAAAATAGTACGTATCTGTTGGAATACTTAACTTTAATCCATAATTGGTGAACATCGGTCTGACGGTACATGCATCGCAAGATAAATAGCAAATGATAATGGCGCCTTGCTAGGTCGTAGCAAATGACGTAGCTGAAGGCTATGCTAACTATCGTCTCGGCAAATGAGAGCGTAATATGTCAGTGAACCATCGCTAGCAAAGTCGGCTGTACAACTGGGGCGAGTGCTAGGGAGTCTCTCTAGACGTGCCGTGTGGCGGCGCTCGGTCTGCAATCACTGACAGTGACGACACGCGGGTCCGACGTATACTAACGGACCGCGGCCGATTTAAAGGCTACCACCTAGCAAGTGTGGTGTCTGGCGGTGACACCACAGACGGTATCTCTAGTGTGCCTGTCGATCGCATAACGATGCACTCTGCTGTTCTGAAGGCACAGGGAGCACGTGAAGATAACTATGAAATAGTGTCTCCAGCCAAGTATCGGTGCCCGCCGAGAGCTTTCGTCTGATGTCGTGCAACCCCTCGTAACATAACTTCATGCAGTTCCCTCTCCATTACCTTTCTCGGCCGCACACTGCCGTGTCAAGAAGATTATTCACGTACTGCTCGGACGTGGCTCCCTCTGTTTTTCGTGTCTTCGCTCACGTGAACGACCGACTATGAAGAAAACTTTTGGCACAGACACCGAGCTGCAGACCAGCATAGACAATTGTTGGTAAGAATAGGCGGCTATATTTTATGACGATGATATTCGGATGTTGGTACAACGCTATTACAAATATTTAAGTTGGAGCAGTGACTATCTAGGGAAGTAACTGGTAGGTGTAGCTAAATGTTACAAATAAAACATTTCAAATTTTCGCTGTGATTCCTTTTTGCAATTGATCGGGAACTTATTTCCTGGGCAGCCCTCGTATCACTCAGAAAGCTTTCTTTCCTTTATCAGTACACTAGAAAACGAACAGAAGATTACTGCATTCTGTAAGTATAAATATCAAAGGTAGTGTTGTGATGTGTATACCTTCGTCTACGGGTTTTATTTGTCGACGTTTAAGCGTGCAAAAATATATTCTAGTAACCGACAGATATATAGTAGTTTACATACTCGATACATGGTCTAATACTGTATAGTAGTATGCGATACACGGTCTGATCCGTGACACGCTGCAAATGACTCAAATATCTCCCTACTCCAGCCTACTGAAAGGGCGGCGGCGATGGTATGCGTACGCCAGAGGTAGCCCGAAATACATGGGCCACTGTAAGCTTATTATGTAGGGAAGGTCGTTATCCCTCTGTCGAAAAGTAACAAAAAGACAACAAATTTGCTCATCCGGTGGGACAGTAGGTTATATTTCGTCACTAAGTCTTGAAAAATGCAGAGTCTCTAACGCAACTACAACCACACTTTCTGCTCACTAATACTGCTGTTACTATACTTTCTGGGCCTGGACTTGGAATGATAGATATACGTACCATACCACACCTTGGATGAATATCAATGATGAGACTAGATATTCATAAATTCGATCCTCTTATCGAACTACGCCTGAGTTTTTCAGAATAACTTGTAGAATCCGTAAATGATAAGATCACACTATGATAAAACTTTTCAGCTTGGAAAAAATTGGCTGCAATCAAGTTTTACTGACTTTTCTTACATTATCTTATTAGATGCACCGTCAGTGCAAGTGGTCATGTAAAACAGGGAAAAGTTCTTAGTCAGATATATATATTTTACTTATTTCTTCGCTTTTAGGTACACCAGTGCACAGAGTTTAAACTTAAAGTGCTGTCGATACTTTGAAGACATCAGTCGTGACTAACAATTAGATACATTGGTCTCTTTGGTTAACAAACAAATTGCAGATAAACCGAAATAAATACCTGTAGGCGCGCACACGTGCACACACACACACACACACACACACACACACACACACACACACACACAGAACGCACGAGTTTAAACAATAATGGTTAATATTAATGCCTTATCAGAATTCCACAAGCAGTTTACAAATGTCTGTATGCATTTTATACAGGAATGTTAACATACGCAAATCAAATTCCTGAATCATGGGGGACAGCTCCGTAAGCATAAAGGCAAATCCTCTACTTTGTCTAGGGCAGCCGAAGTGGATGTGAGTGAAGTCGTGGATCTCCCCACAGTCTCAGTATCGCGGTGGTGTGTTTTGGGCTCAACGGAGGCGTTGACAGTAGCAGCCATCCCTGAACTTCAGTCTGTCTTCCGTCCTCCATGCCAGCTGAGCTACATTTAAGAGCCCGCACATATCAGCATATACACTCCTGGAAATGGAAAAAAGGACACATTGACACCGGTGTGTCAGACCCACCATACTTGCTCCGGACACTGTGAGAGGGCTGTACAAGCAATGATCACACGCACGGCACAGCGGACACACCAGGAACCGCGGTGTTGGCCGTCGAATGGCGCTAGCTGCGCAGCATTTGTGCACCGCCGCCGTCAGTGTCAGCCAGTTTGCCGTGGCATACGGAGCTCCATCGCAGTCTTTAACACTGGTAGCATGCCGCGACAGCGTGGACGTGAACCGTATGTGCAGTTGACGGACTTTGAGCGAGGGCGTATAGTGGGCATGCGGAGGCCGGGTGGACGTACCGCCGAATTGCTCAACACGTGGGGCGTGAGGTCTCCACGGTACATCGATGTTGTCGCCAGTGGTCGGCGGAAGGTGCACGTGCCCGTCGACCTGGGACCGGACCGCAGCGACGCACGGATGCACGCCAAGACCGTAGGATCCTAAGCAGTGCCGTAGGGGACCGCACCGCCACTTCCCAGCAAATTAGGGACACTGTTGCTCCTGGGGTATCGGCGAGGACCATTCGCTACCGTCTCCATGAAGCTGGGCTACGGTCCCGCACACCGTTAGGCCGTCTTCCGCTCACGCCCCAACATCGTGCAGCCCGCCTCCAGTGGTGTCGCGACAGGCGTGAATGGAGGGACGAATGGAGACGTGTCGTCTTCAGCGATGAGAGTCGCTTCTGCCTTGGTGCCAATGATGGTCGCATGCGTGTTTGGCGCTGTGCAGGTGAGCGCCACAATCAGGACTGCATACGACCGAGGCACACAGGGCCAACACCCGGCATCATGGTGTGGGGAGCGATCTCCTACACTGGCCGTACACCACTGGTGATCGTCGAGGGGACACTGAATAGTGCACGGTACATCCAAACCGTCATCGAACCCATCGTTCTACCATTCCTAGACCGGCAAGGGAACTTGCTGTTCCAACAGGACAGTGCACGTCCGCATGTATCCGTGCCACCCAACGTGCTCTAGAAGGTGTAAGTCAACTACCCTGGCCAGCAAGATCTCCGGATCTGTCCCCCATTGAGCATGTTTGGGACTGGATGAAGCGTCATCTCACGCGGTCTGCACGTCCAGCACGAACGCTGGTCCAACTGAGGCGCCAGGTGGAAATGGCATGGCAAGCCGTTCCACAGGACTACATCCAGCATCTCTACGATCGTCTCCATGGGAGAATATCAGCCTGCATTGCTGCGAAAGGTGGATATACACTGTACTAGTGCCGACATTGTGGATGCTCTGTTGCCTGTGTCTATGTGCCTGTGGTTCCGTCAGTGTGATCATGTGATGTATCTGACCTCAGGAATGTGTCGATAAAGTTTCCCCTTCCTGGGACAATGAATTCACGGTGTTCTTATTTCAATTTCCAGGAGTGTAGTTGGTTCTTCACTAAGTGAAGGTGGGTTTATTTGTAGCAGGTGCTCATGTAGAGATTTTCGGTATCCCACTCTTTGTTCCATTTACTTTGGCCATATCTCTAACTACAGCAATGAGTTCATCCGCTGGAATGAGTCGCTCTTCTATGCCATTCCTCGCTGCGTCCTTCGCCAGATGGCCATCTCTCTCATTCCCAATAATACCAGCATGGCCCTTGATCCACACCAATCGTACCTCAGTACCGGTTCTGTGCAGTTCTGATACAGCAGCGCTACGGTCGCAGGTTCGAATCCTGCCTCGGGCATGGATGTGTGTGGTGTCCTTAGGTTAGTTAGGTTTAAGTAGTTCTAAGTTCTAGGGGACTGATGACCACAGCAGTTGAGTCCCATAGTGCTCAGAGCCATTTGATCCATTTTTTTGATACAGCAGCAGGTATGGGATATCCATGATAACAACTCCTCTTTGGACTCAGCAATTGATGCCAGCGTTTTCATCATGGAGAGCGAGTCCACGTATATTACGATATCGATAGTTACTATAGGTCACGCCATATCTTGGTGCCCTATCAAAGCCTAGGTGTCCAGCCATGTAAAATGACGCCTATTTCCACTGGCGAAATAATTCACTCTGTTTATTTTTAATATGTTCACTGGCCCAACCATCAGAGTCGTATTTAGACCAGTCTGTATACATAGACGCAGCACCTACCAGTTGTTGGAGGAAGGCTTTCTAAATTGCTATAACTAATTGCTGGGTTCTCAGAGTAGACTAGAGAAATACATACGTCCAGTACCTAGTAGATATGTCCGTACTGCTGTTTAAAACAGGGTAGCAGTGCATTCTACGAATGACGTTCTGGTACTTGTTTAGCGTTGAAAGTGCTTGCGTAAGTAGTGATTTACAGGTCCAGTATCGGTTGGTGTAGGATCGCACTGTAGCACCGAAAATTTTATTTGGCAGCTCATCCTGAGTGTGTTGTTGTTGTTTCAGAATAAATTCGCTGTCGAGACATTTGCTGCGTAGTGATAAAGGTGCTTCCTTTGTTTCCACTAACAGTGCGTTCGTTGGAGTAGATCCCAGATGTCCTAAGCATAATCACAGTGCTGTGTACTGATATTTGTCTAGAATCTGCTGCCACTGCCTGGTGTCTGTGCTATACAGCACGCAGGCGTGATCTAGGCGAGGTTGCAGCAGCCCACTATTACGGTATCGATACCACATTTGTTTCCCATTAGGGTGTGAAATGTATTTAGAGAGCTTTCACACTTAGCATCGATATGGTGTGTATACAGAGGTATCATTAAAGCTTGTTTCTATGAAGGCCTGGATAACTGACGGATCCTTTGAATGGAATTTGCTGTGTACCTACTGATATATCTTCAAGAGTTTTGAATCTCTATCGTAAGTAATTCTAACTGCCTACTTTCTAGGAGTAATGGTAGACCCATTCATCTACAGCATTTTGAGTTCTGTATCATTTGGTTGAAGATATTCTTAACGGGCTCCAACGAATCATCAGTAGCATAAATACACATATCGTCAGCATATTGAAGTAAGCTAATTCAGACAAGAAACATGCTACGTCACTGGTGCAAAAGTTAAACAGCAGGTGGGAGATAACTGATCCTTGTGTTAGTCTCGTGCTTGCGCTCATCGGTCCGCTACTGCCCTGATCCGAAAATATTAGGTTGGTACATAAGTTCGTAGCACTTTTCCTTTGCATGCTACAACTCCAGTTGCTTTGGGTTGATTCATCGACTGTCATTTTTTATTTGGACACTGGTGTTCGAAATTAAAGCAACAAAACACTACTTCCCTCTCCTGTGTCTAATTCACGATATAATCATACAAATTCTCAAAAAATGTCCGCATGATCTTGTCCTGCGCAACCACGCCAACGATGACATCAGGGCGTCTATCAAACGGGGTAGCGTTTGCCGGGTAGTCCCACATTCACAACTGCTGTGTACACACAAACAGGCAGTGCAGTATGACACAGAGAAGACGCATACCAAGCTCTCTGGGATGGGGGCCCACGGGAAGAATGGAAGCAGAGCAGTCGCGTAAACTGACGTGATCTGATTGCTTGCTATGAATCGTTCTGGTCGTTTTTCGGCGACAGTTTATAGAGATCTAAATGGTACCCTGAAGACCAGGGCGGGGATGACCACATGTAACATCAAAAAGAGAGAACCGTTATTTGGCTGTAAGGTCACGACGGTACCGTCTTAGTACTGTACGGCAACTGGCATCCAACTGTTCAGCATCCACTGGATGTGTTGTATAGAGGCAATCGGTGTACAGAAGGCTTTGGTGGAGTGGCCTTTACTGTCGGAGACCTTCTGTATGTGTACCTCTGATGCGTCTGCACAGAAGGAAACGTCTACCGTGGAGCCGTCGACATGCCACCTGGACTGTCGAACACTGGACCAAGGTTCTTTCCACAGAGTCCTGATTTGGTCTAGACAGTTATTCTCGATGGATTCGCATCTGGAGGGTACATGAAACATGATTTCAGGACCCAGACATTGCGGAAAGAGACATCGAGGAGGATTCCTAACGGTATGGGCAGGTGTTTGGTTGACCACTCGTACACCTGTTCATGAAATTGTAAGGTTAAATCAGCAAGGTTTAACTGCTGCTAGGTATTTTTACGAGATATTGGGATTCAGGTATCGTTACGAGATCTTGGGACCTCATCTGCGGCTGTGGGCCCAGACGTCGTACTGATGGGCGGCAATGCTCGACTTTATGAAGCACAGGTGGTTGATGTTTTCTTGGGAACGGAAGATGTTGCCCATATAGAGTGGCCTGTTCGCTCTCTCGATTCGAATCCCATAGAGCACGTCCGGGATGCTCTACGAACATAGGTTGCATCACGTTACCATCCACCAGCCACTCTCCAGAATGGGCGTTATTGCCTCGACATATGATAAATGACATGATTCACAGCATGCCCCGTCGTTTGTCAGGCACGTATTGCGGTCAGAGGTTGTCACTCCCCATACTGAGCGCATTAAACGGTTGTCTGTGAGTGTAAATCCGTTAAATTGGAAGAAACGAAGAACATTTTTGTCTGTCGTTATGCCTGTTGCAGTTGAAACTTCCTGGCAGATTAAAACTGTGTGCCGGACCGAGACTCGAACTCGGGAACTTTGCCTTTGGTGGATGAGTGCTCTACCAACTGAGCTACCCAAGCACGATTCACGCCCCTTCCTCACAGCTTTACTTCTGCCAGTAACTCGTCTCCTACCTTCCAAACTTTGCAGAAGCTCTCCTGCGAACCTTGCAGGAAACGAGGTATTGGCAGAAGTAAAGCTGTGAGGACGGGACGTGAGTCGTGCTTGGGTAGCTCAGTTGGTGGAGCACTTGCCTGCGAAAGGCAAAGTTCCCGAGTTCGAGTCTCGGTCCGGCATACAGTTTTAATCTGCCAGGAAGTTTCATATCAGCGCACACTCCGCTGCAGAGTGAAAATCTCATTCTGGGCATGTTGCAGTTGTTTACGTTCTGTATTCAAAAATGGTTCAAATGGCTCTGAGCACTGTGGGTCTCAACATCTGAGCTCATCAGTTCCCTAGAACTTAGAACTACTTAAACCTAACTAACCTAAGAACATCACACACATCCATGCCCGAGGCAGGATTCGAACCTGCGACCGCAGCGGACGCGCGGTTCTAGACTGAAGCGCCTAGAACCGCTCGGCTACACCGGCCGGCACGTTCTGTATTTATTATATTGTTTTTACTCTGCTTTAACCTTTTTTTACTGTTTTGTGGTAAAATAAATGCAACCTTGTAAAATTTATATTTGTTGCTATAATTGTGGACACCAGCGTAGTTCACTGTTGCTGTTTTAGTTTAGATGTCGGCATTTTGTCATTTGAAGATACTAAGAGGAGTTGTGGACGGTATATAATGGAGTGCCAAGTGGAGATAACGGAACATTACCGACGTATTCTTTTGTTTGAGTTCAATAGACGGGTAACAGCAGCGATGAGAGCCAGAAACATTTGAACCGTGTATGGGGATAATACCAATGGAGAGAGCACGAAAATGGTTTTCTCGTTTTAAGGGGGATCGTTACTACATTAGTGACTCTCCACGTTGAGGAACACATTCGGGGTTTCGTGTAGGTCGGTTAAAAGCAATAATTCACTACGATCCACGCCAGTGTACTCGGGAATTGGCAAATGTAGTCAACTCTGAGAATTCCACAGTCGTGTAGCATTTGTATGCAATGGTGAAGGTTCAAAAATCGAGTGTATAGGTATCGCGCACACTAAGCCGGAATTGCAAAAATCTTTGGGAGGCCACATGTGGATTTCTGCTCGCTCGTCATCAGTTGGTTCGTGAACAACAGTGACCATTCCTATCCTGTATCGTTACTTGAGACGTGAAACGGTGTCTTTATGCTTACGTAAGGAAAATACATGAATGGATGAGCCCAAACAAATTAGTTACTCCCTGCATTCGCAAAAAATAATGTTGTAGCTACAGCTGGTGGGACAGCGACGATATGGTGTACTAAGAATTGCCTTCCCGAGGTGTAGCCATCGACATTTACTGCGCACAACTGAGACGTCCTGCAGAAGCAGTCTAAGAACGACGAAGAAGAACACTGCGTGAAGCGATCCTAATCTACGACAACGCCCACTCGCATTCTGCTAGATTGACAAAATGCGCGATACAGGATTTTGGCTGGGAAATCAATCCGTTTCCAACTTATTCACCTGATCTTGCGCCCTCAGATTTTCACCTTTTCCGCTCTCTATCGCACAACTTTCAAGGTACTTCCTTTCCGGATGAAAATGCACTCCGAACGTGGCTCGACCACTTCTTCGCCTCAAAACTACATGATTTATACAGTCGCGGAATGGAAAAGTTACCTCAGAGTTCGGAGACTGCTGTAAACAGTCAAAGAATAAATTAGTGAGGGCTTAAGTCTCTGTTACGTGTATCTGTTGCTTTTATTAAACTTACGGAAAAACGCTACGAACTTATGCACCAACCTGATATTATTAACCTCCATTCCTGTTAGAGAGGGAGAAGACTGCAACTTTGTAGGAGCTTCGAGTTTCTCATTTCTTGATCAAGGATTGAGAACAGGACTTCGTTGTACGCAAGACTTGAATTCCTACAAAACGTCATTAAATAATTATTCCTGGAGTGACGTATCTGAATGTTCAGTATTGGGTGCGATAACATATGTGTCCTTCCCTGTCCACGGCCGCGCGACTGCTACGGTCGCTGGTTCGAATCCTGCCTCGGGCATGGATGTGTGTGATGTCCTTAGGTAAGTTAGGTTTCATTAGTTCTAAGTTCTAGGGGACTGATGACCACAGATGTTAAGTCCCATAGCGCTCAGAGCCATTTGAACCATTTTGTCCACGGCAAAAATCTGGTTGAAAATGAGGTATTACTTCAAAACATTCTACGTACCATTCCAATGCAAAATTTTATGCACACAGGATAAAAACATATCGACCCATATGAATCAGCTAGTGATTTGGTATTTTTCACAGTTGCTTTTTTTAATGCTCCAGACATTGGGTTTTCGACAATAAATCCTACCATTGTTATGCGGCATATACATACATGGGAAACAGGAATTTATCCCCAGTGTCTAAAGACCCTCAGACTACGTTGGCTGAGGGGAAGCTATAACCATATCTACCGTCTACTGGTCTTCGACTGGTCTTGATATTCTGTGGCAGAACTGTCATTCAGGACTTCTCAGCTATTTTCACATAAAGGATAAGGAACGATCAAAAAGTTTCCGTTCAAACTGCATACTAAACCCTTGCCTAAATATCGGCATCGGTGTCGCTCTGAAATCTAAAATTTTTAATAGCCTCTGAAACAAATGTGCCCAACTGGTTCATTCTACCGCTCCCCCTCCCTCCCCCCCCCCCCCCCCCCCCATGCAGTATCAGAAAGAACCACTGACATCTCCCATGAGAATCACCTGTTAGCTGAACTTATCCCCGGGTTCCCGGGTTCGATTCCCGGCAGAGTCAGGGATTTTCTCTGCCTCGTGATGGCTGGGTGTTGTGTGCTGTCCTTCGGTTAGTTAGGTTTAAGTAGTTCTAAGTTCTAGGGGACTGATGACCATAGATGTTAAGTCCCATAGTGCTCAGAGCTATAGCGCTCAGAGCCTGAGCTTATCCAACAAACTTCGAAAGGCATATCTGTGGCTATCCGTTCATGGGGCTGGATATACTACCACAACGGATATGTTTTTTATTCGTGTTCATGTCTTACGTACATCGAAGGGAATTCGAAGGGGTCATTTCTAATATTTATAACCACTTGGTTACATATCATTCCATTTTTATTAGAGTGACAATTACCCCAAAAATGTCTTCTCTGTCTGTGCGAACCATATTACATACTGACATATACAAGCGCTCTTTTTTCTATAGCCAAGTTTCCGCTGATTCCTTAATATGAATTTTATATTTCTTCAAGAAACAGCCCAAACTTTCCGTTGCAAAAAGGGTTGACTGGATGTTCCAAAATATGCCTCTGTCAAAATGGTTACTGCGGAAAATTTTTAATGAGATTAATGGAACGTACATCAGTCACCAAAGATTTTTAAAATCCCTTGGTACTGCACCCGACTGAGCGGTAGTGCTGATGAACATACACATTTTTGTAAATTTGTCAGTAAGATTTCCACTAACAAATGGCAACTGTGGACAGAATGGGTCCTGTACTATCGAGGATGTAGGGTTATGTGCATCATAGGACATGTCTCGGGTCACTCGGTCCACTGATTGTATCCAACGGCCCTGACTTACTTGTAAGTTCTTCGGTATTCCGTACATCTAGTGCTGACTGCTGTTGAGTTGGACTATTTGGTCGGCCAAGTCCACGGCGACTGAAATGCAGGTGCAGGAGCAAGTGGGAGCCGGTCTGCCGTGGCTAGCGGGGGCAGAGCATCTGGAACCGGCTGGAATGAAGAACCAGCAGCGGCAGGGAGACGGACCAGCAAGTAGCAAATTGGGCGCCTTTGAGTGGCTCCTATAAACCATTCTGCAGAGACGGAAGGTCGGAAGCACATAAGGCTGGCGGAGGGGTAGCAGCACATGCTATGTACGAGATACAGCTTTTCCAATTACAGCGCCACTTCCATGTTCCTGATATAAAATGCCAAATTACAAATAATACGCTTCTGTTCGAAAAATTCAGAACAAGTTTGCTCTGTAGCAAGTTGTGGGCTCCGCCAGTAGACTTATTGACTAATGCCCTTGAAATCGCATTCACATGTATTATGTGGTTCGGCAACTCTTGCACTACGTATACCATTGCAACACTGCTTCTCGGCTTCGCTATATATAATGAATTTATAGCACATTATGGCCATTTTCCTTTTGTTTTCATTTTCTTTTTTTTCTGATTCGTCAGTCTTCTGACTGGTTTGATGCGGCCCTCCACGAATTCCTCAACTGTACTATCTTCATCTCGGAGAGGCACTTGCAATCCACGTTCTCAATTATTTGATAGATGTATTTCAATCTCTGCCTGCTTCTATAGTTTTTATTATCTACAGCTACCTCGAGTTCCATGTAAGTTACTACCCGATGTCTTAACTGATGCCCTATAATCCGATCTATTCTCCTTGTCAATGTTTTCCATATATTCCTTTCCTCACCGATTCCGTGGAGAACCTCCTCATTCCTTACCATATCAGTCCACGTAATATCCAACAGTCCTATGTAGCACCACATCTCTAACGCTTCGATTCTCTTCTATATCAGATTTCCCACGGTCCACGTTTTACTACCGTACAATGCTGTGCTCCAAATGTTCTCAGAAACTTTTTCCTCAAAGTAAGGCCTGTATTTGATACTAGTAGATTGCTTGTAGCCAGGAATACTCTTTTGCAAGTGCTAGACCGTTTTTTATGTTCTTATTGCTCCATCCGTCATGGCTTTAGATGAGACTACTTCGTGATCATCAACTCTAATGCTAAATTTCTCGCTGTTCTGATTTCTGCTACCTCTCGTCCTTAGCGTAAGTTAGTTTAAGTTAGATTAAATAGTTTGTAAGCTTAGGGAATTTAAGATTAACATCAACAAAAGCAAAACGAGGATAATGCAATGTAGTCGAATTAAATCGGGTGATGCTGAGGGTATTAGATTAGGAAATGAGACACTTAAAGTAGTAAAGGAGTTTTGCTACTTGGGGAGCAAAATAACTGATGATGGTCGAAGTAGATAGGATATAAAATGTAGGCTGACAATGGCAAGGAAAGCGTTTCTGAAGAAGAGAAATTTGTTAACATTGAGTATAGGTTTAGGTGTCAGGAAGCCTTTTCTGAAGGTATTTGTATGGAGTGTAGCCATGTGTGGAAGTGAAACATGGACGATAAACAGTTTGGACAAGAAGAGAATAGAAGCATTCGAAATGTGGTGCTACAGAAGACTGCTGAAGATTAGGTGGGTAGATAACATAACTAATGAGGAGGTGTTGAACAGAATTGGGGAGAAGAGGAGTTTGTGGCACTACTTGACAAGAAGAAGGCACCGGTTGGTAGGCTGAATTCTGAGGCATTAAGGGATCACCAATTTAGTATTGGAGGGCAGCGTGGAGGGTAAAAATCGTAGAGGGAGAGTAAGAGATGAATACAGTAAACAGGTTCAGAAGGACGCAGGTTGCAGTAGGTACTGGGAGATGAAGAAGCTTGCACAGGATAGGGTAGCATGTTGAGCTGCATCAAACCAGTCTCTGGACTGAAGACCACAACAACAACAACAGCAAGCATAGGGACAGATGACCTCAGCAGTTTAGTCTCATAAGATCTCACCACAGATTTCCAAAGACTATATCCCTGTCTTACACTATTTTTAATCCAAGCACTCCGTTCTTGGTCTCCCACTCTCATTGTTCCCTCTTGGTTCTTGTACATATTGCATATTACCGTCATTCGCTATAACGTATCCACATCTTCCAAACATTTAACATTGTTGAATGCTTTTTCCAGGCCGACAAATCCTATAAACGCGTTTCGATTTTTCTGTAGTGTTGCTTCCATAATCAATCGTAACGTCAGAACTGCCTGTCCTAAGGCGAAACTGATCGAAATGTTACAAAACCTCAGCTTTCTTTACTATTCTTCTGTATATTATTCTTGTCAGTAATTTGGATGCATGAGCACTTATGCAGAATGTGCGATAATTCCCGCACTTGTCGGCTCTCGCAATCTATGGAACAGTGTGAATGATATTTCTCCCAGAGTCAGATATATAGCCAGACTTATACAATGTACTCAACAACGTGAATAGTCTTTTAGCTGCCACTTTCCCAATGGTTTAAGGAATTCTGCCTTATTTGATTTTAAATCGCCGAAAGCTTTTCTAAATTCTGATTCTAATACTGGATCCCCTATCCCTTCCCTATCGACTCCTGTTTCCTCTTCTATCACGTCATCAGACAAGTCTTCCCCCCTCATAGAGTGTTCTCATTCCAACTACGAGTACCTGCTGTCTCCTCTCCATTTAACAGTGGAATTCCTTCTGCACTCTGAATGTTACAGCCCTTGAGGTAAAGATGCTACTCCCGTTGTACCATTTTCTGCTGCCGTTGATATTACCCTGTACTCATCTGAACAGAAATCCTTGTCTCCTTTCCATTCCCCTTTACTGACTCCCACTGTATCTAGACTGAGCTTTAGCATTGTCCTTTGCAGATTTTCTAGGTTCGCTATCACGTCCACGTCCACGCTACCCCGACTTGTAGACCGGTATACTTTTGTTTGTTATTCAGTCTTCTTCTCATGGTCACCTTCACCTTGGCAGTCCCATACCGGAAAGCCGACGGTTGTGGGGAGGGGGGAAAGGGGCGAGGAGGGGTAAAGACTAGTCCTGAATATTGGATGTACAGTGTAACTCGTATTCATAATGTACATCGCTGTTGGAAGTGCCTGACAATGGAAAATAATTTTAACAGTTTGAGATGGGAAATACTGAAGGTCTCCGTGTCTTGAATGTTTTTGGAGGTACGGGGAACACCAAGAAATTTTACTTTAGGAGCCTATTCCTCCTCCAGTTCTACGTCTAAAAATGTCAATAAAATTCCAGAAAAAAATAGAAGGCACCATGTAGAAATCATCCGAATGTGAAGGAAATCGGTACATGTGATTTACAAAAATAGTTCAAATGGCTCTGAGCACTATGGGACTTAACATCTATGGTCATCAGTCCCCAAGAACTTAGAGCTACTTAAACCTAACTAACCTATGGACAGCACACAACACCCAGTCATAAAGAGGCAGAGAAAATCCCTGACCCCGCCGGGAATCGAACCCGGGAACCCGTGCGTGGGAAGCGAGAACGCTACCGCACGAACACGAGCTGCGGACTGTGATTTACACGTACTGGCAAATAAATGATTATAGTTTCAGAAAAAAGGATGATTTATTCAAGAGAAAAAGCTTCACAGAATTAGTATATAAATCACCTCTGGTCCTTATGCAAGCAGTTATTCGGCTTTGTATTAACTGATAGAAATGTTGGATATTTTCTTGAGGGATATCGTCCGAAACGCTGTCCAACTGGAGTGTTAGATCGTCAAAAACGTTCTCAATCGGAGACATATCTGGAAACCTTTCTGGCCAAAGTACGATTTGGCCAGCACGAAGGTAGGAAGTAGAAACTCTTGCCGTGCTCAGGCCTGCGTTATCATGCTGAAATGCGAGCATGGCATGGCTTGCCACGAAGGGCAACAAACCGGGGCGGAGAATATGGTTGACGTACCGCTATGGTCTAGGGATGTCCCTGATGAGACCGAAGACTTCCTGATAGGAAAGAAAATGGCACTCCAGACCATCTGACTTGATTGTTGGGCTCCATAGCAGGCGACTGTCAGATTAATATCCCACCACTGCCTGGGGCGTCCCCAGAACAGTCGTTTGCCTGTAAACTCATTGAGTGGAGCAGACCTGTTTTCAGGGATGACTCCCGCTTTGATCTGAGCCCCGACGACGAGAGGAGACATGTGTGTGGAGACGCCCCAGACAGTGGGGTACCAATCTGATTGTCGCCTGCCACACGGCCCGACAGTTTCTCATTCGTGGCAACCTTACAGCACACTGGTACGTCGCCGATATTCCACGCCCTTTTCTAAGCCATCCCGGGCTTACATTTCAGCAAGATAATGCCCGCACGGATACATCGAGAGTTTCTACTACTTTCCTTATGCTTGCCAAACTCTACGTTGGCCAACATGGTCACCGGATCTCATCCCAATTGAGAACGTTTGGAGCATTATGGGCAAGGCCCTCCAGACAGGAAGGAATTTTGATTACGTAACGCGCCATTTTGCAAGAATTTAGCACGATATCCCTCAGGAGGACGTCGAATAATCTATCAATCAATGACAGCCCGACTAACTGTTGCACAATGGCAAGAGGTGGACCAATGCGTTATTGACTTGCTCAGTTTGTCGAGGAGACATAGGTTCGACATATACGAGAAATCAGCCAAACTCGATTATTCCGTTCAGCTGGGAGCCGTGTCATTCCCCTGTTTCTCTCGTTTTGTCCACTCTTTCCGCATGTTGCCTATCGGTCTCGTCCGTACTCCCTGGGCTGGGTATGGTGGCGTCTACATCTATTTTCGTCTCATCATCATTATTCGAGTTCATCGATTCTCTCTACCGTCGATGTAGACGGTTGTTGGGATCCCCTTCACATGCTACAGCAATGTTAATGAGCTCCATTTGGCTCGGACTTATTTTTGATCATGATGTGTTTTCATCTCCTGATAGTGTTCAATGCCTTTTTTTCACACAATATGGGCAAGTACCTTTTTCGTGTCTACCTGAGGACCTACTCGTTTTGTTGTGGGTTGGCAGGAGAGCCAACACCGTGTTACTAGAGGAAGCCGAAAGGCACGCGTTTTAGCTCACGCAGGCTGGCGTGAGGTCTGGAACAGGACAAGGAAATTAGAATTTAGAAAAACGGACGTAGCTGGTGGAATACTTAACTTTAATCCATTAATGATGAGCGTCGCTTTTGACGGTACATGATTACAGTATCAATAGTAACTGGTACTGGCGCCTTGCTAGGTCGTAGCAAATGACGTAGCTGAAGGCTATGCTAACTATCGTCTCGGCAAATGAGAGCGTATTTTGTCAGTGAACCATCGCTAGCAAAGTCGGTTGTACAACTGGAGCGAGTGCTAGGAAGTCTCTCTAGACCTGCCGAGTGGTGGCGCTCGGTCTGCAATCACTGATAGTGGCGACACGCGGGTCCGAGGTATACTAACGGACCGAGGCCGATTTAAAGGCTACCACCTAGCAAGTGTGGTGTCTGGCGATGACACCACAGGTTTTTTCGCAATTACACTCGAATGGTTCTCCGCATATTCAATGCTATTGTCTGCACCTGTTCCTGCATTCATATCTGCAAGTCCTGCATTGTCCCGGTTTGAATAACACACATTCAAAGGATTCCAGATATTGTTGCCGTCTTCCATCACACATTGTCCTGTGCATGTTCGTTTAGCACCTCTCCACCGTCAGCTTCCATAATGCGAGTTTCCGTAAGGGACAAGACCCCTTCACAACCTGATACGGTTTCCTTAGTTGATTGGAATATGATTGTAGTCGAGCTGACGAAGTTTAGTCTGTTCCCTAGTGGCGCCTCATTAAACACAATGGACAACAAACACTTGCTGTCAATCGGAGCGATGCCTCTGCTATGATGTTAGCTACGTTAGACCCAGATTGTAGGAAAATACTGTCTTCTAATTACATTCTGAAGCGGCGACAAAATTTTTAATTGGTGTGTCTAACGTGAGAGACTAAGTCCTGATGTATCTTCCTATAGTCACTCGACGTCTACATCTTACCGTACACCACAGCATCATCAGCAATTAACCGTAGATTGTTGCCCACTCTGTCTACCAAATCATTTATGTATACAGCGGCCCTATCCCACTTCCCTGGGGAAACTTGCTCTGATGAACACTCGTCCCTCGAGGACAACGTACTCGGTTATATTAGTTAAGAAGTTTTCGAGCCACTCACATATCTGTGAAATTACTCTGCATGCTCGTAACACCCTACAAAGGAAAACCGTATCAAATTCTTTCTGGAAATCTAGACATATGGAATCATCCTAGGTTCATACTATACCATGTGAGAAAAGGGCAAGGTGAGTTTCGCACGAGCGATACTTTCTATGACGTTGCTGATTCATCGATATAAGGTTCTCAGTCTCAAGAAAATTTATTATATTCGAACAGAATATTTTCAAGGATTCTGCAACAAACAGAAGTTAGGGATATTGGTTTGTAATTCTGCGGGTCCGTTTCTTTGCCCTTCTTATATGCAGGAGTCAGGCCACACTTTTTTCCAGTCGTTTGAGACTTTGTGCTGGGCCAGAGATTCATGATAAATGCAAGCTAGGTAAGGGGCCAATGATGTAGAGTAATCTTTGTAAAACCGAAATCGGATTCCATCCGGACCTGCTGGTCTATTTGCTTAGAATTATGCTTATTACTATGGCCTCCATACGGGAGTCTGTCCGATGGTCAAATGACGGTAAAGTTGTACGACTGTCCCATGAACGATTTCTTGAACGTAAAATTTAAAGTTTCGGCTTTCGTTTTGCTATCTTCAACTGCCACACCACACTGGTCAACAATGGACAGAATGGAAGCCCTAGACCCACTTAGCGATTTTACATACGACCAGAATTTTCTCGGGTTCTCTGCCAGATCTTTCGCTAAGGTATGCAGTTGTTGAATGGTGTCAGCTGTTGAATGCTTCGCGCATACCTCATTTTACAGACGCATGCAGCTCTACTAACCTTTACTTGTCGTCATTTGTGCGTTCTCTGATTCTTCAGCATCCTCCGAATTTCTTAATTAAACCATGATGAGCCGTTTCCATTCTTTATCCACTTACTAGGCACATAACTGTCCAGGTAGCTATTTACAATCTGTCCATAATTCCTCCACGTCCATCTTACTGGCACTAAGTGATGTCAGTTCACTGTCCACCTGAGATGCTAACAACATCAGAAACACTCTACTAGCATTCTTGACTGATTTACTAACTGTGGTGTCACCGCCAGACACCATACTTGCTAGGTGGTAGCCTTTAAATCGGCCGCGGTCCGTTAGTCTACGTCGGACCCGCGTGTCGCCACTGTCAGTGATTGCAGACCGAGCGTCGCCACACGGCAGGTCTAGAGATACTTCCTAGCACTCGCCCCAGTTGTACAGCCGACTTTGCTAGCGATGGTTCACTGACAAATAACGCTCTCATTTGCCGAGACGATAGTTAGCACAGCCTTCAGCTACATTTGCTACGACCTAGCAATGCGCCATTATCATTCGCTATTTATCTTGTGGTGCATGTACCGTCAGACCGATGTTCACCAATTATGGATTAAAGTTAAGTATTCCAGAAGCTACGTACTGTTTTTACTAGACTCAACTCCTTAAACTGTTCCATACCTCACGCCAGCCTGCGTGAGCCTAAACGCGTGCCTTTCGGCTAACTCATAGTGGCTTGGCTGTCTCGCCAAGTCACAACACTAACTTTCGTAACTATAGTTGCTGTAATGACATCATGATCGCTAATCCCCGTTTCTATACTGACATTGTCGATAAGGCGCAGTCTGTTTGTAGCTACAAGGTCTAAGACATTTCCATTGCGTGTGGGGTGCCGAGCTAGCTGCTCAAGACAGTCTACAGAAAACGTGTCCAACAGCATTTCGCACGAGTTTCTGTCTGCAACCCCCCCCCCCCCCCTCCTCTTCGTAATGAATTAATAGACATCCCAGTCTGTACTCGGGAGGTTAAACTTGCCTCCAAACAGCATTGCATGATCTGGGTAGTCACGCGCTACTGACTGTAGACTATCTTTGAATGACTCTAGAACTGTCACAACAGAACCAGGTGGCCTCACATGTTACACGCGACTCGATAACTTCATTGTCACATTCAACTTCGACCTCAATAGTTCTGTCAACTGCCATGAACACTCTCCATCCAACGGCCACAAATATGTGTTTCCCATATACACAGTAGTTAAAGTTAAACTTTCAAAATGCTGTAGGAGTAACACCACTCGTCAGAATGACGTCAAATTGCAACGGAATATTACCGTAGAAGGGGAAAAACGTATAACAGAAGAAAAAAATAGTGTGAAAATTGGCCAATAGATGGAGATGTCAGAATACGTAAATGAAGACACCTGTCATGCGCACGACCCATTGAAGCTGGCATAAACACGCCGGGTACACGGCTTTTCCTCCTTTCGCGTCTGCGACGTTAGCCATGACTGTCTCAGTGCAGGATCGTGCTGCTGTGTTACAAGAATGATCACTGTGCCCATGTCGCTCTGCAGAAGTTCCGGACACTGAAGGATTTGAAAAAAGGCGTTGGTTCGATGACTGCAGTGGGTCTGGAGAAAATGATTCGGAAATTCGAAAAGACGGGTTGTTTTGGTGTGCAGCTTGGTAGGGGGAGGAAGAGAATTGATTCGACGTCAACGGAAGCAGTGGCTATAGCAAAGCAGAAAGAGGCGAGTGGTGATGTGCAAACGTGTCGAGCACAGAAAGTTGCCCGAACATTGGACATACCCATGAGCACGGTGCGTAAAATCCTACAAAATATCATTCTTTGCTATCCATTCAAAATTACCAACGTGCACGAGTTGCTTCCTGTTGACTTGCGATCAAGAGAGACCTTTGCTTTACAACCACTTGCTGGTATGGAAGTGGAACACTGGTTGGCCCTAGAAGAGTTTGTGGACAGACAAAGCCCATTTCCATCTGATAGGATATGTCGATATACAGAATTTTCGAATATGGTCAACGGAAAATCCACACGCGTATCAACCAGTACCACTTCATCCTGAAAGAGTCACTGTGAGGTGTGGATTTACGGAATCATTTATCATAGGACCATATTTTATCCAAGAGTCAGTTGCTTCCGGTCCTGTTACCTGTACCGTCACTGGTAAGCGCTATGAGTGTCTTTTGCGCAACCACGTCATTCCAGCTATCCAACAGCGTGGATGTGTGGATGGGATCAGTTTTATGCAATATGGCGCACCTCCGCACATTGCAAATCCAGTTAAGCATCTGCTGAAGCGCCATTTCGGAAATGCTAGAATTAGCCGCCATCTCCATACAGCCTCGCCGTCCCGCTCACCTGATCTTAATCCGTGTAACTTCTGGCTGTGGGGCTATCTGAAAGGTGTTGTGTTCAGTGTCCGGATTGCACAGTTAGCTGCATTGAAGGCACGCATTGCGCAGCACATTCTGAACGTGACCGCGGAAACACTTCGATCATTTGTGGAACATGCTGTTTCTCGATTTCAACTTGTTGTGGAAAGAAGTGGACAGCATGTTGAACATGTTCTGCGACAGTCACGCGAAAACTAATAATCCGATCTGATTTTGATTGATGCTTTTTATGTTATTTTTGACGTCAGGACAATTAAAACCCGATGTGACTTGTGCTTTTTATGCGGTTTTTGGCCTCAGGACAGTTAAAAACCGATTTTTCCCATTCGATATGATGCCGTTGTGGATGGGCTTACGTAAGTAACAGTATGACATCTGTACACCCATGCACACTGAGTAGTACAGTTTGTTTAACGTACTGAAACGCCCTGCTAAACCCGCAGGACAGTACAGGTAATTTAAATTGTGGAAAGTCACCAAAATAAGCGGCTCTCAGTTACACTCGAAAATAAAACTTTATTTACTTGACCAAACACTACAAGAGCCAAGAAAATTTTAAAAAACACAGCATTAATTATTGGAACTTAATAACCGGCTGAATACACCGTACAATCTCATCCCGTAAGGGCAAGACGACTTTAATTTAAAATCGGCTGAATGCCAATAACTTAAAACTCAAACCAACATCAGAAATTTAAAAGGCAGAAGGCCTTATCTTAAATCAGTTCTTTCAATCAGGCTGAAGCCCCAGCAATCTCACACCTAAAGAGCAAAACAACTGTAATTAAAAAAAAAAAACCGCTTAAGGCCCATCTCTTAAGACTCGAACCTAAATTAAATTTTTAAAAGGCAAAAGGCCTTATCTTAAAACAGTTCTTTAATTAGGCTGAAGGCCCACCCAACCTGACACCTTAAGAGCAAAACAACTTTAATTTAAAAATTGGATGAAGACCCATCAAAATAAATTTTTATAAGGCCAAAGACCTTACCTAAGGACAGTTCTTTATTTCTGTACTTTCAACATTGCAGCACAATCAGCAATCGTAATAATCTAATATATAAGAAACTATCAGCCTAGATTGCGGTAATGAAACCAACTATTACCTAGGTTTCAGCCCAAATAATTGAGCCTTTTGCAGAAGATACACCTGAATCTATACTTTGTCTAAGAGGCTATTTTAGTTTCATTTCTAGACCCTGCCCCCTTAGACAAATTGTAGATTCAGGTATATCTTCTGAAGAAGACTGAATTATTTGGGTTGAAACCTAGGTAAAGGTTGGTATCATTACCGCAATCGAGGCTGATAGTTTCTTATATATTAGTTCTTTATTCATGCTGAAGGCCCAAACAATCTGACATCTTAAGAGCAAAACAACTGTAATATAAAAATCGGTTGAAGACCCACCAAAACAAATTTTTAAAAGGTCAAAGGCCTTACCTAAAAACAGTTCTTTATTTTTGTACTTTCAACATTGCAGCACAATCAGCAATCGTGATAATCTAATATATAAATAACTATCAGCCTAGATTGCGATAATGAAACCAACCATTACCTAGGTTTCCGCGCAAATAATTGAGCCTTTTTCAGAAGATATACCTGAATCTATAATTTGTCTAAGAGGCTGTTTTAGTTTCACTTCTAGACCATGCCCCCTTAGGCAAATTATAGATTCAGGTATATCTTCTGAAGAAGGCTCAATTATTTGGGCTGAAACCTAGGTAAAGGTTGGTATCATTACCGCAATCGAGGCTGATAGTTTCTTATATATTAGTTCTTTATTTAGGCTGAAGGCCCAAACAGTCTGACACCTTAAGAGCAAAAGAACTTTGATTCGAAATCGGGCACCAGCGGCCCCGGCCAAACCAGCGCAGCGGAGATCTCCTCGCTGCTCCACGCCAACCTACCAACCTACCAACTGGTCGCCCAGCCGGAAACTATAAGCACCAGGCCAAAGATAGGACAAGGTGCGAATATCGATACACACCGCTGCTGAGAGAGGATAACCGTATAATCGCCATAACCGCGCGAGACTAAACACAGGGTAGCAACCTAGATTTAATCCAATCCATAAAATGAGCCAGCCACGGTTCACGTACACCTTAGGCATTGTTGTATGGTTCATTTATCATTTGTAGTCGACCAGTATTAAATTATGACGGTTACAGTGCCCTCTATTGCTACATTTTGTCACTATTTGTTTTTCTTCTGGCATATGTTTTTCCCCTCCTCCGATAATATTCCGTTGCAATTTGACGTCATTCTGACCAGTGGTGTAATTTCTACAGCGATATGAAAGTTCAACTTTTATAGTAATGACCCTGTACACTCCATGACTCGCTAAACATTTCAGTGCTCTCTACTTAGTGTTTCAATATGCTCTCGGTCCCAATAATAATTTGAGCACGAGAACTTTCCCGGAGGGCATCTTCCAACGAGACAATGCACCATGTCAGTGCACGTACATGGTTCGAAGGGCAACAAGATGAGTTTAATGTACTCCTCTGGCCACCAAACTCCCCTGGTGTAAACCCAGTCTCGAATCTCTGAGACCACCTCGATCGCATTGTCCTCTCCATGGAGCCTCAACCGAGAAAACTAACACAGGTAGACATCGCCCAGTTGGTTGTTGAGGCTTGTGACAGGTGGTCACATTAATACGACTGGACAATGTATATTCCTAGTTTATATTGTGAAAATCTGGGTAGCCCAGCCTATGCGACAGACGATACGGTAGGAACTGTTGCGGGCTTCTGCTTAAATGCATTCAAAAAGTGATATTAGTTTTGACCGTTGTATTTTTAATTTTATACTGCCTTGCGAGTTTCCGCCTTACGCTTTTCTCAAAACCTCTACAAGAGACACATGAAAAGGTAACAGTAAAAATGCATTGGTACAGTTACATAAACCGTATTTCGTACAAACGGGAGAAGCAAACTCTCAGTGAAAAACATTGAGAAAAAACGTGAAATGGTCATCGTAAAAAAATATGTACTACGCACTTCTAGATATAACGAAATGCATTTATCAAAAATGGAGACAAAGTACCAGAAGTACATTACCTGATGATATCTCAGTGCAAACTGACTCACTGTACATATCGAAGTGTCAGGTGGAAAAGCCGACAGATAGCTGTACTATAATGTGGATGAAAATTTTACATTTTGAAATATTGAAATAATGATACAATTGATTGATACAATGTTGTTTTGAATTAAAAATAATATTCTGTTATATGTACTACATCACCCAGTTTATTATCTAACAAATATGCCTTCGACGTAAGGAGACTGGAGAAAATGATCGCTGCAAGATGGCGTCAATGTATAAAAATGTAATTGAGATAAGTGAACAACTCTCTGTTCAATAGTACCATATTACAATAAACGCGTAACTTAGTAGCCATTAGCGGTACATGAAAACGTAAAATTTACAAAGGTGCACGCAAAGCGACTGGAAGTTTGTAACACTTTTTCACAGGTAAGAATCAGTATATACGATAAAGAACAAAATGTAATATATATATATATATATATATATATATATATATATATATATATAAGGATGGGAATACGCCAGATGAGTAAGTATTTAAGATACAGCTCAAGATAAATAGTAAAAATTTGCGTCTGTTAAATGCTGTGATCATGCGCAGTGTGTAACATACTATCCAAACGTTGTGAGATATACTACACTGTCAGCGTACTATTATAAATCACTACAGATGTAGCGACTTTGTGCAAGAATATTCCACTTATAATAGAACCGGAAATACATAAAAACTGAGGTAACAGTATGTAAAAGCAGGGTCCAACAGATAAAACATAGCGACAGTGTGCCATGACAGTTTAGTCTGGAATGTATCACAAAAGTAGTTATTAATTTTAACTTATATTTTTTTATCTCGCTAAAATTTTTGTCCATATTACGTAAAAAATAGTGTAATCGTGCTCTTACGCCAAATTAACCCTGAAAATATAGTTTTAAAAAATTTTTTGGTTTGGTTGTTTGGGGGAAGAGACCAAACAGCGAGGTCATCGGTCTCATCGTATTAGGGAAGGACGGGGAAGGAAGTCAGCTGTGCCCTTTCAAAGGAACCATGTCGGTATTTGGTGGCGAGATTTAGGGAAATCACGGAAAACCTAAATTAGGATGGCCGGACGCTGGATAGAACCGTCCAGTGGGTCAACCACTGCGCTACCTCACTCGGTATAGTTGTAGCACATCATATTAAAGAACACGTGCAACATTTCAGGATTAGTTTCTGAGTACAGAAGGAAGAAAAGTTAGAGGAGAAGGCAGATCATTTCAGATCAGGCTGACAAATCAGTATTTCTTTACTGAAGTGAACTAAAATTCCATGCATTTAATTTGTAGCGAAATGATTTCAGCTGATAGGAATTATATAGCTAGCTACTTCCTTTTTTTTGTCACATTCTATTCTCCAACGGCGGAGGAGAGTTGTCATGAGAGCGATTAGTACTCTAATAGTATAGATTTCTGTATCATGGAAGAACTGATTGCTCTAGTTCCTCTTAAAGGCACTGCAAAAGCCAACGATTAAATAGTGACAGTAATTAACACAATAAGAGGCAAACAGAGATCTTGCGAAATTCGGCTCGCCCTTTTCTTCCACAGTTCGTCCAAGAGATTCACAGCGACGCTGACAACGGATCACAGGTGAATTCCGTGCTGCTTGACTACCGGAAGGCATTCAGTATAGTTTCCGGATGTTATTTGGCGAACATAATACGAACTTACCGACTATCGGATTAGATTTACGACTTGACTCAGGACTTACTTGCAGATAATCTTCAACTTTTGTTATCGGGTCAAAATAGATAAACGTAAAAGTAATTCGGTAGTACCCAAATGCAGCGTTATGGCGCCGTTATTTTGTGTAGAATACATAAATGATCAAATGGGTAACTTCGAAATCTTCCTAAAGCTGTTCATGGACGAAGCTGTCGTCTGTAGGGAGGATGCAAAGAGAGGAGCTTGTTGCGAATACTGTGTAGACCTGCAGGGGATTGTCGATTGATGCACGGAATGTCAGGTGACCCTGAACGTGTGCGAATATAACATAATATGTTAATTCGGCAAAGATAACCATCATGAATCAATTACGTTATTGGCGAAAAAGTTAATGGAACGGCAAAAACAGTAAAATACGTAGTAACCTGAAAGGGGATGATCAAGTAAAAACATGACACTGATTATGGATGCCAGGCTGCGAAATATTGGAAAAATTTTCAGAAAATATGGTTCATCCTAAAAGAAGGAGCTTGCTAAGCAATTCATACATCTACCAGTGGAGATAGTAGAGTTTGTCTGTAGCACTCAGTATGGAACTTAATGACCCCATGATAAACGAGCCACGTTTTATGACGAAGTCATTCAGTATCTGGCTGAGAGTTACAGACAAGATCTACTATCTCCATTGGTAGACGGTACACGAGAGGAAGTGTGCGTCACGGAGACGTTCTCTATTAAAATTCCGACATTTTATGTTCCAAGAGGAATAAGACAACGCATTACTTCCTACTACAAGCACATTGTAAAATGACATAACGAGAAAATAAGAGAAATTAGAGGTCTTACGGACGATCGTCCACAGTCAATCTACTGACGTTGTTGTTGTTGTGGCGGTCTTACGGAGAGTAGTTTGATGCAGCTCTCCATGAGTAGATGGCGGTGTTAGTAAACTTTTGATATCAAAGTGTTATGCAAACTAATAAAACTGTTCAGTTTAATAACCGTACCCACCAACTCACACGCTGCCATGTCCCCCCCTCCTCCACATGGATGATGGCATGCGTTATCCTCAGCAGGCACCATGGTCCAGGCCCCCTCCCCCACACAACCTCTCCTCCCACCCCATCCACCCAAACAACCTATTGGCAGAATTTAAAAAATTGGCGGGAATTTCAAACTGTGGCAGGAATTTATAGAAATGGTGGAATTTCGTTGTTCCAGGACTGTGCTGACGTCCCATCTCACCCCCCCACCCGGAAATTGTTGGGAAATTAAAAATGGCGGTGCTTTTACTGTGATTCGAAACCTGGTCATTCTCAAGAGAAAGCCGCCACACCCAACACAAGGAAATGGCTCATTTACAGGACAGGAGGGTTAAGTTAGTACCCCTTATTTGTTTTGTTTGGGAAGCTTAAGATATATAGGTCCTAATTACATAATTAATCATACAGATTGGCCCTAATTACTCGAATATATGGACAGTACTACACTAGGACCGATTAAAATCGCAATACAGCTCAAAAACTGAAGATGCCATAGAACTGGCATTATCCTGCCCCGAAAAATTTCACAATATGACTCGAAACTAGTGGCAGACGCACTCAGATTCTACCCTTCACCACAGAAGGTGGCGGGAAAGAAGTCTGGAGTGGGAGGTACTATCTTTATTAATTTTTTGTGGGAATTATATTCAACTGACAAAATGCTTGTGTTGGGCAGACGGAGGTTTAACGTGTATTACCTGTAAGCATACATCTGAGGACTGAATCTGTCTGTGTTTGACGTCAGAGTTCACTACAGGTGCCTGCTGGACAGTCACCCTGCAGCCCAGGTAATCGATGCCAGTACACACTACCGCAACTGAAGGAAAATGCTTCACAACTCCAAGTACACATCGAAATCGTTGGGAAAGAAACCAGCACTTGTAATAAACAGGGGATAATGCAACACGTGAACCCGCGAAAATCGTTGTCCCAAAAGACTGCACAGTAGTTGAACGTGCATTCTCCTCTATGTACCATCACAAACTACCAAATTTAGAGACCTTATTACTTCCCCCCATGCCTCCACCTCCGTCCATCATTTCACCAATGGGTGGAACACAGCACACAGCCTTAACAAATGGTCAACCGCTACTGTGGCGATGCATTTATCTGTGGCATAATGCCTTCCTGCCAGAAGATGAGCAACAACCAGCCCATCCTCTACACAAAAGAATGTAAAGCCAACTGAACATTGTGAAATAGATTTGGACCACCCCACCCCATACCCTGTGCCCTGGTCGAGGCAGAGCAGACTATTGCGACCACACACATACACACCACCACCACAAGAGCCAGCCATTCTACATGAGGAAACACCGCAATGTACCATTCGTATTTAACATCAATACATCTCTTAAAACCGAGCATCTTTTAAAAATGAAAACACAATCACAACGATAGTAAATGTCCTCATTCCACAAATATAGGAGCAGTCCATTTACTTTCAGTTTTACAAGAAAAATTGATATAGGTTTTATGTTCAACTGCAGGATACATTTCGTATGTCACTATTTTGCGACAGACAGCGAAGTGCACCACCACCGATTACAAACGATCACATTGCAGAGACCTATGCATGTCCATCTTGGATAAAACTGGGAAAAAAGCATCCACTATTTTACTGTGAATGTCACCAATCATCATTGAAAGTCCTCATTGTTTCTAAAGTTTCGCCAGAGTAAAGAAACAGCGAGAATTTAAATTCAGAAGAACCAGTGTTCAAGAATTTCTTTAAGCTTTATGGACAAATTACTCGACCTGAGAGCGTCTCTCGCCTGCAAATCAGTGTCTGCAAAGAAACTGTCATGCACGTGTGTGTTACAAACATTCCATATATGTGAAATAAAAAAAAGAGTGTGTGAAATCTTATGGGACTTAACTGCTAAGGCCATCAGTCCCTAAGCTTACGCACTACTTAACTTAAATTATCCTAAGGACAAACACACACACACACGCCCGAGGAAGGACTCTAACCTCCGCCGGGACCAGCCTCACAGTCCATGACTGTAGCGCCCCAGACCGCTCGGCTAATCCCGCGCGGCTGTGAAATAACATCACAGAATATATTGTTTCATTTGGCCACATGTTGAAAAAAAAATCTTTTTAAGCTTGATAATAAGCTATAATTCAAGAAGACGATACTGTTTTGTACACTGTGACAGGTTCTGTTTACCAATGAGACGCTATATCACACGGACGTTTATGAAACAAATCGTGAGAGCCTGTCTTTTAATGGAATCCTCTATACTATTTTACCACGTCTCTATCTTTCAATACGTTGAAATCATATACCGTCTGTGTGCTTACATTTCAGAATTTTGATCCGTAACTCATCTCTACCGATATGTCTGTAAAGTTTCTATGATACAGAACACAATCAGTCAGACTAGAAGTAGATTCGTGGATTCCAGTGTTGTAAGCAGTTTTATCATGGCAGCCTGTTTCACACAATCTGCTCACATTTCGATCAAAACACTATAGTTTCTGGGTTCCAAAATGAATTAAGATTCAAGTGGAGCCTACTTTATAATTAGAAGTTTCGAAGTGTGAAATAACATACGACTTGCATTTACACCTATTTTTAAACATATAGTAATGGCGATAATAATAAAAATAGCCTTGATCGCACGAGAACACATAAAGCCCATTTTTAATAGTTTCAGGAGAAATTTTTTATTTTTATTTTTGACATAACTACCTGCATCCCAACTTTAACCGGTTATGCCACACCTTTTATTAGTACCTCCTATAAGATTTGGCCACGTCTCTCTCTTTGATTATGTGAAAAACGATATATCATCTGCATGTTGACACCGATCATATCAAACGTACTCATATCACTCCATTGGGGCAAGTGACCACTGGTCAATGTCGCTTGCACAGACCTGCATAACGTTTTATCGATTGTACTGGAGGAATCCCATATCCAACAGCAGTCAATCACTAGAGACAGTTCCTGTATTCATAAGCAGTTTAATACATTGCGTTTTTTCCTGTATCATATCCAAGCTTTCTACACCCCATAAACTTTGTTTTTCTACCATGACTTCAAGGTCTGTGTCAAGTGCTAAGCCAACATTAATATGTTGCCACCCATTAGCTCTCACAGAAATCTGAACATCGCATGCTGTAAATTGTGTAGCTCCCACAACACACAGGTTGCTAGAAATAAAACACATCAGCAGTATTTCTCACTGACAAGAAAGTGGAACACATCACAGTGTATCGAAAATGCAAGAGTCTGCAGTACTGTAGTGCGTTTCCAACAACTATCCGATAGTGATAACCTATACAGTTAATCTCATTTCGACAGCGATAGGGTAGCAGATGTCTTGGTGTTACATTTCGAAGAGCATTATTTCCTCATTTTGCAGTCCTGTACATGATTACTGTTCCAATGTTGACCATCACCAAAATGGAGGTGTTCACAACCCGGTTGAGATAGTAGAAATAAAGAGAGGTACTGTTAGATTATTGGTGAAAAAATTGGGGAGGGGGGGGGTACAAATCATACGGAAATAAGACAAGTGTGTAATATTGAGGATCACTTCAAAACAACTGTTTGAAGGCTATGATCTCTGCATTTAATCCAACGCTACTACAGCGACTAGCAGCAGATACCATATTCTCCCGCAGGAGAGCTTCTGTAAAGTTTGGAAGGTAGGAGACAAGGTACTGGCAGAAGTAAAGCTGTGAGTACCGAGCATGAGTCGTGCTTCGGTAGCTCAGTTGGTAGAGCACTTGCCCGCGAAAGGCAAAGGTCCCGAGTTCGAGTCTCGGTTGGGCACACAGTTTTAATCTGTCAGGAAGTTTCAGATACCATATTGTTCCACCGAGGCTCTCTGCCTCTAAGATAATTGTGTCAGTCAGTCATTAGGTGGTAATCAACAGTATACCAGTGTACGGATGGGATTGGAAACACTCCCCTCATATGTGATGACGTGCAGTAATAAGCTCCACATTTCATAATGCGAACAATTTTAGCAATATTCCCTGTTGTTATGTAATTTTAGTGCCAGCCAGTGACACAACAGGGTGTAAACACAATGATCAGTAGCAAAAGGAGATGTAACAGTGTAACTGCTGTTTACAGTGGCACCACCACAGCTCTGGCAGCATTCGTCTTACACAGTCTTTGGTCTGATGTTATGTAGTTTTGTTCACGTGTAAGGTAACATATCGATTTCCTCGTAATATCACGTCTCTCGAGTACACCCTCCGCACACCATTAAAGGTTATCTACGTGGCAACGATAACATTTTTTGTGATAACCAACCATAATTGGTAATATCTATATTGGATTTCATGTGTGAGAATACAGTTATGGACTGGATACATATGTTTTGGCTGCTTCAATAAGGCTCCTTTGTGTAATACCTATGTCGCCTTTGTTGGATAATGTGTTACAAAAACCCAAGTAGTTTACAGGGGAGGGAGAGAGTTAAAAGTGAATGCAGTCAGAGCACAATTTTTGAGATTTTCTCGGGTTTAACTGTCTGGATACCACAAACGCGCCACAGTTCCCCTCATTTCGTGCTACGTTTTCTCTTATTTTATGTATTCTCAGTTAATTTATGTAATTTGGCAAGTTCTCCTCTCTACTTTACATATTTCGTCGTATTTCCCTAAATTTTACGTATTTGTCATCAGTTTCTCGTAATTATGCCAGGTTTTCCTCAATTTCTACCGACTTTCTTTTCAGCATATGTTAATGGAAATGAGCGTTTGGCGCCATTGCCCCTTACGGGGCAGCTCCAGCAGCCGTGGTGCAGGTCTTATTACATTCGACGCCACATTGGGGGACCTGCGTGTCAGATGGGGATGAAATGATAATGAATGCAACACAACACCCAGTCCCTGAGCGGAGAAAATCCCCGACCCAGCCGGGAATCGAACCCGGTCCCATTAGGACGCCAGTCCGTCACGCTGACCATTCAGCTATCGGGGCGGTCACATATACAGGGTGAGTCACCTAACATTACCGCTGGATGTATTTCGTAAACCACATCAAATACTGACGAACCGATTCCACAGACCGAACGTGAGGAGAGGGGGTAGTGTAAATGGATAATACAAACCATAACAAAATGCACGGAAGTATGTTTTTAACACAAATCTACGTTTTTTTAAATGGAACCCCGTTAGTTTTGTTAGCACACCTGAACATATAAACAAATACGTAATGAGTGCTGTTTGTTGCATTGTAAAACGTTAATTACATCCGGAGATATTGTAACCTAAAGTTGACGCTTGAGTACCACTCCTCCGCTGTTAGATCGTGTGTATCGGAGAGCACCTAATTACGTAGGGATCCAAAAGGAACGGTGATGGACCTTAGGTACAGAAGAGACTGGAACAGCACATTACGTCCACATGCTAACACCTTTTTATTGGTGTTTTTCACTGACGCACATGTGCATTACCATGAGGGGTGAGGTACACGTACACACGTGGTTTCCGTTTTCAATTACGGAGTGGAATAGAGTGTGTCCCGACATGTCAGGCCAATAGATGTTCAATGTGGTGGCCATCATTTGCTGCACACAATTGCAATCTCTGGCGTAATGAATGTCGTACACGCCGCAGTACATCTGGTGTAATGTCGCCGCAAGCTGCCACAATACGTTGTTTCATATCCTCTGGGGTTGTAGGCACATCACGGTACACATTCTCCTTTAACGTACCCCACAGAAAGAAGTCCAGAGGTGTAAGATCAGGAGAACGGGCTGGCCAATTTATGCGTCCTCCACGTCCTATGAAACGCCCGTCGAACATCCTGTCAAGGGTCAGCCTAGTGTTAATTGCGGAATGTGCAGGTGCACCATCATACTGATACCACATACGTCGACGCGTTTCCAGTGGGACATTTTCGAGCAACGTTGGCAGATCATTCTGCAGAAACGCGATGTATGTTGCAGCTGTTTGGGCCCCTGCAATGAAGTGAGGACCAATGAGGTGGTCGCCAATGATTCTGCACCATACATTTACAGTCCACGGTCGCTGTCGCTCTACCTGTCTGAGCCAGCGAGAATTGTCCACGGACCAGTAATGCATGTTCCGTAGATTCACTGCCTCGTGGTTTGTGAAACCCGCTTCATCGGTAAACAGGTAGAACTGCAACGCATTCTCTGTTATTGCCCATTGACAGAAATGCACTCGATGATTACAGTCATCACCATGTAATTGCTGATGTAGTGACACATGAAACGGGTGAAAGCGGTGACGATGCAGTATGCGCATGACACTACTTTGACTCAGTCCACCGGCTCTCGCAATGTCCCGTGTACTCACGTGTGGGTTCATGGCAACAGCAGCTAACACACCAACTGCACCCGCTTCTCCTGTCACGGGCCTGTTACGGACCAGCTTGCGTGCTACGACCATACCTGTTGCATACAGTTGGCGGTAGATGTTTTGCAATGTGCGGTACGTTGGATGCTCTCTGTCCGGGTACCGTTCTGCATACACCCTGCAGGCTTCACCTGCATTTCGTCGACACTCGCCATAGATGAGTATCATCTCCGCCTTTTCAGAGTTCGAATACACCATGGTCACAGTTCCTACAACACTACACTATCACAGACGTCTGGTAACACGGTGTACTACAGTTGGTCTTCGTGCGGAGACAAATGCAGAATAACAATAGCAGCAAGCGCTACATGCGGACACTGCGACAGCTAGACCAAACCACAACAGTGCACTACAGCCACACTCGTAAACACGGTCGTCATCGTAAACATGTCCCTGCAGATGCTGCTCGCCGACCGTGGCCCATGTTTGTTACAACACGCAACTGAACGTCGGAGGTTTCAAGCGTCAACTTTAGATTACAAAAGCCGGCCGAAGTGGCCGTGCGGTTAAAGGCGCTGCAGTCTGGAACCGCAAGACCGCTACGGTCGCAGGTTCAAATCCTGCCTCGGGCATGGATGTTTGTGATGTCCTTAGGTTAGTTAGGTTTAACTAGTTCTAAGTTCTAGGGGACTAATGACCTCAGCAGTTGAGTCCTATAGTGCTCAGAGCCATTTGAACCATTTTTTTAGGTTACAAAATCTCCGGATGTAATTAACATTTTACAATGCAACAAATTCAGTGATTACGTATTTGTTTATATGTTCTAAACTAACGTGGTTCCATTTAAAAAAAACGTAGGTTTGTGTTAAAAAACATACTCCCGTGCAGTTTTTTGGTTTGTATTAAACAATTACACCAGCTCCTCTCCTCACGTTCGGTCTGTGGAATCGGTTCGTCAGTATTTGATGTGGTTTATTAAATATATCCAGCGGCAACGTTAGGTGACTCACCCTGTATATTAATATTTCTGTTTATGTTGTTTGATTTTATACGAGGATATTTGCCTGTCCTATACGCCTGCGTAGTAAAAAATCATAAAAATTTCGCTCTTCCTGATGATCGACATGCATGCATTTTAGATAGGAAGATGATGAAAGGTTTTGTGTTGGCAGAAGAGCCAACACAGCGTTACGAGTGGGAGGCCGAAATGCACGCGTTTTAGCTGACGCAGGCTGGCGTGAGGAGGGAAGAACTAACGTGAGGTCTGGAACTTGACAAGGAATGAGAATTCAGAAAGCGGACGTAATTAGTTTGATACTTAACTTTAATCCATTAATGATGAACGTCGCTCTTGACGCTACATCATTCCCAATATCATCTGTTCGGAATGCATTCTTGAAGTAATTATAGTAACTGAATATGGTGCCTTGTTAGGTCGTAGCAAATGACGTAGCTGAAGGCTACGCTTAACTGTCGTCTCTGCTAATGAGAGCGTATGTAGTCAGTGAATCATCGCTAGCAAAGTCGGCTGTACAACTGGGGCGAGTGCTAGGGAGTGTCTAGACTAGATCTGCCGTCTGGCGGCGCTCGGTCTGCAATCACTGATAGTGGCGACACGCGGGTCCGACATATACTAACGGACCGCGGCCGATTTAAAGGCTACCATCTAGCAAGTGTGGTGTCTGGCGGTGACACCACAAAAGGAACAGTAAGATTCGCCACATTTCTAAATGAGACTCAACAAGTGGTACAGATTGGTTACTTGTAGTGTGGAACCAAATGTGTACTGCTACTACACATCAAATATCTTTTCTGCAGATTCATGTAGTGATGGACTTGTTTTAAACTCAAAGTCTGGCACAGTTCTACACGTTCACCTGACTTCCACTCTACTATGTACATATTTGCAACAGGGAGTTGACATGTGTACGGAGCTGATTTCTGCTGCTGTTCTGATATTTTTTTCCCTTAGGTTTATGCTCTTATTGCTTACTAGATGAGCTTCACTACTTTTGTATACACTTACCAACTCTGATATATCCCCACAACCATGTCAGGATATCTACAGACGATAGATATCAGGGATTTTCTTTTTTACGCTAGTAATACACTACCGGCTCTTAAAATTGCTACACCACGAAGATGACGTGCTACAGGCGCGAAATTTAACCGCCAGGAAGAAGATGCTGTGATATCCAAATGATTAGGATTTCAGAGCATTCACACAAGGTTGGTTCCGGTGGTGGCACCTACAACCTGCTGACATGAGGAAAGTTTCCAACCGATTTCTCATACACAAACAGCAGTTGACCGGTGTTGCCCGGTGAAACGTTGGTTTGATGCCTCGTGTGAGGAGGAGAAATGCGCACCATCACGTTTCCGACTTTGATAATGGTCGGATTGTAGCCTATCGTGATTGCGGTTAATTGTATCGCGACATTGCTTCTCGCGTTGGCCGAGATCCAATGACTGTTAGCAGAGTACGGAATCGGTGGGTCCAGGAGGGTAATACGGAACGCCGTGCTAGATCCCAACGGCCTCGTATCACTAGCACTCGAGATGACAGGCATCTTATCCGCATGGCTGTAATGGATCGTGCAACCACGTCTCGACCCCTGAGACAACAGATGGGGACGCTTGCAAGACAACAACCATGTGCACGAACAGTTAGACGACGTTTGCAGCAGCATGGGCTAACAGGCCGGAGACAATGGCTGCGGTTACCCTTGACGCCGCATCACAAGCAGGAGCGCCTGCGACGGTGTACTCAACGACGAACCTTGGTGCACGAATGTCAAAACGTCATTTTTTCGGATGAATTCAGGTTCTGTGCACAGCATTATGATGTTCGCATCCGTGTTTGGCGACATTGCGGTGAACGCAGATTGGAAACGTGTATTCGTCATCGCCATGCTGGCGTATCATCCTGCGTGATGGCATGGGGTGCCATTGGTTACACGTTTCGGTCACCTCTTGTTCGCACTGACGGCACTTTGAACAGTGGACGTTTCATTTCAGATGTGTTACGACCCGTGGCTCTACCCTCCATTCGATCCATGCGAAACCCTACATTTCAGCAGGATAACGCACGGCCGCATGTTGCAGGTCATGTATGGGCCTTTCTGGATACAGAAAATGTTCGACGGCTGCCCTGGCCAGCACATTCTCCAGATCTCTCAGCAATTGAAAACGTCTGGTCAATGGTGGCCGAGAAACTGGCTTGTCAGAATACGCCAGTCACTACTCTTGATGAACTGTGGTATCGTTTTGAAGCTGCATGAACAGCTGTACCTGTACGCGCCATCCAAGCTCTGTTTGACTCAACGCCCAGGAGTATCAAGGCCATTATTACGACCAGAGGTGATTGTTCTGGGTACTGATTTCTCAGGACCTATGTACCCAAATTGCGTGAAAATGTAATCACATGTCAGTTCTAGTATAATATATTTGTCCAATGAATACCCGTTTATCATCTGCATTTCTTCTTGGGGTAGCAATTTTAATGGCCAGTAGTGTAAGCTGTTCCTTAATTGACAACATGTCAACGACTGCACTTAGCATCTTGTAATGTGGTGGTTTCCCTTCCCTGGACGTACAGAGCGTGCGCCCCCAGCAACATGGTTTATAGATGAAGAGTTACCAAGTTGTGCATTCCAGCAGCAAGCATCCGAAGCTGACAGCTCCACACACGTAAATATAGAGACTATGCATACATATCACCAATCATGAAGTCTAGATTTCAGCCACTTGTACGTTGTTTTCAATAGTGCTTCAGACCCGAAAACAGCGTAAAACTCCGAAAAACGATTCTGTAGGGGACATAAGCACATTTAAATTATTCGTGTTACAGAGCATAAAATCATCCATACAAGTTATATTACCGATATTTCGTAACAATACTGTCTTGATTCTCCAGTAATAACAACAATCCAAGGCATCTTGATGTGGCTATCACGTCTCCTTCCATACTATTAAACATTACCAGGCCGGCACATTAACCCAGTTCCGCTATTTTGTGTGCTAGATGTCCATTGGAAGGATGGAGACAGTCCTTCGTGAGTATTATTCTTATGTACAAGACAGAACATTACATTATTCAGACGGTATTGTATAGCAATGTACTCGAATGCGCTCAGTCACTCACAACCAAGTATTCTACAAGTGCAGTGCACCTGCTCTACTTTTTGTATGTCTCTGTCCCTGTGTGTGTTGCAGATGGCTCCAGTTAATCAAACCCAGTCCTCCTGCTGGTGGATCAAACACACATTATGTCGAGAATGGTGTCTAGAGGATGATCCACAATGCAGTACATCTGAAATTGGTTTCAAAGGTGGATCCACCGGTGAGAGGACTGGGTAACGTTTACTCAGCCATCCATGACACTCGCATTGGCATAGACATACAGAAAATAAGGCCAATGCACTGCATCTGTAGAATATATGCTTGTGAGCGACTGGGTGAATTCGAGTACGGTACTACATCGTCCGACTAATATGCTGTTCTGATCCGTATATAGGAATAATACTAATGAAGGACTGTCTCTATCCTTCCAAAGGATATCTAGCATACAAAATAGTGGAATTGGGATGATTCCGTGCCGTCATGGTGTATCTTTAAGAGAATAAATGAAGTTGTGACAGTCCGCAGCCCCTGGTCGTGCGGTAGCGTTCTCGCTTCGCACGCCCGGGCTCCCGGGTTCGATTCCCGGCGGAGTCAGGGATTTTCTCTGCCTCGTGGTGACTGGGTGTTGTGTGATGTCCTTAGGTTAGTTAGGTTTAAGTAGTTCTAAGTTCTAGGGGACTGATGACCATAGATGTTAAGTCCCATAGTGCTCTGAGCCATTTTTGAAGTTGTGACAGACCCAGCAGGATGCCTTGGTTTGTGGTAATTACAAGAGAATATTGACAATATTGTTACAAAATATCGGTAGTATAATGTGCATCGAAGATATTATACTCTTTAGCCCAATGAATTTTAATGTGCTTACATCCCATACGGAATTTTATTGCGAAGAGTATTTCGCTATTTTCAGAACTATATCACTGTCGAAAACTACGAGCGGTTCAAACCGAGACTTCACGATTGGTAATATGCATGCATAGTCTCTATATGTATGAGGGAAGAGCTATCGGTGGCTGAAAGTTGCGGTTGGAATTTATAACTTGGTAACTTTTCGTCTATAAATTACGTTGCCAGGGTTGCGCATTCTGTAGATACTGGGAGGGGAAACTCTCATATTCCAGGATGCTATGTGCAGTCGACACACTGTCAACCAACGAGTAACTTATTAATGGGATAAAAAAAATACCCGAAATCTACAGTTTGTAGTGGGCCTGACATGGTTGTGGGGATGTAACAGAGTTGGAACGTGAAACAAAAGACTATCTGTTAAGAAATAAGAGCATATCAATATGGGAAAGATATCTGAGCAGCAGCAAAAATCAATTCTATACAGGTGTCAACTCCCTGATGTAGATCCGTACACAGCAAAGTGGAAGTCAGATGAACATGTAGAAGTTCGGTAGACTTCGTGCTTCCATCAAGTACATCACTACATGAGTCTGCAGACGAAATGCATCGTAACAGAACACCGATTTGTTTCCACACTACGAGTTTTCAACCTCTACCCCATCTAGGTACAAGGCGAATATTATTATTGTTTTCATTATCTCCTTATCCAAAATGCATATAGATCATCAGAAGAGAGGATTCCTAGGATGTTTTTAAGTATGCTTGTGTATAGGACACACAAATATCCTAGTACAAAATCAGACAACGCATGGGTATGCTGTTAATATGACCACATACATACGGAGAAATATCAAAATAAATGAAAAATCGGTAAAAATCGACGAAAAGCTTGTATTATTACGACAAATTGATGGTAGACATGTAAAATTGGTGGACCTACGACCAAATATGTAAATTAGCGAGAAAATCTCGCAATATTCAGTAAACTGACCAACAATATACAGGGTGTTACAGAAAGGTATGGCCAAACTTTCAGGAAACATTCCTCACACACAAATAAAGAAAAGAAGTTATGTGGACATGTGTCCGGAAACGCTTAATTTCCATGTTAGAGCTCATTTTAGTTTCGTCAGTATGTACTGTACTTCCTCGATTCACCGCCATGATTTCATACGGGATACTCTACCTGTGCTGCTAGAACATGTACCTTTACGAGTACGACACAACATGTGGTTCATGCACGATGGAGCTCCTGCACATTTCAGTCGAAGTGTTCGTACGCTTCTCAACAACAAATTCGGTGACCGATGACATGGTAGAGGTGGACCAATTCCATGGCCTCCACGCTCTCCTGACCTCAACCCTCTTGACTTTCATTTATGGGGGCATTTGAAAGCTCTTGTCTACGCAACCCCGGTACCAAATGTAGAGACTCTTCGTGCTCGTATTGTGGACGGCTGTGATACAATACGCCATTCTCCAGGGCTGCATCAGCGCATCAGGGATTCCATGCGTCGGAGGGTGAATGCATGTATCCTCGCTAACAGAGGAGATTTTGAACATTTTCTGTAACAAAGTGTTTGAAGTCACGCTGGTACGTTCTGTTGCTGTGTGTTTCCATTCCATGATTAATGTGATTTGAAGAGAAGTAATAAAATGAGCTCTAACATGGAAAGTAAGCGTTCCCGGACACATGCCCACATAACGTATTTTCTTTCTTTGTGTATGAGGAATGTTTCCTGAAATTTTGGCCGTACCTTTTTGTAACACCCTGTATAAAATTAGAGAAAAGTATCATGAAATGCGGGAAATAGAGATGGGTTTGGAGTGCGCAGTCACTCAAGACCTAGAAAAACTTAAAAATTATAGTTTTGCCACATTCGCTTTCAACCCTCCCCCTCTCCCTGTAAACCATTTGGGCTTTCGTACTACACACTTCGACAAAGGCGACGTAAAAATTACACAGAGGTGCCCTGGTTTGATAAAGCATGCCAAGCATACACATCCCAATCCATAATTGTGTTGAATATAGAAACAGTATTACCAAATAACGGTTGGTTCTAACGAACAAGGCTACTTCCTTATGTATTAAGGAGAAGAATCAGTGCATTTACCAGCCTTGAACCATATGAGAGTGGACTGATGACACATATATCGCCTTTAATAGTGTGAGGGGGTATAATCGAGAGACATGGTGCTGTGATGAAATTTATATATTATCCAACACATGAGCAAAACTGTATAACATCAGATCAGGGACTGCCATATGCAAGACGAATGCTACCAGAGTTGTAGTGATGCTGCTGTAAACAGCTGTAAGATTGTCACATCTTCTTTGGCTACTGAATGTGGAGCTTACTCATTCTTAAGAGTGTGCTACTTCTTCCTGTGGATTTTCATTCAGCAGGGTGTGCGTGGTGACTCTGTGTATCATTGGAGGGGTGATTTAGTGATGATACGAAAACTGGGAAGCAATCTGCTTAATCAATGGTTGGTGTTGAAATTACATAACAACTCGTAAAATTGCTAAAATTAATCACATTATCCAATGTGTTCCTTATTACAGTACATCATCCCACATCAACAGTGTCTTTACATTGTCTTTACCATACCATCCTTTCACTGGTATGCTGTTGAGTATCACATAATGATTGACTGACACAACTTGGTCGAGATGGAGAGAGCCTTGGAGGAACACTGCATATATGCCACCTGTCAGTGTGGAACGTCGGATTAAATGTATCACCTTCAAACAGTTGTTTGCAAGCGTTCCTCAATGCTACAGACTTGTCTTATTTCCATATACTGTGACGTCCTCCAAATTCCTTTTTCACGAAAAAGATAGGTTCATCAAAATTTTAGTATTTGTTTTACTTGTCTCGATTTGGGTTGATTTATAAATAATTTATAGTTAATGTATCATAATTATTATTAAATTATTTCTACTACCACGCCTGTGTTGTGAACAGCACCCTTCGGCGATGATCAAAACCATAACAGTAATCATGTATATCACTGCAAAATCAGCAAACAATTCTCTTCAAAATGTAACACCGAGACATCCTCTATCCCATCACTTTGAAAGATGAGATCAACTGTATAGGTTATCACCATCAGATAGCTTTTGGAAATGCTCTATAATGCTGCAAACTCTTGCAGTTTCCACATGCGATGTTTTCAACATCTCTGTCAATGAGAAACACTGCTGCTGTGTCTCATTTATAGCAAAATGGCTCTGAGCACTATGGGACTCAACTGCTGTGGTCATAAGTCCCCTAGAGCTTAGAACTCTTAAACCTAACTAACCTAAGGACATCACACACATCCATGCCCGAGGCAGGATTCGAACCTGCGACCGTAGCGGTCGTGCGGTTCCAGACTGTAGCGCCTTTAACCACTCGGCCACTCCGGCCGGCTTCATTTATAGCAATCTGGATGTTGTGGGAGCTGCATAGTTTTCAGCAAGCAATATTCAGCTTTCTTTTGAGAGCCAATGGATCACAACATGTTAATGTTGAAACTTCCTGGATGTTAATGTTGGTTCAGAACTTGACACAGGCCTCGAAGTCATGGTAGAGAAACAAAGTTTATGGGGTGTACGAATCTGTAGTCAAACACAATGTATTAAACTACTTATGAAGGATCAATACAGGAGCTCTGGCTAGTGATTGACACTTCTTGGATTTGGTCTTCCTCAGTAGAGTCGATAAACCTTTATGCAGGTCTGTACAGTGATATCAAACATAAGTTGTATACATGGAAGAAGCCTGGAGATACTGAAAGGTTTCAGATAGATTATATAATGGTAAGGTAGAAATTTAGGAACCAGGTTTAAAATTGTAAGACATTTCCAGGGGCAGATGTGGACTCTGACCGCAATCAATTGGTTATGAGCTGTAGATTAAAACTGAAGAAACTGCAAAAAGGTGGGAATTTAAGGAGATGGGACTTGGATAAACTGACTAAACCAGAGGTTGTACAGAGTTTCAGGGAGAGCATAAGGGAACAAATGACAAGAATGGGGGAAAGAAATACAGTAGAAGAAGAATGGGTAGCTCTGAGGGATGAAGCAGAGGGCTAGTAGAAATCATTGGGTGACAGAAGAAATACTGAATTTAATTGATGAAAGGAGAAAATATAAAAATGCAGTAAATGAAGCAGGCAAAAAGGAATACAAACGTCTCAAAAATGAGATCTACAGGAAGTGCAAAATGGCTAAGCAAGGATGGCTAGAGGACAAATGTAAGGATGTAGAGGCTTATCTCACTAGAGGTAAGATAGATACTGCCTACAGGAAAATTAAAGAGACCTTTGGAGAAAAGAGAGCCACTTGTATGAATATCAAGAGCTCAGATGGAAACCCAGTTCTAAGCAAAGAAGGGAAAGCAGAGAGGTGGGAGGAGTATATAGAGGATCTATACATGGACGATGTTCGTGAGGACAATATTATGGAAATGGAAGAGGAGGTAGATGAAGATGAAATGGGAGATATGATACTGCGTGAAGAGTTTGACAGCGCACTGAAAGACCTGAGTCGAAACAAGGCCCCCGGAGTAGACAACATTCCATTAGAACTACTCAGCCTTGGGAGAGCCATTCCTGACAAAACTCTACCATCTGGTGAGCAAGATGTATGAGACAGGCGAAATACCCTCAGACTTCAAGAAGAATATAATAATTCCAATACGAAAGAAAACAGGTGCTGACAGATGTGAAAAATACCGAACTATCAGTTTAATAAATCACAGCTGCAAAATACTAACGCGAATTCTTTAAAGACGAATGGAAAAACTGGTAGAGGCCGACCTCGGGGAATATCAGTTTGGATTCCGTAGAAATGTTGGAAACGTGAGGCAATACTGACCCTACGACTTATCTTAGAAGAAAGATTAAGGAAAGGCAAACCTACGTTTCTAGCATTTGTAGACACAGAGAAAGCTTTTGACAATGTTGGCTGGAATTCTTTCAAATTCTGAAGGTGGCAGGGATAAAATACAGGGAGCGAAAGGCTATTTACAGTTTGTATAGAAACCAAATGGCAGTTACAAGAGTTGAGGGGCATGAATGGGAAGCAGTGCTTGGGAAGGGAGTGAGACAGGGTCGTAGCCTCTGCCCGATGTTATTCAATCTGTATATTGAGCAAGCAGTGAAGGAAACAAAAGAAAAATTCGGAGTAGGTATTAAAATCCATGGAGAAGAAATAAAAACTTTGAGGTTCGCCGATGACATTGTAATTCTGTCAGAGACAGCTAAGGACCTAGTAGAGCAGTTGAACGGAAAGGACAGTGTCTTGAAAGGAGGGTTATAAGATGAACATCAACAAAAGCAAGACGAGGATAATGGAATTTAGTCGAATTAAGTCGAGTGGTGCTGAGGGAATTAGATTAGGAAATGAGACACTTAAAGTAGTAAAGGAGTTTTGCTATTTGGGGAGCAAAATAAGTGATGACAGTCGGAGTAGAGAGGATATAAAATGTAGACTGGCAGTGGCAAGGAAAGCGTTTCTAAAGAAGAGAAATTTGTTAACATCGAGTATATATTTAAGTTTCAGGAAGTCGTTTCTGAAAGTATTTTCATGAAGAGTAGCCATGTATGGAAGTGAACCATGGACGATAAATAGTTTGGACAAGAAAAGAATAGAAGCTTTTGTAATGTGGTGCTACTGAAGAATGCTGAAGATTAAATGGGTAGATCACATAACTAATGAGGAGGTATTGAATAGGATTGGTATGAAGAGAAGTTTGTGCTACAACTTGACTAGAAGAAGGGATCTGTTGGTAAGACATGTTCTGAGGCATCAAGGGATCACCAATTTAGTACTGGAGCGCAGCGTGGAGGGTAAAATTCGTAGAGGGAGACCACGGGATGAATACACTTAGCAGATTCAGAACGATGTAGGTTGCAGTAGGTACTGGGAGATGAAGAGGCTAGCACAGGATAGAGTAGCATGGAGAGCGGCATCAAACCAGTCTCAGAACTGAAGACCACAACAACAACAACAATCAAATATACAAAGATTTTTTTTCTGACGTGTGACCAAATACGTGAAAATATATATTCTGTGATGTAATTTCACATGTCTGAAATGTTTGTAATACACACGTGATCGACATTTTCATTACAGACAGTGATTTGAACGCAATAGACGCTCTCAGTTCGAGTAATTTGTCCATCACGCTGAAGGAAATTGTTCAACATAGGTATTTTTTCTTCTGACTTTAAACTGTTGGTAGGACATGTTCTGAGGCATCAAGGGATCATCAATTTAGTACTGGAGTGCAGCGTGGAGGGTAAAAATCGTAGAGGGAGACCACGGGATGAATACACTAAGCAGATTCAGAAGGATGTAGGTTGCAGTAGGTACTGGGAGATGAAGAGGTCTCATTCTCTTGTGGTGGTGGTGTGTAGGTGTGTGGTCGCACTAGTTTGCTCTGCCCTGACCAGCGTACAGCCTGTGGGGTGGGGTGGTCCAGATTTATCTCACTGTGTTAAATGGCTTTACAATATTTACTCCTGGGGCACTTTAGAAACAATGAGGACTTTCTGTGGTGATTGTTAGCTTGCACAGTAAAATAGTGGAGACTTTTTTCCAAATTTTATGCAGGATCGACATGTATAGGCCTCTGCAATCTGATCGTTTCTGATCGGAGGTGGTGCTCTTCGTTGGGTATCACAAAATAATGACATGCGAAATGTATCCTGCAGTTGAACATTAAAGCTATACAAATTTTACTTGCAAAACTAAAAGAAAATGGACTGCTCCTATACTTGTGGAAAGGGGACATTAACTATCGTTGTTATTGTGTTCTCCTTTTTGACAGGTGCGCCATTATAAGAGATGCACTGATGTTAATTACAATTGATACATTGCAATATTGTCTCATTCAGAATTGCTGGCTCTTGTGGTGGTGGTGTGTAGGTGTGTGGTCGCACTAGTTTGCTCTGCCCTGACCAGCGTACAGCATGTGGGGTGGGGTGGTCCAGATTTATCTCACAGTGTTAAATGGCTTTACATTCTTTTGTGTAAGCTAAGGGCCTGGTGGAAGGAGTATATAGAGGGTCTATACAAGGGTGATGTACTTGAGGACAATATTATGGAAATGGAGGTGGATGTAGATGAAGATGAAATGGGAGAAATGATACTGCATGAAGAGTTTGACAGAGCACTGAAAGACCTATGTCTATACAAGGCCCCGGGATTAGACAACATTCCATTAGAACTACTGACAGCCTTGGGAGAGCCAGTCCTGACAAAGCTCTACCATCTGGTGAGCAAGGTGTATAAGACAGGCGAAATGCCCTCAGACTTCAACAAGAACATAATATTTCCAATCGCGCAGAAAGCAGGTGTTGACAGATGTGAAAATTACCGAACTATCAGTTTAATAAGTCATGGCTGCAAAATACTAACGCGAATTCTTTACAGACGAATGGAAAAACTGGTAGAAGCCGACCTCGGGGAAGATTAGTTTGGATTCCCTAGAAATATGGGAACACGTCAGACAATATTGACCCTACGACTTATCTTATAAGCTGGATTAAGAAAAGGCAAAACTACGTTTCTAGCATTTGTAGACTTAGAAAAAGCTTTTGACAATGTTGACTGGAATACTCTCTTTCAAATTCGGAAGGTGGCACGGGTAAAATACAGGTAGCGAAAGGGTATTTACAGTTTGTACAGAAACCAGATGGCAGCTATAAGAGTCGAGGGACATGGAAGGGAAGCAGTGGTTGGGAAGGGAGTGAGGCAGGTTTGTAGCCTCTCCCCGACGTTATTCAATCTGTATATTGAGCAAGAAGCAAAGGAAACAAAAGAAAAATTCGGAGTAGGTATTAAAATCCATGGAGATGAAATAAAAACATTGAGGTTCGCCGATGACATTGTAACTCTGTCAGAGACAGCAAAGAATTTGGAAAATCAGTTGAACGGAATGGACAGTATCTTGAAAGGAGGATATAAAATGAACATCAACAAAAGCAAAACGAGGATAATGGAATGTAGTTGAATTAAGTCGGGTGATGCTGAGGGAATTAGATTAGGAAATGAGACACTTAAAGTAGTAAAGGAGCTTTGCTATTTGGGGACCTAAATAACTGATGATGGTCGACGTAGAGAGGATATAAAAAGTAGACTGGCAATGGCAAGGAAAGCGTTTCTGAAGAAGATAAATTTGTTAACATCGAGTATTGATTTAAGTGTCAGGAAGTCGTTTCTGAAAGTATTTGTATGAAGAGTAGCCATGTATGGAGATGAAACATGGGCGATAAATAGTTTGGACAGGGAGAGAATAGAATCTGTCGAAATGTGGTGCTACAGAAGAATGCTGAGGATTAGATGGGTGGATCACATAACTAATGAGGAGGTATTTAATGGAATTGGGGAAAAGAGGAGTTTGTGGCACGACTTGACTAGAAGAAGGGATCGGTTGGTACGACACGTTCTGAGCCATCAAGGGATCACCAATCTAGTATTGGAAGGCTGCGTGGAGGGTAATAATCGTAGATGGGGACCAAGGGACAAATACACTAAGCAGATTCAGAAGGATGTAGCTTGCAGTAGGTACTGGTAGATGAAGAACCTTGTACAGGATAGAGTGCATGGAGAGTTGCATCAGACCAGTCTCAGGACTGAAGACCACAACAACAACAAGCCCAATGCTTGACCTTTGCCTTTAAGACCGGCTGGGTGCTGCTCATTTGTGCGTGGGATGGCAGTATGCCACAGGTAGATGCATTGCCCACAGTTGTAACGGCCATTTGAAACAGCCTGTGTCCTGTGTCCACCCATTGTTGCAGTGATGGAGAGAGGGAAGGAGGGAGTTGGGGAGATGAGGGAAGTAACATATTCTCTAATTTTGGCATTTTGTGAGGGCACATCAAGGTGAATGCACGTTCAGCAACTGTGCAATCTTTTGGGTCTACGATTTTCGCCAGTACATGTATTGCATTATGACCTGTTCACTGCAAATGGTGGTTCGTTTCCCAACGATTTCGATGTGTGCTTGGAGTTGTGAAGCATTTTCGATCAGATGTGGTAGTGTGTACGGGCTTCGATTACCTGGTCTGCAGGATGATTGTTGAGCTGGCATCTGTAGTGAACTCTGGCATCAAACAGCAACAGAATCAGTCCTCAGCTGTATAGTTACAGGTTATACACGTTAAAATTCTGTCTGCCCAAAACCAGTGTCTCATCAGTTGAATATACTTCCCACAAAAATATTTATAAAGATAGTACCTCCCACTGCACCCTTTTTTCCCGCCAACTTGTAGGTAAAGAGTAGAATTTGCGTGCGTCTGCCACTAGTTTCGAGTCTTATAGCGAAATTATTTCCCAGCTGTATTGCGATTTTGGGCAGTCCTTGTACAGAAATATGTATATATTCGCGTATTTAAGGCAGATATTATTGATTAATTATGTAACTAAGGTAGATCATTACTTCAGCTTCCTCCAGTGCATAAGGGTCGTTTCAATGTGTTGGGGGTACAGTTGGATATTCTGTCCAGAAGGACCAGTTTTTATTTCCAGAAAAAGCAACACCAGTTTTAATTTCCCGCCAATTCCCCAGTTGCAGGTGGGGTGGGGTGATATGCCATCACAACGCTGCGACAAAGAAATTATTTAAATTCCCACTAAAGTTCGAAATTCCAGCCAAAATTCGAAATTCCGCCAAAAGGGTTGTTTGGGTTGGTGGAAGGAAGGTAATGGGTGGGGTGGGGGAGAGGGTGTTGACTTTTGTACCAGTCAGGAGAACACATGACATTAACTGCGGTTGATGGGTGGTGGTGGTGGGTCAGGATAATTAATTGATCTATTTAATTACTTTCAATATAAATTTGATAGCAAAAGTGTCCTAGCATCGGCATCTCCCTGCTACTTCTGTGCTGCAATAACTTGTGGAAGCCTCTTTATCTCTGAATAACTACTACAATTTACACCCTTCCGAATCTGCTTTCCTTATTCACTCCTTGGTCTCCGTCTACGATCACTACACTTCCCACAAGTTGTTGTCCCAGAATGTGTCCTACCAATCGGCCCCTTTTTCCAGTCAGATTGTGATGGAAATTTCTATTCTCCAAGTAATATTGACTACCCCTTCATTAGTAACGTGATATCCCCATCCAATCTTCAGCATGCTTATGAAGCACCATGCTTCAAAAGTTCTCTTCTTGTCTAAACTGTTTATCAACCATGTTTCACTTCCATACAATGATACACACTAGACAAATACTTTTAGAAACGACTTCCGAACACTTAATCGTACATTCGATGGTAATAAATTTCTCTTCTTCAGAAATGCGTTTCTAGCCATTGCCAGTCTACATTTCATATCCTCTCTACTTCAGTAATCATGTTATCTTGCTTTCCAAAACAAACACCATATTCTACTTTAAGCGTCTCGTCTCCTAATCTAACTGCCTAAGCATCACCTGGTTTAATTTTGCTGCATTCCGTCCTTGCTTCTGTTTGTTTTAAACCTACATCCTTCTTTAAAGGCACAGTCCATTCCGTTAACTGCTCTTCCCACTTTCTTCTGTCAATCACAAAGCCAACGGCAAACGTAAAAATTTGTATTTCTTCCCTCTGAACTTTAATTCCTATTTCAAATTTTTCTCTGATTTCCCTTATGAATGTACATACAGAATAACATTGGGGATAGGCTACACCCTGTCTTAGTCTCTTCTCATCCGGTGCTTCCCTTCTCATCACTGCTGTCTGGTTTCTGTTCGAGTTGCAAATAGCCTTTTGCTCTCTATATTTTACCCCTGCTGTCTTCATCATTTCAAAGAGCATTCCTCTCACCACTATGTAAAGCTTTTACTAAGTCTACAAATGTTATTAACGTATGCTTGCTTTCCCTTAACCTACATTCTAAGAGAAGTCTTAGGGTCAGTATTGCCTTGCGTATTCCTACATTTCTGCTAAATCCAAACTGATCTTCCCCGGAATCGGCTTCTATCAGTTTTTCCATTCATCCGTAAACAATTAGTGCTAATCTTTTAGAACCACGACTTATTAAATTGATGGGTTGGTAATTTTCACACCTGTGAGCAGCTGTTTTCTTTAGAATTGGACTTACTGCATTCTTCTTCAAGTCTGAAGGTATTTCGCCTATCTCGCAGATCTTGCACACCAGGTGGAAGAGTTCTGTCACGGCTGGCTCTCCCAAAACTACCATCGGCTTTGATGTAATGTCTACTCCCGGGCCCTTGTTTCAAATTATTTCTTTCAGTACTATGTCAAATTCTTCTCGCAGTGTCGTATCTCCCGTCTCATCTTCACCTACGTCCTCTTCCACTTCTATAAGACGAAATTCACGTTCATCTCCATTGTATAGACGGTCTATATAGCACCGCTCAGCTTTCCCTTTGTTGCTTAGGACTGGTTTTCCATCTGAGCTCTTGATATTTATACAGGTGGTACCCTTTTCTCCAAAGGCCTCTTTAACTGTCCTGGAAGCGGTATCTATCCTTCCCCTAGGAAAATATGCTTTTAAATCCTCATATTTGTCCTCTAGCCATTCCTGCTTAGCCATTTTGCACTTTCCTTCAACATCAGTTTTTGGATGTTTGTCATCCAGTTCAAAATGGTTCAAATGGCTCTGAGCACTATGGGACTCAACTGCTGAGGTCATTAGTCCCCTAGAACTTAGAACTAGTTAAACCTAACTAACCTAAGGACATCACAAACATCCATGCCCGAGGCAGGATTCGAACCTGCGACCGTAGCGGTCTTGCGGTTCCAGACTGCAGCGCCTTTAACCGCACGACCACTTCGGCCGGCCATCCAGTTCACCTGCTTCATTTGTTACATTTTCATTTTTCTCCTTCCATCAGTTATATTCAATATCACCTACGTGATCCAAGGATTTCTACGTGGACTTGTCTTTTTACCTATTTCATCCTCTGCAGCATTCATTATTTCATCTTCCAATGTACCATAGGCGAATGGAAACAAAAAAAAATTGTTCAAATGACTCTGAGCACTATGGACTTAACATCTGTGATCATCAGTCCCCTAGAACTTAGAACTACTTAAACCTAACTAACCTAAGGACATCACACACATCCATGCCCGAGGCAGGATTCGAACCTGCCACCGTAGCGGTCACGCGGTTCCAGACTGAAGCGCCTAGAAACGCACGGCCACACCGGCCGGAGAATGGAAACAGAAACAGGAGGGGAGGGGATAACAAAAGTCAACTGCACCACACAGCGTAAAGTGGACTGCGTAGTATAGATTTATTCACACAGAAGCGAGCACTGTCACCAGGTATCGACTGTTAGGGTCCCTACAGTTGAGGAGCAGTTTATTGGTTAGAGAACGGCGTCTTCCCTTACGCCACAGCGGTAAACTGCAGTTGTCCTGGAAGTCGTCTCAGATACAAAATTATACCCAGGTCGTAACGTGTGGTCTTCGCTGATGTATGGACCATTTAACCTTATGCATTATGCAGAGAGGCCACCGAAAGCAATTTAGCCATTCACCGTGCAATGCAAATCTGTTATACACACGTAGTATGTGAGTGCAGAGAGGTTGTCACTGAGTGTACGTTCGTTGGCAGTAGTGGAGTGTGTCACTGGGAGTGATGTATTGCCCAGCCCCGTTCCGTCTGCGGTTGATCCCTTGACGACAGGCCGCTGTCACAACACGGGTAAAGGCTGGTGGCTCCTGTGGCGAGCCCGTCACCGAGCACACACCTTCCATTAGAGTGCACCGCATTAATGCAACGACCGTCCCAACCTGTCGTCGCTTTAGCTGACTCCGTCGATCCATCTCTCCTGTGCACTTTATCCCTCACCCGGCCTCTTTTTTAGATAAAGCATGCGAACTCGAGTGAGTGCCTTTGCTGTTACAGCTCATCTGGTGAAGCATCTCAAGCCGTGACGTCGCACAATAGTAAAACCATCGAACCAGTTCATACGAAAACTACCGATGTGTGACAGAACGACTGTGAAATACTGTCTCTTTTAGTTCCATTTGACTCTTCCACAGGAGGGCACTTTTTGTAATGTGTCAATAGCATTTGCTCTGCCTTTAAAATGTTGACTGTCTCGTCATTTTCAAGCCACTGTTTCGAAAACAGGAGGAACTGTGGCTGTGTGAGGAGTTCGGACTATGGGCTGACTGGTCGGAAAGTTCCAAACTTGGTGCTGGTACGAGCTGCTGCAGGGTGCGCAAGCGCGGTGCCTTGGAGCACTGGACGACTGGCCCAAGTGTCATTGGTTTTGGATGACATATCTCAGTTCGGTGAACGTTGCTCAGTACGCGTGAACTGTGATCGCTCACCCACTTTCGAAGATACCAATCAAAAGACCCGAGAAGCGGTAACCAACCTCTCCAGTACAGACATCTTCCCGCTTGCCTTGCCACTGCTCTGAATATTGCTATGCGTGTCATGTCAGCAGCCGGATCACACAATATTTTTGAAGTCCACCTGGCTGCTATAGGGTAAGAACCCAATTTGCTGATGATGCCGGCACTGCTTAGTACCGTAAACAGTAGTGGGCTCTTTTACACTGTGCGCGACAACATCAGCACAAGTGAAGGTATACTGCCCCAATGGTGAAAGCTGGCAGAAACAATGCGCCATTATCGAGTATGTAAATACATTCTGTCGGACAAGTGTCAGTTGCTCTTTCTTCTCAACGTCGGATAAAACAGAATTCCAATTTTTACTTAAAAGGCAACCCTTCGTTTAATTTATAATGTTCACTGTCAGTCTAATTTCTATCGATTAGTTTAAGGCACATCTCCAAAAGTGAGACGCAGAAGCAAGTATTTGTATTCAATCTTGTGACTTTCTGTGTCCTAGACTACACAGTGCTCCAGCATCGTAGATTTATCAGGTTGTAATACTTACTTGTGGCGGTGGTGCGCAATACATCAGTTGTGAATTTTGCAATTTTTTTTGTCAATTGTTGAGTAGATTCACCAAATAGATGCTTACAATAAGTAATCTTTATTTCCATTTACGACAGACTGTTTCGGCTTAATCGCCATTTTCAAGTACGTGAAATTACAACTTTGGTGAGAACAGTTATGGAAGCCAATGTCATTCGTATTAAAGTAGCTTTGTTGTACTCACGTCTACATTGATGTGACGTCCATTTTGGATCGTTAGTGGACTGTTTTGTAACTGACACTTCTTTAATAAGATCGTAAATGTTGTCAAGATATTGAAATGAAATGTTAATTACTACATGACAGCAGTTTGACAGTTCCCCTATTACGACGCTATATGTTTACAAACATTGTGCAGATGAGTAGCGATATTATTTCATTAACTACAATTTGTTACGATTGCATATGTTACTTCTCATTTATCGATTTTCGTGTTCTAAAAGTTCAATAAAGTTTTTAAAGTGCGCTAAATTCTGCATGGTCGTTTAATATTTCTTGTGGGTATTTTCTCGTGTACATATTCTTTGCAAAACATTTTGGTATTCGGTGCAGAATCTGTAGTGCATTTTCGAACGCACTAGCAGTGTGATTTTGATTTTCAAACGTAGAAAGAAGCTCAACTGATTACATTCGCTCTCTCTAGTGTGTTCTTTATATCTCACGCAAAAATTTGTTCCTGTCTGACTAACGTAAAAGCTGTATAGCTTAACATCAGCATTGATGATCACGTAGTAGATGATGTTATGGAATTCTGCTACCTGGGCAGCATAATAACCAATGACGGACGGAGCAAGAAGAACATCCAAAGCACACTAGCTCTGGCAGAAGGAGCATTTCTGGCCTTCTACTAGTATAAAAAAAAGACTCAATTTGGGGAAGAAATTACTGAGAATGCACGTTTTGAGCACAGCATTTTATGGTAGTGAAACATGGGCTTAGGGAAAAACTGAATGGAAAGGAATCGAAGCATTTGAGGTGTGATGCTACAGACGAATCTTGAAAAATAGGTGGACTGATGAGGTGAGGAATGAGAAGGTTCTGCGTGGAATAGGAGAACAAAGGAATATGTGGAAAACACAAGGAGAAGGTACGGGATGACAGGACATCTGTTAAGACATCAGGAATGACTTCCGTGGTACTAGAGCCAGCTGCAGAGGGCAAAAACTATAAAGGATGACTGAGATTGAAACACATCCAGCAAATAATTGAGGACGCAAGTGGCAAGTACTACTCTGAGATGAAGAAGTTGGCACAGGAGAGGAATTCGTGGCGGGCTTCATTAACCCAGTCAGAGGACTAAAAAAGAAAAAAACAAACAAAAAAAAACAAACAAAAAATACATATCAGAGGTATGATAGCGACATATTGACACTTTTTCCTCTACCAGTGCTTGGGAGTGGAATATAATAGAAAGTTAATAACACTGTCTATAGAGTAAGCCGTGGCGCCATTGAGTTACCAGACCATCCGGTCTGGCGCCGCTGGCCCCATTGCCAATATGTGGAAGAGATGATATCTGTGCGTTGCGTTCTTAGGGCTTTGCCTGCCGATATACAGAGTGGTCCATTGATAGTGACTGGGCCATATATCTCACGAAATAAGCATCAACCGGAGAAATTACAAAGAACGAAACCCGTCTAGCCTGAAGGGGGAAACCAGATGGCGCTATGGTTGGCCCGCTAGATGGCGCTGCCATAGGTCAAACGGAGATCAATTGCGTATTTTTAAACAGCAACCCCCATTTTTATTACATATTCGTGTAGTACGTAAAGAAATACGAATGTTTTACTTGGACCACTTATTTCGCTTTGTGGTAGATGGCGCTGTAATAGTCACAAACTTATAAGTATGCGGTATCACGTAACATTCCGCCAGTGCGGACGGTATTTATTTCATGATAGATTACCCGTGTTAAAATGGAGCGTTTACCAATTGCGGAAAAGGTCGATATCGTGATGATGTACGGCTATTGTGATCAAAATACCCAACGGGCGTGTGCTATGTGTGAAGCTCCGTATCCTGGACGACATCATCCAAGTGTCCGGACCGTTCGCCGGATAGTTAGTTATTTAAGGAAACAGGAAGTGTTCAGCCACGTGTGAAACGTCAACCACGACCTGCAACAAATGATGATACCCAAGTAGTTGTTTTTGCTGCTGTCGTGGCTAATCCGCACATCAGTAGTAAACAAATTCCGCGAGAATCGGGAATCTCAAAAACGTCGGTGTTGCGAATGCTACATCAACATCGATTGCACTCGTACCATGTATGTATGCACCAGGAATTGCATGACGACGACATTGAACGTCATCTACAGTTCTTCCACTGGGCTCAAGAGAAATTACGGGACGATGACAGATTTTTGCACGCGTTCTATTTAGTGACGAAGCATCACTCAGCAACAGCGGTACTGTAAACTGGCATAATATGCACTACTGGGCAACGGAAAATCCATAATGGCTGCGACAAGTGGAACATCAGCGACCTTGGCGGGTTAATGTATGGTATGGCATTATGGGAGGAAGAATAATTTGCCCCCATTTTATCGATGGAAATCTAAATGGTGCAATGTATGCTGATTTCCTACGTAATGTTCTACCGATATTAGTAGAAGATGTTTCACAGCATGACAGAATGGCGATGTACTTCCAGCATGATGGATGTACAGCACATAGCTCGCGTGCCGTTGAAACGGTAATGAATAGCATATTTCATGACAGGTGGATTGGTCGTCGAAGTACCATACCATGGCCAGCACGTTCACCGGATCTGACGTCCCCGGATTTCTTACTGTGGGGAAAGTTGAAAGGATATTTGCTATCGTGATGCACCGACAACGCCTGATAACAGTTTCAGCGCATTGGCAATGCATGTGCGAACATTACGGAAGGCGAACTACTCGCTGTTGAGAGGAATGTCGTTAGACGTATTGCCAAATGCATTGAGGTTGACGGACATCATTTTGAGCATTTATTGCATTAATGTGGTGTTTACAGGTAATCACAATGTAACAGCATGCGTTCTCAGAAATGATAAGTTCACAAAGGTACATGTAACACATTTGGACAATCGAAATAAAATGTTCAAACGTACCTACGTTCTGTATTATAATTTTAAAAACCTACCTGTTACCAACTTTTCGTCTAAAATTGCGAGCCATATGTTTGTGACTCTTACAGCGCCATCTGTCACAAAGCGAAAGAAGTGGTCTGGCTAAAACTTTCATATTTATTTACATACTACACGAATATGTAATAAAAATGGGGGTTCCTATTTAAAAAATGATGTTGATATCCGTTTGACCTACGGCAGTGCCATCTAGCGGGCCAACCATAGCGCCATCTGGTTTCTCCCTTCAAGCTCGACAAGTTTCGTATTTTTAGTTTTTTCTTTTCACGCTTATTCCGTGAGATATTTGTCCCGGTCACGATCAATGGACCACCCTGTATACACGGGGGTCGCTGGCCAGACAGGGAGGGACGAAGTTTGGAGACTGGCGGTAGCGCCGCGACAAGAGGTGGTCATAAGGTCCGAGCGACCGAAGCCACGAGGTGTGCCAGGAGGGCCTGCACAGAGCCAAGATACCGGAGTACTTCAGCGAGGTCAGCGTCGACTACAAGCAGCAGGCCGACATCCCGTCGGCTGGTTGGCAACGTTCGTGCCGGACGACCGCTCGTGGTCTGGCTGCCCTCTTCTACCTGGCTTTCATCGGCACCACTCAGTAACCGCTGCGACGCACCGTGGATCCATGGAACTGCTTGCTGATAAAGGGGAGTAGCATTCTGTAATCCTCGGGGTGATTTGTTTCATTGTCTACCTGCCTTCATTTTATGGTTTGTACCCTACCCTCAGGTTTACGTGGTCGGCTCTTTGGTTGTAAATATAGGCAGTATTGTACTTGAAACCGGTATTACCTCGGGGTATCATAAAACGTCGAAAGAACTAAGTGGAAGGACTAGAGCTTAGGACAAGGGAGCATTCGACTTTTATTGTTCACAATATTTATTAAAGTCAATGAACAAAAATAACAATTGTCATAAACTTCAAGTGAGAACGTATGTACATGAATCCCATCAGTTGACATTCAATACCCAAGCAAACACAACAACTCTTCAAATGAGAAAGACAGTTCCAAAAAAAAAAAGTAACTTTACACATGAACTGTGAATAACTGTGTTTGGTACTAACAAATAGTGAAAAAATAACATTTATAATAATAAAGTCCCAGTCAGAGAACATTTATACATAAAGATCATCAGTTTGCTTTAATTACTAACAAATGTATAACAATTTGTCAAATGAGATAGGTAATACCTTTTTATAGAAAATAGAAAACACTGCATGGCCAAAAGGCTATCGTAGAAACACTTTCAGAGAGCTGTAAAAACTTTCCTGTATGTATTCATTTAAAAGAAAGAGTAACCTCACATATGGACTCTCAATTAGGCAGCCAATATCCTATTTCACACAGTTCCCTTACAAATAGTTGCCAGCTCACGGCATCTAGCAAGTGCAGATATCAAAGTCCTGTGGAGTGGTCAACACACGTTAGTAGAGGGACAAGGTTCGTACCACCCCACTTTCCATTGTTGCCAAATTTATTCAAGATGGTGGCGATGACGTCATCCAAGATGGCGGCATGTAGACTTGGCAACATCGCATGACGTCATCCAAGATAGCGAATTTTGGTGCTAGAATAGTCAAATTGTGCTACGTCCACTAACCTAACCTAATGTCAAGAAAAAATGCCGGGAATTTTGAATTATGATGGCAAAATAGTCTAATTGTGCTACGATCAATAACCTAAGCCTCCAAAAGAAAAAATGGCAGGAAGTTTGGATTCCAACAGGATACTGCATGCAAAACCATACTTCTCTTTATTATTATTATTCATTATTATTGATTATCATTTATTAACATTGATTATCATTTAATATTATTTATTATCGTTTATTATTATTCATTATCATTTATTATTATTCATTATCATTTATTATTATTTATTATTATTGACCTGCGTCCACTAGAAAATTCCCTCCAAATTCAAATTCCAACATGATAATGGCTGCAAAACCTTACCTTTGTTTATTATTGATTATCATTCATTATTATTTATTAACATTCATTATCATTCATTGTCATTTATTATCATTCATTATCATTTATTATTATTATCATCATTTATTATTATAGGTCTACCTCCACTAGAAAATTGCGCCAAATTCAAATTCCAATACCATATTCTCTCGAAAACTGTCCTTCTATTTATTGTTATCAATTATTATTTATTCAAGATGTCCGATTTTCGGAGTGAGAAAGCAATTTTTCTTACATCCATAACAAAAATCTATCACAACTTCAAATCCCAACACCATAATTGATCACACGTACCAACTTCCTCTGTCACTTATCTTTTTTTTCAATAGTAGCCTATCATAATCGCGTCAAATAATAAACTGCACTCATAGTAACGTAATTCATGTCCTTTAATTTTGCATGGGGGAAGGGACTGAAGAATTTATTCCAAGCAGTACGGTCACCACTTCTTCTCCAACACAATCAGCACACACAACATTGATATCGCAGCGCAGTCACCACGACGTCCGTGTTCCTACTGAATTAGTTCAAATCCTTGCCACTTGCCACTCCCTGGCCATCACGCGGAGACACTGCCTACGCCTGTCACGTGAGGCGGCCGGCCACTAGCGGGGGGGGCGAGCCCAGCGATCGCTCCCACGTCGTAAACATGGTTTCGCTGGACACACTGGAACTTGTCGAGTTTGACGTCACAGCGGCCCCTTGTCCGCTCACCACGTGCATTCGTCGCCTCCGCACGTTTCCCCAAAAATTGTCTGCCTCGGAGCAGAATCACACAACGGTCGGTCGTTTCCCTGCAACACTTTCGGCGCCACGTTCAAACCTGTCGATGCCAACCGCTCACTGTCCACCACGTGTCCCTGTGTGAGCGAGAACGCAGTGCTACACTCGTGGCGGAAAAGTTTGCTCGACAGTGGAATCCGCCATGACTGTATAACAGCACGTTTGGACCGCACTACATAGCCTGCTAATTGACTCGCACTCGCGCGCGCGTAATAACTGTACAATCGCTGCGCCGCCATCCCGATTACGTCACACAGCCTCCATACACGAGACGGACATAGCCTTCTGTAAATACTTGGAAAATGACTCTTTATTTAAGACATGACGGTCATGTAGGTGTGTCCCAACTGACTTCTCCACGCACACACAGCGAAACTCCAGAGCGCAGCAGACGTACGAGCGGCTGGCTGAGCCCACTCCATCGGCAGCCCCCTGGCCGGCTGACGTCAAGCTACCAGCGGCGCCCACACAGCCCCCACGGCCAGCGTGCCATGTAGGCGGTGTCTCAGAGTCCGACTACATAAACATCTTTCCACAACCGCGAGCACTTAACGCTGGACACGATGGAATGTGTCGACCATGTGCCGGACAAAAGATAAGTTTGGCGCCAGAGTTGACTGACAGTGGAATCCACCATGACCGTATAACAGCACGTTTGCTCGTCGTGAGAACGCTCGCTACTTCACTCTCACCACCCCGCTATAGTAAATAATTCAATTTACAATATCATATACATGTGAAAACGTGTTCAACTCTCTAATTTCAACTACTTTTCGAGGACCTGACCGTCACCTCCTCCTCCTAGGAACCAGCTCCAAGTTTGAAATCTAGCCATAAACATAGGTCACTTGTGCTTCCGCCACCGACCTAAGAAAATTCTTACAAACTAAGCCACCAGCACTCAACCTCTTCCTACACGTTTCTGGTAAACGGACTCACCCTGCACTAGGTCCATGGACAGAGGAACGAATTTACTTTATTTAGGAATGGAGTATATGTATCACACCGACATGTCCCACATCATACAGACCTGCAAAACACTCCTACATAACTCATTTATAATGTTCTACACACACGCTTGCTAATTGTAAACAGTTAAAAATAACTCATAGCACATCCTACAGACATGCGAACCGCTCGTAAATAATGCAAAACATTTACCTCCAAATAGCCAAACAACTGCTAATTTTCGGAAATAATTTCAGTGCATAGGCTGATGGAAGGAAGAACGAGTGTACTTTATTTATTTGCGACATATATTTTTGAAACTTTTACTTCTCATAGGTTTCGATGTGTAAGGCTGACATAAGGCAGTTTCTGAACTCCAGTAGTGCACTACACTTGGCAACACAACCACACCCATCAAGATATTCATTCCAATCCAGACCTGCCACTCCTCTACAGATAAATTTGTCCAGTTAGTTGTCTACTCACTCACATTCTGACCAGATTGCCGTTATCGCGCAAAAACAGCTCAGACTGTGCTGTGCTGCTCGGGGAAGTAAGGAAGGGCTGCACTCTATTTATTTGGAGCCCTTTTATTTAGTCGTGGAGTATATTTGTCACAAATCACCCGCACTGATCCCACTGTGGTCATCTGACACAGGCCACAAACACATAAACAACTCCTAATTTTATCACACAATACCAAACAGCTGTTAAATAATGCAGTACACAATATCAGCAGACGAGCTCTGTACTCTTAAACTTTCCAAATAAAGCACCGCACAGTGCACAGACATGCTCGCAAACAGTGCAACAGACGCGCCCAAACACCACCAGCTGCCAAACCGACCAAACGTCTCTGCTCGGCCTCCCCAAAACGTTACCTCAACACAGTCGCATTCGCACCTATCAACGAAGAAATTGATATCGCCTATGCGCCTTAGATTACGCTCCAAGGCAGGCCGCGAGCGCGTGCGGTCGGCGGAGAAGGGGATTCCAAAGTCTCCAGCCAAGTTCAGCTTCCGAGCGCTCATGACTGCCCACATGTGAAAGCTGCATTGTTCTTCTCATGTATTCCGCCGGCGTCTCAGGTCTGGACCTGCCTTCACGTCTATTCTCAGAATAGCTCATAGCTCGTTGACAAACTCGATTAACGCGGCAGGGGAAACATTTACTACTACCGTCCAACCAAGATGGTGACGGAAAACCAAATCACTCTGATCTGCGCTGCAGGCGCGTGTAATCATTGACAACACTCTATTTATTTTTTTCGAACAACTTATTTAACCATACAGTTTATCTATCAAAAAACACCAATTCCAGATGTGCCCTGGGACATGTTTCACAGCCCACAGACACGCACCCAATCATAATTTCAGTACTCACTATAGCAAACTGCTACTAAATAATACATCACACAGATGTGTAGATACTCTCAGTACTCGTAAACTATCCTAATAACGCATAGCAGAGCCTGCAGATACGATCGCAAAATAACTCAGCAGACGTGCGCAGGTACCCCCACTCTGCACCCTGCCCACAGGATCGTGAAGTCACCCATCCGTCTGATTTCAGATCTCGCACAACCCCTGCTCGGCTTCCGCAAGCGTGAGTAGGCGCGGTCAACGCACTCGTCAGCGGTCAAAGCACACACATACGTCCGTCCAGGACCGCGATCCCGAGCCGCGACCACCGAACGCGGGTGAAAGTCAACGCAGCATAATTCCAAAGCCCAGCCTCCATACGCTACAAACATCATAGCAGCACATGTCTTTACCTCCTATGACACTGTAGCACACTGCACATTGCTCCCCACAAGACATTACACGGCCCTTTAACCAAACATAACTACACATCCCTGCTCTCGCCTCGTCGCGTGACCACCCATCTAAAAATGTTCTCAATATTATTCTTACTTTACAACGTTTTTTTTTTTTTAAATAAGATCTTATTTACACCTCTCACCGCACCTAACCTCACACCCACCCCACCATCAACATACACAAACGGCCTCAACCCTATCTTGACACTCATATATCACCCCACAAACCATGCCCATCAATCAATTTACCATTCTCATCCCCTCTTTTCGAATTACAAACGTAGCCTCTATCTAAACACCAATCAACTCATCTTTCTCGCACTTTCAACAGTAAAATTAATTTTACACACACCCAGAAATACCAAACGCAATTAAAGGGTCAAACTTTTATACAGAGTATCAAGCACATACGACAATATTCAAAGCCTGATCCATATTTACCACCTCCATCTTCAATTAATTATTATTATCATTGCCGCGACATTCTGCCAGCGCTCGATTTATACCTATTTCTCCGCTCTTAACTGTTGTCACTAGCGGTTGAATATCACTATCTATAGTGGCCATTCACAGTTGTTATAGACCATCATTCACTATATTGATTGACAGGTCTTAAGGATCCAACAGGACAACTCGCCATGTGGACACTACATCCTCAAGAGTATGACATTACCATAGTGTACGAAAGTGGAACAAAACACCAATATGCCGACTGTCTCTCAAGAAATCCTGTGCAAGACCATCAAGACTTTGATGAAGATAGTGACTGTCTCGCTACACTCCAGGATCTCTCTGCTGAGCAGGAGAAGGACGCCAAGGTATCTCAAATTGTGCTCGACTTAAATCGGTCAGAGGATGTGAAAGGACAATTTAAAGTAGTTAATGGATTACTTTGCAAGAAAAACTTTGATCTGTTTGGAAAGAGGTGGCTACCAGTAGTTCCTAAGCACATGCACTTAGATGTTGTACAGAAATTCCATGACAAACTTGAGGCCGGACATTTATGATTTATTAAGACATACAATAGTTCCGCAAGAGATATTTCCAGCCAGGTTTATTTAGGAGTGTCCGTCGCTATGTGTCGTACTGTCGGGAGTGCCAGAGAACAAAGGTAGTTCCTCAGGAACCACCTGGCCGACTCATACCAATTCCACCAGCCGAAACGCCTTTCCAGCGCGTTGAGATTGACCTCCTCCAATGTCTGTTAGTGGCAGTAGATGGATTACTGTTTGCACTGATTATCTGACATGCTATGCCATTACAAAAGCCCTGAAAACAGCCGAAGCATCCGAAGTAGTCAAAGTCATCGTGGAAGACATCGTATTAAAACACGGTGGCCCAAGATCGTTAATTACTGATCGAGGGAATGTTTTTCAATCGAATCTTGTGACAGAGATAAACCGTCGGTGCAACATTACTTATCACGTGACGACTGCCTGCCATCCACAAACTAACGGGATTACTGAACGCCTTAATAATTGAATAAGACCTTGGCCGACATGCTATCAATGTTCGTTTATATTGAGCAGAGCAGCTGGGATGACGTGCTACCTTTCGTGACGTTTACCTACAACACCGCCAGACAAGACAGTACAGGATTTACACTATTTTTCCTGGGGCATGGGCGTGAGGCGACTACCACGATGGACACAGCGTTTCCGTTACATCCTGATGACGTGGACGACGACTACATCGGCCAGGTGTTAACCAAAGCTGAGGAAGCTTGGCAGTTAGCTCGACTCTGCACGCTGCAGGCTCAAGAAAATGATCGCCGAAGGTACGACGCGAGCCACCGCCCTGTTGTCTACCAGCCTGGCGACCTCCTCTGGATCTTCAATCCTGTTCGGAAGGTTGGTCTCTCTGAAGCTTCTAAGGCGCTACTTTGGACCTTATAAGGTTGTAAGACAGTTGTTTGATGTTACTTTTGAAGTTGGAGAAGTCGACCCTGATACAAGACGACGAAAGATCAGAGATACGGTACACGTCCTTTGAATGAAGCCCTATGATGATCCTGCAATCCAGGGTAAATTCGAAGCTCCAGCGAGAGGCAACAAACGGAAAGATGACGAAGAGCGTAGCGGCCACAGAACTTCTAAGATTACCGCCAGTGTAACAATCAGTCATCAGGATTCGCAGTATGCAGGACCGATGACTCGTTCCTGGACTAGGACGAAGTAACACGGAGACGCTGTTTCCGTAAGGAGGGAGCAATGTCGCTGCAGAAGCTGAGTACCACCGTGGGGTAGTGGTTATGATCCTACAACGTTGCATGGAGAGTGATGAGTTCAAAACTCACATAACCTGTACAATTTTAATTTCTTTATTCGGTTCGACTATATTCTAGAAGTATCCCCAAATGCCAAGGATCATTGTACTGAAACATTCCGTAGCTGTACACAGGGTGGTCCATTGATCGTGAGTGGGCCAAATATCTCACGTAATAAGCGTCAAGAGAAGAAACTACACTTGCCTAGCTTGAAGGAGGAAACCACATGACGCTATGGTCGGCCCGCTAGATGGCGCTGCAATAGGTCAAACAGATATCAACTGCGTCTTTTTAAATAGGAACCCCCATTTCTTATTACATATTCGTGTAGTACCTAAAGAAATATGAATGTTTTAGTCGGACCACTTTTTTCGCTTTGTGACAGATGGCGCTGTAATAGGAACAAACATATGGCTCACAATTTTAGACAAACAGTTGGTAACAGGTAGCTTTTTAAATTAAATTACAGAACGTAGGTACGTTTGAACATTTTATTTCGGTTGTTCAAATGTGTTACATGTACCTTTGTGAATTTATCAGTTCTGAGAGCGCATGCTTTTGCAGCGTGATTACCTGTAAATACCACATTAATGAAATAAGTGCGCAAAATGATGTCCGTCAACCTCAATGCATTTGGCAATACGTGTAACGTCATTCCTCTCAACAGCGAGTAGTTCGCCTTCCGTAATGTTCGCACATGCATTGACAATGTGCTGAAGCATGTTGTCAGGAGTTGGTGGATCACGATAGCAAATATCGTTCAAATTTCCACACAGAAATAAATCTGAGGACGTCAGATCCGGTGAACGTGCTTCGACGACCAATCCACCTGTCATGAAATATGCTATCCAATACCGCTTCAACCGCACTCGAGCTATGTTCCGGACATCCATCATGTTGGAACTACATCACCATTCCGTCATGCAGTGAAACATCTTGTAGTAACATTGGTAGAGCATTACGTAGGAAATCAGCATACATTGCACCATTTTGATTACCATCGATAAAATGAGGGCCAATTATTCTTCCTCCCATAATGCCACACCGTAAATTAACCCGACAAGGTCGCTGATGTTCAACTTGTCGCAGCCGTCGTGGATTTTCCGTTGCCCAATGGTGCATATTATGCCGGTTTACGTTACCGCTGTTGGTGAATGACGCTTCGTCGCTAAATAGAATGCGTCCAAAAAATCTGTCATCGTCCCTTAATTTCTCTTGTGCCCAGTGGCAGAACTGTACACGGCGTTCAAAGTCGTCGCCATGCAATTCCTGGTGCATAGAAATATGGTAGCGGTGCAATCGATGTTGATGTAGATTCTCAACACCGACGTTTTTGAGATTCCCGATTCTCGCGCAATTTGTCTGCTAGTGATGTGCGGATTAGCCGCGACAGCTACAACACCTACTTGGGCATCATCATTCGTTGCAGGTCGTGGTTGACGTTTCACAAGTGGCTAAACACTTCCTGTTTCCTTAAACAACGTAACTATCCGGCGAACGGTCCGGACACTTGTATGATGTCGTCCAGGATACCGAGCAGCATACATAGCACACGCCCGTTGGGCATTTTGATCACAATAGCCGCACATCAACACGATATCGACCTAATGCGCAAACGGTCTATTTTAACACGGGTATGGTATCACAGAGCAAATACCGTCCGCACGGGCGGAATGTCACGTGATACCACGTACTTACACGTTTGTGACTATTACAGCGCCATCTATCACAAAGCGAAAGAAGTGGTCCAACTAAAACATTCATATTTCTTTGCGTACTACACGAATATGTAATAAAAATGGGTTTTCCTATTTAAGAAAACGCAGTTTATATCCGTTTCACCTATGGCAGCACCATCTAGCGAGTCAACCATAGCGCCATCTGGTTTCCCCCTTCCAGCTAAACAATTTTCGTTCTTCGTAGTTTTTTCGTCTGACGCTTATTTCGTGAGATATTTGGCCCGGTCACGCTCAATGGACCACCCTGTATATACTGTATGTGTTCTGGCCGGAGGCAGTTCGCTCCGCGCTCTTGTATGTGCAAGTGCTGAATAAACCTTCGTTAAGTGAAGGTAGTGTTCGTCATTTCTCTAATTACACCTTCTTCTACGTGACAATATTGCCTTTCCTATCTGGTTTGTAACCGATCATTAATGTTCTAATTAATCATCTCTTGGTCGTAAACACAGCTGGAACAATTGTACTAAGGCTCAGGTTGCCATTAAACATAAGATGGACCTTGTGGTTTGATTTAGCTGTTAACCGGTTCAGTTCTTCGATAGTAATTGCGTTACTCTGTCATTAGTTATAAACTGAAAAAACTGTTATACTAAGCTTTTCGTTTCTGTGTTTTAAAGACCGTGTCATTACCGGTCTATTTTAGCTGGATCTTGTGCTTCCGCCGATTGAGTTCTCTTGTAATAAGTCTTCACAAGTAATGTTTCAAGACGTTCCTTAAGAGCGGTGTTCATAACTGACAAGCGGTTTAACTTTGAAAATATTAACAGCCAACTGTCACTGGGGCTTTAGTCAAAATGAAAGTGTCAAAAGGGACGGGTTGGGACCGAGTCGCACCTTGGTTGCCGATTGAAATTAAGAGTATGGTTGCTTTGAAGTAAACCTTATCATTGTCATATTGTTTGCTAATCTGTTTAACCTATAAGCTCAGGTGCGCATCTTAACCCTGAACCTTTCGAGAAACAGTTTTCCAATTAAAAGTTAGGTCTTCTGTTTTCAGTAGCGGAATCATGCTTGTCATCAGTGGTGCTTATATAGTTTTCATGTGTTGCAGAAGGGCACTTAATAAGACGGACTGTGTCCAGTGCGGTAGTAAACACCGCTGTTTCACCCGATAATGGGCGGGCTGTAGTTCCGGCCGTCTTGTGATCATTGTCATATTGTTTGCTGTTTTGCATTAAAACATTTTAGATTTCTTTTTCAAAGACTAAAAGCTTATTCAGCTTGAGGTTTAAGGACAAAGAATTTTGTTCATTTTGTTAAAGAAAATTTTGTGGTTAAATGCTTCGATTATCTGTAGAACATAGTTTATATATTGTTAAACAAACAGGTTTTATGGAAAGAATGTTATATAGGTGGGTCCTCCCTTCCACTTTTTCCTTGACACCAGTAAGTACATCACAGAGACGAGCAGAGGACTGGTTATAGGTACAGAGACAGCACACATGTAATTGTAACTAATGTACATAAATGCTCGAAAAAATACAGAATTGTACAATTATGTAATTGGTGATACGATACTGTGGAATGTAAGTACATTATAATACCTAGGAGTATCTGTGCAGACATTTCTAAATTTGAACAAGTGCATAAAGCAAAACCATATCCTTGGCTCCTCTGATTCGCTGGAAGAATCTTAGGGAAATGTAGTTCATCCACAAAAGAAGAAGCAGCTTACAAGGCACTTTTTCAACTGATTATTGACCATTGGTTACCTGTCTGTTACCCTACTAGGTTGGACTAATAGACACACACACACACACACACACACACACACAGAGAGTATGTTGCAGCTAACGTATGAGTATTACTTTCTCACAAACGCGTCTCTCGAAGTGACCACAAAGAGTAAATTACAGCTAATACGGTCGTTTAGCGACAATCAGTTTTGCCCCATGACTGTAGCTCGATTGAGAGTTGAATGGCAAATCTACTTTAAACCAACTGTAAGGTTGCATTTAGAGTTCATGGACGTGATTTTCGGTACAGTCTTCCTACAGACACTCAGAAGGCAGTATTCGTCCTTCCGTGGAACCCCGTTAAAGTTCCTACAGTGCACATGCAGGTTACTTGTTGTAATACAGTGGTGTTAATTATAGATCTCTGATCACTACAGTGCTGTCAGCATTTTGGAACTTAAATGAAGGGAAGAGTAGTGCTCTATCTGAGGTACCTCATCTTGGTGGCTGTATGGGTGACACTTTCGAGTGACATCTCTGATGACCTTGTTATCAACGGGACGTTAAACCCTAATCATCGTTCCTTCCTTACTGAGAGAGAATCAACTTCGACGATTTTTAGTGGTTATTCGATGGTATTGTCACGCAGAAGTCATAGGAAAAGACCTGTTTCGTAGTTGTGGAAAGAGATTAACATTACACAAAAGCGCTGATGACCGAGCAACTGGGCACCCCGCTAACCAAAGAGCATTACAGAAAAATAACAAATGTTGAGTACACTGTTGGATGAGTGCAAAATTGTGATTATCAAGTGCAAAAAGAGAAGTGTTTGGAAAAATAGCCAAACTGCGTTTAAAAAAAATCATGACAACAGAAGTTGGGCATGCACACACTGTTACCCATATTTTGTAGGTTTCTGCATATGTTTGGTAATATAGTGTTTTAGATGCATGATTCTATTTCATCCATATATTGGAAATTCATCTACTAGCAAGTTGTGATATACATTCACATTCATGACCCGAGACTCATATCTCTTGTTCACTAAAACGAATCAGTTCCATCAATCAAACTATCAGCCGAACGGCGTTCAGATCTAAGTGGGAAAAGATTATCATCCCGAGACGCCTATTATGTCAAACGCGATAATACAAATTTTCCATGCTGTCAGTAAGTCCCACTTGCACATAGCCGCATACCACATAAAAAAGTCGAAAACAGGATGAAAAAGTGTGATGTAGGCAACTTATTTTAGTATAGATTTGTTGCATCTCCAAGGTGTTGTGGAAATAAAATACAGTTTCTACCTCACACTTCCACACAGTGTAAAGGATACTTCTATTATTTGGCTCTGCCATTGTGTATGTAGAGACCTTATTTAGAACAGTAACAAACTAAATATTTTGAAATGAAATGGTGCTGTAGCATCGTGGTCAGATACCAAGTAAATCACCAAAATCCAGTGCAACTCGTATAATACCTTGAAACGAAGCACGTAAAATCCATTGCAAACTCTGAATGTACATATCAGCCTTGTCAGTCTCGACTTTCTTTTTAACTATGGTACGCATTCGGTCCAGAGGACTTACTAGTGCATGTCCAGGTACTTTCGTCACATAATGTATGTAAAATGTATATTGCACATTGCAAAAACTGAAGCAACTTTGCACATGTGCGTTTCTCGAATAAAGTTGACAATTAGACTGCCTCCTTGAGGTTGCCTCTGATGATGCCCTGTGTCTTGCCACTGTCGCTGGATTGAGGAGCCTGTTTATCCAAGTGTCCTGGAATAGCCTCCAGCCACCACCCATCCCTGCAAAGTGCCGCTGGCTGCGCTTCAGAGAATGTTTCAACACCTCGTCTCCATCTGACTCAGAGGTGACGAATTTTGGCTGCTATAATGAACACTACACGGCGATGGTGGCACATGCTGTAGCTACCAGAATTGTGGTGGCAGTGGCCTGCCCTACACGAAGTGATGGTAAACTCGCTGCAACTTATGTGGTGAGGCTGGCACAGTGATGAAAATAAGGTCGGAGCTGGCTGCACAGACGGTATAGGAGAGCTTACAGCTTTTTGTTTGTTTATAAGAAATACGTATAATTGTTTCTGTATTCTGCCAGTCACTGAAAACATGCCATAAGCATGAGAAATTGTTTAACCGTGTGATGTTAGTGCTGTTTAGTGATGCGCTGTGTGTGATCCACAATCAGTTTTTTAACAAACATAATTGGTTGTATAAACGGTCTTGGTTGGATTTCTTTTTAAGTTTTCACTGACTTTTCGCGCACATAGTAACGCCAAAGTGTCTTAAATACTGTGAGCCACCAATTGTGTTATAGAGGGAACCATATTATGACAATGGATCATAAATTATAGCCATTGAGGTAATAATAATAAATAGTACCATACTCAGGGAATGAGTGTATGGGGAGCAGATGCAGGGATCATGGTCCTAGTGGTATTGGTTTGCTATTGCTTTCCTAAAACCTGTTATGAAGTGGCAGCTGTATATCTGTGCTGCGTGAATGATTGTAGCTAGTGCTTGTACAGAGTAGTGTTGGGTGTGTGTTGTTGTGAATAAAAGAACATGAGAGTGTGAGAGACAGTTCAGCATATAGCCTACTCCTCTTGGAAAACAACAGTGGGGCCACCAGGTTAAACATCCCCATCCAATGGACGGGTGACCATCAACAGTGTCACATGCTCTTTCCTCATGAGACACTGCAGAGACATGAGGTCCAGAACAGTGGTTCAAAGACTGGTGACCTGAAACATTATGCCATCACCTTGCCTACGCTTGCCAGCCAAATAATGCATCAATTCAATCTCCACTGCAAAGACATCTGTTACTGACCACAGCTATTGAGATAAAGGTAATTAATTAGATCTTAAATATACATGGGGATTCCGACAAAAATGCTGTCCATTCTCATGTAGCTCAGCCAATAGAATAACGTGACACTCTGGGGATATAAGCGTCAGGCCATTTACAATGCACCCAATTCGCCTAATGGAGTGGCAGAGGGGTGGTGCGTGTAGGGCACTGGGGTGGCAAGGAGTGACCTTGACAGGGGGATCTGGCAGGAGTGCAGGCTATATTCGAACTTGCCCTGCCCCACTTCTCACATAACGTACTATTTACAGTTGGAAGGAAATTTGAGTTCTAATACAGACATTGCACTAATATATTTCATGCAAAAGCCAAGCCAATTTGACAAGAAAAATAAATAAGGCCCACTCTGTGTGGGCATCACATAATTGAACGAGCACTGTACGAAGGAGACATTGTGATGTCTAGAGTTCTGGATCAATCCAGCAAATTGTGGAGCTGTTATGGTCTGTTATGGTACTGTGTTTGCAACTGTGAATACAGTTCATGACCATATATTTTGGTCTGTGATGTTTTGTCCCAGAAATAAATATAACTCCAATCCCACGCCTGAATAAATTCCTAGGGAGCTTGGCAATAACACAATTACTGCAACTGGAAATTTTCTCCGAAATACTTTCAGTTGTGATATCCTCTACATAATTACGAGCTCACATTATATTTCATTGAAGGGAAATAGGTCAAAACTCTAACAGTCCTCCGTGTCCTTCAGACTAGAAAATGAAACATTAAAAAAATTACTCTTGCAACTGTTGTATGCTGTACTGAGGTTATAGATTACACTTAATTTACATTGTCAATAAGGTGAAAAATTTTATTTCCAAATAACAAACACATGCAACTTTTATATCAGCAGAAGATAGCTCAAAGTCAACAGATGTGAAACTCAGTTTCCGTCGCCTTTCACTGATTTTTTCCCAGTTTTCCAGATTGCAGCTTCTTTTAGGATGAGCTTGGGAACAACGAATGTTATGAAGGAATTTCTGACGGAGCAAATTTCGTATCTGTATTTCACCAGTCCCTCCACATTTGCCTACTACTAGCAATGAAACAGTTTCTGGCTTCTGCAGTAAACCACACATACCTGAACCAAACGCCGCAGTAAAATGAAGTATAAACCTTCCTTGCTTTTATTTTGAAATTAAGGAAGTCGTTCAACCAAAAACAAATTCTTTTGGAAGTTGTTTTTATATATGTGAAAACGTCATTTCAGGTGCTTCTGATTTAATTTCTGACAATTTTTGAACAATGCCAACAAATAGCAAAACCATAGTGAACCATGTGCGGCTTGCATTGGTGCCTATGGTAGGTTGGCTTCGTCTAATAGGGATAGTGGCGTCTCGTTTTTTTACTTGTGGTTACTGGCGCCACTACGTTTGCTAGCACTGTCTGTCCGCAAGTGCCAGCAGCAGCGTTTATCGATATCTAGTACCATGGTACTACCTTTGGAAGGACGTCAGGTGTTTCCCAGGTCGGGTCTGTTGGGGAGTTCGGTTGGGACGGAGCAGCAGTGACATCTGGCAGTGCGAGGACATGCTGGGACTGCTGGCGGCATCTGGCACTGCCAGATTGAGGAGCTGCAGTTGCGAGGGCCCCACCCTGCTGTCCACCGGACCCAGGACGTTTGAGTTGAATCAACATCAACCCAGCAGTGAAACCTCCACTATTTGGAGATCACGCTGCTCATAGGGTCGCTGAGATGAAGAGCAATGAGTGGAGTGTTTGGACTTGGCGAGATTAGTTTGCCGTCCTCCGCTTCTTATTATTAATCATTGAATTCCTTGTGTTTATTGGTGAAGTTCAACCAGCGGTATTTTCCTGCTTAGTGGCCACTAGCGCCCCAGTTACCTGCCCTGGAGGTTAGCGTATTTTTGCGGACGTTTTCGCCTTGCCTCTGCTGTCTGGTAAGGCGTGTAGTTCTACAGCCTCCTTGAGTGTGGGCCGGATATGTTGTTTTGTTATGGTCTACTTTGGTCGTAGAGGTTCCTTCTGCTTCTGGGTGTTTTAAACACCGGATTCTGAACACACAGTGCTGTCCGATGGTTCTGCCTTGCCTGGGTTATTCCGTTGTTTTGCTGGTTACAAGACGTTAGGTATACTTTGCAAGAGTGTTGGTCTGCGTTTAAACTGTCACTAGTTTTAGTTGCCATCTGGTTAAGCGAATACAACTCTTGGCTGCCTGTCTCGTCGGTTACGAAGTTCAGCGACTTTCCCAGGTCGATCCTTGGAGCACTGTCTGAGGCCCACTTCTCTCTTGATTTGGTTAGAATGTGATGATTGTCAATAAGGCCTTCAGCCAAGATTGCAATTTTCCTTAAGAATTTTTAGTTAGATATTCTCTCTTAATATGATTGTCCCATTTTTTACAATATTTTAGTAAGAATTTGCTGTCTAGGCCTTCAACCATAAAATTGTTTTTGAGTAATTACTATTGGGGCCTTCAGCTAACAAATAATTTGAGTTTCTCGTCACTAAGACCTTCAGCTGTGAGTGCAATTTGTCTTAAGAATTTTTAATTAGATGTTGTCTCTTAGTATGATTGAGCTTTTTATATAACATTTTAGTAACAATTTGCTATCTAGGCCTTCAGCTGTCAAATTGTTTTTTGAGTTATTACTGTTGGGGCCTTCAGCCAACAAATAATTTGAATTTCTGATCAATAAGGCCATCAGCCATGAATGCAATTTGTCTAAAGAATTTTTAATTAGATGTTGTCTTAACAGTCAAATTTGATAGTTGTTCCTTATTGTCAACGTTATATGCCACTGGTTCCAAATAAAGTGTACGTGATTAAAAAAAAAGTCTGAGCCGCCAACTGTAACTGAGTAAGGCCCCGACCACACCAAATCCTGCCTTCCCTTAAGTTCCAACTGGTTCAAATGGCTCTGAGCACTATGGGACTTAACATCTGAGGTCATCAGTCCCCTAGAACTTACAAGGGGAGGCCGCCAATTGTGAAATTCAGATTCGATTCATACTGTGCATAATAAAAGCTCATGGCCAGAGGTGTAATGTGGCAAAGCACCAAGATGCACTCCTCAGCCGTTGTCGAGAAAATCGACAGTTAAAAGAAACCGTTGCGGTGAAATACTCTCTACAATTAGAATTCCCTACAGCGTCGTGGCGCAGCGGTAAGCGCTCGGGTTCGTAATCTGAAGGTCACCAGATCGAATCTCGCGCCGTGCAACCCTTTTTTTTAGTATTTGTTTTTTGTAATTCAAATATATATATAATTCCCGGAAATCAGTTGCAACAATTATGCATATAATAAGTTGTTGAAAGTCGTTTGTCGTCGAAAAACTGGCGACTTCGAACATGATTATGTTTTCCGCAAAAAAAGTTGTATTTCACATATGTTATTAATTGTCTTCATAATGTTAACCACGTATAGTTAACGGAAGACGTAGAAACGATATTCCGAAACGAATACGTATAGCGTAAGTCAAACGTTCGAATTAGAATAGAGACCCCACGAACACAAATTTGCTGTGGCAGATATGAAATATAAACTCCGTTACTCGCTCGTTACACTTGAAGGACAGATGTTGAATGGGCCGAAACGAGCCGCCGCATAACAGCGTAGTTGCCTGCTAACTTCGAAAGAAGGTAGATGCGGTCCCTAGCGCAACTTATAACATTGTCGAAAATCAGTGCGGACGGGAGAGCTTTGGTACACCCTGTTAAAAATAAACGGAAAAATGGAGGCGGTACAATTGGAGAGCGATCTGCCTTCACCAACATGCATAAGCAATTCATTAATAATTTATATATATATATATATATATATATATATATATATATATATATATATATATATATGAATTACAAAAAACTAATAATAAAAAAAATTGCATGGCGCGATATTCGATCCGGCGACCTTCGGATTACGAACACGAGCGCTTACCGCTGCGCCACGACGCTGTAGAGAATTATTAATCGTACAGAATATTTCACCGCAACGGTTTCTTTTAACTGTCGATTTTCTCGACAACGGCTGAGGAGTGCATCTTGGTGCTTTGCCACATTACACCTCTGGCCATGAGCTTTTATTATGCACAGTATGAATCGAATCTGAATTTCACAATTGGCGGCCTCCCCTTGTTAGAACTACTTAAACCTAACTAACCTAAGGACATCACACAACACCCAGTCATCAAGAGGCAGAGAAAATCCCTGACCCCGCCATGAATCGAACCCGGGAGCCCGGGCGCGGGAAGCGAGAACGCTACCGCACCCTAAGTTCCATTTTCCACATAGTGAACCACTGAAATCGAGTGAACGCAAGATGCTTGTTACACCCAACGTGTTGTAATTGAATTGATTGCCATGGAAAAAGAAACCATGATGAATCTACAAACGTTTGTCCTCAGTTTATAGTAATCGTAGAGTTAGTAGGGGTACTGTTGGGCACTGGGTAAAGAGAGATGAAGTGTTAGTTAGTGCAGAAACCGAAAATCATTGGCCACGTTCAGGACGTTTTCTCAAAGCAGCTGCTCTTGTAGGGTGAATCGTATGGGTGGCGTTATTCACGTACACCAGTGTATTGTAGCTCGACACTTGGCACTACAGTTATGGTTTTTTATTTAATTATTTCGTATGGCTTTAAATACAGCATCAGATGACATCAGTAATACAGCATCAGATTACGTCTCGTACATTTTGAGATAAAAGATATTATCTACAGCATATACTGATTATAAGGTAAAATACTGGTAACGACAAATGTATATATTGGTAAGTCACATAGAATCAAGTAATGATGTACAATTCCATAAGGTGACCATGTAGTTGGTATTACTGTACTGTTCAAGGATGGATGTCCAGTCCTTTCAGCCAGTCGGTAGCTTCTCCCTTAAGAAAATGAGGGTCCTGTGAGGTCCTTGGAATTTCCTTAAAGGGCATTCAGTGGCGATGTGCTGTAGTATGTTTGTTGTGTCAACAGTCGCAGTCAGGTCCATCAACCACGCCCCATTTATGCCTCCAACAGTGACATTTTATATGCCCTGTTCGGAACTGGTTGAATGATGTCCAGGATCTCCTTGGTAGTTCAAATCCGACAGGGCTGTGGCTCGGATCTTTGATTGGATTATTTGATTCTAGCTTAGAAGAAGACCATTATCAGCGCCAAGCATCATCAATGTTAAAATTATCTCTTACTAAACCCTCTCCCAAATTCCATATTGATCTATGAGACCTTAATCGAGATTGGGGGATGAGGTCTTGATGGAAAGAAGTTGACGATTGTCTAGGCATTTTTGCCACTCTTTTTTCAGTGATGTCTGTCTTCGTAAGTGTAGAGGATGGATGTTGGACAGAACAGGGAGCCACTGGGTTGGTGTTGAAGAGACGGTTCCCGATACCAGCCTCATAGTATTATTGAATAGAGTATCTACAGCTATTGTAAGAGCGCTATTTAACCACGTAGAGCTGCAGTATCTGCTGCTGAATAAATAAGAGCAAGGGCCGATGTCCTGAGGGTTATCGCATTCGTTCCCCATCCATTTCATGTCACTTTTTGGATTATGTTTCTCCTAGTTTTTATTTTGCAGCCTGTCTTTTCCAGGGGGGCTCTGAAGGTGAGAGTGCGGTCAAGCGTTACTCCCAGGTATTTTGGTTGAGGGTTGTATCTCAACATTAGGTTCCTTAAAGCGATTCTGGGTGCATAGTGTGCCTACTTGCTGTTTAGGTGAAAGCGGGCTGTCTCTGTCTGCATGGTGTTGGGTTTAAGTCGCCATACTCGGAAATATTCATCCATCTTTTTCCGATCATTTTCAAGAGTAATTTCTGATGTCACAAAGTCGACAGATTGCCTAATTAAACATATGTTGTTGGCGTAAATGAACTTTTTAGGGTGGGCGTTTGGTAGGTCAGATATGTACATAGTGAAGATCAGAGGCGAAAGAACTGATCCCTGGGGAACGCCGTCATTGAGTTGGTAGTTGCGGCTTTTCTTGCCATTAAGGTGTGCTTCGATGTGTCTACTTTCCAGCGTGTTGTTAAGTAGTGTGGCCAGTTTTTCGCAGGGTATGATGTGTAGGAATTTAAGCAGCATATCTTGTCTCCATACTGTTTCATACGCATACGATACATCAAAGCCCCTTTCGATATGTGTGGTTACTGTTAGTACCAGGTCACTACAGCTCCTTTCAGGTCTGCTGGTCAACTGGTATCTTCTCCTCAAACGTGAGTTTTATTCTGTTATGATTGAGCCTCTCGAACAATTTACAGCAGCCGCTTAGGAGAGCAATGGGTCTGTAGTCTTCAGCGTGCTTTTCTGTCTTTCCCGGTTTTAGGGTTGCTATGGTTTCCTTAAAAAGGGCTGGTACCCTTCCAGTCTGTAATATGTTGTTGAAGAATTTTGTCATCCATCGTAGAGCATTGGGGCCTAAGTGCTTCAAAAATTCTGGGTAAGCCCTGTCGATGCCTGCGGCTTTCCCTGTTCTTGTGTCCCTAATGGTCTTGGAGATCTCGTATGTCTCAAACTTCTTTGAGGCGTCAGTTTCACGTGTTCTTCCTCTGACGCTATTCAGCTATGCTTTTATTTCTCTAGTTTTCTTTTTGTCTGTCTCCGGTGTTCTACGTGTACGTTTCAAAATTCTGTGGTCAACATCATTGGGACTTATATCATCACTATTGCATACTGTTTTCATTGAAATCACACACAGTCTTGACACTAAGTGCAATGCCCTTCTCCTGGAATGTTCGAAACTCATTTCATTCGTTAATGTGTGCCATTTCCCTAGGCGAGCTGAGTCCAAACATTGCAAAAGCTCGTCAGCGACGTGAGGGTCGCCAGTCTCCAGGTATTCGTTATAGAGGCCAGTGCATTCCTGGCTGCATCCAGGAATGTATGTTTTCCGATAGCCCCTGGTGACATTCTTTCTGGCGATGGATAATAGCAGGCCCACAAATCCCCCTTAAGTTTCTGCTTTTGGAGGAATCCATTGAATATTAAACTCTAGCTCAGAAGTACAGTTCTACCAGTTAGATTTACCAAAATGTAGGAATCGATCTCATGACAGGAATTTGTGTCCACACGTTGAGCAGAACAGGCCTATGTTGACTTCGAAGGAAATCTGAGAGGACTTTCTCGTTGCAACGTAAAGTTGTATTTCGTACATCTTTTGTGACGAAGCACATATGTGGACAGTAGTCCCTACCCCATCCAGCAGAATGGAATGTGCCCCTGTCTTTGGGGTCATATGTTAGAAAAGTATTCTGTGTCTTTGCCCATTTGGATACTACTGCGCCGTCTTGGTTGGAGTAGTTGTATCTCCTTTGAGTGCTGTGACAGTTGAAGTCTCTCATGATGACTGCAGGGTGTTGGATGTCTCTGATTATGGTGTCATTCGAAGCCTGGGCTGGAGGCTTATAGAGGTTTATAATTTACATACTATAAATTTCAATGCGTGCGACATACGTGGATACCATGTTATTCACTGTCTCGATGTTATTGCTGACACAGGTGGCAGTGCCATATATCATATGGTATGTGGCAGCTGCTAGGGCGAAACCAGGTAGTTTGCATCTGTTCCTTAATTGTGTCTCATCAGCACAGTGTGTTTCCTGAAGTGAAACGACGTCAGTAGAGTGATCATTGCTTTTTATCTACTTGCTCCTTCTATGTTCAGTTGTAATTCGAGACATCACATGTCCAATATCCCTCGTCGGCCGGTTCTGGTAACAACCGTCTGTTTTAGCATTTGCTTTGGTATTCATTATCCTGTATTTCTAGAAAGCTCACAAAAGACCACAATATTCAATGACAAGCCATTTTTATCAGAAATGCTGGAGAATTTGGAACGAATGGAGGGCTCTTTCTGTCATGTATTGTTATAGACGATGGAACATCGGTACATTACTTTGAATTAGAGACACAAAGGCAGTGACTGAAATGGCACCACCCGCAGTCACCAAAAACAAAGAAATACACGGCATCTCCCTGTGCTGGCCAAGTTATTATGACAGTCTTTTGGAATAATGACGGTATCATTCAGGTGGATGTGTTGCCAGAACGATTAACAATTAATCCAGAGGCAAATGTGAAGATTTTAAAAACTCTGAAGAACTGTTTCTGACGTTCTGAATATTCCTGATAAAAATCGAGATAAATCTTGATCCAAGACAACAATGCACCCACCATACCCCTTCTCTCTCTCTCACACACACAGACACAGACACACACACACAAGTTTCATAACATGCCAATACATTATCAAATAGTGTTCGACATCATTGCCTCATCCATCCCAGCAACCCAGATCTGGCACCCTTGGACGTCCATGTGCTTTGGCCGCTTGAGCCTTCTGTACATATGACCTGTAGTAGCTGCAGTTCTTTATTATAACAACCAAACACACAAGAAATACATTCCCAATGACAGGACACCAGAATTATGTAGGCAAGTGAGAACATTAACAGAATAGAAGTTAATAAGAGGAACCTTGAATGAGCATGGCTGAAGTAAAAGACAGTGTATCCTCGCTGGTGGCGTGCCGCCAGGGGCACTCAATGAGGTGTGTGGCTGATTGCAGGCGAAGCAGGCGCCCTCTTGCCGACGGTGCCGAATACAAAATTCTGTGGTTATGGTGATGGATGTGTCGCCACATCCCTTCCCTCCTACGGCCGACACCACGGGTCTGTGGAATAAGGCAGAAGGCCGACCACGAAGAACCTCTGGAGACGGGCTGCAGTGGCCGAGTAAGCTAAGGGGTCCGTCAAGTGACCCACAGCTAACAGCTGTAGCAGCGACAGCGCGGCAGGCGATGATGTTCGTCTGTATCACCTCATCAGTGTCCAAAGACACAACCCCATCACATGGGTGGACCATAATCTATCTCCTGCTCAGTGCGACATATTGTCGGAACTGGCCCAGACAGTGACATGCTTCTCACGAGAACGGGGGCGTTATGGCAGCTTACACTTGGTGGCGAGAGATGGTGGCCGTGAGGGGTCACCAAGTGCTCCTGAAAAAGACCGGGCAGTCACCATCAGTCATCGGTTGTGGGTCTGGCACAGCCAGCAGCCGCATATCAACGTCTTCAGCACCCAACATCACATGAAGTGGAGGCGTTCCTTGGAGAGGAGTGGCACCCACAGGCGGTCTTTCGCCAGCATCTGCTTTGGTTGCAGTATTGGCTGGACATTGCCCGACGTAGGGCATAGCTGGTTCTGATGGCGAGAAAGCAGTTCCTCAACTGCGTACATGGTGAGCATTCACCGATCTCACAATGTGTGAATTGTTGCTGGTGCCCATCTAGGCCGACCTACCGAAGACACGTACCCAGACAAGGTTTCATACGACATATCGTTGGATTTGCATGTGCACCACGGACTCGAACGTAGTGTAGCCAGAAACGCAGGTGCTGTAACGCGTCTCCTGGTGGAAAGATTAATTCAAAGATTTGGGACAACCTCAGTAGTACTCAGCGACAACGGTGACACACGAAAGAAAATACGAGGTTGTTAAGGATTCATAGGGTACAGACCTTTTGTTACCATCCCTAATCGAACGAAGCATTTGAAATATCGCATCAGACTATAACAAATTCCTAACACTATATCAATACGGCTCAATCAAATTGGGACGAAAGGCTTCCTTCGCACATTCGTGTACACCATTACGCCCCATGAAGCCTCGAATTATACACCACATGAGTTATTTTTCGGTAGAGTATGGCACCTATCGCCTATATTGCAGAGAGATCTCACAGGTGTTACTTGTAACTGCGATGTTTATGTATTCGAATTAAAACAGAAAATGAGAAATATGCAACAATGTGCTAGAGATTATAATAAACAGTGTAAAGAGGAGGACAAAAAGTACTATGACAGACATTAGAATCCGAAAGATTTTAAAACAGATGATCAAGTCTCTTTCTACGATGAAAGCGTTAGAATGGGCAGAAGCCGTAAGCTAGACAATCAGCGGCGTGCCTCATACACTGTAGTAAGGAGAAAGGGTCAAAATGTGGTCACTTGTTTAAAGAGAAACAAAATTTTAACGATGCATGCCATTAGGTTAAAGGAATTCAAGCGGTATAGAACTTTTCCTTGAATTTCACATCAGGAATTGGACGGTATTGTTACACCTGGTGTGCTGTATTGCCATAGGGTACACACCTGGACAGTTTCAAGATTTTAGCATTTAGAAGTTTCCTTCATCGTTGGGCTTATCTTATGACGGTATTTGCACGGTAAAAAATTAACAGAGTGACGTGGAAAATCGTCACTTAATACACTCCTGGAAATTGAAATAAGAACACCGTGAATTCATTGTCCCAGGAAGGGGAAACTTTATTGACACATTCCTGGGGTCAGATACATCACATGATCACACTGACAGAACCACAGGCACATAGACACAGGCAACAGAGCATGCACAATGTCGGCACCACTACAGTGTATATCCACCTTTCGCAGCAATGCAGGCTGCTATTCTCCCATGGAGACGATCGTAGAGATGCTGGATGTAGTCCTGTGGAACGGCTTGCCATGCCATTTCCACCTGGCGCCTCAGTTGGACCAGCGTTCGTGCTGGACGTGCAGACCGCGTGAGACGACGCTTCATCCAGTCCCAAACATGCTCAATGGGGGACAGATCCGGAGATCTTGCTGGCCAGGGTAGTTGACTTACACCTTCTAGAGCACGTTGGGTGGCACGGGATACATGCGGACGTGCATTGTCCTGTTGGAACAGCAAGTTCCCTTGCCGGTCTAGGAATGGTAGAACGATGGGTTCGATGACGGTTTGGATGTACCGTGCACTATTCAGTGTCCCCTCGACGATCAGCAGTGGTGTACGGCCAGTGTAGGAGATCGCTCCCCACACCATGATGCCGGGTGTTGGCCCTGTGTGCCTCGGTCGTATGCAGTCCTGATTGTGGCGCTCACCTGCACGGCGCCAAACACGCATACGACCATCATTGGCACCAAGGCAGAAGCGACTCTCATCGCTGAAGACGACACGTCTCCATTCGTCCCTCCATTCACGCCTGTCGCGACACCACTGGAGGCGGGCTGCACGATGTTGGGGCGTGAGCGGAAGACGGCCTAACGGTGTGCGGGACCGTAGCCCAGCTTCATGGAGACGGTTGCGAATGGTCCTCGCCGATACCCCAGGAGCAACAGTGTCCCTAATTTGCTGGGAAGTGGCGGTGCGGTCCCCTACGGCACTGCGTAGGATCCTACGGTCTTGGCGTGCATCCTTGCGTCGCTGCGGTCCGGTCCCAGGTCGACGGGCACGTGCACCTTCCGCCGACCACTGGCGACAACATCGATGTACTGTGGAGACCTCACGCCCCACGTGTTGAGCAATTCGGCGGTACGTCCACCCGGCCTCCCGCATGCCCACTATACGCCCTCGCTCAAAGTCCGTCAACTGCACATACGGTTCACGTCCACGCTGTCGCGGCATGCTACCAGTGTTAAAGACTGCGATGGAGCTCCGTATGCCACGGCAAACTGGCTGACACTGACGGCGGCGGTGCACAAATGCTGCGCAGCTAGCGCCATTCGACGGCCAACACCGCGGTTCCTGGTGTGTCCGCTGTGCCGTGCGTGTGATCATTGCTTGTACAGCCCTCTCGCAGTGTCCGGAGCAAGTATGGTGGGTCTGACACACCGGTGTCAATGTGTTCTTTTTTCCATTTCCAGGAGTGTATGTTAATCTATGAGAACTTCTGGTAAAAGCTGATGTGACAGAGAGACTGGCACATTTATCGGTAGGATATTGTTAACAGAAGTTCAAAAGTTTGGGAATAAGCGATCAAGAACGTACCGCTGTATAGGATGCTTAGATGATATATCAAAAAGATCTAGAATCGTAAGGTCAAATCCGACAATTAACCAGACATGAGGGACGTAGAAACCGAGATGGCTTAAATTCTGTGGGTGAAATTAGTAAAATATTGTTTTGGACATTAGATGAACAAGATGCCGCCAGTTTCAAATCAAAGATCATTGAAAATGAACAGAGGCAGTTGCTTAAGATGGTCAAAGATCAAGTAACACTCGTAAAAACAACTTTGACGAGTTTCACTCCTACAGTAGTTAGCCTTCCACGTAATGAGGAAGTGATTTTTTAAGACATGGAAAAGCTCCATAGGTAGATGAATGATTATGTCAATGGTGTCGATCAAAATATACAGCACTTTGCTGTGATCACTAGTGTTAATGAGCAGTTAATGCAGTTGGCATCGATTTAGATTTAGTTAGAAAGGAAAAATGAGATGCTAATTTTTCCTACAGTAAATGCTTAGAGCCGACCAATGTGGCCGAGCTGTTCTAGGCACTTCAATCCGGAGCCGTGGTGCTGCTACTGTCGCAGGTTCGAATCCTGCCTCGGGCATGGATGTGTGTGATGTCCTTGGGTTAGTTAGGATTAAGTAGTTCTATGTCTACGGAACTGATGACCTCATATGTTAAATCTCATAGTGCTTAGAGCCATTTGAAACATTTTTATATGCTTAGAAAGGAATATTGGAAACTCGTATAATCATCTAAATACAAATAGTTAGGTACTTGCAATTAATTCGGGGTGATATTAAGAACAAGAAGTTTGCAACTGCTCTCCAAGAACAGTTATTATATATAATTGCTGTTGATGCGTTTATGTCTGGCCATATACTAAGTTATGTACTAAATGTCCCATTGCTAGGAAACTAAATGTTTAATCTGTACAGAGTATTACCCCTTCCTTCTGAAGTTGATGGAAGTCAAGGTTTATCTGTTTATATACAGCCAGGGAAAGTTTATTTGTTATTTGATGCATCGAACTGGCAGTATCGAAATCTGAGTACCGAACTACTGTTGTGTAAAGAGACATACTACGTTTGCAAAATTTGTGAACAAATGTTTATTTTAATGCACATTCACATGCACACATGGTCACAGAACATGTGAAGCAGAGAAACAGTAAGGGAAATTCTCAAGGACTGTATTAATAAGGATGCAAAACTAAACGATAGTATTTGGACTTCATTGTGTCAGGACCAATGGTTATTCTTTATCAGAAAGAGGAAGGCTTGACAACTTAGTGTAATGTCAACAAGCCAACAGATCTACTGGTCAAAGGCACAGGGAAACTAACATTTTATGGAAAATGTAAAGGTCATGGAACACTGATGTTCATACAGTCCGGACAAATAATAAGAATCAGTGTGGCGAGTGAAGACAGTGTCAGCTTAAAACATGGACACTGATTTATGTATTATAAATAAGGGAAACAGGAGCATTGTGAATTACAGTTGGACATGCCGTTGTAGCACTAATACAACATTAAGACGACCTTAAAGTAGCAGATCATAAAATAACAGGAATAGAAGAGGAAACAGCATTCCAATAGCTGCGTAATTACTGAGAAATAGTTTGGTATAATTATTCCTTCTGTTCTTAGTTAGGATTTGCAATACTTAACATTACGTTTATGTGTTTGTGCAGGTACTGAAAATGTTCGAGAGATTGCTACAAATATATGTGGAAAGACATGGGTAATTATTGTTGTGGCAAAGTGCGTGTGAGAACGACCATAGTAAATACACGTGAAGGGTCGGAAATGCCACACATTCGTAGTAGATGACGTATACAGTCAAGCAGAGGAAATAGCGAAGAGCGTGACGAAGGCTCCCTTACCTTTGAACGCAACGAGGAAAGAGCCAAGTTACCTATGCCACTTACATGTAGAGATTAAAGATAATGCACGACACTGTAAAACTCCCTTACTACCTAACAAATCACTGTTCTGAATCACATAAGTTGAATGTCAACAAGAATTTTGTGAGATGGTGTGTTCTCTTTCAAATTTGTTACTGTAATGATGACACGCAATATATGGTATTGACATGTTTATGTGTAAGTGATCCAAAAGAAAACAAACAGATAAATATGGACGTGTTTATATAAAAAATAGAGAAATTTTTTTTCATTTTTGCTGTGTATTTGTATCTGTAATATAAGAAAAGGGAAACGTTAATTAGGCAGTGATCTTTGTATAATGCACACCTATAAGCCAAAACATTACGATCACTGCCCACCACGACGTTCGATGCTGTCTGGTGACGTCACGTGCACGTGACATGGTAACAAAAGTAAGTAAGTGTAGCAGACACGGATGGGAGATCACCCTAGCGATGATATGGACTGCCAACTGGGAATTCCGTTGAGATAAGCGACTTTCCGAAAGGGTAGATTATTATTATCCAGAGCCTGAGAACGACTATTTCGAAAACGGCGAAGCTGGTCGAATGTTCAAGTCCTACCGTCGTGATCATTTACGGTAAGAGGTAGAAGGTCAGTGAAACTGCCACTCGGCGCTAAATGGTTGGACGGCCATGACTTCACAGAACGTGCGGTCGGAGGCTTTTCTGCTCTGTAAAGTAGGATAAATAGTTATCTGTGGCACCTCTGCCTAAAGAGCCCAATTCTGGTGCACGGACAAGTGTTTCGGAGCACACCGTCCATGGTAAACTGTTGAACATGGAGCTCCGCAGAAGATCACCCTTGCGTGTTCACGTGTTGTCCCAACGACATCGTCAGTTACAGCTGTGGTGGGCACGGGACCATAGAGATTAGACTGTCAGTCAATGGAGACGTGATGGCTCTTCGAGTGAAACACAGTTTTGCTACTCTAGGTGGATGGTAGTCGCTACAAACGCCACCATCGAGCTCGAAACGGGCAGCGCGCCACGGGTGCAGGCTGGTGGGGGCAGTATTATGTTCTGCTAGACGTTCTCTCCTGCCTTTGCTAGCGACCTGTGGTAGTAATCAAAGACACGCTGACAGCTGTGAACCACCTGCATCGCTTCATGCGTGATGTCGTCCCCGATGCCCATGTCATCTTTCAGCAGTGTAGCTATCTGTGTCTCGGCGTCAAAACTGTTCTACAGTTGTTTGAGGAGCAATATAGTGAACTCACGTTGATGTTTCGGCGACAAAATTTGCCTGATCTAAATCTTATGGAACCCATCTGGGTCGCTAAACGGTGCCATCATCGCTTATTCAAATAACCGGCTTGCTATTTACGACAGTTACATGACCTGTGCGCAGATATACGAGGTGCATTCAAGTTCTAAGGCCTCCGACTTTTTTTCTCCGGACTGGAAAGAGATAGAAACATGCGCATTGTTTTAAAATGAGACCGCGTTCATCGTCAATACGTCCCAGAGATGGCAGCACCGTACGGCAGATGGAATTTTACCGCCAGTGGCGAGAATGAGAACTGTTTTAAATACTTAAAATGGCGACGTTTTCCTTACTTGAACAGCGTGCAATCATTCGTTTTCGGAATTTGCGTGGTGTGAAACCAATTGAAATTCATCGACAGTTGAAGGAGACATGTGGTGATGGAGTTATGGATGTATCGAAAGTGCGTTCGTGGGTGCGACAGTTTAATGAAGGCAGAGCAGTGTGTGACAACAAACCGAAACAACCTCGGGCTCGCACAAGCTGGTCTAACGACATGATCGAGAAAGTGGAGAGAATTGTTTTGGTGGATCGCCGAATGACTGTTGAACAGATCGCCTCCAGAGTTGGCATTTCTGTGGGTTCTGTGGATGACGACCTGAAAATGCGAAAAGTGTCATCCAGGTGGGTGCCACGAATGCTGACGGACGACCACATGGCTGCCCGTGTGGCATGTTGCCAAGCAATGTTGACGCGCAACGACAGCATAAATGGGACTTTCTCTTCGTCGGTTGTGACAGTGGATGAGACGTGGATGCCATTTTTCAATCCAGAAACAAAGCGCCAGTCAGCTCAATGGAAGCACACAGACTCACCGCCACCAAAAAAATTTCGGGTAACCGCCACTGCTGAAAAAATGATGGTGTCCATGTTCTGGGACAGCGAGGGCGTAATCCTTGCCCATTGCGTTCCAAAGGGCACTACGGTAACAGGTACATCCTACGAAAATGTTTTGAAGAACAAATTCCTTCCTGCACTGCAACAAAAACGTCCGGGAAGGGCTGCACGTGTGCTGTTTCACCAAGACAACGCACCCGCACGTCGAGCTAACGTTACACAACAGTTTCTTCGTGATAACAACTTTGAAGTGATTCCTCATGCTCCCTACTCACCTTACCTGGCTCCTAGTGACTTTTGGCTTTTTCCAACAAAGAAAGACACTCTCCGTGGCCGCACATGCACCAGCCGTGCTGCTATTGCCTCAGCGATTTTCCAGTGGTCAAAACAGACTCCTAAAGAAGCCTTCGCCGCTGCCATGGAATCATGGCGTCAGTGTTGTGAAAAATGTGTACGTCTGCAGGGCGATTAAGTCGAGAAGTAACGTCAGTTTCATCGATTTTGGGTGAGTAGTTAATCAGAAAAAAAATCGGAGGCCTTAGAACTTGAATGCACCTCGTATAATGCCATGTACCTCCACAAATCTGTCACGAACCGTTCCATCCTTGATACGCAGAATCACTTATGTACTTCGTTTCAAGAACGCACAGTCAAGCTGTTAAGCAGATGGTCATTATGTTTTGGTAAATCAGTGAATGTATTCATGAAAAATTAACCAATGTTTTACGATGATGCTTCTATGCGTATGTATCTCTGTGTATGTAAGTGCAGTGAATAACGAATAATGAAACAGTGTTTTATGTAGAGGTTTACATTGTGAGCGTGTGGGTGCTATTCTGTCATTCTGCGCAACGGATTAATCTGACAAGGGGAGGCCGCCAATTGTGAAATTCAGATTCGATTCATACGGCGCATAATAAAAGCTCATGGCCAGAGGTGTACTGTGACAAAGCACCAAGATGCACTTCTCAGCCGTCGTGGCGCAGCGGTAAGCACTCGGGTTTGTAATCCGAAGGTCACTGGATCGAATCTCGCGCCATGCAATTTTTTTTATTATTAGTTTTTTGTAATTCAAATATATATATATATATATATATATATATATAAACTATTAATGAATTGCTTATGCATGTTGGTGAAGGCGGATCGCTCTCCAATTGTACCGCCTCCATTTTTCCGTTTTTTTTGACAGGGTGTACCAAAGCTCTCCCGTCCGCACTGATTTTCGACGATGTTATAAGTTGCGCTAGGGAGCGCATCTACCTTCTTTCGAAGTTAGCAGGCAACTACGCTGTTATGCGGCGGCTCGTTTCGGCCCATTCAACATCTGTCCTTCAAGTTTAACGAGCGAGTAACGGAGTTTATATTTCATACCAGCCGCAGCAAATTTGTGTTCGTGGGGTCTCGATTCCAATTCGAACGTTTGACTTACGCTATATGTATTCGTTTCGCAATACCGTTTCTGCGTCTTCCGTTAACTATACGTGGTTAACATTATGAAGACAATTAATAACATTTGTGAAATACAACTTTGTTTGCGGAAAACATAATGATGTTCGAAGTCGCCAGTTATTCGACGACAAACGACTTTCAACAACTTATTATATGCATAATTGTTGCAACTGATTTCCGGGAATTATATATATATATATATTTGAATTACAAAAAACAAATACTAAAGAAAAGGGTTGCACTGCGCGAGATACGATCCGGCGACCTTCAGATTACGAACCCGAGCGCTTACCGCTGCACCACGACGCTGTAGAAAATTATTAATCGTAGAGAGTATTTCACCGCAACGGTTTCTTTTAACTATCGATTTTCTCGACAACGGCTGAGAAGTGCATCTTGGTGCTTTGCCACACTACACCTCTGGCCATGAGCTTTTATTATGCGCAGTATGAATCGAATCTGAATTTCACAATTGGCAGCCTCCCCTTGTGAGATGTACCCTTCACCCTGTGGCTCCTGCAAGATGCAATTTCCACCACCTCAGTACTAGAGAAGTCAGGCAGACGCTCATAACGTTCTAAAGAGAAATGCCTAAAAAGCTTTCAGCGATAAATATCTTCTGGAGTCGTCTGCAGTAAGGAAATGACACAAAAATTCACAAAATATCTTATGTAACTAGTGGGATACTTGGGTAGTGGACTAGTGCTAGTTAGTGTAAGAAAAACATGAAACTAACGAAAATTATTATTTATTCTGGAAAAATTTTGAGAAATCCCAATGGCACTTTTAGTTATGAACTGAACAAGTTATTTCCGGGTTCTTTTCGGAATGTGAAGTTACCTCTTAAGGATAGGATTCGGTACTAAAATTTCTATACAAAGTTTAAGATTGTTATTGACTTGGCAGAATGGCTGAGATCCGAACCTACTCAACTTGAATAATTATCCATTAGAATGTTGCTAGGTACAGTCAAGGCTGTCGTGTGTGAAATGCACTGAAGTGTACTGTTGTGGAGGAAATATGGGGCTTGCAAGAGCTGTAGCACACAATACCGTAAGCTGCGATGACTGCTGTCTGCACTGCTTGCTGCTGACAAATGAGATCACTCTCGTTCTATCTGGATTGACCTTCGCCAATCCAACTCTCCCTACACCTTGATGTAGTCAAGGGCTCATATATGCCCCTGGTCTAACTATGGCATGGTACACCGGTCAGATAACCAGTCCACCGCGATGCCACTCAAAAATTCGCTTGCAGGCGTTCAACTACAAATCTGTTACTTCACACCACACAATACGTGTGGCGGCCAACACAGTGAACAATGCTTAATCGCAAGAACTCAATATAAAGTCGCACTCCGATTCACTCTCGACAGAGGTGATCTCCCAGTGAAGTACTGAGGAGAGACTTGTTCCTCGCTCTTTGAGTACACGTGCGAGTGCACACACTCTCGTTATGTGTTCTCGCTCCAAGAGCGACAGCGGAACGGCCCCTCTCCACACCAGACGTGAAGGGGTATATCTTTCGGTCTCTTCCATTATTCCTTCAGCTGAAGGCGTCAGGAATATCGTCTGCCAATCCGCATTGCTCTTCTAAAACGGGAGAATGATGTTTCGTTTAAGGTGACCAATCTGGAAATCTGTGGCATCGGCGTTTGGCGTTTACTGTCTCCCCGTGACAACCTCTGAAACTGCATGCTATGTTTGTAAAGAATGCATACGCTGGGTGCTCCCACACAATGTAGCGGAATTTGCTTTTAAGCCAAACACGGGGTCATTCTGCCTTTCGCTCAGGCGAACGCTGTCTGCTCTACAGGTGGTCTCCGGCCGACGTAGATAGAGACCGGACTCCCGGCGTACGGTTTGCCTCTCTCGAACTAAAATCCCCTGCAACCGTCGTGTCTTGAATGTGTGTGTGTGTGGCAGCCTCAAGTATTACAATCTCGGTGTGCGCTTGCGATTTACTAGTTATTTGCATATCGTTTACATGAATTCATACAACATTGGCTTTATCTTACCGAGTTTGGGTTCGAATGATGCGCCTTAATGTGCGGAATATGATTGTGAGGGCAGAATATTTAAGCAATGAAGGTCAGGAGACCACGACGTCTTACAACATTTGTGGAAAAGTGAAGTGAAACACGAACTCCACAAAATGGAAAATGGAAACAGAACTAGAGTCATCAGTCAAGAATGGCTATAATGTCTTTTCTAGAGATGGGGGAAATATAGTACATTGGGGTCAATCCATGTCAATTCAATGCAGTAAAGTAATATTTTCAACCTGAAAATCTCACATTTCTTTCATATTTGGTGCATTCAATGACCCAGAGAAGAGATGTAAAAATACCAATTTGCAGCTGTGTGTTACAACTGTGAAGTAAGTTATAGGTCTGTAAAGTTTGGAATTAGTGCGAAATTTACATGTGGCTGTCACAACATAAATGACTGTAATTCTGGTTCTAATTCAGTTACAGCAATGAAAATGGTACCATTGTAAAGCTAAGGATATTACATTGATATGCTACATGGCCAAGTTTCTGAGAATTTTCATACAAAAGGTCACTGACTTTGACATTTGACCTCGAATATGTCAAAACACCTCGTTTTCAATTTGTTTGAAAAAAATATGTTTAATTGCTCCAGTATGTTATTATAAATTTAGTATAAATCCTGATGGCACACCAAAGGCATCATGCAAAAAAAATATTTTGTCAGCATCGATACACTACCGAAATGAAGAAGGTAACACACATATATGAAACACAAATTATGAAAAAGTACAATCCATGAGTAATATTGTGCAGAAAAATGGTTTACATTATTATAGTGGTATTATGAATTATTTACATTACATTATATTATTTACATTACAGTTATAACGAAAAGGCAATGAAAAGTTATTAGATCTCTACTCACAATTCTCCAACTAAATTGTTAATGTTCGCCACATCTGATGCAGGGGGATTGTATGTCATTCCAGTTGGTGTCACTAGATCCACTCTGGAGATAATGTCACATTTTCTTATTACAAAAGTGTCTGGTTTTGGCAGGAAACACAAATGACTGAGAAGGTCCATGTGGATGCAAGAAGTTGACCTTTACTTCATCTGTTTCTTCATGTTTGTAAGACATATGCAACCCCCCAATGACTGTCATACATACAGGCAGCAAATCCATGTATATTTGTTAACAGAGTTTCATTCATCATAGCAATCACTGACTCTTGTCTACTCACTAAAGAAGCAGAATATGTCTTTGTCTTTACTACATCTTTGTTAACAGGTATTACACAATGAATCTTACAGGTAACTGGAAACGTCCTCGTATTTTTGAAGCGTTGTTTCAGCTTGGCCCTATCTTCATCATGATGGGAAACCGATGTATAATGAAAGTCACGTGAAGGAATATTTTCCTTGCACCACTCAAACAACTGTAGTTATGTCAAAATATGATTTTCGTAAGGTCGCTTGCGGCTGGCAAGTCTTGCTAATCTCTCTACAGTCCCTGCTACCCCATCACAAGATCCTTTACCATGCGCTGTAGCAAAAAATGCCATTCTGCTGTAACATCAAAATCTTCTTGTGGTAGAACATTCATAAAGTTCTTTCGCTTTTTGTGTTAGGCGGAGCATCCACCCAAAAATTAATAAATATGTTTTGGATTTGAAAACTTACATTTTAAGAAATTAATGAAATTTGTCGGGAAAGAATAAACACACACTGTATCATGCTGAAGGCAGTCAGATATTTACACGTATGACATATGTCGTATTTCATTAGTGCTTGAGTCTCTGTAGTAAGCTACAAATGGGTGAATTGTAGCCTGTGAATTATTCCAGTGGAATGGTGAAGGAGTAATTTTCTGCAAAGTCAAAAAGAACAAGAAACTCATTTACCTTGAGACCTTCTTTAGTGATTTTACAGGAATGTGTCTGCTTCTGGGGGATAAATGAGTGCAGTAGGAGCTGTTGTTAACCTCGATGCAAACACCTGAATGAAATCTTCTGTTGACTTTGTTATAGAACTACCCCGCCTGTCGTTAACCAACACTTATATGCAATTTTGTCAATGCAGTTTGCAGTGTTACGTGGCTTTATGCTTAATTACAGACTTACTATTTTACCAGTTGATTTGTTTTCACCACGTAACGCCCGCTGTTTACGTCCTTTTTCACTGCTGAGCGATGTATCACTTTTCGTTCTGACGCCGCAACTCTTCCTTTCCTATATCTTTACTACTTTTTACCTATATAAATGATGAAAAATTGGTTTTGCTGTTTAACAACTTTTTAATAACCGTGGAAGTATTACAGGCATCGGGTCCCACGTAATGTGTCACCCGCCTATACGTTTTACATGAACCTTTCAAGACTTGATCGATCTGTTTACAAAGAGAAAGCAGAATATCTCTTCCTTTGACGTTGTCCAACAACGACCTAGGAAGCTCGACGCCCTCGCGGCCCAGGCTCTTCCATGGCTCGCGGTAGTTTGCAGCATTCGTTTTATTTCTTGCCCACTTGCCGCTATGTCGAACTTTCGTGGTGATCGTTGGGCAACGTCTTCCACGTTATCTGCAACATAAATAAACTTTCTTCCCATAGTATTTCTGAAAACCCAAAAACAAACTTAAAGAACATAATAATAATAATAATAACCTTACAGTTATTCGTATAAGTCTTGGTCGATTTAATGAGGGGTGGGACAGGCCTAAGCCTTGTGACACAACAAGTTCTTACCAAACCGACCATACACATAATCAGTTAGTCTTGTCACACCTGGACAACAGGGACATGAACCTAAGAAACATGCTAGTAGTGTAGCATTGCATGTAACAAATGCAATTATATGATAGTAATGTGTCTTCTTCACTCTTTGTTTGTGCTTTAAGTTTACAACCTTCAATCATTAACTAGAAATTCTGGTGCAAGACAGAAACACACAAACAGCATGGGTTCCACTGGCATTTGCAAGAACACAGTGCAGCGTTGGCGAGTAGATGCTGCTCCGTATTGAGTATTGCTGAGATCTGCTGCGTCTGGAACTGAAACATCTGCATTAGCTGAAATGTATACAACGCTTGCGGATGTGGCGCCTGAGCAGGGGGCGGGACAGGTGGGGTTGGCACGCTGAAAGTGACAAATGCAAAAAACAGGTAAGGCAAGAATGTAAAATGAGGATAAGCAAAGAAAACTTCTGCAACACCCACCTGAAAACACTGATTAGCAAAAAGGACAAGAAACTGTTACAGCGATAAGCGCTCCTGCAAAGTAAAGACAAGAGAAAATTAAGGAGCAGGCAAAAAAACAGTCCGTGGCCGTCGGTCACTGGGTGCGGAGGATACTCATCACCAAATGTGGGCACCTGCCTACTCGTCGAGTGTAGAGTGTCTAAGGCATGTTGCGTTCTCAGAATGCTATACAACAGTTCCAGCAAATAACACTAGTAGTTTTACAACAATAAAGCCGACTGACAATACTCAACTTTGAAATAATAATGGAGGGCGAGATGCAGCATAAACGCGAGTCCATTGCTATATATAATGCTCATGCAAGTTTATTGTATCATTATATGATAGCGGAACAAACACTGGTAGCAGTTACTTCTGTAAAATATCTAGGAGTATGCGTGCGGAACGATTTGAAGTGGAATGATCATATAAAATTAATTGTTGGTAAGGCGGGTACCAGGTTGAGACTCATTGGGAGAGTCCTTAGAAAATGTAGTCCATCAACAAAGGAGGTGGCTTAAAAAACAATCGTTCGACCTATACTTGAGTATTGCTCATCAGTGTGGGATCCGTACCAGATCGGGTTGACGGAGGAGATAGAGAAGATCCAAAGAAGAGCGGCGCGTTTCGTCACAGGCTTCTTTGGTAACCGTGATAGCGTTGCGGAGATGTTTAACAAACTCAAGTGGCAGACTCTGCAAGAGAGGCGCTCTGCATCGCGGTGTAGCTTGCTGTCCACGTTTCGAGAGGGTGTGTTTCTGGATGAGGTATCGAATATATTGCTTTCCCCTACTTATACCTCCCGAGGAGATCACGAATGTAAAATTAGAGGGATTAGAGCGCGCACGGAGGCTTTCAGACAGTCGTTCTTCTTTGCGAACCATACGCGACTGGAACAGGAAAGGGAGGTAATGAGTGGCACGTAAAGTGCCCTCCGCCACACACCGTTGGGTGGCTTGCGGAGTATAAATGTAGATGTAGACAAAGTTTGTGGACATAACTGCTGTCATAGCACTCTCTGCTAGGGCGTGGTAATAACTCTGCGAACACTATCCACTATCCGGCTAAGGCTGGCAGGAGCGGCGCCTATATCCACTTCGGCCAGATGCCGCCCAATCATGGTGACGTCCCGGTCAGCGCGCTATTGGCCGACGTCGTTTCACGGCCTTCTCTTCTGTGGCGTTCCTCATCTTCTGGCGCTTGTGGTTACTCCAGAACATAACGGATTTCGTGCAGGTGTGTAGGCATATCAGAGATTTACGATGGTATTTTCATTCTGAATATACAGTGCAAACACGCTACATTTCCTGAACTCTGTGAGGTAGTTTTGTAACTAAATGCTTCGAGTTTGGCAGAAATATTTAACTGCTAAGACCCGTGTAGCTGTTAGTGTATCGTCTTACACTAAATAATGACACAACCTACTTAAACTCATATTCTCCTCACTGCGCCTCCGCCAAAATTCCCGCATGCTGTCTCTCTGCCGCACGCTTGTAGCTGGCTTGCGTGTCACCCAAAAAGAGACCCTTCTCATGGGCTCGGAGCTCATTCGTCTCTTAGAGTTCTTTTATTTTTTTTCTCGTTCCTGACTGGTTTGACATGTGATGTGGCCCACCTCGTATTCTGCACACATGCCAACCTCATCATCTGAACGTAGCACTTCCATCCAAAGTCCGCAGTTATATGTTGGATTTATGTACTCCAATCTCTGTGTTCCCCTCCCAGTTTTATTCTCTGCAGTTCCCTCTATATCCCTGATCTCTTATTATGCGTCTTATCATCCTGCCCCTCCTTGTTGTCGGTGTTTTCACATGTTGCTCTCCTCGCCGATTTTGCTGACAACCTCTTCATTTGTTACCCCATCTGTCTACCTACTTTCCAAGATCCCTCTACATCACCTCGTATCTTCTTTTGCAGCTTTTCCCACAGCTCATGATTCACTTACGTAAATGCTGTGCCCCAAACGTACACCCTAAGAAATTTATTTCTCAAATTAAGGCCGCTGTTTGACACTAGCAGATATCCATTGGCCAGGAATGCCTGTCTGTGGTAATCTGCTCCTTACGCCCCCTTCTTCATCTACATCTACATCAACTTGATTACTCTGCTATTCACAATGAAGTCCCTGGCAGACGGTTCAATGAACCACCTTCAAGCTGTCTCTCTAATGCCGGCCGGAGTGGCCGAGCGGTTCTAGGCGCTACAGTCTGGAACCGCGCGACGGCTACAGTCGCAGGTTCGAATCCTGCCTCGGGCATGGATGTGTGTGATGTCCTTAGGTTAGTTAGGTTTAAGTACTAAGTTCTAGGGGACTGATGACCTCGGCAGTTAAGTCCCATAGTGCTCAGAGCCATTTGAACCTTTTTTTGTCTCTCTAATGTTCCACTCTCGAACGGCGCGCGGTAAAAACGAGCACTTAAACTTTTCTGTGCTAGCCCTGATTTCTCATATTTTATCTTGATGATCATGTCTCCCTATGTAGGTGGGTGCATAAAGAATGTTTTCGCAATCGGAGGAGAAAACTGGTGATTAAAATTTCGTGAGAAGATCCCGTCGCAACGAAAAACGCCTTTGTTCTTTTGACCGCCACTCCAACTCACGTATCATGTCTGTGGCACTATCTCCCCTATTTCTCGATAATACAAAACGAGCTGCCCTTCTTTGTACTTTTTCGATTTCATCCGTCCGTCCCACCTGATGCGGATCCCACACCGCACAGCAATACTCCCGAATATGGGGGACAATAGTGGTGTAAGCAGTCTCTTTGGCAGACCTGTTGTACCTTGTAAGTGTTCTGCCAATGAATCGCAGTCTTTGGTTTGCTCTACCCACGACATTATCTATGTCATCATTCCAATTTTGGTTATTTATATTTGTAACTCCTACGTATTTAGTTGAATTTACAGCCTTCAGATTTGTGTATCTTATCGCGTAATCGAAATTTAGCGGATTTCTTTTAGTACTCATGTGAATAACTTCATACTTTTCTATATTCAGTGCCAATTGTCACTTCTCGCACCATACAGATATCTTATCCAAATCATTTTGAAATTCTTTTTGCTTACCTGATTACTTTGCAAGACGGTAACTAACAGCATCATTTGCCAACAATCTAAGACGGTTACTCACATTGTCACCAATGTCGTTAATATAGATCAAGAACAATAGAGGGCCTATAACGCTTCCTTGGGGAATGCCGGATATTACCTCTGTTTTACTCGATGACTTTCCGTGTATTACTACGAACTGTGACCTTCCTGACACGAAATCAAGAATCCAGCCGCACAACTGAGGTGATAGTCCACAGACACGCAGTTTGGTTAGAAGACGCTTGTGAGGAACGGTGTCGAAAGCCTTCTGGAGATCTAAAAATATGGAATCAATTTGACATCCCCTGTCGATAGCACTCATTACTTCATGAGTATAAAGAGCTAGTTGTGTTTCGCAAGAACTATATTTTCTGAATCCGTGCTTACTGTTTGTAAATAACCGTTTTCTTAGAGGTACATCATAGTGTTCGAACACAGTATATGCTCTACGACTCTATTGGAAATCTACGTTAGTGTTATGGGCCTGTAATTCAGCTGATTACTCCTACTTCCTTTTTTGGGAATTGGTGTGACTCAAAAGGCTAGAACTTAGAACTACTTAAACCTAACTAACCTAAGGACATAACACACATCCATGCCCGAGGCAGGATTCGAACCTGCGACCGTAGCAGGCGCGCGGTTCCGGACTGAAGTGCCTAGAACCCCTCGGCCACCGCGGGCGGCTGGAATTGGTGTGACTTGAGCAATTTTCTAGTCTTAAGGTACGGATCTTTCTGTGAGCGAGCGGTTGTAAATAACTGCTAAATATGGAGCTATTGTATCAGCATTCTCTGGAAGGAACCTGACTGGTATATAATGTGGAACGGAGGCCTAGCCTTTGTTACACCGAGGATATCTACTTCTATGTTTCTCATCTTGACAGTTGTTCTTGATTGGAATTCAGGAATATTTACTCCGTTTTCTATGGTGAAGGAGCTTCCAAAAACCGTGTTTATTAATTCTGCTTTAGTGGCACTGTCATCAGCTACTTCACCGTTGTTATCGCGCAGTGAAGGTATTGATTGCGTATTGCCACCGGTGTGCTTTATGTATGACCAGAATCTCTTTGTGTTTTCTGCCAGATTTCGAGACAGAGTTTCGTTGTGGAAATTATTAAAGGAATCTCGCATTGAAGTACGTGATATGTTTCGAACGTCCGCAAAGCTTTGCCAATCTTTGGGGTTTTGCGTTGTTTTAAATTTGGCATGCTTTTTTCGTTGCCTCTGCAACAGCGACCTGACCAGTTTTATGTACCATAGGGGATCAGTACCACCACTTATTAATTTATGTGGTATATATCTCCCAATTGCCGTCGATACTGTCTCTTTGAAATCATTCCACATCTGTTCTATGCTTACATGATCAGATCGGAGGGAGTGAAGACTGTCTCTTAAAAAGGTGTTAAGAGCATTTTTATCAGATTTTTAAGTAGATATAATTTCGTTCCTTTTTGGTGGGTGTAGGTGTTAAGGTATGCTACCTAGCAGTAATTTCCTTGTGATCTCTAATCCCTTTGTTCGTCACTATACTCCCTATTTGTCCAGAATTATTTGTTGCTGAGAGGTCAAGCATACTTTCGCAACCATTTACGTTTCGAGTGGACTCATGAACTAATTGTTCTAAATTATTTTCTGAGAAAGCATTCAGTACAATTTCGGATGACGTTTTATGCCTGCCGCCGTATAATTTTTCCGGCTTGTCGAGGATAGATAGAAGTCATCACCGACTAGAATTGTATGATTGGGGTACCTATCTGCAATAATCAAGTTTTCTTTGAAATGTTCAGCAACTTTATCTTCTGCGTTTGGGGGGGGGGGGGAGAGGGGGGGCGGTAAAACGATCGAATTAATAGTTTAGTCCGATTGTCAAGTAGAACCTCTACCCATACTATTTCGCAGGAACTATCTACACCAATTTCACTATATGGTAAACTACTTCTCACAGCAATAAATACTCCACCACCAACCATGTTTAAATTGTCCTTTCTGAACACTGTTAGACTGTTTGAAAAAATTTTGGCTGAACTTATTTCCGGGTTTAGACAGCTTTCTGTGCTTATAACTACTTGAGCTTCAGTGCTTTCTGTTAGGGCTTGGATCTCTGGTTCTTTCCCAACACAGCTACGACAATTTACAACTACAATACCGATCGTTTCTACAACTACCTTAATGCGTTTTACCTGCCCTCTTCGTCTGTCATGTGTTATTTTTCTTTCAGTTTAAAAGTATTCCTTCACATGATCTACTTAGTTGTCATCAATTATCATGGTAAGGCTCTCATCTCATTTCTGTTACAACTAATTATTTTCTTTCTTCTCAAGTTTACTCTGTCATTTCACCCTAAATTTTAATCCCATGCTTTAGCTTCCTTTTCTTACATTTTCTTCATTTCTTCCTCGGTGTATAGCGTGGACAGTAAGGGTGAAATAGTGCATCACTGCCTTACACTCTTTCTGACCCGAGCACTTCTCTCTGGGTCTTCCAATATCGTTGTTCCCTCTTAGTACTTATACATATTGTATATTACTGACCTTTCCCATTTTGCTCAGAATTTCGATAATCTTGGACCATTTTATCCTGTCGAATGCTTTTCCTAGGTTGACAAACCCTACGAGCGTGTCTAGATTTTTCTCCAGTCTTCCTTCCACTATCAAGCGCAAACTAATGGTCGTCTTAACAGATTCTCAATTTTTTTTCGATAATTCTGTATTATTCTTGTCAGAAACATGGATGTTGAGCTGTTAACCTGATTGTATGATAGTACTCGCACTTACCTTCCCTTGCTCGGTTCGGGATGGTGTGGGTGATATTTTTCAGGAAGTCTGATGGCGCGTGTGCAGATTATTTTCTCAAACTAACTTGAATATTTGCCGTTTTGTCTTTTCCCTCAATGATTTCAGAAATTCCGAAAGAAAGTTATTCATGCCTTCCCTCTTACTTAATCACAATTCTTCCAAAGATCAGTTCAACTCTGACTCTGATAGTGAATCTTCTGTGAATTTCACATCGGCTCCCATTTAGTCTTTTATTGCGACATTAGACTGTTTCTCACCCTCGTAGAGACTTTCGATGTACTCTTTCCACCTGTCTGCTCTATCTTCTTTCATCTTGATGTTGATTCTTTTACTTACAATTATACCAAAGATTGTTTTGACTTTTCTACGTGCTGAATAGCCCTTCGACGACTATTTCTTATTCGATTTTTTCTGTAGATATTTCGCGTTGCCTTTCCTTCAGCTCCTGTTTATTTCATTCATAATTGGCTTATATTGTTGTGTCCTCATCTTTTCCTGAATATTTTTGTGCTTCCTTTCTTCAACGATTAATAGACGTATTTGTTCTGTCGCACACATTTGTCTGTGGTTTTCCATATTAGAGAGAAGCATTCCTCTTTACCTAACCGGATATTAGAAACGTTATTTATTATCGCGTTATCTACAGCCGTAAAGATCTTCAAACGCATCTCATCATTCCTTAATAGTATAGTATCCCATTTCTTTCCTCACAGATTGCTCCAGAAAGTTATCTTAAACTTCAACCTGCTCTCCTTCGCTGCTGTATTGTGGTTTGAGTCTATGTATGCTCTTGGGCACGCATTACAGAGTAAAACTTGATTTCGGAACCTCTGACCGTTATATAATCTAGATGAAATCCTGTTTCTGCTGGCCTTTTCAAGTGTAACTCCTATTCTTGTGACTTTTGATCAATGTATTCACAACTAGTAGCTGAAGTTTACTGCAGAACTCAATTAGTATATCTCCTCTCTCAATCCTGCTACAGTGCCCATATTCTCCTGCAACTCTGTTCTCTATTCACTCCCCTACTACAGTGTTCCAATCATCTATCATTATTAGATGTTAACTTCCCGTTGTATATTAAAACAGGCATTCAATACGCTCATACATTTTCTCTATCTCCTCATCTTCTGCTTGCGGCTCCTGTATGTATACCCGAACAACTCTTGTTCACGAGGGTTTAGTGTCAATTGAAACGAGAATAATCCCATCGCTGAACTGTTCATTGCCACTTACTCTGTGCTCTACCTTCCCATCATAAGGAAACCTACTTCCGTGGCAACATTTGCGCTGATGTAGATATTACCTTGTATTAGAAGATATCGTTATCTTTCTTCCATTTTATGTCACTGATCTTCACCATATTTATACGGAGCCTTAGAATTTCCCCTTACCACTTTCTGACTTTCCACACACCGACTCGTAGAATTTTACCCGTTCGTTGTCTGTTCCATTTTTTCCCCATGACCACTTCACGCTTGGCAGTCCGCTCCCGGTGATCCGGGTGGGAGACTAATCTTGAATCTTTAGCTTATGGAATGAGCATCATGACACTTTTCCAAGTGCAGGCCACATGTCCTATGGATATCTTTATATATCTTTAATACAGTGGTTTCTATTGCGTTTCGCAGCTTCGTGCAATTTATCACTGCTGATTCTAATGCAACACACTGACAAGGAGTTTGACAGGGAGTTATTGAAGTACTCAAATGTCAAACTGAGGACGTGAGAAAGACGATAAATTTCTTAGGCGCTTGCATCAGGCGAGAACGGAATGAATGAGAACACATATTGTGCGTTGTTTTATTGAAGAGGAAAAGCGCAATAAACTTCTTGAAAGTAAAGGAGTGGAAATATATATCTATTACGTTGATTGAAATTAAAGATGTACGAAAGACATTATCATTACGTTGTTTACGTTCATAGCAGCTGGAATTACATGGCTAAGGTGACATTGTTATATTAGAGATATTAGATGTAAGTATAAATGGTTTACCCGGGATCACGCTGTCTGCTCTCTAACGAACTGTACAACAGATTCCATCAAGTACCCTATGTGACAGGTCGTATGTATCCTTCACATTTCACCATATTTTATGGACATTATATTCCTTTTAAAGTGGTTGGACATATTAAGGAAACACCGTGAAAAATGCATTCTTGAACATAAATGCAGACGCTAGTCAAGTCTGCAGGCTGAAGTGCTTATTTGACTATGAGCGGCCCCCGTGCAATGTCATCAGTATGTTGTGTCAGTCCCGTTCAGAAGAGTGTTCTGTGTAGATTATGTCGAACGTGGGCTAATTGTTGGAGCTCGTGTAGTGGGTGCTTGCATAACCAAGACAGCCGATGGTATTTGAAGAGGTGCCGTATCGAAGATCCGTACCACGTAAGCGACAGAGGAGAAGCACATGCGCGAAGTCATAACGCAAAGGAAGGTGTGTGTCGAATGTTCGTGACAGACGGCTATTGAAGTGGGCGACACCTGAAAAAATCCATTGCCGAGTGGAATGTCACGCTCATGTAACCTGTCAGTACCGAAACGATGCGAAGGGAGGTTCGTTAACTGGGAACTGTAGGGCGAACTAGAAATCCAGAACACCCATCAGTAATGCAAATGTTTGAAAAGGACAAGTGACACCATGCCACAGAACCTAAGCTATGGAGTAATGGACGTAAGTCATTTGGTCAGATGAGTTTTGTTTCCCACCTTTTCCCACCTCTGGCAGAGTATACGTCTCGACATGGCAGAGGATATGTGATGATTTTGGCAGCTATATCGTGGTGTTCCAAGGGCCCCAATGTTATTCTGCAAGGTAGCATTAATACTTTACTGTGCAAGGTCACATTAGGGCCAAGGATTATGTGACGATTTTGCTGATCAGGTCCATGCTATGGTACAGTTTTTTTCCCCAACGGTGATGCTGTGTTCCAAGATTATAGGTCGCCTCTTAACCAGCTCGCATCGTTCAGAACTAGTTTTGTGAGCACGTAAATGAACTGTCGTATCTCCGCAGTCCACAACAGACACCAACTCTAAATATCATTGGGTCTTTGATGTCTGTTTTGGAGAGAAAGTTGTGTGATCGCCATACACCCCCATCATCGTTATCTGTACTTGGCACTATTTTGCTGGAAGAATGTTATAAGATCCCCTTAAAATCATGCAGGACCTGTATTTAATCGTTCCGTCACGACTGGGGGGTGTTTCGAATGCCAACGGTTTTCCTACGTCGCATTAGGCATCTGTACAGCAACTGTATGTACCTGTACGTAATGTAATAAAATCCGTGATGTGCTTCGCATATGTTACTGCAGATGTCAGAAACCACAGCAGTTACTGAAATGTGGAACTACCTTAAACGTAAATGTCTGCATTTGTTAATAAGTAGATAAAAGCTAGCCTCACTTCAGGATACACTGGTTGTCGGTAATTAGCGCTTTGTTTTAAATTTCAGCTTCAGTTGTTTGAGAAGCCACAGAGAAGCTTCAATCGATATATGTGAAAAGGCTTTGGAAAAGTGCTGAAAAAAGCTACAATTCAGTGTTATATGTACTGTCTCCACGCATTCGCACTTCTGCACAAATTCAGAAACGTAATTTATTCTTATCCTACGTTATTCGGCTTACTTCGTCAAAAACAGTGGACTTGTCGTCCCAAATAATCTTGAATGTCAAATTTTTGCATCGTGGTTTCAATTATGTAGTGCAGCATGCCGTATGCCGATAATTAGCGGAAACAAACAATAATGCAGCGTTCGTAGGCTAGGCAATGCTTCTTTTTCTGTTCCACGTAGCGTAAGAGCTTGTTCATAAACCGAAGTGAATGGGAGTGAACACTGTTGAATTGTCTGCGAATCTTCGTTAGCCTCTGTTCACTTTCATGGTTTGAAACAGAGCTTTATGGATCCCCTGTCTTTCTTGGCACCTTAAGGAGACTTTTACAAGTTACAATTCGAAAGCCTTCCTCAACACTTTTGTCGAATTCTTCATTAGTCTTGTACCGACACTGAGCCACGTGAAACTTGTATGTACCCTATAAATAATCCCCTTACGTCCGATCTGCGATACTAATCATATTTTCAACATGTCCGCATTAGAAATTTCTACATGTACGCTTCAAAAAAATATGGTGCGAATCGATATTGTAACGACAACATGAGACATGTTCCCTTCCAGCTCTTGTACCAGTTACGGATTTTAGGCCAGATAACCACTTTCTATCTGTGTGAACTGCTGTATGTCGCACATTCATATCGAAATAATTTTCTTGAGAGAGACGCGGCATTTCGCAGTTGTGCCAACCAAGCACGGTAGTCTGCAAGTCACTGCTCCATGTTGCTGTAAGCTAATTAATTCAGAAACACCTGCCTAATTCTTTCATATTCTAATCTTTTTTAATGTGGCCATGCATTGTAACAGGGATCGAAAGTTGGCTGCAGACAGATCTCACTAGCTATGAAATTGTAAACCCCAGCTGCATTGTATATCGCAACTATAGATTGAATGCTGTTAACGAAAGCGTGTTTATAGCAATAAAAATACGATAATATCTGGTAAGATTAGTACACATTCAAATGCGAAATGCTTTGACATAAGGTGGGTGAAACATGGTCATCAGATGCTTTTATAGTCTCCCTATCTCAGCGGCAGCAGTGGCAGAACATCTCAGAAGAAACTTTGAAAATAATTTGCATACATTTCCTGCTCTTGATATAATTTTACGTAGAGATTTTAACTTACCAGCTATACACCGGGAGACTAAGGTGAGCAGGCTGGGTAGCGGAGACAGAGAATCGACAGAAATTTTTCTGAGTGCTTTAATTGATTATTACCTTGAGCAGTTAAAATGAGAACCGACTCGTAAACGTAATCTGCAGGTGACAAGCATATACGAACTTTCCGAATCAGTTAGTCAAGAACAGGGAATCAATGGCCATAAGGACGTTACCCCAATACTGAATACGCCTATAAATAAAGACACAAAGAATGGCAGAAAAATCTTTCTGTTTAGCAAGAATGACAATCGACAGATTTCAGGCCAATATGAAAATCTCATCTCCAGCACTGACAATTTTGAGTACCAATGGACACAGTTTAAAAGCATCATAGAATATGCTTTAGATAGGTACCTGCCGAGCAGAATTGTGGGGGATGGATTTGTTTTTACTTTCAAATTTGTTTTTAAATTCAAATTGATTGAGTACATCTAACATCGCTCCTCCTTACGCTCATCTTGGCTTTGTTTAGTGGTCGCTGTGAGGCATTGGCTACGTTTAAATTTGCAGTGAAGCTCCCTTTGCTTTTGTAGCAGCTTTCAAAAACGATTGTCTTCACTGCAAATTTAAACTTAGTCAGTGCCTCACAAACTAAACAAAAATCAAAATGAGCGTCAAGAGGACAGAAGCCGCTCAACAGTGGAAAAGCCACTGGGTGTGACGGAGTACCAGTTCCGTTCTACACAGACGATGTAACAAGACTGCCCCTCTTCTAGCACCAGCATACCAAAGGTCGGTAGAGGAGCAAAGCGTCCCTAACGATTGGAAAATTCGGACATTCCGCACTGCAAGGAGCATTGTCGAACGGACGCTCAAAGCTGTAGGCCTGTATATCTGACGTCGGTCTGTTGTAGAATTTTGGAACATGTTCTATATTCGCGTATTATGACATTTCTGGAGAAGGAAAACCTGTGCAGGAAACAACGTGGTTTCTGAAAACAACGATCGTGCGACACTCAGCAGTCTGTTCGTCCACGAGTTCCACACCAAGCAGCAGATACAGGCATCCAGGTACGCCAAGTTCCTTGACTCCCGAAAAGTGTTCGATGCAATTCCACACTGCCACTCTGTGAACAAAATAGGAGCGTACGGAATAACTGACCAACTTTGTGATTGGATTGAGGAGTTTCTAGTAAACAGAACACAGGATGTTATTCCGAACGAAGAGAAATCTTCAGACGTAAGAGCAACTTCGTGCGCGTCCGTCGGGATTGTTTCAGAACCAACGCTTTTCACAACATATGTGAATTACCTAGCAGTTAACGTCGAACGTACGATGAGGGTTTTTCCGTATGATGCTGGTGTAAGATGCAACGAAAGAAAGTTGTTGCTAAACGCAGGACGATCTTCAGAGAATAGAGGTTTGTTGCAAAGAGTGACAATTGGCCCTCAACATAAACAAATGCAATGTATTGCGAATGCGTAGGCAGAAAGCTCCTTCATTGTAGATTACACGACTGCAGAATAATTACTGTAAGCAGTTACTTCCATAAAGATCTAGTAGAACGCGAAATTATTAGTCACGGCTAAGGCAGACCCTGCAAAAGAGGCGTTCTACCCCACGTTGTGATCTACTGTTAAACATCCGAAAGTGTTCGTCCCTAGAAGAGTCAATCAATATATTCCAGAATGAGATTTTCACTCTGCAGCGGAGTGTGCGCTGATATGAAACTTCCTGGCAGATTAAAACTGTGTGCCGGACCGAGACTCGAACTCGGGACCTTTTCTGGAAACATCCCCCAGGCTGTGGCTAAGCCATGTCTCCGCGATATCCTTTCTTTCAGGAGTGCTAGTTCTGCAGGGTTCGCAGGAGAGCTTCTGTAAAGTTTGGAAGGTAGGAGAGGAGATACTGGCAGAAATAAAGCTGTGAGGACGGGGCGTGAGTCGTGCTTGGGTAGCAGGAACCCTTCCTCCAGCAAACTACACGAGACTGGAAAAGTAAATAGGTAAAGGGGACTATTATTAAAAATACTCCCCATCGTAAGGTGTCTAGCTGAGTATAAATGTAGACGTATTTACGCCCAGCACAAAGCATATGTTTGACACTGCACCAAGCGAATGCAAGTTTTCCCCTATCAAGCGGCATTCCTGTAAGAGGCGTGGCGTTGCCAAATTGATCACTATGTCTGTCATTGTTTTCCTTGTCTATGAACGTTCGTGCAGCAATACACGCGCCACTGGTCCGTTCAACAGTGTAACTGTTTTTGCTCACATGAGGTGTAAATTAAATAAGGCAATACTGAAACAATACTAGACAATAAAATAAATAAAATAATGTTACTCGTTGTCTGCTAAGATGGATACCAATAAAACCGCTGTTTATGTCTCCTGTTGTAGTACGGGGTTTGGGGAGTTCTCGGACACCGTGCAAAGTAACGGCTTCTTCCAGCTGTTACCGTGTTCCCAATTTCCAATGTAGGCTGCTTGACGGATTGTTCTCGCACAGTTACTGCTAAACTACCAGCAACGGATGCGTCAGCATTTACGATATACTAGCTGAGATACCCGGCGTTGTCCAGGAATTTGTATTTCTGGCTGTGCCCGTGACTTCATAAGTAGTGAACGTTTGATGAAGTATCATTGGGGAGATAAACGAAGAGCTGGTTTGCTTCACTAACAGGGGACGCAGCCACGTGGTTTAGGGCGTGAGAAAAGCAACTGATACTAAGGTCCACGCCCATAAAATGCATCGTGTGGTCTTCCGCTTTGTTTATGGTCATGCCATAACGTAAGCTCACCGGCATCTGTAGAAGTTTAAAAAGAAATTGTCAATTGCTAGGCATAAGCGATGTTCGGGGAACTAATACTCGCTCGACTGCCCCACTTCTCATCAGAATTTCTGTTTCAGTTTTTTTACATTAGGGGGAAGTATCTTTAAACCCCTGTGAGTGAGGGCTTTCGAGGGGCGAGATAAGCATGATGCTCTCGATTCGAATTACGTCCTACTGCCAGCCGCGGTGGTTTCGCGGTTCTAGGCGCGCAGTCCGGAACCGCGCGACTGCTACGGTCGCAGGTTCGAATCCTGCCTCGGGCATGGGTGTGTGTGATGTCCTTAGGTTAGTTAGGTTTAAGTAGTTCTAAGTTCTAGGGGACTGATGACCACAGCTGTTAAGTCCCATAGTGCTCAGAGCCATTTGAACCATTTTGAACGTCCTACTGCGCTCTCGGAATGAGATTGCAAAGAGCGGGTTGAAACTTGATTTACACGAGCCGCAGCATATCACACCTCGTGATCTTCATTGCATTCATGGGACCATACACTCCTCATGCTCTTAGCCGTTCACGAGTGTTCAGAAAGACAAAACCATTTGCTAGGCATTTTTATTAGGAAATAAAACGAAATAAAAATTTAGTGACTAGATACGCACATCACAAGGCAAACTTAATAAATCCGTCTCCATTCCAATAATATAGATAAAACATAACGAAAGAATCAAAATAATGCCGTTAAATTTTTAACACACAAAAGTGAAAAAAGTAAATCCGTATATCGTAGGCAGGTAAATCCGCTGTTAGCTTGCATTCGTAAAGATAAGTTTGATACGCTTAATTGTATCACTTGCGTAAGCTTCCAAAAATTAATTTGTCACTGAATTAAGAAAAACACAATATCGCCATCTATTTGTTCTTTGGTCTACTTGAAACTAACAGCGTCCTCTAGTGTTTCTTTGGCGTATTACGTCTTGATGATTAAATATCCCGGCTGGTCCCGTCGGAGGTTCGAGTCCTCCCTCGGGCATGGGTGTGTGTGTTTGTCCTTAGGATAATTTAGGTTAAGTAGTGTGTAAGCTTAGGCACTGATGACCTTAGCAGTTAAGTCCCATAAGATTTCACACACATTTGAAAATTTGAACATTAAATATAGGATCTACTAACACGAGCAGACGATTGTAGATAAGACATTAAATTAGCATATATTTTTCCCGTATTCCGATTTTAAGGAAATAAGGCCTACATTTTCCTCAATGCTAGGTTCAAGTTACCTGTGAAACCCCCACGAAAATTCGTTTAGTTGTCTTGTGATAAGCGTTTTCAAACAAATAGATTCAACAGTTTTACATAAAATTTTAAGTCTCGATTTCCTCACTTTCTGTGATAGGATTTTGATGAAATAAAAGCCTGTACGTTGCCCAAAGCTATTATCCTTTGGCTGATGGTGTCCTACAACCAAAACAAGATGTGAGATAATGTCTTTATATAGTAAAAATCTCACATTAATTTTAATTTTAATAATCAACAGCCTCAGTTGCACCGTTTACGTAGGATTTACGAAGGTTTCAGTCGGGATAACCCAACCTTCTTCAGAATAACAGTAACTACCGTTTGTCGATAGTGGACATCGTCAAGCTAAAACTGCAAATCCATAAATTATCGTCAGACTGTCAAAAACTTATCTGAAACTGCCGCGAGGCGGCAGCCACGAGTGCTGTACTGGAACTTGAGCCGGACGATGTCCACTATGGACAAACGGTAGTTACTGTTATTCTGAAGAAGGTTGGGTTATCCCGACTGAAACCTAGGTAAATTCTAGGTAAACGGTTCAACTGAAGCTGCTGATTATTGAAAATAATATTTATACAGTTGCTGACAAGGCCTCAAAATCTTGAAGATATTTACAGTATCTCACATATTGTTTTGGTTGTAGGGCACCACCACCCAAGGAAATTTCGTCAGTTGTGGAAACAAAAGGCGAAAGCTAATGTAAAACGTGAACTAGCCGTCTGAAGATGAACCTGTCGGTTCGAAACAAATATAAATAAATAGCATTGCAAAACGTTGCTGATTGGTGTAATTTTCTACACTACTGGCCATTAAAATTGCTACACCACGAAGATGACGTGCTACAGACGCGAAATTTAACCGACAGGTAGAAGATGCTGTGATATGCAAATGATTAGCTTTTCAGAGCATTCACGCGAGGTTGGTGCCGGTGGCGACACCTACAACGTGATGATATGAGGAAAGTTTCCAACCGATTTCTCATACAGAAACAGTAGTTGACCGGCGTTGCCTTGCTAAACGTTGTTGTGATGCCTCGTGTAAGGAGGAGAAATGCGTACCATCACGTTTCCGACTTTGATAATGGTCGGATTGTAGCCCACCGCGATTGCGGTTTATCGTATCGCGACATCGCTGCTCGCGTTGCTCGAGATCCAATGACTGTTAGCAGAATATGGAATCGGTGGATTCAGGAGGGTAATACGGAACGCCGCGCTGGATCCCAACGGCCTCGTGTCACTAGCAGTCGAGATGACAGGCATCTTATCCACATGGCTGTAACGGATGGTGCAGTCACGTCTCAATCGCTGAGTCAACAGATGGGGACGTTTGCAAGACAACAACCATCTGCACGAACAGTTCGACGACGTTTGCAGGAGCGTGGAGTATCAGCTCGGAGTCCGTGGCTGCGGTTACCCTTGACGCTGCATCACAGACAGGAGTGCCTGCGATAGTGTACTCAATGACGAACGTGGATGCACGAATGGGAAAACGTCATTTTTTCGGGTGAATCCAGGTTCTGTTTACAGCATCATGATGGTCGCTTGCGTGTTTGGCGACATCGCGGCGAACGCACATTGGAAGCATGTATTCGTCACCGCCATACTGGCGTATCACCCGGCGTGATGGTATGGGATGCCATTGGTTACACGTCTCGGTCACCTCTTGTTCGCATTGACGGCACTTTCAACAGTGGACGTTAGATTTCAGATGTGTTACGACCCGTGGCTCCACCGTTCATTCGATCCCTGCGAAACCCTACATTTCAGCAGGATAATGCACGACCGCGTGTTGCAGGTCCTGTACGGGCCTTTCTGGATACAGAAAATGTTCGACTGCTGCCCTGGCCAGCACATTCTACAGATCTCTCACCAATTGAAAACCTCTGGTCAATGGTGGCCGAGCAACTGGCTCGTCACAATACGCCAGTCACTACTCTTGATGAACTGTGGTATCGTGTTGAAGCTGCATGGGCTGCTGTACCTGTACTCGCCATCCAAGCTCTGTTGACTGAATGCCCAGGCGTATCAAGGCCGTTATTACGGCCACAGGTGGTTGTTCTGGGTACTGATTTCTCAGGATCTATGTACCCAAATTGCGTGAAAATGTAATCACATGTCAGTGCTAGTAAAATATATTTGTCCGAGGATACACGTTTATCATCTGCAATTCTTCTTGGTGTAGCAATTTTAATGGCCAGTAGTGTATGTAAGAGTCAACCTGTACTCTGTACACAGCCACGGGCTCAAAATGTCAGTTTTTGGCAAACTAACCTTGAAAATTCGTCTATTAATTTTTGGCGATTAGCGTGTTCAGGCAGACAGTAATGAGGGCTTTTCAGGTTTATTATTAGTGTAGATTAGCAGGCCGTAAGCCTACATCATGTGGAGTACGCAGTATCTCTGCTTATCTCCTGGGTTGAATTCATTAAATACTTGTGCTATGCAAAAGAGAACTGCGTTACTGAATCTCTACGCAGTTGTCTGGAATTTTAGTGCCACGTCTAAAGCACTGCTGCTGGCGGCTCCAACTTGTTGCAGAGGAAAAATAAATGTAAATAAATAAAAGGAGGGGCAAGCTTGAGGCCGCGCGGCCTCCCAGGTGGGAGAGCTGTCGCTGCGGCTGCTGGGCAGAACCTGTCGTAGCGGCGGCTGCGGCGGCGGCGGCGGCGGCGGCAGCAGCAGGTGTTCGCGCAGGCACAGTAGGCTGGAGGGGGGACAGCCTGCCTGACCGGCGCGTATTAATTTCCCGGCCCGCCGCTGCTAGGACACTCCGCCCAGGACGGCCACGGCAACTACATGCTGTGGATAGACGGCGCCGTTCTCTCCCGTACCCGAGATATCTGTGCGGAGAACATGGCTTCCACCTTGACGACTTCTGCCGCAACCGTTGAAACATTTAAATTTAAAATAGGATTTAAACATGTACGTTCGAAATTATAAACATTCACGTTTCCGATATGATTGTAATTACGTAACCGACAGTAGTCTGCAACGCAACTCTGAGAATGGGAATAGCATGCGAATGTGAGGGACGGGAAAAACCCACCGTGGTTCAACAACAAAGTTAGGAAACTACTGCGAACGCAAAGAGAGCTTCACTGCAAGTTTAAACGCAGCCAAAACTTCTCAGACAAACAGAAGCTAAACGACGTCAAAGTTAGCGTAAGGAGGGCTATGCGTGAAGCGTTCAGTGAATTCGAAATTAAAATTCTATGTTCCGACTTGACAGAAAATCCTAGGAAGTTCTGGTCTTACGTTAAATCAGTAAGTGGCTCGAAACAGCATATCCAGACACTCCGCGATGATGATGGCATTGAAACAGAGGATGACACGCGTAAATCTGAAATACTAAACACCTTTTTCCAAAGCTGTTTCACAGAGGAAGACCGCACTGCAGTTCCTTCTCTAAATCCTCGCACAAACGAAAAAATGGCTGACATCGAAATAAGTGTCCAAGGAATAGAAAAGCAACTGAAATCACTCAACAGAGGAAAGTCCACTGGACCTGACGGGATACCCATTCGATTCTACACAGAGTACGTGAAAGAGCTTGCAGCCCTTCTAATAGCCGTGTACCGCAAGTCTCTAGAGGAACAGAAGGTTCCAAATGATTGGAAAAGAGCACAGGTAGTCCCAGTATTGAAGAAGTCGAGCAGAAGCGCAAAACTATAGACCTATATCTCTGACGTCGATCTGTTGTAGAATTTGAGAACATGTTTTTTGCTCGCATATCATGTCGTTTCTGTAAACCCAGAATCTACTCTGTAGGAATCAACATCGATTCCGGAAACAGCGATCGTGTTCGACCCAACTCGCTTTATTTGTTCATGAGACCCAGAAATTATTAGATACAGGCTCCCAGTTGGATGCCATTTTCCTTGACTTCCGGAAGGCGTTCGATACAGTTTCGCACTGTCGCCTGATAAACAAAGTAAGAGCATACGGAATATCAGACCAGCTGTGTGGCTGGATTGAAGAGTATTTAGCAAACAGAACACAGCATGTTGTTCTCAATGGAGAGACGTCTACAGACGTTAAAGTAACCTCTGGCGTGCCGCAGGGGAGTGTTATGGGACCATTGCTTTTCACAATATATATAAATGACCTAGTAGATAGTGTCGGAAGTTTCATGCGGCTTTTCGCGGATGGTGATGTAGTATGCAGAGAAGTTGCAGCAATAGAAAATTGCAGCGAAATGCAGGAAGATCTGCAGCGGATAGGCACTTGGTGCAGGGAGTGGCAACTGAACCTTAACATAGACAAATGGAATGTAATTCGAATACATAGAAAGGAGGATCCTTTATTGTATGATTATATGATAGCGGAATAAACACTGGTAGCAGTTACTTCTGTAAAATATCTGGGAGTAAGCGTGCGGAACGATTTGAAGTGGAATGATCACGTAAAATTAATTGTTGGTAAGGCGGATACCAGGTTCAGATTCATTGGGAGAGTCCTTAGAAAATGTAGTCCGTCAACAAAGGACGTGGCTTACAAAAATCTTGTTCGACCTATACTTGAGTATTGCTCATCAGTGTGAGATCCGTACCAGGTCGGGTTGACGTAGGAGGTAGAGAAGATCCACAGAAGATCAGCGCATTTCGTCACAGGGTTATTTGCTAAGCGTGATAGCGTTACGGAGATGTTTAGCAAACTCGAGTGGCAGACTCTACAAGAGAGGCGCTCTGCATGGCGGTGTAGCTTGCTGCCCAGGTTTCGAGAGGGTGCGTTTCTGGATGAGGTATCGAATATATTGCTTCCCCCTACTTATACCTACTGAGGAGATCCTGAATGTAAAATTAGAGAGATTCCAGCGCGCACGGAGGCTTTCCGGCAGTCTTTCTTCCTACGAACCATACGCGACTGGAACAGGAAAGGGAGGTAATGACAGTGGCACCTTAAGTGCCCTCCGCCACACACCGTTGGGTGGCTTGCGGAGTATCAATGTAGATGTAGATGTAGAATGTGCATTTTATCTGGTCACTTATGCGCTTTGCCGTGTACTGAAGTTTTCTGACTGCGACAATGTAAAATGTCAATGACTTTGAACCAAACCAAAGCTGCAAGAATTTCCGTAACACAGTCCGCCTCGGTAGCTGAGTGGTGCGCGAACACCTGCTCTTACCCTGCCCCCACGGGATGCTGGCCTAGGGCTCGTCATTGTCCGTATACGAGCTGCGGCCTTATATAGGGTGTTACAAAAAGGTACGGCCAAACTTTCAGGAAACATTCCTCACACACAAAGAAAGAAGAGATGTTATGTGGACATGTATCCCGAAACGCTTACTTTACGTGTACGACCGTACGTTTTTGTAACACCCTGTATATGAGTACCATGAGAAAACAGTGGACCGGACGGGACACGTATCTAAGACGCAGCTTGCTTGAGATCCTCCTGCCTGCTTCCACCTCACCAACGGTGTCTGTCGGCCACATCGTGTCACATTTGTTTCTCATTTCGACCTTTATCGCCGACTACAGTTACAAATATACCAGTCTCCCAGACACGAGCCCACCCAGGACTAAGAATTTTTACAGCATACTATTGCGCCGTCTTCCCCGGAATGTGATGGAGACCTCCATTCAGTGGCCCATAGTGTGGACTACCATCCAGCAGCCCTTCCTCCCTATGGTCGTCCGGGCACTGTGGTATCACACCATCAACTGGAAATTTGCCACGAAACAGCGACTGAACAACGTTGGCTTGTCAGATTCCCCTCTTTGTCTCCTTTGCCAGCAACTGGACACTGATGACCACCGTCTGAGCCGCGCGGAATTAGCCGAGCCGTCTGAGGCGCTGCAGTCATGGACTGTGCGGCTGGTCCTGGCGGAGGTTCGAGTCCTCCCTCGGGCATGGGTGTGTGTGTTCGTCCTTACGATACTTTAGATTAAGTAGTGTGTAAGCTTAGGGACTGATGACCTTAGCAGTTAAGTCCCATAAGATTTCACACACAATTGAACATTTGACCACCGTCTGACATGCGGCTCTTCGCACTATGTGTGGCGCTTCGTGCAGCAAATCATTGCCTGCTATCCCCGAGTGCCGCCAGACACAATCCAACCGAGAATGTTTCTATACCCGGAGGACAAACAATTTCCCGCCGCCAAATGTCATGCAGTTACGTGGGTCAAGGGTTGGGCGGTAGGTTATCTCTTTCATGAGGGACCTAAATCCCGCCTCGACTTCTGGACCTATTTACGAACAGCCTATGCAGCTCTCGAAAACACGCCACGTTACCGAACATTATTTGCTAACTATCTTCGAGGGGTTTTCGTCAGACCTCCACTAAGTTGGGGGCTGCCTGGTGCTGAGAGCACATACCTCCCCCCTGGCGGTGTCTAAGCCGCCTATGATCGATTCTACCTCCGACCTCCGCGGATGGGAGAGCGCGTCGTAGATTGCGGGAATTTTATTTCTTTCTTTCTTTTCCTTTTTCTTTTCTTTTCTTTTACGCAGCATTTATATTTTTTTCTCTGTCACTGATGTATGTTCCATATAATTTCATATTAATAGTAAATATTACGAAAACAAAATGCAAATAAATAAACAACAACAACACCTTCCATTTCTGTTAATTCCTGTGTCTCCCACTTTAAAAAAAAAGGCTCTGAGCACTATGGGACTTAACATCTGAGGTCATCAGCCCCTAGAACGTATAACTACTTAAAGACATCACACACATCCATGCCCGAGGTAGGATTCGATCCTGCGACCGTAGCGGTCGCGCGGTGCCACAGTGTAGCGCCTAGAACCGCTCGGCCACCTCGGTCGGCTCTTCCACTTCCATGCGCTCCACAGGCTCGGTGGTGGTGAGGGGGGACACTGTGGTCAGGCCTCGGGTTTCGACTCCTACCCAGTTCGCCCCCCCCCCCCCCCCCAGCCCCCACCGGTCCACTATCCCTAAAGAAAAAAGTTCGATAGATGTTCTGTCATGTAAGCAGGAGATCCCGGGTTCGAGTCCCGGTTGGGGCACACATTTTCAACTGTCCCCGTTAATATAAAAAGATGTGTTCGATAGAGTGTCTGCCATGTAAGCAGGAGATCCCCGGTTCGAGTCCCAGTCGGGGCACTCATTTTCAACTGTCTCCGTTGATATATATAAAAAAAAGGTGGTCAGCGCGACGGAATGCAATGCAAAAGGGCCCGGGCTCGGTTCCCGGCTGGGTCGGAGATTTTCTCCGCTCAGGGACTGGGTGTTGTGTTATCATCATTATCTCATCCCCATTGACGAGTCGGTCGCCCAAGTGGCATCAACTAAAAAGATTTGCACCAGGCGACAGGTCTACCTGACGGGAGACCTTACCCACACGGCGTTTCACTTTTATACGTAACACAAAAACGGAATCTGATGCAACACTATTTATTTGAAATTGGTCCTTGTAATAAAACAAAACTTGATCAACTTGAAAATAATCGTCCCAGTGCCTAATGAATGTTGTCCCTGAAATAATACAATTTCTTACCTTTATCTGTGCAATGGTAAGGCTGTTCGCACTGCTCTCTGTTAGTACTCTAAATTGTATAGTTAGCAAAAAGCTATGTGCAAGGCTGTTGCTTAGAATACATTTTAATTAAATCGAGAATGACTGAGACAATAAATTCTTGAGCAAAATAGTTAGTCAAAAGTGACATGGATGTGGGAACTGTGGTAAGTAACAATATGGCACTAACTTTAGAACTTCTGTTTTGACTAATTGAAAATTAATAATGTTCTAAATTAACACACGCAATAAACTGATTATACATTAATAATTAGCTTTACAAAATCATTGGATGCGAGCGCTCCGGCCGGAGTTGCCGAGTGGTTCTAGGCGCTACAGTCTGGAACCGCGCGACCGCTACGGTCGCAGGTTCGAATCCTGCCTCGGGCATGGATGTGTATGATGTCCTTAGGTTACTTAGGTTTAAGTAGTTCTATGTTCTATGGGACTGATGACCTCAGCAGTTAAGTCCCATAGTGCTCAAAAATGGTTCAAATGGCTCTGAGCACTATGGGACTCAACTTCTGAGGTCATTAGTCCCCTAGAACTTAGGTTAGTTAGGTTTAATTAGTTCTAAGAACATCACACACATCCATGCCCGAGGCAGGATTCGAACCTGCGACCGTAGCGGTCTCGCGGTTCCAGACTGCAGCGCCTAGAACCGCACGGCCCCCATAGCGCTCAGAGCCATTTGAACCATTCGATGCGAGTGCTATACAATGTTTCAATCATCACTTACGAATACCCACATTGCGTTAGTAACGAACCAACTTTCTTCACCTTAATTATTTCCAGTATGGTATCGTGCAAATAAAAAGTCGTTACTGCCCGTAGCAATTAAGTATACATCCAGCACGCATTACATACAACACGTCTTTACACCTGAGAGTCCTCCATACATCTCTCTATCTAAAGCTACTCTAACACTTTGCCCATCACACCTTAAACCAGCGATCGCTGTTGAGCAACGACGCTACTACACAATCGATATTAGATTTAACCATCTGTGGTTTAATATACTCTGTGTATTTAACTTTTACCGTCCTATTCAATAAACTAACGTACTAAAATACCTCACACTAACCCTCATGCATAAATCAATACGGAAACTGAACGTACTAAGAACACAGTAAAAATTGCACAATAATCTGAAAGTGCCCTTACCCTAACCCAATCTGGTACGATGATTTCATGCAGACGCCTGGGAATTACGTTTTAAATTTCGTTTGTTTGCAACACTGTAGCTCTGCAAGTCTCAGCATCGTTCAGACAGCGTTCTGGGGCTGGCTCTGAGCACTATGGGACTCAACTGCTGAGGTCATTAGTCCCCTAGAACTTAGAACTAGTTAAACCTAACTAACCTAAGGACATCACAAACATCCATGCCCGAGGCAGGATTCGAACCTGCGACCGTAGCGGTCTTGCGGTTCCAGACTGCAGCGCCTTTAACCGCACGGCCACTTCGGCCGGCGACAGCGTTCTCCAAGCTGCTAAACAGAGTGATTGTGTTTACAGCAAGCCAGTTTCCGACCGCAGGCCTATTTTCCTTTCTCGACTTGTGATGATGTGGCGATTTAGAGCTGTCGAATAATTGTCAGACTCCATTGTAGAGGACCATTAGTCGTTTACTCTTATGATCAGTGCTACTGGCTTCGATCAGTAGTCCATTATGAAGCCGTAGAAGAGCCTAACCAGCTTGTCACTACAACATTTGAAGTGAGCAACTTCGACTTAGGCAGAAAATAGAGTATCTCCTAAAGATACAGATATGTAGGTTGTCTGTGTCTTTAGGAGACTCTTTATTTTCTACATAAGTTTCTAACTTCAAATTTTGTAGTGGCAAACTGATTACGCTTTTCCTCGGCTTCATAATGGACTACTGAGCGAACCCGGTAGCACTGAGCATAAAAATAAACAACTGATGGTCATCTACAATGAAGTTTCACAGGTTTTCTTTCGGTTGGGTCGGACTGACCTCACCATACGTAGTATGAGGTTTTTCTAAGTATTTTCTGGTTTCCTAGATGGAAATGGCGTTACCTTCTCGTATTGACATGGAAGTAAGTGAGCGCTAACCTCGATGGATGCGCACAGTTAATCCTTGATGAAACAGTTGAGCTACAACAATGACTCAGATCTTGATCCGGCTTCCAGAAGCAACCATGACAGTGGTTCAAAGCTAGGTGAGGAAGAGGAAAATGAAAATGTGGTGCAAAATGAAAGACGTTAGAAGCATCTAGACCAAAAGAGTGGAAAACAAAAGTTTGCTGTATTAGTTCTAGCACACCAATACGCAGTGATTGTGCAAAAAGTGTTTGTAAGCACTGTGTATAAAATCTGTCTGGTTTTGTTTACTTTCTTAAAATGTAGTTTACAAAGAGCATTACTTCATTATTAACTTTACTATTATTGTAATCGAATAACAATTTTTGAACGTCAAAAAGTTTCTGACGGTAAAATACATTATTGTAATTTAATGTACTTGAATTCTTGTTAAGTTAAAACCTTTTTTAACAAGAAAACTTTTGCAGTTATTTCTAATACACTTTTTTTCAGAGCGCTCGCCTTAAAATAGTTACATATATTAAGATTAATTCTTTTTAATTTCCTTTCCCTTAGTTTTGAAAGAAAAATTTAGGGATGTAGTCACCACAGTGCGACAAAAATTTCAATATACCACTTGCAAGTTATTGCACCACTGTTTTTGTTGTTGTTGTCTTAACTCCGAAGATTGCATTGATGCAGCTTTGTAGTCCATATATTCGTCCTCGTCAGTATACGCCTATCCTACCGCACTCGAGTGCTGTATGGGCTTATTACTGTCACTCTTTGCCCTACTGCAGGCCGGAGTGGCCGTGCGGTTCTAGGCGCTACAGTCTGGAACTGCGCGACCGCTACGGTCGCAGGTTCGAATCCTGCCTCGGGCATTGATGTGTGTGATGTCCTTAGGTTAGTTAGGTTTAAGTAGCTCTAACTTCTAGGGGCCTGATGACCTCAGAATTTAAGTCCCATAGTGCTCAGAGCCATTTGAACCATTTCTTTGCCCTACTATATTAAAAACATTAAGATTAACCATGCGCTACCTCATGTATCGAGAGCTTTCTTTTAAAAATATTTGAATTTACTGAACCTGTAAAACTTAAGAGAAATTTGGGGACCTATTGTAAAAGTGGTTACTAGTTAGATTAGATGTAATTAAACACTGGGGCCGAATTCCACCTGTTTAATCTTGCTGCATTGATCACGGGGAACTGCCAGTAACATCTCCACGTACAGCAGCCTTTCTGGTCAACTTTTGGAATCCACGCCGTTCGTAATCGATTAATTAATTAACATCCGCAAGATGGCTGGTAATTGGAAGGCACTGCCGCGAGTTTAGACGAGTTTAGCCTCCCCCACTCCCAATACAGTAGGTGCAACCGGAGGCGGCTGCAGCGGTCCGTATCCGGTCCAGTATGTAGCTGGAGGCGTGGGCGTGGGCTGCAGGCCTGGTAACTCCGCAGACTTCGGCAGTCTCTGATCTTTGATCGGAGACCGCGCTCGCTCTCACTCCGCGCCTGCGCTTCGCGAGAGGTAGACGGTGGTAGTGGGGGACAACTCAACGTAGACCAGCACTGGAGTGACCGTTACCTCAGAACGCCCATTTCTGTCTGCTTACTGTGTTTGATGACAAAGACCGGTGCACAGGTGTACCAGTTTTTGAATAGTACAGGAAATGATGCTACCCTCTGCGCACTCAGCCGATAATTCCTTAACTTTAATATTAACAACTGTGTCGAGATTTCAGTGGTTGATTCGCCGCCGCTGAAGCTACCGCCACACCGGTGATGGTGCTGTCTCTATTCTTGACCTCGTGGTCAAGCCAGGTAACGCACTGATAACGTAATTTACCATCCTTTCTAATGCTTACCAGCGCTCTCTTGAACAACTGCAACAATTTCCGCGTCTGCCAAAACAGGTTCCATTGTATGCATCTTGCTTTTTTATTTCTCACATTATCTGTGGTCATCGCAATAATGCTAGCCGTGGTCATCTCAATAGTGATGATTATAAAACTGAATAGATTGCTTGTGATAAAGACTGACCGTAATTAAGGTTTTGAATATAATTTTTCGAGTAAATGATTTCAATAAACCAGTAAAACAGAGTCAGTCAACGGAGCTGTATATGGTCTTGATTATTTCTCTACATTTTAACATTCTTGTTACCGAAGTACAAGCAAGTAATATTTTCATATGCCTGGTTTATTATTCCTCTAGTTTGTAAAAGTCGCTATCTATGTGCTTCGGTTACTTCTGCCGAGCATTCTTCTCCAGCCGTGATCACTTTTCAAGATCCCGCCATGCCTGCTGGTATGTGAAGAATCTGATCGCAAATCACCAGCTGTCGGTTTCCGGTAGTCGAGTTCCTTTGGAGAAACGAAGCAGTAGGACGGAAATATTCTGCGAGGCTGCGACGGTGACAGCGGCTGTCCGCTAGTATACCGTCCAGGCCGCGCTGTTTGTGAGGGTGGGGGTGGGTGAGGGGAGCCGGGGGAGGGGAGGGGCAAGGGGAACTACAGCCATTCACGAGCCAACTACGGTTTTCATATTCACGAAGAACTCTCAGTTTGTCACTCTTGTCCCAAGAGTCATCAGGCGCATTTTCTCTGGTGTTTCGGCTGGCATTTGTAATTTCATTCGTGCAACGAGTAGCTGCAGTTAGTCGAAACGGCTATAACGGTTAATTTTCCGTTACATCATCATCATCATCATCATCATCATTTAAGACTGATTATGCCTTTAAGCGTTCAGTCTGGAGCATAGTCCCCCTTATAAAATTCCTCCATGATCCCCTATTCAGTGCTAACATTGGTGCCTCTTCTGATGTTAAGCATATAACTTCAAAATCATTCTTAACCGAATCCAGATACCTTCTCCTTGGTCTACCCCGACTCCTCCTACCCTCTACTGCTGAACCCATGAGTCTCTTGGGTAACCTTGCTTCTCCCATGCGTGTAACATGACCCCACCATCTAAACCTGTTCGCCCTGACAGTTACATCTATAGAGTTCATTCCCAGTTTTTCTTTGATTTCCTCATTGTGGACATCCTCCTGCCATTGTTCCCATCTACTAGTACCTGCAACCATCCTAGCTACTTTCACATCCGTAACCTCAACCTTATTGATAAGGTAACCTGAATCCACCCAGCTTTTGCTCCCATACAACTAAATTGGAAGAAAGATTGAACGGTGCACATATAACTTAGTCTTGGTACTGACTTCCTTTTTGCAAAAGACAGTAGATCGTAGCTGAGCGCTCACTGCATTAGCTTTGCTACACCTCGCTTCCAGTTCTTTCACTATGTTGCCATCCTGTGAGAATATGGATCCTAAGTACTTGAAGCCGTCCACTCGTTCTAACTTTGTTCCTCCTGTTTGGCACTCAATCCGTTTATATCTCTTTCCCACTGACATTGCTTTCGTTTTGGAGATGCTAATCTTCAAACCGCAGTCCTTACATTCCTGATCTAGCTCTCAAATATTACTTTTCAAACTGTCAATCGAATCTGCCATCATAACTAAGTCTTCCGCATATGCGAGACTGCTTATTTTGTGTTCACATATCTTAATCTCACCCAGACAGTCTATTGTTTTCAACATATGATCCATAAATAATATGAACAAGAGTGGAGACAGGTTGCAGCCTTGTCTTACCCCTGAAACTACTCTGAACCATGATCTAAATTTACCGTCAACTGTAACTGCAGCCTGACTATCTATGTAAAGACCTTTAATTGGTTGCAAAAGTTTGCCTCCTATTCCATAATCTCGTAGAACAGACAGTAACTTCCTCCTAGGAACCCGGTCATATGCCTTTTCTAGATCTAATAAGCATAGATACAATTCCCTGTTCCACTCGTAACACTTCTCCATTATTTGCCGTAAGCTAAAGATCTGCTCCTGACAACCTCTAAGAGGCCTAAGCCCACACTGATTTTCATCCAATTTGTCCTCAACTAATTCTCGCCCTTTCGTTTCAACAATACCTGAGAAGATTGTACCCACAACACTGATTAAAGAGATACCTCCGTATTTGTTACAATCTTTTCTGTTTCCATGTTTAAAGATTGGTGTGATAATTGCTTTCGTCCAGTCTGATGGAACCTGTCCCGACTCCCACGCCATTTCTATTATCCTGTGTAGCCATTTAAGACCTGACATTCCACTGTATTTGGTGAGTTCCGACTTTATTTCATCCACCCCAGCCGCTTTATTGCACTGCAATCTATTGACCATTTTCTCCACTTCCTCATATGTGATCCTATTTCCATCATCATTCCTATCCCATTGTACTTCGAAATGTGAAACATTACTGATCGTATTATCACCTACATTGAGCAACTCTTCAAAATATTCCCTCCATCTGCCCAAGGAATCAAAAGGATTCACCAGCAGTTTTCCTGACCTGTCCAAACTACTTGTCATTTCCTTCTTACATCCCTTTCGAAGACTGCTAATTACACTCCAGAATGGTTTCCCAGCAGCTTGACCCAAGGTCTCCAACATGTTTCCAAAGTTTTCCCAAGATTTCTTCTTGGATGCTGCAGTTATCTGTTTGGATTTGTTTCTTTCTTCAACATAACTTTCTCTGTCTACCTGAGTTCTATATGTAAATATAATGCTTGCAACAATCAGAGCAAAATGCCTTCCCGTTACAAACAGAACAATTTCTAAATCGGAATTTTATGTGACCATTCAACAGCTATGTCACAGATTTAGTGCGACATTAGTTTCGTCGATAAGTATTAGCAGAGACAGTAAAAGATGTCTGATCTGCATTGCTGCACGGCAGCAGCATTCAGCACGGGACTGGGTGGTGCTGTCGATGCTGGAACACTTGTCATTCTTCGTGTTTTACTGCTCCTGCTGATACATATCGATAACACAAATATCGCACTAAATCTGTGACCGCTCTATCGAATGGGAGCGTAAAATTAAGCGTTAAAAATTATTTTGTTTGTTCCGGAAACAAACCGACGCGTACCGTCGACACCATAGAAAATGCTCCTGACGACTGAAGACAATATGAGCAGTATATGTCTGGAACGACGCCAGCTACACACTGCGAAACGAAACTGTACATATATGCCGAATCAGAACAGAAGATTCATCTGACCGCTCTCAGGAGGGACACCCGGTATACATGGTGAATCACCTCAAACCTGCAGCACAAACAGGGCGGAAATGAACATACTATTGATCTGTGGTTTTCACAGAAAGGACGTGTAGTCGGAGACTCATATCGTTAGCCAATACACAGATTGTAATAATACCTATAAAGTGTACTTTTGAGCAAAAATAACCTTTTTGAAAGCGAACAATGCCTATTGGCATTGAAGCACCAAAATGTAATTGTCGTGTGGCTAGGGCCTCCCGTCGGGCAGACCGTTCGCCGGGTGCAAGTCTTTCTATTTGACGCCACTTTGGCGACTTGCGCGTCGATGGGGATGAAATTGTGATGATTAGGACAACACAACATCCATTCCCTGAGCAGAGAAAATCTCCTACCCAGCCGGGAATCGAACAGGGGCCGTTAGGATTGACATTCTGTCACGGTGACCACTCAGCTACCGGGGGCGGAAATCAAAGCACTTAAAGTAGGGTCAATTAGATGTCACTGGTGTTTACTGCTGGACTGTACTGAGAGTAGTTTACGAGAAATCGTATTCTGGAAAGTTCCCACACTGACACTTATACAGTATCAGTGGTAGCACACTCTAAAGAACACTACAAGTGCATGCAGCACTATTTATGTGGATTCTGTTCAGTAACGGGACAACTGATCATCACAGGTTGCGTTCAAAATGACTATCGGCAGCTGGAGCACACGTTTCCAGTCCAGTCTGCACAGGTGCTAGCATATCAGTGGAGATGTCGGAGCAGACTGCACTAATACGTCGTTGCATGTTGTCGGCTGTAGTTGGTATGTCCTTGGAGACAACGTATTTCAGCTTTCCCCACAGCAAAAATGTCTACAGACATCAAATGCAGGAAACGGGCCGGCCAATGAATATGTCCTCTGCGTCCAATTTGGAAATAATTGATGAAGATATGCTGTATTACTTCGTGCACTAGGGGCTGTATAGCCGTCAAATGGGTCAAATGGCTCTGAGCACTATGGGACTCAACTGCTGTGGTCATAAGTCCCCTAGAACTTAGAACTACTTAAACCTAACTAACCTAAGGACAGCACACAACACCCAGCCATCACGAGGCAGAGAAAATCCCTGACCCCGCCGGGAATCGAACCCGGGAACCCGGGAACCCGGGCGTGGGAAGCGATAACGCTACCGCACAACCACGAGATGCGGGCTGTATAGCCGTCATGTTGGCACCACAGGTCCCTCCTACTCTGCAGAGGAACGTCTTCTAGCATTTGCGGAAAGTAGTCCATTAGGAGGCTGCGAAGCTTGTGTGCGTTCGCTGTTTCGTCAATGATAAACGGGCCTATGAATTGATGGGTCACGATCGCACACCACGCGTTTCCATTCCATGGACGCTGACGTTCCACCTAACGAAGCCTACGGTGTTTTTTTCTTTTTTGGTGATCTGTGCTAAAATCCTATGGGATCAAACTGCTGAGGTCATTGGTCCCTAAGTTTATACACTACTTAAGCTAACTTAAACTAACTTACGCTAAGGACAACACACACACCCATGCCCGAGGGATGACTCGAACCTCCAACGGGGGGAGCCACGCGGACCGTGACAAGGCGCCTCAACGGCGTTTGTCAACGGACTAACAGTGCATGTTTCGGCGGTTTACCTGGCCGTGACTGGTGAATGTGGCTTCATCGCTAAGCAAGATACATGATACATCTAGAGTTTCCCGTCGTAATACACGTATACTGAAATTAACACTATTCTCATAATCGTTTGCATGCAGCTCTTGATGCAGATAGATGTGATAGTGACGGAATCTCTGTGGACGGAGAACGTGTACGACACGTGCCTGACTCATTCCACTACCTCGTGCGATTGAGCGGGAGGCAGCGTGCGGATCAACTGCAACAGCACCAAGAACATTAATTTGCCTCTCTCCCATCGTCACTTGTTTCCTTCTGTTACGTCGTCTATGCATTACACTATCACTTCGACATAATTGGTTGAAGAGGCTGATAAATAATTGCCGATATGATTGACGTCTCTTGGGATATCTTGCAAAATATACCGTACAGCAACGAACTGCATTCTTCCTATACTCTCCATACACTGTGAGCATGTTGACTTTCTCTGCATTTGTAAACCGCGTTCCACACTCACAACCTGCCACTTGGACTTTCAACACACTAACTGACTAGCAACTCGCAATGCCCTCAAGGAACTCTAAGCAAAGATAACAACATCGTACCTAGCAAATCCACAGGTTGAATGGCAAAAACAAGCGTCGCTGTGGAAACTTTTCAAAATACGATGTCTCATAAACGACTAACACTAGAATCCTACAATAAGCATCACTTACATTCTGATTTACCCAACTTTTAGAGTGCTACTGCCAATAGGAACTGTACGATTTAAAAAAGTCTGTTTGCACAAAAAATAGACTTTGAAGGATTATCACAGTCAGTTTATTCCCTAACAATATGAGCTCCTGACTACTAACTTGTTCTGTGAAAGCTGCACATTAACAGCTCTTTCCGTTTCCGCAATATTTCGAGAGTAAGTTTCAGTTGATTCACCCTGTACAAATGGCCTGAAAAAACCACAACACTGTCAGGAACAAGGGAAATTTATTGATAAGCGAGGCGACAGGTATTTCATTATTGTAAAGTATACGATAAGAAATGCAGAGCAAATGAAATACAAATGGCACAATAAAGTGTGTCGAAATAGCCGCATCAATACGCAGTATAGGCCCCTCCTACCCTGGCGGCAAAAGGACATACAGCTACCAAATATCATTCTGCTATAGACCGTCTGAAGCATCTTGAACCTTTTGTTGCAGTTTGGGAATGGTTCAAAAATGGTTCAAATGGCTCTGAGCACTATGGGACTTAACATCTGAGGTCGTCAGTCCCCTAGAATTTAGAACTACTTAAACCTAACTAACCTAAGGACTTGACACACATCCATGCCCGAGGCAGGGTACGAACCTGCGACCGTAGCGGTCGCGAGGTTCCAGAATGAAGTGCCTAGAACCTCTCGGCCACACCGGCCGGCTTGGGAATGGTCCTTGCAAACCCTGGAGAACGAATAAATTTCCCACTTCAACAGGTTCCAAACGCGTTCAACTGGCGTACGACCGGCCGATCCTACTGGTCAAGGAAGTTGTTGCACGTCGCAAAGAGCATGTCGCGATGCAGCAGCCACATGTCGACGTACATTATCTTGCTGAAAAACCCCATCACTTTCCTGTCGAAGAAATGGCAGTAGCACAGGTATAACAGCCTGCGCAATGAAACGAGCATTTGTTACACTACCCGGTAGAAACACCAAATGCGACCGCAAGCTGTAACTGACGGTCTACCACACCGTGTAGCCTGGAATGGGATCTGTGTGTTGTCGGTGGCTGCGCACTGGAATAGGCAGGCAACCAAGTGTACACCATACCCGTGTGCGACCATCACTTACACACAGACAGAACCAAGTCTCATCCCTGAAGACAACAGAGCGAGATGCCACTCTCCAGTCAACACTTTCACGAGAGCGGAGTAGACATGCTTCACTGTGCCGTGGGGCCAGTAAATACTGACCAGGAGCACACATGATCTTAACCCTGCTGCAAGCAGACGGTTCTCAGTGATACAGCAAGTGCAACAAGCCCTAGTTAAAGTGTTCGCTATCATTGAGTCTCAGGATATGTCGGACGTTACTGAAGTTGGCATGAACGCTAAGACTATTTCTGTGGCAAAGAACGAGCAACCTAAACGGTCAACCCCTCACTCCTGTACCCACGGGTCAAGCTAGACGTAGGCCGACGTGTCAGTTTCATGCTAGTAAGTCCCGCCTCCTGCGCAGGATGCAAAACGCACAGATGCGCAAATTTGTTGCCCGTGTTGTCTTAGTGGACATGACAGGACACGATGTCCCTGCTGGCAGACAAAGAGTTTCGATTGCGCCAAGCTGGGCCACATGCAGACAGTGCGTCTTCAACAATCCGGTACCGGGTAGTTTTCAAAGTCGATGCAGGACTTTGTCCCAGAGGGCGAGTATGTTGTTTCTGCAGTGTCTGTCCTCGCATACAGGGCAACTGCTCTACCTGATTGTCAGGACACACACACGTCGGTGATCAACAGCCAATCTAAGAAATTATTTATAGATTTCCGTGTGCCGAATCAGAATGCGAAGTTTCAACTAGATACTGGGACCAGAGCCGGTCACGTCAGCCTTCAGCCGCGCTCGTAGCTCGTTACCGCCGTGAGTCGCATTCGCAGCCACGAGATGCAATCGGGCCGGGCGAGTCTGCCACGGCTAGCCTGCTACGAGTTTCCACTGCATTCGTAAGACACTCGTGGACACTCCAATGTGTTTCTTACGGAGCTTAGACGGTCGAAGAGGACGTCCTGCGATTGTGTGCAGACGGGGCGTACATTGTGCTGGACAGACCGGGAATAAGTCGGTATCTACATCTACATCTACATTTATACTCCGCAAGCCAGCCAACGGTGTGTGGCGGAGGGCACTTTACGTGCCACTGTCATTACCTCCCTTTCCTGTTCCAGTCGCGTATGGTTCGCGGGAAGAACGACTGCCGGAAAGCCTCCGTGCGCACTCGAATCTCTCTAATTTTACATTCGTGATCTCCTCAGGAGGTATAAGTAGGGGGAAGCAATATATTCGATACCTCATCCAGAAACGCACTCTCTCGAAACCTGGACAGCAAGCTACACCGCGATGCAGAGCGCCTCTCTGGCAGAGTCTGTCACTTGAGTTTGCTAAACATCTCCGTAACGCTATCACGTTTACCAAACAACCCTGTGACGAAACGCGCCGCTCTTCTTTGGATCTTCTCTATCTCCTCCGTCAACCCGATCTGGTACGGATCCCACACTGATGAGCAATACTCAAGTATAGGTCGAACGAGTGTTTTGTAAGCCACCTCCTTTGTTGATGGACTACTGCCAACCCGACCTGGTACGGATCCCACACTGATGAGCAATACTCAAGTATAGGTCGAACGAGTGTTTTGTAAGCCACCTCCTTTGTTGATGGACTACATTTTCTAAGGACTCTCCCAATGAATCTCAACCAGGCACCCGCCTTACCAACAATTAATTATATATTTTCATTCCGCTTCAAATCGTTCCGCACGCATACTTTACAGAAGTAACTGCTACCAGTGTTTGTTCCGCTATCATATAATCATACAATAAAGGATCCTTCTTTCTATGTATTCGCAATACATTACATTTGTCTATGTTAAGGGTCACTTGCCACTCCCTGCACCAAGTGCCTATCCGCTGCAGATCTTCCTGCATTTCGCTACAATTTTCTAACGCTGCAACTTCTCTGTATACTACAGCATCATACGCGGAAAGCCACATGGAACTTCCGACACTATCTACTACGTCATTTTTAAATATTGTGAAAAGCAATGGTCCCATAACACTCCCCTGTGGCACGCCAGAGGTTACTTTACGTGTGTAGACGTCTCTCCATTGAGAACAACATGCTGTGTTCTGTTTGCTAAAATCTCTTCAATCCAGCCACACAGCTGGTCTGATAGTCCGTAGGCTCTTGCTTTGTTTATTAGGCGACAGTGCGGAACTGTATCGAACGCCTTCCGGAAGTCAAGGAAAATGGCATCTAGCTGGGAGCCTGTATCTAATATGGGTCTCACGAACAAATAAAGCGAGTTGGGTCTCACACGATCGCTGTTTCCGGAATCCATGCTGATTCCTACAGAGTAGATTCCAGAAATGATATGATACACGATCAAAAAACATGTTCTAAAATTCTACAACACATCGATGTCAGAGATATAGGTCTATAGTTTTGTGCATCTGCTCGACGACGCTTCTTGAAGACTGGGACTACCTGTGCTCTTTTCCAATCATTTGGAACCTTCCGTGCCTCTAGAGACTTGCGGTACACGGCTGTTAGAAGGGGGACAAGTTCTTTCGCATATACTGCGTAGAATCCAATTGGCATCCCGTCAGGTCCAGTCGACTTTCCTCTGTTGAGTGATTTCAATTGCTTTTCTATTCCTTGGACACTTATTTCGATGTCAGCCATATATAGTACCTGCTGCGAAAAATTCTTGGTAAAAGTTTAATTTTTTTAGAAATTTTTCAAAATCTGGAAATCTGCGGTAAGTTCCTATGGGACCAAACTGCTCAGATCAGCGGTCCTTACGCTTACACACCACTTAATCTAACTGAAACTAACTTAACTAACTTACGCTAAGGATAACACGTACACCCATGCCCGAGGAAGGACTCGAACCTCCGACGGTGGGTCTCAGAATCGCGCGGCTACATAGATGAACGAGATAATGTTATTAAATTTTCCTGAAGTTTTCTGTTAGAGCCGTGTTAAACAAGAGTGCACAATATTCATTTTCATATCTCTGTTACTCTCTGAACAGTGAAGGGTTAAGCTTTGTAGTATGTTATCAATAATGCGGATTTTGTGCCATCGTAACAGACATGCTTTGCAAGTAAATAAACCATAGACGCTATGCTGCGTTAAAAGTTTTCTATTCCGTGCTGGTAATTGCTTCCACTTGCTGACCGAAAAAGGTAGTAAAACTAAATGTGATTTGATCACATACTTACTTCTAGTATTCGCTTCGTATGTTTAAGACTTCCTACGAAAGGCACGATGTGTATTTACTAGTAGCAATCAATCAATAACTATTACGTATTTTGAATTACTAGTTAAATTACCACGTCCTTTCATAAGATAAATCAATGAGTGACGCACTTCGCTAAATGCGCCGTTTTTGAAGAGCCATCACCTTCATTGTATGAAAATTTGTCAAGAGACCCACTGGCTATTAAAGTCCACGTTTCCTAAACTGCCTTTTTTCTGAAGGATTAACAAAATTGTGGCGTGTATTGCAACGTTGCTTTATCTCCTGTTTTTTATTACCATAACACGACAGGATTTAGAACTTCCACGATGTCCTTACGAGTCCGATGCCAAGTTTATTTACATTTAATTCATATCTTTATAGAACACGAATTACATCATCTAGCTAGGATGTTGGACGTGCACATTAATAACTATAAAAACTAATATATTTCTTTCACTCTCTTTAAGTTAACCCACTTCCACATAAAGCTGAAAAGATCAGTCAGGGACGAAGCTTGTTGTTACAATAGCCAGCCGCAGTGGCCGAGTGGTTCTAGGAGCTTCAGTCTGGAACCACGCGACCGCTAAGGTCGCAGGTTCAAATCCTGCTTCGGGCATGGATGTATGTGATGTCCTTAGGTTAGTTGGGTTTAAGTAGTTCTAAGTTCTAGGGGACTGACGACCTCCGCTGTTAAGTCCCACAGTGCTCAGATCCATTTGAATCTTTTTTGTTAAAAATAGAAAAGAAAAAAAATTAAATTAAATGGACAACACTTTCTGCGAACGGGATTAGAAAATGTGTTTCTTCGACTTAGTCAAGATTTGAATGATATTTATAATGCGCTAAACCGACTGTCCCCGCTTTCAACTTGGAACACTGTGGGAATGATAATCGTAATACTCCTCCCTTTACATTTTGTTGCCTTATAGGTTCCGAAAACATATCTTCAGTCTATTAAAGACATACGAGAAAGAAAGTAGACGGATGTTTATTAGCGCTCTTCTTAGGTCCAAGTAGTGGCTGGAAGTGATACGCGCGATCCTGTGAGGTACGTTCAGTGCCGAAGAGAGGTATGCAAATCGTTACTCGCATACAAGAAAAGCACCACGAGCATGAAAACACATACGTGCAAAAGCCCCACACATTAGACACCTACAACAGTTTCGAACAGCGATAAAGTGTTGCTCTTCTGTCCGTTTGATCTACGGCCGTTCAATATTGTTGGTGGGAGTCATTAGCCTTTGACAAGGACTAATCGGTATTAGCACCAAGCACGGGGCAATGGGAGCACAGGAGATTTTGCCTTCTCCGATAATTGTCTCTCACCATACACGAGATACTACTGACCAAGTGAAAAGTGAGGTCTTGCATCAAGAGAAAAGGCTATTGGCCAAATTGAGTGTTCTATGACGTGTGGACTCTGGACAGGTAGTTATCTCAAAATACACTGGTTAGCCAGACCATTACGACCACTGACCACAGCGATGTTGGATGCCGCTTGATGGCGTTGCGAGAACGTGAAGTGGTAACAAAAGTATGTAAGCAGAGCAGAAACGGACGCGCGCTACTGAGGCAGACTGGTGGGGGCAGTACAATGCTATAGGAGACATCCTCTCCGTTAACATGGGGCATGTGATGGTAATCGAAGACACGCTGACAGCTGCAAACCACCTGCATCTCTTCGCGCTCGCTGACAGCTGCAAACCACCTGCCTGGTGCCTTCCCCGACGTCGATGTCACCTTTCATCAGTATAACTGTCTTTGTATTGGCGCCAAAAGGTGCTACAGTGGTCTGAGGAGCATTATGGTGAACTCACGTTGACGTCTCGGCGACGAAATTACGTAAATCCTATGGAACCTATCTGGGTCGCTATCAGGCGTCAACAACGCGTTAAAAAGCAGCGGCTCGTTTTTGTTGTTGTGGTCTTCAGTCCAGAGACTGGTTTGATGCAGCTCTCCATGCTACTCTATCCTGTGCAAGCTTCTTGATCTACCAGTACCTATTGCAACCTACATCCTTCAGAATCTGTTTAGTGTATTCATATCTTGGTCTCCCTCTACGATTTTTACCCTTCAATACTAAATTGGTGATCCCTTGATGCCTCAGAATATGCCCTACCAACCGATCCGTTCTAGTCAAACTGTGCCACAAATTTCCCTTCTCTCCAATTCTATTCAATACTTCCTCATTAGTTACATGATCTACCCATCTAATCTTCAGCATTCTTCTGTAGCACCACATTTCGAAAGATTCTATTCTCTTCTTGTCCAATATATTTATCGTCCACGTTTCACTTCCATACATGGCTACACTCCATACAAATACTTTCAGAAACGACTTCCTGACACTTAAATCAATACTCGACGTTAACAAATTTCTCTTCTTCAGAAACGCTTTCCTTGCCATTGCTAGTCTACATTTTATATCCTCTCCACTTCGACCTTCATCAGTTATTTTGCTCCCCTAATATCGAAACTCCTTCACTACGTTAAGTGTCTCATATCCGAATCTAATTCCCCAGCATTACCCGATTTAGTTCGACTACATTCCATTATCCTCGTTTTGCTTTTGTTGATGTTCATCTTATATCCTCCTTTCAAGACACTGTCCATTCCGTTCAGCTGCTCTTCCAGGTCCTTTGCTGTCTCTCACAGAATTACAATCTCATCGGTGAACCTCAAAGTTTTTATTTCTTCTCCATGGATTTTAATTCCTACTCCGAATTTTTCTATTGTTTCTTTTACTGCTTGCTCAATATACAGATTGAATAACATCGGGGATAGGCTACAACCCTGTCTCACTCCCTTCCCAATCACTTCTTCCCTTTCATGCCCTTCGACTCTTACAACTGCCATCTGGTTTCTGTAAAAATTGTAAATAACCTTACGCTACCTGTATTTTACCCCTGCCACCTTCAGAATTTGAAAGAGAGTATTCCAGTCAACATTGTCAAAAGCTTTCTTTAAGTCTACAAGTGCCAGGAACGTAGGTTTGCCTTTCCCTAATTTGTTTCCTAAGGTAAGTAGTAGGGTCAGTATTGCCTCAAGCCTTCCAACATTTCTACGGAATCCTAACTGATCTTCCCCGAGGTCGGCTTCTACCAGTTTTTCCATTCGTTATTTACGCGAATTGCATGACCTGTGCGTAGACATCTAACGTCACATTCCTCCACAAACCAATCAACAAACTCCCAGATCCCAGACACGCAGAATCAGTTAAGTATTTCGCTCCAAAGGCGAACAAACAAGCTACTACACAGGTGGTCATAATGTTTTGACTCGTCAATGTACATGTCTGACAGTCACATCTAGTATTAAAGTAAAGACATGTGAGAACTGAGAATCTATGTGCTCTTCACGACGAAGTTTCCCTACGTTTCAAAAACGAGTGAAAGTATTCTTACAGTGTTATACGAAAACTTTTATGATGTAGTACATCTCATCTGAAATTAAACAAAGTGAAATTTGTGACGGATCAAGGGCCTATCGTAAAGGAAGCTCTTCAGCACCACAAAGGTCTGACATGAGCAGTGTACTGTAAAAAGACATAAGATGACAAGTACCGTAGTGAAGAATTGTCTGATACTTATGAACCAATAAAGGCATTGCGTAGAACTGTAGCATATATGAAACGCTCCGAATTGGTGTCAAGATTAGAAAAAAAAGAATTACATGAAGATGTTGAAACAAGATTAGTAAAAAATACATCAGCATGTGGAAACAAGTGGAATAGCAACTCCATAATGTTAAACTCGTTTCATTCACAAAAAATGAAATTGAGAATTTGTTATTGGGAAAAAAACCCTACGTTTTGTGATTCTGTGGGCATTTAGTTTACTGGATACATCCCAAATGAAGATGGTAAGGCACTATTTAAATTGCTGATAGGGCAGTGAGGAGACTTACCTAAATGAGGAAGTCGTTAGTGATCTACACGATTCTCATTACATGGGTACAGTTTTCATCCAAATTTCAAGGAACCCAGTACTGAGTGAGGAGAAGAAAGAAAATATGTGTCAAACTGTTTGTCAGAACCTAAGTTTGTCAGTCGTGGAAGAAGTGAAACAAGATCCCGTTACGTTTCGCGTAAGGAAGATCCGAAGCAGCCGCTCATCAACTTCTAAACGGAAAGACGGACCTGAGCAATTTTTAAACACGGTAGCCCGAGTTGATAACATCAAGAACATTTTGTTCTTGTGGAAGGTCATTGCCTGTGCCTTCCCCAAGCTCTTTATGAAGTGGCGAATTCTATGCATTTACGCCGAACGGTTCTAGGCGCTTCAGTCCGGAACCACGCTGCTGCGACGGTCGCAGGTTCGAATCCCTGCCTCGGGCATGGATGTATCTGATGTCCTTAGGTTTAAGTAGTTCTAAGTCTAGGGGACTGATGACCTCAGATGTTAAGTCCCATAGTGCTTAGAGCCATCTATGCATTCCCGCTAGTAGCAGTGCAAACGAAAGAAACTTCATCAGGGCAGACTTAATTATATCCGAGAAGCGCTGCTACATGGATCTAGAACGCATCGCGACGTGCATAGCAATAAGAAGGAAAAGGGAACTGTTTTATGACACAACCATATCATTTGAGATGGAAGACAAATAATCTGTGTAAATAGCGGGCCCGCTTCTATAATATAAACGTAATATGCAGGTCTGTATTCACAAGTTTCTGTTATCAATAGATTTTTACATTCTAGACATATAGTCATGTACTGTCTTACGTTATCTTCAACCTCTATTTCATCAAACTATTTGATCTGATAATTCATTACTAGATTTAATCTTATTTCTCATCTAAGTGTTAAGAATGTTACTTCTTCCATTAAACAGCCATTAAAAACCTTCATAAACTGAGTTCCATCATAAAAGAGAAAAGTTTTACTTCTTGGCAAATGCTCAACCCAAAATATTGTGTATCCCTTTCCCCCTTCTTCGATATTTCTGAACAAGATAGCACGGGAACACAAAGCTCGAAGTATTACAAGATAAAATAATGAATACATCAAACGCGTGTAGTTTTCATCTCAGGCCTTTAATTACCACACTCGGCTGACAACCCTTCCATTACGGATATGACCGAGTCGCCTGGCTCGTAAGCGGCTTTGCCCGTGTCACTAATTACACTACTGGCCATTAAAATTGCTACACCACGAAGATGATGTGCTACAGACGCCAAATTTAACCCACAGGAACAAGATGCTGTGCTGAACAAACGATTAGCTTTTCAGAGCATTTACACAAGGTTGGCGCCGGTGGCGACACCTACAACGTGCTGACATGAGGAAAGTTTCCAACCGATTTCTCAAACACAAACAGCAGTTGACCGGCGTTGCCTGGTGAAACGTTGTTGTGATGCCTCGTGTAAGGAGGAGAAATGCGTACCATCACGTTTCCAACTTTCATAAAGGTCGGATTCTAGCCTATCGCGATTGCGGTTTGTCGTATCGCGACATTACTGCTCGCGTTGGTCGAGATCCAATCACTGTTACCAGAATATGGAATCGGTTGGTTCAGGAGGGTAATACCAAACGCCAGGCTGGATCCCAACGGCCTCGTATCACTAGCAGTCGAGATGACAGGCATCTTATCCGCATGGCTATAACGGATCGTGCAGCCACGTCTCGACCCCTGAGTTAACGGATGGGGACGTTCGCAAGACAACAACCATCTGCACGAACAGATCGACGACGTTTGCAGCAGCGTGGACTATCAGCTCGGAGACCATGGCTGCTGTTACCTCTGACGCTGCATCACAGACAGGAGCGCCTGCGATGGTTTACTCAATGACGAACCTGGGTGCACGAATGTCAAAACGTCATTTTTTCGGATGAATCTAGGTTCTGTTTACAGCATCACGATGGTCGCATCCGTGTTTGGCGTTCGCGGTGAACGCAGATTGGAAGCGTGTATTCGTCATCACCATACTGGGGTATCACCCGGCGTGGTGGTATGGGGTGCCGTTGGTTACACGTCTCGGTCACCTATTGTTCGCATTGACGGCACTTTGAACAATGGACGTTACATTTTAGATGTGTTACGACCCATGGCTCTACCCTTCTTTCGATCCCTGCGAAACCCTACATTTCAGCAGGATAATGCACGACCGCATGTTGCAGGTCCTGTATGGGCCTTTCTGGATACAGAAAATGTTCTACTGCTGCCTTGGTCAGCGCATTCTCCAGATCACCAATTGAAAACCTCTGGTCAATTGTCGCCGAGTAACTGGCTCGTCACAATACGCCAGTCACTACTCTTGATGAACTGTGGTACCGTGTTGAAGCTGCATGGGCAGCTGTACCCGTACACGCCATCCAAGCTCTGTTTGACTCAATGGCCAGGTGTATCAAGGCCGTTATTACGGCCAGAAGTGGTTGTTCTGGGTACCGATTTCTCAGGACCTATGCACCCAAAGTGAGTGAAAATGTAATCGCATGTCAGTTCTAGTACAATATATTTGTCGAATGAATACCCGTTTATCATCTGCATTTCTTCTTGGTGTAGCAATTTTAATGGCCAGTAGTCTACTTGCTGCCCCACTGTCGAGCAACTGCCATGATCAGGAGTATCAGGAGTAACGAGCGAGCTTGATGCGCGTGCTCACCGACTCTACACTGGGGCGGCTGTTACTTTGCTCAATCGTGTGTGTGATCGTTCGGCTCGCCGCAGCTCCAGCACCCAAGCGCCACGCTGTCAGCATTTACTGGACACGATATTCCTGTATCAGATGTATGTAGGTTTTAACTGTTTCTTTCCGCGGTTCTACGAAAACAGTTATCTTTCATGTCCTATGTTCACAAGACGGTGCAAACATTTTAGAACGAATACTTTTTTACGTATCTGGTTCATCAGTTCACGGAAATACGTTGCAAGTAAATTCGGCTGTGTCGCTGGCCAGTGACTTGCGACAAGTACAGGTACAAGTACAGGTCTTTGTAGAAAATATTCTCGGACTTCTTGTTGCGTCAGTTCAGGATAAAACCTCGAGCTTTCGACGATTTCCACCATAGTCTCCATCAGGAGCAACTGACTGTCGTAATTGCTGCTCTGGTAGCCTTACTAGATATATAGCCCAAGGATGGCTTCATATTGGTCGGTAGTTACGTCATGCCGTCGCAGATGTTGTAAACGTCTTCCCTGCTGGCGCCATCGCTCCCGCCGTGGAGTAAACATTGCGACGAATATCTCTGGCTCTTCTCTGCATCGAGAGCTCGCCTCCGTGCACCGCTTAGCTTATATCCGCCGCCACGGCTGAAGGTTTTCCCACACAATCTTATTTCTACAGCATCTTTAATTATACTGTACCGGTATGCGGAAGCCTGGTACAAAACTTTTGTTTCTTCAAATAATATTTTACATTTGTTTGTGAGACTGTGCGCAGTAACTGCAGATTTCTTGAGTTCTCGATCGTTAATATTGCGCTGATGTTCTGTACAGCGGCTGGAAAGGTGCGGATGGACTGGCCGATGTAACTGCTTCAGCACTGACACGGGATGTTGTAAATCCCAGGAACCGTGAGGCCGAGACTGACCTTAACAGGGCGTAGTATCAGATTTATTTTCTTATGAGGTCGCAAACTACGTCTGATATCTCGTCTTTCCAGGACTCATCATATTTTGCTGGATATAGGGCACCAGAAGGGAAGACTTGCAGGCAGTAGCTCATCACGTGAACGTGCAACATTTTCACGTTCCCATTTTCTTGCCTAATGCTGACTTCATGTCATAAGACCCATAGCCGTTAATTCAGAACACGAACTTCAGATGAACGATTTTGAAATCCTCGCCAGAGACAGTGTTTGCCGTTTGTACCAGTGTATTTGAAACTGCTCTCTTCTGGACTGGATGGTGAAAGATATAAATCAGTGCGCGTCGGCTAGCGGTACACTGAGTGGCCGAGGCGTCCATCCGACATTCTCTGTACCAGAACATCTAAAGACGGCAGCCTTCCCTCCTTCTGTGTCTCGACGCTGAACTTGATGTTTGGGTACATACTGTTCATATGTTCCTGGATGTGCTCAAGAGCTTCTACCCCGTATGGCCAGCCAAAAATATGTCGTCAACAAAACGACAAAATTTTCATTAAAAAAGTTGCCCATTGCAGGAAACAACTGAGAACCCATTGCCATTGCGTCCCTCATTTCATAAAATTTACAGCTGCACAAGAAATAGGGGGTCGTCGTAACATGTAGGAACAACTTTATCGTTTCAGGAGGAAAATGCTCTGCCAACAATTTCAATGTGTCTTCGCGGTAAACCTTTGTAAATAGCGAGCCCAGATCCACGCTGACTAAAATAACGTATGGCCCAACTCTAATTTGTTCAATTTTCTCAACGAAAATTCGAGAGATTTTGACGTGATGTTCCCAGCGTCCAACTATCGGAGCCATCTGCATAGTTAAGTACTTGGCCAGGAGAATCAATGGCGCTAACCACTGGCCCTAATGGAATACCTACCTTGTGGACTTTAGGTAATCAATACACCTCGTGCTCTAAGATTTTTGGTGACGTCCACTGGTAGATCAGAATTCTTCAGGAGCTCCAGTATTTTTTAGCTGGAGTTGGGTCCCGTTGTAGGCATTTATACGTGCTATCTTCCAACAAGAATGCTACTTTGCTGCGATATTTACTGGTATGAAGAACAACCATGGCATTTCCCTAGTCAGCAGAAAGTACCGCAAGACCTTCACATTTATGCAATGTACGGAGTCTCTCTCTCTCTCTCTCTCTCTCTCTCTCTCTGCTCTGCTCTGCTGATGTTAGATTTAGGCGGCCTCGCTAAAATGCGAGTAGAGTAACTCTTTACGTCGTCGGCGTCGTTTTGTGACACATGTCGCCCCGCTTGCCCCACTCCACTAATGAACATCACGATAAGTACAGTTTTAACACTCTGCGTGGTGTCTGTTTGTTCTATGTCGTGTCTGCCTACCACTTTCGCGCAACGACGCTCTGAGCGTGTGTTTTAGGGAATTGACTAGTTTGAACCTGGGACCTGTTGCTGGTAAGGAGACGCCAGACCACACATGACATGTAGAGTTCAGAAGAGTTCAGTGAGACTAGCAATGATATAACCAAATACTTAATGATTTCAGCGTCAGCTCCACTGCACTCCCTGTAAAAGAATCTTAATACTAACTAAATTTAGTGGAAGGGGTTCAAGGCTTTCCTATTTTTAGTTAGTTGGTAAAATAACGTCGAAAAAGCAGTTAAGTTTACCATTGGAAATTTTATTCTACTCACAAAACATTGTATATAAATTGCAGTATTGATAAAAGGAAACATTTTAATACAGGATGATAAAAACCAACTGCGTTCAACAAAAATGTGAACGAATATTCCCTGAATGGGTTTCCAAGTTCTACAATGGATCGAAGGATGACCTATGCCATATTACATCTATGATCTAGATTTAAATTAAGTTTCACAAAAGAGAAAACTATCAAAATGGTCTACAGTGACCCTCAATTATCTTTAATTACTTATCTAACTTGTCGTAAATTACAGTGGCTGATGTGGCTTCTCAATAATTATATAACAGAAAAATCATCGCGTTTCAGACTTTAACTTATGTAGCAAATGTGAATACCATGAGCTTCAATTGATGATCGACACTAGTATTACGTAAAAAGGGGATGTAACAGATGAGACTTCTGCAGTTCTGAGTGAAGCCTTATGCGCTCAAAAATGCGGCATCGCGTGCGTTCATTACCTTGTCGGTGTACGTCAGGGGGCGGCAGCCGGCGCAGCTCCATGCATCTCGCCATCTCGGAAGCAACTCTGTCCTAACTTCTCCTTACTACAATTTACTGAAGTTGGTTTAAAAAAAAACTATCTGGCTGTGTTTTCATCTAACCAATCAGGGTCTCAATGTTAACCTTAAGCTCCGCCTACAAAAATTCTGTCTATCCAATGAGAAACGTTATACTTTTCGTGGTGGGGCAATGTTTTTAACGTTTGCAACGTAACAGAGACGCGAAAAGTCTCACGCTAAAACTTGCAGCTGGTGTGGCCCTTTTAGTGTTATCGTAAGATCTATACTGTTCTTCTGGAGGTCTCTATCATTTAACATGGGCTGGGGGGTGGTCCTGGTGGTTACTTTTCTTGGTGGGTCAATGTTTTTAACGTTTGCAACGTAACAGAGACGCGAAAATGTCTCACGCTAAAACTTGTGGCTGGTGTGGCCCTTTTAGTGTTATTGTAAGATCTATACAGTTCTTCTGGAGGGCTCTAACTTTTGACATGGGCTGGGGGTGGTCCTGGTGGTTGTCTGGCGACGTGGGTGTCCGTCCCTTATCGTAGGGCCTTCTAGCTTAACACGGTTCTGCTCTCGGCTTCTGTTCTCGTTTCTCCCCTCTGCGTCTGTCTCACAGTGGGAAGGTATGACATGCATTTAGGCATTCTTGTGTTAGTCTGTGGTATTCCGTTTGCTCACTCGTTACTCGTATTACTTTGGTTAATTTAATGTCACGATTTATTCGGAGCTATGTGACATACTACTGGATTTGCTTATCATGTCAGGGTTTTCATGGAAGGTGTTGAATTTGCCTGACACCTTACACAGTGCGTGGCGTAGGGGCGAAATTCAATCCTTCTTATGATCAGTGTCATCTCATGGAATGGTATACACTGTCATCAACCTGTCGGACAAAACCTGGACAAAGTAGCCTTAATAAATGACTAAATTTGGCTCCTACGCCACGTACTGTACCTTTCTGTTTCCCGACTCGTTACTTCATTCAGATTTCGAGCTTCTATCACAATTCTGGCACCTCCATTTTATTGTCTACTGAAACCATTGAATTGTTATATTTACTTTAGCTTCGTTCTGTTATTCCCCATTCTTCTATACAGTTGACTTCTTTTTTTTTTGCACTGCCTCTTACTGTTTCTTTGCTAATGGTACTTGTTAAACTGGTCCATAAAGTAATTCGTGTGGCACTGTCTCAATTCTAAACTCTAACTTCTTAACCAAACCAGACTTATTAATTATATATAGTTGATGTCTCACCTTTACCTACGATATTTACTGTACATGCTATCTTCCAACAAGAATCCCACTTTGCTGCGATGTTTACTGATATTAAGAACAACCATGACATTTCCCTCGTCAGCAGAAAGGCAAAAGCAATGAATTAACATTTGTACCTGTGCTGCGATTCAAACCCAGGTCTCCTGCTTATTAGGCACATACGCTAGGCACTGTGCCACAGTGGTAATACGGTTATCACAGCTGCGAGGATTACCGTAGTGCATTTCCCTCCCTAATAAAATGGGCTGAGGTTTGAGATGGACTTTGTATCTGGAGGGGACACGTAATCCGTACAGCGGTAGTATCTCCATTGCCAGGGTGGCATAATGGCTAGTGCACCTGCCCAGTAAGCACAAGACCCAGGTCCGAATGATAATGCTGGTTCATCTTTGAATTCATTGATTTCACCTACATCGTTATCGTAAACCCAATTCATCTGAAAATACTTTTTTATAATTAATCTAAAGGCGATACAATTCTTCCTCTTTCTTATGTCGATGTACCAGACACCTGATCTACAATGGTTGCTGATTGATCCTCAGAACAGCAAACCCCGTTCAAATTTCAAACATGATAATTTTCTGACACTTTATTTAACTCATTAGAACTAGGCTTTTCCGTAGATGCAACTGAGGTTCACTATTCTTTCCCATTTCAGTAACTCAATCAAAACTTATCTTCACAGTAACTTTTCCTGCTGAATACACCATAGACTTATTCAAACTATCAAAGAATATTTTGTACTTCAGTAGTCAATACATGCCTACAACTATCTGGATAGGCAGTTGAGGTACCACTAAAAAGTCATGTTCAGAGGTAACAACTTTAATAGGAAACTTTAACAAATCTTGCGGTTTAATAGGTAAAGTATCCCCATAAGTGACTTCTCCACTATAACTGGTTCTGTTTTACGATGATCGTAAATTGATTGATACTGGACACTGCTTCGGCTACCATTGTCAACCTAAACTTGAATATGCATTCCAAACATCTGTATAGGAATCATCATTTGCCCACATTACTCTCATTCACTACCTTTATCCTCCCACAACAAATCTTGATCGATTTTTGAATCACTACATGAAATACCATCCTGTTCACCTATATCTGGAATCTCTTTTGCCTTCACCCATTTATTTCTTCTGTTTGGTATATTTCATTACTTGTATCAGGACTTCATACGTCTACCTCGACTTCATATACATACATCAAAAAAGTTTTGCATCACCCCGGTTCCCAGAACTCCAGAAGATAGTCGTTGACTCTGGATATTGAATCACAGACACAGTCCCTTTGACTCTTCAGAGATGTCACTAAACCCGCCCAAAGATGTTAACAATCATGCATGAGCAGCGACTGTTAGGAGGAGGGCGTCCGGCAGCCGATCAGTTCCAGTCATTCCACCAGGAAGGGGGTACACGGCTCCTGTCGTCTATAGTTCAACAATGCGTAAACTGTCAATACCGCGGTTCGATCGCGTCCGCATTGTTACTCTGTGCCAGGAAGGGCTCCCAAAGAGGGAAGTATCCAGGCGTCTCGGAGTGAACCAAAGCGATGTTGTTCGGACATGGAGGAGATACAGAGAGACAGGAACTATCGATGACATGCCTCGCTCTGGCTGGCCAAGGGATACTACTGCAGTGGATGACCGCTGCCTACGGATTATGGCTTGGAGGAAACCTGACAGTAACCCCACCATGTTGAATAATGCTTTTCGTGCAGCTACAGGACGTCGTGTCACGACTCAAACCGTGCGCAAGAGGCTGCATGATGCGCAACTTCACTCCCAACGTCCATGGCACAGGTCCATCTTTGCAACCACGCAGCGCGATACAGATGTGCCCAACAACGTTCCGAATGGACCGCTCAGGATCGGCATCAAGTTCTCTTCACCAATGAGTGTCGCAGATGCCTTCAAACAGACAATCGTCGGAGACGTATTTGGAGGCAACCTGGTCAGGCTGAACGCCTTAGACACACTCAAGTTCGAGGATCCCTGCTGTTTTGGGATGGCATTATGTGGGGCCGACGTACGCCGCTGGTAGTATTGGAAGGCGCCGTAATGGGTGTACGATACGAGAATGCCATCCTCCGACCGATAGTACAACCATATCGGTACCATACTAGCGAGGTAATCGTCTTCATGGACGACAATTCGCGCACCCATTGTGCACATCTTGTGAATGCCTTCCTTCAGGATAACGACATCGCTCGACTAGGGTAAGCCAGCATGTTCTTTAGATGTGAACCCAATCGAACATGCCTAGGACAGATTGAAAAGAGCTGTTTATGGACGACGTGACCCAGCAACCACTCTGAGGGATCTACGCCGAATCGCCGTTGAGGAGTGGGTCAAACTAGACCAACAGTACCTTGATGATCTTCTGGATAGTTTGCCACGATGAATACAGGCATGCATCAGTGCAAGAGGACGTGCTACTGGGCATTAGAGGTACCGGTGTGAACAGCAATCTGGACCACCACCTCTGAAGGTCTCACTGTATGGTGGTACAGCATGCAATGTGTGGTTTTCATGATCAATAAAATAGGGCGGAAATGCTGTTTATATTGATCACTATTCCAATTTTCTGTACAGGTTTTGGAACTCTCGGAACCGAGGTGATGCATTACTTTTTTTGATGTTTGTATATTACTGTCTTCTGATTCCTTTACCAACTACATGTGATCATAGACTACTAAACACTGTTCACTCTTGCCGCAGTTTCTGTCTGCCCCTACAACTCCATCGAGTTTACTGTATTTGGGAATGGTCTTGAACACTCTTCAATTTGTTTGCGCTTCCTCTGTCCGATCTTCTAATCTCCACAGAGCAGCACACCTTTCGGATTGCTCGCCTCTCTCGTTTCACACTTCGAAATTGTTACTACTCGTAAAAATTCTGTCCACCATAAATTACTTTTTCCATTACTCCGTCATAATTTGTTCATGTTACAGTATCCACTCCCTACCGTTTACTACAGTTTAGACTTCATTGACTGACATTGTCTGCTATGTTGCCACTGGATATTGATCTGTTATCAATAGTGCTACGCTACTATTATGCATCCGATAATTTGTTTCAGCAACATTTACATCCTCGTTTGATGTCATCTTCTTTTAATTATACATATGCATTCCTCCTTCTTGCACTGATTATCATTGTTATCTTCTCCGAGGAGCTGTTCGCGATTATCTACACCACTTCGGTTATTATTGTATACTTGATTTACATCGATTTTCAACTCCGATATTTATTCCGCACGTCTGTAATAATTGTCGTTATCGTTTCTGAGAGTTTATTGTTAGCGGGTATCTCGAAACATTGTACCTGCGTTCACATATCGTCTCAAAGATGCACAATCTATGGTTCGAAAACATTGACAGATTGATTCACTTCGGCGTGGAGCTCTTTATCCGTAGTTTCTTGCTTTTCAAATACTTCACTTTCGCGATCGATTTTCGCCTCGTACCTTTCAAAGATAGTTTTTAGCCTCTTAATTACTTCTTCGTTCATCTACCCGTTTAATCTAGTTACCATAGAACTCACATGTTTGAGCACAGATATCTATTCTCTCATTTCATTCGTTGCTCACTGCATCTCTGAAAATGCTGTTCAGTTTACTATCCATGTGCTATATTATTATTTACTTCACAGTGCTTACTGTTCATCTGATCTGCTGAAGTCTCAATCCCATTACTAATTTAAGCGTCCCGAGAATGCTTCAAATGGCTCTGAGCACTATGGGACTTAACAGTGGAGATCATCAGTCCGCTAGAGCTTAGAACTACTTAAATCTAACTAACCTTAGGACATCACACACATCTATGCCCGAGGCAGGATTCGAACCTGCAACCGTAGCGGTCACGCGGTTCCAGACTAAAGCGCCTAAAACCGTTCGGTCACAACGGCCGGTCCCGACATTCAGTTTTGCTGTTCAAAGACTGACTTGATTAGCATATTTCACTACTCGCCGTTTTCAACTACTGCAATTTCGTTTCAGCCTCGTCTGCGTATTCAGTATATACGGTGTAAGTTTGTTCCAAATTATCTTGATAGATTTCAGTGATGTCTTGTTTTATCGATACGTGGCTTACATCTCCCTTTTCTGTTGTATTGCTAGTTTCACAGTTGCTAGCTGGCTCTCTGTTACACATTCCTAGCCTCGCTTCGTGGCTTTGAAGTCACCGCCCCGCCTCGTCGATTCCGACATTCTTGCGATCTACTGTTTGATACGGTGTCTGTACTGACCACAATTGAATGTAATTTATAGTTGTAATTTTACCAAGCTCGGGACACGGATTTACTGTATACGGTGGTGTATAAAAAGGTTTGTAATACGTGTACCTAATGTTCCGCGATTAATAGAGCAAAGCATCAATTACAAGAACGATGTTGAACAAAAGAGCAGAGATAGCTATATCCTGTACGTACTACACGGAGTTTTATTAAATACAACAATGACCGAAATTAGAAATGGTACTAAGTTACTGATCACTATAGATAGCATAATTTTGAATAATTAAATAATTGAATAAATTTAGAAGAATAATTATAGCCGGCAATTCAAAAACGAGCGAAAGATAAATTTGGTTACTGACTGACATCACTTTGAAACCACATAATAACTGGGATTGAACAGTCATGCAACAACTGTACAAAATTCACTCTGCGAGCTTAAATTTTAAAAACACTTGTAACATGTGGAAAATGGTGTTGATTTGGAACACACCGATATTATTTGTGGTTACTAACACCAATAATAGGTAAAAATCAGCAACGCTTTGTGGAAACTACTTAATTACGAAACTCACATAATACCATCTGTTCGAAAAGTAGCAAAAACATGATCAAAGGTAATTGCTATTCCTTAATGTTTACTTTTCAAGTTAAGGTCGTAAAGGTTTCGTTTATAGCAACAACCATTTGACAACGTCAAAGTAAGAAAATATAAGTGCATGAAATTTAGTTTTGAAGCACAGCATGAAATCTAAAAATTACTTTGGCAGAAATAGAGTCATTATTGAAATATAAATTGTTTTAAATAAATTTTGGTTCGAATTACTGTCTGCAGTAGCAGTGCAACACTGTATTAAGGACTATGATTACTACTGTCTCTGATCATATATATTATTTTTCAAGTCAACATCCTTTTTTCTCAACACAAATTAATCATACAGGAATGAATCAGTTATCGTCAGTAGGATTTTTCACTGACTTCTGACTTTGCGTAGCGGTTTTCCGCTAAAACTTTCTATTTGTGGATAAAAGAGACTTTGAACTATTATCGGTAAATGGACATAAAGGATGTCCAGCTCAGACCTATATTTAAGGAAGCTATCTTATTAATCACAAATAAGAGACACTTGTGTCATATTATCTTGTTTTTATTTGTTTTGTCATTGCCTACTAAAACGACTACGTAGACAAAACGTTACAATTTTTTGGGGATCGTGGCATCACCGAAATTAGTACAGGTCCCACCGTTAACCTGCAAAAACAGACTCGGAACTGTTTAAATAATACTGAAAGCTTGTTCGGGAAACTTCAGAAATAATAGTTAGTTAGTGAACATGAATCCAAAGCCTCGAGTTTTAGGAAGCCAGTTCGAGCTTCACAAGAACACTCATCCTACACACCCGATCGTAAGTGGTGTAGCGAGTGCTGACCACAAGTTAGCTAGTTATTTACAAGGTAAACACAAGGACTTTTCTTACATTTGACAGCAATTTTTCCGTTAAAAATAGGCAAGATTTGATTATTACAATGAAAATGCTCAAATGCACACTTCATACGGGGTTGTTGTCCATTATTGTTACAGGCCTGTACACGAACGTTCCGATTTACGTGACACTTGAAATCGTTGAAAAGGGCCTATTACTGCATAAAAAGTTAAGTGAGATGCATATTACAGAACTGATGTGGTTATTAAAGGTAGTGCTCGAATACAAATGTTTTATTTTTAACGTTAAATAGTATGTTAAATCCTTTGTCCTGGCGATGGGTACTCCCCTTAGCTGGCATCCTAGCTGACATTTTTATTAACTCTCCTGAATATGGTTTCTTCAAAACCAAATCGGAATTAGTAAGTAAAATACGGTTTTACGCCCGCTATGTAGACGACTTAATTTTTGCGTTTGATGGAACTGACAAAGAATTAGATTTATTATTGAACATCTTTAACGGCTTTCATGAGAAAATTCTAGTTACAAAAGAAAATCGATATTAGAACGGTGAGCTAAATTTCCTTGATCTGAAATTAAGCATACAGAACGGCAGTGTCACTTCCGATATTTTTCGTAGGACAACGTAATCTGATGATATTGTTCCGTCAGATTCTTCCCACACTCAGGCTCATAAAGTTGCGTTCAGCAATTAATCGAACCTTAACAACACCACTTTCCCTATACGGTTTCTAGAAAGAAATTAATTTGATCAAGACTATTGCTGGCAATAATGTTTATAAACAAGACATAATCGACCGTCAACGAAAGGGCCAATAAGAAAGTTTCGACGCTAGGTAACAACAGACTGAAAAGTAATGAAGAGGGAAATGATATGTTCAGTTCGATACCTTTATAGTTAATGTGTTCTACAGGAGTGGTCACCTTCTGACTAGAAAATACGGTTGTATAGTTACATTCTCCACGAACAATAGTTTGAATTAAAATTTAGTTCATACATAAAAAACTGAACAATATCCTTTCACAATTTCAGACGTCTATAAAATCATCTGTAAAGATTGCCCCAGCTATTATATAGGGAAGACTGGGAGAGCTATTAAAGCCAGATATAAGGAACACCTGTTGGGGAAGAAAGGGGGAAATGTGCATAGTTGTTCATTTGCTGAACATTTATTTATTTCAGACCATTGCGCGAGGGAATTAGAAGTAACCGGAATTTTACGTAAGGAAATGGCTGGAAATTGGAATTATTAGATGAACCTGACATTCTCATACAGTTCATATTCCATAAGTTTCATTTGTACCGTCAAGCAGAAGGTTCTCATTTTTATGTTGTGACGTAGCTCTATCAATTTGGGTCTGTTCTTCACCTTTTTTGGTAACAGAAATAATTTTTTGTAGTAGTTACCTTCTGCACACAAACTCTCCGTACAGTATCGTTTTGCTACATAAATGTTTTGCAGATAGTTTTATATTTAATGTATACATCTAAAGTTATTACGTTTATTAGTGGCCTTCTGCAAGAAATTGTCATATTGCTTTAACATAAAATTATGGTACATGCCCCGCGCTGCTGCTACGGTCGCAGGTTCGAATCCTTCCTCGGGCATGGATGTGTGTGATGTCCTTAGGTTAATTAGTTTTAAGTAGTTCTAAGTGTAGGGGACTGATAACCTCAGATGTTGTCCCAAAGTGCTTAGAGCCATTTGAACCATTTTATGGTATCCATCATTGGAAACAGTCTCTTCTTGGTTAGCGAGCTGCTTGATTATGTTTGGACAACACAGTAATCTTCCTTAATTACTAAATCTTCTTATAACCACGTGCTATGCCCTGTAATGGCACTTGCTAGATGTTTCCAAAGAGGTAGCCTAAACGTAAGGTAAAAAAGGAAGCGATGCATTGTAGCAGAGATGCTGTTAGATGACAGAGATGTGACTACCAAGCTTATCAAGTCGGCGGAAAAAAGAGGAGTCCGTGGTGTGTCCTGAGGAAGGGAGGTCGCGAACATTTGTATCGCTCTCCATGTTGTGACATTTTTGGCAATAAAATTGGATTTTTGGTTAATAAAAAGAACGTGAAGTGAATTACAGAGCCTGTCTATTTACTGACAAACGGTTCATCTCACCTCATCGAAATAAGAGTTTCTTTTATCAGGAGACACAGTCCATAATTAGGAACTTCTAGGGCGGCTTTATTCAAGACGATCATCGCAGGACAGAGAAGAGGTAAAGTTTTCCACTAAAAAGGAAATACAGCTAAGAACATTTACTATTAAGTTTCCTAGAAAGTTTGTTTCAGATATGTGTGGTGGTTTCTGTTGGGTAGCAGGCTGTAAAAGCATTTCATTAATTCCCATTAATGACTTCATACTTACATGTCATAAAATATTTCCAATTCAAAAACTGTAATTCACTATCCAACCAGTAGTAAAAAATAATATAAGCTGGCGACCGAATAGGCACAAGATCCCACACTCTCTGTATCGTAACTAACAATTAATGTAAATGTAATGGTGATTGTATTCTGTCTTTGTCACGTATATTCGACAGTGAGGATACAAAAAGACAGTGATGATGTTGACAAAAAAGACGAAACTAACAATTAATGTAAATGTAATGGTGATTGTATTCTGTCTTTGTTACGTATATTCGACAGTGAGGATACAAAAAGACATTGATAATGTTGACAAAAAAGACGAAATAAAATTATGGAAATTATGGAAAATTTTCTCCAGATACTATTAATTGAACTTTACGGAACGTGAACAGAAACATGTCAACAAAGTTAGGACGAAGAATATTCCACTGATCATAGCACGCAGAAGCAATTTCGCCTCAATATCCTGATCCTTAACCTGCTTAAAACCTTTTTGTGGAATTTTCATTGTGCTAGTAAACGATTTTCCTATACGTACAGTGAAAATAGTGAGAAGCCCTCTTGTCGCGAACATATACCTCGAGTGAAATTTTCCACAGCTATTGAGTTTATGTTATATTTCAATAATTCAGTTACAGTGTGTATCTTTTAGTCAGTATGAATAGAATCAAGTGTTATTGAGAAAATTGATACTAACGGCCGTGATCACGAACATACTGAATCAGAATCTAATATATTAGATAATGAAAATGACAATGAATCGCAACAGGATGGCAGTGTCAAAGTTGAAAACCATAAACAATTGAACTCAGCTGTAATTAATGGGTAGAGTGTTAGGCCAAATGATGGCGCATGGCTAACACACGATGAGATTAGTCTACATTCCTCAATAGGAAACGTCTCTTTTCGAAATAGTTTGGACAGAAACAATGAAACAGACGTAGGAAACTCTCCGAGCCCGATACTGAGTGAACGGAATGGTCATACACACACACTCAGGCTATATGCACATGAGACTACCAACATTCGCAGATATCATAGAATAACACTTACAGAAATTCACACAAATGAATACGGACTTCAGTACAAAAATCATAAACGTGACCACTGAGCTCGGCAATTTAGATCAAAGCGTCAGGATCTTAGTCCAAAAACGTCACGCATTCCAACGACTTCGAAAATTTCATATTAATTCAACACAAGGTTGACAGACGCAGCCGACAAATTTCGTACAAAATTTACTAATATGTACAACAAGCAAGACAAATAACGTTCTAGTATGAGTGAAGATAAAGGTGCAAGTGCACGTCAACTTGCAACGGCGAACGGTAGTTTACAAACCGTACGTGGAAGATTAGCTCAAGCAGTAAACAACACTCTTATCTGAAATGAAGTCTGAGAACGAAAATTTACCGGATGATATACAAAGACTCACGGAAGACGCAGGATTTCTGACGTTAGGATAATCCTTTTTGAAAACCAAGTACGAAAGTATCAATAAGGATATAAAAAGCTAAAATGAGAGAGCTGAGGGCAGTGCATCTGAAAGGGATTGTGCCCTAGCTGAAAAGTGCGTCATGGAACAAAAAACGTCCGTTGACGCGGTTGAAGAAATCATAAACATTCGCTAAAATGGATAGTGATAGGAAAGCAGTAGAAGGTAAGATTCGTTCCAAACTTACCAGTGAAAGAAATAGTTCGAACGAGTCGCCTTCCTCCCTTAATCAAAACAGAAAAACAGTACTTTACAGTAGTCATGCGAACATTGTTCAGTCAGATTACGACAAAAGCGAAGGAGAACAGTTTGCAAACAATAAAACGTATGTACCAGTGTTAGCACAAGCAGCATTGCAGCCTCCTAAAAGGCACCGGGCGGCGTCACAATCTGATGACGCAATGCCTGCCCTATCAATAGCCATAATAGATGAAGGTCTAATGAACACTAACAATTCCCAGTGTTCCTCGAAGAATCCAAGAAAACATACTCCGTTGTCTCTGTAAGATTCTTTAGAAATGTTTAGCATCCGCACGGGTCCGAAATGCTAAAGATTCATTTCGTTGCTGGTTTCATATAAGGTGATGCACGGCTGTGGGAAGCCGAAGAAGCGAGTCATTGTCGAACTTATTAAGAATCTTAACAGGCCTTCCTAGAGAAATAATGATGACAGGAAGATCAGGAAAGATTAAGAATCCACAGTCATTTAACGAAAAGCAAGGCGTACTGCGCCGATATTTCGAAAGAAGCGTCAACAAGATGAGACACTGGAGCAATCCGGCATCATATGATGTTGTTTTGAGAATATTTAAGAGTGATAAACTCGTAACTGTGCAATCGTATGACCTGGAATACTTTCTCACAGTCGTGGATTTGATTGACCTCACTTATAAAAACAGTCAAAACTCAAATGAGTGTATCGCCGAAAAATGAGGGGCTTAATAGTCGTGCTAAAGGTAATAACAACAACAAAACTATAACAACGGCAGTAATAGCAGAAATCAGTACGGCAACGAGCTGTGCGTTTAGCATCCACAGGCGGTGCTGCAGGAATATAATGGTAATGGAGGATTCGGAAATCGTCAGAGTAACGGATTCCACGAGAAAAATAATAGAAATTACAATTCGGGCACCTTAGCTCACCAACATTAATGGTTGGGATAACTGGAGCGGTCCCGGCCATGACAGATAATTAGGGTATAGTAACGCAAATGAGTACCCACACATAAATAATAATTTCAAAAACAACGACTATTATAGCGGCATAAATCAAAATCATCGAAACGCCGCCCCACAGCTATGCGCATAGTAGAATACCGATACCGTTGTTAAGTTTGTAGAAGTAACTGACAGTAATAGCAGCTCCAAACGATAAAGGCGATCTGTTGGCCAACCCGCCCCGCTACCGACCCGAGATGAAAGTTGGGCACGACGCTAATAAAGAATTATTTCTTAAGGTATAACAAAGAAGTCGATGTTCGAGATGACCTGTAAATCAATAAGACAAATTACACAAAAGGAATAAATGATGAAGTACAGACGTTGGTTAATGCCAAAACAGGAATAATAGATATACATGTGATACTGGACCCTGGAGCGGCTACGAATCTTGTTTCGTACAGCTTGTTCAATGAAATAACCACCTACTTTACCTGGGGAGAACTGCCATATTTTAACAGGTATAAGAAGTAAGTCAAAAGTCAACTTACAAACATGTATTCCAATAACTATCGATGGAACCACAATTACTTGTACATTCCTAAGGGCAGAATAACTAATAGTTATCTATCTCCTAGGAATGGATTTTTCCAGGCAATAGAAAGTGAAAACTGAGTTCGATTTTGAGTTACTTTATATCAAAGTTAAACAGAATATTTTGGCAGACGCCCCGTCTACACTCCCACAAGGAATAAATGAATATGCATAAATAACAGAACAAATATTCGTCTTTAAGATTCTAATCATGTACGATGGTACGTATTGTCGCTGTTATGTGAAAATGTGTAACAATATGAGTCAGCTTCGAGAGAAATATAACATATGGAACAAGGCAAGGTAACTACTAACAAGTACTGACAATGCAGACTTCACAACAAAATGTTTTGTTTCATTGTTCAACCCCTCAGTCTTGGAACTGATGTGTTTGTTTATCTGAAGCATATAAGGACAGTTTTCCCTAAGGTGTAGTCAAATGTGCTAAAAACTTAATGTCATGTTAGGATTTCCCTAACATTAGGCGTAGGGTACGAAATGTGTACACAGTCAAAAGGCCAAACACTTAAACAGATCACGATTCAATGAATTACATCCATTGACCTATGTGTTTTATAAATAACTAGAGATGTTTGCCACTAAAACTCTAACGGCAGGGACTATAACCAAGCGAACTGTGAGAGAATATTCTGTGAGAGTGGGTAAACCAAAAACTATCCTGACTGAGAATGCAACAAACTTCACAGATGCGAAATGAACAGAAATTGTCAAGTCACATAACATAGAAAGATAAATTTAATTCCAAGGCCAGCCCAGCAGAACGGGTATTTCGTGAGTTTAACACGTTGATCAAAATGTGTACACCACACAGACACCCTAAGTGGACTGTATACGTGACGGCCTTCAGCAAATAGTAAATAATTTTTCACACTCAGCAACAGGTATTATTCCAATTGAATTAATGTACGACAAGTATAAAATAGACAACTGGGATACAGCCTTACCCTAAATGTTCTGATAAAGAGATACCGTCAGAAGCAAATGTTAGACAAAACTTAATAACGTGGGAAACAAAGGCAAAAGCTAGGAAAAAACAGTGTGACAAAAAAATAGGTCGCACAACTACTTTTCACGTTGGACAGGAGGTGCTATTTCCCACTTATCGTCGAGCTACCAAACATAAAAAGGTTAACAAAAATGGCAGTTGTTGAACACAGGACTAAAATTACACCCACAATACGACACTCGAGATGCTATTTGTTGAGCAGCCCCAAAAACAGTGAAAAGACATGGGTTACACCCACATAAAGATATCAAAGAACTTATACGCTAAACATAGGAAGTCAATGCGTCTCAACCGTTTCAGCACCTACAGCCCTTATGGAAAATACAATGATATATAATCCTTACAGAAATTTGGAATGTATCTGAGAGTGAAAAATGAAAACACTACTAGGATGTGACACAATATACATTTTCTCTTACCTACATGTAAAATATCCATATTACTTTTGAAACAAATTGGAGAATCTCGTAACGAATTATTTGACTAAGTGCAATCCGAGGTAAATATGAAAATTCTTTGAAATATATTACATAAATTTTGTTATTCAGAGCGAAATGACAATTTGTAGTCTGTGCGTTAAATTCATTTTAGTAAACAATGCATATGAACGGCAACGACACAGTCTAGCAACCTGCTCTCGGAACAGCTCTTGGGGAGGAGTTATCTGAGTTGCAAGCAGTGTCGCCAACTGTTAAAGTCAGCTCCCCACTAGTCTGAAATGCAAAGCCCATTAAGAAAAATGCCCCTACTCTCATAATGAATAAAATTTTGAATAAACTTTTTAAATTATAATGGAAGAAAACAATAAGTATACTAGTAATTAGTTTTCTTTATTATTAAATAATAAAATAATCACAATCATTACATGAACATACAATAAATAAGTCAACAAGTCAAAGTCAGGAACACGCAAATAGTTCATATTCACTGCAGCGTTTTCCTTCCATCCTCAAACCACAGCGTATTCTTAATATATCAGTTAAAAGTTTGAACTTCATTCTGTTCCTCTGCCAAATAATCTCTCCATCGGCATTGGAATGAGGCAGTATTAGGTGAGTAATCGCAAAAGTCGCTAATTCCTAAATCTGGATTCCCCTTGAGCATCTTTGATATGCAATACGTCATTCCAAATTTTTGTATCTGTGGTCTCGTTACAGTTCAACAAATGAATTTGTCGCCATTGCTCATCCACTCTTGCTATAGTTTCTACACATTTACTGAACTGAGCCATCATATCAATTAGATACTCTATGTCGTGAATAGCTGCTTTTTCAACACTTGATCTGGAAATTTTTTCATCAACGTTTAATTTTCTGGAAACCTGTTTCTTACTTTTTCAGTCAGACTTACTCTAAATGCTGTGCACCAATTGCGCTACATTTCTTGGTCTTCACGTGATAATCCTCTTTCTCTCATTTCAAGCAACTGATTTTCAAAACTGAATCCCAGATAACATCTTCGATCGAAGGAACCACGAATATTTTGAGTAAAAATATTAACTTTATTTTCAGGTAACATAACTTTCCTGACAAGCATATCTATCAGGTTGGTCAACTCATCAAAGAGTTTGATGTGATCTGTAACTTTCGACTAGAAAATTTTATCCACTCTGTTTATTTCAATTAATATACGATTTAAAAATGAAATTTATGCTTGTATACATAGCGTGCATAAACTCTGGCATGTGACACCTTTCGCGCACTTAGGTACTGAAAAACGTGTTTTTAGCTCTGACCATTGCGTGCATATTCTTGATACAGTGGATTCTATTGATAACCACCTTGTCTGGCACACTTGGAACTATTTTTAAGTTTTTCTGTCCATCGTTGATGGTTTTGTATAGTTCCTTATAAGGAGGTTGTCTGGAAGAGGAGCGACTAAACCAATCATATGGCTCTCTAATTAAAAACTGCAAATTTTTCATGACTCTGATTAATTACCTCTCCAAAATAGTCAACTACACGTATACAAGTATGAATAGTAGTGAGTAATTCACGCCTTGCTTCTCACTTTTCTTAATCCCAATGGTCGCTGACTTAAAAGCAATTTTAGGATGCATAGTTACAACCTGCAACAATTTACTTAGTCATAGAGTGGTCAGAATTGTAAAACGCGACCAATGAAGGACTAATCAATTAAAAAAAAGATTGCTTACTTTTTTATTTTGTAGTTGCTTCTTTTACACTCCATGAGCGATCACATCTCCATAGTGACTTCTTAAAACTCTACCACAAAATTTGCACTTCGCTACTAGTACTTTCAGTAACCTGAAGCCAATCTTTTAAATGCGGGTCTTGAAGCCAAGAATCCCGAACCTGTTGCGTATATTGTAGTTTCGGCATTATTATACACGTATGAAGTCGTGATATTATACCATACACTGACAATCACAATTGTATAGCGCATACCACGAACGACAGTCGAGTTACTTTTTCTGCGCATCTGACGTGGCGTACCCTGTGGAAGCCCATAAGCGAGCAGTGGTTATTCGAAGCGACAACGAAGTAAGTGAGCACCCATTGTTTGAAACCGGTTGCTGCACTCTCCGCACCTGCGCAAGCCGCCTTCGCTCGTGGAATGAACTATAAATAGGTGCTACTAAATACTGTTCATTCTACAGGGAATCCCCGCATGTCGTCTATCGAGTGTGATGGTCCGTTAGATGTCACATTGTAAGGCATCAGTGTTTTCGCAGTGAAAGTTAAAAACTCCTGAAGTAAAATAAAGTAGAAATAACATATTTCGAAACATATAAATAGCTTAGTGGTTGAGAGACCGCATTTTCAGTAACTGAAACTGAATTCTGCTAAACCACTATAAAATCCAGCAGCCACTAGAAGCAACATTTCGCCACTAAAAGGAGGGTAGAAACCACCGGTTTTAATGGATAATCCACTAAGCTGGCAACACTAGTTGCAAGTGGTAAATATTTGTCCCCTCTACTCTTCCCACTGTTGACGTAGTCTGCAGTGGCCATATTCGCGCATGCGCACTAGACCCAGCAAGCCAGTGCGCTGCTTCACAAACAATGATTGAATGTCACAGACACAGCACGTCGCCCAAGTATTAACTACTGAAAATGACTAAATAAGACTTAATTGTGCAAAGGAACTACTATGAATAAATCACAACACGTTAACACTGACACATACGTAAGACCAAATTACGGGAAATTCGAACAAGAGATGTAGTAATTTTTCCATGTTACCTATACAATTAGCTGTTGGAACAAAGACTACACTTGATAACCCGCATCGCTAGCCGCTGTATTAACCATAAAAATAAACTCGTATAACGAGTATTATTACTGCATGCTCTGTATTTTCCAAACAGAGTTTGCTGGTATGAAATATTTTATCTAATGTCAAGTCCATTTTGCCTCGTCATTATGTGATGAACTTCAAAAACCAACTTCACACAAACGATCGGACGTAGACATAGGACAACGTACAGAAGAAAGAGATATCAGAGTAAGAGGCCATATACAAAAGAATTATTTACACATAAGGAGCTATGGTCAAGCGTGAGGAAAGAACCACTTACAGAAAGGTTATGATTATACTAAAGTAATACAGAAAAAAATGTTAATCAGTAAGCTACGAACAGGAACCAGCTAATGAATATAGTGACAGTGCTAACACTATGTGCGATTTATACTGCGCTATCTAGAGCTATTTACAATAACAAAGAACTATAGTATTTGTATAAAACTTCAGCCAATTAAGCTATGACATACAATTACACAGTTCTATTGAAAACTACCTCTACATTAAAGTGAATAAGGAAACCGAATGTATGGTATAGAAAGGAATTTTTAAAAAATCAAGAAAAAATGATATAAGACACCTATTATTAAAACTGCAAAAGCTTTGCATAGATAGCGACTACAAGCATCATGGTAAGTTAGGGTTCATTTCGGCTAATGAACGTTATTTACACAAACACAGTGCGGCAGGTAAATCACTGTCAAAGAGTGCACTATGAAATATTGATAAAAATATACTTTGAGGGTATGAAGTCGAAACGTTATTAGAAAAAATATTAAATGTACCGAGTTGTACTTTACGTATTTGTATCTGTGAATAAACACGTTGACTGATCTACAGCCAGTCATGCATAATTAAGAATTTATGTAGTAATGAGAATTTTGTAGGGAATAAAGCAAAGTGACACGTACCGCTTGAGGAAGGAATGAACTGGAGGTGGAAGGTACAAAATAAAAGGCCCCCCTCGTATTAGTTTATAAGTTACGTATAATTATGATTGTGTGTGAATTTATGGATAACTAGATACTTTTACATTCAGTGCGCTGAAACAGCTAAACTCGTATATAGTTCTGCGAGCTGAAGAGCAACAACGAGTAAAGTGGAGCTCACATCTACCTAACCTTCGTGTTAAGGGATTACGTAAATCTTTGAATGCTACGTCCTGTGAAATACATACATAGTTACGCAAGCCACATCTGAGGGTAAATTAACACATATGTTGACGTGGTAGAAAGATTAATACAAAAATAGCGTTTTAGAAGCACTTGGACACTGTATTCAAACACTGAGTTATGACTGTACCTGAACATAAAACGCATTGTTGGTGCTTTACATTTGAGGTTTGCTCTGTTCGTCGGTGAAGTTTCGAACTGTTCTGGCAGATGGCAGAGCCCAGCGTTGCCAACCATAGGATAAATTATCGCGATATACAATAATTACAACGTGAACACGATATACGATAGTACATTGCTGATAATTGCGGAATCTAAGATAATTTTTGTGAAGATTTAAAATGAAAATAAATTGATACTTGTAGTAGTTTCATACGTTAATAATCTGTTTTCATATATTTAAGTCCATACTCCATTCAATATAAGCAATTGACTCTTTTTCTCTCGTCCACTCCCCGCAACAGTCCAACGACTCTTAACACTGTATATTCGCTTCCGGGGAATACCCTTACCTCCTAACAAATATTGTTTCACAACAATATGGGCTATTAGGGCTAGGCCATCGTCATCAGTTGCTGGTGAAATTGGGACTTGAATGCACGGGTAGTTGTCTTTGTGCTCTTGAAAGAATATTAACTTTTTGTTCTTAAGGAAAATTAAAGTGAGGTGATCTTTAAATAAATACTGTAGTAGTGTATTCAAATATAAATAATGGAAAATGACAACAGTGATGTAGATTCTCCGCGGACCCCACAGAAGAAATTGAGGCTGCGTGGTGAGTTGAAATTAAAATGTTTGAAACAAAATTTCAGAAAGGAATGGTTGACTGATTTATCTTTCAAGGATTGGCTACAACCTGTTAGTGATGATGCATATAAAGCTCGGTGTAAAGTTTCTAGATGTGAATTCAGTGCTGAGTTGACTGTAGTGAAAAACCACGCTAAAAAGAAAAAACACTAAAGTGCCGTAAAATGTGTCGGGCCTTTTAATCACAATCAAAATCGTCTGATACATTTGATAAGTAGGGAAGGAGGGCTGAAATATTGCTATGTGGATTTTTGGCAGAACATAACATCTCTATTAATACAGCCAGTTAACGGATGTAATTAAAAGTGCCTTTCCCGATTCTAAAATAGTTGAGAACTTAAAGTTGGGTAGAACAAAAGCCACAGGTGTGATAAAGAATGTCATAGGTAAATGTCATTCTACCCAAATTTGTGTCTCTGAATCAATACTTTCTAAGCGAGAAATTAGTAATTTGCTCTTTGCATGATGGAATGTGCAAAACGTACAAAGAAATCCTCTGCTATATGTCTCCTGATTATATCAATAAAACTAATTTGACAGACGTAGATCCAGCAAACCCAGCCCAAATTGTGCCTTATACGCAAATGTATTTAGGTGTAGGTGTGGTGGATTTCATGAGCCAATCTGAAAACATCTCACAAAAATCTAAAGTGACTGATTTCTAGTGCAGAGTGCAATAGTTTCTTATAGTATCTTGTTGTGAGGTAAAAAAGCGGTATGATTTCAACAATTCTGTTCTAAAAATGTTGAGTTGGTTAACACCAGAAATAGCATTGTCAAAAAGTGCTGCAAGGCCGTCAACGCTTGTTCCACTTACAAAGTCGGTTCAGAGGATTTCTCCAAGAGACAAAAGGCTTATGCAAATGATTGATGATCAGTGGAGAGCATTGCCTCATGCAGAATTTCCCAAATATCTGCAGTCTAAAGAAGTGGACGAATTTTGGGTGTTCATAAAGAACGCTAGGGACCTTCATGGTAACCAAGAGTTCCTTGTGCTAGATATATTAGTTTTACCACATTCTAGTGCTGATTGTGAGCGGGTCTTTTCAAACATGAATCTAGTGAAGACACCATTGAGAAATAAATTAAATTCGGTACAGTCAGCGCAGTAATGCTCACTCCCTAGCGTGTGAAGAATTGTGTACAGTTCCAACCAACCAGTGCAATGATTGCATCAATGAACACATCGAACATTTATGCTACAGGAATCTCATCGGGACAGTGACGCCGATTTCGCCGATGTTGAGTTTGACAACGATGTTTATTTGGAAGAGTTTAATTATATTATTATTTTTAATTATATTACGTACACAGTGCTACTTTTCGACCGGGGTTAGCGAATTTTCCTTGCATAAAATCTGTGATGCTTTGGACACTTCCGAGTTTATCTGGTTCTGAACGTATTTTTAGTACTTAGCATCGCGATTAGAGAAGTTTTGGTTCGTAATTAGGAGGTTTTATGGATAAAAATTTTAAAAGATGAGAAGAATTTGCCATTCGCGATTGAAAAAAAATATTGTGTACGTCATATTATCAGCATTATTGTTTTTGTTTTTTTAAGATTATCAATATACGATAATTTTAGATAAAAAACGATAATTTTAAATACAAAATGCCATAATTTTATCTTCTGGGGTTGGCAACGCTGGCAGAGCCGTAGTACAGCGTCAAAATGGCGTCTACATACGACTCACGTTACAAGTAGCGCGCTGTTATTGAATTCTTGCCTGCAGAAAAAGAAACCGTTGTGAACATCCGTAAACGTTTGTGTTCAGTGTATGGCGATGCTGCAGTTTATAGTAGTACAGTTGGGCGACGGGTAGAGCAAGTTACAGCCTGAGGAAACGCAGAAACAGAGCTCCATGACCAGCCACGCTCGGGACGTCCTGTCACAGCCACTGCTCCAGACAGGCTGAATCGTGCGGATACCATTATTCGTGCCGGCCGGCGCATCACAATTCGAAAATTCGCTTTACAGTTGTCGGCGACTTTGAAGATGAGGAGAGTGTGAGTCATGCAGCGAAAACCTGGTTACTCCTACAGGACAAGAGCTTTTACCAGCAGGGAATACATGCTGTTCCACAACGTTGGTGTATGGCCATAGAACGTATCTTTTGGAAAATAAAGTTCACGATGACGTGTGTGTGAGTATGTGCGCTGTAGATAGGTCTGCTATTTACGAAAACACACACACACACACACACACACACACAGAAAAACACATTTAATTTATCCTCTTCATTGTGAACTTCATGTTCCAATAGACACTTGCCAGTATCATTGAAGAGCAGTTATCATACTTTCGTCATAGAATGACTGTGTCCATAGCGATCTATATTGTGCCACGGAGGCCAAGCATTTTCACTAGTCCTTGATGATTTAAATCTCGTCAACATATGACCCCAAACAAGTTGATGATGGATGCCTTGTTGCAATCGAAGATATTTATGTTCGAGGGAATGAATTGCGCTCGGGTGTCATGCAATCCTCAATGTATTTCAGATTGTTGCACAGATGATCCCACTCCATATCACTGATTTGCAGCTTTGTACCTTGCCGGACATTCTCTACTTCTACTATAACTTCGAAGTCCATGTCAGGTGCTATACCAACATTAACACATTTCGCTCCATTGTCAGCTAATTATTATTGTTGAACAATGGCACTGCAACGACTTAGGAGAGGATGGATGAGTGGTGCAATCATTGGAATGAATTCTGTGTCCAGCCCACAGCATCAGGAAGTCAGTCTGTGTCCTGACTTAGTGGTAGCCGAAACTCAGATACTGGAAATGGTTCCACATAACGACCAAATTTCTACTCCAGTGTATCGGGAGCTGCATCAGTGAGCTTCTTTATACGCTAACTTGATTTTTGGTGTTGTTGCTGCTGCTGCTCAAATGTATGAGGCATTGCATCGGATATGTCATTGTGCTGCTGAACTGAGAAAGAAATGAAAGAAAACCATTAAAAATACACACGTATATTTACGCGGTAATGTATAATTTATATTGAGACAGCAATCGTTAAATACAACGCTGTGCTGAAAAATAATGCCCCCAATTTTTATGTGGAAATTCTTAAAGCTTTTTAAGTTAACCTAAATGTTCTACATCATTGTTCTTCATGTCTACATACTTATTTTTTAATACAGTCACATATCTGCCAACGAGAGACCAGTTTGTTAATACTGTTGATGTAGAATGTTTGACTCTGTTGGCAGAGCCACAAGCTCACCTCTGCTTGCACTGCTTCATAACAAAGCGAAGTCCTCAAACGTGTCCTTTAAGTTGGACACGGATGAAAATTTGATGGAGCCAAATCGACACTGTATGCAGGATGAATGATGAGAGTCAACCCAAGACGGCAGATTGCTGCCGATGTGTGTGTTCAGGCATTATCATGATGGAGAGCGTGTTCCATGTGTGGATGAACTCGATGAATTTGAAACACGACAATAGCATGCTGTCTTTCATGCACCGATACACGCTACTGGCCATTAAAATTGCTACACCAAGAAGAAATGCAGATAATAAACGGGTATTCATTGGACACATATATATTATACTAGAACTGACATGTGATTACATTTTCACGCAATTTGGGTGCATAGATCCTGAGGAATCAGTACCCAGAACAACCAACCACCTCTAGCCGTAATAACGGCCTTGATACGCCTGGGCATTGAGTCAAACAGAAATTGGATGGCGTGTACAGGTACAGCTGCCCATGCAGCTTCAACACGACAACACAGTTCATCAAGACTAGTGTCTGGCGTATTGTGACGAGCCTGTTGCTCGGCCACCATTGACCAGACGTTTCAATTGTTAAGAGATCTGGAGAATGTGCTGGCCAGGTACGGCAAGAAAAAGTAATAAAAGTTAGATAGTGTTAATATTTTCATCCTTCTTTACCTCCTCTGCATTACTGCAGATGACGTGTCACTGAGCACACTTGTACTGTGCATGCAGAACACGTGAGGTGCCTAGTTGTTTCCACTGCCCTGTGTGGAATACATAAGTTCTTGTACACTTCACTAACCTGCTGTCTTCGTGATGATGATGTCCCCAGCGCAGAAAACAGCACGCAGGTCGTGGATTCTTTTTCTCGAGGCTGAAATTAACTACGCAAGGAACTGCTGCTACGAATAAACTATGACTCATTTGGGATGCCACTCGCGTTTTTATTGATATAGACACGAGAAACTATTCTTGATCACAACGTATTGAATATATCTTTCCAAAGTCATTATATCTGGCTAAAATAACATGAAATACATCTTGCCACAGACAACATGTCTGTCTACTGGAACCGTCAGAACTGGAGAGCCGGACTGCCCGAGACACTTCGCGCGCCAAGCCAGCAAGGCGTGACCCGAACGCCACCGAAGCGCATCGGCAGTAATATCGTCAGTCTTTTGTTTTAGTAATACTTTCATTTTAATAATTTTGAAATTACTGATTGATAGCTGGCTGTTGAGAGATGTTTATTTAAAAAAATGAAGTAATTTGGATGACAGGTTTAATTAATAATATCAACTAAGGTTTAACGTTTTGGCACCCTACCGCCGAACACAGCAGCCAATCACAGAGCAGCAGCATCATGCAGGCGGTCTTTCTCACGGGAATTGTACCGAGTCTAGCATCTGTCACCGGTACCTCATCCCACATTGCGTCATCTCTATGCTTCTTGCATCTCCACTGCCCTGGAAATAGCTTCCTGGAGCGTAATATGATAGCTGAATAAGCCATAAATATTACACAGGGCAACAGTCGAACATTTTCTGCATCCAGAAAGGCCCGTACACGACCTGCTGTCGTGAACTACCCCGTTGAAATGTAGGGTCGAATGAAGGGTAGAGCCACGGGTCGTAACACATCTAAAATGTAACGTCCATTTTTCAAAGTGCCGTCAAGGCGAACAAGAGGTGACCGAGACGTGTAACCAATGGCACCCCATACCATCACGCCAGGTGATACGCCAGTATGGCGATGACGAATACACGCATCCAACGTGCGTTCACCGCGATATCGCCAAACACGGATGCGACCATCATGATGCTGTAAACAGGACCTGGATTCATCCGAAAAAATTACGTTTTGCCATTCGTGTACCCAGGTTCGTCATTGAGTACACCATCGCAGGCGCTCCTGTCTGTGATGCAGCGTCAAGAGTAACCACAGCCATGGTCTCCGAACTGATAGTCCATGCTGCTGCAAACGTCGTCGAACTTTTCGTGCAGGTGGTTGTTGTCTTGCAAAATTGGATGGCGTGTACAGGTACAGCTGCCCATGCAGCTTCAACACGATAACACAGTTCATCAAGACTAGTGTCTGGCGTATTGTGACGAGCTTGTTGCTCGGCCACCATTGACCAGACGTTTCAATTGTTAAGAGATCTGGAGAATGTCCTGTTGACTCAGGAATCAGACGTGGCTGCACGATCCGTTACAGCAATGCGGATAAGATGCCTGTCATCTCGACTGCTAGTGATACGATGCCATTGGGATCCAGCGCGGCGTTCCGTATTACCCTCCTGAAGCCACCGATTCCATATTCTGCTAACAGTCATTGGATCTCGACCAACGCGAGCAGCAATGTCGCGATACGATAAACCGCAATCGCGATACGATAAACCGCAATCGCGATATGCTACAATCCGACCTTTATGAAAGTCGGAAACGTGATGGTACGCATTTCTCCTCCTTACACGAGGCATCACAACAACGTTTCACCAGGCAACGCCGGTCAGCTGCTGTTTGTGTATGAGAAATCGGCGGGAAACTTTCCTCATGTCAGCACTTTGTAGGTGTCGCCACCGGCACCATTCTTGTGTGGATGCTCTGAAAAGCTAATAATTTGCATATCTCAACTTCTTCTTCCTGTCGTTTAGATTTCGCGTCTGTAGCACATCATCTTCGTGGTGTAGAAATTTTAATGGCCAGTAGTGTAGTTACATTACAAACCGCCTGGTTACATGCCGCAATTGAGAAACTTATATGAAAAGTACATACGGGCTCAGTAGTTTCATTTGGAGACCACTCATAGAAGCAGCAGTAAAAAAACTAAATTTTCTTTATAGTAACCGTAGATATGCTTATTGTCACTGTCAATTGTATCCTTAAAAAACAAAAAAAAAGAAACAAAGACGTGTCACAATATCGTACAGTAAAGTAGGACAATCTCCACACAGAGTTTTGCTTTCAACGTTATAAGAATCTCTACATTGCATTACATTCGTAGAAGTACGTCAGTGTACCACTAGATGTCTATCTCTGACAATGTTTCGTCCGAAAGGTATGGCACTTAAAACATATTAATGAAATAGTGGTTTGATGCAGAAACCACTGGCACTCACATCAGCGACACGTTAATTTGAACTAACACTTGTGCTGCAAATAAGTGCAGGGCAGCAGATTCCATAGTCTTGGTGCATCATTAATGGCGCCAGTTTTATCCGTTTGGCGGGAGGAAAGCAGATTTCCCGATAGCCCGGCGCCTAAGCTAAAGAACACAAGCTATTTAGCCAGCTGTAAAGCGAGATCAGGTATGCATCAGCTAGCAGAAATGTCGGTCGATGCCGCCGCGGCAACCTGATATCACCTCCAGAATGAGATTTTCACTCTGCAGCGGAGTGTGCGCTGATATGAAACTTCCTGGCAGATTAGAACTGTGTGCCGGACCGAGACTCGAATTCGGGACCTTTGCCTTTCGCGGGCAAGTGCTCCACCAACTGAGCTACCCAAGCACGACTCACGCCCCGTCCTCACAGCTTTACTTCTGCCAGTACCTCGCCTCCTACCTTCCAAACTTTACAGAAGCTCTCCTGCGAACCCTGCAGAACTAGCACTCTTGAAAGAAAGGATATTGCGGAGACATGGCTTAGCCACAGCCTGGGGGATGTTTCCAGAATGAGATTTTCACTCTGCAGCGGAGTGTGCGCTGTTATGAAACATTCTAGCAGATTAAAACTGTAAAGCTTCTGTAAAGTTTGGAAGGTAGGAGTCGAGGTACTGGCAGAAGTAAAGCTGTGAGGACGGGCCGTGAATCGTGCTTGGGTAGCTCAGTTGGTAGAGCACTTTCCCGCGAAAGGCAAAGGTCCCGAGTTCGAGTCTCGGTCCGGCACACAGTTTTAATCTGCCAGAAAGTTTCATTGTGAGTCGTGTGTGTGTGTGTGTGTGTGTGTGTGTGTGTGTGCATATGTTCTGTTCTATTTAATTTCAAGGCGCTCTTTGCCCATTGCCACTTACTTGCCATCAGTAATACGTTGGGTGTTCAGTAAGTAAGGTACCACTTTTTTTTTCTGAAAGCAGATTGGTTTTATTTAGGACTCCAATACACCATAATATCTCCCACTTTTTTGGCTACAAAACTCCATTTTTCAGCGTAACTCCGCTCAGTACGGCGGCCTTACCATGTTGCTGGGAGGGCCAGTCTACTAGCGTGTCACCACTCTACAGGCCGGTGTGCGAGCCAACGCCTCGCTGCTTCAGTAACCTCCACATTGTCCAGCTACTGCTCCCCGCGGAATGCCTCCTTCATCGGGCCAAACAATTGGAAGTCAGAAGTTGCGAGATCCGGGCTGTACGGTAGACGAGTATGGGCAGTCCAGCGACGTTTTGTCAGCTCCTCTCAGGTGCGCAGACTTGTGTGAGGCCTTGCACTGTCGTGGAAAAGGAGAAATTCGAAAGAGAGTGCCTACGCGTTCCAAAATTGTAGGATGACGTCACAGTTGTGTGCGGCCGAACGGCACGCGGAAGATAGGACAGATTTACGAGATCTCGTTGCGATGATGACAGACTCTTCGCTCAGTGAGTCACCGCGCTTTTGTTCACTGCCAGGTCTCCGTAGACATGACGCAAGCGCCTATGAATACCTGAGATGCTCCGTTTTTCTCCTAAAAGGAACTCAGGGTCATCTTTCTGCTTGGAGAGCATCTCCGTTTCGGCGGCCATTTTGAAGGCTACGTACGGCGCCCTCACCCGTCGCAACTTCACGAAATTATAGGGACTGAAACGGGAATATTTCACGATGTCCCTCAACTAATTCCACACTTTTTCAACCGAAACTGGCCGAGAAAAAGAATGTGACAACACTGAACACTCCTCGTAGAATGTTAATAAGGTTTTTCTTTCACCTTTAAGAGTTTTCATATAAAAATACAGAGGAGCTGCTTTCCATAATGCCGTCGCACGTTTATGTGTTACGCAGCCGTTTTTGAAGGTTTGTGCCACGTATTAAACATGGACGGTGAGCAGTTGGCTAAACAGGACAGTAGAACCCTCTGAAATACGGTGCTGCATAAAAAGGCAAACATTAAACAATTAGATCGCTTAACTAACGAGGATCTGCTTAATAGAACTGGGAAGAAAACAAATTTCTACAATACCTTGATCAAAGGAAGGGATCCGTTGATAGGACGCTTTCTGAGACATCAAGGAATATCAAGGAATCATCATTATAGTATCGGTTGGACGTGTGTTGGAGGGAGGGAGGAGGCAATTGTAGAGGGAAACCAAGAGACAAATACTGTGAGCAGGTTCCAAAGGATGGAGATTGCAATAGTTATTCAGAAGAAGGAAGATTAGAGTCTAAGTTCCCGCCGTCAGCGAACAGTCCAGGAGAAACCTCGCGTTTGAATTATTTTTTACTGTCTGTGAGTGAAAGAGTGAACTGAGGTTAGCATGTGTAATCACTGGACACATCTAGCAATAATGGCCGTGCATCGAAACTGTGCCAAAGGAGCGCAGCTGATTTGTGTCTTCTAATTTATTGGAGTAAGAACACTTGTAAAGAAATGACCAAGTGCAGTAGAAACTTAATTATTTATATATGTAGTTCATCCATTCTGGGAACCGAGAATCTCAATGGTTTTTGCCTGTTATCGATATCGATACTGGCAAAATACTGATTCCAGGAATTGCAAGATCATATCAAAATCTCTACATTAGTTCGTCAGAGTAGCCCGGACATATAAAAAAGAAAGCCAGGAGGGTGCTTCAGTTTATATACCTAAAGAGAGAAGATTTAATAAAACATTTCTGATTACTTACAAAAACATAACTACACCTTACATTATATGTTTGCATGCAGTAATGTTCGTCTATATGCTTTTGACAGGTGATGAATGCAATGTATACTCAAATGGCAAAAGATATTTTTGATGGAATGTAATCACAATTTAATAAGTTTCAGAATTTTGACTTGACTTGTACTGTCAGACATGGCTTCTTGCTGAATTTCATGGTTCTAGGTCATCGGGAACTACCCTGCTATAGGTTTTGATGAGTGAGTTTTCGAGTATCGAAATATGTGACGTAACTGACCGAATCTGTTGATTGCATTGACTTCAGAACTAAAATTTTTACACCGACAGTCCGCCGCCGGTAGCTGAGTCGTAGCCGGCACGGTAGCTCAGCATGTTCGGTCAGAGGGTTAGCTACCCTCTGTAATAAAAAAACTGAGTTAATCGATCAACAACGAACTTAAACGGATGTCTTACGACGTCCGCCCCGAGCAGATACAACGAACGAAAACGAACAAAATGATTAAAAAAAAGTGGTCAGCGCGACAGACTGTCAATCCTAAGGGCCCGGGTTCGATTCCCGGCTAGGTCGGAGATTTTCTCCGCTCAGGGACTGGGTGTTGTGTTGTCATAATCGACGCGCAAGTCGCCGAAGTGGCGTCAAATCGAAAGACCTGCACCGGGCGAGGGGTCTACCCGACAAGGGAGGATTGAGTTCAGCATGTGACATAAATCTGAACTTGATACGCCAACCTGTTCCAGAGAAAAAGGGGTCCTAAAAGACGGACAGCCAGACAGATTGATAAAAAGAATTAGGGAGAGTTTAACTGGCGCAATACCTGTGGCAATTCTCAGTGGCCAGAGCGTCACAGCCCTGGAACGTAAACGAGCTCAGATGCCGAGGAGAGTTCACAGAATTCTCTTCCCACGTGCGTTGTGACCCACAAGGTTGTCCCCTGTTCCTGGTGCATGGTCGACAACGTCCTCCCATGCATTCGTGGGCGCTGGTTTGTTCTTCATATCTCCCAGGGCCACGCCGCTCTTTCCTGTGGTGACCGCAGTACATGTTATTTATTCTTGGTTTTCCTCTTCATCGTTGACAGTCTGTTTTTCAGAGCGTTACGTAATTCCATATTGAGTCCCTTACTCTCATCATATTCTTATGGTATCTTCATTTAATCTCTAGTAGTTTCGCCTCCAAAGATATTTTCAGTTTCATTTTTTATAGGACAACATTTTTAAAATTTTTCAATCCACACCTGCTTCTCAAAAGAATCGATTTTCTTGCAATTCATTTTTTTTTTATTGTCAGCACGTAGAAAACTACGAGAAAGATCAAAGTTGCAGTCATATTTAATTCGGTCGTTAATGATAGTTTCGTTTCTTTAGCAACTCGGCCAATTTAATCGTAACGGCTTTTTCAAGTTGTGACCTTTTCTTCATCCTTCAGTTGCCATCTTAGATCCTAAACATACATGTATTTATCGACTTCATCAATAATTTCCCCGTATGTCACGTGATTAGTCTTCATTCCTGTTGTTGTGGCGTAACAAGACAGCTACGCCACACTGAAGTAGCCGAAAGGCACGCGTAATCTCACGTAGGCTAGATAGAGGTCTGAAACAGGATACGTAATGAATGGTAGCAAGAAAAGTACGTAGCTGCTTTAATACTTAACTTTTAATCCGTCATTGGTTTACAACGTTCTTGATGAGACATTTCATACGATAACTATCAAACTATGTAAGGCTAATGGCGCCTTGCTAGGTCGTAGCCATTGACTTAGCTGAAGGCTATTCTAACTGTCTCTCGGCAAATGAGAGATAGGCTTCGTCAGTGTAGTCGCTAGCAACGTCGTCGTACAACTGGGGCGAGTGCTATTCCGTATCTCGAGACCTGCCTTGTGCTGGCGCTCGGTCTGCGATCACACAGTGGCGACACGCGGGTCCGACATGTACTAAATGGACCGCGGCCGATTTAAAGCTACCACCTAGCAAGTGTGGTGTCTGGCGGTGACACCACACCTGTATTAAAAAATTTGTTTTCTTCAAATTTAACCTTATGCCAATGTACTGAATGTCCTTTCGTTTTTTTTTTTTTTTTTTTTTTTTTTTTTTTTTTTTTACAGCTCGCTTTTAATGTCTTCTCTATTGCCTACTACAAGAGTTATGTCATTCGCATATCTTAAGTTGTTGATTAAATGATCCCCAGTGTAGTGTTGCAGATAAAATGATGTTTTCTGTGTTACGTGGCGAGACAATCAGAGATTGATTGAATTATCTTAAGTAACAACAAGCCACTAAATACCTGACACTCTTTGGTCATGGAGCAGGAGATTAATTTATTTGAGATTGGTAGTGTTGTGGATTGGCAAGAGAACCAACCCACTGTGAGAGGAAGCCGAGAGGCACGCGTTTTAGCTCACGCAGGCTGGCGTGAGGTCTGGAACAGGTCAAGGAAATGAGACTAGCAAAAAAGGACGTAGCTGTGGAATCCTTAACTTTAATCCATAAATGGTGAACATCGCTCTTGACGGTACGTGTTTTACAGTATCAATAGTAACTGGTAATGGCGCCTTGCTAGGTCGTAGCAAATGACGTAGCTGAAGGCTATGCTAACTATCGTCTCGGCAAATGAGAGCGTAATTTGTCAGTGAACCATCGCTAGCAAAGTCGGCTGTACAACTGGGGCGAGTGCTAGGAAGTCTCTCTAGACCTGGCGTGTGGCGGCGCTCGGTCTGCAATCACTGATAGTGCCGACACGCGGGTCCGATGTATACTAACGGACCGCGGCCGATTTAAAGGCTACCACCTAGCAAGTGTGGTGTCTGGCGGTGACATCACAGGTAGGAAGCAACATTATCATTTCCGCGCGTTTTCATGGCCGCGTTGTAGTCATACCCTAAGGGACCAAAAGATTTACTGACTTTAATAGAAATCAACACTACACAATTGAAAAGGACTGTTTCAGAAATGATAGGAAAACGATAATGTTCCTCCTGCCTCAAGGCTGCGTTCGGTCCATCAGCGTGATCGTACTTTCTGGAGAAAACCTGATACAAAATGATTAACATTCAAGTAATGAGGAGATGGATAATTTATCTACATAAGTACTCTTCATACATAACACGCGTTTTTTTAATGCTACGTACCTTTTTATATTACAGTTACAATAGCTGGCGAGTATTAACAAAAGCTTTGCACATCACAGGCAATACTTGAGATTAATGTCGTCTTGATGGAGCCTGCTCGTAATTAATTACATAAAACTACATATTTTCTGATTGAGAACACAATTAGCACATTTACAGCCTTTTTTGCACGAATATTAAAATACAGATTGCCGAACGCAGCAAGTCCTCGCCCGCCTTTGATGGAATAGAAATAGTAAAAGGTGAAGCGCTCAAGGCCTCATTTGTCTTGAAACAACAGAATTCTTTTTATATCATTGATCGATACGTATACAGAGAGATTTACAGCCGCCGCGCAGGAGCGGCAAAGATACAGAGTTATAGATTCTGTCGCTGCTATGCGACGGTTCATTTCTTTTACATTACAATTCTTCGATAACTTCAGGCCATAAGCGTCTACTATTGAGCGTATACTAATGTTTGTGAGGCGAAAATTACCTATATTACACTGCCTCCCATGTGGAGGGAAGGAATACCGAAGGCAGTACTTTCATCCTCATGCCCATTGGAATATTGGTAATTAGTAAAGTTTTTTTTAAAATTACTTATTTATTTAGCGACGTGTTTCGAGGGTATACCTCATCTTCAGGCTAAATGGCATTACAAAAACAACTCTGCCATTTATCCTCCAGATGAGGTATAACCCTCGAAACATGTCGCTAAACGAATAAGTAATGCAATAGTTGACAAAGTTTGTGACTGGTAGCGGTAATTTAAAAAACCTTTACATATTTCTTGAGACAGTTACGGTCGGAAAATAGTCAAAATGGCTTCAAATATTTGTAATTTTCGGATGTAGCATTCAGGTTATTAAAAAAAATTTTCATTTCATATTCATTCTATAATAAAAGCAATGACGTTATAATATGCAATTAGTGACCGTTGATCAGTGTGAATTTGTTCCGTATTTCTTTCAGTCTTTGTATGGTTTCGGTCTTTCTTGTTGATTCTTAAAATTAAAGCTACAGGTATACATATTTACAAATGTTACAAGAAAAGAAAAAGTATCACGCTTCATCTTTCGTCTTGGAAAAAGCGATTTGACAATTACAAATAGTACATAACTTTTTTAGATGGTATTCATTATATTTTCATCGTCTTATCAGTTTATTACTTTGTCGTTTTGTCGAGCTTCATTAGCTGGGTCACATTTAATTATGCATTTATTTCCGTCACGCATACACTATTTATCATAGACTTGGATTTTAGAGCAGCCACTGCTGATGGCTTCGACAAGGAAGTCCGTATCTTTCACTTTAGGGGCTCGAGAGTGGCTCTCCGAATTATTTCACATATGAAACAGATAAATATCTTATATTAGAACAGCTTACAAAACTAATTTTATATAAATGTGGGATGGGATATAGAAAGGATCGCGTGACCTTTCGTTATAGTTTGCATTTCAACAGTGTTCTGTGGTGACCTTGTGACTTATTTCTGTGAATGATCAGTCACTGGACTAATTACGCTAATTTCTCTTTCTTAGAGTCTCTCAGAATGTTCATGGTATATATAAAAATGTTTTGAGAACTGAGTGACAATGTTTTTGCTACAGGGTGTAGCGCACAGCAACAGCTGTTGGCGGTTGAACGCTTGTATTATTTCGTCGCACTGTGGCTTTCGGCCTTCACTGTTGCGAACGGTCTTACAATTCAGTCTGCGCGCGCACGTTACCGAAAGCGGAGCACTGATATCGCGTTTGATGTGCCGTGCGTCGTTTTTGTTCGTCAGATGGTGGCTTTGTGCTTTTTAAATTGCTGGAGGAAGCCGCTGCCACTGAAGCTGCCTCACATCTTTCCTGTCCACTATTCAGTTACGGATTCACAGTTAAGTGATAGCTATCGCTGCAACTGCATGTGTGGAATGACACGGATCATTACTCGTCGCACACATCGATGAACTTTTTCACATGTATTGTGCAGTAGAATACCGCCACTGAAAATCGGCGAACTTTACAAATTCACTTGCACTGCGGTGAGAGCGTCTACGTGAACGTTGTATTCGGTGAAATTATCACTTCATAACATTACACTGTGTTTACAAGTTGACTTACGTGCTAATATTTACAAGAGTTCATTTAAAATCTAGGATTAATTTATTTGGCCCCTTGAATCAGAACAGCTGTTTCTTAGTTCGTCTTTTTACCATTTCCGCCACGGTCACATGTAAGCTTTCAAAAGTCCTTTATCTTCGACTAAAACATTCCAATCTCCTTTACAAATTAATGTCTTTCATAGTATTTACTATTAAAAACAGTCTTGATCACGATTTATTTATCAAGGTGACCGGTTTCGACCACTGCTGTGGTTATCTTCAGACCATTGAGTAGGAACCTCTTTCTGTTGAAGAATCACTTTCCTCAACAGAAAGATGTTCCTACTCAATGGTCTGAAGATGACCACAGTAGTGGTCGAAAGCGGTCACCTTGATAAATAAATCGTGATCAAGACAGTTTTTAATAGTAAATATTTGTAAGACATTGATCACTGCATTTCCCGTAATGTATTCAAAAGTAATTCTTTCATAGTAATTTGTATCACGCTTGTTTATTCATTTTGAATGTCCAATACGTTTTTAATGCTCGCTTAGTGACTTGTAAGTAGTGCCTCATTTATTTACAAGTTTCTTTCGTTTGTGCTTGTCTTTAAAAAACAAAATAGAATAGTGGGCAAAGTGAGCCTACTCGCGGATCGTCGACGAAATTTAAATTACTCCTCAAACGGGGTCGAAGATTAATTTACATTACGCAATGCAAAAGCAATTTACGCGTCATGAACCTACTCATTTTCGGAAGTAGTGCCTCACTAGCCAAGCACACGTGCATCTTTACGAGTAGATCCTGGGGAATGTATAGGATCAAGGATCTCAAAGGTTTTGCACTTAGGAAAGGGATTCATTATTCACATACTCACAGAGAAAACAATTTATATTGCACTGCACACTTAAAAATAAATTAATCACCTAAAGTATGTATATTTAATATGCACCATCCTTATTACTCTTTGTTCATTTCTTGGAATAAGTACAGTTTATGCATTAAGCATTTGGGTATTAATTGTAATTTATATATTTATATAAGCCTCTCACTCGATCGTTGTTGTTTGCTACTATGGTGATCTGTGAAGCTTGGACGAGATTTTTATTCTATTTGCTGCTAGCTTGCGAGTTTGCAGTTATCGCTGATTTATATAGTACCGTGAACTTGCTATAATAAACCATGTTACACAATCATTCTTTTCCTCGGTTAGTTTATAGCTTGGGCTCGTCTTATTTCGTGTTATATAATTAGATTCCTTTTTATTCCATCACTATTTTACTTTTGGTTAGCGTCAGTTTTCTTATTACAGCGCTGCGTTATCTAATTAGATTCCTTTTTATTACATAACTATTTTACTTTTGGTTATCGTCAGTTTTTTTTAATGATAGCGCTGCGTTATCTATCTGTTCACACTTAATCTTAGGTATCGATTTACTTCAAAAGAAATGTTATTCTCTCGCTGGCATAGCACTGTGCTGGAACTTACAAGCTACATCTAGCGACTGCTTTGCGCTAACGGGTGGTGCCTTATTAACTTCGTGCTTTAAATTAGGGAATAACCTCATGGAATCGAATCTTTTCACATTATTTTCCTTCTTTGTCTGGACGATAACTATTTTCTTTCAAAACAGGTCACTGAATTTTCCTCGATTAAATTTCACTTACTAACACCAAGAGCATATGATCATCATTTTCATTTTACTATTTGGCGAGAAAAGTGCATTACTCCCTCCTTCCTCTTTCCCCATTTTAGTATCTCGGAGCTAACACCTCTCGGGTACACTATTTTCCTTACATACTAGCTTATAACTAAAATTGGAAATCGCCTCTGGGACATGTTTTCCTACTTTCATAAAGTTTATTAAAATAAATACTTCTCTACAGCCTATTCTGTATTTTATTTTCCAGACACGGTGTTTTAATACATAAGGTTTCCTTTTAGCACCGGTTAACGTCCGTAGTCGGCTCAGTTCAGTTCTTGTCACTCATTGGTTAATCCTGATCTCCAATACCTTACAATTGTTTTACAGCTTAAATTAACTTAATTCGTGGTGTTATGTTTTCTTAAATCATGATGGTGGAACAATCATTTGATTTTATTCGTGGCAGGGTCAGATAACAAATAGTATGTGGGGTTTCCTCATTATCACAAAAGGACCTTCATTAACGTATTGCCACTTACGATTCTACTTTAACAACAGGGATGGTTTAAAATGAGTCCTGACTAATACCTTTTCTCCTTCTTTGAAATCGATTACTCTGTTTACTTTCTCTTCCAATGTCTTTTTTCGGAGGTTAGCATACGTTGTCAATGATATTAAAGCTTGCCTGATTTTAGCGTCTAGGTACGATTCGTTGCCTTGTAATTTTGGAAGCGTTTCTATCCATTCATTCCTTTCTTTTGATTTTGACATTAACTAATGAGGCGTGAATATGGTCGATAAATGGGGAAGGTGGTTTACGATCTGTTCGAAAGGTGTTACGAAGTCTATCCACTTAGATTGCTTATTCGGAATGTACGTCCTTATACATCTTTTGAATTCTTTGAACATTCTCGCTGTCGGATTCGATTGGGGCAGGAATCGGTCTATCAGAATTTTTTTGTTGCCATGGCGAATAAGGAACGCACGCCATTGGTGTGATGTGAAATTTGAAGCATTATCGGACAGGATTGACTCGGGAACACCGAATCGTGGGAAATAATCATTTTCAGCGCGACGAATTATTGGATTTGCACAGGAAGATTTCACTGCGCACAGTCTTATGTGCTTAGAAAAATTGTCCAGAATTGCTTCTAAGTATTTAGCCCCTCCCCTACTGGTGGGTAGTGGACCTGCCAAATCGATACTAAGAATCTGGTTTGGCCTTTCAGTAATTATTCGATTTAGTAGGATTGAAGTAGAAATGTTTAACGATTTTGCCTCTTGGCAGATGACACAGTTCCTCAATGATTGATCGATTCTCTCGTGTAGATTCCGAACATAACAGTAAGTCAAGATATTTCTTTTGCATTTCTCTGGACGGTAGTGACCCCATGAAATGTGGGTGGACTACAGAAGATGTTCTATGAAATTTCGAGGGATGCACACACACTATCTTTGAGATGACTACGACGTCTTATGAAATAGCACTTGGTTATAAACTTAATAAAACTTTGACAACTTGTGGGCTGGATTTTCGTGAAGAAATTTTTTAACCTTATTCCATTCTGGATCTGTATTTTGAAGAAACTGAATCCGCCTACGTAATTGAAGAAAATACTTTCTGTGAATTGGATCTTCCATTAACAAATTTTTATAATTATATATTTGTTCCACCAGTTCACTGGTTTCTGGTAAGCCCTCAGGTGAGCGAGAAAGTGCGTCTGCTGTAATATTATCTTTACCTTTTATATATACAATGTCAAAGTCATATTCCTGTAGGAATAAGCACCGTCGAGTAAGACGGGGATGTTGCAACTTTCTTGTAAGGAGAAATGATAAGGCTTGATGGTCTGAATATACTTTAATTTTTCTTCCATAGATATAATAGTTGAATCGTCTAAAAACCCATACGACGGCGAGTGCCACCTACTCCGTAACTGAATAAGACTTTTCACATTCAGATAATGCTCGAGTCGCAAAGCTGAATACTTGGATTTGCTCGTGTCCATCTACTAATTGAATCTGAAAGAGACAAGCGCCGATACCCACAAAGGAAGCATCAGATGTAATGCAAAATTCCTCATCCATCTGAGGATGATGGAGAATGTTACTGTTAATTAGACTATCTTTAATTTTCTGGAATCCGTCCTGGCATTCCGACGTCCAATTCCAATGTGAGCTCTTTTTCAAAAGATTATGAAGAGCGGGATTGTTCAGTACTTGATTGGAAACAAAACGTCTGCAGAATGAAGTGAGACCGATAAATCCTTTCAGTTGCCTTTTTGTAACAGGGGTTTGTAAGTTCTTTATTGCAGACAATCTTTCCAGGTCGTGTTTAATTCCGTCAGGAGTGATGATATGTCCTAAGAATTTAATTTCGATTTTCGCGAACTTGGATTTCTTAAGACTTGCTGTAACATCATACTCTATGAATCGCTGAAATACCTTTTGCAAAATGGCCACATGACCTTTCCAATTTTTGGATGCTACAAGAACGTCATTTACATACACTGTTACCTCATCTAAAAGTTCAGTACCTAGTACATAAAAACTTCCTGGCAGATTAAAACTTTATGCGTGGCCGACACCCGAACTCGGGACCTTTGACTTTCGCGGGCAAGTGCTCTACCAACTTTTTTTTTTTTTAATCTCATTTTGTTCGCTTTCGTTCGTTGTATTGGGGCGGGGCGGACGCCGTAAGACATCCGTTTCAGTTCGTTGTTGATCGGTGAACTCAGTTTTTTGTTACAGAGGGCAGCTAACCCTCTGACCGAACACGCTGAGCTACCGTGCCGGCAGACTGAGCTACTCAAGCACGACTCACGCCCCGTCCTCACAGCTTTACTTCTACCAGTACCTCGTCTCCTACCTTCCAAACTTTACAGAAGCTCTCCTGCGAACGTTGCAGAACTAGCACTCCTGAAAGAAAGGATATTGCGGAGACATGGCTTAGCCACACCCTGGGGGATGTTTCCAGAACGAGATTTTCGCTCTGCAGCGGAGTGTGCGCTGATATGAAACTTCTTGGCAGATTAAAACTGTGTGCCGGGCCGAGACTCGAACTCGGGACCTTTGACTTTCGCAGGCAAGTGCCCTACCAACTGTAAAGTTTGTCATGTCTCTTGTCTGACCGTACCGTTGTCTTTTAGTCCACTGTCGTACTGTTATTTGAAACGCGCTCGACTTTGCCTTCACTTTACTTCTTAACAAATTTACTGTTACCTGTTACTGACTTACTACTGAGCACAGGTTCCACACTCGACATCAAGCTTAGCTTTCGTCTGTCTCAAGAATTCCATGCCCAGGAGACATGGGACTGATGAGAAAAGTGCATGTTATAGCAATAGACTCTATCTGGATTTGAAGCTGAGTTTGAAGATTTACATGTTGTGTTAGTGGACCAATTGCTCCCGAAACGGTGCTACCTTTAATTGGAAGTGATAAAACTTTGTATACAGAAGATGTTGGCTTAAATAAACATAAGGATAAAACATTTATATTAGCTTCTGTATCTGCCATGCCTGGTACCGGAATGTTGTCAATTGATATTCTTATGGAAGCTTGAACTTGTTCATCCCAAGCCTCTTCATTGTCTTCCGTCTCAAGCGTCTGCTACTAGATCATCCCATAAGTTTGTCTCTTTGTCATACCTGACTTGCATTAATTTTGTGTGGACTAATGGACATGGTGCCCCCATTCAAGCCTGTAACATCCTCTAGGAGGCTCAAACGTGCTGCATTTAATTTTCCGCTCGGCGTTTACTTTTCCGCTGGTTCATGTTTCTCAAAGTTTCTTCCGGCTCAAACTGGTGTTGGTTTTGTGGCACTAACTCGGGTTGAAATAAGTCTTGTTCCTCTGGTGTATCCACTTACGCATAATAAATTTGCGTATTACGCTGGCGTTTAGTCTTCAGACTTCCCGGAAGTACATTCACTTGTTGCTTGAAGTGTACATTCTGTGACTGAAAATTGTTTTGCGGTGGCTTGTGTGGACAGTAACCGTTGTTGAAAGATGTATGTTGGCCTCCACTTTGATTATGCCATTTATTTCCTTTTCACTGGCGATCTGAATTCTAAGACTGATTGTTTTGATAATTGCCGTTGGTCCGTTGCGCGTTTCCATATTGCTGGGACTGTGTTATAATGTGCGTTTCCGTATTGCTGTGGTGGCGAATTAGATATTGGATTGTATCTCTGCCTGTTACTGTACTTAGTTTTGTATTTACTGTTGGAGTACGTGCTGTGTTTATTTTTGAAACCGTTGTGGGTTTGATACTGGCTGTTATTGTACTTAGTTTTGTATTTACTGTTGGAGTACGTGCTGTGTTTATTTTTGAAACCGTTGTGGGGTTGATACTGGCTGTCGCTGTGGCGCGCTTTCGATCGGCCACCATTGTTGCCTGCGTACTCTATATTGTGCTGGCTACCTGCACTGAAGTGGGCATTGCCAACATTAACTGTAGCGTTCTAGTAAATAGGATCTAAGGAGTCTAACACAGATAGGAAAGTGTCAGTATCTTCCTCAGAGACGTTTACGAACTATTCTCTGCCGGCCAGAGTGGCTGAGCGGTTCTAGGCGCTTCAGTCTGGAACCGCGCGACCGCTACGGTCGCAGGTTCGAATCCTGCCTCAGGCATGGATGTGTGTGTGATGATGTCCTTAGGTTAGTTAGGTTTAAGTAGTTCTAAGTTCTAGGGGACTGATGACCTCAGAAGTTAAGTCCCATAGTGCTCAGAGCCATTTGAACCACTTTTTTGAACTTTTCTCTGATCGCAATGGGTAACTTTCTTTTTAGGATCATAATAACGTCTTTGGCGGTGATCGGCGAATCCCAGAACTTAATTTTCGCTAACTATTTCTTGAGGTATCTCCTCAGGCTATCGCCCTGGCTGTCAAACACTTCGGCGTTTCTCAGGCGCTGCTACACACCAGAACTCCAGAAATTAGCTAAAAACATCTGTTAGAACACCTTGCAACATTTGTAGAGGCGACCATTTCGATTCGCCATAAGGCAGCGTCTCCTACGATAAATCCAGTAAGGAACTGAATTCGCTGGCGGTCACTCCAGCTATTCGGAAAAATTTCGGAGCAATGTATGAATTTCTCTTTGCTGTGGGTGAAAAGTCGGAAAAACACGATGCTTCATGACGCTTTCCTCCTGCATCAAACTGACAAAAGTTGGTGGGCTGGTACTCTGATTGGTGTTTCTGTAGAACTGTGGGTTTGAGCGTTATCAAGTGGTGAACGGTAATGTATCTGCTGTTGTTCATCACGAGGTAGTGAATTATTCCACTCTCCCGACGCGTGATGTGGGGAATTTTCAACTTGACATTCGAGGGTACGGACTTCAACTATCTGTTGACGCCATTCAGGTAAATCCCGAGCTTTTCAACTATCTGTTGACGTCATTCGGGTAAATCCTGAGCTAACGTTCGCCTCATCTGGCCTAATCCTGACATGACCGTATCTCCTGTTTTTCCAAGGGCTGCCAGTATTTCAAAGGTTACATTTTTGACAGTTTCGCTGAGTTCGTTCATGAGCTTCTTATTAATGAATCCGTCTTTGTTTTTAATCCACTCTTGTTAGTGTTCGGACAATGCTTCGGCATGTGCCTTGACAGTATTCTTTACTTGATCCTCTATATTGAGAGTCTCAGTCTGTTTGGAAAGATCATCAACAACATTCTCGATCGTGTCTACTGCGGTTTTAACTCCCTTTACGTCATCAGAGATTGCATTATAATCTTTTAATGTCGCAGCTTGTTGATGGTATTCCATCACTTTCGAATTCATCTCCCCCTTGGCTGCTTCGATTTTGGCATCTAACCGTTTGGATATGTCCTCTATTTTCGACTCTACTTGTGTGTCAGTTTCTAACCTGATGGCCTTGATCTGACTACTGATTTGGTTATGTGCGTTACCCAATTGGGTATTTAAATCAGATGTTATGTCTCCTTTTAGTCGGTCTTTACCGAGTTTAACCGTGTATTTAGGTAATTTATCTTTGTTTGCAGGTCTGTTTTTACTGAATTTATGTCTGTTTTTACTGAATTTATGCCTGTTTTTACTGAATTTATCTTTTCATTAAGATCTGCACGGACCTGGTCTTTATTAAGGCGTTTTTCGGCCATCTCAATTTCTTCGCATATCTTTGTATCTAATTTTCTTGATTTTCAAGTTCCTTTCTTTGTGTTTCTTTCTGTCTTTGACTTTCGAACTTGCTTTCGTTTATTGATTCGATCATTGCAGCCAGGTCTCACTTTTTCAAAAACGGGAATAGTTTGCGCACTAGGACAGGCTTCTAAAACTTCGGTCGCGGCTGCTTCTGCCTCCGCACGTGTACCTATCGCGTGTGATCGTAATGGATAGTGAGGTCCATTCGGATTATCGCCATCATGTGCTTTTGTCTGTGTCCACTGTTTACCGTCAGCCATGTTCGCGAATTATTTGTCTAACGTCTGGATGCTACTGATATTATTTGTCACTGCCGTCAGTCGTTTGTCTGTGACGTAGTGCTATGGCTTGTTGGGACCGGGGACGAAATTTTAACTGCAGGTAACAATTGACATTCACGTACGTCAAGAAGACAATATTGTTCCTATTTATTACAAACAAATGAAATGACACGTTTTACCACCTTTGAGCGTAACTACCCGCCAAATTGTAAAATTCCACGCTGCACTGACAACAATAGTACACTTTCACTGAATTCAACTACCGAAGACGACTATGAAAAGAAATAAAATAAAGCAGTTTCAAGGCGGGGAAAGACAGGGCTAAGTTTTGATCAACTCGGAAGATGCTACGTCACTACGAAAGCGGGGTTACTGCGTATGAAAATTTCGCTTACCTTTTGCTGTCTTGATAGCGGTACGACTGGACACTCGCGTTTTTTGCTATTTCCTGCGTTCATTCTTCTGGATCGATTAAATGGCTTATCCCACTTCTCTTTCTCGGATGAATTGTATCCACATGAAAAAATGAAAGTTATTAGAACAAGCACTGAAATGTTTTAAACACATTCATGAAATGATTTTTGATCAAGTCTCTGTTCGGGCGCCAAGTGTAGTGTTGAAGATATAATGATGTTTTGTGTGTAACTTGGCGACAGAATCAGAGATTGATTGAATTATCTTATAGCAACAAGTCATTAAATACCTGACACTCTTTGGACATGGAGCAGCAGAATAATTTATTTGAGATTGGTAGGAAGCAACATTATCATTTCCGCGCGTTTTCATGACCGCGATGCAGTCATACCCGGATCGACACTAAGAGACCAAAAGATTTACTGACTTTAAAAGAAATCAACACTACACAATTGAAAAGGATTGTTTCAGAAATGACAGGAAAACGATAATGTTCCCCCTGCTTCAAGACTGCGTACCTTTTTATATTACAGTTACAGAAGCTGGTGAGTATTAACAAAGGCTTTGCACATCACAGGCAATACTTGAGATTAATGTCCTCTTGATGGTGCCCGCTCGTAATTAATTACATAAAACTACATATTTTCTGATTGAGAAGACAATTAGCACATTTACAGTCTATTTTGCACGAATTATAAAATACAGATTGCCGAACGCAGCAAGTCCTCGTCCGCCTTTGAGGGAATAGAAATAGTAAAAGGTGAAGCGCTCAAGGCCTCATTTGTCTTGAAAAAACAGAATTATTGTTATATCATTGATCGATACGTATACAGAGAGATTTACAGCTGCCGCGCAGGAGCGGCAAAGATAAAGAGCAATAGATTCTGTCGCTACTATGCGACGGTTCATTTCTTTTACATTACAATTGTTTGATAACTTCAGGCTATAAGGCGTTCACTATTGAGCGTATACTAATGTTTGTGAGGCGAAAATTACCAATATTACAGCACCCTCAGCCCCAATTTTTATCCAGTTTCAATAACTCTTAGACCTGCCACTTTCACTATACAGGGTGAGTCACTAACTTTTGCAACCAAGAATAACACCGAAAGTATGATAGGAGCTGAAAAGTTTGTGGCACAAAAGTTGCATGGGACAATGGGGGCCATAATATGACGTTGGTTTTTTGTTGCTAGGGTGGGGTCGCTTCAGAGTTGTGAAGGTCAACTTCGTTTTTTTAAATGGTATGCTATAGTTTGGTACTTATTTTCTGATAGTGGCTATCGAGACGAATTCAATGTTGTGTAAGTTCTTTGAAGGTCAACGAAGGTCACAAAGGTGGCATGAACGTCCATTTACAGAAGGTGTTCGAAGTGATAACCATTGGTATCAATGCACTGCTGCAATCTTCTTAGTATGCATTGATTGGTATTTCTTATCACTTCGGCACTTATCGAAGCAGATGCTCTGGCAATTCTCTCTCGTATATCTTCAGGTGTAGTTGGAACGTCTTTAAAAACAGTGTCTTTTACGATTCCACACAAGAAAAATTCCAGAGTCGCCAAATCTTGCGAACGAGCCGGCCTCCACACATCTCCTCCGCGTCCAGTCCAACGATTTGGGAATTGTCTCTGCAACTCATTTCTAGCCATTAGCGAAGAATGTGCTGGACACCCATCGTGTTAATACCATATTCGTTTCTTGTTCTTAAAGATATTTCTTGCAATAACAGACCTAAAGTTTCTTGCAGGAATGTGGTGTACTTCCTACCATTAAGATTTCCTTCGATGAAATAGGGGCCTATAATTCTGTCTTCCCGAATCCCACACCATGCATTCACGGTATCTGGTGTGCAACTTGCCGCAGCTAACATGGAGTTTCAGTTGCCCAGTAATGCATGTTATGCAGATGAGCATTTCCATGGTTCGTGAATGTAGCCTCGTCAGTAAATGAAGTCAAATTAATAAATGTGTCATCCCTCTGAACCTGAAATTGAGCCCATCGCCAGGATTCAATGGGACGCATACAATCCGTACCAGTTTATTTTTGGTGGAGACTGACATGGTAAGGATGACATTAATTTCTATGAAAAACACGAACATACAGTACCCTGCCTCATGCCAGATTCCTTTGCGATTTGACGTGAACTAACATAAGGATGTCGAACCACCGTGGCAAGAGTACCAATTTCCCATTCCTCGTTAGTAACTTTCCTTTGCCGGATATGTTTCCGATGTGTTAAACATCCAGTTGCTCTCAATTTCTCATACAGATATTTAAATGTACGACGTGAAGGGCGAGTACGTTGAGAATATCTATCAGCGTATAAGTCTCTAACTCTCTCTGAATTTCATTGGCATTCTCAGTAAATGAGAAGCATATCTACCTGTTCTTCGAAGGAATACATCATTCACATTCGCTTTACTCGACGATACTAGTCTTACCGTTCCTATTAACGTTGTATTCCAAAACCAATGGTGTTTACATGTCAGTGGCACGTTAGATGGATAAGCCATATTCGGCGAATATTTACTATTTGCACGATATAGAGAGAGAAATGGTTCAAATGGCTCTGAGCACTATGGGACTTAGCATCTGAGGTCATCAGTCCCCTAGAACTTAGAACTGCTTAAACCTAACTAACCTAAGGACATCACACACATCCATGCCCGAGGCAGGATTCGAACGTGCGACCGTAGCGGTCGCGCGGTTCCAGACTAAAGCGCCTAGAACCGCTCGACCATAGTGACCGGCTACAGAGAGAGAATTATCAGGATATGTGCTTCGATAAGTTCTGAAGTGATAAGGAATACTAGTCAATACATGATAAGCAGATTGTACCGGTTCATTGATACCAGTGCTGATCATTTCGAACACCTTCGTTGACCTTCAAGGACCATACTGTTACACGTCATTTGATTCCTCTCGAAAGCCGCTATAAGAAATAAGTACCAAACTATAGCATGACATTTGAAAAAGCAAAGTTGACCATCATACCTCTGAAGCGACCCCACCTAGCAACAAAAAACCGTCATATTATGGCCCCCGTTGTCTCATGAAACTTTTGTCCCACAAACTTTTCAGCTCCTATCATACTTTCGGAGTTATTCTAGGTCGGAAACAGTAACTCACCCTGTATATTATTCACCATACAAACTGAAAAAATGGAGCTATTATGGATCTCTATCTGACTTCTTTCCCTGTGAAACACGTATGTAACATAGCAGCGATGGTGAGGCACGTTAAAATCTTTGACCAGAGAGCCTATTATCGTGGTTAGTATGCGCTTGACCGCGCGAGTGTTACGAGCAGTACTCTGTCAGTAGTCGTCGTGCAGTACAGTAGTAGTCGTCGTGGAGTACGCTAGTAGTCGTCATGCAGAGCAGTCGGTCAGTAGTAGCAGCCCAGTGCGGTTGTGTGATGTAGTCTGTCGGCAATACTGGTCAAGATGCTGAATGAGGTATATTGTTAATTAAGGTAATCATCAGATAATGTAAAGTTTATTTATTGTAATTAATTTCCAACAAGTGCCCCAATAATAATTTTGATTTCAAAAGCAATTTTACAAAAAAAATTTATTTAATTGAACTAACGATTTCGTTCCACTTCCCTTAAAGAAAAGTTTCAGTTAAATTTCAAAAAAAAAAATAATATTATTTGCAATGCAGTTCCTCCAAGCCGTGCGCAAGAATAAGAGCAGAAATTTGACTAGCAGTTGCAATGAGGTAAGAATTTAATTCTGATTTTTGCACAGGGCCAAAGACCGATATTTCGGTTTAATTGAATTATCATTATCACTGAGATTTTCTTATCACTGAATGGGCTTTAATTTTTTTGTGAAGAACTTATATTTGAGTCAGATGGCGATTCTCACTTTTGTTGTCATTAAATTTAATTGCTAGGGAGGTTACGTTTGGCTCCATTTCTATTAAATATTGTTTTTTAAAATTACGGTGGGGAGGTTACACTTGGCGACACCCAGTCCAGGATCGAATTTCGTTGAGAATCTTTTGAACAACAGTCAGATATCTGCTCTTATTTGCTTAAATATAATTAGGATTTGGCGCAACGCTTTTATTAACTTGTGACTTTCTTTCTACAGGTCAACGGCAATTCGTTGCTCTGTTGTATTTGTGTGTTGTTTTTGCATTGTGCTTATTGTTTTGTGAATGTTTGTGACTATTGTAAAAATGCCGCGAAAGACTGTGAATAGTGTATCGCGAGGTATTACGAACGAAATTACCGGCTCAAACGACTTTACCGATAGGACATGTGACACGCAGTGTAATGATGACAATCCTGCGTTCACTAACAATCAGTGCATTACAACCACTAATGATGATTTTTACCTTAATGATGAACAAACGAACTCAATTGTCTCGTCTGTTAATTTGACGACAATTGATGACGCGGGACGCTCTATAGTAATTCAAGTAACGTACCGACAAATTTTTCGAATGAAACTGGTCAGTGTACTGAAAATTCGACGGATTCATTTAACGCGACAATTGTAGGTACGCAATCAAACAGCACAGATAATGGAGTAGGTAATGTTACTTTGGAACAATTTATGGCAATAATGCTACAGTTTAAGAACGAATTTAGTGTAAATTGCAAACAACAGAGTGAAGATCTCAAAAAAATTAGTGAGCAGTATAAACAACTTAATAAAAAACTTGATGAGCAGAACAAACGACTGGAAGAAGAAAACAAACAATTTAGAGAACGGAACAAACAATTTTCTGAAAGTATTAAACAGCCGAGAGAAGAACACGATAATGTTAATGAACAGAACAAACAAGTTAGGGAAGAGATTACAGCTGTTACCGTGCAATGTCAGGACAGTAAAGAACAATTACGTGAGGATACTAAGGCTTGTGCTAATAACAGTAATGAAGAAGTTGGCACTGTTGCACAAGAATTAAGTAGCACACGTGTAGGCACAACAGAATCACATAAAGACGAGATTAATGCAGTCACTGAACAATGCCCTGAAAACGCAGTACAGATACACAACGAAGTTAATTTAAAGTCACTGGAAGCTTCACACACGGTGAATACGGAAGTTGTTAATAAAATTGCACGACAGATCAACCAAATTGACGAAAGTGTTACAGTAACAGAGTTGAAAACTATTTCAGTCACCAATACGTCACAGAATCCGCTACTTTGCGAACATTTGTCAGACTTACGCAGCGTGTATAATGTGAGCAATTTACAGCAACTACGCGACTTAAAATCCGAAAAGCCACGCGACTTAAAATCTGAAAAGCTACGTAACTTGAAGTACGAAACGACACAGACAAACAGATTCACACACAAACCCGAACGTGTTTTCAAATTCAATGACGAGAACGTAGATGACGAGCAATTTTTATCCGCAAGAAAATGTAAAGAATTTAATAATGACAGAACACAGGTACACGCTTTGCATTGTATACGTCAACTTGTTTTTGTACTTTCACCGCTATTGCCTGTAATGCAGAAGCTAGCTTTGAACCTGATGCGACAATTTGCTATTGCATTTTCATCAGCATTGCGTGTAATGAGGAAACTTGAATTAACGTCCTTACAACAATTTACTTTTGGAATTTTACCGCTATTGCCTGTAACGCAAAAGCTAAAATTGATTTGCAGTGCGTAATTGACCTCAGGGGATTCATTACGCTTTAATGAATATGTGCCGTAGCGAGCATAGGGCCCCGAGCTGGAGTAGTGCTGTTTCATCTTTAGTTTTCTGCACTGCTGCCTTTTCTTCTACTATCCTTTATATCTATCAAAACTGCTCTTTAACTATTGCTCTATCTAGAATTAAGAAACATTGTAATGAAAACCGGATATGACAAATCTTTACCGAATGTGACAATTTTATTAAGCACTCCAGAATTACCGCCGTAATTTTAATAACAGATAAAATCGTAATCATCAGTATGTGTAAAATTATTAGTAACAGGAACCACATTTTTGGTAACAATAGACTTTTTCACCACAACAGCATGAAAGTCAGCCGCTTAGCATACCTAACCAACAATGCAGTCTACAAGGTCAACCAAACTTTAATGTTTCGCCGCGTGCACGTATAGTCCCAGCTCCAACAAATAGTGACGCATGGCAGCAAAGAAATAACTACGTACAGACAACACACTATTTCAACTCGCATCGCAGTGCGCCGTATAGAAATTACTATCATGACAGACGTAAAAAAAATGATGAGCACAATTTTCAGCGTACATTTAATAACAGTCGATCTTATGAGCAGCAACAACATCAGCAACAACAAATAATCATGAATGGAACAGACAATAGGTGTCATCCATAGCGTAACACGTCAGTAAGAAATAACAGAACAGTTCATATAGTGGATATGCCACAACATTCTCCCGTAAATAATAACACGTACGATAGATTTTAACCAGATACAGCACAGATTGCATATTACAGTAACGCAAACATTACTTTTGACACGCAGAATTTTGCTCACGAGAATGTTATTTGAAACATGCTCTGTTGAATGCACCACTTTTATCGCACCCAGATCTTACTAGAAAATTTTCCATTGCCACTGACAGTTCGAACACCGCTTTGGGCGTGCATGTTTTCCAGGAAATTGAAGGAGATGGTTCAATAGTAATCAAAAACATCGCATTTGCAAGTCGCATTTTGTCACCTGCTGAGCGAAATTACTCCGTTACAGAATTGGAAACATTATGTGTTGTATGGGCTTTTACGAGATTTCGGCACTTTCTTTATGGCAGACATACCACCGTCTACACAGACCACAGAGCGATACAATTTTTACTTTCGGCTAAATTCACTCACGACAGATTAAGCAGATGGAAACTTTATTTACAGGAATTTAATTTTACAATAGTTCACATTCCCGGCACACAAAATGTTATAGCAGACGCACTATCGCGTTCTCTCGGCAACAATCAGCAAGACGTAGCAACCAACTTCTGCAAAACAAATTTCAGTGTCATGTACATTCAGCAAGTTGCATTTGAAAATTTTATTTCATCGTCATTACAGGACATAGCACAAGAGCAAAATAAAGACAATGTGTGGAAAGAAATTAAACAGCTTTGGCAAGATAAGAATAATGTTACGATTAGAAACCATTACACTGTACGCAATGACATTCTGTTTCGCCGCTCTCATCCTGACAGCAACAATTGGTTATTATGCATTCCTGACGAACTGGTTAACAAATTAATTTGGTACACTCATTTAAGTTACGCACATTACGGAGCACGAAAATGTTTTCTTATACTGAGACAGAACTGTTATTTTACCAACATGGAGAAACGTATACGACGAGTTTTAGCGTCTTGTAAAATTTGCCAGAAAGCTAAATCAGACACCACTTCACATATTCCTCCATTATATCCCATTATACCTGTTAAATTAAGACATATGGCCGCAGTAGACATTTTTGGTCCGATTCCGAGAACTAACAGAGGTTTTTGCTACATCTTAGTCGCTGTTGAGCTCACTTCAAAATTTGTTACTTTCACTCCATTACGCAAAGCTACTGCTAAAACTGTTTCGAAAGCATTTGTAAAACATTTTCTATTTCATGTAGGGCATGTGATGAGAGTAATTTCTGACAATGGATCTCAATTTCGTAGTAGCGTATCGACACGCATGTTACGAGCCAGAAACATTTCTCCGATTTATATATCCAAGTACCATGCTTCTTCGAACCCTTGTGAACGGTTAATGAAAGAAATTGGTAAACTGTGTAGAATATACTGCCACGAAAGACATATTGATTGGGATACACACATACTCTCATTCCAAGATGTAATTAATTCCATTCCAAATGAATCCACTATGCTATCTCCGTCTGTTATACTGAAAAACGTTGAACCACCAAACAAAATTAAAGAATTAGTAAACTTCCCTAAATGTCGTCGACTAAGACACCACGAAATAATTGACATTGCGCTGAACAACATCAAACGTGCCGCAGAGCGCCGGAGAAGACAACAAAAACAGGTTTGTACACGCCGCGACTTTCACGTTGGACAGAAGATATTAGTACGTACACACTATTTATCCAGTAAATTAAAAGGTAAGTGCAGTAAATTTGAACTTCTATACGCAGGTCCATATCGGATTCGCAGCATCCCTCACGTCGAAACTTTGAGAAACAGAAAATCGAAAGGCAACCACCATTGGTCAAATATTAAACCCTTTATTGAATGAAGACATTTTATGATTCAACACACTATGATGCCATTTACTAATGCAATTATATTCACCTGACTAATTACTGATGATTATCGTATTTTTTCTTGGCAAGTGCCCGGCAAGGTAAGGTTAGCAGGTCGCTTTTCTTGTCGTTACACATCAGACCGTGCATATTTTTCCAGACGAACTTACGTATTTTATGAATAATTATGCAATTTTATGTAATGACGTAGTAATTTTATCAAATTCTCTCTCCATTGAAGTCTTTAATTCTCGCCTCTATTAACTACACTACATACAAGCTGAACACAACGAACGTCACATTTTGTCTTTTTATGTATGATTGTATTCCAGTTTTGTTTGTATGCACTATGAAATAGTTAAGATATAACACACACCAGTTGACTTTGACATTCTTTTTGCCCTATGATATCTCAACATCGTGACTGTTTTACATTTTTCTTTTGCTGCTGCATTGTGATATTCTCTGTACATTTTGCATCTGAACACTGTCAATGTCTTTGACATATTACGTTTTCTGTCATGTTATGCTGTATGGTTAATTATGTTATCATAAACCAGTCATTATTTAGTGGGAATATGATTTAAATGCAAGACATTAATCTCTGTTCATTAATTTCAGAAAGAAATGATGCGTGTAAGAAATAAATTCAACAGAAATGGGAATTTCACCTACGGAATAAACAAAAGAAGATGCAATAACTTTATGAGGAAGAGTAAATGGATCAGGATTAACAAGCATTAACAAGATTATACTATACTCATCATAGAATAGCAGTCTTAACTAATTTTTTCTTTCAGAATACAAGGTGATTCATGCAGGCTGTCAGACAGAACTACACATTTTAGTTTTAGTGATGAAATATGCTAGAGATAAGGAATAGTTGTATAATGAGTAATGAAGTGATTTTTTGCAGATGATATTGAATGCTGACGAATAATGATGAAGGATATGGTATTATGAATAATGAAGTTTTTCTTTACAGGTGATGATAATAATGAAGTTATGATAATATGGATAATGAATAATGAAGTTTTCTCTTTACAGATGAGGATAATGTTGACGTTATATATTTAGGCTATGTAGTTATTTAAGTATTTGTTGCAGTTTGTTTTGACAGCAGGTGTTATATTGCAGAGTAGGATGACGGAAAGTTTTGGAAAGGACAGCTATGGAACACATTTTTATACACATTTCACTACCTGTTAATTCGAAGTTCACTACTTTTCAGCATAGTATGCGTTTCTTCTTTCAGGTCAATAATCCATTTTGTATTTTTTCAGGAGAAGTTTTTCATGATACTTACTAAACCTGTTGCTTATTATACCTGTTCTAGTACTTGCATTTTTATTTTTTACCCATTTGTGTTTATCATTTATAAATGTGATCACATATACTGCCTTGTTACATAACCTTGCTACAGCTGACTCATGACGAATGACGTTACCTATCCTCATTTGCAGCAATAGGTCAAAAGCAAATAGTGTTGTTGTTGTTGTTGTGGTCTTCAGTCCTGAGACTGGTTTGATGCAGCTCTCCATGCTACTCTATCCTGTGCAAGCTTTTTCATCTCCCAGTACCTACTGCAACCTACATCCTTCTGAATCTGCTTAGTGTATTCATCTCTTGGTCTCCCTCTACGATTTTTACCCTCCACGCTGCCCTCCAATACTAAATTGGTGATCCCTTGATGCCTCAGAACATGTCCTACCATATGCCTCAGCAATTAATTATCGGTGTTATGCCTCAGCAATTAATTATCGATCCCAACGCAATGCATTGCTAACAAAAAATGTATTACCAGTCTCAAATAGTGATACCAGTTTGAGAAAGTTCTGAGTAATGCTGAACAGCAATGAATAATATGTCACTTGGAAAATGATTAATGAATTATGCTATGCTTTATAATTGGAAATGAATGTGATTGTTTCATAATGCTTTGTAATTAGAAGAAGGCTAATGATTCTTACTATATTGGAATGACAAATGATTAATTAACTGTAATTAGAAGAAGGCTAATGATTCTTAATTATGCTTTGTAACTGGAAAAGAATGCGACTGTTTAATAATGCTTTGTAATTAGGAGAAGGCTAATGATTCTTACTATATTGGAATGACAAATGATTAATTAACTATGCTATGCTTTGTAACTATAAAAGAATGCGATTATTTCATAATGCTTTGTAACTAGGAAAAGAAGGCTACTGACTCTATGTAAAACAATTAATGAACATTTTTCTGTAATACTACATACTTGGTACAGAAATGTTCAATAACTGGGCTATGAATGCCGCAAACTACTAATGAAGACTGTAATTGTCAATATTATGTGACTTAATGTCCTTCACCTCATGAGCTAACTACCCTGAATTTCTGCAATGTCCATTTGTCCTGTCTATCCTAGTGATCATGGAGCACTATCTTTGGTTTTGCACTAATTCTACGTTGATGTGCCTTGTAAGAGCGTGGTGTTGACACGACATGCTGTCCACCACCGTGAGCGATGAAGACGTTATTATGGTCCCACTGTTTGGTGTACCTAATGTACTGCCAAAATGAAAACATGGAACATTACTACGACAATTCAGTGTCTTGGCTACACTGATAAATTCTGATGGGAAAAGAACTTCAAATTGTGTCACTTGGTGTTGTACTTCTGTGGAAAGATATGGACTTTCAGAACAGCCGTGTGCAATCTAAAGTGCTACAACCACGATGCAATCCTTCCCTTTCCTATCCTAATTCTTGTCACATAGTGAAAATCATTTTTTGCTAACATCATTTATGTTTATGGGCCATACATTTTTTCGATTCGCTGAACTCCAGTGCGAGTACACTTATGTAACTTATCGATATGATTTTTTTTTTTTTGCCATTATGTTTATTTATTGCGAAAATGCTAAAGACATTTTTTCGATTTGTTCTGAAGTACAGTATATGTACACTCTTGTCTTTTATATTGTATATACATTTTTTATTTTGATGATATGTTCTGAACTACAGTGCATGTGCACTTATGTTAGGTGTTAATATGTTTTGTACTGAACTTCAGTGCCTGTGCATTTTTCTCATTTTTCAATATGATTTGTACTCATTCTGTATGTTCAATACTTCAGTGTGTATGATTTTTTTTTTTTTTTTTTTGCCATTCTGTTTATGCTAAAGAATTTCTTCAGTGCCTGTGCACTTTGTTATCTGTCAAATAATTTTTATATACATTTTTCTGATTTACTACTATGTTTTGTACTCACATCCTGTCTTTGTCTGATATATTTTGTACTCGGTGCATGTGCACAACATTTAATTTATGTACTAAATTTGAATATTCTGTAAATTGTAAAAATTTCTTGCGATGGCAAGTCCAAATGACTCACCATCGCTGCCAAATTTTTGCCCCCCCCAGTGGAGGGTTATGAAACACGTATGTAACATAGCAGCGATGGTGAGGCACGTTAAAATCTTTGACCAGAGAGCCTATTATCGTGGTTAGTATGCGCTTGACCGCGCGAGTGTTACGAGCAGTACTCTGTCAGTAGTCGTCGTGCAGTACAGTAGTAGTCGTCGTGGAGTACGCTAGTAGTCGTCATGCAGAGCAGTCGGTCAGTAGTAGCAGCCCAGTGCGGTTGTGTGATGTAGTCTGTCGGCAATACTGGTCAAGATGCTGAATGAGGTATATTGTTAATTAAGGTAATCATCAGATAATGTAAAGTTTATTTATTGTAATTAATTTCCAACAAGTGCCCCAATAATAATTTTGATTTCAAAAGCAATTTTGCAAAAAAAAATTTATTTAATTGAACTAACGATTTCGTTCAACTTCCCTTAAAGAAAAGTTTCAGTTAAATTTCAAAAAAAAAAAAATAATATTATTTGCAATGCAGTTCCTCCAAGCCGTGCGCAAGAATAAGAGCAGAAATTTGATTAGCAGTTACAATGAGGTAAGAATTTAATTCTGATTTTTGCACAGGGCCAAAGACCGATATTTCGGTTTAATTGAATTATCATTATCACTGAGATTTTCTTATCACTGAATGGACTTTAATTTTTTTGTGAAGAACTTATATTTGAGTCAGATTGCGATTCTCACTTTTGTTGTCATTAAATTTAATTGCTAGGGAGGTTACGTTTGGCTACATTTCTATTAAATATTGTCTTTTAAAATTACGGTGGGGAGGTTACACCTGGTATGGATATTTCTGTACTTCGTCCTGGAGTTTTTCTGTTGCTTTATGGTGTTTGTACAGATTTTTGATTAGCTGAATAATGTGCTCTGTTATTTCAATAAAGCCTAGTTCTTCCTATGTGTTTGAGTGACTTATGCAGTCAAATGCTTTTTGGTAAATAAATCTTGCTGATATTCTCTGGCTTTTTCCAAGATCGATCTATCGTTTGTTATTCGATTCCTGGTGCCACTAATCTTTCTGAATCATGCTTTTACCATTTGCAGCTGGTCTGTGTATTCTTTCCACGTAGCAGGGTAGAATTACTTGCTAATCAGCAAGGGTCAAAATTAATTACAACAACGCTAAAATAATGGACCAGCATCACACAGGAAAGGTAATGGTAGAAATAAGCAGTAAGTCATAAAAAGAGTTGGTGAGTTTTTTATACTTGAGGAAGAAGGAGGCAGTGACTGAATGAACAGGGAATAAAATAAATGAAAGATAAAACTGGAGTTCTTTTGGCTATCCTAATAAGATTTACATAACTAATGTTTTCGGATGTACAAAAAGTAATTAGTAGTTGTTTGTACTACTTTGGAGAATAAGACACGTGAAAACCTTTCATAAATGGAGGCTTCAACAATGCACGATGGAGAGGTGTTTTGGAATGACTGCGAAAGAAAAGAAAATGAGCAAATAGATCAGGGAAGAGAGTGGAGAAGAACGCATAATTATGTTTCTAAATTGGAATGCAATGGAGGTGGGTAGGGCTTGTAAGCAGGCGATGGTAGATGGATGATAGAAGCATCTCGATAGATTCGAAGAGGTAAGAAAAGGCTAAGGTCATAGCCTACTGAAGAGAGGATTCCATCATGGATGTGTGAATGCGAAGAAGATAATGCATGGAGATGATTACTAGATGCCTTTATCCAGCAGTGTGTGCAAGACTGCTAATGATGAAATATGTGCTCTTGTGACGTAAACCAAATGTGTTGTATTTCTCAGATCATTATTTTTACCCAGTCATTATGTTTTACTAGGCAAATAATTCAGTAAACGTGCAGTGCTGTAGGGATACAATATATTTTGTGAGTGATGTTGCTAGATAGCGCTCAGTTGGAGCAAACTAGCATTTTGCAGTGAAGAGATTAAGGTTTTACTTTAAATAAGAAAGCAGCCTCACGCATAAAAATGATTTCCTTCAATCCAATAACTTGAGTTTTGTGGTTACTCTTTGTCTTATGCGTGCAGTAAATATGTTCTAAAGCATTGTGTAGCCCACTGATTGCGTTCTAGTCTGCTATCACGACCCGGCACAATGCAATATCAAATAACAGATCGTTAAATGCAGTGGCAGTGCATGAAAACCACGTGGCGTGTTGACTACAATGTTTCGTAGCTATATTTGCGTCTTATTTTCTTCGCTAACGACTACAGGTTCTTCTGAAGCTCTCGTAGAATTAAGCTAATCGGAGTAGAAAACTTCTCGTTGAAATTATTATTTTCCATGTCTAGCGTTTATTGGAGTTGTGTTACATATAGTACTAGACTGGCAAAGACGTAGCTGTTATTGAGGCCGGACGTTTGTTAAGGTAAGGTGGCAGCGTCAGGAAGTTTGTATGTGGTACTAAGACGATTTTCTGAAACGACATGGCGTTGTAGGTTATACGAGATGGTTTAAAGAATGTCTTCAGGTGAGCAAATATTTACGTACTGGTTTAACACATTCAACGTGGAATTGTGTTATGAGAAAGCGTCGAGTTAAATATGCACACGTTTAAAGCAGACTATATTTTTCGTAAGAGCACTCAACTGAATAAATACACTTGTTATCAACGACGAATAGCACGTTCTGCTTATAGGAGCACTTTCACAACGAGCATGCTACTCGAAGAAAAGTTGATCAAAACTTGTTAAACGCTCATCATAAAGCTACGTCTGTTAATACTGGAATATTAAACCACCTAAAATATACATAACATATTTAATTACTGCCGGTATTTCGGATACGGCAAACTGAAGTGTAATTGCTTATGCTTACATACGGTACAAAAGCGGAAACACGTAAGATGTTTCTAGTTTTGCTTGCATTGAGACATGTTCCTTTCCTTGCATCATCCGTCTGCTGTGCGAACACGACGCATGTAATGACCGCTATGTTAGAACTCTAAAGATGTTTTGTCCATCTATTCCCATTTCTTAAGAGCGTTTTATAGGTAAGCAAACAGCGATTTACACGTTCTTTTCGCTCACCGCCATATTGCTGTTCTAAAGTGGTGGCTTCAGTGACACCAAAGACAGTATTGTATAGAACATACATTGCAGCTGATGTGGTGTTACAGAACTTAAGCTTTTATGAATCTGATTACTTTTTATTGACGTTGACTGTATCTTCGAAAAGAAGTAAGTAGTTAAAAATGTATAGTTTGGTCTATTCGCTGCCTATTTTGGTTAAAACTGCAGTAATCGCAGCAAAATATTTTCCTAGTCATGTTATTTTACTTAAAATTAAACTCCAAGAGATGTTCATTAATATCATTACGACCTATTTTATAATGTTTTTAAAACTTTCCGAAACATTTTTCACTCGTGTATAGTAAAAGAAAGCTCCTGTATCGGCTTCAATATATTGGTCACTAGAAGTCACATAAAGTCTACACAGTCCAGGGGGGAAGGGGTGAACGAAGTGAAACTTGACGGGTGGAGGTGGTAAGTGATGTTGTTACAGTGTTACAAAACTGAGACAAAACAAAAAAGAAGTTGCCACTATGAAGCTTGTTAAAAGTACGATGTTTCATCCCCTCTTGTCTAGATGCAAACTTTGTTTCGGTTGGGAAGTGTGACATGATGCAGTTATATGCTATTATTCTCTGTACTGGCTTCGGGACGGAGCTGACGTCCAAGCTGGTATTTATGTATCTCATACTTAAGTTTAGCAGAGCACTTTAAAGGTTTGACACAAAAAGCCAAGTGTGAAAGTTACAAGCTATTACATGTCTTTACGCAGAGTAACTTACGGCGCGCAAATTACACATGTTTGAGAACGAGTGTACTTAGCGAATATCAACAAACCTTAATCGTAAATTCAAACTTTCAATATAATCAAAGGAAAAAACTATATCGCTAACTACGTCCTTGCTACTTCATCCAGTAAGATTTCTGCCTCAAGCATCACGTTTCAGTTAATTACTTCTTTACCGTTGATTCTATTTGCAACAAATTCTGCAGACCGCATTCACTTATACTAGCCTACTAAAGGTAACTGCATAATAATATAATTTTACGACTCTTAGTTCACGAGTTACGATGTGGTAAACATTGAGATACGTCGAAAACTAGCTTTTGCTCGAAATCGAATGCAAATTACCCTGGCTATATCCAACCAGTATTTCATATATACAGCACCTAGCTACTTACAGCAAACTTTAAACATAGTTTCAAACCTCTTCTTAAATTTCCTCGCCTACATGCTTATCGTCAAATATTTAACACATTAACTCATTAATAAATCAATCAGACGATTGAAGCAGTCTTAAACGCGGGAGTTCATTTCATAAAAGAATCAGGGGGTAGGCGGAGGGGGAGATGAAGTTCAGAGGCAAGTATACTAATGGTTGTAACATATTTACTATAATTACGAAAAACCAAAAGTTTTCTACTCCACCGAATCATACATTCAGCATCTAAAAGTTCTTTTACGAGCTGTTTCGAAACGAATATATTATTTAATTAAATTTGCGTTCTGCCTTAAGTTTATCGCTTATCGCTCTTCTCTTGTCAATTAATTTTTTCTGCAGCAAACGGTCGATGTTACTTTAGTCAGAGATAACTCACTCTTCGTGAAATTCTGTTCACTAATTTTCTTTGTTAATTTAAGAGCTCATTTATTTGTCTTATGAATTAGACTTCTTTTTACTTACTGATTTTTTTCAGACATCTGACTACGTATTTAAAATTTCCATACTACTCGAATGAAGTTATTGGTCCTATAATTTTCCTTGAAACAAACAATTGGTACTTTTCGATACTGTTAGCATGAAATTACATATATCTTAAAGCTTTTTTCACTTATTTGCTGAATGTAATCTTATGATCTGAGAATGAAAACATAGTCTAGGTAGGTTTTTGTGGTAACAGCAAATAGCTTTTTACACTATAATGCAACGCTCTTTTCTTTAGGCTTCCGTACCTCAATCGGTAAAAAGGAACCCTTATAGGATCACTGTCTGTCTGTCCGACTGTTCAAAGCCCCCTTTGTCAGGAGCTGGTTGCCATATGAAGTTCAAATTTATCTCACATATTAAGGCCTACGACCATTGTCGGTGTAGAAACAGTGGAGCTTCTAAATCAATGCAATCGTAAGATGAGGCTACTTCTGTCACATGTTTTGACACTCGCGAACTCACTCATCAAAAACAACAGGGTACTTCCCATTGACCGAAGATAATGAATTTGGCAAGAAATAGGGTTTTAGTACATCCAAAGAAAAATGTACGAGAACTGTTAATTTGTAATTACATTATACGAAAAAAATACTTTTGTCATTTGTTATCAGACTGTCGCTCTGTCTGTCCCTTACGACCACTTTTCTCAGGAACCGGTGGATGTATCAAACTGAAATTTATGTCATATGCTGAAGTCTACAGTTCCTTGATGAGGTAAGTAATTTGAACTTCTAAGTCAAAGCAGTCAAAAGTTACAGCTATTTATGTCACATGTCTTGATACTTGCAAACCCACTCATTAAAACCTACAGGTACTTCCTCTTAACGTGATATTTGTCAATTAGAAAGGTTTCACAGTACAATTAAGTAAAAAAAGATCATAAAATTGCTAATCTGTAATTATATCACAAGGAAAAGTATTCCTTTTCTGATTTATTCGACATCACACTTGAAATTAAAACATTCTCAAAAGTGCTGGTACCGATATCTCGTCAGCATGAGTGGTGATAAAAGGCAAAAATCGTCAAGATATTAGATTTCCGGAGTGCATGAACTGTCAGTACACATAATTAAAGTTGTATGGAACTCTCAGTGCGCGAAGCCTACTCGCAGGTGGCCAATTTTATTCTTTCAGTTGTGTGTCCACTCACAGCCTTTGCGTGCCTCAGTATTCTTCACCTTACACTAGCCTTGGTCTTTTTGAAGAGTAAACAAATCTAGGTAATACCTCCACTTTGACACTAATTCTTTAAAAAATCCATTTCAAGCGTTGGCGTGTCACTACTCATACGTCTACCAACCGATCATAATAAATGGTGGATACTCGAAGGAGCCTATTCTTTAACACGGTAATTAATGGTGTACGTTGCTTCCTACAGTTCCACAACATCTGATTAAAATTATGGTATCAATAAGAAAACATTTTATGTGCGGGTTCGAGTACGACATGGCGAACCATTAAATAGTACCATCTGTTACACCATCCAGATACCAGTGAATCTAGTTCAGGACTCAGAATAACGTTTACCAACACAGAAAAATAGCCACCTTTGTCACTAGACACGCTGCTGCCTATTTGTGAGTTGTGAATCATGGATAACGATGAGTATAGTTACCGATACCACAACTTTAAACATACCTGCAAACCCAATCGAGATGTCATTTACCTCACGATCAACTAATGATGACTGTTTCTTCCGCAACATTGTTCTCTATTACACAGATTAAATCTTAATTCGAAGTCAGCAACTGAAAACAGCAAGATGTACCGAACTGATCACAAAGGTATTTGCTTTTTGTTACCAGTAAGATTACCATACTCTGCCTACCAATACACGATGTCGACTCTATACTCAAAATCTAACTGATTGCAGATACCGTTATGATTATGGGTATGAACCATATAAAAGCAAAAAATAGAGTTATTTGCAGTTTTTGACCCCCCTCGATAGTATTTTATGGCCGTCTGTAGGCTCTACGGTGGCCAGCTGTGATGCTCTGGGCGTTGCATAGCATCCGGATTAACGACGAAGGCAGGTTCTTAGACGGTTTCCCAAATCCGGCTAGGTGAATACCAGACTGCTGCCCATGTACAGTCCTATTAACAAAATAAGCAGTTATTTAGAAAACATTCGCACACTTTAGCAAGGAATAACGCTAGAGGTCAGGAGTGGAGGGGAGCGGGGGGTGGGGAGAGGTGGTGGTTGCACTGAAGGGCATTATCCCATACTCTAGCGAAAAGGTAAGGAAAGAGAAGACCTCCGTAATAGTGCTAAAAGTTAAGGGGCAACCACATTAATTTTAATGTCACTGACGTACATATATATTAAATTTTCAGTTCTCTGTCTTCATAATTAGTGAAGTGGCTCGGCTTTGGGAAAGCACAGAGGGTCAATATAGCAGTCTAGCAATGAATAAAGTGTCCCTAATGGTTACCGTAATGTTAACAAATTCATACCATGTCTTAATCACCAGTTTAAATTGCAAGACGAGTTTAGGTCAACAAACACAGTCAAGATCAATGCGATTTATTTAAAAAAAATGTTCGACCAATCCGTTTTGTTACAGATTTTCTTAAATTTCCTTATTTGAACAGGAAATGCCTTTATAATTTTCTCACTTTATAGTCACTTGTAGCAGCAATATTTATTACTGTATTCCTCAAAACAGTCAAGTGTAATAATTTCAGAATTAGTCGCTACAGATATTCAAGCACACGCGGTAATCGAAATCATCATGTAAGGTAAGTACTAAATCTAATTCTTTCCTGGAACGATGTATAAGGAATTTCTTTTCCATCACCTGCCTAACCTGGTGGTGGTGGTGGTTAAGTTCCTACGGGGCCAAACTGCTGAGTTCATCGGTCAGTAGGCTTATACACTACCTTAAACCAGTTTACGTTAAGGGCAACACACAGACCCATGCCCGAGGGAGGACTCGAACCTCTGACAGGGTAGCCGAGCGAACTGTGGCAAGGCGCCTCAGACCGCGCGATTACCCCTCGCGGCTTGCCTAATCTGCACCTCCAGATGAAACGGCGTGGCACTGAATGGTTCCTCTATTCATTGAGTATTTTTTGGTTCATTTTTATTAAAGCCGAAATTTCTGTTCCGTATGGAGGATATGTACTTTTTATATTTGCAGAGGTGCTCATGTCAGACATATTTACATGGTAGAATGATTTACACGTGTACTTTATGTGTATAAATGTGGAGAAACTGTAGCCGGTCAACGAGAACCAGTGCTTACCGTTGCTGCTCTTTGCTGTCGGAAAGGAATGATTCACTTCCGGTTGTTTATGTTGGACGAACGGTGACAGTGTACGTTTCTAATGTTATCGTGCCGAACGCTCAAGGAAAACGACATCCATGAGCCCAACGTTACTGCAGATGGAGTAGTGTAATTGGCACCATTAGCAAGGTACTGCGGTAGCCCACCGAACCATATTCTGTTGATAGGCGATTGTAGAAGTGGGCAGACGGTTTACAGTCTGCGTAGAGTAGCTCCACCGCCCCGCCAACCAGCCTTTCTCAACATAACACCGCGCGCATCATTGAGTATTCTGTATTATCGATATCTTCAGCTGAGATGCAACGATACTGCCAGCCGCGGTGGTCTAGCGGTTCTAGCCGCTCAGTCCGGAGCCGCGCGACTGCTACGGTCGCAGGTTCGAATCCTGCCTCGGGCATGGATGTGTGTGATGTCCTTAGGTTAGTTAGGTTTAAGTAGTTCTAAGTTCTAGGGGACTGATGACCATAGATGTTAAATCCCATAGTGCTCAGAGCCATTTGAGCCATTTTGCAACGATACTGTATAGTGTACTTAGCGTACATCAAAACTGATTGGTTCAAATGGCTCTGAGCACTATGGAACTTAACATCTGAGGTCATCAGTCCGCTGGACTTAGAACTACTTAAACCTAACTAACCTAAGGACATCACACACATCCATGCTCGAGGCAGGATTTGAACCTGCGACCGTAGCAGCAGCGCGGTTCCGGACTGAAGTGCCTGGAACCGCTCGGCCACAGCGACCGGCCATCAAAACAGACTGCTTTTAGGATAGCACAAGAAAATTGAAAGTGTCACTTGAAATTAGAACAAGTACAGCATTCTAGCGATGTAAGGACAGCGCTGTGCAACTTTCTCATTATTTTAAAGGATAAAGCAAGTATAGCAAAATGAGATCGATACTACAATTTTTCTCCGCAGATTTTTCGCACCGAACAAGGGTACATCATAGATATAGCTATTTTCGAAAATTGACAAACTACTGGAAACCTAAAGATGGGGCAACCTGATGTTTACGTTACGAGACAATCGTTATAGTCTCATATGTTTCCCACGGTTAAAAGCGCCACATAACGTCGATAAACTACAACGTTGTCTATTTCGCTACAGTCTTCTTTGTCACAAAATTTTCGAAGTAATATGCGTACAAGATGACCATTTCTGATTTATACACTGGGCTGACATTAGTCATGGGATAGGTACATGTACGTATGAAGATGGCGGCGATAGCACAGCGTACACAATGTACGTATTAGCGGAGCTGTCATTGGCACTGAGGCGATTCACGTGGAAACGTTTCCGACGTTATTATGCACGACGAAAATTAACAGCATTGAGCGCAGATTGGTAGTTGTTCAGTTTCGAAAATCGTTAAGGAATGCAATATTCCGAGATCCAAAGTGTCAAGAGGGAAATATCAGCGGCGCCCTAGCATAAAGGAACAAGTAAAAGGGCATGGGAAAGGTGCAGGCCATTTACCGCAAGTCATTTCTTACGTCACAAGAGTGAAACAACCTTTTATTGCACATGTACCAAAACACAAATAAAATACAGATGATAACTACCGTTTGCAATGAACGCAATTAAGAAGGTGCAACCAACTAGTGATAATAATTAGCGCCAGCAGTAGATTTAAAATGTTAGCAGCAAGTTAAATTTCCGCATAAAATTAGATAAAATAAGTAATGAAACGGTCAGGCAGTTACTCCAAAATTTCTTCAGTTAAACCAACTGATGATTAATTAGTTAATTTTAACGAATAAGATGCATCAATTTAGGAACGACTATCAAGCAAGTAGCACAGTCAAATTAAACTGAAACACGTGCTTAGCGCTGGGTAGACAATGAAAGATAGAATAAAATTTACAAGAAGTATAGTAACATGGCCGGCCGAAGTGGCCGCGCGGTTCTGGCGCTGCAGTCTGGAACCGCGAGACCGCTACGGTCGCAGGTTCGAATCCTGCCTCGGGCATGGATGTGTGTGATGTCCTTAGGTTAGTTAGGTTTAACTAGTTCTAAGTTCTAGGGGACTAATGACCTCAGCAGTTGAGTCCCATAGTGCTCAGAGCCATTTTTGAACCATAGTAACATGACATTTCACAAGTCTGGGATCTGACGAGCTGAAACTCTTTATGTATTCGTATTTTATGCAACAGACGGCACCAAAAATGAACAGCTCACCAACACCCACATCAGCAACTACGCCTCCTGAACCCGGCAACGTCAACATTAGGCACGAGTATTGCCGACCAACGCAACTCTACCGACAACAGGCCACTTTGACAATCGTGCGCCTATAAGCTCCGAGAACAGTTCACCGTACGTCAAACGTGTCTCTTGACTCTATCTCTCCCTCTCTCTCTCTCTCTCTCTCTCTGTCTCTCTCACTGACAGCGACCAACCGCCTTCCCTCGACAATCCGCCCCCAGAAACTACAATCAAAGACTCAACCAACAGGTGACCGATGCGCCATCCAGCGACTAGACAGAAACGGATCGCGCTAGGAGGCAAAGCTGTAAGAACATAGAACGAGCCGACACGACGCAGAGAGTATGCCGTGAATACCAAATATCTGGGATTACCTCTCACCACGGACAACGAGGTGGCCGATGCCCTTGACTTAACGACTGACAGCAGCGGCGTTTGCAGACAAGCAACACTCAGTACAATAACTGCAGAAACCAATATGCGACGTGCGACGAAAGTATCCGTTAGGACAGTACGGCGAAATTTGTCGCTAATGGGCTATGGCAGCAGGCGACCTACGCGAGTGCCTGTACTAACAATACCACATCGGTTGGAGCGTCGCTCCTGGGCTCGTGACTTCATTGGTTGAAACCTAGACGATTGTAAAAGATGTAGATATGGATATGAAACTAAAAAATTGAATATCACTTTACGTGTCAGAAAGTTTAAACTCGCAGATCTAATCAGAATGACCACAAAAGCGTCCCGCTGTAGCGCAGGATTAGCCGAGCGGTCTTAGGCGCTGCAGTCATGGACTGTGCGGCTGGTCCCGGTGGAGGTTCGGGTCCCCCTTGGGCATGGGTGTGTGTGTTTGTCCATAGGATAATTTAGGTTAAGTAGTGTGTAAGCTTAGGGACTGATGACCTTAGCAGTTAAGTCCCATAAGATTTCACACACATTTGAACATTTTTTGTCCCGCTGTTGAGTAATTTTAAGCCGTCTTTCGGTAATTTTTGGCGTCTTCTGACGATTCACCCTTCCCCGATTGCTGTACTGTTGCAGTGGATATATGCGTAGAACACATCTGCGCATCAAGACATTGTGTCTCAAACTGCCTGTACGACTTCTAATTATTGGTATCTGGTCTCTTCCATAAATTCTGTACGTCACGCTTTTGTGAAGCTAAGTAAATCTGTTGGGTACGGACACAAAACCTTCTGTTTCATTTGCTGTAGATCCTACGTTTTTTCCTTTTTGGGGGACTACATGTTGAGGACGATATGAAGACCGTAAACACTTTTTCCCCAATGAACAGTTATCTGCATTTCTAAATGGAGTTAACAGCAGAACAGTGTTCTAAACGCATATATTATCTGGTTGTAAGAGTCGCCCCTGTATTCTTAACATTTTGCGTTTTGACAGCAATCGTTGCATACGTCTTACAAGTCTCGAGAAGTTTGTTGATTCAAAGAAGGAGACGCAAATTACGTGTTCCGGACGCGTTGCGAGACGGAGTAGGTAGCTGTGGGGAGGCAGTGTGTAGCCATAAAATAGCGTTGTGTGCAACTATAAAGTAACGCCAAGAACTTTAGGTCAGTGCAAATGAGAACACTGCGTCTTGGCTACCAGATTACTACTGCGATGATGTTAAATTTTATCTACCTGATGTTAATAGTATCTACATCTACATCTACATCTATACTCCGCGAGCCACCTTACGGTGTGTGGCGGAGGGTACTTATTGTACCACTATCTGATCCCCCCTTCCCTGTTCCATTCACGAATTGTGCGTGGGAAGAACGACTGCTTGTAAGTCTCCGTATTTGCTCTAATTTCTCGGATCTTTTCGTTGTGATCATTACGCGAGATATATGTGGGCGGTAGTAATATGTTGCCCATCTCTTCCCGGAATGTGCTCTCTCGTAATTTCGATAATAAACCTCTCCGTATTGCGTAACGCCTTTCTTGAAGTGTCCGCCACTGGAGCTTGTTCAGCATCTCCGTAACGCTCTCGCGCTGACTAAATGTCCCCATGACGAATCGCGCTGCTTTTCGCTGGATCATGTCTATCTCTTCTATTAATCCAACCTGGTAAGGGTCCCATACTGATGAGCAATACTCAAGAATTGGACGAACAAGCGTTTTGTAAGCTACTTCTTTCGTCGATGAGTCACATTTTCTTAGAATTCTTCCTATGAATCTCAACCTGGCGCCTGCTTTTCCCACTATTTGTTTTATGTGATCATTCCACTTCAGATCGCTCCGGATAGTAACTCCTAAGTATTTTACGGTCGTTACCGCTTCCAATGATTTTCCACCTATGGCATAATCGTACTGGAATGGATTTCTGCCCCTATGTATGCGCATTATATTACATTTATCTACGTTTAGGGAAAGCTGCCAGCTGTCGCACCATGCATTAATCCTCTGCAGGTCCTCCTGGAGTACGTACGAGTCTTCTGATGTTGCTACTTTCTTGTAGACAACCGTGTCATCTGCAAATAGCCTCACGGAGCTACCGATGTTGTCAACTAAGTCATTTATGTATATTGTAAACAATAAAGGTCCTATCACGCTTCCCTGCGGTACTCCCGAAATTACCTCTACATCTGCAGATTTTGAACCGTTAAGAATGACATGTTGTGTTCTTTCTTCTAGGAAATCCTGAATCCAATCGCAAACCTGGTCCGATATTCCGTAAGCTCGTATTTTTTTCACTAAACGTAAGTGCGGAACCGTATCAAATGCCTTCCTGAAGTCCAGGAATACGGCATCAATCTGCTCGCCAGTGTCTACGGCACTGTGAATTTCTTGGGCAAATAGGGCGAGCTGAGTTTCACATGATCTCTGTTTGCGGAATCCATGTTGGTTATGATGAAGGAGATTTGTATTATCTAAGAACGTCATAATACGAGAACACAAAACATGTTCCATTATTCTACAGCAGATTGACGTAAGCGAAATAGGCCTATAATTATTCGCATCTGATTTATGACCCTTCTTGAAAATGGGAACGACCTGCGCTTTCTTCCAGTCGCTAGGTACTTTACGTTCTTCCAGCGATCTACGATAAATTGCTGATAGAAAGGGGGCAAGTTCTTTAGCATAATCACTGTAGAATCTTAAGGGTATCTCGTCTGGTCCGGATGCTTTTCCGCTACTAAGTGATAGCAGTTGTTTTTCAATTCCGATATCGTTTATTTCAATATTTTCCATTTTGGCGTCCGTGCGACGGCTGAAGTCAGGGACCGTGTTACGATTTTCCGCAGTGAAACAGTTTCGGAACACTGAATTCAGTATTTCTGCCTTTCTTCGGTCGTCCTCTGTTTCGGTGCCATCGTGGTCAACGAGTGACTGAATAGGGGATTTAGATCCGCTTACCGATTTTACATATGACCAAAACTTTTTTTACATATGACCAAAACTTTTTAGGGTTCTTGTTTAGATTGTTTGCCAATGTTTTATGTTCGAATTCGTTGAATGCTTCTCTCATTGCTCTCTTTACGCTCTTTTTCGCTTCGTTCAGCTTTTCCTTATCAGCTATGATTCGACTACTCTTAAACCTATGATGAAGCTTTCTTTGTTTCCGTAGTACCTTTCGTACATGATTGTTATACCACGGTGGATCTTTCCCCTCGCTTTGGACCTTAGTCGGTACGAACTTATCTAAGGCGTACTGGACGATGTTTCTGAATTTTTTCCATTTTTGTTCCACATCCTCTTCCTCAGAAATGAACGTTTGATGGTGGTCACTCAGATATTCTGCGATTTGTGCCCTATCACTCTTGTTAAGCAAATATATTTTCCTTCCTTTCTTGGCATTTCTTATTACACTTGTAGTCATTGATGCAACCACTGACTTATGATCACTGATACCCTCTTCTACATTCACGGAGTCGAAAAGTTCCGGTCTATTTGTTGCTATGAGGTCTAAAACGTTAGCTTCACGAGTTGGTTCTCTAACTATCTGCTCGAAGTAATTCTCGGACAAGGCAGTCAGGATAATGTCACAAGAGTCTCTGTCCCTGGCTCCAGTTCTGATTGTGTGACTATCCCATTCTATACCTGGTAGATTGAAGTCTCCCCCTATTACAATAGTATGATCACGAAACTTCTTCACGACGTTCTGCAGGTTCTCTCTGAGGCGCTCAACTACTACGGTTGCTGATGCAGGTGGTCTATAGAAGCATCCGACTATCATATCTGACCCACCTTTGATACTTAACTTAACCCAGATTATTTCACATTCGCATTCGCTAATAACTTCACTGGATATTATTGAATTCTTTACTGCTATAAATACTCCTCCACCATTGGCGTTTATCCTATCCTTGCGGTATATATTCCATTCTGTGTCTAGGATTTCGTTACTGTTCACTTCCGGTTTTAACCAACTTTCCGTTCCTAATACTATATGCGCACTATTTCCTTCAATAAGAGATACTAATTCAGGAACCTTGCCCTGGATACTCCTGCAGTTTGCCAATATTACGTTAACTTTTCCTGTTTTTGGTCTCTGAGGACGGACGTTCTTTATCAACCGTTTTTGGTCTCTGAGGACGGACGTTCTTTATCAACGATGATAATGTCCTCTCTGGTAAGCCGTCAGGTATTTTATCGTTTCGCCCAAGGGGGGGTCCCTCTAACCTAAAAAACCCCCGTGTGCACGCCACACGTACTCTGCTACCCTAGTAGCTGCTTCCGGTGTGTAGTGCACGCCTGACCTGTCTAGGGGGGCCCTACAGTTCTCCACCCAATAACGGAGGTCGATGAATTTGCAACCATTATAGTCGCAGAGTCGTCTGAGCCTCTGGTTTAGACCCTCCACACGGCTCCAAACCAGAGGACCGCGATCGACTCTGGGCACTATGCTGCAGATATTAAGCTCAGCTTGCACTCCGCGTGCGATGCTGGTTGTCTTCACCAAATCAGCCAGCCGCCGGAAGGAACCAAGGATGGCCTCAGAACCCAAGCGGCAGGCGTCATTCGTTCCGACATGTGCTACTATCTGCAGCCGGTCACACCCAGTGCGTTCAATAGCTGCCGGAAGGGCCTCCTCCACATTACGGACGAGACCCCCCGGCAAGCACACCGAGTGCACACTGGCATTCTTCCCCGACCTACCCGCTATTTTCCTGAGGGGCTCCATAACCCGCCTAACGTTGGAGCTCCCTATAACTAATAGGCCCGCCCTCTGTGACTGTCGGGACCTTGCCGGAGAATCGGCCACTGGCCCAACAGGCGAGGCATCCTGTGGTGGCTCGGAAACGATGTCATCACCACTAGGAAGCACCCCGTACCTGTTGGAAAGGGGTAAGGCAGCTGCCACGCGGCCAGATCCCACCTTCGCCTTTCGGCCAGGCACGCGCGAGCCCACCACTGTCCGCCATTCACCCTGGAGTGATGGCTGACCGGTAAGATGCTCACTGCCGGAAGACGCAGCGACATCAGGGGTTCCATGTGATTCCAAGGCCACCGAAGTAGGCATAGGTCTCACCACAGTTGCCCCAACGCCACTACGAACCGACGCCTGCGCCTCGAGCTCGATGAGCCTAACAGACAAAGCCTCCACCTGCCCCCGAAGAGTGGCCAATTCTCCTTGCGTCATCTAATTATTAGACACCATGTATTAAAATATACAAAATACTCGTTCAAAGTAAGATCGGTAAGTGTCACGCCTACGACCTCGGATACGTACTCAAGACTAGTACAGTTTGCGACTGTCAGGCGGCTCTGTCACAGTTGCGTATCAATTTGTGCTATTTGCAGGACGATAAACAGACCACTATTTGTACAGAAAAGAACAAAAAAGTGAGGTGAGTAGCTGTGCCATATCTTCGTATAGTCCTAATACGACCAGCGCACTAACTGTAATACATGGTTCATCTACATCTGTATTACATGACTACCCTGCAATTCTCAGGGTTCATCCAACCACTCTATGGCATTTCCTTACCGTTCGATCTGTAACAGCGCGCCGGCCGTTGTGGCCGTGCGGTTCTAGGTGCTTCAGTCTGCAACCGCGTGACCGCTACGGTCGTAGGTTCGAATCCTGCCTCGGGCATGGATGTGTGTGATGTCCTTAGGTTAGTTAGGTTTAAGTAGTTCTAAGTTCTAGGGGACTGATCACCACAGTAGTTAAGTCTCATAGTGCTCAGAGCCATTTTTTTGTAACAGCGCGTGGCAAAGCAAGCACTTAAGCTATTCCGTGCTAGCTATGATTTCTCTCAGTTTATTGCGGTGATCAATTCTCCGTATGTCGATACGAGTCAAACAAAATAGTACATATATATAAATAAATAAATATTTTCACATTAGGAGATCTTTGATGATTGCAATTTCATTAAAAGATCTCGCCTCAGTTAAAAACGTCTTTGTTTTAATGATACCCACCGCACTCGAGTATCATATTCGTGACATTCTCTTCCCTGTTTCGCGATAATACAAAACGTGCTGTCCTTCTTTGAACTTTTTCAATGCCTCCGTCAATCCTATCTTGTAAGGACATCATACCGTACGGCAATATTGTAGAGAAGGACGGAACAGCGCAGTGTAGTGGATTTGTTGCGTATTCTAAGCGCTCGGCCAATTAAACGCAGACTATGGTTCGCCTTCACCACAACATTATTTATGTGATCGTTCCAGTTTAACTTGTTAGTAATTGTAATTGCTAGCAACTGAATTGACAGCCTTTAGATATGTGTGTTTCATCATGATTACAGAAGAATTCATAAAAAAATATATGAATATGCGTGGTACAACACTGCATGTTTCAGGCCAGTGTTTCTCGAACTATTTGTTTTTTTAATAAATGTTATACTTACACCAGAGCAAAGTGAATTACGAATCTAACCAGTTTCGCCGCCGTCGATATACGTATCGAGATAAAGAGAAGAAGCTGAAAGTTATTATTCGTGAAAATGGTGTCGGTAGTTCGCAGACGTTTTCGTGGAACGGCACATGAAGAATTGATATCTTTCTTTTTAATTACAAGAATGCTGCCAATGTACTTATATATCAGTAGTTCGTATACAGGCGTAATTAGATTCACGAAGTAATTGCTTATTGCAGTAACACGACCATCAATCAGTAGTCAGGTAAGTACCAGCACACTGCCCAGCTTTTGCTGACACCTCTCGGCTGGTGATTTCCTCCAATATGGCCGATGTCAGCGAAATACCTACGTAAAACCGTAACTGTAGAGCGGTATTACAAAATACGTTACGACATCTGGACACAAAGAAAAAGCAATTCATGGCGGAAAAATTAACCGAGGACATATTGCTACGTAATAAGTCGATTACCCGAGAAGGAGAGAACATTTCTGTCTCTCTTTCACTGCAAAGCGATCACTGTTCAAGTTGATAGCTATAAATGCGACACTGCTGCCCTCTACAAAAGACTCAGTGAATCCTAATATAACGTAGCGGTAAGCTAACGCAAAAATATTTTCACAACTGTCTGCGAAGGAGGAGGGGGGGGGGGGGGGGGGGGAAGGACTGGTTCAAATGGCTCTGAGCACTACGGGACTTAACATGTGACGTAATCAGTCCCCCAGAACTTAGAACTACTTAAACCTAACTAACCTAAGGACATCACACACATCCATGCCCGAAGCAGGATTCGAACCTGCGACCGTTGCGGTCTCGCGGTTCCAAACTGAAGCGCCTAGAACCGCAGGGCCACACCGGCCGGCGGCGGGGGGAAAGAAGTGGACCTGACGAACAGACAAGCTAGTTTTTGACACCTCATGATGCTTGACAAGAAATCGGTCTGCGAATCCGCATTATTTTTCTGTTATACGAATTCTGATTCCTAATTCATGACGTCCAGTACAATCAATTAAGTTTAGTTCCCGAGTGCACTGACTTCTGTAAGTTATGTTTTGGTGAAGCTCGTGACTGATTTTCATACAGTCCCATAGGGAATATGAATTCTATTTCACTTTGTGTGACTCCAGTCGTAAACTCGGAGTAAAAGCGAAGTAGATCGCACATAATTTCTGCCTTTAGCTCAATATAAAAGCTACAAGAAGACGGTTGTTGTTGTTGTGGTCTTCAGTCTTGAGACTGGTTTGATGCAGCCTTCCATGCTAGTCTATCCTGTGCAAGCTTCTTCATCTCCCAGTACCTACTGCAGCCTACATCCTTCTGTATCTGCTTAGTGTATTCATCGCTTGGTCTCCCTCTACGATTTTTACCCTCCACGCTCCCCCCCCCCCCCCAATACTAAATTGGTGATCCCTTGATGCCTCAGAATATGTCCAACCAACCGATCCCTTCTTCTAGTCACGTTGTGCCACAAACTTCTCTTCTCCCCAGTCCTATTCAATACTTCCTCATATATATGATCTACCCATCTAACCTTCAGCATTCTTCTGTAGCACCGCATTTCGAAAGCTTCTATTCTCTTCTTGTCCAAACTACTTATCGTCCATGTTTCACTTCCATACATGGCTACACTCCATACAAATACTTTCAGAAACGAATTTCTGGCAATTAAATCTATACCAGATGTTAACAAATTTCTCTTCTTCACAAACGCTTTCCTAGCCATTGCCGGTCTACATTTTATATCCTCTATATTTCGACCATCATCAGTTATTTTGCTCCCCAAATAGCAAAACTCTTTTACTACTTCAAGTGTCTTTTTCCTAATCTAATTCCCTCAGCATCACCCGACTTAATTCGACTACATTCCATTATCCTCTTTTTGCTTTTGTTGATCTTCATCTTATATCCTCATTTCAAGACACTGTCCATTCCGTTCAATTGCTCTTGCAAGTCCTTTGCTGTCTCTGACAGAATTACAATGTCATAGGCGAACCTCAAAGTTTTTATTTCTTCTCCATGAATTTTAATACCTACTCCGAATTTTTCTTATGTTTCCTTTACTGCTTGCTCGATATACAGATTGAATAACATCGGGGAGAGGCTACAACCCTGTCTCACTCTCTTCCCAACCACTGCTTCCCTTTCACGCCCCTCGACTCTTATAACTGCCATCTGGTTTCTGTACATATTGTAAATAGCCTTCCGTTCCCTGTATTTTACCCCTGCCGCCTTTAGAATTTGAAAGAGTATTCCAGGCAACATTGTCAAAAACTTTCTGTAAGTCTACAAATGCTAGAAACGTAGGTTTGCCTTTCCTTAATCTTTCTTGTAAGATAAGTCGTAAGGTCAGTATTGCCTCACGTGTTCCTACATTTGGACGGAATCCAAACTGATCTTACCTGAGGTCGGCTTCTACCAGTTTTTCCACTCGTCTGTAAAGAATTCGCGTTAGTATTTTGTAGCTGTGACTTATTAAACTGATAGTTCGGTAATTTTCACATCTGTCAACACCTGCTTTCATTGAAATTGGAGTTATTATATTCTTCTTGAAGGCTGAGGGTATTTCGCCTGTCTCATACATCTTGCTCTTCAGATGGTAGAGTTTTGTTGGGACTGGCTCTAATTTCCGAGAAAATCACAGGAGGTGTTTTTCGTGTATTTTATGTAACTGGTGTACCTGTGCGAAGACAACGGCTGTAAGAAGTCACTGTGTACAACTGGCAGCTGGCATGGTAATTCAGCGTGTTCGGCTGCGCAACAAAACAACTGACTAAATGACAGAACGATGAACTCCAACGGACATTGTGTAACGTCCGCCCAGCCCAGATGCAACGAACAGTAACGAGCGAGATGAATTTTCGCGCTTAACGAGAAAGTTGTGAACGCGCCATAAGTTCGAGCCCTCCTGACAGTTACTTTTAATCTATATATTTCCATCACTGGCCACATTATTTTATTTGTATGGCATTTGAGAGGTAATGTAATGAAAAAAAGCCGAGTGCATTTTCATGAAGCTGTTGTGAATTTCATATTTTCATATGTTATTTGAGTATTTACCATATGCTACTAAATTTTCAAGGACGAAGGACAGGCTTGGAAAACCAAAATCAAACCTCGATAAATAATTATGCGAATGACGTCATTCACAATCAGTGATATAGTAAGTCACAATGTGCCAGACCACAAGAGTGATGTACGATTACTTGTCTGATATGCTCTCGATATCACACGTTGTGGGACGATATTTGACAGAAATGGAATACACAATTTAAAAACTTCACGCAAATGCACGCGTTTTTTTCATTATTTTACGTCTCAGACGTCATATAAATTAAATGATAAAAGGAAAGAAAGATTAGTACTTACGTTCGACCGGGAATCAAACCGTCGTCTCATACACGATCACCTTACGAAGCTCGAACGCTAACTACTGGACCACCATGAACTTCAACGACAAGTACCTAAGCACAGATACATATGCCACACAATAGGCGCATAAAACTTCTCTTGCGATTTTCTCGGAACTACCAGAGTACTGCATCTTTCTACTTGTAAATTGTGTTGTTTTAATGGCCTCCTAAACATGCACAAAGTTTGAAGAAAATCTCTGATCCCAACTGCTTAGCCACCCTTTGTCAGACATCGAACAATGAATGGAGGCGCAATGACAGAGTACACTGACTGAGTAAACAATGTGCTTATTGTTACTATATACACTCCTGGAAATTGAAATAAGAACACCGTGAATTCATTGTCCCAGGAAGGGGAAACTTTATTGACACATTCCCGGGGTCAGATACATCACTTGATCACACTGACAGAACCACAGGCACATAGACACAGGCAACAGAGCATGCACAATGTCGACACTAGTACAGTGTATATCCACGTTTCGCAGCAATGCAGGCTGCTATTCTCCCATGGAGACGATCGTAGAGATGCTGGATGTAGTCCTGTGGAACGGCTTGCCATGCCATTTCCACCTGGCGCCTCAGTTGGACCAGCGTTCGTGCTGGACGTGCAGACCGCGTGAGACGACGCTTCATCCAGTCCCAAACATGCTCAATGGGGGACAGATCCGTAGATCTTGCTGGCCAGGATAGTTGACTTACACCTTCTAGAGCACGTTGGGTGGCACGGGATACATGCGGACGTGCATTGTCCTGTTGGAACAGCAAGTTCCCTTGCCGGTCTAGGAATGGTAGAACGATGGGTTCGATGACGGTTTGGATGTACCGTGCACTATTCAGTGTCCCCTCGATGATCACCAGTGGTGTACGGCCAGTGTAGGAGATCGCTCCCCACACCATGATGCCGGGTGTTGGCCCTGTGTGCCTCGGTCGTATGCAGTCCTGATTGTGGCGCTCACCTGCACGGCGCCAAACACGCATACGACCATCATTGGCACCAAGGCAGAAGCGACTCTCATCGCTGAAGACGACACGTCTCCATTCGTCCCTCCATTCACGCCTGTCGCGACACCACTGGAGGCGGGCTGCACGATGTTGGGGCGTGAGCGGAAGACGGCCTAACGGCGTGCGGGACCATAGCCCAGCTTCATGGGGACGGTTACGAATGGTCCTCGCCGATACCCCAGGAGCAACAGTGTCCCTAATTTGCTGGGAAGTGGCGGTGCGGTCCCCTACGGCACTGTGTAGGATCCTACGGTCTTGGCGTGCATCCGTGCGTCGCTGCGGTCCGGTCCCAGGTCAACGGGCACGTGCACCTTCCGCCGACCACTGGCGACAACATCGATGTACTGTGGAGACCTCACGCCCCACGTGTTGAGCAATTCGGCGGTATGTCCACCCGGCCTCCCGCATGCCCACTATACGCCCTCGCTCAAAGTCCGTCAACTGCACATACGGTTCACGTCCACGCTGTCGCGGCATGCTACCAGTGTTAAAGACTGCGATGGAGCTCCGTATGCCACGGCAAACTGGCTGACACTGACGGCGGCGGTGCACAAATGCTGCGCAGCTAGCGCCATTCGACGGCCAACACCGCGGTTCCTGGTGTGTCCGCTGTGCCGTGCGTGTGATCATTGCTTGTACAGCCCTCTCGCAGTGTCCGGAGCAAGTATGGTGGGTCTGACACACCGGTGTCAATGTGTTCTTTTTTCCATTTCCAGGAGTGTGTATATATATATATATATATATATATATATATATATATATATATAATATCGGGTAAACATTGTGTTCATTGTTAATATTAATCTGTAATGCCGTATTTTAAGATACATGTTTTTCATCGGAAAGCTATCTCCAAAATTCAGGTGAGTCTTATAATCGAAACTAATGTAAAAATGACCAGTGTTTGATTTAAAATTGCCGCCAGTCTTAAAAATGGCCATATATTCGATGCCACGGGAAACACCGGATTCAACAGGCAGCAGCAGCGCACCGATGCGACGAACATGAGTTGCAGAGATTCACAAGCTTGCTAAAAGAGTCTCCTCCCGCCCCATCATCACAGACTCGGAACACTGTCTAGTTTATGACGCGTCAATGCAGTCCACGGTACCAGTGAACTTCAATTGAAAGAGATTTGTGTTATCGGTAACAGCACAGTATTTTCGTTAGTAGCTAATTACTTAGTGAAAAAGAAATTTAAAAAAAATATTCGTATGACGCGGGCTGTAAATTGAAGGTAATAGCATATGCAGAAGAACATGGAAAAAAAGCAGTTGAGCAGGATTTCGGCCCTCCACAAACAGTAAAAATCCATTCGTGATTTGCCTGCTAGTAAAAAAGAACTGAATAAAAGACGAAGACTAACTGTGCAAATAGATGACTGAATGGAAAATGGCCGAAACTAGAAGACGACATATTGAAATGGATTCAAGGACACCGTCAGAAAGGCACTGGAATTAATACAAAAATGATTGAAACGTACGCTTGTAAACTAGGGCTACAGTGGAAGTTAACATACTTTAAAAGTGGAGTTGTTTGGTGCTACATGTTTATGAAGCGCCATCGTCTTATCATAAGTACCAAAACAAAAATATCTCAGAAAAAGTCACAAGATTATGAAAAGAAAATATTATCTTTCCATTGTTTTATTATTCAACACCGAAGAAGAACCATTGTGGAACTAAGCCAAATAGCGAATATGGACGAAAATCTTCTGACGTCTGATGTGCTGAGTAACAGAACTGTTGCCACGAAAGGTGCTAAAACTGTAACTATAACAAGAAGAGAGCATGAAAATATGCTCTGTACTGTTGTCCTTTCATTTTGTGTTGACGGTATTAAACTTAACCCAATGATAATTGGGTTCTGAAATTCCTCAAATGGCTCTGAGCACTATGGGACTTAATATCTGAGGTCATCAGTCCCCTAGAACTTACAACTACTTAAACCTAACTAACCTAAGGACATCACACACTACAATGCCCGAGGCAGGATTCGAACCTGCGACCGTAGCGGTCGCGCGTAACCTGCGACCGTAGCGGTCGCGCGGTTCCAGACTTATGCTCCTAGAACCGGTCGGTCACAGCGGCCGGCTCTGAAATACTGCCAGGTGTTGTTGTTCATGTACGTGAACAGGGTTAGGTGGACGAGGCTGGTATGAAAGTATGGGTTTACAGAATGTGGGAGCGAAGGGAAGGTGCTTTATTGAAGGAGAAGAGTCTCCTTCTTGTGCTAGATCAGTTTAGTAGTCATTTGAAAAAAATCTGTGAAACAGAAACTGTGACAGGAAATACAGAGCTTGCTGTTATTCCACGAGGAGTTACTTCGCAATTGCAACTTCTCGAAGTGTCGATGAATAAACCATTTAATCTATATATATTATGACAGAGGGATGGAACAAATAGATGATGGATTAAACACAACACGAATTCACGCCCAAGGCATCGTTAAAACGACATACAATCAAACAAGTGTGTCAGTGGATAAAACAGTTGGCGTCTAGAGTGACAGAAAAGATAAACCTTTCAAGAAATGCTGCATAAGTAAGGCTCTCTGTCGGATTCAGATCTGGCGAGTTGGGGGGCGGATGGGGGAGGGGAGGAGGAGGGGGTGAGCACATCAACTGGAGCTTGCCACTGTGTTCCTCGAACCGTTATATCACACCCTGGCCTTGTGATATGGTGCATTACCTTGTTGAAAAATGCCATTGCCGTTGGGAAACATGATCGTCATGAAGTGGGTCGTTCGTGTTCTGCAACCAGTGTACGATACCCCGTGGCCGTAATGGTGCTTTACACAAGTTCCATTGGACCCATAAATGCCCACGTGAATGTTTCGCAGAGCACAATTGAACTGCCGCTAGGCTGTCTCTGTCCTCATGTTAAGGAGCTATTCTGTCAAGGAGCTATTCCCCTGGAAGACGACGGACTCACGCCCTACCACCTGCATGATGAGGAAGGTATCGGGATTCATCAGACCATGCTACACTCTGCTACTGTGCCAACGCTCTGTTGCATCCCATCCTTGTATAGGGCAGTAAAATGGGCAACATTTTCACAGTCCACAGAGCTCTCTCGCTTCATTACGACAATGTCAACACGAGGCGGCTACCATGAAAACATTTCGCCACCGACACTGGGTCAGGGCAAAACTCAATAGCAGCGTTTCTGGCGAACCAGGTAGCAGACTTCAATATAATGTAGCGAGTCAGAGCAGCCAATAGGGACAAATGTGAAACGTGAACCACGACCTGCAACAAATGATGATGCCCAAGTAGGTGTTTTATTTGCTAGCCGGCACGGTAGCTCAGCGTGTTCAGTCAGAGGGCTGCGTGCTCTCTGTAATAAAAAAACTGAGTCAGGGAATCAACGATCAATTTGAACGGATGTCTTGTGACGTCCGCCCCGACCAAACGCTACGAACTATATCGAACAAAAAAAATATTAAAAAAAGTGGTCAGCGTGACGGATTGCCGTCCTACGGGCCCGGGTTCGATTCCCTGGAGTTTCTCAGCTCACGGACTGGGTGTTGTGCTGTCTTTATCATCATTTCATCCCCTTCCGGCGCGCAGGTCGCCCAATGTGGCGTCGAATGTAATAAGACCTGCACCAAGGCGGCCGGACCTGCCCCGCAAGGGGCCTCCCGGCCACTGACGCCACCTTCGTTATGTGACGGAAGAAAGGCTAAGGTACCAATAGCTATTATGACCCAGTTTTATACTGTAACAAGGTTGTTAAGGAAGCACGGCAGAAGGAAAACCATTGATACCTGCGTTATACCAAGCCCTTTGCGGTCGGGTAAACAATAACCACTGCTTCGCTCCATAAATACCCTAGCAGTTCAGCTTGTGAGGCTGTTGGTCAGACGGATCGATGGCGTACGTGACGTTCACTCTCGATTCCCTGGCCGTAGCGAAGTGACGTCAGGCACAGGTCTGCTACGGATAACAACAGCCCCTACTGGAAGATACGGCTACCTTGCCATAATCACCAGTCGCAGCGTTAACCACCACTGTCTGCCTCTGTCGCAGATGGGAGGACCTAAAGGTCTTTCCTTCCCACCAGGATCAGGACATCAGCGTTTCTGACATTCAGGTGGAATGAATCGGGCCTACCTAGACGGCAGGCCAACACATCGAATTACGCGGCCACACGACGACCGTCATCACGGTACGGTGAATGACGAGGAAGGATGGTGAGTGGGAGGGGACAGGGCTCCTCCCAGGTCGGCGTGTGTGAGTCCAGTACACGCGCCGCCGTCACTGACTGACGCGGAGTCGCAGTACAGCAGGTGCCGGGGGCCACGGCAAGGGGCGAACCGCCAGTGCAGCAGCCGGCTGCGAAAGGTAAAATAGACTAACACAAAAGTGCTACAATGTTAAGAGCGTGTGGGGTTCAGTAAGAGGAATTTACCACAGTATCGGATAGGTCAATGTGTATTACTTGAAAACCCTTACAATCCAAAGAGTAAGGGAAAGATGTTTTTGATGAATCTTCGGGATCCTCACCGGGTGGTAGAGGTTAAGTCGCCTTTAAATGTAAAGTTACATTTACCAGGATGAACTTCAGTAGTCGATATCAGCAGAATCAAAACTTTTCAAGGGGCCATAGATTCCGTTTCTCAACCAGCAGCAAAGATGCCACATACCAGAATTAAGCAGCAAAAATACCGCAGAATGGCCCATATGGTTTGAGATCAAGGAATACTAGTTGTGGATGTAGAGACACACGGGTAATAGTGAGACTTTCTTCTTTGTTTTCATTGCTTCATGTAGTGTACTTAGGAATATAAGAATTTTTGTGGTTTTCCCATTATTTTAGAAGGAGGAATGGAGTACATATAAATTATTTCGTCAACGAGATGGCTAAGACGACGATAAGATGGAGTATAACGAGCGTGATGCTCTTGCTCATCGCTGAAGCAGAAAGAATTGTCAAGCAGCTTGAAAGTCTCTTCGGGTTTGCTGCCGAATCGTAAAATCAACTTGACTCGATATTTCGGCGATCCAACTGGTCGCCATCTTGAGGAAAATGCTGCTTCTGCTGATGAGTCCCGCTGAGAACTGACGTCAGGTTGCAAATCGACGTCCTATATAGGCCACCGTTCAGTACACGGCGCATGCGCCACCCGTCACGGTTTCTGCCTTCCAAAACAGGGAGGTGGCGCCGCCCTTAGTGAAACACTGCTGGCAACGATATATCGCAATCAAGGCCGCACCGAGGAACGTTCGGTTTTGATGCAAGATAATACAGGATTCCACGTCTTCCTAAGAACTTCCTTGGGTGCATGAACGTTCTTCGGTGCGGCCTTGATTGCGATATATCGTTGCCAGCAGTGTTTCACTAAGGGCGGCGCCACCTCCCTGTTTTGGAAGGCAGAAACCGTGATGGGCGGCGCATGCGCCGTGTACTGAACGGTGGCCTATATAGGACGTCGATTTGCAACCTGGCGTCAGTTCTCAGCGGGACTCATCAGCAGAAGCAGCATTTTTCTCAAGATGGCGACCAGTTGGATCGCCGACATATCGAGTCAAGTTGATTTTAGGATCCGGCAGCAAACCCGAAGAGACTTTCAAGACTTATTACGCCGGGAAAGCCTACGTAATCACAATTGTCAAGCAGCCTTTATAGGACGGAGTTTTTTTTTCGCACAGCCGTCCGATATAGTCCTCACGAATCACAGGTTGTGGTTGAGACTGACATTAGACAGTTGTGGGGGGGGGGGGGGGCGGTATGGAACAAAGCGAGAAAATTGCGAGATATATTCATAGCAGTACTCAAAAAGGCAAGATGGGGTAATATGGTAGGTGGTATACGAAATCAGTGTCATGAATTTAAGTTCTCCTATGAGAAATTGAGAGTGGCAGCAAGTGAAAATTCCATATTGTCTTCTACAGAGGAAGAGGAAATGGCTGAATGTCGGTGGGAAACTACTAAAAACCATGTTTCCACAGCAGATATTGATGATATTTCGCGTCTGAATACTACAATAGGCGAGACACAGAAATGAAAGTGGATTGGCATGTGACGTGGCACATTACCTTGAAAAATGCCACTGCCGTCGAGAAATATGATCGTCATGAAGGGGTGTACGTTATCTGTAACCAGTGTACGACACTCCTTGGCCGTCATGGTGACTTGCATGAGCTCCACTAGACCCGTGGGTGCCCATTTGAATGTTTCTCAGAACATAATGGAACCGCCACCAGCTTATCTCGTCCTGTGCTACAGGTGTCAAGGAACTGTTGCCCTGGAAGACGACGGATTCCCGCCCTCCCATCGGCAAGTTGTAGAAGGTCTCGGGATTCATCAGATCATGCAACGTTCTGGTACTACACCAATGTCCAGCGCCGATGGTTACGTGCCCATTTCAGTCGTAGTTGTCGATGTCGTGGTGCTAACATTGGCAGATGCATGGGTTGTCGGCTGTGGAGGCCTACCGTTAGGACTGTTCGGTGCACTCTATGTTCAGGAACACTTTCACTCTGTCCAGCATTAAAGTCTGGTGGTAGTTTCGCCAGAGTTCGCCGTCTGTCCTGTTTTACCAGTCTACCCAGCCTACGACGTCCGACATCTGTAGTGAGGGGTGGGTGCCCAATCGAACGACGTCTGGATGTGGCTTCACCTCACACCACTCATACACATCACAGCACTCCTCGAACTTCCGACGAGTAGTTCAGTTTCCGAAATGTTCGTGCCGAGCCGCTGGGCCATCACAATCCGTCCTTAGTCAAACCTAGATAGATCATGCATCTTCCCCATTCTACAAGTGGACAGCATGCTCACTCACACTACATGCACAGCATGTGTTTCCGATTAGCAGTCATTCCTTGACAGATGACACTGCTGTCACGTGGAAGGGTAGATAGGTGGTCATAACGTTCTGGCTGATCAGTGTAAAAACTCATGACGAACTCCGTATGTTTCAACACCGCATCTAACTACACTTAAGCCGCCATAGAAGATTCTATATAACAATGATCACAGCTATTAAATTTCAGAGTCCATTACAAATCAGTCCTCAAGCAACAATACATTTACCGCAATGAAGTTGTGCTAACGGAGCTCCTATCCACAGAACAAAATCTCATCATCCACAAACCTGAGATAATTATATGTACGGCACGTAACAATAGGTACTGCCTCAAAAAACAGTTGCCCTTTCGCCGCAAATAACAGGAAATACCAATTAACATAAAAGACAAAACGTACCAGAGTAAAATTAACCATTTAAGGAAGAAACTGTTCATCCTGTCTAGCATTTAGAGCATTCCTTCTGAAATACTGATGACGGAATTGGATTCGGTACCAATAATAATTTCAGAACGAGATCGCTATTAATAACAATCCACATGTTTTTATTAGCCAATGATAGGCCTATAGGGAATCGCGCGTGACCTATGTAATAATTGTCAAGTGGATCAAATAGGAAGACACGTCAAAATCCAGTTCTAAGCAAAAGTCGACAGCTACTGCAGTACCTAAGCAACCATCAGTCATCAACCCCATGATACCAACAGATAAAATCCAAATGGTTCAAATGGCTCTGAGCACTATGGGACTCAACTGCTGTGGTCATCAGTCCCTTAGAACTACTTAAACCTAACTAACCTAAGGACATCACACACATCCATGCCCGAGGCAGGATTCGAACCTGCGACCATAGCAGTCGCACGGTTCCGGACTGCGCGCCTAGAACCGCGAGACCACCACGGCCGGCAGATAAAATCCCACAGGTCACAGGTTCTCGACCAATGAAACATAGGGACTAAAGTGAATATCTCAGAAGATGTCAAGATCTATTGCCACAAATCCATACTTGGAAAAAAATGTCATGCGAGTTAGTGGTTGACGATAGACAAACGTCTCGTTTTCTGGAGGAGTGGGATTAAGGATCGCCCTGCTTGAACGCGAAATGATACCCCAAAATCGCTTAAGAGTAATGCAATGAATACTCATTTCAGAATGAAACGACCAATGTGTCTCAACATTCTTTCCTAATAGTAGTTTGTGTTGCGTCTCTAATAATATTTTCATCAGTGCTGTATTGATTTCCAATCTTCTTTTTGCACGGAAAAATTCGCAGTCGAATCAAATGACTTTGCACTGTCAGATTTTTATAGTTACGTAAAATTTATTGGGATGTATCTCAGAGATGCCGCCAGCATATTTTCATGTCTTTGTCAGTTAGCGTATCTTTTATACTTATACTACGTAAAGAAGTCGATCAGTTGGGGAGATTGCTGTGGTGTGACACACTTCTCAGACTTTTGCCTCTAGCCAGCCCTGTAATAGTAGTTTTACATAGTTTTTCATTCCAGTTTTAAATTATGCCTTTCATTTTTTTTAGTGCGGCAGCATTTTTCAGCAATTAAAGAAATTATTCCAGAAAACTATGTTTTTCCATTTGTGAAAACGTGTTCCAAGTTTCAACATCATATTTAGGAACAAATATTGAGTAGAAATTTTAAAAAATCGACAAAATCTTTTCAGTACTGTATTTAATAGCCTATTTGTTACATCTTTACTTGGGTGTACACGAGTGGTGAATGAGCGCAATCAGATTAATCCAAAGTGTTATCAAAATTCAAATATAAGTGAAATACATTTTAAATTAGTAGTTGTCAGAAACCAACACGCGTTTCCATTTACAAGTCAGGTACAAAATTTTTGAGACAATAATAAAACTCATTTCATTGTCAGTTGTGACATTTTCCACAGTAAAGGACCTTCTTCCGTTTCAAGGAACAAGATGATGCACGAACGACGAGGTACGATTATGTCTTAACCGTCCACACGTAATGTGGCTGGTTTTAAAAATACACTGAATTTTACTCAACATAAAATTCCGTACCTGAAGAAATAGAAATATATTCCAGATAGATTTAATACTTTTACGTCACATAAATGGGTAAAAGGCAAAATACAAATGCTGCGCAAAATATAACCTTCTGCCTAACAACAACAACAAAAACTATGGAAAATGTCGGAAACTGCTTATACCGATCTCTAGTGCGCTTTCTTTCTTGTTATTCTATAAGTCGCTAGACTGAAGTACCGATCAAAAAAAGAGATCACGTGTTTCTTGGCAGACTGTCAGCTAGGTACAACTCTCTCCCCTACACAGTGCACGTTGCCCAATAAGATGATCTGCCTATTGCTATCACATTGAGGTTTTATCTGTATAAGTTTATGTTAATTTTTAAGCATCGTTTTCGTTCTCCTGTAAAATTTAACAAAACGGAGTTGTGCGGTTTCCATTGCCTACCATTACTACTTTTTACGTTTTTGTTGCACAAGAAATGAACTGTAACATTCCGTATTCGAAATTTGTTAAACGCGAAGAAAATAGGAATACATAGGTGGCTTTTCCTTTCCTTACATGGCATTCCCCAAACCAACACAAAATTATAATTGAGTGCTAACTGTTAAGCTGCAGGCAGATATCTGAGTCCAGACGCGTATTACACGAACGACTGACTGACGACTGGCTGGCAGCGTGAATACAGCAGTAGAAAAGATATGGATATAAATTAAAAACTCTCTGCGGCAGATCCACAACCTTTTCGTTTGCCAGAAAAGAAATTCAGTGAGCGAAAAATAAATGAAAAACATTTGGCACTCACGTTGTTGATGGATGAGCCGCAGACCTTGTCCAGCCTATTCAGTATTCTGTTTCACGCTGCTGCGATAAATGCACAGATTGTCACGTACGTCAAATCGTTCAGTGCTGACTATACGTTAACAACTGTCACATCTGCGACCAAGGCGGCTAGGAAGGATGAAAGGAGGAGGACTGCGGTTTGATGACGTACCCTAGAATGTGTGATCGAGAGAGACGCAGCAAAAAGTCAGATTGGTGAAGGATAGCGAGGGAAAACGAGTGTGTCCTTTTCAAAGACACCATAACGTGTAGGCTTTACGGCGGGCGTCTTCACTAGTTAAAAACTTCAGGGCTGAGAGGCCGTGGTCGATCTTTGAAACTTCTTCCTGACGTTTCGTTGCCAACTGTGGACAACATCTTCAGGGGTGAGTCAACGACTGGCCGCCAGGCCATGGAGGTCCCGCTTACATAGAGCGCATAGAGTTCACCACCATACGCCACGTGATGCCGGCTGTAAGTCTATCTCTGACTAACGTCATTATTCTCGATTGAAGGTAATCGATTGTCACATCGTTAGTGCAAAGTCGACATCCATATCGTATCTAACTTTAAGCCTTTCTCTTTTCTATTAAGTAAACCACAGAAAACCTGAATCATGGTCGCTAGACGGGCGAATGAAATCCACTCCTCCCGGAAGTGAGATCAATTCGGTAGAACGGAGAAGACTTCACACAACGAGGGAGACCCTAGAATTTTGACAGAGGAACGAATTCACAACGGCATACCACCGCTCATAAATGGACGAAATATGGCAACGTACAGGTTCCATCAATGCGTGCCAGCGTCCCGATCAGTATCTAAACATCTCCTAATGAAGGATAATTGTATGTTATCAATGGAGCGATGGCTTTGAAGAGTAGATGTTGCCGTGATACACGCCTTGGCTTCTTTCATTCTCTCGATGTGTTGTTTCATAAGTTACAGCCATCTGACCTGCTTCGTGATCGGACTGAAGATGTCCTAGCAAATATGACACAGCATTGCGAGCGATGACACAGAATGCTATACTCTGTATGTCCATCTTTGTAGAGATGGTTGCGGGACTCGGCTGTTCGACACAGGATGTCAAATTGAACACCTTTCATCCGTCTAGTTTCCCACCTTATTTTATTTGGCAATCAGTTTCAGCGTTTTACCACGCTATCTTCAGATCTCTGACCTATATGTAGGAAGATTGCACCGTGGTTGTGATCAAAATAGGGGCCAGCAATACTCGTACGTTTTAAGAATGGATCCACTACTGCTTACTGGTTTGGCAGGCAGGTACACGGAGAGTGGGGAGTGAGTCCTTGTCCTTGAACCCCCTCTGATACGAAACTGCGTTTCCTTTGTTCAGTTCGTTGTGGCAGCTGGTTGAGTGCAGGTCTGGCAGGGCTTGCTGCAGGATTCTTTCTGCGTGAATAAAAACGGAGCAACGAGTCTGTGTGAAACTTTGTTTTAAAACCGGGAATTCAGCTTCTGAGACTTACGAACTATTAAAAACAGCTTTTGGAGATACTTGTTTAAATGGCTCTGAGCACTATGCGACTTAACTTCTGAGGTCATCAGTCGCTTAGAACTTAGAACTAATTGAACCTAACTAACCTAACGACATCACACACATCCATGCCCGAGGCAGGATTCGAACCTGCGACCGTAGCGGTCGCTCGGTTCCAGACTGTAGCGCCTATAACCGCACGGCCACTCCGGCCTGCGAGATAATTGTATGAGCCAGTCAGATGTTTTTGTCTGTTTCAACAGATTTAAAAATTGCCGTGAATCATATGAAGATGAACCACAGTCTGGCCGTCCTTCCACCTCAAAACGAATGGAAATGTTGTGAAAGTTTGTGACTTAGTGCGCTCTGATCGTAGGCTTTCAATTAGGAAGATGGCTGATCAACTTCATTTAAGTTTCTATGCAATTCAGTCAATTTAACTGAAGCTCTGAGTTGGGTGCATAACCATGACAACGCTCCAGCTCATCGTGCCTTCTCCATTGTTGAGTTTTTGACCAAATTCGAAATTCCACAACCGCCAAATTCCCCTGAATTGAGCCCTACGAACTTCCACCAGTTTCCTAAAATTAAATTTTCACTGAAAGGAAAGCGATTTGATTCGATTGAAGGCATCCACGCAAATATGAAAAGCGTCCTTAACACACTTCAGGAAAAAAAATTCCAGGAATGCTTTCAAAAGTGGAAACACCATTGGAGTCGGCGTGTTCAGTCAGAAGTGGCCTATTCTCAGTTACATCATAGTAGAATGTACAATTACAAGCCCATTCTTAAGACTTTCCAGTCAAATCTCGTGTTAGCAGATTTTTGCCATCGGCAGATGATGTTGAAGTGATCGCTATAGCAAAAATCTACTAATACCAGTATTGTTGGGCCCTGTTTTGATCACACCCATGGCAGAATCTTCCTACACGTCGGTCAGAGGCATGAAGATGGCATAGTAAAACGCTGAAAGTAGTTGTCAAATAAAATAAGGTTGGAAACCAGATGGCTGAAAGGCGTTTCATTTGACATCCAGGGTGCTATTAGTTGGATACTAGCGGCAGCCAGACCAGAGAATTACCATCTCATGAGTAGGCTGCCGTGAACACCAGAAGACAAACGGCTGCGTTTGGAGCGGCGCCGTGAGCGGGAATCGTGGACTGCCGATGACGCCGCGTTATATTCAGAGATGAACGCGGTTCTGCACTGGCCCGGGTGACCAACGACAGCGAGTACTGAGCCAGCTGGGGAGACGCCCCATTCTTCCAATGATTTATATGAGCATATAGTCGTCCACGGCTGCAAGTGATTGAGTGATATCAGACGGCATAACGTGTAACATTTGTGAGACTGGTTCTGATCTGTCTTCCTACCATAGTTGCACAAGGACGCTCTGTGAGTGTTTTAGGAATTGGTGTTGAACCTACGGTCTGCAAGGTAGGAAGATACACTATGTAATCCAAAGTATCCAGACACGTGACTGAAAATGACTAACAAGTACGTGGCGCCCTCCTTCAGCAATGCTGGAATTCAACACGGTGTTGCCTCCCCTCCCCCCCCCCCCCTTAGCCTTGATGACAGCTTCCACTCACGCAGGCATATGTTCAATCAGGTGCTGGTGGAAGCTTTCTTGGAGAACGGCAGCCATTTCTCCATGGAATGCTGCACTGAGGAGAGGCACTGGTGTCGGTCGGAGAGGCCTGGCACGAAGTCGGTGTTCCAAAACATCCCAAGGGTGCTCTATAGGATTCAGGTCATGACTCTGTGCTGGCCTGTCCATTACAGGCATGTTATTGTCGTGTAACCACTTCGCCACAGGCCGTGCAGTATGAACAGGTCCTGGATCATGTTGAAAGATGCAATCACCAGCCCAGAATTGCTCTTCAACAGTGGGGAGCAAGAAGGTGCTTAAAACATCAATATAGTGCTGTGCTGTGATAATGTCACGCGAAACGACAAGGGGTGCAAGCCCACTACGTGAGAAACATGACCACACCATAACATCACCGTCTCGGAATTGTACTGTTGGCACTACACAGCTGGCAGATGACGTTCACTGGGCATTCGTCATACCCACACCCTGCCATCGGATCGCCGCAATGTGTACTGTGATTCGCCACTCCACGTAATGTTTTTCCACTGTTCAATCGTCAAATGTTTGCGCTCCTTACACCAAGCGAGGCGTCACTGGCATTTACCGGCGTGATGTGTGGCTTCTGAGCAACTCGACCGAGTTTTCTCACCTCCTGCCTAACTTTCATATTAGTTGCACTGGATCCTGATGCAGCTTGGAATTCCTGTGTGATGGTCTATATAGAAATTTCCCTATTACATATTACGACCCTCTTGGACTGTCGGCGGTCTCTATCAGTCATCAGACGAGGTCGGCCTCCACATTTCCACTTCACTATCACATCGCAAACAGTGGACCTAGGGATGTTGAGGAGTGTGGAAATCTCGCGTACGGACAAATGGGACTCCCAATCACCTGACCACGTTCAAAGTCTGTGAGTCCCGCAGAGCGCCCCATTCTGCTCTCTCACGATGCCTAATGACACAGGCCGCTGATATGGAGTACCTGGCAGCAGGTCGCAGCACAATGCAACTAATATGAGAAACGTGTGTTTTTGGGGCTGTCTGTGTACTTTTGATCATACAGTGTACCATCTCACGCGTGCAGAGTTCAGATAACTACAGAAGTATGGACAGTGATGTAAACAGACAATTATGTCAATGTCGGTTCCACTACACACCCTATATAGGAAACGTTACCGATAACAGAAATTAGTGTATGGGTTCAGGAGTGACTATATGTTAGCAAAATTGAAAACCGTAGATTTTTGTTATTTAGGGTTATATTTTTCCCTTGCATGACTTTATGACATATCAATCATACAGGACGGCAAAATATTGTTACTGGGTGTTAACAACTGTGAAGCGAAATAGTAAGATGGTTGATGACCATGTCTGTGGGTCGATGAAATACAAATTCAATACAGTTGGGGCAAGAGATATCAATTTAGCTGAAATGCACAATTAAAATAACCAATTAAAGGATGGGGATAGGTAAAGAACAATAAAAAGTTACACAACTAAAACAATTCAATTCATTCAGAGTATAAAGCACTCTACAGTGGCTGATCAGTTCTTTTCGTTAATTCGGATATCTCGCTTTTCTGCTTCAGTTAAACCCGACAGTTGTGAATACGTTTAACGACAGGTCATGGTTGAATGTACGAAAAAATAGGAGAGACGGAGACGACCGCAGTTCTGAATGTCAATTGAATATCACTTGCTGTCATAGCGTGAGCGCACGTGTGTACCTTCCGTCGGCGGCGGCAGTGGCTGCTGTCGGCGGGAGCTGTGAACCTGAGAATCTATTCTAAATCTCTCTCGACTATTGAACACCAGTCTCATACTTTTCCTACGTCTTTGGTGAAGCCGATCCTTCTAGTCGTTCCCTAGCTAAGTCAACCAGCATGGTACATACTATTTGGTTGGAATAATGCATACATCGTTGTCCTCAAATCGGTCACAAGCATTAACTGTCAGCGCCCGGTGCTATTCTCCATACTAGGAGGCTTTGCAGTTTAACTCCTTAACAGTTGAGACGAGCCTGTGGACAAGTGTTCAAATAATTACTGTCGCAATCGTCTCAGCGTGGCGCGAGTCGCCTCGCTCAAACACTTGACGATTTGCTGCAAGAGAACGGCGAATTTCTCTATCTGCAATTTACCTATATGAAAGATGGTGGCTATGCTTTTCCTTTCTAGCCAGTTAGGACATTCGTGCTTGTTATAACTCCACCCGCTACAGTTTCTGTAGCCTATCAAAGGCGTCATTTCCTTTGTAGGGCAGAGTTTTCTGCTACGTAACACTGAGCTAATCAGCTTCTTTCCATGCGGGTTTTTATGCAGGTGGCCACAATGAGTCACCAGTGTTTTGAGTTTGATTTCTCCAGACGTTTATGTGCCATCTCCAGCCGTGTTCCTGTAGGAAGACTTCCCAAAGTGTTGTCGTTAAAAGCAAGGACAAGGGTGGCTTTTGCCGGCGGTCTGCGCAGTGGTTCCAGCGTCTCATTGTGCCCGTTGGATGTCTCGCTGTGGGGGTTTTGGCCCACATGGGACCGCCATTGCCGTCATAAAATTCTTCTTCCCTCAGAACTGCATCTTTTTGGTTGTTTGTTGGGAAATTACTTGCATGCAATTACTAGTGTGAGTTGTTTATATTCAAGAAATGTCAGCGTGTTTATTCGATCTGCTTATCAACAAAATTCGTACATTTTCATGTAACTATGATGTCTGAAATATCGATTAAACCTGAATTGTTTCAGGAATTCAATGTGAGGTGTGTTATTTGTCTGACACCTTACAAACAGTACGTCACGTACATCCTGTGTATGTTTCCTTTCATACAACTTATCGTGGGTCCATTTTCAACAGGACAATACTCGTCCTTACATTTTTCTTGTATCTCTTAACTGTCCGCTTGATACTGAGATATTCCCGTGGCCAGAAATATCTACAGATCTGTCCCCAAGCGAACATGGGTGGGACCAGATCGGACATCAACTGTGTCCCAGTGACAATATCCAGGATATCAGGGACCATTTACAACAGCTGTGGTCCAGCTGCCCTCAGGAGACGACTGAGCAGCTCTCTGTGTCTCCCTTCCCAACTGAACTAGAGCATACATTCTGGTCAGGTAAGGGAGAGGATAGGTGTGGCTTCTTTCTGACAATTCGTTTCATACCATCAATTCAGTCATCAGGAAATATCTGGAGACTGATCTGGTCGCTGGCATCAAGAGACCTTTATGTCGCCGTCTTTCGTCCATTTGTGAGAGGTGGTATGCCATCATGAATTTGTTCCTCCGTCAAGATTCTAGCGGCTCCTCCGTTTGTGAGATCTCCTTCATTCTATCAGCCTGATCTCACTTTCATGAGGAGTTGATTTCATTCGCCCATCTGGCCATCCTGGTTTAGGTTTTCCATAATTTAACTACACTGCTTAAGACAAATTTCAGGATTCTGTCTTTGAAGAGGACACACACGACTTCCTCTGCTGTCCTTCACCAACCCGACTTTTTTCTGCGTCTTTTATGATCTCACATTCTATGGTACGTCGTCAAACTGCAATATTCCTTCTTTCGCCCTTACTAGCCACCTCGATCACAGATATAAGAGATTTTAATGTACTGTCAGCTCCAAACGATGTAAGTAGTCATCTGTGACTTTATGGCAGCATCGTCAAACGGAATACTGAAGAGGCATGACAAGGTCTGCAGCTGATCGGGTTATCAACGCGAGAGCTAAATGTTTTTCATTCATTTTTCACTGGCTGAAATTCTGTTCTGGGAAACCAATACGTTGTAGATTTTCCGCAGAGGGTTTTGAATCCAGATTGGTGTACTCATGCTTCCAGTCAGTCACCTTTGTAATATGCATCTGGACTCAGATTCTAATGGGCGATGTCTGCCTACAGTTTAGCAGTTAGCACTCAGCTGTAATATTGTGTTGTCTTAGATGTTAGAGCCGGCCGCGGTGGCCGTGCGGTTCTAGGCGCTGCAGTCTGGAACCGCGGGACTGCTACGGTCGCAGGTTCGAATCCTGCCTCGGGCATGGATGTGTGTGCTGTCCTTAGGTTAGTTAGGTTTAAGTAGTTCTAAGTTCTAGGGGACTGATGACCAAAGATGTTAAGTCCCATAGTGCTCAGAGCCATTAGATGTTAGCACGTAACGAAAGGAGAGGTCACCTACATATTCATCTTCATACTATCTCCGCGTTTAACAATTTACGAGTACATAATGTTCGAGTTCGTTTCTTATGCAACAAAATCATAACAAACATGGTTCCTTGCCAAGAGCTGACCATCCAGTTCACCTACCGAGGCGAAAAAAGTGGGTAACGTATAACGCAAAACCTTAACAATTTTATTAAAATAAGAGACATTTTCGCTCCTAGGACACAAAGCTCTCGCATGGAGGGTACTCCTTTATAATACTTCCTGACGGGTTAAGATATGTAAAAAGCAATGCATGGAGGGCGTATTCACCTCCAGTCCCAATGCAGAGGAGATGAAATTTATTGCGATCGTATGCATTATGCTACAGTTGTCTTTCCTATTCGATTTGGAACAATTGTCGTCTCAATGAAGTCGAACTATTCCTTGAATCATTTGAGAAAATAGTTACAAATGTTCCAGGCATGTGTCAGTTTTTAAGTAAGTGGTCTCTCATCTGAGCATAAATGACTACATTTGATGGTTAACAAGTGGCCAAAATATATCTAACAGTAGAAGGTTTAGTCTGGATTGCAGCAGCTTAACTGGAATGCATAATGTATTATCTTTATTTAACTGTGCAAATGCATATTATGTTACACTGATGAACCAAAACGTAGCATCTCGGTCCACCTACGGAACGTAACGCACCACCGATCCTGCGTGGCATATGTTCGACAAATCCTGGTCTGTTTCTTGAGATATGTGGCATCAGAGGTCTACGCAAAGATCAAGCAGTTCCCACAAATTGCGAGCTGGTTGTTAGTGTCCGCAGAGGTGGCGTCTGGTTTGATACATCGTAGATGTATGACATTGGGTCCAGATTAGGCGAACCTAGTGCTCCTCATATCACTGGAGCACGATTCTAACCTTGTGGCACACAGAGCTGTCCTACTGGAAAACGCAATCGCCATCGGAGAGAGATACAGAATGAAGAGATGCAAGTGGTCCGAAATAATGTGACGTAGTTCACAGCTGTTACGGGGCCTTTGTTTACTTCCATAGGTCCCATGAAAGCCCAAGTGAATGACCTCGGTAGAAGCACAATACTCCGCCACCAGCCTGCGTCCAAAGCACGGTACATGTTTCGAGCCAGCCGTTCGCCTAGGTGGTGATGTGCCGGTACACGACCGTCGGCCTTGTGTAACAAGAGACGTTATTCATCCGAGCAAGCCATGTGCAATCGCAACTCATGACGTCTTTGGTTCAGATGGGAACACTTAGAGGTCGTCTGCCTAGAAGCGCCGCATTCGACAACGTGCGCTCAGCCGTGTGCTCTGACAAGTGCCTACACCAGTATTACAACATTATGTCTGAAGATCTGCCAGAGATCGCCACCTATACTGCTTCACAGAGCTCGAAAGCCTCCGACGCTGACGATCTGTGATAAGTCGCCTATCTCCAACCACTGTCGACAGATATTCACGACGGTGGCACGCGAACAGCTGATGAGCTTCAGCTTTTTCGAGATTTTCTGAGGTGCGTGCCGTAACACTGTCTCAGACCGAGGTCGCTTATGTCAGCGGATCTACTCACTTGCAGTTGGTGCCGTCGCTAGAATCACTGTCCATTCCTCTCTTCTCCGCTTACGAGCCTTCCTTACTGCGTCACGAAGCCGCAACACCGCCAGGGGGTGTCCAGTGTCACGATTAACAGTGTTCATAATATTTTGCTTCATCAGTGTAAATAGACGAGTGGATAATATCGGTAGCTTTGTCAAACTGTCCGCAGACCATACAGTTGTCTATAGGAAGGTAACAAAGCCAGAAGACTGTAGCGCAACGATAGATGCTAAGCCCTCTGGAAACGTTATCATGTTGGTGCACTGAAAAGAGAGACAAAATCCAACGAAGAGTGGCACGTTTGATCTCGTGATCATTTAGTCGGTACGATAGGAGTACGTAGGTGTTCATAAAACTCCAATGACGACAAAAGAAAGGTTGTGCAACACGGAAAGGTTTGTTATTGAAATTCCGATACAATTCTTTGCGAGAAAAGTCAGGAAACATATTACTTCCCGACACACACGTCATGCAAAATTGTCACGACGACAAAAATTAAAGTTATTGGAACTTACGGAGGTTTACCCACAGTCATTTTTCTCATGCACCATTCGCCGGTGCAACAGAGAAATGAAAAAAATACAGTAATACACGAATCACTCTCTGTTACCCACCGTAAGGGGACTTTCAGAGTATAGATCTAGATGTGGTGAATAAAGGTTTATTTTGTCAGCATATCTTGGTATTACATATGTACAGAATGGGGAAAATAAAAGTGGCCCGTAGAACAGAATTCCAGGGTGCAAAGAAACACAGCAGAGGAAAGGAAGTACTGAACTAACCTGAGATACCAGACGTTTAGCCGGCCGAAGTGGCCGTGCGGTTAAAGGCGCTGCAGTCTGGAACGGCAAGACCGCTACGGTGGCAGGTTCGAATCTTGCCTCGCGCATGGATGTTTGTGATGTCCTTAGGTTAGTTAGGTTTAATTAGTTCTAAGTTCTAGGGGACTAATGACCTCAGAAGTTGAGTCCCATAGTGCTCAGAGCCATTTGAACCATTTGAACCAGATGTTTAAGGTGACCATCATTCATCTCGAGGCACTTTTGGGTCCTGGTCAGCAATTTTCTGATGACGGATTCGAGCTGGACTGCTGGATCTGCTGCAATCTCATGCGAAATATTGTGCTTCAGTTCTTGAAGACTTTGAGGGTTGTTGAGGTACATCTTAGAACTGAGGCCTCCCCAGACAAAGTAATCGCACACATACAGATCAGATGATGTGGGTGGCAGGCCGCGTTGGCCGTGCGGTTCTGGCGCTGCAGTCCGGAACCGCGGGACTGCTAGGGTCGCAGGTTCGAATCCTGCCTCGGGCATGGATGTGTGTGATGTCCTTAGGTTAGTTAGGTTTAAGTAGTTCTAAGTTCTAGGGGACTGATGACCTAAGATGTTAAGTCCCATAGTGCTCAGAGCCATTTGAACCGTTTGATGTGGGTGGCCAGCTAGGGTCGCTATCAGAGTGAGAACTCTGTCACGTGTGAAGGTTGCGTATGTGTGCTCCTAGGTTCGGCCGGCTATGTGGGCAGTTGCTCTATCCTGTTGGGGTGTGGCTAGATGGAGACATTCCCGTCCAAAGGTGTCCACTCGTGTGGGATATTTTTATTTGCCCCACGCTGTATATGACTTTCTTAAAACGTACCGAGCAGTTCATAGAAAGCCAAGGCAAGTCGTTTTATCCGTACTTCCGTTACAGTTGAACATAAAATTTAGAATATGGAAACAAGCAGTTTTTGTGTAGATCAGAACCCAGAAATATGTGTTTGGCAGTTTTTAGGGGAGACTGCTTCTCATGTAGTAGTAGCAGTGTAGGCAGCGGTAGTAGGAAACTTTCAGCTATTTTTGAGTAATTATTGTTGAGCTACCTGTTAAATAAATGTAATCAGTTAATATTTTGTGCAGATTTCAGTGTACATTTCTTAAAAGATACTGACAAATATAAGATGTAAATATTATTGGACTGCTGCAAGGTACCAGGACGCTGATTCGTGATACTGTCGTACACAGTGCTCTGCCTAAAAGATATTTTTTACTCCATTTTTAATGCATTATGATGCACAAATGTGAAAACGGACAACGTAGCATCACACGATTCTCACGCACCTTCATACAGAGTAGACAGGTGTGGTGTCACCGCCAGACACCACACTTGCTAGGTGGCAGCTTAAATCGGCCGCGGTCCATTTAGTACATGTCGGACCCGCGTGTCGCCACTGTGTGATCGCAGACCTAGCGCCACCACAAGGCAGGTCTCGAGATACGATAGAGCACTCGCCCCAGTTGTACGACGACATTGCTAGCGACAATACGGACGAAGCCTTCCTCTCATTTGCCGAGAGACAGTTAGAATAGCCTTCTGCTAAGTCCATGGCTACGACCTAGCAAGGCGCCATTAGCCTTACATAGTTTGAGAATTATAGTATAAATGTCTCAAGAAGAACGCTGTAGTCATCAACTAATAAAGTTAAGTATAAAGCAGCTACGTACTTTTCTTGCTACCATTCAATAGTTATCCTGTTCCAGACTTGACGCCAGTCGGCGTGTGTGTACGCGTGCCTTTCTTTCGGCTACTACAGTGTGGCGTAACAGTCTTGTTACGTCACTACAACAGGTATATTAATGATCGTAGAACCGATTGAAAGCAACCAGTTTCTCATGCACCCACCACACCATTTTTTGCAGCCGGAAACGTAAAATGACGACTTAAAGGTCTCGCAGTAGTGAGAAAGCAACCGCCCGCAAATGTACAGGAAGCCAGTGAGCGGTGGCGGCGCGGGAGTCACAGCTTCATTGGTCTTGTTGCAAGGCCGCCATATTCCTCGTTTTCCTCCTTCACTCGCTTTACTCACTGAGTTGTTGTACACAACAAAAAGTAATTCAAGACTTCCCGACAAACTGCTCACTGCAAGACAGCATTGTTTTTTGTTCCCTCCTCGCGATTTGTTGCCTTGCTTTTAGTCTGCATCAAGCTCGCAAAAAGTCGGTACACGGCCTATCACACAAAGATTGTGCATATTGCGTGTTCAAATTTTAACTATGACACCTTCAAATTTTCGAACTAATTACACAATCAGTACTGATGGTAGCAAAACTGTACAGACCGCTGCTTTTTGGATGCTATTCCTATACTCAAACATTAGATATAGAGAAAAAGCAATCCGTTTCGTTTTTCCATGTTGTGAGCCATACGGCTTCTTCTGCATCACAGTATTCTCATGTGACAGATTCCAGGAGCAGGCTAGATCTGAAAGCGCTACACCAGTGGGCCGGCAGAATCTGAGCCTAGCATTTACCTCGCTTGGCGTTGAGATAATCATCTGCACCAAGTAAACCTATCAGATACTCTGGCAGAACAATTTCACTTATGAGTTAGTGATATTTGGTATATTCTTTCAGCACACCTTTTATAATCCCTTCCTAATTTCTACCCCTTTGTTCTTGTCATCCTGTCACTCCATTCTTTGTCCCCATCACCTATCATAGCCTAGCCTACCCCTCCCACCACCCCAACTTTATCCATCCCAGATTTGAGTTTTGGTTTTGAAAGTCAGCCAGCACGGGAACACGAAAATGCACCTTCTGATAGATTTGCCACTATTCACTATTCAAGCATCCCAGAATCTAGATGTATGTTAAGTCCCCCATACAGTATTCGATTACTGATATTCATAAAACAAAGTAGAAGTGCTCTACCTCTCTGTCTGTCGGTCTGTCTCCCTCTCTCTCTCTCTCTCTCTCTCTCTCTCTCTCTCTCTCTCTCCCTCTCTCGCCGGCCGAGCGGTTCTAGGCGCTTCAGTTAGGAATCGTCCTGCTGCTACGGTCACAGGTTCGAATCCTGCCTCGGGCATGGATGTGTGTGATGTCCTTAGGTTTAAGTAGTTCCAAGTCTAGGGGACTGATGACCTCAGATGTTAAGTCCCATAGTTCTTAGAGGCATTTGAACCATTTTCTCTCTCTGTGTCTTTCTCTCTCACCCACCCACACAACCACACACACACACACACACAGACGCATGTATACACAAAGACAGACATACCCCTAAAAGTTTGCTACAATTCAAAACCTCGCTCTGTGTCTTTCTCTCTCACCCACCCACACAACCACACACACACACACACACAGACGCATGTATACACAAAGACAGACATACCCCTAAAAGTTTGCTACAATTCAAAACCTCGCTCCAGACACCCAAAACTATATGTCGGAAAAGTTGAATGTTACTTAAACAATTATATATCGTGTATTTAGGACTACATTGTCACTGGGTCATGACAATGTACAAACCTGCAAACCATAAAAGAAAATTAATAAGTGCCCTTCCCTGCCTCCCTGACACACACACACACACACACACACACACACACACACACACAAATTAATTAACAAAGCCCGTCGCAAGTAACCATTCAAACAGATTTTCGAAAACAACTACAGTAATCTAGTTAACAAACATATAAGACGATTAATTTAGCAGTGTTGATAGCAGAAAGTAACATACATAACAGCCGTGGGGTTAGATAACATTAACAAAGCGAAAATACTCCAAACACCAACAGTTTCATGTTAGGCCTAGCACTTTTCGTTCAATAAAAGCCATCGATGTCATATTGTAAAGAAAAATCATTTGTGTTAAAAGTGACAAGATGTGAGTAACACGTACAACAGTGTGATATATATATATATATATATATATATATATATATATATATATATATATATAGTTAGAATCTTTTGTTTATGTATTATGAAAAAATATGACCGCAATTACAAAAGTGTAAGTTTACGTTTCACAGCGTTTCTGTAGTGTATATACACCGTAGCGCAACTCCGATGCCGGTACGTAAGCTCCAACATGTAGGCAACGTATTAGTGTGGTGAATGCGAAAACGTGAACTACGGGGACGTTATTACCAAATGCGTCCAAACAGGACCGATGTGTTGTTATTCCTTTCTAGCTGTCGAAGGAAAACACCGATGGATATCGATTGGAGAATGAAGAATATGTATGGGTCAGCATGTCTGTCGAAGACCACCGTTGGGACAAGTATTGCTGCTGCCTGCTGACAACGCACGTCTCGATATCGCAAAGTCGTGACGCAGAAGTTACGCCAATTCAAGTGGAAGACACTCGAACACACGCCCCGTGTCCTGATCTCTGCCCATGCGATTGTCACGCCTTCGGCCTTCTGGAGCGACAATTCCGTTCGGACGAGAATGTGCAGCGGGCAGTTACAGCCTTCTTCAAGCAGCACACGTTTATGTTGAACCCGGTGCGTCCGTAGGATGACTGCCTGTGTGCTCACTGCCATTTTTGCTGATTGGCATAGCTGTTGTTCTATGTACAAGCAACCCACTGGTGATGGTGGAAGTATACCGAAATATGTATGAGTGAAGAAAGAATTGTGTTTGTTCGAGGCAGAATATTTTTTCAAACATTTTTTGGAACAGTTAAGTACACTGACGGAAAAAAAATCGCTACACTAGGAAGGAGTTGTGCGACAGAAACGGAAGTTGGTAGGCGTGTTTCTGCACCTGAAAGATGATATCTATTCAGATTTCACGCCAGGGGCTTAAGAGTCGTGTTAGTAGCGGCACTATGAGCAAGAGAATCAGATTTGTTTTAAATACTCTCTGTAACGGTAATGAACGTTAGTTACCTTTGAGATAGGACGTGGTGAGCTGATGTTGGTCAAGAATGCATGTAAGGGACAAAGAGGCCATTACCAACGCCTCAATGAGATTGCACGAGGTCTTGTTGTAGGGCAACGAGAAACTGGATGTACCTTCTGCGATATTTAAGGGGGGTAGGGCGTCAAACTGGCGGACTTGGAGCAGGAGAGGCACCACAGGACATTTTAATTTCCACTGTCTATACTTTTACAAATAAATTCATAAAATTTTAACGGCATGACCGGGAAGGATTCAGGATTCATTCTCATAGGAGTGGAAGCTCAAAAACGTAACAAAACACATTTTTTTACATGTGAAATTTCATCATTTTTTCACTTACTACTGGCTGCATTTGTTGCTATAGGTACACTTTTCTTCCTAAGTAAGAGAGATTCTTCAATGACTTTTGCACAGTATACAAACCATAGTTACTGGGATATGAAACTCTAGAAGTTCTTTATGAGAAAAGGAATGAACTGTTAAATTTTAAACTTCATGTTTAGTAAAAATTCAAATTATATAGTTAATTATCTCAATTTTTCCACAGTTTTTTAATAGATTTGGAAAATTCTAGAGTTTCATACACCTGTAACTATTGTTTGTATGCCGCGCGGGATTAGCGTAACGGTCTGAGGCGTTGCAGTCATGGACTTTGCGGCTGGTCCCGGCGGAGGTTCGAGACCTCCCTCGGGCATGGGTGCGTGTGTTTGTCTTTAGGATAATTTAGGTTAAGTAGTGTGTAAGCTTAGGGACTGAAGACCTTAGCAGTTAAGTCCCATAAAATTTCACACACACTGTTTGTATGCTATGAAAAATTCATCGAAGAATCTCTCTTACTTAGGAAGAAAAGTGTACCTATAGCAACAAATGCAGCCAGTAATAAGTGAAAAAATGATGAAATTTCACATGTAAAAAAGGTATTTTGCTACGTTATTGAACTTCCACTGCTATGAGTGTGAGTCCTCAATCCTTCCTAGTCATGGGAACAAAGTTTTATGAATTTACCTACCACCCTTCAGAAAGACTTGGCAGGAATGTAGCTATTGTACAAGACTGTTGGCAGCGATAGTCTCAAGAATGTACGGTCGCAAGAAGACCGGGCTCTGGGCCGCGTCGTGGGGAAGACATCGGATTCGGAATATGGTTCTGGCGCATGGTACTGCATATGCAGCAGCATATCTGTGCGGCAGGTGGCACCATGGCGACTAAACGAAGTGTTACAAAATGGTTACTTCAAGCTCAGCTCCGAGCCAGACGCGCTGTAGCGTGCATTCCACTGATCCCAAACCACACTCATTTGCCACTTCAGTGGTGTCAAGCGAGAGGTCATTAGAGGACAGTATAGAAGTCTGTTGTGTTTTTTTGGTGACAGCTGGTTCTGCCTCGGTAATAGTAATGACCGTGTAGTGGTTAGAAGGCGGTCATTTGAGGGCTTGCATCCAACCTTTCCGCGTGCCGACACACTGCACCTACACCTCTAATTATGGTCTAGGATGCGATTTCGTGAGACAACAGGAGCATTCGTGTAGTTACCTCATGCACTCTGACTGCAGAATGGTACGTCAATCTGTGCTGCCATCATTCCATGAGGTGGGGGGAGGGGCGGGAGGGGTGTTTTCCAACACGATAACGCTTGCCCACACACCGCTGTTGTAACCCAACATGCTCTCCAGAGAGTCGACATGCCTTGACCTGCTCGATCACCAGACCTGTTCCTCTCGAGCACGTATGGGGCGCCATCTGACGACACATCCACAAACAGCATTAGCCATCCTTGTTTTGACCGACCAAGTGCATGGAACTCCATCCCACACGCGTCACATGTACAAGAAAACGCACGCATGTTTACACGCTTGCATTCAACAATTTGGCCGTTAAATCGATTGTTTATGTACCAGAATTTCACAATTGCAGTGGCTTGTCGCGCTCGTACATTTACCTACGATCCTGCAGAGTTAAACACATAAATATGTTACCTAGTCAAATGTATCCACTTAATTTCATTGTTCAACATTAATTATTTTATGGTGTTGCGATTCTTTCGCCAGTGTTGTATGCTGAAGTTAACAGCTACAGTTTATACTAGAAATCAGTATAAAGGGCATTTTTTTTATTTTTCCTTGTATATACCGATTCAGTACATCATCTTTGCGTCTTCTACCTTAAATAATGTAGTAACAGGTCTTCTCGCGAGCCTAGGCGAAATGGAACTGGACTGATGAATATTAAACATTTCAAAAGGTCGTCTGCTGAAGCTGCAACAGCTAACTGATAAGCAAACGGCGTTACTTTAATTGCTCTGAATAAGTGACTGTATTAAACGTGGTCACTGAGTGCTCCTTTGGACATTATGTCTAAAATTATTTTGAACTATACTGAATGCTGGGTGCATTTGGCAGGTAAGGAATGAGTGCATTTCCCCACCACCAAGTCGAGTGCCAAGACATCAGATTACAGGCGGCCCACTGGATGTGTTAACGCAGTGAGAGCCTGATGCCCTGCAAGCGACGTGTGAGTCAGCCGTGGTGGAGGTGTCCCATTCAGTGGCCCATTTGGCGTTTACCGATACGGTATAACGCTCTACAATCAGATTTCATCCAGTCCGCCCCCCCACTTGCGCGACTGAATATCAGGTCCGCAGCCGATTTAATGGTCTCATTTACGAGATGTTTTGACCGCTCCCCAAACTGTCGCTAAGTATGTCGATATAAATATCTTTTACTGGCTGCCTGCAGTTCTACCACGTATTGAATTTGACGATCCGCACCGTTTTCAATACCTACGATAGTTTTGCGGCGTTGCAAATGGTGAGTCCCTACAAATCTGCACTTGAGATGTTTCTCGTAGCTAACTGATTTGATTTCCAACAGATGTAAGAAAACTAAATGCCACATCCTACGCTTCACTTATACTAAGCCCTCGTTCATCATATTTATCCGACTCAAATCTCCGTCACTTTGGACAGTAAACTGTTCTGAAGTTTGGCGTCTGACCGGCGACACATGTCAACTGTTTGTACGGACTCGGCCGACTCCAAGGCAGAGAAAGACAGAATCACAGATAGTATCTCCATTAATATGGCGCAATCATCTGAACGATCGCGAGAATGATTGGAAGATGCGGTGCCCGAAGTATAAAGGTGCCCACGATTCAGTACATGAATTTGCTATCACGTACTTAGGTAAGCGAGGCATTTGAATAACTGGTGTACACCGTAATGGGTGGAAAAGCGCATGTTTGACAAATCATAAGAGTACAATAGCTACTTATATGTTTTTGGCAACAACTAGTCACATGACATTCCGTTGGTTATATGGTACAGCAGTTCTCGTTCCGTTTTCTGACGATATTGTCAGAAACTGCTGTGAAATATTACTTCAGTACCTTCTATTCAATTTATCCAGCTGCTGTTAAAAAAGAAATCAGAAACCGCAACCGTACTGTTAGAGTAAGATAAATTAGCATACAAATAAGTCGTCCATAATGGACTGATTGTGAAGGGTTGCGATTGATTCGATAATATACTAAAAAGTATTGGTGCACTGCTTCAGTCACACTTATTTCGAACACCACTATAATTTCGATGGTCATGCCACCATCATCATCTCATAGATAGGGATCCTTTTGCATGATTGAATGGTTCAAATGGTTCTGAGCACTATTGGGCTTAACTTCTGAGGTCTTCAGTCTCCTAGAACTTAGAACTACTTAAACCTAACTAACCTCAGGACATCACACACAACCATGCCCGAGGCAGGATCCGAACCTGCGACCGTAGAGGTCGCGCGGTTCTAGACTGTAGCGCCTAGAACCGCTCGGCCACACCGGCAGGCTCTATCATTGAATTTCATTATGATGTACACATGTGTTTTCTTTTTGGCAGACAGAGTAATGGGAGGGAGATAATGTATCTCTTTTTGCATGAATATCTATACAAAAATTCAGGGTGAACGAAATAAAACGCCACCAGAAAGTAGGGTCTGAATCTTAAGATAGGCTACTATATTCAGAGTAAATGATATAAACAGGGTTGCCCATGTTAAGGCGCATGAAATATTTCCCGAGTCAATTTTATTCGGCCTGCCCTGTATTTTCTGTGTGCTGTCGTAGCGAACTCCACTTGTCAATCGCTACACTCAGTTCAATTAAGATACAAGACTAAGGAGAACAATTCGAATCGTATAGTGGTATGCCTGTATAAACAATAATAATAACATTTATATTAATAATAGTGCTAACGGCCTTGCCACTGAGGTAACACCGGTTCCCGTCAGATCACCAAAGTTAAGCGTTGTCGGGCTGGGCTATCACTTGGATGGGTTACCATCCGGTCTGCCGAGCGCTGTTGGCAAGCGGGAAGCACTCAGCCCTTGTGAGGCAAACTGAGGAGCTACTTGACTGAGAAGTAGCGGCTCCGGTCACGTAAACTTACATACGGCCGGGAGAGCGGTGTGCTGACCACATGCCCCTTCATATTCGCATCCTGTGACGCCTGTGGGCTGAGGATGACACGGCGGCCGGTCAGTACCGTTGAGCCTTCCAAGGCCTGTTCGGACGGAGTTCTTACTTTTTTTCATCTCGTAGATACTGTGAAGGTAACGCCAGAAACGCGTATTTTTAAGTATCATCCGTGCAGCTCGATGTTGAGTTACTTTCCTTGTAGATTTATCTGTTTCCCAATGTATTTGTGTGTTTGTTTATAATAATAATTATTATTGTTATTATAATAGTAATAATTTCGTGCGGCTAAAGGCCCTTGCAAGTCGTTCAGTTGAACAACTCTTCGGCGACTTTCTTGTCCTAATCTATCGCAGTAAAAGAACCAGGGAAAGGTGAAGAACAATTCAGCGTGCAAGCTGAACAGCGCGTCGTTCCTGGTACTATCACATCAATACGAGGTAAATGCTAGGTTAAAAGACATACTAACAAGGTCCGACCTGGACTCCATCCCACATGCTATCAGGTTTCCAGGAAAGCTCTTTACTGCACTATTATGGCACAAGGCCCCACCCTGTTTTTGTTAGTTCATGTGCTTTTTATTTAAACAGTGTTAAATATTTGTACTACTGTATTAAATTTGCGAAGGAGGCTGCAAACTGAGGAAATAGCTATTGAATTTGCTGCGAAGAAATTCCGAGAAAGCCATCTGGTCAGGATACGTGTGTGCGTATGACGTTGTGTATCTAAATTGAGGTGCACTGGTTTTGAAACATACACATGCTTGTGAATACACGAATCGGAACGAAGAGCCTACTTTTGACAATGATCACCTGAATGGAACGATATTGAAGCAGTATCTTTATGGAGTGCTTTGCGTGTAATTAATAGCGAATGCAAAGTAGCAGTCAATGACATGCACTAATAATTCTGCTTCCAGTGCCGAGCAAATTGCAGTTGTGACTGGTTAACGTGTATTTCGCAACTGTCAAGATGTATGTTCACGTTTAAAGAGAAGAGAATCACGCCACAACAGTAACCGGTTGTTTGTTTTCGAAACACGGACGTGGGAATTCGTCGCGCATCTGCTTACAGCTAAGTGATTCTGAACTTTTACATCGTTAGGAAACATACCTCTGCAACACGCTATCACAATATTCAACCCAATGCAGCATTTGTATGAAATATGCGCATATTGAAATTAGCTCAGTTGCCTTCGGGTACTCAGAGCGCACTAGATTTTGCTACAGGTCGAACGATCATACACAGCGGTATATCTAAATTTAATAGCTCGTACATGACAGAAATGTTTGCTTACATTCTGTACTTACCACGTTAACTGTCTGCTAAAGTAGAGTATATAATCATTACAACACAAGTGGGTGTCTTCAAGTAAATTCTAGAAGTAATTCATTCCTCCTTTCTAATGTACACTATGCAGCCATTAAACACATCGTTACCAAGCACAACAGTCAACAATTGCCTTTCTTAGAAATGGAATTATAACATTTTCGTCTAATTTTCTTTAAACTGAGGTCATTTCGTCTTTCTCGCGTATCTTGCAGACCCTGTAAATCAGATTTTGAGACCCCAAAACTAGCGAGGGCAAAGTAGTGAAAGGTTATTCGAAACATGGAAACCTGCCTGCAGCTGTAACAGTGGAAGCAGTTTAAAGGGAAGCAGCATCTGAGAAAGAGTGAGACAGGGTTGTAGCTTTTCACAGATGTTACTCAATCCGTACACTGGTAAAGCTATAAAGGGAACGAAGGAGAAATGTGGAAGCAAATTAAACTTCGGGTTTTGCTGATAACGAAAAATGGTTACAACGGATTTGAATTAACAGCTGAACGGAATGGATAACGTCTTGAGAAGAGGCTATAGGTTAACGGATGCATTCGAATTCAGCCAAGTGATGCTAAGGGAACTGGATTATAAAATTACATAACAGAAATAGCAGATGAGTTTTGCCATTTGGTCGCCAAAATAACCGTTAGGTAGGGAGATTATAAAATGCATTTTGGTATTAGCAAGAAAAGCATTCCTACAAAAGATAAACTCATTAACATCAAGGACAAAGTTATACCTCAGAATGTCTTTTCCTGGTATGGAAGCGGAAGTGGACACTAAACTGCTTACATAAGAAGAGAACACATGTTTTTGAAATGTAGTTCTACAGCAGAATGATACTGATTAAGGGTACATCGTGTAAGTAATGACGAGAAACTGACTGCAGCTGGAGAGAAAAGAAAATAATGTCACAGTTTGACTAAATGTAGCAATAGCTTGATGGGACACATCATGAGGCTTCGAGGAATCGTCAGCTTGGTATTGCAAGAATGTGTGAGGTCAAAATTTGAAGATGGTTCAAATGGATGTGTATTGCATTAGTTACACAGAGAAGACTGGACTTGCACAGGATAGACTACGGTGGAGAACTGCCTCAAACAAGTCTTCAGACTGCAGACAACAACAGTTAAAATTTATATGTTCCTTACTCACGAATGGAGTGAATGACTTGTACACCAAATAGAATAGTAGGTGGCCAGACTCCTCCTATTTTGGAAATGTAAACATCATTGGTTCTTTAGTGGTGGGGGAGTGGAATGTGATGGTGGTTATACTGGACATCATTCCAAGCTATCACTTATTAATAAACATAATAACCATGTTACATTTGTTGAAAAGAGTAATTTTACAACCGTTAATCATGACTACATTTGATCAATGTTTTCATTTGGTCACCTTAGCGAATAAGTTAAACAAATTTTTGATCTTGGCAATCACGAAAAACATTTACAAATCAGTACTTCATGCTTTTAACAAACTCATCATTACATAATTGAAACACATTTTAAAAAATGTATCAAACTATTTCGCAGAACTGCTTTGCATAGACCCAGTACAACAAAGAGTCTAAAACCTTAACACAGATGTTTACAAAACATTCACCTGCCGGCCACCTAATTAAACTTTGAATCATGACAGCATCGTCATATACATGCTATCGTCACCATCCACTTTCAGCGCTACGAGACTGCAGAACAGTTTGTCGAAATGAAATGGGAACTGCTTCGACAACGCGAAAACATCAAATTTGAATATATCGCTTTAAACATACATAATGAACTAAAGGTAAGTCGAAGTTTCAGTATTACCTAAAACTGTGGATGGGTGAGGAAAAATCTGTCATTTCAAAGAAACAGCACATCTATGTTCCACACAGTTTCCGTAACATACGTATTTAAACAAGACGCGGATCCGCAGTAGAAGAGAACTGTAACACAAATATGGCTGAAAGATTCAAGATGTCAAGGATAACGCGGCAATAGACGAAAGGACACGTCACTCCTGCAACGACGAATTAAACTAGTTCGTAAGGAGCGTACTGTACCACAATGACTGCCCACAACGTTGCTTGCACCCTCTAGGTACACGCCTCACTGCTGCGACAGCACGCAGCTGTGAAAAGCAACACGGGCTGTTTGGTTGACTTGGCGGCGGGTCCAAACAGCGAGGCCATCGGTCCCATCAGATTAGGGTTGTGCCCTTTCGAAGGAACCATCCCGGCATTCGCCTGAGGCATTTGCGGAAATCTCGGGAAACCTAGATCACGATGGCCGGACGTAGGTTTGAACCGTCGTCCTCCCGAATGCGAGTTCAGTGTGCTAACCACTGCACCGCGTCCCTCGGTGAGTTACAAAGACAAATAACCTCTGGCGGAATAGATGCTCAATGAATCAAAACAAATAGACCATGAGATCACTCGCTCGGTGGCCGTTTGTGCCTTTGCAACAATAGACGCAAATAATCCAAATATGGTGACAGGAAAAAAATCGCAAAAGCAAGAAGGAGTTCTACGACATAATCGAAGGTTGGCAACGCCACTATGAGGATGCAGATAAGGTTTGTTTAAATATAAGCCGTAACGGTTGTGACTGTCAGTTACCTCTGAAACCTGAAATGGTGAGTGGATATTAGTCAAGAATGCCTTTAAGGCGACAAATACCACATTATCAGCACCTCAATGAGATTGAACGAGGTCTTGTAGTAGGGCTACGAGAAGCTGGATGTACCTTCGGCGAGGGCAGACGTCGTTTTCGGAATATGGCGCATGGTACTGCATATGCAGCAGCATATCTGAGCAGAGTAGGCACCATAGTGACAACCGAACTCTTACAAAACGGTTACTTCAAGGACTGCTCCGAGCCAGACGCGCTGTAGCGTGCATTCCATCAACCCCAAAACCACTACCATTTTCGACTTCAGTGGTGCCAAGCGACGGGTCAGTGGAGGACAGGGTAGTGGTGTGTTACGTTTTCTGATGAAGGCACGTTCTGCCAGCGTTGGCAATGTTTTGGTGAGAAAGAGGCCTGTTTAAGGCCTATATCCAACCTGTCTGTGTGCTAGACACGCTGTACCTACACCTGGAGTAATGGTGTGGGATGCTGTTTGGTAGGACAGCTGGAGCTCTCTCGTGGTTACCCCATGCGCCCTGACCGTACGTCAGTCTAGTGATTTGATCTGTTGTGCTGCCATTCGTGAACGTTACGGGCTGTTTTACTACACGATAACACCTGCCCGAATACAGCTGTTGTAACCCAACATGCTCTACGGAGTATCGACATGTTGCCTTGGCCTCCTCGATCACTAGATCTGTCTAGCCGAGCACATAAGGGAAATTATCGGACGACAACTGCTGCGGCAGCGACGAACGACATTCACCGTTCCTTTGTTGACTGACCAGCTGCAACTGGGATGGAACTCCACCCCACAAACTGACTTCCGACACTTGTACAACACTATGCATGCTCGTTTGCAAGACTGCATTCGATATTCTGGCGGTTACGCCGTTTGTTAATATACCAGCCTTTCACATTTGTAATCGCTTATCGCTCCCTTCCATTAGCCTGTAATCGTGTAGTTTTTATCACTTAAATAAGTTACCAACAAACATCTATTGCCCAAATTTCATTACGCTAAGTTAATTACTTTTGGGAGTTGTAATTTTTTCCATCATTGTATGTCGATAGGGTTCATGTCTGGAGAACATACTGGCCACTCTAGTCGTCCGATATCGTTATCCTGAAGGAAGTCATTCTACATCTACATCTATACTCCGCGAGCCACCTTACGGTGTGTGGCGGAGGGTACTTATTGTACCACTATCTGATCCCCCTTCCCTGTTCCATTCACGAATTGTGCGTGGGAAGAACGACTGCTTGTAAGTCTCCGTATTTGCTCTAATTTCTCGGATCTTTTCGTTGTGATCATTACGCGAGATATATGTGGGCGGTAGTAATATGTTGCCCATCTCTTCCCGGAATGTGCTCTCTCGTAATTTCGATAATAAACCTCTCCGTATCGCGTAACGCCTTTCTTGAAGTGTCCGCCACTGGAGCTTGTTCAGCATCTCCGTAACGCTCTCGCGCTGACTAAATGTCCCCATGACGAATCGCGCTGCTTTTCGCTGGATCATGTCTATCTCTTCTATTAATCCAACCTGGTAAGGGTCCCATACTGATGAGCAATACTCAAGAATCGGACGAGCAAGCGTTTTGTAAGCTACTTCTTTCGTCGATGAGTCACATTTTCTTAGAATTCTTCCTATGAATCTCAACCTGGCGCCTGCTTTTCCCACTATTTGTTTTATGTGATCATTCCACTTCAGATCGCTCCGGATAGTAACTCCTAAGTATTTTACGGTCGTTACCGCTTCCAATGATTTACCACCTATGGCATAATCGTACTGGAATGGATTTCTGCCCCTATGTATGCGCATTATATTACATTTATCTACGTTTAGGGAAAGCTGCCAGCTGTCGCACCATGCATTAATCCTCTGCAGGTCCTCCTGGAGTACGTACGAGTCTTCTGATGTTGCTACTTTCTTGTAGACAACCGTGTCATCTGCAAATAGCCTCACGGAGCTACCGATGTTGTCAACTAAGTCATTTATATATATTGTAAACAATAAAGGTCCTATCACGCTTCCCTGCGGTACTCCCGAAATTACCTCTACATCTGCAGATTTTGAACCGTTAAGAATGACATGTTGTGTTCTTTCTTCTAGGAAATCCTGAATCCAATCACAAACCTGGTCCGATATTCCGTAAGCTCGTATTTTTTTCACTAAACGTAAGTGCGGAACCGTATCAAATGCCTTCCTGAAGTCCAGGAATACGGCATCAATCTGCTCGCCAGTGTCTACGGCACTGTGAATTTCTTGGGCAAATAGGGCGAGCTGAGTTTCACATGATCTCTGTTTGCGGAATCCATGTTGGTTATGATGAAGGAGATTTGTATTATCTAAGAACGTCATAATACGAGAACACAAAACATGTTCCATTGTTCTACAACAGATTGACGTAAGCGAAATAGGCCTATAATTATTCGCATCTGATTTATGACCCTTCTTGAAAATGGGAACGACCTGCGCTTTCTTCCAGTCGCATCTTCACAAGATGTACACGATGGGGGCGCGAATTGCAGTTCATGAAGACGAATGCCTCGCCAGTATACTACCGATATGGTTGCTCTATCGATCGGAGGATGGCATTCATGTATCGGACAGCCGTTACGGCGCCTTCCATCGCCACCAGCGGCATACGTTGGCCCCACATTATGCTACCCCAAAACAGCAGGGAACCTCCACCTTGCTGCTTTCGCTGGACAGTGTGTCTAAAGCGTTCAGTCTGACCAGGTGCCCTCTAAACACGCCTCGGACGATTATCTGGTTGAAGGCATACGCGACACTCATCGGTGAAGAGAACGTGATGCCAATCCTGAGCGGTCCATTCGGCATGTTGTTGGGCCCATCTGTACCGTGCTGCATGGTGTCGTGGTTGCAAAGAGGGGCTTCGCCATGGGCGTCAGGAGTGAAGTTCCGCAGCATGCATCTTATTGCGTACAGTTTGAGTCGTAACAAGATGTCCTGTAGCTGCACCAAAAGCATTATTCAACATGGTGGCGTTGCTATCGGGGTTATTCCGTGCCATAATCAGTCGCTAGCGGTCATCCACAGTAGTAGTAGCCCTTGGGTGGCCTGAGGGAGGCATGTCATCGACAGTTCCTGTCTCTCTGCATCTCCTCCACGTCCGAACAACATCGCTTTGGTTCACTTCGAGACGCCTGGACACTTCGCTTGATGAGAGCCCTTCCTGCCACACAGTAACAATGGGGACGCGATCGGACCGCGGTGTTGGCCGTCCAGGCATCGTTTAACTACAGAAAACGCGAGCCGTTTACCTCCTTCCTGGTGGAATGACTGGAACTGATCGGCTGTTGGACCCCCTCCGTCTCATAGACGCTGCTCATGCATAGTTATTTACATATTTGGGTGAGTTTAGTGACATCTCTGGTCAGAAGGACTGTGTCTGTGATACAATATCCACAGTCAAGTCTCTGTTCAGGACTGCTGGGAACTGGGATGATGCAATACATTTATTCATGAGTGTATTTGATGCATTTTATATTTAATTGATGTACGTATTGGAACGGAAGAAAGAAAATAAAACCGAGAAAATATCACAGCGAGATTCTAACGGACAATCTAGTGATTACACAGTTGCCATTCTCCGGCGATACTGAGCTTTTTTTTTTTTTTTTGCAGTCTTCCATCTTTCCCTTCTAGCCCGTCCTTCTGCTCGCCTAGACTGACCTCATTGGTCTTGCATCTGTGCCATTTATAAGTTTATCCCCAGAAATGTTAGATTATACTAAAAGGTATTTTTTTATTTTGTTGTTGTAAAGTTTTTTCATTATTCTTTTTTGTTTGTTATTATAAGAGTAAATAAAATAAACCCTTCTTCATGATGACATTCAAAGAAAATTAGTAGTCTTCCTGAAACAGCTGAAAACTTAATGAAATTCGAACTAACTAAGCGAAAAGTCATTCATTTGTTGCTTCCACATTCAAATTAAAATTTTCTTCTGTTTCTGACGTTAAACTGTGTTTTAGTAGCAACTGATTAAAGTTTGCATCTGTATCTTTTGCTTATTTTTAGCTAGAAAATAAAACGCTTCTCCATATAAAAATGAATAAAAGAATTAAAGGAAGAAAAATTACATATTATGAATTATCAGTATTGATGAAGGGTTGGTGGACGTGAATTTCGTCGTAGATTTTGGTGTGAGGGAGGTTATGTGTTTAGTAGTGAGATATGTCCAGTAATCTTCGCTGCCCTTATTTTCTGCCTTCGAGATGTAATGCAGTGTTTTCCGTTTCATCCACTTTACAGAATTTCGTTTCGTTGTGGGGTACGGCACTGCGTCTGGACGCAGAAATCTGTGGGTGTGACGACGTTAGGCTGTTAATAGCTGCTAACTTTTGTTTGACCAGATGCCAAATGTTGTTTGCTAAATGTATAGCATGCAGTTTAGGATTAATGAGTGTTCTTCTGTTGAATGCATTACATCATATCTCTTTCACTTTGGAGTAAAACTTTCGGTCGTGGATGTTTTTAGAAGTTGCTGGCCAGATGTAGTTGGGATATTTCGATGAACCCTCTTTCCTTGTTTTCCCTTGGTTCGTTGTGTATATCCTTGACAATCTATTCCTTCCGCTCTGTTGAAATTTTAGAGACCATTAAGGATATGGTGAGCATCAGTTGGTCGTTGTAGGCTGCCAGGAACCATTTCAGGCAGCAGGTGGGACGCTAAGCTATTTAGTGAGTGTTCCCACAGCCTTTGCAGTCTGCACACATACAAGGAGTGTAACTTGTAACTGAAATCAGTGATGCTCAATTCTCAATCCTTTACAAGGTGTGTTACGGTATGGAACTGTAAAAATGTTGCCTTGGCTCACAAATTTCCCAGTCGCCGATATGATTCTTTTTGCTGTTTGGAAGGATATAAAGCTTGTGGAATTTAGTTAAGTTTGGAAGTTATGTGAACATTAACAAGGGTGGTTTTTTGAATCTCATCAAGTTACCCCAGAGCGTTTTCTTGTACATGTGGTCATATACTCTTTAGTAACTTTTTGTAGCTGGCCGCAATAGCGTGCCGGATGTTTCTCCTTAATTCAACATCCTCACAATTCAATTTGGATGCTGCTGCTAGGTGTCTCTGGTTGTTCATACGTATCTCTCTCCTTATGTTTATACTGTTGGATTTCCTTTTATCCACTTGAGAAGCAGATGCAAGTTCATATAGCGTATATTGAAGATGGATTGGGGAGAAAGGAAAGGAAGGGACTATTGATGTCAGCTGCATTGGAACTTTACGCCGAATCAGCGGCGACAAGTGAAAATATGTGCCAGACCGGAGTACGAAACCAGAGTCTCCTGCTTGCTAGGCAGCTGCGTTGACCACTGCACCACCCGGACACGGTGTCTATCTTGGCTGCGAGATTACCTCGACACGCCCCTCGGCCGAACCGCATTCGTACCTAGTCCCCCAACTGCCCACAGTCCCCGTGCACGAACTCCATGCTCGTTACTTCGAGATTCGCGCAGGAGGCCGAATGCAGTTCTTCATCCGCTCTGAAAGTGCTGGATTCATCGCTCATCTAGACGAATCAGTTACGTGAATGACTAGAATCTGTTCCTTCGGACATGTCCGAAAGAACAGACGCCACACATTCATGTAAAAGTTCATACCCACTGACGATCTACCGACCTTACGCCATTTCATTTGCATTGGTATCCTAGATACTTACATCGTCTGTATGAGCGTTACATTCTATATGCCCGCGATTTGTGTGCAGTCGTTACGTTTGTTGTGTGGGTATCGAGAATAGAGGTGAGCTGGTGCGTTTCTGGCGCCAGTTTACATCGATCGTCATTTTGATCTTTCACTCGACGTCGATGCTTATTTGTCTTCTGCTCATCTTTGGCGGCGCGGATTTTACGGCAGCGCGTGCGCTCTGCTGGTGAGGTGTGTCGGGATAGGAGGCGAGTGAGAGTCACGTGGGACGGCGAGAGGACGAGTCGGACAACGAAGGAGCGGGGCCAGCGGCTACGGCGTGTTGAGTCGCGAGGGCAGGTCCACCGCCCATCGTGATTTGGTTTTCCTAGAGGTCGGGAGGACAAGCTCCTTAGAGTCTGTTATAAGCTACGCCGGAAGGTTGAATTGGAGTCGCCGAGTTGCTTCGTTGAGGAAGTGTGGCTACGGCCAACCAACCGACATTAAGGGGCTCCGGAACGCCCTATACTTGCAATGTTAAAATAACGCTTATAAATTACATCTTTCCTCACAAAGTATTTGAGGTAGGAAGTTGAACTTTTTACAGATTATTTATTGGAATAAGGGCTACAACTTAGCATAGGGATTTTACAAAATTTTAGTTCAGTTATTAAAGATGATTTTTTTTTCAATTGTAATGAAAATTCACAACATTTTTTTGCAATTTTTTATTTATATATTCAAAAATATACAGTTTTTTGGAAAAAGGCTGTGTTAAATTATGCAGAAGGTACTGTGTAACATTTACTGAAAGTTTGAAACAAATATGTTTGGAAGATCCTTAGAAAACATGTAATTAGTATGAGAAAATAAAAGTTTTGGGAATCGAGCGACAAAGATTGGATTAATTTTTAGTGCATTCCAGGTCCATACGATGGATTATCTTCATCCTCTGCAAACTCCTCCTCCAGCTTCCTCTTGTTCCTCCTCCTGTTTACTCTTGCTTGTATTTCTAGACTCTTTACAGCCCTGTCTGCAGCCCGAAGGCGTTCCTTGTCTAAAGCAAGCATCGCTCGTTGTTGTGTTCGTAGATTTTGCTACCATTTTCTTCTGTTGCAGTTACTGCAACACTGTTCCAAAAGGTGGTCATGTATGAACACTTATCACATTTCAGTTGTATTTCACTAGCAAGTCCTACGTGCTTTATTATGGAGAGTTCCAGACCAACTTCACTACAATGAATACATCTTACACAGTTTGAAAAAATTCCTTTGACAACCGACATATCAAATATTTCATTCACATCCGATTCGCCCATAAAACATTCATAGTTTTCACTCATTGAATCAAGCTTCTTCTGTGAAGTATTTTCTTTCCCACTTTGACTGCTATGGTCAGGTATACTTGAGAGGTTAGGTTCACTCACTTGGTTATCGTCTTTATTGTTTACAGTAATGACACATACCTTTGGCTTTCCAACATTTCTCCTTTTCTTAAAAGCCTTCAGAGGATTTCTAATAAATTTACTTTTACTCATTATTATACTTCAACAAAACAGGGACTCAAGAAACAGAATTATTTACGAATATTTTCGAGATAACGACAGAGTAAATAAACATGAAACAATCGACAATCACACCAGCAATATATATTGAACCATCACAGGTTAGCCACAACACATACTTTATCTCACATCACTAAAATGTACCTGATGAACACGGACGTTAATAATAACACCATTTGACAGCAATTTAACAGCGCCACAGTGGGTCACGCCCATGTAGAACACATTTCAAAAAAAATTTAAAAATAGTTGTAGTCTTCGGAATTGAATAAATTATATACTTATTAAAAGGTAGTAGTCTGCAGATTCAGAAAACGCAAAAAAGTAAAAATTGAACTTTTCATGATTTTGAGCCTTTCCGGAGCCCCTTAAGCGTGGTTATAGACGTAGCTAGAAGTGCAACGAGTAGTGAGTAAGTCCGGCTCTTGCGTTTGAAGAGACGACGAGATAAATCCTCTATTCTACCTTGTAGTTCATTTGGTAGTTTGGCGTGTAAATGTGCGCCGAGATAATTCTTGTCATCTTAACTTTGGGGGCATGATTTTCAGCGAACTTATTAATCAAAGTTTAAGGGCTGGCACTGGCGAAGTAACTCACGCAGACTAATTCTTTCTATTCAGTTCTATTGATCACCTGTTCTCTAGATAAGATTGTGTAGTTTGTGTCTCAGAATATTGTCTGCCGTTCATGTGTGGTGTTACAGATAATTGGCAGCGGTCGACGCGAGCATACTGGGAGCAGAGCACCACGGGGGCAGAGAGATATTTATAACCCTGTCCTCCCCTTTACATCTTGGGTTATGTTGTCACTGTTGCGTGATTCCATCTTTCCGGTGGAGAATTATAGCATCTGAAGTTCAATGGCAGTGCAAAGTTGAGTACATTTTTATGTCATTTCCTGTCTCGTGGATCTCTCCTATTGACTTGAAACCTTGGTCAGCTCGCGTCTATCGCTAATTCACACGCAATATTGAAGCAACCTCATTTTACGGTGTATTGTCATATGGTCATGTTGTAGTTGTAATCATTCTAAGAAAATTGTTGACTAATCAACTGAGTAAGTGAATTTGAAGATTGGTTTGGTTAAAATTAAATCATTTCCTTAATTGTTTTAGCCATTTATATATAATTTTGTTTAGGAAAGTCTGTGTTCTTACCCTTAATCTGTTCCTCAGCTGATTGGAAGTAATGAGAATTCTGATGGGAGTTGTATGGGCATTTGTACTATTAAAGTAAAGCTGTACCTGAGTATAATTACCTAGTAATATTCAAATTTCAAATTTTATGAGTCTTGTTCCGGTTAAAGAAATTTGTTATTTGTCCAAGTGATCTGGCCTTGTAAGGCAGTCTCCTGTATTATTGTGATTGTGATTTTATAATGCTTTTGATCGTAATAAAATATGTAGCAACTATGGATTACTATTTTGATTTTGGTGTGTCACTACCATTAAACATTTCAAGCTGTTCTATTGCTGCTGAAATTAAAGTCATTGACGTGGGGCAGCGTTGCTGTATGGACGTACTCATCTCAACAACGTTCCTTATCTGTCCGCTGGGAGCAGCAAGGTGGCCCATGGCGTGCTTCCTCGCCGTAGTGGCTAAGGTCATGGCAACAACAAGAGCCCACCATCCAGCATCCAAATCTGCGACCGTCGCCTTGGGACGCCTCCAGCATGTGTTGGGAGCCAACAACACTGCCCACAGTAGCGAGCCGTGGCGTGGCCCGCCGCTCGCTGGCTGCGGACCCCGCGTTGGCCTCAGAGGGTCGAACCAGTGACCTGCAGAGGACTGGAACGCTGGCGCCCCATCTGCTGTTGCGTGTAGCCGGTGGTGTGACACGCCCTGCCATCCACACACTTGAATGCCTTCTTAGTGAACCGGCGCCTATTTATATGCAGCTGTGCGCCTCTGTTTTGCTAACGCGCCGCTCCGAGTCATGTACTCATAACACCTGGGTTGGGCCAGTGGGTCCCTTCTGCCTGTAACTTGCGCCATGCAAACTGCTGCATTTACTCTTTTCCAGCAGGTCTATGGCCCTGTGGTCTGCATTCTACTTCGAAACTGCTGGGAGTGTAACTTCCTGTCAACAGGCCCGCACCTGGCTGTAAGTTGGGCGCTCAAAAACATTATACCGAAGCTAACCTTTTCCTATCTTAAAAGGTGGTGCCGTTGCCACTGCGTTCACAGTCTTTCCATATGCTGGTGAATGTCACGCGACATTCCTCATCTTGTAGATATGAAATATTCAGTTATGGTGTAAGGTGTCAGGCAAATCCAACACCTTCCATGAAAACCCTGACATGATAGCAAATCCGGCAGTATGTCACATAGCTCCAAGTAAATCCTGACATTAAATTAACCAAAGTAATACGATGAACGAGTGAGCAAATGGAATACCACAGACTAACACAAGAACGCCTAAATGCATGTCATACCTTCCCACTGTGAAACAGACGCAGTTCCGAGATGAGAAACGAGAACAGAAGCCGAGAACAGAGTCGTGTAAGCTAGAAGGCCCTACAATAAGGGACGGACACCCACATCGCCCGCCGACCGCCAAGACCACTCCCCAGCCCATGTTAAAAGATAGAGCCCTCCAGAAGAACAGCATAGATCTTACGATAACACTAAAAGGGCCACACCAGCTGCAAGTTTCAGCGTGGGACTATACGCTTCTCTGTTACGTAGCAAACATTAAAACCATTGCCCCACCACGAAAAGTATAACGTTTCTCATTGGATAGACAGAATTTTTGTAGGCGGAGCTTAAGGTTAACATTGAGACCATGATTGGTCAGTTGAAAACACAGCCAGATACCTTTTTCATAAACCAACTTCAGTAAATTGTAGTAAAGAGAAATTCGAGAGAGTTGCTTCCGAGACGGCGAGGTGTGTGGGGCTGCGCCGCCCGCCGCCCGCCGCCTCCTGACGCTGCCTAACCACCGACAACGTAATGAACGCACACGATGCCACATAAGAGCGCATAAGGCTTCACTCAGAACTGCAGAAGTCTCGTCTGTTACTTCCCCTTTTTACCTAATACTCGTGTCGATCGTCAATTAAACTTTGTGGTATTCACATTTGCTACTGGAAGTTAAAATCTGAGGTGCGAAGATTTTTCTGTTATATAATTATTGAGAAGCCGCATCAGCCACTGTAATTTACAACAAGTTAAATAAGTAATTAAAGATAATTGAGTGTCACTGTAGACCATTTTGATAGTTTTCTCTTTTATGAAGCTTAACTTAAACCTAGATTATAGATGTGATATGGCATAGGTCATCCTTCGATCCACTGTAGAACTTGGAAACCCATTCAGGGAATATTCGTCCACATTTTGTTGAACGCAGTTGGTTTTTCACATCCTGTATTAAAACGTTTCCTTTTATCAATACTGCAATTTATAAACAATGTTTTGTGAGTAGAATAAAATTTCCAATGGTAAACCTAACTGCTTTTTCGACGTTATTTTACCAGCTAACTAAAAACAGGAAAGCTTTAAACCCTTTCCACTAAATTTAGTTAGTATTAAGATTCTTTTACAGGGAGTGCAGTGGAGCTGACGCTGAAATCATTAAGTATTTGATTATATCATCGCTAGTCTTACTGAACTCTTCTGAACTCTACATGTCATGTATGGTCTGGCGTCTCTTTACCAGCAACAGGTCCTAGGTTCAAACTAGTCAATTCCCTAAAAAACACGCTCAGAGCGTCGTTGCGCAAAAGTGGTAGAGAGACACGACTTAGAACAAACAGACACCACGCAGAATGTAAGAATGGCTTGGTCTCTTGTTTATGAAAATTGTCTGTGAAGATGTATGCAGTGTGAACAGACACATTTCAGAAATAGTGTCTTGATGATTACTGATCAGGGGAGCAATCATACTTTTAAAAAATTGCACTCTAGTCCGCCTGTTGTTGTCAGACAGTATGTAAATGTTGATGATTCGAGCTTTGTTAACAGTCTCCGCAGTTCCTCCGCTATTTACCAGTTTTTCTGTTTCTACGATGAGGGTGCCTTCTTTCGTGAGAATAGCGCTTCTGGGCTCTGCACTGGTACAGTGGTTGGTTACAGCGTAGTACCCACGTATCTTCTCTAATCCAATCTCTATTACTCCCAGTATCAGAAACATATAAACATCAGCTGTGTATGAGATATATTGTAAGTGTAGTATACATAATGCATAGAGGAGCGTATCTTATGATGTTCAGCGTGGCGATTTTGAATGCTTGGGCTGCGCTTCTTTCCGTCTCATTCATTATTATTGTTAATATTCGTCGTAAGACGTGCGATCCGGAAGTCTGTTTTATTAAAGTGATTTCTATCATGTTTGACTGATCCTTTTGGACAGAGTCTGTTCCATCAGTTTCAGCCATTTCGACGGCTTGGTTGAATTCGTCCGATTTGTCTGCCCAGTTTTTGTATTGTTTAATTTTTGATGTGTCTTCCTCTGCGTGTCTAGTGTCAGAAAGCACTTCCTCTGCGTCGTAAGTGGTTCCCAACTGCAATCTCTTCTGTGACAAGAGGTTCAATGGAATGGAGCATGATGTACTTATTTCGGTTCCTCATGTGGTTTGTTACAGTTTTCTTTGCTTTCTCTCTCAAAGTATGTGCTGATTCTCCAGAGTTGACAGGTGGAGCTCCGCCTGTTCCGTTTGAAACACTATAGTCGGCTCTGGGGCTGAACAACTGCAGCTGATTTTGCATCTTGATGCATGGGTGATGTTGTCACAAGTGGTTCGTAATGTCCATCATTAATTTCACGAGTAACGTCATTACGCGTGACTTCAGGATCATGAGAGACTGGACTTAGACCGGTGGTGCTGCTGCATAGGTTAAAGACAATGTTGACTTGGTCCGGGGTCTCACAGCCTCGCCGGCTGGCAGCTTGCCCACGAGTAGTTGTACGCAGCGCGAGCTGACTTTACCTGTAGTGCTGTACAAAGTGCAAGTTCTTTACTGCCCCTCATATATTACGATGGCACGACAACTACAAACATTGAAATATGACGGCAAGTGCTTTTGTAAATCTACTTGCAGTTGCCTAGTTACATTCAGGACAGGTAGTCTGTGAGCAGGAGACCACTCTTCAGCAAAATCATTGATTATTCTTCCTCAAGGCGCTGTCAGCTACTTTATTGGATCCTCAATGACCACGAACAGTCCTAATTCCAAATCCTGCGTGCGTGACAGGAAGTTCGCTAATATTGCCTTCATAATGTTTGTACTTAATTGTTCCACCACTGGACTCGACACAAGTCGGCGTTTGCAAGCTTCACACACACACTACACCGCTTACAACATAAAGACGGATATCAGACAGCGTTTATTAGCGAATCTGTCAACAGCAGCAAACGCTTTACGGAACTTAATAAAGTTGCTAGCTCCCTGTGGTGTGCATACTGTAAGACCTTCGGTACACACACCATCAGATTATTTGACTTGTCACTCTAACCAAGTAGGCGAGTGTCAGCAATATGTCTCGTGGTCTTATCGTGGCGTGTTTATCTTCTGCTGTTAGGTCAGACGATAGAAATGCCACTTGCACGCTTAGAGTAGCAGATTGACGGTGACCAACTTTAAACAGAACTTGATTAATTTTCACACACATTTATTAAAATAGTAACAAGCATAATCCTTATGTAACTTGATTCTGGATGCTATTTACAATTGACAATCTAAAGTTCCTTTGGTCTTGGTACGTTAATCTTATTCTCACTGATACTTAACAAAGTGTCTATACATTTATCTTCATGGCTATGTACAAGAATATGATAATCTTCTTGGGTGCAGACTGAAACTTGACTGTAGACTGGTACAGACTAATGCAGACTGGTACAGACTGTGTGCAGACAAATACAGACTGACTAATCGAAGGTCTGTACACTCGTTATAATACCTCGCGCGTTCATGTATCACTGCGCGAGTGTGATCTGCAAGGAGAAAAGGTTCTAAGTTAGCAGCAATCCCATTGGCTGCGTTACATATTAATACGCTGATCGGTGGAAGCAGAATTTGGTCCATCTCTAAGGCAGCGCCATCTCATTGTGCGGAGACGGACGAGCGCTGCGCCTGCGCTGTTGTGCTCAGCGGGGCGCGCTCTAGTGGGAAAGTTGTGTACGCGCTGACTACGCGGAACTATGTACACAACACTCCCTGTCAACAAGAAGTTTTCACAGTTCCCTCAAGCCACGTCTCGATTTCAAAAGATGCGGCTTCTGAATGTCTGGTCAAATATAAAGTTCAAAGTATCTGCCCTAGTGGGCTGACCCATGTTTGCTTATAATATGAATCCATCAAATGTTTCTTACCCAGCAGCAGATGATTTCACAGATGTGTGAATATGTGCACCTTCTCCTAGACTGTCTTAATTGTAGTGATTTTGATTTCACAGTAATTTTTTGTTCAGTTTATAAGGGTTTCTCATTCCCTATTCCTAGTGAATCTAAACCCATACACCTTACCAGTTACATTTTGAGCAATTCATAGAACAAAGATATAACAGGCACAAAAGTTACATCCGATTCAAGCAGCGAAGTTAGTTTGCTGTCACCGACCAATCCCACGTTAGTAAACGTAAAATGTCAGACGAAAATTCTGAAAGATATCAGGTTCGAACATATTAAACTGGCATTCGTCATTTCTTCCAGTGCCTCGTTACTTGAGAGAGTGTGTTCTGCATCGTTGGACAAGATTTACCTTATAATGTATCATGTAAGTGTATAACGCCCGCTTTAGGCTGATGTTTAAAATTTTGAAATTCGTCCTAACAAATGCTAAAAGATCCCAAATGAGGAACAAAAACAAATAAGAATATTTTATCTTTTACTTTTATAGAATATGGAATCTACTGTACGTTGAGTATAAACGTTCTATGTCTAAGAATAGTTATTGTCAGACAGTGTACAGGGTGGTCCAGTCATAGTGACCGGGCCAAATATCTCACGAAATAAGCGTCAAGCGAAAAAACTGCAAAGAACGAAACTTGGCTAGCTTGAAGGGGGAAACCAGATGGCGCTGCCATAGGTCAAACGGAAAAGAATCCCCATTTTTATTACATATTCGTGTACTATATGAATGTTTTAGTTGGACCACTTTTTTCGCTTTGTGATAGATGGCGCTGTAATAGTCACAAACATATGGCTCACAATTTTAGACAAAAGTTGGTAACAGGTATTTTTTTAAATTAAAATACAGAACGTAGGTACGTTTGAACATTTTAGTGCATAGAAATATGGTAAGGGTACAATCGATGCTGATGTAGTATTCTCAACACTGACGTTTTTGAAATTCCAGATTCTCGTGCAATTTGTCTGCTACTGATGTGCGGATTAGCCGCGATAGCACCTAAAGCACCTACTTGGACATCATCATTTGTTGCAGGTCGTGGTTGACGTTTCACATGTGGCTGAACACTTCCTGTTTCCATAACTAACGTAACCATCCGGCGAACGGGCCGGACACTAGGATGGTGTCGTCCAGGATACCGAGCAGTATACATAGCACACGCCGTTGGGCATTTTGATCACATTAGCCATACATCTTCACGATATCGATCTTTTCCGCAATTGGTAAACGGTCCATTTTAACACGGGTAATGTATCACGAAGCAAATACCTTCCGCACTGGCGGAATGTTACATGATACCACGTACTTACACGTTTGTGACTATTACAGCGCCATCTATCACAAACCGAAAAAGTGGCCCAACCAAAAAATTCGTATTTCTTTACGTACTGCACGAATATGTAATAAAAAATGGGGTTCCTATTAAAAAAAACGCTGTTGATATCCGTTTGATCTATGGCAGCGCCATCTAGCGGGCCAACCATAGCACCATCTTGTTTTCCCCCTTCAATCTAGACAAGTTTCGTTCTTTGTAGTTTTCTCGTTTGATTCTTATTTCGTGAGGTATTAGGCCCGGTCACGATTAATGGACCACCCTGTATATCACATTGTAGTGGCTTACGTATTAACGGCGTGTTATTAAGTCTTATGAATTCCATATTACAGTATTTGAGTTATTTTCGTGAGCAATAGTTAGTTTGCTACACCAAAAGTCATTTCTGAATGATAAACAAAGATATTGTATCACAGATATGATAGAGACGTCCACTGCAATGTACACTGCTGTACTATAGCACGAATACAGTTTAAAATAAAAGAAAATTAAGTTTACTCCTTCTCGTTATGTAATACCGAGAAGAAAAGTTCATTATTTCGAGTTCTAGGCGACGCGGTCAGGGCTTCCATCCAGTCACTCGTTGACCAGTTTGGTGTGGCAGTAGAAGATATCCAAAGAAAGGCCGGATTTTTAAATTCCAACTTTAAGAAATCGTTCACGCAGAAGAATCATACAACATTCCCTCGTTTGACGATTGCACAGAGCCTCAAATGGACGACATAGTAATAAGCATCTCTGGCGTAGAGAAACAACTGAAAGAGTTGAAAACAAATAAGTGGCCAGGTCCGAATGAAACCCAATTTGGTTTCACAAAGAGTACTCTGCGTCATTGGTCCCTTACTTGGTTGGCATTTATCGCGAACCTTTCGACCAGCGCAAAGTGCAAAGCGACTGAAAAAAGCACGGGTGCCTCCTGTATATAAGAACGGTATAAGAACCGACCCGAAAAATTACAGATCAACATCGGTTTGCTGCAGAATTCTAGAGCTGCAATTCTGATTTCGAATATAATAAATTTTCTAGACACCGAAAAGGTAGTGTCCACGAGTCAGCACCGCTTTAGAAGGCATCGCTCATGCGAAACCCAAATTCCTCTTTTCTCACACGATATACTGCGGGCTATGAATGAAGGGCAATAGGTTGATCCCATATTTCTAGATTTCCGGAAAGAATTCAACACGGTACCCCACAGAAGACTGTTAACTAAGGTACGTGCATATCGAATAGGTTACCAGATATGTGAGTGGACCGAAGACTTTGTACTAGACCCCAGTATCTTGTCGTCAACAGCGACTGCTCATCGGAGACAGTGGTAACATCAGGAATGCCCCAGGGAAGTGTGATAGGGCCGGTGCTATTTTCTATATAGATAAATGATCTGGCAGGCAGGGTGGGCAGCAATCTGCGGTTGTTGTGTTGTACAGGAAGGTACGGAAGATAAGTGACTGTAGGTTGATACAAGATGACCAAAACAAAATTTATAGTTGGGGTGATGAATGGCAGTTGGCTCTTAATGAAGAAAATGTAAGTTAGTGCGGATGAGTAGGAAAAGAAAACCGTAATTTTCGGATACAGCATTAATAGTGGCTTGCTTGATGCAGTCACGTCGTTTAAATATCTGGGCATAACGTTGCGAAGCGATGTGAAATAGAACTGTCATGGGGGGACTGTGGTAGGGAAGAGAAATGGTCGACTTCGGTTTGTTAGGAGAATTTTAGGAAAGTGTAATATCTACAAAAGGGACCGCATATAGGACGCTAGTGCGACCTGCTCTTAAGTACTGCTCTATCGTTTGGGATGCACACCAGGTCGGATTGAAAGAAGACATCGAAGAAATTCAGAGGTAAGCAGCTGGATTTGTTACCAGTACGTTTGATCAGCAAGCAATTGTTATGGATATGCTTCGGGAAGCTCAAGTGGGAATCACTGGAGGGAAGAAGACATTCATTTCGACGAACTCTACAGTGGAAGTTTAGAGAACCGGCATTTGGAGCTGACTGCAGGAAGATCCTACTGCCACCAACATACATTTCGCGTAGGCGCCACGAAGATAAGAGACGACAAATTAGGGCTCATATGGAGATATATACATAATCGTTTTCCCCTCGCTCTGTCTTCCGCCAGGCACCGCACTTTACACGCCTTTAATGAAATAAGCGGGTTCCAAAACTGAGTGAGGAATCAACTGTAATACTTTTTGTAGAATAGTCTAACTTTCCGAGGTCAGCCACACCGTTGTATCATCATGTATACTGAATAATTACAGCACAATGGCAGGGAGTGTTTTGATCCCGTAAAGAATAAATATCAACAATGTGTGATTATAATATTCCAGAACTGTTCAAATATAGATGTACTAATGCCAATAATTTTCCATTTCATGAAAATACTTTCCGATATATAAACGGAATATATTTCTGTGATAAGGACCTCGTAAAAGTATGAATAGTTAAAGAATATATGAAGAAATTTAATGGAAACGACATTCACGAAAGTACTCCTCTTTGTAATACATGACTAAGAGTTCAGTTAATAATATCAACTGAATCATAATAGGCACATTTGCATCAAATTTGTACTAGTCTTTCAGAAGTCTATTCCCTATACTTCCAGGGAAATAGTTTTTATTTCTTTCGTGCAGATAGTTTCAACTATTAGAATAGCGTGTTACGTGTCGTGGCGGACGGTGCAGATGTTTGTGTTGTTGTTACGTTGCAGGTGTACACAGAAATCATCCTGGCAGTAAACTAGTCATAGCCACAGTAACAACTCTTAGTAAGTATAGACATTACTGATAGAATTTAGCTTTGGAAGTCAACAATATCTGAAACACCGGACGAAATAATGCAGTACGACGAAATGAATGTGCCGGCAATTTACGACGATTCGCCAATAAACTTTTGCGACACAAGAAAAAACTGAATGTAGGACAGATGATAACCGGATTTTAAACACAGTACAAATAACAAGCAACAGTTGTCGAAATCTGATGATACAAAAACAGCTTACCGTAGTGTCCGTCTGGGTCGACGCCTACAAGAGTGCCGTCGGGCGATAATTCTTATCGTAATGATTTGCGTGAACCACACATCTTTACTTTTCCACAAATAGTGGAATATGGAGTACCCACTGAAAAGAAACAACAGGAAAGAGCAGAAAATGTATCTTACTGATATCCGGTAGCAACAGTCTCGTCGTACAATATCTTGAGCAGATCTATAAGCAGTCTGAACAAATATTGTTTGAGAAGTTTGTATAAATATCGTCTAAGTAGTTGGAACAAATGTCAAGTACTCTTAAAAAGGAATCCAATATAAGATGTTGAAGTTTGATTCGCTGAGTAACGAAACATCGGAGACAATTGCAAAGTTCTGTCTAGATACTTTCAGACAACTGCTAGTTCCATTAGATAAATTAATCGCTTTTTGTGGAGACAGTATCAATACCAACCTCAGAAGACTTCAATCACATTGAAATAATCGCCATAAAAATATTTAATTATTTTTTAATGTACACGGTAAGAACAAGGAAGCTGAAAGGGTTCTGCTTATACGTTGTCAATCAACAGATTCTTCTGTCTCACTCAAAAGTAAGATGGCTGTCGTTCGTTGCCGAAGCTGAGAGGAATCATAACTTTTGGATTCCCTTAAAACAATTTTTTGATGCACATACAGGCCACCTAAAATATTTCTGATTTTCTCAGTAGTCCTCTCAGTGAAATTTACTTCATGTTTTTGAAGTCAAACATGGCTCTATTTGGAAAAATATAAAAGCGTGGAGAAGAATAAACCCTCGATAAAAGAAATATGAAACTTGTTAATCAACACTCAAAGATATCTGAATGAAAGGAAGACTGGTAGCTTTATTGCCATGCAAATCAAGATGAATTTACATCTCTACATACACACAGTGAATTCTGCATATCGAGATACTGAGCGATGGAAGCACCTCTTGATCTGAAACAGGAATTTTTTCAATGATTACCCTAACCAAGAAACAATTTGATTTCGAGATTTGAGGAAGAGACAACGGTTTTCTACATTAGAGCGTTTTATTTCTTAGAGAAATTGGCTATTTCTTTAAATAAATATCGAGTATTTGATTGGATGACGCTATCTGAAATCCCAGATTGGGAGATTAGACTATTCAACAGCCATTTTGCATCTGGGATGTGATACATCAACTAGTATGTATTTTGGAGTGTAGAATCCGAATATAACTTTCAAAATGTCCTAGCGCCTACCATTTTTGAGTTTTTAGTGGTTTTTTATTTTTCGTATTCAGTATCTCGCTTTTTGATGTTTTTCTGTTTTGATGTTTAACTCTTTGATTTTGGTTTGCAGAGGAGAGCTAGAAAATCTACAGACCGTCAGTAAATGGTTGGTGTGGTGATCCAGTGGTGTGAAACAGATCTGCATTGAGTGTTTCCTGTGAAAGATAGTGCAAACTTTTTGTGTTTAAAACATACACTAAGAAAAATGGCAACTAGTAAATCTCGTTGCTGTCTAAACCACCCTGACAACTTTTGTTATGTGTGTGGAAAATTCACCCCAAAAGCGCAAAGATTTGATTGTCCTATTGGTGAACAAGATAAAAGTTTTGCTCCTCATATTGCCTGCATAACTTGTACTATAACCGTAACCGAGTGGTTGAAAAGAAAACCCCGAGCCATGTCATTCGCTGTTCCGATGGTGTGGTGTGAGCCTAATAATGACCATTATTCACACAGTTACTCCTGTCTTACAAGTACTTCAGGACATTCAAGCAAAACTAGACAGAAAATAAAGTATCCAAATGTATCTTCAGTGCATTTGGCTGTCCCCCATGGTGAGGGGTTGTCTGTTCCTGTCTGTAACTTGATAGCCACGAAACCAGATACCATGTCAAGTGAATCAGAAAGTATTGAACATATAGAAGCGTATTGCACAATATCATGACACTTCGCGTCAGCTGTTTAATAAAAAGGAAATGAACGATTTGTTTCGCGATCTAAAACTATATAAACAGCAAGCTGAACTCTTGGGGTCGAGACTGCAACAGCCGAACCATCTAGCTCCAGGGACAAAATTTCCTGTTTCAGATCAAGAGGCGCTTCCATCGCTCAGTATTTCGATATGCAGAATTCACTGTGTTTATGTAGAGATGTCAATGGTCTGATGATGCAGCTAGGTGTACAACATAATCCACAGGAGTGGCGAGTATTTATTGACTCCAGTAAAACCAGCTTGAAAGCAGTATTACTGCATAATGGCAGTGCATTTCCGTTGGTAACTTTAGCTTAAGCAGTAGACATGAAAGACACTTATGAAACCATGGCTTTGCTGCTAGAAGCAATCAAATATAAGGATCATGAATGGCAGCTTAGCTGCGATTTAAAAGTTTTTGCACTCCTTACGGGTTTACAGTCTGGATTCACGAAATACTGCTGCTCTTTGTGCCTTTGGGGCAGCCATGACACCAAGAAGCACTGTAAAGTCAACGAATAGGCTATAAGGAAGTCATATGTTCCTGGAAACGTAAATGTGAACAATACCCCACTGGTTGAGCCTGATAAAATCATTTTTCCTTCCCTTGATATCATGTTGGGCCTTATCAAGAACTTTGTAAAAGCTTTGGATAAAGAAGGCCTTCAATCATTTAAAAGAAACCTTTTCGAGATTAAGTGAGGCAAAGCTCAAAGAGGGTATATTTGTTGGACCACAAATAAGAAAATTGCTGAAAGATCCAACCGTTGATACCAAACTCACAGATATTCAATTAGCTGCTTGGTCTTCTTTTAAAGCAATTGTGAAAGGGCTTTTTGGGTAACAGAAGAAACAAAAGCTATGTTACCATTGTAAATGATCTGTTGGATAACTATAAGAACATGGGGTGTAAAATGTCGCTTAAAATTCAATTTTTACAGTCTCAACTTCTTCCTGGAAAATGTGGGAGCCGTAAGCGATGAGAATGGTGAACGCTTTCACCAAGACTTTCTCACCATGGAACACCGCTACCAAGGCCACGGCAACCCTTCGGTGATGGGTGACCACTGCCGGGGTCTTTTTAGGGAGAGTTATGAAATGGCAAACAAAAGAAGAGCTCTATCGTCGCATTTTTAAAAAACCAAAGACTATTAAAGGTGAAAATCTCTTCTGAAGTAATGTGGACCTTTTATTGGCATCATGCCCACATATACATACACAACAGTATTGATTTCAAACGTTTTGAATGTGTACTTTTGTTTGATTTAATTGTGTCAGTTTTCGCTATTACCATTTTTTATTCTGCTGTGTATTTATAAAATGTGACGTCATAGAGAAAACCGATTTTACCAGTGTATTCAGCACCCCAAAATTAGGTAAATCCACACATTTACAAACCAGATGCAGAAAAATGTTTGAATGTTTTAACTAGTGTAATTGAAAACACTGTTATATACCAGACAAAAAGCGTGTGAAAAGTTCAGGCGACAATTGTTTTCAGGAATATACATATGTGAAGAGTGTTTTAGAAACTAAACGTGACTAGAAAGTCTAAATACTCCGTGGAAGAAAGGTGGATTTACTTTCTTAAGGAAACAGATAATCCCGAAAGCAAATGCCGACTCCTAAAGTTATGCGACTATTTGCTTTCTGTTCCTGCACACAACGCCACTGTGGAATAAGTACATTGATGTCCGCCCAGTAGACTGATGAAAGAATTCTATTGTTGCCAGGGACTGTGGAATCAATCTTACAGCGCCTGTTTAATGCGGGATGACTTGCTTGGAGCTTTATAATTTAACAAGTGTTTGAATTTTTTCAGTAATATTTAATCTATAATGTTGTGTATGTTTGTACATAACATGCGGGAAATACAATGTATATGATAATATGCACTTAGTTATCATGTAGAGAAAAACGAATAAAGATGACTCGACAACAGTAATGGAGAATCATTTATTGCTAATTTGCTGACGTCTCAGACTCAAGTAGGATATTTATCGGGACACTTCCACGTTGATGTAGCAGGGAGCCATTCCGCAACGCCGACGACCACAATTTATTCAAACAGAGATTCATCAGTTTGGTCAACTGCAGTATAATATCTAAAAATGATGGTGGCTATCCTTTCTTTCTGTATAAGTCAAAATAGCAGTATCGCAGCTATGACACTTATCGCAAACAATCTGAAGGTTAAACTTGGCTAGGCCAGAGCGGAAAGAAAGTTGGCAATATGAGCTGTGAGCTGTGGCCTGCCGGGGTGGCCGAGCGGTTCTAGGCGCTACAGTCTGGAACCACGCGACCGCTACGGTCGTAGGTTCGAATCCTGCCTCGGCCATGCATGTGTGTGACCTCCTTAGGCTAGTTAGGTTTAAGTAGTTCTAAGTTCTAGGGGACTGATGACCATAGATGTTTAGCCCCATAGTGCTCAGAGCCATTTTAACCATTTGTGAGCTGTGAAATACGTGTACAGACATTCGCAGCACCATAGTCGCTACACTTCTGGAGTCGGTGAGCCACAGACGTAATAAAAAGAAGGAAATTGTCATTACATCACACACTTGAAGCTGATGTCCGGTATTTTACACAGCCCAAAAAGCTAGGTTCGCTGCATTTATACCTCCATCGTTCACCGCAATGATACTTCCGTGTGACGTCACTCTGAAGTGTCCGTGCGCAGTTCCGAACGTTTGGGATATCTGTGGACTATCGTGGCCGGATCCTAAATAGCATCTGGTGCTATGATTGTGTGGATCTGCCAGCTTGCGACGTTTAAGGGAGTATTAATTGATCCGATCGTAATCTAACGTTTAAGGGAACCACATTTCATTTGTAAGAGTACCATTTCAAGGAATATTTTTCTTTTTTGTACACGTATTACGGTTGCGCTCTTTACTTTTACTGTAGTGGTCTTATTTCCGCCATTTGACTACAGATTTCCTATTAGTCCAGCTTGCTCCGACATCCGATCCACACTCTATCAACTGCCTCGCCCCCGCACAACACACAGCTGCGTGACCTCGCTGATTTTTGATGGCGGCGTCTCATGCTATAAATTCCTCCCGCCGGTAATCATTCACTGTTCACATTCCCCCACCGCTCCCCCCTAAAATATTCTGGCTAGAATAACCGGAGTCAGTTGTCTTGTGTGTGTTGTTTTCGTGTATATGATTGTACAAATGAGTGTTTCTTTGTGCTTTGCTTTCTGTGTGCTTTGCTTCGTTTCTGAAGAAGGGTTTGGCCGAAAACTTGTGTGAACACTCTTTCCGTTGTGCCCGTGTGTTGTTAGGCGTGTGAGTTGCAATCTATCCGCTTCACAGTATAGTTATTCTCTCATCAACTTTGTTGTAAATAATCCATTGCACTTCAACAGGAAGGGTAATGTACGTAACTACAATACCAGAAGAAGAAACCGACGTTCATTACGCCACAATAAGATTATCTGTAGCGCAAACAGGGGTTCACAACGCAGCAGTCAAAAGTTTTGATCACATTGTCACTGATGCAAAATGCCTGACGTGACAACAACGAAGTAAAATTTTAAACTAAACTGGAAACGTTTCACTCCTATTGCGCAGAAGACTACCTATTACAATAATGTGTAAATGACGGAATTACTGACTGACATCTGTTTGTCTTTAATTAAAAAACAAAAAAAGCTAGTAAATGTTCATTATGGAGGCATAATTACAGAAAAATTGGTGTTGATATAAAATTACTCTTTCTATGTAATTACGCTTTATCGTGAAAATAGTACATCTAACATGAAACTAACTAACTAACTAACTATTGGTGATCACAAACCATGGTATGGCTTTGAAAACAACAAAATTAAATTCCAAAGTAAAATCAAGCAGGCGATCAAATTTGGCGTACATTCTAATTGTGAAGTGTTTGATTATTCCTGAAATAATGAAACTACTGGCGAGAAATATCTCGGGAATAGAAGCAGAATATGCTGGAAAGGCAGGCCTACAGGCTACACGGATTAAGCTATCTATACTTAAAAAATGGCTTACATACATGTTAAAGCAAAATTTCCATTTTACGAGATGCAAGCGTTTGAGGCAGTTATCTTAATCTCTTTTACTGTATCGCACAATTCTAGAAAATGTTTATAAAATTATAACGCTTTTTACCCTGTAAATTGCTATTATGGTCATACACTGAGTGATGCATCGTAGGTAAGTTTTCAAAGTGAGAAGATGTGTAAACTACAGTGAAACTAATGCACTGACTGTGAAATAAAAAAAGAACTCTATTATGCATGGTGATCACAAACTATGGTATGGCTATGCAAACAACAAAATTAAATTCCAAAGTAAAATCAAGCAGGCGATCAAATTTGACGTACATTCTAATTGTGAAGTGTTTGATTATTCCTGAAATAATGAAGCTACTGGCGAGAAATATCTTTGCAGTTCTGTTTCGTTGACATTTCAATAATGATTAACTTTGTTGACATGCACGAGATAAGATAGCATTCTTTGTTTCGTTCCTTGCTGTCACACATACAGGGAGTACATAGATAAGGTTTTTGTAAATGTGAACATTAAAAATGCTGTGCATAAGATTTGAAAGCTGAAAATACTAACGAACAAAAACTGCTACCAGAAAACAAACAAGTATTGGTTTTGGAGTTCCAACTTAATTTGCTGCTGACACAATTACAGTAAACGTGGAATTAAACGGATTACGAAAGTATCCTTTTTATATCACATCCGTCTCTAATTGGTTACTCGAAATATATAAACGAAAAACAAGTTACATGAACGAGGCCAAATGTGTTGTATTACAAGCGCAAAAACGCATTCAAGAAGAGCAAACGTCAGATATTTTCTTCATGACACTATGTTATTCATGTAAGCACTGTAATATTTAATATTTAAAATTATGTGCACACGACATAAGTAATATATAAGAAGCAATCATAAACAGGAGTATATTAATGTTTTGAGCTACTTAAGATGTCGGCAGACCATGCGAAATTTGGTTTCAAAAAAACGTAGAACTTTTTTTACTTCCACGTTGATGGCTTTGAAAGAGTAGAAGTAACTATGGACTGAGCATAGTGAACTGAAAATTTCGCCGACATTTAACGAGTCAATTAGGCCGAACATTCAAGTGTTTGTTCTGTCTGTTCATATTCATTTTTTAGTAACAGCAGTGACGCCACGGATGAAAATCGAAACACGTCAAATGAGTAAAAGTAACTTTCCATAGGTACTTGCCACAAACGACTTATTCTAGTTATCATGCCAGAAAGAGACATTTTATGTGTTGAAAATTATCAAGACAAAGCGTAATAAGGAGTTAATACCGCAGACCCAATTTACCCGCCAGGATAGCCGAGAGCGCTAACGCGCTGCTTCCTGGACTCGGGTGGGCGCGCCGGCCCCGGATTGAATCCGCCCGGCAGATTAACGACGAGGGCCGATGTGCTGGCCAGCCTGGATGTGGTTTTTAGGCGGTTTTCCACATCCCGCTAGGTGAATACCGGGCTGATCCCAATGTTCCGCCTCGGTTACACGGCTCACAGACATCTGAACACGTTCGCACTATTCCATGGAATACACTCGACGCAGACAGTTGGGGTACACTAATTCCGTTCCAGGGGGTACGGGGTGGCGGCAGGAATGGCACCCGGCCACCCCTTAGACATTAACATGCCAAATCCGATTAACGATGGCTGACCCTGCGTTACTGCGGGACAAGGCTCAAGCGATAGATAGACCGTAGACCCAATTTATGTGGTAATTTTTAGCGCATGTTTGTAAGACGACGTTTTCGGGCAGCCTTGAAACTTTTTGGTGATCGTTATCCGTTACCGAGATACAGAGATAAAATTTCCGTACTTGCACACGTAAAATATGCACGACATATCCGGCCTGAGGCCCAAATGTAGTTTTAACTACGTAATGAACATGTGGCAAAAGAACTGGGACCGTAGTAAGGTTTCTTAGGTCCGAAAACTATGTTTTCAGTCGCATTTTTGCACTACTAAAAATTTACGACGCTGTGTCCCTGTATAATGACCATTTAATTCACATACAGGCTGTCTAGAACTGACTGTTTCGCTATGGTGCCATCTAGCGGTGTAAAGTACCTTATAGAAAATTATATTCTCATACGAAGCTCCTTGTACTTGCAAACCAAGCACCGTATTTTTTGGCGTATGTAGGAGTATCCAAAAAATTTTATGCATTTTTGTGTAAAGTAGTGTAGAGTGAACTTCAGTCGGATAGGAAACGTTTTCGCCTTAAACCCCCATAACGCGTGTTTTGTATTGTTTTTGCTTGTAAATCTGTCGAATGTCAAATCTTTAGTGACTTACAGAATTCGTTTGATCAAGCAGCACTCCCTGCTGTAATGAGGGAAAATAAGGGTAGTAGTTGAAAAATGCTGCTATCGGAGCACAAAAATTACTAATGTGCTGCTCTTTAAAAGACTCTGACAAAGAAGTGGGAAACCAACTGCGTCAGTCATTATTCCGCCTTATTCACCAAAAGTTGCGGCATGCGAACATATTCCGCGCTTTTTGTGCTGAAATAGCGTAGCAGAGAGAGAGATTGGCGGTTGAAGAGAGGGGATACGGAGATGATGGCAGAGGAAAAGTGGTAGTTAAAGAGAAACAGAGATGGATGAAGACAAGAGCAGTGAGAGCCAAAGAGAGAGGAGCACGGGAAATAAAAAAGTGACATGATTGGAGACTACACATAGGCTCGGGGGGCTCTGGAACCCGCCGGATCGCAGAACTTAAGTAGGATGAAATTTGTCCACTCACACCCGTCCCCTATACTGATGTATTAAGTTTTCCGGTCTAGGGGTCAAAACCCCGAGAAAACCATTACCAAGGGCGTACGTGGAGAGGTTCAAAATGGTTCAAATGGCTCTGAGCACTATGGGACTTAACATCTGAGGTCATCAGTCCCCTAGATCTTAGAACTACTTAAACCTTACTAACCTAAGGACATCACACGCATCCATGCCCGAGGCAGGATTCGAACCTGCGACCGTAGCGGTCACGCGGTTCCAGACTGAAGCGCCTAGAACCGCATAGCCATACCGGCCGGCACGTAGAGAGGAGTCGTTGGTGGTTGACGGGACAGCAGACTGTTGGCGAGAAAGGATAATACAGTGGCAATGAGAGAGGAAATGAATGGGGCAATGAGAATGGCAGTGGGAGAGAGAGAGACAGCGAAAGTCGCAGAGAAGGAAACAGCGGTAAAACAGATGGAGAGAAAGGGATGAAGACAGTGGAGGTGAGAGAGACACACACGAGAAACGGCCGACAGGACAAAAGGGAGATAATGGGACAGATCTGCACGGTGTTTCCGTAAAAGCGTCCAAAAATTTAACAGGACACAAAGAATGTTTCACTGAACAATTTGAGATAGGGTACCTGGGGCCGCAGAAGCCAGCTGCAGGAGATAAGTACGTAAACTAATCTACCACTTTGTCTAGCATTATTGTTTTCCAGCTTATTTACAACGAACGGGCGCACACGTTTACACCTACTGTGCTATTTATTTAAATGTATATTTGTTATTTCCTGAACGGAAACAAGGAGAACGAGCTTGTTTCGTAGGAAGCCAGGACGCAGGTTTTGTTTACTTTGACTGTCCATAAATTGTGTGTTGTATCGTATTTACATTGCCCCATGAGAGAACGTGCTATGATTCAACAGCATTACACTGCACCGCCTCATTTCAGTGTGGATGTCCGCAACCATCTCAGTGCTGTATTTCCTGCTCGCTGGATTGGATGAGGAGATCCTATTCCATGGCCTGAGCGGTCACGCCGCCTGTATCCTCTCGATTATTTCCTATGGTGATATATCAAGTCTCTTGTGAACGAGACCCCAGTGGGTATGGAGATGTAATTAGTTGCCAGAACTGTAGCTAGCCAGAACTGTAGCTGGCGCTGATGTGATTCGAAGCATATCAGGGATATTTATCAGGGTGTGACAAAATCTTATTTGCTGATGTCATGCTTGCATTGAGGTTTCAGCACATTTTGTAAGATACAGTACAGATGGTACGTTAATTGTGTCAATGATGGTATTTCCGATTAACTGTAACTAACGTAAATGAAAAAGTACACAGTTGTTGTTGTGGTCTTCAGTCCTGAGACTGGTTTGATGCAGCTCTCCATGCTACTCTATCCTGTGCAAGCTTCTTCATCTCCCAGTACCTACTGCAACCTACATCCTTGTGACTCTGCTTAGTGTTTTCATCTCTTGGTCTCCCTCTACGATTTTTACCCTCCACGCTGCCCTCCATTACTAAATTGGTGATCCCTTGATGCCTCAGAAAATGTCCTACCAACCGATCCCTTCTTCTTGTCAAGTTGTGCCACAAACTCCTCTTCTCCCCAATTCTATTCAATACCTCCTCATTAGGTATGTGATCTACCCATCTAATCTTCAGCATTCTTCTGTAGCACCACATTTCGAAAGCTTCTATTCTCTTCTTGTCTAAGCTATTTATCGTCCATGTTTCACTTCCATACATGGCAACCCTCCATACAAATACTTCCTGACACTTAAATCTATACTCGATGTTAACAAATTTCTCTTCTTCAGAAACGCTTTCCTTGCCATTGCCAGTCTACATTTTATATTGTCTCTACTTCGACCATCATCAGTTATTTTGCTCCCCAAATAGCAAAACTCCTTTACTACTTTAAGTGTCTCATTTCATAATCTAAATCCCTCAGCATCACCCGACTAAGTCGACTACATTCCATTATCCTCGTTTTGCTTTTGTTGATGTTCATCTTATACCCTCCTTTCAAGATACTGTCCATTCCGATCAACTGATCTTCCAAGTCCTTTGCTGTCTCTGACAGAATTACAATGTCATCGGCGAACCTCAAAGTTTTTATTTCTTCTCCATGAAAAGTACACAGTAATGTGATTGATTCCTATTAGCTCCTTAAGCTGCCTTCTCCGACCCCAGGTTTCCTGCCTCAAATTGTTCAGCGGAGCATCCTCTATGTCCTGTTAAATTTTTGTACGCCCTTACGGAAACAGCCTGTAGAGACAGCGGCCGTAGGAGGTAGAAGATTTTGAAAGGCTTCATTCACTACAAAGAGACAGCAGCGACAGAGCAGCGCTGCTGCATGGTGGTAGCTGTCAGCTCCGCTGCTCAGTAGCTCTGCTCTGTCGCCACCAGAGTACTGGGTATTCTTCGTGTCTTACTGTTCCTGTTGACACACATCGAAAAAACGAATATCATGCTAGAGTAATCTGGGAGCACTCTCTCCAATGGGCACGTAAAATCCCATTTAAAAATAATTTCGTTTGTAACCGGAAACAAACCGACGCTTTCGGTCAGCACTGGACGTCACATGAAAGAGGTGATGAGAAATAGTTATTTGGACTGACTTCAGTTACAAACTGAAAAACTAAAAATAAGAGTAAAATCGGCTGAAGGCTCTAAGGAGAGATAATTTGTTTTCACAAACTTCTGTTGAGACGATTTAAGACCAGGAAGATCGGAGAAGTTGTACAACCACCGCCGAGCATCTATCTTTATTTTTTAATCTAGTACCCTAATTTTTAGATTTCTCATGTGTTACTTGATTCCGTTAATACGTCTAATATTGACATTACGTTCCATTATTTCTCTACTATTCTCCAGACGAATATGGCTTCTGCTGTGCAAAGAATGAAACGCATTTATTTTTGATACCCTGCTTTAAAACTATTCCATTATAACCCAGTCCCCAGAGCGCTTTTTGCTAAAATTTTGTTTTGTTTCTGCATCTTATTCTTTCTGTCTTCAATATCCTGTCATTTTCTGGCAGTACTAGCTGTTCTGAAAATGGTTCCATTTTCGTATGTTATTTATGGCCTTGTAAATATTTCACTTTTTGTTTTCATTTTCTTCCTGTTAGGAGTGCTCTTTCGCTGTACATGTTCTTATTGATGTATTACGGTTTTATCACTTCGTTTATTCTGTTCTCGTATGTCGTCGAGGTTAGACGGTTATGTTGTGATTCGGCCTTAATATTGAAACTGTTCTTGACTCTGATATTCTGGTTTGCATTACTTTTATTGTGATTGTGTTTATAAGTGGTAGATGAGCTCACCATATCTGTTTCCCAAAGCGTTTTCTTTTTTCTGCGTCATTTCCTGTAATGATTATTGTTGAGTTTTCTGAAAGTTGTTGGGCAAGAGCAAATATACCAGGTAGTCACAGACAGTTTAAATTCATGTGTTTAGACCTCCTGTTTTGAAGTTTTTCGGGTTAACTTTGTGCCATTACGGCATTATCAAATTATATGATCCAGAGCACAGTATAAAGACTGATTCTACTGGAAATGGCTCAGGAAATTCTCCTCTGAACTGTAATTTAGATACTATGTTGGTTAATTTGAGCTATATCAATTTAATTTCGGGAGAAGTGTTGAATTTCTTAAGATATTTGATATAGAGGGTGTGTGGACACTGAAATCTTCAATGTTTATTGTAGAAACGTGTTTTGTTTCCTGTAATATGCAAAATTCAATTTTAAACTGACGATATGCTCCGCTCAATTCCCTAACTGTGTGAAGCCTCCCTCGTATTCATCTACTTCTTGCTATACTTGTAGTTTAATTATACCTTATAAAGATCCGAAGAAAATCTGGTATGTGAAATGCTCGAGAGTCATATCTTTGTAGTTACCTGGATTATTTAATCTCCTTTTAGTGGTGTGGAGGTGTTTTAGCCACGGGACAATGTATAACAAAATTTCCTGTTATCAAAATTACTAGTGCAGTCAAGAGTAAGTTGGTTCGAACTGTGTCACTTGCATATTTCAACATTTATGGTCTTCATATCATGTCTTATGAGTCCAGTTCTTGGAAGTTTTCTACATTTTCCGCTGTCCAACTATTTACTTAACGTTTTAGGCTTGATTTTGCCACTTTCCGTGCTACCATGTGCCACATTTCTAATCTCATGTTCAACGCTAATATAGTGGGGTATTTTTGTGTTTGTCTTCTATGTGTGCACTAAACTGAGGTAAGACCGGCTTTGAAACATGTAGGGTACATCACTTAAATCTTTCGCCGAAAATATTGCTGAAATGGAAATTGCTACTGATGTTCGATTTCCATGGAATGGATTAGTTGTCAGGGGCTGTTAGCCCGGCAACAGATTCTATTAATACTCAGAACGTGCATTTTTTGTGCAAACATACACTTTTTTTAATGGAGCAATGACTATTGGCTGTATCAGACTAAAAATGTAGTTAATTAAAATGCCAGTGCTGTATGTTGCAGGATTCTAGTGATAGGTGTTTACATCGTCTTTTGAAAAGTTTACACACCGACACTTGTACAACACACGTGGTGGCCCACGCTCTAGAACTACACGAGTGCATACGGTAGTTATGTAGATTCCCAACAGCAACGAGACAATTGATCATCACAGGTCGTGTTAAAAATGAGCACCGGCAGCGGCAATACACGTTTCCAGTCTGGTATGGAACGACTGCTACACCAATGCTGGCATTTCAGCTGAGGTGGCCGAGCAGGCTGCAGTAATATGTCCTCGCATATCATCGGGTGTAGTTGGTTTGTCCTTGCAGACAGCGTATCTCAACTTTCCCCACAGAAGAAGTCTACACGTGTCAAATCCGGGAACATGCCGGCCAAGGTATAACTCCTATGAGTCCAGTCCAACGATTTTGAATCAGCTAGTGAAGACATGCCTCAGTACCTCGTGCACTATGGCCTGGACACCCATCACGTTGGTACCACGGGTTCATGGTCTGCAGGGAAACGCCTGCTACCACCCGTGGAAGATATTGTATGAACATTGGCCTTATGAGCTGATGGTTCACTGCCCTACACCACACGTTTACACTCCATGAACGCTGACGTTCCACATGATGAAGCCAACGGGGACTGTCAACAGGCCAGCAGCGCATGTTTCGGCGGTTTTCCTGGCCATGGTCTGTAACTGTGGCTTCATCATTAAACAAGGAACATGTACATCTACATCTATACATGGTTACTCTGCAATTCACACTTAACTGCCTGGCAGAGGGTTGATAGAACCATTTTCATACTACTTTTCTACCATTCTACTCTAGAATGGCCCGTGGGAAAAAGGAACACTTAAATCTTCTCTTACTTTATTATGATGATCATTTCTCCCTACGTAGGTGGGTGTCAAGAAAATATTTACGCATTCGGAAGAGAAAGTTGGCGATTGAAATTTTGTAAATAGATCTTGCCGCAAAGAAAAACGCCTTTGTTTCAGTGACTCCCACCCCAACTCGTATATCATATGACACTCTCAACCCTATTGCGCGATACCACGAAACGAGCTGCCCTTCTTTGCACTTTGTCGATGTGCTCCGTCAATCCTACCTGGTAAGGATCCCATACCGCGCAGCAGTATTCCAGCAGAGGACGGACAAGTGTAATGTAGGCTGTCTCTTTAGTGGGTCTGTCACATCTTCTAAGTGTTCTGCCAACGAAGCGCAGTCTTTGTTTCGCCTTCCCCACAATATTGTGGTCTTTCCAATTTAAGTTGTTTGTAATTGTAATTCCCAGGTATTTACTCGAATTGACAGCCCTTAGATTTGTGCGATTTATCGCGTACCCAAAATTTATCGGATTTCTTTTAGTACCCATGTGGATGACGTCGCACTTTTCTTTGTTTAGTGCTAATTGCCACTTTTCGCACCATAGAGAAATTCTCTCTCGATCATTTTGTAATTGGAATTGATCGTCTAATGATTTTACTAGACGGTAAATTACAGCGTCATCTGCAAACAATCTAAGGCGGCTGCTCAGATTATCACCTAGATCATTTATATAAATCAGGCACATCATAGGGTCTATGACACTACCGTGCGGAACGCCAGATATCACTTCTGTTCTACTCGATGATTTACCGTCTATCACTACGAACTGTGACCTTTCTGAGAGGAAATCCAGTCACACAATTGTGACAATACTCCATATGCACGCAATTTGATTAATAGTCGATTGTGAGGAACGGTATCAAAAGCCTTCTGGAAATCTAGAAATATGGAATCGAGCTGAGATCCCTTGTCGACAACATTCATTACTTCATGGGGATAAAGAGCTATCAGTCTTGCACAAGAACGATATACTGAGTCTGGAGTATCCCAATATCCATGTATAGAAGTTAAAACAATCGTCAAATCGTTTCCATGCAGCTCTTGATGGAGACAGATGTGATGCGGAAGGAGTCTGTGTCGATGAAAAAGTCTTGCCTGACTCATGCTACTTCCCTGTGTTACGTTGTCTAGGTAACTGGTCGAATAGGTTGATAAATAATTGCCGATATGGCAGAGGGTTGATGTCTGTTATATCTCGCCGTATACACAGTACAAGAATGAACTACATTCTTCCTACAGTGTCCATACACTGTGAGCATATCGGCTTTTTCTGCCTTGGTAAATCCTATCGTCCACTCACATCCGACTGGTTGGACTGACGTATACTAAGCGACTAGCAAGTTGCAGCGCACTCAAGGAATACTGAAGCACACCGCAAACATAACAAGATCGTACTTAACAACTACGCAGGTTTAATGGCGCAAACAGCTTTCGATGTGCAAACTTTTTTTCTCTACCTCGTGATGACAGGGTGTTGTGTGATGTCTTTAGGTTACTTAGGTTTAAGTAGTTTTAAGTACTAGGGGACTGATGACCATAGATGTTAAGTCCCATAGTGCTCAGAGCCATTTTGCAAACTTTTCAAAATACTACTGAAATCTGGTTTCGCAGGACAGAGCGCATCAGGTTATAGTTGTGGAAGGGGGCCAAAATCAGTTACTGTCAGTTGCATAAAACATACAAACTTTATTTTCCTAAAACCCTTACTCACACATGCCCTTAAAAGTATTCAAAAACAATACAGCTGAAGGCCCGAACACAAGTTATTAATATTGCCTTAAGGAATACACGCGACTGAAGGCCTTAGTTACAAAACTTTACATAAAATCTCGGCTGAAGGCCACACACTGGAGATAGAAGAACCGAGGGCCTAAGGTTGGATAACAAGAATTTCAGATAGATAAAATATTTTCAAATTTTTAAACAAGTTTTTTTTTTCAAATTATAATTTAAGACAGCTGAAGGCCTTATCTTAAAATATTTCACGTAAAGTTTGGCTGAAGGCCACATAATGAACATAGAACAACTCAAGGCTTAAGGCCTTAAAACAATAATTTCAGATAAAGAAAAATATTTTCATAGTTTTAAACAAATGATTTTTCAAATTTTAATTTTATATGGCTGAAGGCCTTATCCTAAAATATTTCAAATAAAATTCAGCTGAAGGCCACATACTGAACATAGAACAACTCAAGGCTTAACGCCTGATAATAATAAGTACTTCCAATGGGCAAAATCCCGCTTTTTCTTTTTTTTTTTTAAAGTTTCAATTTAAGACAACTGAAGGCCTTATCTGATCATTAAAAAGGAACTAAATTAATAGGCAGCTGAAGGGTTCGCACAGTACTTGACACGAAAAGAAAATCACAATCTAAAACAACAGAACAGTGGTGCTCAGAAGTATTCCAAGGGGCGGCCTGAGGAGGTAACTCTAACATAAGTTTGGCGAGACAGGCAGCCAAACGGTTCTGGGCGCTTCAGTCTGGAACCGCGCGACTCCTACGATCGCAGGTTCGAATCCTGCCTCGGTCATGGATGTGTGTGATGTCCTTAAGTTAGTTAGGTTTAAGTAGTTCTAAGCCTAGGGGACTGATGACCTCAGATGTAAAGTCCGATAGCGCTCAGAGCCATTTGAGCAGCCAAGCATAATACTAAATAATCGGATGGCAATCCGACCCAGGGACGCCTGAAGAACGGACCCACAACCTAATCAATTCCCTTCTGCCTGACCAACAGCACGACAACGGAAAAATCAGCGAGGACGAAGATACCAGCAGCACTACGTCTTGAAAATTAGCGTCTAAATACAGTCAAGACACAAAAACCGCTCAAAAATATAAACAACACCGAAGGCTGGCCGTGCTGGCCAGCATAAACACGGCGAGGTGAAACACACTGCCTGAAAACTACGCTAACGACAAGGACAGGTAACTGGAACGTTAACGACCACAAGACAGAAGATACCACTGGTGCAATTCACTAATAAGTATCAACCAATTCAATAGTTAAAACACCATACAGGAAGACGGCTGCAAAATTTCGCTGAGTCCAACACACCATATGTCGCTGCTTGCGGGGACGGCCCAGAAAGCAACCAACAATGAACGAAGTGCTGTCACAGCAGTTGAGGTTTCATAACAGGTTAACTGATCATTCGAGGTTCGCTGGTCGAGGACCCAGCTAGCGTCTCACAAATCCGATAGCAGGTGCACGCCACCAGCGGCCCCAGCCTGACCTAGTGCCACAGAGATTTCCTCACTGCTCTGTCCCAATCGACCGAGTACTACACACACTGCACACGGACATACAGCGGTCACACCATAGATGGTACAGCAGCACTAGTATCGATAAGCGCTGCTGCTGCCACTGACAGAGGGAAGTCAGCAACTCGTTATGGCAGTAACTCAGGGAGAAATAAGACCCCACTCGATTGTGGCAAATGCCAATGAACAAGGCATCAACGCGACCTGGCCACGGCTCAACTACGATATCCCATAAACGACGCACACTAGAATCCTGCAACAAACGCCACTAACATAATCTGTTAACTGGCTAACAATACGAGCCTCTGTCTACCAAACTATTCCATGAAAACCGCTAATCAATTGCACTTTCCATTTTTGCAATATTTTCGGAGCAAAATTTAGGTGATGTTAGGTGTAGTAAAGGTAGATGTTTTCATATTCAAACCGTCATCGATCTTTGTGATGTCAACTTCAGTCGTAGTTAACAGTTACCATACATCGTAGATGTTCAGTCTGATGCAAAATTATAAATAGTACTTTCTGTTACATATATTCTCTTATCTTTCACATCATTTAATGTCGTAAATGAAGTTGATCCTGATGCAAGTTTAGCCGGCCGCGGTGGTCTAGTGATTCTAGGCGCGCAGTCCGGAACCGCGGGACTGCTACGGTCGCAGGTTCGAATCCTGCCTCGGGCATGGATGTGTGTGATGTCCTTAGGTTAGTTAGGTTTAAGTAGTTCTAAGTTCTAGGGGACTGATGACCACAGAAGTTGAGTCCCATAGTGCTCAGAGCCATTTGAACCATTTGATGCAAGTTTATAAGTAGTACGTTCTGTTACATCCATTCTCTTTGCTTTCACATCCGTTACATGTGTTCTTTCTGGCGTTCTACGGATCGGAGCGTGGAATGTCAGATCCCTTAATCGGGCAGGTAGGTTAGAAAGTTTAAAAAGGGAAATGGATAGGTTAAAGTTAGATATAGCGGGAATTAGTGAAGTTCGGTGGCTGGAGGAACAAGACTTCTGGTCAGGTGACTACAGGGTTATGAACACAAAGTCAAATAGGGGTAATGCAGGAGTAGGTTTAATAATGAATAGGAAAATAGGAATGCGGGTAAGCTACTACAAACAGCATAGTGAACGCATTATTGTGGCCAAGATAGACACGAAGCCCATGCCTACTACAGTAGTACAAGTTTATATGCCAACTAGCTCTGCAGATGACGAAGAAATTGAAGAAATGTATGAGGAAATAAAAGAAATTATTCAGATAGTGAAGGGAGACGAAAATTTAATAGTCATGGGTGACTGGCATTCGAGTGTAGGAAAAGGGAGAGAAGGAAACGTAGTAGGTGAATATGGATTGGGGCTAAGAAATGAAAGAAGAAGCCACCTGGTAGAATTTTGCACAGAGCACAACTTAATCATAGCTAACACTTGGTTTAAGAATCATGATAGAAGGTTGTATACATGGAAGAACCCTGGAGATACTAAAAGGTATCAGATAGATTGTATAATGGTAAGACAGAGATTTAGGAACCAGGTTTTAAATTGTAAGACATTTCCAGGGGCAGATGTGGACTCTGACCACAATCTATTGGTTATGACCTGTAGATTAAAACTGAAGAAACTGCAAAAAGGTGGGAATTTAAGGAGATGGGACCTGGATAAACTGAAAGAACCAGAGGTTGTAAAGAGTTTCAGGGAGAGCATAAGGGAACAATTGACAGGAATGGGGGAAAGAAACACAAGAGAAGAAGAATGGGTAGCTTTGAGGGATGAAGAAGTGAAGGCAGCAGAGGATCAAGTAGGTAAAAAGACGAGAGCTAGTAGAAATCCTTGGGTAACAGAAGAAATATTGAATTTAATTGATGAAAGGAGAAAATATAAAAATGCAGTAAATGAAGCAGGCAAAAAGGAGTACAAGCGTCTCAAAAATGAGATCGACAGGAAGTGCAAAATGGCTAAGCAGCGATGGCTAGAGGACAAATGTAAGGATGTAGAGGCTTATCTCACTAGGGGTAAGACAGATGCTGCCTACAGGAAAATTAAAGAGACCTTTGGAGATAAGAGAACCACTTGTATGAACATCAATAGCTCAGATGGAAATCCAGTACTAAGCAAAGAAGGGAAAGCAGAAAGGTGGAAGGAGTATATAGAGGGTCTATACAAGGGAGATGCACTTGAGGACAATATTATGGAAATGGGATGTAGATGAAGATGAAATGGGAGATACGATACTGCGCGAAGAGTTTGACAGAGCACTGAAAGACCAGAGTCGAAACAAGGCCCCCGAAGTAGACAACATTCCATTGGAACTACTGACGGCCTTGGGAGAGCCAGTCCTGACAAAACTCTACCATCTGGTGAGCAAGATGTATGAAACAGGCGAAATACCCTCAGACTTCAAGAAGAATATAATAATTCCAATCCCAAAGAAAGCAGGTGTTGACAGATGTGAAAATTACCGAACAATCAGTTTAATAAGTCACAGCTGCAAAATCCTAACTCGAATTCTTTACAGACGAATAGAAAAACTAGTAGAAGCCGACCTTGGGGAAGATCAGTTTGGATTCCGTAGAAATACTCGAACACGTGAGGCAATACTGACCTTACGACTTATCTTAGAAGAAAGATTAAGGAAAGGCAAACCTACGTTTCTAGCATTTGTAGACTTAGAGAAAGCTTTTGACAATGTTGACTCGAATACTTTCTTTCAAATTCTAAAGGTGGCAGGGGTAAAATACAGGGAGCGAAAGGCTGTTTACAATTTGTACAGAAACCAGACGGCAATTATAAGAGTCGAGGGACATGAAAGGGAAGCAGTGGTTGGGAAGGGAGTAAGACAGGGTTGTAGCCTGTCCCTGATGTTATTCAATCTGTATATTGAGCAAGCAGTAAAGGAAACAAAAGAAAAATTCGGAGTAGGTATTAAAATCCATGGAGAAGAAATAAAAATGTTGAGATTCGCCGATGACATTGTAATTCTATCAGAGACAGCAAAGGACTTGGAAGAGCAGTTGAACGGCCTGGATGGTGTCTTGAAAGGAGGATATAAGATGAACATCAACAAAAGCAAAACGAGGATAATGGAATGTAGTCGAATTAAGTCGGTTGATGTTGAGGGTATTAGATTAGGAAGTGAGACACTTAAAATAGTAAAAGAGTTTTGCTATTTGGGGAGCAAAATAACTGATGATGGTCGAAGTAGGATATCAAATGTAGACTGGCAATGGCAAGGAAAGCGTTTCTGAAGAAGAGAAATTTGTTAACATCGAGTATAGATTTAAGTGTCAGGAAGTCATTTCTGAAAGTATTTGTATGGAGTGTAGCCATGTATGGAAGTGAAACATGGACGGTAAATAGTTTGGACAAGAAGAGAATAGAAGCTTTCGAAATGTGGTGCTACAGAAGAATGCTGAAGATTAGATGGGTAGATCACATAACTAATGAGGAAGTATTGAATAGGATTGGGGAGAAGAGAAGTTTGTGGCACAACTTGACCAGAAGAAGGGATCGGGTTGTAGGACATGTTCTGAGACATCAAGGGATCACCAATTTAGTATTGGAGGGCACCGTGGAGGGTAAAAATCGTAGGGGGAGACCAAGAGATGAATACACTAAGCAGATTCAGAAGGATGTAGGTTGCAGTAGGTACTGGGAGATGAAGAAGCTTGCACAGGATAGAGTACCATGGAGAGCTGCATCAAACCAGTCTCAGGACTGAAGACCACAACAACAACAACATGTGTTCTGATAATGTGCAACAGATAGATGCCAAGGCTATTGGATGGCAGTTTCGTCAATTACTGCTACTACCATTCTTGTAGATGAATATGAGGTTCGCTTTCTTCTATCCAGCTATTTATTCGAGGGATTCCTGTATTTTAAGAATGGCAGCGAACTCAAACTCTGTATAGAGTGGGACATCGATTCCATCGGGCCTTGGAGCGGTTTTCAGGCTTAACAATTCAAACTGTTTCCCACGGCCGTGACACCAGTATGTATACAACTCACCTTGGTAGTCGTGTGAGAATTAATCTGGTGCATCAGTTCTCTATCTTACTTTGTGAAGGAACATACGAAAACACCGTTCATCATTTCTGCATTTGCTTTGCCAGTGTCAGTTTCGGTTCTTGTTTCATCCGTGAATATCTGTATACTCAACTTGCATATAACAAAAACGTCGCTCTTCCCGGGTTCGATTCCCGGCGGGGTCAGGGATTTTCTCTGCCTCGTGATGACTGGGTGTTGTGTGATGTCCTTAGGTTAGTTAGGTTTAAGTAGTTCTAAGTTCTAGGGGACTGATGACCATAGATGTTAAGTCCCATAGTGCTCAGAGCCATTTGAACCAAATAACGTCTCTAGGTTTTGTGAGAGATCTGTAACGTAATCAGTGAATGCTTCACGTGTTATCCTTTAAACAACCTAACAAGTTCCTTTTTGAATCTGGCTATCCATTGCCTCTTACTTCGTTTTACACCTATTAGACTATGCAATGGTCGCTGTTTCTGTTGACGGCGGGCGATTGTGGTAATTAATGACAGTTCCAGTCTCATGATTTATATACTTATTGTGTTCTACTTAATTACGGAACTAATGTTAATATTTTAAATAGTTCTGCACTTTGAAATTTTCACAGAATTCTGAAGAAACAGTTACTGACATTTGTCGCAGCCGATTTCGTGAACCACAATGAAAATTATCTCAAAAGTATAGTCATAAACTAGTAATTTATTGATGAGAATACCATACATTTTTATATAAATGAGAAGGCGATTACAAGTACAATACGATTGCTGTTTAACACAACGCCAGTACATCTTCTAGTAATTCAACCAAGAGACAAGCAGAAGCACTTTGTTTATTTGCGTGTGTTCTGTGTGAGTCCAAGGACAGCGGGCAGCAAGTACGTCTGAACGAGTTAGTGATGCTTTGACGGAGGGAGGGGGGGGGGGGGGGAGGAGAAAGGTGGGCGGGAAAGGGGGGAGGGCAGTTGTAGGATGTGTAAGAGTGGGTGGCACCCACCAAGACAGCCTGTAGTGTCAGTATCAGCTTTTTTCTTTCGTCACTCTTCTGACTGGTTTCTGCACTCTATTACGATTTTCTATGCTGTGTCAAGGCCTTTGCCTCCGAGTGGCACAAGTAATTTGTTCTATCCCATCTCCGCCTTGCCCTACAATCTGTGTCCTCTATGGGCCCTCCAGTAACATAGAGGTTACTCCCTGAGATCGTAACATATAACATAACATCATTTGCCTTCCCCTAGGCCACAGGTGAGATTGGTTTCGTCGCGGCCCACGGAAGAAATTCGTAGCGAGGCTCTCGCACTGCCCTGGACCCATCTTTGGATATTTACGCCGACGCTCTTTTCGCCTCGGGTTTGCATCTCATGATACAGACTAGTGAAAGTTTATTTAGTGTTTCATAACCAATGGCTCTTATGCAATCAGTCATCAAATGTAATTTGGGACTTGTTGTAGTGTTGGCAGAAGAGAAAAACACTGTGTTTCTAGAGGAGGGCGAAATGCACGCGTTTAATTACACGCTGACTGGCGTGAGGTCTGGAACAGGACAATATCTTGAGAATTGCAAAGAAAGTACGTAGATGGTGTAATACTTAACTTTAATCCACAATTGCAGAACATCTCTCTTGATGATACATGCTTCACCTAATAAATATCAATTGAATACGGCGCCTTGCTAGGTCGTAGCAAAGGTAGCTGAAGGCTATGCTAACTATCGTCTCGGCAAATGAGAGCGTATTTGTCAGTGAACCATTGCTATGAACGTCGGCTGTACAACTGGGGGAGTGCCAGGACGTCTCTCTAGACCTGTCGTGTAGTGGCGCTCGGTCTGCAATTACTGACAGTGGCGACACGCGGGTCCGACGTATACTAATGGACCGCGGCCGATTTAAAGGCTACCACCTAGCAAGTGTGGTGTCTGGCGGTGACACCACACTTGTATTTAAAAAATACTTGCTATTAGAGCCTGTCGGGAAGCCTCTGGCCAAAAATCGCAAATTTGCTCCTAACTGCATTTCCGAACGGGGCTGCCTATCACATTGCCGTTTCTTTTTTCTTTTCTCTTTTATTCGTTCTCGTATTAACATTAGTAAACAATTTTCTGCGTTCTGGACGCTTTAGGACTCGGCAACTGGTGAATTTGATGGTAATTTATATCCAATTAGTTGCAACAGATTGCTTTTATAGGCGTTTACTTTCCCTTGACTACATTTCAAGATGGCTGGCATCCCATTTTCTGGTGTTTTCATTTACTGACGAGTCTTGAACACCGTTTCTTTACTATCGGCGGTGCAGAATTTGGCAATGTGAATTTTTAATACAGCGAACGTTAAACGTCGTAAGTAAGGAAACAGTGTTCACGAGACGTAAATAAACGCAAACGTCTGAAGATGCTGTGAACTTGAAATGAGTGTGCTCTCAAAAACGCATGTTTTGAGGCATAATTTGTTGCAGTGGCGTGTCGGGAATGAGGCTGTCACTCATACCGGTGCGCCGGCCACTGTCATCGAGCTTCAGTCCGGAACCGCGCTGCTGCTAGGGTCGCAGGTTCGAAGCCTGCCAAGGCCATGGATGTGTGTGATGTCCTTAGGTTAGTTAGGTTTAAGTAGCTGCAAGTCTAGGGGACTGATGACCTCAGACGTTAAGTCCCATAATGCTTACAGCCGTTTGAACCATTTGAAGTCATACCGGTGCGTTACCCAGTTAACATTAACGTAGAAGTAGTCAAGCTTTTTTACCTACCACCTACTTTCACATCTACTTTTTTTTTTTTTTTGGTCATCAGTCTACTGACTGGTTTGATGCGGCCGGCCACGAATTCCTTTCCTGTGCTAACCTCTTCATCTCAGAGAAGCACTTGCAACCTACGTCCTCAATTATTTGTTTGACGTATTCCAATCTCTGTCTTCCTCTACAGTTTTTCCCTCTACAGCTCCCTTTAATACCATGGAAGTCATTCCCTCATGTCTTAGCAGATGTCCTATCATCCTGTCCCTTCTCCTTATCAGTGTTTTCCACATATTCCTTTCCTCTCCGATTCTGTGTAGAACCTCCTCATTCCTTACCTTATCAGTCCACCTAATTTTCAACATTCGTTTATAGCACCACATATCAAATGGTTCGATTCTCTTCTGTTCCGGTTTTCCCTCAGTCTATGTTTCACTACCATACAATGCTGTACTCCAGACGTACATCCTCAGAAATTTCTTCCTCAAGTTAAGGCCGGTATTTGATATTAGTAGACTTCTCTTGGCCAGAAATGCCTTTTTTGCCACAGCGAGTCTGCTTTTGATGTCCTCCTGGCTCCATCCGTCATTGGTTATTTTACTGCCTAGGTAGCAGAATTCCTTAACTTCATTGACTTCGTGACCATCAATCCTGATGTTAAGTTTCTCGCTGTTCTCATTTCTACTACTTCTCATTACCTGCGTCTTTCTCCGATTTACTCTCAAACCATACTGTGTACTCATTAAACTGTTCATTCCGTTCAGCAGATCATTTAATTCTTCTTCACTTTCACTCAGGATAGCAATGTCATCAGCGAATCGTATCATTGATATCCTTTCACCTTGTATTTTAATTCCACTCCTGAACCTTTCTTTTATTTCCATCATTGCTTCCTCGATGTACAGATTGAAGAGTAGGGGCGAAAGGTTACAGCCTTGTCTTACACCCTTCTTAATACGAGCACTTCGTTCTTAATCGTTCCCTCTTGGTTGTTGTACATATTGTACATGACCCCCACTTTTTTCAGAATCTCGAACAGCTTGCACCATTTTATATTGTCGAACGCTTGTTCCAGGTCGACAAATCCTATGAAAGTGTCTTGATTTTTCTTTAGCCTTGCTCCCATTATTAGCCGTAACGTCAGAATTGCCTCTCTCGTCCCTTTACTTTTCCTAAATCCAAACTGATCGTCACCTAGCGCATTCTCAATTTTCTTTTCCATTCTTCTGTATATTATTCTTGTAAGCAGCTTCGATGCATGAGCTGTTAAGCTGATTGTGCGAGAATTCTCGCACTTGTCAGCTCTTGCCGTCTTCGGAATTGTGTGGATGATGCTCTTCAGAAAGTCAGATGGTATATCGCCAGACTCATTTATTCTACACACCAACGTGAATAGTCGTTTTGTTGCCACTTCCCCCAATGATTTTAGAAATTCTGATGGAATGTTATCCATCCCTTCTGCCTTATTTGACCGTAAGTCCTCCAAAGCTCTTTTAAATTCCGATTCTAATACTGGATCCCCTATCTCTTCTAAATCTACTCCTGTTTCTTCTTCTGTCACATCAGACAAATCTTCACCCTCATAGAGGCTTTCAATGTATTCTTTCCACCTATCTGCTCTCTCCTCTGCATTTAACAGTGGAATTCCCGTTGCACTCTTAATGTTACCATCGTTGCTTTTAATGTCACCAAAGGTTGTTTTGACTTTCCTGTATGCTGAGTCTGTCCTTCCGACAATCATATCTTTTTCGATGTCTTCACATTTTTCCTGCAGCCATTTCGTCTTAGCTTCCCTGCACTTCCTATTTATTTCATTCCTCAGCGACTTGTATTTCTGTATTCCTGATTTTCCCGGGACATGTTTGTACTTCCTCCTTTCATCATTCAACTGAAGTATTTCTTCTGTTGCCCATGGTTTCTTCGCAGCTACCTTCTTTGTACCTATGTTTTCCTTCCCAACTCCTGTGATGGCCCTTTTGAGAGATGTCCATTCCTCTTCAACTGTACTGCCTACTGCGCTATTCCTTACTGCTGTATCTATAGCGTTAGAGAACTTCAAACGTATCTCGTCATTCCTTAGTACTTCCGTATCCCACTTCTTTGCGTATTGATTCTTCCTGACTAATGTCTTGAACTTCAGACTACTCTTCATCACTACTATATTGTGATCTGAGTCTATATCTGCTCCAGGGTACGCCTTACAATCCAGTATCTGGTTTCGGAATCCCCGTCTGACCATGATGTAATCTAATTGCAATCTTCCCGTATCTCCCGGCCTTTTCCAAGTATACCTCCTCCTCTTGTGATTCTTGAACAGGGTATTCGCTATTACTAGCTGAAACTTGTTACAGAACTCAATTAGTCTTTCTCCTCTTTCATTACTTTTCCCAAGCCCATATTCTCCTGTAACCTTTTCTTCTACTCCTTCCCCTACAACTGCATTCCAGTCGCCCATGACTATTAGATTTTCGTCCCCCTTTACATACTGCATTACCCTTTCAGTATCCTCATACACTTTCCCTATCTGTTCATCTTCAGCTTGCGACGTCGGCATGTATACCTGAACTATCGTTGTCGGTGTTGGTCTGCTGTCGATTCTGATTAGAACAACCCGGTCACTGAACTGTTCACAGTAACACACCCTCTGCCCTACCTTGCTATTCATAACGAATCCTACACCTGTTATACCATTTTCTGCTGCTGTTGATATTACCCGATACTCATCTGACCAGAAATCCTTGTCTTCCTTCCACTTCACTTCACTGACCCCTACTATATCTAGATTGAGCCTTTGCATTTCCCTTTTCAGATTTTCTAGTTTCCCTACCACGTTCAAGCTTCTGACATTCCACGCCCGGTCTCGTAGAACGTTATCCTTTCGTTGATTATTCAATCTTTTTTTCATGGTAACCTCCCCCCTGGCAGTCCCCTCCCGGAGATCCGAATGGGGGACTATTCCGGAATCTTTTGCCAATGGAGAGATCATCATGACACTTCTTCAATTACAGGCCGCATGTGCTGTGGATACACATTACGTGTCTTTAATGCAGTGGTTTCCATTGCCTTCTGCATCCTCATGTTGTTGATCATTGCTGATTCTTCCGCCTTTAGGGGCAATTTCCCGCCCCTAGGACAAGAGACTGCCCTGAACCTCTATCCGCTCCTCCGCCCTCTTTGACAAAGCCGTTGGCACATCTAAGTTAATAGTATGTAACCGCCCTCCGTTTCCACGGTAATGATGGTTTATAAAGCACAGAAGTCACTATACTTTTCAAAATTTATAAAGCAAAGTTACAGCAACTTAAAGCTCAATAATAATTATTATTTACCAAGTACAATTATTTCAAAATTGTAAGAAACTGTAATGAAAATATTTTTGCAATTCCAGTCGCCCACCACGTAAACTGAAATGCACACTAGAGGACGATAGAGATCAGCTGACTATAGCTGCATCAGCCATAAGGACGCTGTAGCTCGGATTTTATCCGCCAGGAGTGCTGCTGTAGTTTCATGTGACGAGGCGAACCGCGAACTTAAAACGGCCCCTAGACGGCCAATAATATTGGCAATATTTCTCGGATGCTCACAATTATTGCCAGTCTAAGAGTGAGATTAAGAGATTGTCTAGTAATATAGAGAACAGCAAAAACTTTAGGAATATATTGCACTGCATTGAAATATTGTACGCCTGTGGATTGTAGTGACAATATCCTTGACAGTCCTTCGAATGCTACACAGACCAAAGAAGTTACGTTAGGCAAGGTTTGTTGATGTGGCGCGATGAAAGAGCATTATTATTTGAGTGCACCGACGTGTGTAAATCATTGCCGGCGTTGTGGTGTGTCAAGGGCGATGAGGACAAAAACAAAAGTGTCAAGAATGATGAGTAGTAAGATTTGTTGCTCAGAAAATATAGAAACCAGGCAGGAAGGAAGATGTTTTCAAGAAATGTAGTTAATGCAATATTATGAATAAAAGTATACTTACACATTCATATCTGAGTGTACATTACGTACCCGAATATAATCCTTCAGTGAACGTATTGTATCGTGACACGTTTCCCTAACTGTGTCTCAAATACTGCGAATGCTGTGTTTCTTTGAAAGATCTGCCAGTAGCGAGTTGGCGTAGCGTAACAGATAAGCGCCTCTTATTGTATTATTTTCGTTTTTGATGATGGGGTATGGGCGCCCGCAGAAATTTATCCTGGAGGAGTGGAGGAAGATGGCTGTTTATATGGGCGGGCCAATGTATGGGGAGAACCATTTACACTAACGTATCACAATGTATCAAATGTTGAACCATCAACACACAAAAAATTCATCACTCAACTTTTTTTTCTGTTTGCAACGGAGTAGATCAAGTCTCACAGAAGCAGCATCTTTATCCTCCAACATTCTGAAACACAATATTATCGCAGAGTATTATAGACAATATTATTATGCGGTCTAGGAATAATGTCAATAATACTGCACAATGTTATTGACCGTCTAGGGGCAGCTTAAGTAAGGGTGTGAACGACGCCCACGAGTCGCCATACTCTACCTGTAACAGCTCTAGACAGTTGGAGTTTTCTGCCAGTTACTTTCCTGTGCCGATTCTGTTATCAGTCTTAAATTTCAGCATTCTTCCGAATCATCACATTACAAACTCTTCGATTCATTGCTTTTCCAGTTTTCTCATAATCGACGATTTGCCTTCGTACAGTGCTGCTCTCTAGATGTGCATTCTTAGATCATTGCTTTCGTGTTTGCATTTTGGTTTTTAAGATCTATGTCTGATACTAGCTCAGTTCTTTTAGCGAGGCAGTGTATGTTTTCTTTACATGTGCTGGTCTGCTTTCATATTGCTTTGTTCGTCAAGCGTTATTTTGCTCCCAAGGTAGCAGAATTATTTCATCTGCGTTGAGGTCGTAATTCTGATGTTAGGTTCGCCACTTATTTCATTACTGCTCCTCCTCATCACTTTTCCTTTTCTTTGTTTTATTCGCTAACCACAATTGCCAGAGCACATTATTTTTCATTCTGTTCAATAGATCCTGCAATTCTTCAGAACTTTCATGGAGAATGTCTGTGTCACTACTTAATCTCATCACTGGTATTCTTTCGTCGTGAATTTTAATCGCACTCGTAACATTTTATTTGCTTAATTGTTTCTCCGATATACGCGTTGATCGTCTTAGCTTAACGACTGTATTTCTGCCTTACGTAATTTTTAATCCGAGTGCTTGTCTCCTGATGCATCCATTCCTGTGGTTTCCTCATGTTTCTCGCATGTACTGTATATTATCGACTTTTCTTTCAGCGTATACCTATTGGTTCAGGCAGTTTCAAACGTCTTGCTCCGCTCTGCATTGTCGACCGCCTTATCTAGTTCAGCACATCGTATGAAATTGTTTTGCTTCCATTATCAAGCGCAACATCTGTGCTGCTCTTTAGTGCCTTGACCTTTCCTAAAGCCTAACTGATCGCTGTCTAACAGATCAATTTCCTTTACAATCTTTTACACATTTCTCCTCAGCAACTTGTGTACATGAGCTGTCAAGCTGATGCATTTGTTTTCTTTCTAGCTTCAGGACTGTGTGGATAAAATTCTTCCAATAGTTCGATGCTTGTCTCCAGTCTCAGAGATTCTAAATACTAACTTGCGTAATCGCTTGGTGCACACTTCCCCCCTGTGTTAGGAATCAGTTCTTACAGATCTTTGTTGCACCCAGATTATAATATTGGTTTCTCTGCGTTTTCAAAAGCGAATCCCTTACTTCAGCCATCACGTTAGCAAGCAGCTCCTGCCAATTTCGTCCACCTTTGGGGTATATTCGAGCCTTGGTCAGAAATGAAAGTAACAGAAGTGTCAGCTCCAAATGGCAAAGTGTTTAGAAAAAAATAACTTTTTTATGCTGGTCGGGCCAGACAAGAGCCATTTACGTTACTTCCAAGCAGCGGTTGGCGCAGCGGAAAAAGTACAGAACAGTAATTCGCGGGTCTTGCGGACAAGTTCGTACACAGAGACAGTTATTATTTTTCGATTTTTGCGTTAGCTAGACTGAAAATAAACCCAAACAGCGCTCAGTATATTTTTGTAAAAGGCAAAGGAAAATCTCGGACTGCAGGAAAATTTCCAGGAAGGAGTTGTAAGGTGTACAAAAACAATTCGTATATTTTGTCTTAGAGCTGATGATTTACTTGTGCTAAGGGGATATTTATCGTAAAAAAAGGGAAGCACTAATTTTATCAGCATGTTGCACACATTGCAAACGCCGTAGTTGTAAAATTACATGGTTGTTTCACAGATTATATGCGAAAACAAAATTGTTTTACATTCATTAAAGGTTCTCTGTCCAAGCAGAGTTTGGCAACAATGCACGCGTATTGCATCATTTCCCCAAATCTTGCCGAGGATAGTTGGTGATGTACAGTGGAGTGTATTTTGATGCACTGCAGTGGCAGCGAGGGCTACCTGAAGGTCAAAATGAAACTAACGGAATACGATATCCAGTGAGTTTTAATTCCAACCACTTCTTGACAATTTCTTTTCATTTCTAATTTTTACTTTGCCTTTCCTATTCACGCCTTTTATGAAAATATTTGTAAATATAATATATTGACCATTATTTCGATTACATCCGTGTAAGTAACATAAAAATTGAAGCAGTCCCTTTGGTAGTGAACTCTTTCCAGATACCATTTGTCCCATTAACATTCAACAGTGTATTCCTGTTCTATTAATAATGACGTCTCAGATTTCAAATTTCCCGAAAGCTGCTTCAGCTTTTCCATTTTCCAGCAACAATTTCGCTTTCGCAATTTCAACTTTTCTGTGTACTACATGTGTCCTTCAGGCAACCTTTTCATTTTCTGTTTCTTCACATGTCCCAGCAACTATTTCACTTTAGCTTCCTTGCGCCACCTATTCTATTGATTTCATGCCTCAGTGATTTATATTACTGTATCTCTTTCTGTTCCAAACGTTATCGTATTTTCTTCTTTCGTCGAATATTTGAGGTTCTTGTTACAGTACCCACAGCTTCTCGCAGTTATCTTTCTGATATCTATAGTCATTTAATCACTAGCCATTTTCACAGATTAGTTTTCCATGACTGTTTTGTAGTAGCTACAATGTGTATATGCTTTAACGAGTCCCAATGTTTAAAATTGTTAACCTCATTAAATTACTAGCGAAGGCTTCGAGCTATTACTGCTCATCACCAGGCTCAAGGAATACAAAAGACTTACACATTATTGAAGCTACCAATACTTTCAACAAAATGATAGCTAGGTTCTTGAGTCAGTAGGATCTTCTATGTGTCCAGAGCATATGCTTCGCGCATGTAAGTCTATTACTTGTTGGGTGAACGAGCTTCTAGCTTCGTTTCGGTAGAACTGTTTTATTACACTGACGCCTGTTGCTTTTCACGTTCCTCAAAGTTTTTGAAGTGAGGCCAAACACATAATATTGTCCTAAAACATAACAGCTCTATGTGTATATATCTACATCTACATCTACTTCCATACTCCTCAAGCCACCTGATGGTGTGTGGCGGAGGGTACCCTGAATACCTCTATCGGTTCTCCCTTCTATTCCAGTCTCGTATTGTTCGTGGAAAGAAGGATTGTCGGTATGCTTCTGTGTGGGCTCTAATCTCCCTGATTTTATCCTCATGGTCTCTTCGCGAGATATACGTAGGAGGGAGCAATATACTGCTTGACTCTTCGGTGAAGGTATGTTCTCGAAACTTTAACAAAAGCCCGTACCGAGCTACTGAGCGTCTCTCCTGCAGAGTCTTCCACTGGAGTTTATCTATCATCTCCGTAACGCTTTCGCGATTACTAAATGATCCTGTAACAGAGCGCGCTGCTCTCAGTTGGATCTTCTCTATCTCTTCTATCAACCCTATCATGTACGGATCCCACACTGCTGAGCAGTATTCAAGCAGTGGGCGACCAACCGTACTATAACCTACTTCCTTTGTTTTCGGATTGCATTTCCTTAGGGTTCTTCCAATGAATCTCAGTCTCGCATTTGCTGTACCGACGATCAACTTTATATGATCATTCCATTTTAAATCACTCCTAATGCGTACTCACAGATAATTTATGGAATTAACTGCTTCCAGTTGCTGACCTGCTATTTTGTAGCTAAATGGTAAGGGATCTATCTTTCCATGTATTCGCAGCACATTACGCTTGTCTACATTGAGATTCAATTGCCATTCCCTGCACCATGCGTCAATTCACTGTAGATCTTCCTGCATTTCAGTACAATTTTCCATTGTTACTACCTCTCGATACACCACAGCATCAACTGCAAAAAGCCTCAGTGAACTTCCGATGTCATGCATAAGGTCATTTATATATATTGTGAATAGCAACGGTCCTATGACACTCCCCTGCGGCACACCTGAAATCACTCTTACTTCGGAAGACATCTCTCCATTGAGAATGACATGCTGCGTTCTGTTATCTAGGAACTCTTCAATCCAATCACACAATTGGTCTGATAGACCATATGCTCTTACTTTGTTCATTAAACGACTGTGGGGAACTGTATCGAACGCCTTGCGGAAGTCAAGAAACACGGCATCTACCTGTGAACCCGTGTCTATGGTCGTCTGAGTCTCGTGGACGAATAGCGCGAGCTGGGTTTCACACGATCGTCTTACTCGAAACCCATGCTGATTTCTACGGAGTAGATTTCTAGTCTCCAGAAAAGTCATTATACTTGAACATAATACGTGTTCCAAAATTTTACAACTGATTGACGTTATAGATATAGGTCTATAGTTCTGCACATCTGTTCGACGTGCCTTCTTGAAAAGGGGGATGACATGTGCCCTTTTCCAATCCTTTGGAACGCTACGCTCTTTTAGAGACCTACAGTACACAGCTGCAAGAAGGGGGGCAAGTTCCTTCGCGTACTCTGTGTAAAATCGAACTGGCATCCCATCAGGTCCAGCGGCCTTTCCTCTTTTGAGCGATTTTAATTGTTTCTGTATCCCTCTGTCGTCTATTTCGATATCTACCATTTTGTCATCTGTACGACAATCTAGAGAAGGAACTACAGTGCAGTCTTCCTCTGGGAAACAGCTTTCGAAAAACACATTTAGTATTTCGGCCTTTAGTCTGTCATCCTCTGTTTCAGTACAATTTTGGTCACAGAGTGTCTGGACATTTTGTTTTGATCCACCTAGCGCTTTGACATAGGACCAAAATTTCTTAGGATTTTCTGCTAAGTCAGTACATAGAACTTTACTTTCGAATTCATTGAACGCCTCTCGCATAGCCCTCCTCACACTACATTTCGCTTCGCGTAATTTTTGTTTGTCTGCAAGGCTTTGGCTATGTTTATATTTGCTGTGAAGTTCCCTTTGCTTCCGCAGCAGTTTTCTAACTCGGTTGTACCACGGTTGCTCTTTTCCATCTCTTACGATCTTGCTTGGCACATACTCATCTAACGCATATTGTACGATGGTTTTGAACTTTGTCCACTGATCCTCAACACTATCCGTACTTGAGACAAAACTTTTGTGTTGAGCCGTCAGGTACTCTGTAATCTGCTTTTTGTCATTTTTGCTAAACAGAAAAATCTTTCTACCTTTTTTAATATTTCTATTTACGGCTGAAATCATCGATGCCGTAACCGCTTTATGATCGCTGATTCCCTCTTCTGCGTTAACTGTTTCAAATATTTCGGGTCTGTTTGTCACCAGAAGGTCTAATATGTTATCGCCTCGAGTCGGTTCTCTGTTTAACTTCTCAAGGTAGTTTTTAGATAAAGCACTTAAAAGAATTTCACTGGATTCTTTGTCCCTGCCACCCGTTATGAACGTTTGAGTCTCCCAGTCTATATCCGGCAAATTAAAATCTCCACCCAGAACTATAACATGGTGGGGAAATCTACTCGAAATATTTTCCAAATTATCTTTCAGGTTTTCAGCCACAACAGCTGCTGAGCCAGGGGGCCTATAGAGACATCCAATTACCATGTCTGAGCCTGCTTTAACCGTGACCTTCACCCAAATCATTTCACATTTCGGATCTCCGTCAATTTCCTTCGATACTATTGCACTTCTTATCGCTATAAACACGCCTCCCCCTTCGCTGTCCAGCCTGTCTCTGCGGTATACATTCCAATCTGAGTTTAGGATTTCATTACTGTTTACGTCTGGTTTCAGCCAACTTTCTGTCCCTAGTACTATATGGGCGTTGTGACCGTTTATTAATGAGAGCAGTTCTGGGACCTTTCTATAGACGCTCCTGCAGTTTACTATTAGCACATTCATATTGTTATTCCCTGTTGCATTTTGCGTACTCCTACCTTGCCGCGTCTCAGGAGGCGTCTTGTCGGACCTAGGGAGGGAATTCTCTAACCTAAAAAACCCTCATGTCCACTCCACACGTATTCCGCTACCCTTGTAGCCGCTTCCGGCGTGTAGTGCACGCCTGACCTATTCAGGGGGACCCTATATTTCTCCACCCGATAGCGGGGGTCGAGAAATTTGCACCCCAGGTCTCCGCAGAATCGTCTGAGCCTCTGGTTTAAGCCTTCCACTGGGCTCCAAACCGGAGGACCGCGATCGGTTCTGGGAACGATACTACAAATAGTTAGCTCTGATTTCACCCCGCGAGCGAGGCTTTCCGCCTTCACCAATTCCGCCAACCGCCTGTACGAACTGAGGATGACCTCTGAACCCAGACGGCAGGAGTCATTGGTGCCGACATGAGCAACAATTTGCGGTCGAGTGCACCCAGTGCTCTCCATCGCCGCCGTTAGGGCCTCCTCCACATTTCGGATGAGACCCCCCGGCAAGCAGGCAGAGTGAACACTGGCCTTCTTCCCCGACCTTTCCGCTATTTCCCTAAAGGGCTCCATCACCCGCCTAACGTTTGAGCTCCCAATAACTAATAAACCCCTCCCCCCCGTGTGCCTGCTCGGACCTTGCTGAAGGAGCAGCCGCATGTCTACTCACAGGCAGAGCGGGCGACGCCACACGGCCAGCTTCCACATATCTTCATTACGCACGATAAATGCGTCGTATATACACATACTATTACAATATAAAGACGGGATCACTGCAATCTCACTTGAAAACTGAAAACAGTGCAAAAAATGCTACATATACGACAAGACATGATTAGAGTCTATACATGCTCCTGGCTATGGTTACAGTCCTACATATAAGTTTGGGATCATTATCTATCCACGGTGCAATCCAGGTTTTATCTTCCCGTATCTTCTTGCCTTTTGAACAGTGTATTTGCTCATGTGAATATGGCACTTTCTCGTTTCGGTATGAACGCATATTGGGCTCTTTCTTCTATTTGCGCTGTAGTGCCTCTTGTAAGAATGTGGGTTTTTGTAAACAATCCTGTGTGTCTGACAGAACGAGAAGTAAGTATGTTTCCGTATTACGTCAGACAAAATGACAGAAATTTTGTTAAGTTACAGCTGTGTCATTTATAATTTGAAAGTAGCGACATTCAAGGAAAATACCTTTACAATGGTTCTAACAGTCAGTCAAAGATACATAAATCAGTTGATATTAATTTACTGAAACATTGTGTAGGAAATATGTTTGGGAATTTATTTCTGTGCTCGAAAAGTGTTGCTTGTTACGGAAATAAGATCTTTAAATTTAAGTCGTGAGTTGCAAAGATCAATAAATTGCAAGAAATATCCAGACTTTAACATTATTGATCACTGCAAATAAAACAGACGAAAGAACTGAAAACCTTCATCGTTATTATGCACATCCGTAAATGAACGGACTCTAACTTGATTTAAGTAGTGGATACAAGAGCAATTGCTTTCGAAGGCTCTTGCACTGGGTGCAACGTAAATTCCTAGAGAAATTCATAGTGAATTGTTGGCTTAAGCGGCATTGCCGATAGGTGTAGTCAATAATAGCGTACTGGCCAATTGTAGCTCCAGTGTGTTTAACATATCACAATTTTACAAAGAAACGTTTGTCGCACTCGAGAATGTATATTAATAAAACCTGGGATTGTTCCCAAAGCGCAAAGAATAAAATGTGGTCTTTGAGCACGTGCGACTCACAAGTAGGAGAGAAATTATAAATTTTACTTTTTGCTATTTACCTTCTTTGATCTACATAACAGGTGTACTTTGTGGACCATTATCGTCACAGGCTAATGATAGGCATCGCTAGTCGTAAGGCAGCACACTGTTTCCTTCTTTAATACAATCTATTCAATTGATTATTTATTTTTTATTTTTTCGTATCATTGTTTCATCCATGTGGTAAAAACATATATTGTGGCAAATTAGATAATTCTATTTCTGCCAGTCATCTGAGCAAACCTGTGGTGCTCTTCCAGCAGAAACAATACGATTGATACTTCGCTTTATCCTATGTTGCTGTCGATGTCATGTATTCCAATGAAAAGTGGTCATTTGGAGCACATACGACCTTCAGTTATACTTCAATGAGTAAAACATCTAGAACTTTTCATTTCCGCCTGCTTTAATGAAAAGTACATACCGTTTCATGGGGTGTATACATTATTTTGATATACCCTGTACACCAATGTACGTGAAGCCCACCGTACAGAAGACACCAAGATCCAGTCGATGTCGAAAAGAAGAGTCTACATCCAGTACTGCAGCTATACTCCTCAAAGCAGTTTATGGCGTGCGGCCCATTTTCCACATTCCTGTTCAAGCCGCGAATGGACCGCAGGGAGATTAATTATTGGTAAGCTTCCGTATAAGCTCTAAGCACTGTAATTCTACCTTCATGGCCTTTCGTGAGAGATACGTAGGAGGCATAATACACTAGCTGAATGCTGTAGGGAAGTACGTTCACGGAATTTCAACACTAAACCAGATCATCACGCACAGCTCCCCTTTTCTAACGTCTGCGACTGGAATCAGATGATTATGTCTGTTTTGTTGTTATACCTGTTAGTAGGACCTGTGTTGAAACGTGCTGCCTTTCTTAGAATTTTCTCTACTTCCTCTATAAATGCTTTCTGGTATGGTTCCCGGACTAACGAGCTATATTCAGATATCAGTGGAACAAGGGTATTGTAAGGTGCTTCCCTACAGGGTGGACTACGCTTTCTGACGATTCTCCTAGTGAGTCTCAGCCGGACATCTGCCTTTCGTATGATTAGTTATAGGTGGTCGTCTCTATTTCAGTCGCACTGTACGCGTACTCGGCGGTATATGACTGCCTGCAGTGCTTGTTCAGTAATCACACAATAATGGTCTTTTTTCCTACTTACCTTCAAAAGCTACAGTTCTTTATGTTGTGGTTCAACAGCAAGTCTCCGCCCCAAATATCGATCTCTCCGCCCCAAACATCGATCCTCAGAGGGTCGACCCTCATTTCGCTAAGTCCCCTGTTGTTGCGACTTCTCTGTATCCAACGGCATCGTTCAGGGGGAAAATCATGGATATTTCGAAGTTATCCAGTTAGTAACGGTCATATATCACTCCCTTGTGGTATGCCAATAGTTACTGTTAGATTCCTGTGTAGGGGAAGAAAGGCGTGGTGTGCCCTCTTCGCTGCAAACGGTATAGAACGCCCTTCGGGCGTCGGTGTCTGCTACATTGTGGACCTCGTGAATAAAAGGACGAGCTGGGTTTCGCATGATAATAGTTTGCGGAATCCATGTTGATTTCTACACGAAGGCCATAATACTCGAGCATTAAACGTGTTCTGATATTCTACAGCAGACTGACGTCAGCGATATGGACAATTACACGCTGAATTTAATTTTCCTGATATTCGTTTGTAGGAATTACGTAAATAGAACGGAAACATGTCTAATCGTCAGCCCTTTGTAGGCTCCAGTGAGATACGCCCTGTGCCTGCGTAGCGCGTTACCAGTAGGGTTCACAGTCATTTCCTTAAAAGAGTTATAGAGGGCATCCCAAATCGTTGGGATTAATTATGGCAGACGGTACATGGTTATAGTCACAGTTATTAGAGAGGAGGAGTTGATGGCCAAATGGTTCAAATGGCTCTAAGCACTATGGGACTCAACATCTGAGGTCATCAGTCCCCTAGACTTAGAACTACTTAAACCTAACTAACCTAAGGACAGGACACACATCCATGCCCGAGGCAGGATCGAACCTGCCACCGTAGCAGCAGCGCGGTTCCGGACTGAAGCGCCTAGAACCGCTCGGTCATAGCTGCCGGATAATTAATGGTCAGAAAAGAATGTTTCAGTTTTTTACTGCCACGCACAACTTTCACCTTATTGTTACAACTTAAGCCCCTTATCAAATGTAAAAGTGCCGACCACCAGTCTCAACGCATGCTTGGCGACATGTTAAACTCCCCCGCAGTCTACCAAATAATCCTATCACGCTAAACTGAATGATGTGACCGAAGGAACCAATGAACGGGAGTGAATGTTTCAGTTGGCACGAGGTTTAGAATGAACACTGTCTTTGAACCGCTACAGAGGGACATCGACGTTGGTCGCAACGTCTTGGAACACTGTGAAGCGTCCTCGGTATATTTTTTTCCTACGAGGTCATGTGAAGTTATCGTGCGAAGCTCCAGGAAAAACTCAACAGGAACGTAGGAGACGAGATACTGGTGGAATTGAAGTTGTTTGGGTGGCTCAGATAATTTGCCGGTACGGTAGCTGAGCGTGCTCGATCAGAGGGTTAGCTGCCCTCTGTAATATAAAAACTGAGTGATCGGATCAACGATGAAATTGAATGGATGTCGCGTGATGTCCGCCCCGAACACGTTCAACGATCCTTAACGAACAAAAATGAGATTTAGGAAAGAAAGAGGAAAAATAAGATGGTAGAGCACCTGCCCGCAAAAGGCAACGGCCCTGAGTTCGAGTCTCGGTCCAGCACACTGTTTTAATCTTCCAGGAAGTTTCATATCAGCGCAGACTCCGCTGAAGAGTGAAAATTTCAGTCTGTCAACAGGAACCAGCTGTCCTATCTCATTGTGCCACTGGAGTATTTTAGAGGGACTGTCAGAATATTGCTTGCCGTTCTGACATAGGTACTGCGCGAAGTATAAATCCATTGACAAACTTTCATAGGTTGTTCAGCGATACCTTTTTGAGTTTTTTCGTATTAGGGACTCACGGTCTCTGCACATTTAGTGACAGAGTAATATTGTAATTATGACGTATTCGGTTTGTTACCGTAATCACCTTTCTACCTGCGAAAATACCGTCACAATAGTGATGAAACCTGTAACATGCATTTACCAAATTGGACAGCACGCCACGCAGAATAACGGAACAATCCTCAGACCTTACTGCGAAGTGGTTTGCCGCCACTGCCGCAACAGCTCAGCGTAAGTCGTTGTGGCGCTCTTCCATTGCATTCACTGAAGCCGTACAAGAAGTACACAGCGAGCAACTCTCCATCAGTAAACCTATGCATAGTACGGCTGTGTATCAGTCTTATCACACGACTAAAACTGCCGGGAAACAAAACGCTTGAGAGAACTGCAAAGGAATCAATTAAAAGTCGAAGGCAACGAGTTAAAGGTGGCACTGTTACTGCCAAAAGCAAAGTGAGCGAATGGAAACGGGCCACGCACCACATACCGTTCACATCAGCACCATTATACACTGTTCTCAGTGCGACACAGATACAAAGCTAAATGGAGCAAGAAACCAACCGAAATGGAATAGCTCTGCAACGAGCTGCCGAAGACCACGCGTCTCGGATATCTAAATACGCAGAAGGTATCCTTGAACCGACTCTAAAAATTCGTCGGTAAATTTCTAGCTGGCCCTGTTCTTCTTGCTGTAGCCAAGCCATGGTGTCCCTCGACGATTTTTACTCCTCTTCTTCCCTTAAGCAGATGACTTCTTTATGGCACAGTACTTGTCCTACTGACCTATGCCAAATTTAGCCCGCCCCGTCAGCCGCGCGATCTAACGCGCTGCTTACCGAGATGGAAGGCGTGCAGGTTCTCCGGCACGAATCCGCCTGTCGGATTAGTATCGAGGTCCGGTGTGCCGTCCAGCCTGTGGACGGTTTTTTAAGGCGGTTTTACATCTGCCTTGGCGGATGCGGGCTGGTTCCCCTTATTCCGCCCCAGTTACCCTACGTCGGCGATTGCTGCCCAAACACGCAAACATTTGGCGTTACACTCAACTAGTATGAGACGATCCCCGGGAGGTTGGGGGGGCGGGCCTCCACTGGGGGCCGAATCCCACAATAACCCTGGGTCCGGTGTGGGGCGGCGATGGGGCGGGTGGACTGCTGTGGCCTGTTGTGGGGTTGTGAACCACCGAGAGCTATGGCGGGACGAAGCCTCTCCATCGTTTCTAGGTCCCCGGTTCAATACACAATACACAACGCCAAATTTGAGTCAAATACTGTCTTAAATATCTCACCGCATTTCGTTTCAGTATTTTCTCACCAGTTTCGTGATCTACTTTTGAGCACTCCTCTATAGCACCAGATATCAAAATCTTCTACTTCTTAATGTCTGTATTCTTTACCATCCAAGTTTCTCTTCCGTAATAGTGTTACACTCCAGACAGATACAAAACACTTCCTAACATTTACATTGACATTCAGTAATTTGGAGGGGAGAAAGGAAAGGAAAGGGAAGGAATTGTTGATATCAGCTACAACGGGACTTCATGGAGTATCAGCGGCGACGAAAATGTGTTCTGTTCTGGGACCTAAACCAGGGATGCTTATTAGGCAGTTCCGTAGATCACTGTGCCACCCGGAGAATGTGTTACTCGCAGATGCGAGGACTACAATAGCACGCTGCTCTGCCGACCCGCTTAACCGCAGAAACCGTCCATGTCCTCTGCGCTCACTAAGTTTAGATTCCCGCCGGAGGGCGAACCTAACGGTGGGCGGTCGGAGTGGCCGTGTGGTTCTAGGCGCTACAGTCCGGAGCCGAGCGACAGCTACGGTCGCAGGTTCGAATCCTGTCTCGGGCATGGATGTGTGTGATGTCCTTAGGTTGGTTAGGTTTAATTAGTTCTAAGTTCTAGGCGACTGACGACCTCAGAAGTTAAGTCGCATAGTGCTCAGAACCATTTGAACCTAACTGTGCATTCTGCATTGACGGTTACAGGTTCGTGGCCCATCAAGCTCTATCAGTTATTTGAATGCGACATTTCACATCCGAAAGAAGAGAAGTCGCCACGCATTCATATAACTTACATTTATGATAGAAGTTAAAAAGATATCACACTTCAGTTTATGTCAATAAGAAACTAAATATTCGTTGTCGACCGTTAGTTCCTTATCCCACAGTAGTCTGTTTTCGGCCCTCTACCTCCTCATAACCTGAAGTAAAGAAGCGAGAGAGCTAACAGGCGTAGGGATCATTTGCGTCCAGTATGGTGATCGTTACTTAGTTAATTAGTTTTATGTATCAAGAATAATTTGCACAATAAATCGTAATTAAGTGCATCGAATCATTGTATATTCGCATCTCAAATTATTTTATAAATATGGCAATATGCTGAATATTTAAAACTTTTTCTCTTTTATTATTGGTATTATTAATATTATACATGTAAATGTGAATTACTAATTCCTACCCACCACCTTTTACGCATTGCGGTAACAGAGAACATTTAAGAAGATGGAAGAAATTATCAGAAAGAATCTTTTTCAGTTTCTCTTTCAGATTTTACTTAACTGTCTGTCAGACACGTTGTACCACTCGGCATGTGAACAAAAATTTTACTTGTAGCATTGTGCACCCCTTCTTGTGCTAAAGACAACCTTAATGTGGACAAATGAACGTCATTTTTCCTTCTGGTATTGTAATTATGGACATCATTGTTCCTTTTGAACTGCAGTGGGCTATTTTTAACAAACTTCATGAGTGCTTTAATACACTGTGATACAGTAGTCAGATCTCCCTACTCCTTAAACAGGCGACTACAATATGATCGTGGGTAAGCGCCACATGTTACTGTTACAGCACGTTTTTAAGCACTGAAGACTTTTTGTCCTCAAGATGAGTCTAACAACTAACACCGAACTATACGGCACAATCCATGCCGCTTACTATGTAAATTAAATGTCTGGGTGACTGAAACGTTATTCAAGCGCTACTGTGGCCCGACCCAATTTCTACGTTGTTTGTAAAACATTACCTACGAATGCGTTGATGATGATCCTACCTCGAGAAGAATAAAGCACAGGCACATCCATGCTTAGGAACATCCATGCTCTTCGCATAAAACCTTATCTTGTGGACGAACATGCCCACGTTCTAGCAGCAGTGTACCGTAGTTCGGTGGAGGAGGGAACTGTTCCTACGGATCTGAAGAAAGCATCAACTATTATCATAATCAAGAAGGGTCTTCGAACAGACGTACATGTCTATACGCCTGTGTCTTCGCTGACAAGAGAATTGTGAAGTCTTAAATCTTCGCCTTTTATGACATCCGGGCACGGAAAATTTCATCTGTATGAATGAACATGTATCCCTGAAACTACGATCGTGAGAGACCCAGCTCATTATGTTTGGTCACGAGATCCATGAGACAGTGGACACCGGTGTGCAGGTTGATACCGTGTTCCTTGACTTTGGAATGCGTTCGATGTAGTCTCACACTGCCGCCTAATGAGCAAAATACGAGGGAGCGGAATACCAGACACGCTGTGTGGCTGGAGTGAAGATTTCCTAGCAAGCAGAACTCGTCCAGTCATTCTCAACGGAGATAAATCTTCAGTATTAGCCTTCTCCGGAAAACGCCCAGCATACAAGGCAACAGCAGCCACAATATTTCTCCCACATTCTCCGTAAATCAGAATCATTCAAATTTTTTCTTCTGTGGTTGCTCCAGTCATCTTCCATTTGCACGTCTGTTTTTCAAATGATACGTAGGTGTGTGGTGTCACCGCCAGACACCACACATGCTAGGTGGTAGCCTTTAAATCGGCCGCGGTCCGTTAGTATACGTCGGACCCGCGTGTCGCCACTATCAGTGATTGCAGACGGAGCGCCGCCACACGGCAGGTCTAGAGAGACTTCCTAGCACTCGCCCCAGTGGTACAGCCGACTTTGCTAGCGATGCTTCACTGACAAAATACGCTCTCATTTGCCGAGACGATAGTTAGCATAGCCTTCAGCTACGTCATTTGCTACGACCTAGCAAGGCGCCATTATCAGTTACTATTGATGCTGTAAAACATGTACCGTCAAGAACGATGTTCACCATTTATGGATTAAAGTTAAGTATTCCACAGCTACGTCCTTTTTTGCTAGTCTAATTTCCTTGACCTGTTCCAGACCTCACGCCAGCCTGCGTGAGCTAAAACGCGTGCCTTTCGGCTTCCTCTCAAAACCGGTAGGCTCTCCTGCCAACCCACAACAAGGTGTACAGGCAATAAACACTGTACAAGTATTGTAATGTTTAGAACCGCTATCTGTTCTATGTCTGCACGATACGTGAGCTCCGGTTGCGTTGTACTGCTTGTTATAATACATCGTAGTTCGCTACACGGCCACGGTGGCGCATCGAGTAGTCCTCTGTTCAATATGTCGGAGAAATACAACGTTGCGAATGGGGTTTCAAATTAGAAGTCCTGAAATGCTGACTTGTCGTACCCTCGCAGCATGGAGGTGGGGTCCCACGTGCCATTGGATATTCAAGGGCCATTGAATACTATGTCGTAAATTAAGATTGTGTACCCGGTCCTATTCCTCCGACTACTGCTCCACCTACAGCGAAACGAAGAAAACGCTTCACACAAAACATGTATAGATTTTGCCGTAGAATATTAATCTGCAATAAATGACGGGTGTTCCTATCATCCCCATCAGAGATAAACAAATTGGGATTATAGCTCTTTTGATCCGATGTATAGCTTTCGAGATATTTCAATGTCTTCACTTAAAACGAACGCCTTGTATATAAAAGACCTCGTGGATAACGTCGACTGGTCAATGACACGTTCCGTGGATGATACTGTTGTATACGAAATGGAATTGAGCGTTTGGCGTCATTAGCCGGAAGGCCCCTTACAGGGCAGGTCCGGCCGCCTTAGTGCCGGTCTTATTACATTCGACGCTACATTGGGCGACCTGTGCACCGGATGGGGATGAAATGATGACGAAGACAACAAGTACCCAGTCCCTGAGCGGAGAAGAATCCACGACCCAGCCGGGAATCGAACCCGGGGCCCTTAGAACGGCAGTCCGTCATGCTGCCCTTTTTTTTGGGGGGGGGGGGGGGGGGAAGGCGTAACCTCATTTTGTTCGTTATAGTTCGTTGCAATTGTGCGTGGCGGACGTCCCTTGACGCCCGTTAAAGTTCGTTATTGATCCATTCACTCAGTTTTTTTTAATACAGAGGAGAGCTAACCCACTGACCGAACACGCTGAGCTACCGTGCCGACAACCATTCAGCTATCGGGCCGGACGTGCTATAATCAGAGAAGTCGAAACGCTAGCAAACTCTAACGAAATGAACAAGGAACTGCAGAGTACCGACGTTTGGTGCATGGATTGGCAATTGATGCAACGTATTCAGCGAAAGTAGGAAGAAACATGCATTACTGAATGATTAAACGATTGGAGAACAATTACTCGAATTGGGATACCCGTAAAATATCCAGGAGAGTAGATCCGGCGCGATTGAAAGTGTAAAAACCACATAAAACTAATCGCAGGTAAGGCAGCTGCCAAACTGAGGTTCACTGGAAGAATTCTCAGGAAATGTAGGCTACCCACAAAGAAAGCTGCTAACAAAACGCTCATTCGAGCGATACTTGAGTATTGGTCATGCGTCTGGGATGTATATGAGGTAGGATTGACACAGGAAATAAAAAATATTCAAAGGAGAGCGAAGCGTTTCGTTAGAGGCTCATTCAGTAAAAGCGAAAGCTTTTCGGAGGTTCTCAGCCATTTCCAGTGGTAGACGCTGCAAAGGACGCCTTTCTGCATCACGGTGTGGTTTACTGTTAAAGTTTCGACAGCGGACGTTCCTCGAAGGGTCATCCAGTGTATTGATCAGTCCCACGTATGTCTCGCGAAAAGAGCATGATGGTAAAACAAGAGAGATTCGAGTACACACGGCGGCTTACCAGGAATCGTTCTTCCCGCGAACTGTTCGCGACTGGAACAGGGAAAGAGAAGAGTGATGGTGGTACGCAAAGTACCCTTCGCTGTAAGGTGACTTCCGGATTATAGTTCTAAATCTATAGTAGATCAAAATCAACAACAGGGGCTTCTGATACACAGAACATGATCTGTCAGAAGATAAGAAAGTAAATCCATCTGCATGTCACAATTACCACGAGGACGTGACAAAACGACGAGAAGGCCATCGAGTAGGTACATAACCAGGGGAGAGGGAGCAGTGCCTTGAACTGTAATTTGTCCCCAGCGATGAAGCAGTTACAGTCTCTGGTAGGGGAAGTACAACCAACGGTTCAATTCTAAGAATCTGAGAGTATTCATCATTCAAGATTTATAATCTCTAGAAGTTTCTGGGACTTAGTTATTTCTAAAATTAAGTGATCTACCGAAACATTCACGTACTCTCTGCTGTCAGCTCATCTCTGTCTCTACTTAGTGTGTGCACACGAATGTTATGTTTCTGCTGAAGACCATGCTCTCGTAACCCATACTTGGTTACGAATTCTACGTCACAATATTTTGTTACCTTAAATCTACGGGAAGCTATTTATGTAAACATAAATCTATAAATACTAACTTCTTGCTAACAGCGACTTATCTCAAAGCACACATTTTATGATCCTCTAACATTTCACGTGGGGCAATACTGACCTTACGACATATCTTAGAAGAAAGATTAAGGAAAGGCAAACCTACGTTTCTAGCATTTGTAGACTTAGAGAAAGCTTTTGACAATGTTGACTGGAATACTCTCTTTCAAATTCTAAAGTTGGCAGGGGTAAAATACAGGAGCGAAAGGCTATTTACAATTTGTACAGAAACCAGATGGAAGTTATAAGAGTCGAGAGGCATGAAAGGGAGGCAGTGGTTGGGAAGGGAGTGAGACTGGGTTGTAGCCTCTCCCCGATGTTATTCAATCTGTATATTGAGCAAGCGGTAAAGGAAACAAAAGAAAAATTCGGAGTAGGTATTAAAATCCATGGAGAAGAAATAAAAACTTTGAGGTTCGCCGATGACATTGTAATTCTATCAGAGACAGCAAAGTACTTGGCAGAGCAGTTGAACGGAATGGACTGTGTCTTGAAAGGAGGATATAAGATGAACATCAACAAAAGCAAAACGAGGATAATGGAATGTGGTCGAATTAAGTCGGGTGATGCTGAGGCTATTAGATTAGGAAATGAGACACTTAAAGTAGTAAAGGAGTTTTGCTATTTGGGGAGCAAAATAACTGATGATGGTCGAAGTAGAGAAGATATAAAATGTAGACTGGCAATGTCAAGGAAAACGTTTCTGAAGAAGAGAAATTTGTTAAGATCGGGTATAGATTTAAATGTCAGGAAGTCGTTTCTGAAAGTATTTGTATGGTGTGTAGCCATGTATGGAAGTGAAACATGGACGGTAAATAGTTTGGACAAGAAGAGAATAGAAGCTTTCGAAATGTGGTGCTACAAAAGAATGCTGAAGATGAGATGGGTAGACCACATAACTAATGATGAAGTATTGAATAGAATTGGGGAGAAGAGGAGTATGTGGCACAACTTGACAAAAAGAAGGGACCGGTTAGTAGCACATGTTCTGAGGCATCAAGGGATCACCAATTTAGCATTGGAGGGCAGCGTGGAGGGTAAAAATCGTAGAGGGAGACCAAGAGATGAATACACTAAGCAGATTCAGAAGGATGTGGGTTTCAGTAAGTACTGGGAGATGAACAAGCTTGCACAGGATAGGGTAGCATCGAGAGCTGCATCAAACCAGTCTCAGGACTGAAGACCACAACAACAACAACAACATTTCTATAATTTTGGTCCTATGAGCTAGAGAAATCCCTATACAGTATACACTAATTATCAGGCATTTAACGAATATTTCTTAAATCAGGAACGCTTAAACGCCTGAATAAAGGTATATTCGTAAATCAAACGTATACTGTAACCAAGTGTCCTTACAGAGAATTTCGTAAAGGAGGTCATCACAACAGTCAGTGCGCAGAGAAATACTAATAATTGGAACGATACTCGTGAACCTCATTTGTAGAGGATGTACTTTGACTTGCAGTGGAAGCCACTACCGACCCTTGAATACTCCGCCGGTGTATTCCACACAACTAATACTTAGACATGACTGTGGCTCTGAGCACTATGCGACTTAACTTCTGAGGTCATCAGTCGCCTATAACTTAGAACTAATTAAAGCTAACTAACCTAAGGACATCACACACATCCATGCCCGAGGCAGCATTCGAACCTGCGACCGTAGCGGTCGCTCGGTTCCAGACTGTAGCGCCTAGAACCGCACGGCCTCTCCGGCTGGCAGACATGACTATGTTTCGTAATAGTAGCTACGTTATTCCAAACATTTGGTCACTGTTAATTGTAAACAACTGCCACGTACAAACTTCCTTGTTTTTATTAATTATTTAATTTGTCTTTGTTTTTGACCATTTATCCAGGGAAAGCAAGGAAATCGTATTTGTACGTTAGTTATTGGAAACTGACCTTTAATTGTGAAAAGAGTAAATAACTTATAGAAATGTGAGACACAGCACTGAATGCAGTATACACTGACCAGCCAGACCGTATGACCACCTACCCAGTAAATGTTTACGTTGATCTCTATGCCAATATTCTGTACAGATCCCGGAATTCTCGGAACCAAGGTGATGCAAAACTTTTTTGATGCATGTATAGAGCAGGTATAGAAGGTGCAAGAATGAAATGTGTTGTGATATATGTTGAAGCGCATGGTGGCACGTCAGTCAGATAGATAAAAACTAGTACAAGTTAATTTGTCCATAGTCGCAAGCAAACCAAGTATGAGAATGCATTTGACAAATATTCAACATACATGCAGGATAATTCAGCTCCCCCTATTGATTCGTTTTATGCAACCCCGCTGATAGGAAGATGTTGTGGACCTGTTTTATTTATTTATTTAGCGTATGGCATTTAAGTACATTTCAGTATCGGATGACATTATTCTACATTACATAATATTACATATATTCACAGACAAACATCTAATCCTTGTATATATTCAATGGATTTTTGGGGTGCCACGAGGAATTCTTCAAAGTCCCTACTCAATGCTCTAGCACTGCATTCTTCTCTGATGTGTTGGATGGTCTGCTTAGGCGCGCAGCGGTCACATGCTGACGAAACAGCAGTCCCCATTTCAAGAGTGAAACTGCACATTTTTCAAGCCCAGTTCTTAGTCGGTTCAGAGTTGACCAGATCTTGCGGGCTTTGATCAAACTCAGGAACAGCCTCAGTAATACAAGGCATTAGGTGGCAGGTTGTTGGGGCATTTTGGAACCATTCTCTTCTCCAAGAGTTGATGTCAGCCCCAGTGAGGCTGTCGAGAGCAAGAGGAGGATGTCTTGAACGAAGCCTCTTGATAGATCAGGTATATCGATGTGTACTGGTAGTTCAGGGTTTGCTTCGACCTGCTTGTATTTCCTGACCAAGGCTGCTTCTCGTCGTATTTTTGGGGTGGCTCAGGAAACGTAACCGTATATTAGGTGTAGACCTAACGGTTCCTGAAAAATTGCGCATGGTGTTGTTAAGTTCGACATTGATTTTGTCACATGACTACTGTTTAGCTATACTGGTGCACAGTACTCCGCCGCAGAGTATACAAGGCTCAGCGCAGCAGTCCTCAGAGTTGTTGCCGTTGAGACACAGGTGGTTTCGCAGAGTTTATGGATGAGGTTGTTTCTTGTCCTCACCTTGGCAGCTGCTTTTTTAAAGTGTGATTTAAATGACAAAGTTCTGTCTAACGTGACCCCTAGGTACCTTGGCTCCTTGTTGTGGTTGAGACGCCTGTCGTCAAGGTATACTTAAAGAGCTCTGTCGGCTTCTCTGTTATTGAGGTGGAAGCAAGTTACTTCTGTCTTCATGGCGTTAGGCCTAAGCCTCCATTTACGGAAGTATGCTGCCAGTGCAGACAGATCGGATGACAGGGTTTCTTCCATTGTATCAAAATCGGTGTGCCTTGTTGCAATAGTCCAGTCAACAGCGTAGTCAAATCTCCTACAAGATGTTTCTGGCATATCAGCAATGTATAGGTTGAAAAGCAGTGGGGCTAATGCCGAGCCCTGAGGTAAGCCATTTTGAAGGAATTTGTGGCTACTGACATTGTTTCCCACGATGACCTGGAATTATCTGTTACCAATCGCGTTACCAATAAGCTTTGTCACTTTTTGACAGGGGATTATTTTCATCAGTTTATAGAGTAGGCCTTGTCTCCAGACGGTGTCATAGGCTGCAGACAAGTCAATGAAGGCCACTGATGTTTTTAATTACTTTTGGAATCCCGCTTCAATGTGTGTTGTAAGGACCGGGACTTGGTCTGCACAGCTTCGGTGGGACGAAAGCCGGCTTGTTCTACTGGGATTGCCGTGAGTATTGTCTGACCGATCCTGTTAAGTAGTACTCGTTGCAGGAGTTTGTACACCATGCTAAGCAGTGCTGTCGGACGGTAGTTTTGTGGAAGATTTCCCAGTTTACCTGGCTTTAGGAGGACAGGCAAGTTTAAATTCTTGGGGTATGTTTCCTGTCTGCAGTAGTGATGTGAAGAACTTTGCTAACCATATTTTCGTATATTTTCCAGACTTGATAAGAAGCTCTGGGAGGATGTCATCTGAGCCGAGGGCTTTACCTGGTTTTGTGTCCTTTATTCCTGCCGAGATCTCTTCGGGGGCGAAGTCGCATGAATATTTAGTGTCAACATTGGCTGTTGTTTTTAGCTTTCTGAGTTCACTTTTAATGCGTATTGTTGTCTCTCGGTGGTTTACCCCTTTAGATGTTAATGTGCAAAGCAATTTTGTTACGTGTTGTGGGGTTTTCTTCTCGAGTGATACGGCTGGCTCCTCCTAGTTTTCGAAGCAGGGACCATGCTTTTCTGCTGGATACTTTAAAGTCCATAGCCTGGGTAGTTTCCACCCACTTCTGTCGTCGTGCAGTATCAAGGCTGTGTACGAGTTCACCTGCTATTTCTCTGTCGCCACTACTTTGGTAGTTATTATACAGTTCCTCACATTTCTCATCCCAGCCTGGAATGTATTCTTTGTGGTATCCTCTAGGTATGTGCTTTTTTGCTGTACTGATGATTGCTCCCACAAATCTTGTATAGCTATCAGCATATGGCAACGGCCTTGCCGCAGTGGATACACCGGTTCCCGTGAGATCACCGAAGTTAAGCGCTTTCTGGCGTGACCGGCACTTGGATGGGTGACCATCCGGGCCGCCATGCGCTGTTGCCGTTTTTCGTGGTGCACTCAGCTTCGTGATGCCAATTGAGGAGCTACTCGACCGAATAGTAGCGGCTTCGGTCATAAAAAAATGGCTCTGAGCACTATGGGACTCAACTGCTGTGGTTATCAGTCCCCTAGAACTTAGAACTACCTAAACCTAACTAACCTAAGAACAACACACACATCCATGCCCGAGGCAGGATTCGAACCTGCGACCGTAGCAGTCGCACGGGTCCGGACTGCGCGCCTAGAACCGCGAGACCACCGCGGCCGGCGCTTCGGTCGTACAAAACCATCATAACGACCGGGAGAGCGGTGTGCTGACCACACGCCCCTCCTATCCGCATCCTCATTGAGGATGACACGGCGGTCGGATGGTCCCGATGGACCACTTGCGGTCTGGAGACGGAGTTCTTTTATCAGCATACGGACGGATCCATCCCAGGCATTTATCGCGGTCTTCAGAGTAAGCTTTCCAATCCGCTTTTTGTAGATTCCATCTGGGTCGAGGAGTTGAGGTTATCAGTGGAATATTTGCGCCGATTTCTACTAGACTGGACAGTGTTGACTGTGAGGGAAATCTGTCAAAGCATTTCGGCTTGTGTTGACCAGCTGGTGATTTTCATCAGCCGCCGTGACAAAGCATAGGTCTGGCTCATACCCTGTTTCCAAGCTGCTGATCTGAAGGAACCAAGTTCTTCAGTATCGAAAATGAGGTGGATGTTGTTTTCTTCTGCCCAGTTTGCTAAGGCTTCACCATCTGTATCAGTTGTTCTGTATCGCCATTGCGTGTGGTGCTGTTAAAGTCCCCTGCAAAGACTGGGGAATGGCGGTGTGATTGGAGAACATCTGCTGGCCATGCGGATCCTGGTGGTTGGTAAATGTTACTTATGACGTTCACCTATTTTGATTATCACAGAGTGGATATTGTCATTTGTGGAAGTGGGTAGCAGGTGAGCGTTCTCGATTTTATTTTTGACGTACGTGGCTACTCCATAGGCATGGTGGTACGTTGCTCCAATGATATCGTATCGAGTTATCTCCGGAGATGCGAAGCAAATTGTCAAATTGTGAGAGAATAACTGGTAAAATATACAAAGACATCTTATGCCTAACGTTCAAATTTTCTTTAAAACTGTTTTAGCATGTTAACGTGACAAATCATATATCGTTCTTTTGGGTTATGGACCGGAAAGTTGTTACTTTTACACTTCCCATTTTGATATTTCCTCGTAACTTCGTTGTTTCCAACGGTAAAACACTCTTTATAAGTCAACATTTCTGAACCATTAGGAAAGATTAAAAATTGTAAACGGAATAAAATCATACAGACATCCAAAACGTAAATGACTTCACCGCTAACTACACAAAGAAAGATTGGAGACACTTGGATAAGTATGGCAGAATTAAGGTGTATCTTGCTCCAAAAATACCTTTTCATTCATGGCGAGTCCTCACTTTTATTGTTTACAGTATGAATCCGTTTGCTAACAGTCGCCCAGAGCTCTGAGAGAGAACATACCGGTTACGTGGCTGTCGCCTGTTTGGATACACCACGGGTTTCACGAAGCGCCATAGGTAGAGGCATAGTGCATGGCTGTGTGTCACTCAGGTGTTTCTGTAATATCTGTTTAACATGAGAAGACTTGTAGATGCACAAATTGTTCACTGTTCGTTTATCATTGTCGTATTGTAACGTGTCTTAGTGTACACCACGGTGTGGAAGCTTGAGCGTTGTGCTACTTTAAAAACTCATAATTTTTGTGAATAGACCTCTTTCTGAGCATGGTTTGCTCATCTAGCGTACATTCCGTGCTATGATTATACCTCTTACAGAAGATCCAGGACTCGTCCTTTCGATTGATACTGGAGGATATGATTTTTGATAATACAAAAGAGCGAATGTTTGAAGGCTGTAAGATGATTAGTTGCGGCCGATCTAAAATTACCCACGTCCGGGTGCTCCTTGAATCTCATGGAGAAAGGGCGTCCGGTTTGGCCTATAGTCACCATCATGACAACTGATTTCGTATATACCCGACTGCGCGGTGTCTGAATTTTGTGCCAGCTTGACTGGGGAAGTGGAAAGCAACACCATGTTTTATTATCTATGCGGACATACATCGCATGCTCGTAAACACAGAGCTAACTTCTGATTTTGCCACTCATGTCTTTTAAACTGGTTTTTATGTTACACTTTGAGCGCTACTGACCACTGGTCTGTCTATAGTAATGCACCATTTACCTAAATACAGCACTTTTCCTTCAGCTTAAAAAGGTTTTTCATGTACTACCACTTATGCTGCCTGTACTCTCCATTACTGTAAGCGGTGCACTGTTGTAATTCGCGGTGTTTTACTGTCCACACCAACAGCAGAAGATCGTGTTCGGGACGCCTGCAGTGTAACGGCCCAGCAATTAAGCCAAATCGGCCGCGCCGTTTACTATCCTGTGTACTGGCGAGAGGGCATTTCACTGACAGCCACAGCATCTCAGGGCACACTTGCGTATTTCTACTTAAAATCCGACTCGTTTCCCTCCCGTCAGCATAGCGTTTTCTCTTGGATGTACTAATGCCGCATATGCGTGAGTTACGTGTATGTACTACGATTGACTGATCTGCCCGTCCTACCCATATGACTTCACAAACGGTATGAGTACGGAGCCGTTAATCAAGTCTGTATCTGGTTTGGCTTGTAATGTTAACACTGCTTTATATCATGCCTTCCCCTTCTTTCCGCATTGTGTCGCACCCTCTAACAGAGTAGTAGAAACAAGTAGTGCTAAGAAAACAGACATTACAAATGAAATCGATTTATCAATCTTACCAATATGATCCTCAGTTTCGGTTGTTCACCGAATCTGCATTTATGGCTAACTGAAAGTATCCCAGAAGCTATCAAGCCGCCATAATGGCCAATTGCGGATACTTTCACATCAGTGTTCACTAATATGTGTCCCGATACTTTAGATACGATAGTGAGCGAAGTCCCACGGAGGCTTCAACGGCAGATAACTGCTCATCCGACGACGTGAAGAGTGTTCCTCGACTGCATTCCTCTTGTTCAGCCCTCATTACTCAACTCTGGCCATATGTCATAACCTCTCCCGCTGGAGCTTAGCTGATTGGACAAGAATTTACGAGACGGCTTTTGAATAAGAGAGTTTTTCTAGAGCGAATTTTAATCTACCCTTACGTCTAGCTTGTTTTCGACAACAAGGTGTCGCAATGTAAAACTTATACGTGCTGACGGACACGTGTTGTGTATTCCCTGACACGGCAACCTGCCTATCCTCAGGCAGCCACGCGCATAAACTGCTTATTCACTCTCTCCTATAATTAATTTTATAGAGGCACATCTTACGATCATAACAACTTTGATTTCCATCGTCTCCACTCAAGACTACAGAATTGTCCCTAACAGATTAGTGTGCTTTTGCATTTTAACGAGATCCTGAGCAGGTACTCCCTAACTTCCGTGTCGTCATATTTCACCGTCACACTAGGTACTTTAGTACGGCAAAACTGTGGTCATACAATCAGGGACAGGACGTATCACTATTTTCGTCGCTAACAGAGCACAGTTTGCGCCCCTGTATTCAAGAATAAGCAGTCGCATGTGATGCATGAGGAGATGAACTTCACGTAGAGCGCAATACATTTCTACATCTACATCTACATACATACTCCGCAATCCACCACACGGTGCGTGGCGGAGGGTACCTCGTACCACAACTAGCATCTTCTCTCCCTGTTCCACCCCCAAACAGAACGAGGGAAAAATGTCTGCCTATATGCCGCTGTACGAGTCCTAATCTCTCTTATGTTATCTTTGTGGTCTTTCCGCGAAATATAAGTTGGCGGCAGTAAAATTTTACTGCAGTCAGCCTCAAATGCTGGTTCTCTAAATTTCCTGAGTAGCGATTCACGAAAAGAACGCCTCCTTTCCTCTAGAGACTCCCACCCGAGTTCCTGAAGCATTTCCGTAACACTCGCGTGATGATTAAACCTACCAGTAACAAATCTAGCAGCCCGCCTCTGAATTGCTTCTATGTCCTAGCTCAATCCGACCTGATAGGGATCCCATACGCTCGAGCAGTACTCAAGAACGGATCGTATTAGTGTTTTATAAGCGGTCTCCTTTACAGATGAACCACATCTTCCCAAAATTCTGCCAATGAACCGAAGACGACTATCCACCTTCCCCACAACTGCCATTACATGCTTGTCCCACTTCATATCGCTCTGCAGTGTTACGCCCAAATATTTAATCGACGTGACTGTGCCAAGCGCTACACTACTAATGGAGTATTCATAAATTACGGGGTTCTTTTTCCTATGCATCTGCATTAATTTACATTTATCTATATTTATTGATGATATTGTCAGAGCTTCTTTAGTTCGGCGAAATGCACCATTACTCTGCGTTAACTACTTTAATTGTACGTTGCACTTACATAGTAACAGACTGAAGCCAAAATCTACATTGAAATACTGAAATAAATTTGCGGGAAAACAAAAGATTCCTCTGTACTAAAGGTCGGCCTCCAGAATGGAAACACGAAGTTAGCTAGAAATTCATTTACGGCAAATCTAAAATTTGAAAAACTGATGGAACTTCACTTTTTCGTAATTCCTACGAAATATTAGTTCTTCTTCTTGCCTTTTATGCTTTATTTTCGCTTGGTCAGCGTGTTAACTACTATATTTGGCAATGTTAGTGACATAAGGTGGGCGGACGCCTTTCCTGCCGTCATCCCTCCCTTCCCCCCCCCCCTCCCATCTCCTCCCCCCCCCCCCTCCCCAAGACAGAGTTTGTGCACCCCGTTTGTCCGCGTCTAGTGTTACCTCATGGGAAAATGTGCGAACGCTTTCTAAATCTTTGTGAATTGTGCAACACAAGCGGGTGCAGACCGGCATTCACCTAGTCCGCTGTGAGAAACAGCCTCAAAACAACAGCCAAGCTGGCTGGCACGTCATTAATCCACCGAGAGGGTACGATAGGGGGCCGGCTAACGCGCTCACGTGTCTGGGTGGGTCATCCATCAGCAGATACAGTACAGCCCATTTATAGAAGATTGCATGTGCTGCAAACCATATGTTCGTATAGAAAATGTCAAAAGTGGATTAGTCTCCTTAGAAATAAAAATACATTTTCTGAATTTCCGTACTTCTTTTTTACAAGTGTCAATATCTACTTTAGTCCTTTTCTTATTTCTTCTAAAGTCATGACATAGTTTCTCCACTTTTTACACGTAGAAATAAAACTTCAGAAATGCATAAAATATTTCTTTCTGAAATAATAGTGAACAAAATTGCTTCAAGATGGAGAGGTTTTTAATTCTTTACTTTTTCAAGTCTACGTCCGTTATTTCCTTTTGCGTAAACTTATTGGCATAGAAACAATGTCTAGAAATTTCCACGTCGAGAATATGTGTTTCGCGCTTTAACGACGGTTTTTACTTCAGACGTCATTATGTTTTATAAACCTTATAGAGGCGTTGTACATTCACTGTATGTCTCTAATATTGAGTCCATTAGATCTTTGGCCATGAAAATATCCTTTACTTATCTCATTGGAGGGCTACGTTGTTGTTAAACTTATCCTTACGTTTCTTTTTCAGCATTAACTATATGTTTGCTGAGTGCGCCGTCATTTTTGTGTAATGCTGAGAGTACAACCCATTTCGTCTGATGGAAATTATTAGAATGTTTTTCATTTATGGTGCCTCCGTAGAATTCATCAAGAATACTCTGCTATAAAGTGTTCGAATACGCATTGTGGTCACTTTAATTTGGAAACCAAACCTAACGCGATGTAATAATTTCAGGCTGTTGGATTTGGATGGTTCATTATTAGACCACAGTCTTAAGTAACAACAAAGGTACACTCAAATCCTGAGCATTTCTTCGGCTAACGTCTGCCATTAATGGTGAAACGGTAGAGTTACGCTGACGTTCGGTAACCCAATAGATGTTTTCATATATTTTCAAGATGTCAACGTTTCTTATCCTTACGAATTTTTTGTTGTTATGTACTTACATCAGAGCTACTTTAGGCGTACTTTGAGGGCAAATTAGTTTAAGATTCCCATACTTAGTTATTACTTAAGCAGCTGACATACGCTCCACAGTACAGTGAATAACCTCCTTATCGGGTATTAGAAACAGTTTCGGTTAGTAGTCGCGTTATGGGTACAGAATTATCCTCACGATTGCCTGTACATTCTGCATGTCACAGAGCTCTTAGCTGTGAATCAACACTGGTAGCTATGACTTTACACGATCGAAGTATGGACAAAGTCTTCTGCTGTGATGGTTCGAAGTATACCTCAGTACTCACCGATGGACACTTACAGGTAGACAGTAAACTAGACGAGGCAATAAAGCAGTTTGCGATCACTGTACATTGTGGGGTATTGCGTGTGAAGCATGCAATATGGGAAGAAACAATCTGCGCATGGGACGTTCTTCGTTTCGCATTAGCGAAATTCGCAAGAACCAATTTCCTGATGATATGTATCCGTTTATTAGACGTATTGGGAGACAATGCGTGTTTTCCAATGTGTTGCTGATAATTACTACACCACAACTATTTGGTTTCACGGTTATATTTTCTTTCGTGTGGTCCTTAATGCTACTGTTCATGAAGAATGTGGAATTTACGTGCCTAGTGATTGCTTATTCTTTCTTAACGTGACCTGGGTTCTCTGTACACCTCATATCTACAAGTCGTGTGACGTCTGTAGTGGGTGGTTTTGAGTTTTAACCAACATTGCCAAGATCCGAGAAATTAGAGCAAATACGGAGACTTACAAGCAGTCGTTCTTCCCACGCACAATTCGTGAATGGAACAGGGAAGGGGGGATCAGATAGTGGTACAATAAGTACCCTCCGCCACACACCGTAAGGTGGCTCGCGGAGTATAGATGTAGATGTAGATGTACAGGCCCAGGAGCATCTAGAACTTTGATTAAACGTCTTTCGCAAACCGTCCTATACTTGGAGCCACTAATGCTGTTATCGAATTCGATTTACCTCTGTCTCACATGGTTTGGTTTGCAGTCTGTCTGCTTTTGCGCTGTTATATATATTGAAGTACCAGGGAAATAATATCGGGTGTATCAGATAGCGTTTACAACTCTGAAAACTCAAACTGATTTATTAATTTAACTTATGGTTTTGGTGTCATTTTACATAAAACTACATCAAGCTTTTTACTTTATACCTGAAGAGGTTTAATATTACTTGCCCAAAGGAAGGTCAATAGGTGTCAGGTCCGGTGAACGTGGGGACTATGCATTTGGCACGGCCCCTCTGTTTACCTGGAAAGCGGACATTTAGAAAATCCCTATCTTCAGAGAGGATGTGTGGTGGTGCATAAACTGTACGCTGCGTTCTTGCTTATCAAAGTCAATCTCGGGGATCAAAAGGTTTTCCAGCGCACCATTCCGTTGACAGTTCTGTCTTAGATCTGTAAACTTTGCTCAAAACATATTGAGTTTTCGGCTATCACATTCGTATTACAGGGAGTTTCGTTGCCCCAAAACCTACAAGTTTGTTAACTTTACCGCTTTAGTGAAAAGTCGATAATCGTTCCAGTGAAATCTTCATCGTAACGTTTCCACACAAAAGTCCTGACAAACAACTCTGTTTATTTTGACTGTTGCACTGTCGTAAACTGAAACTGTATCCGTTTTCTTAACACACGCCAAACAGTTACGTGTGGGACAGCAATCTCTCGAAAAGCAGACCAGATCGATTTTGTAGAACTATTCACAAAGCTCACTTAGTCTACTACGTTATCAGACACAAGGGGACGACCTGATGACTTGTTATGTCAAACCAAAAGGCCTATTTAAACATAAAAATGCTACTCGTAAACAGTGAGTCTAACGGGAGGATCTAAACCACACTCTGTACGAAAATGACATTGCTGAGTTGTCGCAGAAGTCGTTACTTCAAACCAAAAGATACAGTGAGCACGCTCGGGGCCGGTGAAAGCACGTAGTTTTGCTGTAACTGCCGCAATCGCTTGCGGTGACGCGATTCTCTGCTAGAGTTCCACATGAGTCAAAGCTTGATCTGTCTTCCTTCAAGATGACACCAGCTCTAAATGTCCTAGCAATACGTTTACGCGGGTTTTCCAAAGTATAAAAAATCCTTTTTATACACCCTTTATTGTAAAACGGCGTTGCCTTATTCGACTGCATGACCTCTTTGCGACTCAAAAAAGAAACACTTGCCGTTTCCTTACTACTGTAAAACAAATTTCAGTTTTGTAACAGTGTGTCTTCTAGAAATGGTTTCCGACTCATGGTTGGAAAAGATAAAGAGTAGAGTGAAACAATAGTGTACAGTAAAAACGTTGAATAGTCAAGATCGCATAAATAATTTAAAACAGTTAGATCCGCCAGACATTGCTGCTGAATTCAGGTCTTAAAAATTTTTTTTTGTTACGTAACGTGTTCATTTTACATTGTAACTCACGTCAGGTTGTGATGTGGATAAAACAGGTCAAATGTAATGTATTGCGAATACATAGAAAGAAGGCTCCTTTATTGTGTGATTATATGATAGCGGAACAAACACTGGTAGCAGTTACTTCTATAAAATATCTGGGAGTATGCGTGCGGAACGATTTGAAGTGGAATGATCATATAAAATTAATTGTTGGTAAGACGGGAACCAGGTTGAGATTCATTGGGAGAGTGCTTAGAAAATGTAGTCCATCAACAAAGGAGGTGGCTTACAAAACACTCGTTCGACCTATACTTGAGTATTGCTCATCAGTGTGGGATCCGTACCAGATCGGTTTGACGGAGGAGATAGAGAAGATCCAAAGAAGAGCGGCGCGTTTCGTCACAGGGTTATTTGGTAACCGTGATAGCGTTACGGAGATGTTTAGCAAACTCTAGTGGCAGACTCTGCAAGAGAGGCGCTCTGCATCGCGGTGTAGCTTGCTCGCCAGGTTTCGAGAGGGTGCGTTTCTGGATGAGGTATCGAATATATTGCTTCCTCCTACTTATACCTCCCGAGGAGATCACGAATGTAAAATTAGAGAGATTAGAGCGCGCACGGAGGCTTTCAGACAGTCGTTCTTCCCGCGAACCATACGCGACTGGAACAGGAAAGGGAGGTAATGACAGTGGCACGTAAAGTGCCCTCCGCCACACACCGTTGGGTGGCTTGCGGAGTATAAATGTAGATGTAGATGTAGATTTTAAATAAAGATATATTCATGCGATGTTGGCTGTTGAATGTTTGTAGCACTGAAGACAGATCGCTCCTCCGGTCTCCTCAAAGTGGGGAAATTCAATAGTGTTCACAGTTACACTACCGTTGGTGAATTGTCTACGTAAACGATACCGGCGGTACATCCTTGCAGAAGGTCACCACATATTTGGATTAATTAATAATCGGTTCGAAGCGCTGCAGTCCGGAACCGCGCTGCTGCTACGGTCGCAGGCTCGAATCCTGCCTCGGGCATGGATGTGTGTGATGTCCTTAGGTAAGTTAGGTTTAAGTAGTTCTAAGACTGATGACCTCAGATATTAAGTCCCATAGTGCTTAGAGCCATTTTTGATTAATTAATATACCAAATCATCCTAAATCGACGACCACCTTTAGGAAATAGCTAGATGTTTCTTTGTAATTGGTAACGATGACCGAATATGCTCTGGAGATTCTTTGCGAAATAACTGTGGTGCAGTGTACAAAGTAACTTTGATAATCCATTATGAAATAGAGGGAGTAGTCTTGGTGACCAGCGGAGGTGTATCTTGGTGCCCCATTCGTTGTAGTAGTTTAGCAATCAAATTCTCTAGTTTATTATTGATACTGACATAACGTTGCTCAGTAGCTCAGCGTTCAACTCTTGTAGATCTTCGTTGAGTTGGAAGGGTATCTAAATATTACGTGAGTCTCGACAGCTACAGTATTTAATTGAACTCCTTATTTCAGAGACGGCATGGACGTACCGATTACAATGGTGTCAAATGGCATGTAGCATCATGAGGTTCGTGAAGTGCGTGAGTGAATTCAAGACACCGGAAATTTTTAGAAGACATCTAATTTAACTTAAAACAGTTGTGGTGTATGTTTATAGCCATGTTGAGAAGATCCACAATGATACAAAACATACCGTGTTAACACGGATAGTTGCAGATATTTCTGTTGGTTACTGAGAACTGTGTACTGAAGAACATTACATCAGAATTTACGTCATTTGTAGACTGATAATTATAGCTATTCCCAGTCGTATGTTTTTTAGCTGACTACTACCTCCGTGTACACGTGGCGAGAGAAAGCCGTTAATGCTTATTTCACCACGGCGCAACAGGTCACATGCTGAAGAGAGGAGTCGTGGACGCAAACCTGTTAGTCCATACTGGCGTGTGTGGTCCACTCACCTGTTAGTGGTGCAGTACGACTGTGCAGAAACATTAGGCCATTAGGTTTGTGACGTGTCTGTGGGAAGATTGTTCGACACAGTCAAAAAACAACCAGCACTCTGATGTGTGTACGTATTAAGATACCATATATAAAAATATGTGCACTTATACATCCTGTACCTCGTTGTTGCTTTGCTAATACTCACTTATGTGGAATAGATAATCTCTTGCATCGTTGGTCATATCACGTCGCAATAGCAGATTGTCTCAGTCCAGTACAAGCATAAACAATTTTCTGCTCTCAAAGACGCAAAAAATCTCCTCGATTCCACACAACAATTTGGAATGCTAATCCGAAAGATTTAAACGTATTTTTTAAATATTTCCTTTCCATAAACCAACGTAACGATAAACCTGTCTGTGTCTGGAACTGCCAGTGTGTTTCTAAATATCTTGGCCGAGAAATTATATCGATCTGAACTGTATTATAAAACTTTGTTTTAAAATAACGGATGATATTTACTGAAATGGTGTACTGTCACTTTATAATGATTTTCGAAAACTTTTTATTATTTTCACTCACCAGTTTAGAAGCACTTGCTACTGTTCTACAACTGAATCCAACGTATCAGGGAACCTGATACGGCGGAGTGTCATATCCGGTATCTTATAGCTCTGCACAAATTCTAAAACAAATTGTAACTAAGTGCTGTGTTTCTGTGCTGGAATATAATGGAACTTTTTAAAATTGCCATATTTGCACCTTGCGGGATTACGGTATGCGTAGGTAAAAGAAAACATTACTACCCCTTGTTTAAGTGCATCGTTCGGCTGAATCTTCAGTATATATATCGAACCATTTTTACAGATGCCCGCATCTCGTGGTCGTGCGGCAGCGTTCTCGCTTCCCACGCCCGGGTACCCGGGTTCGGTTCCCGGCGGGTCAGGGATTTTCTCTGCCTCGTGATGGCTGGGTGTTGTGTGATGTCCTTAGGTTAGTTAGGTTTAAGTAGTTCTAAGTTCTAGGGGACTGATGACCATAGATGTTAAGTCCCATAGTGCTCAGAGGCATTTTTTTCACAGATGCCACGATCCCAGTGGCTAGGTGCTCCTGGTAAAGCATATAAGGCACTTGTAAATACCCGAGATCCGACACTGAGCCAGATGTGGCTCGAAAGTTAGCTAATGATAAAAATGTCCAAAAAGCATTATAAAGTGGCTGGTTGTCGGTTCATTACATATAGTACACTGTTATAACCGTAGCTGCAGTATTCATTGTGTAAATGCACAGATAAACTTTTGGAAAGACTCAAGACGTTCTTAATGAGGTGCCTGATGCTTTCCTTTTCTTGAAGGAATTTTTTTTGTGTGTGTGTGTGTGTGTGTGTGTGTGTGTGTGTGTGTGTGTGTGAAATCATATGGGACTTAACCGATAAGGTCATCAGTCCCTAAGCTTACACACTACTTAACCTAAATTATCCTAAGGACGAACACCCACATCCATGCCCGAGGGAGGACTTGAACCTCCGCCGGGACCAGCTGCACATTCCATGACTACAGCGCCCTAGACCGCTCAGCTAGTCCCGCGCGGCTCTTGAAGGAATGTCAGCGGAGACTGTAGACCAGCGTGTGCAGTTAAAGAAACAACGTAGTTGTTTGTCATCCATTCAGTAATACAGTAGTAAGGTGATATTTTTTATTTGACAACAAAAGAACTGACAATTTTGCTAAAAATTTAATGAAGAAGGGAGTACGGCCTGTGACGCATCCCCATAGCCGCAAGTTATGTATTTAGCTTCTCCTGTGTTTTCTTAGTCATCTACTTCTTAATTTACGTGCGTGTTTTTGTCTTCAAAGGTTTAATCGGACGTTTCGTAACTGTAAGTGTAAATCCATTCAGTATGTAGCGCAATAATTGATCATGTGTTTTGTTTTGAGGACAAGCCTCCATTCATTTATCCACAGTGAGTAATATCCCAGCTATTAGATATCTCCACGACGCCAAGTTACTTATTTAGCTCGACCTGTCTTTTCCCTAGTAGTATATTTCCTAAATTTCGTCGGTGTTTTTGTCTATTTAAGAGGTTTCATTCCGCGTTTTCAACTGTAGGAACAGATTCAGACAGTGTGTACTGCAGTTTTTGTTCTTCTGAACAACCAGCTACTCAGTTCATTACAGCATCAGCTTCCATTGGTGACACGTCAGGAGGGTAGCAAGCTGCACGTCTAGGTTTCTGATTTCGCACTTTACTTCTTCAATTAGTCTTGATAGAGTGGGTAGGAAGTATGCATACTGTATGCGAACGCAGGAGGAACCAGCAGCAGCTCGTGACGAGCTGAATGCACTTTCGGCTACGATCACCGCCTTCAGGCTGCAGGCTTTGGGTACAGTGGTGGCGGAGAATTTGGGACACGGCATGGGGCACTTGCTCTGCTACCGAGACACCTCTTATTGTACCCGATTCGGTGGATCCACCCTCACAGCCGCGTAGGTGGCCAGAGGTAACGGATTCGCGTCGCTCGGAAAAAAATAGTTCAAATGTGTGTGAAATCTTATGGGACTTTGCTGCTAAGGTCATCAGTCCCTAAGCTTACGCACTACTTAACCTAAATTATCCTAAGGACAAACACACATACCCATGCCCGAGGGAGGACTCAAACCCCCGCCGGGACCAGCCGCACATTTCATGATTGCAGCGCCTTAAACCGCTTTTTTTTGTGTAATCTCATTTTGTTCGCTTTCGTTAGTTGCGGACGTCGTAAGACATCCCTTCAAGTTCGTTGTTGATCGATTAACTCAGTTTTTTTTTATTACAGAGGGCAGCTAACCCTCTGACCAAACACACTGAGCTACCGTGCCGGCGTCTCATTTTGTTCGTGATTGTTCGTTCTATTTGTTCGGTGCGGACGTCCCATGACGCTTGTTCAAGTTCATCGTCGTTCCATTAACTCAGCTTTTTATTACAGAGGGGGGCGAACCTTCTGACCGAACACGCTGAGCTACCGTGCCGGCTATCATTCAGGGCTAGAAAGAAAGCCAATGTGCACTCAGTACATGTGTCGAGGTGCCTCGTTCGAGGTGTGTACGTGGCCTTGCCTGAGGTAATCGAGCGTGCAGGATGTCGTCTTCTTCAAGTTGTGGTTCCTGTCGGCTGGCGGAGTGAGCCGTGGTAAAAATTGCTATTTTGAAGAGCGCGCCGCAGCGCGTAGTGTGAAGCAGTCGCCCTCCGTTTCTGGCGGTGGCGCCGCTGTGGCAATCGCAGCTTTGGTGTCTCCCTTTGGTGAGAAAGGGGAAACGTTACCTGTTCACGTGCATTTAAGGGGCGCTATGAGCTCGCTAGGTGGTGAGTATGCTCAGTTGGTCGGCCGGGTCAGTATGGGGCAGTCAGTGACTGTGGTACGGACTGCTACTATGTGTTAGGCCGCCAGTCTGCTCGAGTTTGTTCAGGCAATGGCCACTGGCGGTTGGATCGACCGGTTGGTCAGTCGCACACTGGGACACAAGATGACTTGTCCGCCTTAAGCGTCGGCGCATGTGAGGTCGCCACGTCAGTCCAGTGGGCCACGCCGTATAGCGAGGGATAGTGGCTTTGCAACCGACACGAGAGCAACAGGAGACAACCCACGACATCGGTCTGGCCGGTGCGAGCTGCGACGCCGTGAGGCGGGAGTTCGGCGTGCCTTCCTGCGTTCGTTGAAGCTGCTAGCAGCGGACGGTTCGGGAGAGCGTTTTGGGGGTGCTGCGCCAGGTCTTCGCCAAACATCGCAGTTTATTAGAAGTTAAGTGATTGGTGATATGTTGTTTCATTTACTTGTTAAATTCTGGTTGTTTTCTTCGTCAGTCTCTAGTCCCCACCTTGCTCGTCCGTCTCTTGTCCGCGTTAGTTAGGCAGTTAGTATCCGTCTGTCTGTCTGTCGGTCTGCCGTAGTTAGTAGCTGCCTCTGTCGTGTTTGTCGGATTCGGTGTTAGCGAATTTATTCCTTGAAGTGTAACGGCCGAACTCCTGAAATATGTTTTTATCTTACCTATCATCTTGAGAGGCGGTATATTTGTAATGTAGAGCATGTTTGTACATTTTATGTAAGACTGCATTTCATGAATTTTTATTTCAATGGTCATTTTAGTAAACAAAGTTGCCACCCTTCACCGTAAGAGTTTTCCTTTTAAAAACAAGTTGCACTTTCGGTGGCAAGTAATTTTTAATGTGAGTGTTTTGTACCATTTACATCCCTCCTACGGGGTGCACGGTTTATGTGTTTGTGTGAGTTGTTAAAATTTTAGTTTTAAGTAATCTGTTATGTTGCAGAGCTCATACAGTTGGAAAAAAAATTATTTCTGCCTCTGAATAAATTGTAACTTGATATTTAGAGCGTGCTTTCTGATTATAATTCTTAAATCCGTTTTTTTAATAGGGTTTTTAGGAATAGAATTTCCATTTCTTGAAAGAAATTTGTTTTCATCAGTTACCCACCGGCAACTACTTCCACGCTCACATAGTGATGTTCTTGATGAATCGCTAGTAAATAAAGTAAATTCTTTAAGAAAAGATTTTGAAAGTAAATCCACGGTTCACGGCTGCTGACCACGCGCGTGTGGTGCTCGAAGTTTGAAGCATTGCTCCCAGCGTTGATGGCGGTGCTTTGGTTAGGAGCCGAGTGGAGGGATCAAGCAAAGGCTTCGTCGGCTCTATGACGGTATTGGCTGCGGATTTCGGGTCCTGCGTTATCGGACTGCTAATTATAGGACTGCGTCTCATAAGTCAGCAGTGCACTACATAAAGAATGCAGCCAGTTGTGTGGCAGGGTACTTGTGGAATGCACATGTGGGTTTTTTAGGCTAGACGGTAGTCTGAGGTACTCTGATGAACACTCATCACTTGATACGCAGGCAGTTAAATCAGATGGCGTTCAGATTAACAGTCAAAGAGTTATCAGAGAGTAGTCGAAGTATTCGTAACAAAGTTCTTAATTTACTGCTCTCCAGGGAAGTCCTCACGCTCAAATATTTCTTGGGATCGAGATCTGACCGGAGACAATAAATTGAAATTATCGGTTAGATATTAGATGGCTGTATAATTTTTTGATCGAAGTTTTTAGTTGACACCCTATTAATCGTGTATTTTTAATAGCGACACTGAATTTTGTTTCGAAAATTCTACATTCTAAGTTAAAGAGCGACGGGCGTTTGTTATTCAAGATGAAGCTACAAATGCTGTAATAGTTATACGATAAAAATATTTCGCTAAAATATTTGTTTAATCTTAACTGCAGATACGTGATAATGGCAGTAGCCAATAGGACGCAATGAATACAAAAACTTATTATCTGATCTAGACGGTTACATAAGTAAAATATTAGTCATGACCATGGAATCATACAGAAACTTTATTTCATTTGTTAACACACTGAAGATCATTTTTATGTCTAATAAATTAAAATTTCAACCATTTATACATATTCCATATATTGTATTCTGTCTTCAGAATTCTAACAGACTGCATAAGACATCAGCGAATAACATTGTCACAAAATATTTACGTATCGGTAGAAGCAGTTGGTGTATGGTAACATGGGAATTGACAGGTGTTGTGTCCGCAGATGGTAACGGGTGGTATGGTCAACAAGGGGCACTCCAAACGTTTCTTAAATGGATAAAATAAGAGTATATTTATTTACAATGTGAACAAAGCAACTGAAGATATGCATCACTTAGATTTCCTGCGTCTCTGTTCCACACTGTCTTTCATATCATCAATCTGTGAATCGTGTGCTGGCGTCCGTAGCGCCAGCCACAAGAACATTGTGAATTCTGAACAGGGCATGCCTCGCGCTGGTGCGCCGGCGCCCTGTTCAGAGGTATCTTCTTCCACGGATAACTGAGTGGGGTACAGCCCACCGTTTGTAGTTGGCATCAGCACCGTCGATGCCGAATTTCTCTATCCCCCAAATGGCGCACCGTCTTGGCAAAAACGAAGTTGCTTTTGGTGCCGTCAATCGATGCTTGACATGCTGCGAACGGTATAACGAGCTTACCTAGTCGTCCACATGATATCTTGCCAGTGGTTCACATGATATCTTGCGAACCATAGATGAAGGGTATTAGATGGATGCCATATTCGTTGACTTCCGGAAAGCGTTTGACTCGGTGCCCCATTGCAGATTCCTAACTAAGGTACGAGCATATGGGATTGGTTCCCAAATATGTGAGTGGCTAGAATACTTCTTAAGTAACAGAACCCAGCACGTTGTCCTCGATGGTGAGTGTTCATCGGACGTGAGGGTATCACCTGGAGTGCCCCAGGAAAGTGTGGTAGGTCCGCTGTTGTTTTCTATCTACATAAATGATCTTTTGGATAGGGTAGATAGCAATGTGCGGCTGTTTTCTGATAATGCTGTGGTGTACGGGAAGGTGTCGTCGTTGAGTGACTGTAGGAGGATACAAGATGACTTGAACAGGAATATGTGATTCGTGTAAAGAATGGCAGCTAACTCTAAATATAGATAAATGTAAATGAATGCAGATGAATAGGAAAAAAAAGTCCTGTAATGTTTGAATACTCCGTTAGTAGTGTAGCGCTTGACACAGTCGTGTCGATTAAATATTTGGGCGTAACATTGCAGAGCGATATGAAGTGGGAGAAGCATATAACAGCAGTTGTGGGGAAGGCGGATAGTCGTCTTCGGTTCATTGGTAGAATTTTGGGAAGATGTGGTTCATCTGTAAAGGAGACCACACTAATACAACCTATTCTTAGGATCCCTATCAGGTCGGGTTGAGGGAGGACATGGAAGCAATTCAGAGGCGGCCTGCTAGATTTGTTACTGGTACGGAAATGCTTCAGGGACTCGGGTGGGAGCCTCTAGAGCAGGCTGTTCCAGCTCGTGGGCTCCGTTGTGAGCCATGGAGCGCTCCCTGCTCCAGGGAGCAGTGTCGCTCGCTGCGACCAGTCAAGTGGGCTGGCACGTAGAGATGGGGGATCCACTCCTGAACTAATTCATAGAGTTGAATCTTTCAAAGGAGCGAACAATCAGTGATTCAGAAAAAAAGAACGGTAGCTCCAAACGTTTCCCACAGCAGAGAGAGAGAGAGAGAGAGAGAGAGAGAGAGAGAGAGTCAGAGCAGACCAGTGGGGCCTCTGCTGGTCAGAGCACACTGCACGCCACACAACACAGCCAGAGCCGGCCTCTAGCCTGCTTCTGCCTTGGCTGCCTGCATTGTGCAGTGCCCCATTGGATTTTGTGTTTCACATATGCCATGCCCTCTCTGTGCTTCCTCTGCCACGTGCAGTGTCTGGCGCACCTTAGCATAGCACTCCATCGGCGATCGTTTCAGTCGCACGTCCTGCCCTCTGGGCAGTTGATGCGAGCAACAGGACAGAGAGCCTCCTAGCGGAGAACATAAGAACTACTTGCAACAACCTGCTCGCAAGAGAACGGACGATTTGTCTCCGAGCGGGTGAGTGGTGGCAGTTCACCGCTCCCCCCACCCTCGGAACTCGCCCGCTCAACGCTCACCCCACCATTTTCGACTCTAGCCAGAGCATTGAGCAAAGCAACTCAGGTGTCACTCTGGTCTCTGCGGTCTTAGCTCACGCAGTAATACAGCTCGCGTCTCGACCTGCTTGACTCAGCGCCTCTGCATCGGACTTCGTCTCTACTGGATATTGTTCTTCGTAGTAATACCGTTATGTATGTTACATAATTATGTTATGTATACATCATTTGTTTTTATTTTATTTTTATTTGTTTAAACTGATCAGATTAGGTTCCTACTATAGGATTTTTTATTATGGTCACTCGAATTTACTCTTTAATTACGAGCGAACCTATAAACATATAGCAAAAGTGATACACCAATATTTTCCTTGTTTTATTCTGCGGAAGGCTATATGCAGAACTTTGGTCTTACAGTCAAATTTATGTATTTTTTTCTTATTTTAGTACGGATTTTGCGATTTTAGGCGTCTTCGGAAGGAAATGTTCACTTTAAAAATATATGGCTTGCGATGTATTTGTACGAGATTAATGAAATTTTAATACATTATAGCCAAATATATTGTTAATGTAAATCTCAAGTTACAACATTTTCTGATCATCCAAAAACCACGATAGTGCAAAATAAATCAATAATCAAAAATATTGTCACATCGTGGAAATTTCAATAAACAATACAAAATTCTTACTCATTATCTGTGTTACTTCAAAATAGGATCAAATAAGATCAAAATATAGGTATAGTACTGGAATAAACCAAGTTTAAAGGGCAACGTGCCTTCCATTTATTTTCTGTTGTGAATGGGTGGTGAGTCATGAAAAAGAGCTAGTTCATTTCAGGGAGTGAACAGTTCTGATCCGATCTCTGAAAAGAACAGTTTTGCCCATCTCTACTGGCACGCCGGCACGTGGCACGGCTGGCTGAGGCAGGCGGCAAGGCAAGCGTTTTGATGTGCCAGCTGCGTCTTACAAGATTGACAACCTCACACTCTTAGCTGCTAAGACGTGGTGACGTGCTACACCAGGAAATACGATCTTCAGGAAATAAATAAGAAACAGATGTTTTACAAGAAATTGCATACTAAGTTTATTGGGCCTCTGTAGTTTGAAATTTTCTTTTCATTGCAAGATCGGAAATGTCAGGCGTCAAAGTGTTCGCAGCGTTAATGCGGAGGATGGCCTTCATTGTTGCATCCTGAAGAAGCGATCGTTCCTTACTTTATAACTGTTTTCATTGCTCAGAAAACCTGCTCACATCAAAACGTAGATCCAAACATGCACATGATCTGAGCGGCGTTGTTGTGAAGTTTGGGAAATGTTTTTTTCTGTAATGAACACTACCATCGTGACAAATACAACGTGTTGTAGTACCTCTCTTTCAACAAAGTTGAATTTTGTAAATCAATAATTTCCAATTGAAGTGACGATGACAAGTCATCGGTGGAAACTGAAAAAGGAGTGCTGAACACCTTAAGTTCCATTTCCAAACTAGTGACATTTCGGAATCGTGTTTCAAACGACGTGATGAGCTGCTTTAACTTTGCTTGGTAGTCGCCGAAAGTAGTACCTTCAGGTAGTTTTAAAGAAGCAAGATGATTGAAGAACGTTAGATGTCCATTACTCATCTGCCTCTCAAATAAACGTAACTTTTCCATGAACACTTTGATCTGGTCGTGCATGTCAACGATTAGCTGCCCTTTGCCCTGCAATGACAGATTTAAATTATTCAGATGCATAGTTATGTCAGCTAGGAACGCCAGGTCTGATATTCATTTTATATCTTTCAGACAACGCGTTTCTTCCCCTTTCATTTCGAGAAAAGGGGTATTTCCTCACTAATGGCAAAGAAAACATCAAGAACTTTTCCACGACTCAGCCAACGAACTGTACTGTGGTAAGATATATCCCCATACTCCGCTTCCACATCTTTCAGGAATCCTTTGACGACGCACAAAATTCACACACTTCACGACATCTTTCATTATGCCACCTAGCTCTACTGTTTCAGCACACAGTGCCTCTTGGTGCATTACAGAACACGAACTATGTTGCATGTTTTGATACCCTCCGTATTACGAATCCGTTTTTAAACATATGTCTACTGGTATGTCGTTCTTAAGCCTGGCTACCAGTTCTCTGCGTGCAACGCCTTCTACCTGACTGTATTTAATTCTGTATATTGTACCTCTTCGCAGAATTAAATACTTTACGACATACAAAACACTGCGGTCGACCATCCCTCTCAATGAATAGGAAGGTATCCTCCAATAGAGGTACAGAGCTCCCGCGGCTAGTCATAGCAGTCATTGAGCACGGATTATTACGGCTGCATGCGGCCAGGGGGCAGTGAGTTCACTTTCCCCCTCCACGCGGGCTCCGAGCTGCCGCAGTGAGCGCTCCGGAGCGCTCCGGCTCCCTGGAGCTCGGTTGGAGCAGCCTGCTCTAGAGGAAAGGAGGCGTTATTTTCGTGAATCGCTACTCAGGAAATTTAGAGAACCAGCATTTGAGGCTGACTGCAGTACAATTTTACTGCCGCCAACTTATATTTCACGGAAAGACCACAAAGATAAGAGAGATTAGGGCTCGTACAGAGGCATATAGGCAGTCATTTTTCCCTCGTTCTGTTTGGGAGTGGAACAGGGAGAGAAGATGCTAGTTGTGGTACGAGGTACCCTCCGCCACGCACCATATGGTGGATTGCGGAGTATGTATGTAGATGTAGAACTGACGATGTCAGAGTCCTAATTGTGAGGCTTGTTACACACATGACACATACCTTTGCTCTTCGTGCGTGATTTGGGAGCTAAGATGGCGTCTGAATCAGGAAGTCGAGCATGAAATATATGCAACAAAGGTCGGTGACGATGACGATGTAACGTTTCAGCTTGCTAAGCATCATGGTAAGTAATACCGAATTAGGTGGTGAGAAACAACAACACGGGAGTGAAATTTTCAGTCCGAAGCAGAGTGTACACTGATATGAAACTTCCTGGTAGATCAAAACTGTGTGCCGGACCGAGACTCGAGCCGGAAAGCGATCTACCGACTGAGCTAACCAAGCTCGACTCACGATCTGTCCTCACAGCTGTACTTCCTACTTTCCAAAGTTCCCTGATACTGTCCTGCAAAACCAGCACTCCTGGAAGAAAGCATACTGCGAGGGCATGTCTTCGCAATATCCTTTCTTCCTGGAGTGCTAGTCTTGAAGCGTTCTCAGGAGAACTTCAGTGAAGTTTGGAAGGTAGGGCACGACATACTGCGGAGGTAAAGCTGTGAGGACGGATCCTGACTTGTGCTTGGATAGCTCAGGCATTAGAGTACTTGCCACAGAAGGCAAAGTTCCCGAGTTCGAGTCTCGGTGCGGCACACAGTTTTTATATGCCAGGGGGTTTCCTCGCGTGAGAAGCGAGAAGTTTGGAAGCTATGAACGAACATTCTGCTTTAAAGTTCGATTCGGAAGAGAACAGAGCCATTCGAAAATGCTAAAACTCATTTTGTTGGCAAAATTGTTGAAATTCAACTGAAGAAAACAGACGACCATTACCCGACAATTCGTGCGGAGGCTTCTAAGCGAAAGACGGAAGCGAATATTCGGCCATCGTATGTTCCAGAAAGGATCAGCAGAATCAGTATGGAAGCATACCCAAGGTCCATCAGGTCGCGGCCAATTGAAAAATTATTGGTACAGTGTTGCCTCGGTCTCTGCGCATACATGGAAATGGCTGTGATAAACTGGGGTGATAAAAGCAATGGTACAGCGATACGCACGTATCCAGATGGTGGTAGTACCGCGTACACGAGTTACACTCCTGGAAATGGAAAAAAGAACACATTGACACCGGTGTGTCAGACCCACCATACTTGCTCCGGATACTGCGAGAGGGCTGTACAAGCAATGATCACACGCACGGCACAGCGGACACACCAGGAACCGCGGTGTTGGCCGTCGAATGGCGCTAGCTGCGCAGCATTTGTGCACCGCCGCCGTCAGTGTCAGTCAGTTTGCCGTGGCATACGGAGCTCCATCGCAGTCTTTAACACTGGTAGCATGCCGCGACAGCGTGGACGTGAACCGTATGTGCAGTTGACGGACTTTGAGCGAGGGCGTATAGTGGACATGCGGGAGGCCGGGTGGACGTACCGCCGAATTGCTCAACACGTGGGGCGTGAGGTCTCCACAGTACATCGATGTTGTCGCCAGTGGTCGGCGGAAGGTGCACGTGCCCGTCGACCTGGGACCAGACCGCAGCGACGCACGGATGCACGCCAAGACCGTAGGATCGTACGCAGTGCCGTAGGGGACCGCACCGCCACTTCCCAGCAAATTAGGGACACTGTTGCTCCTGGGGTATCGGCGAGGACCATTCGCAACCGTCTCCATGAAGCTGGGCTACGGTCCCGCACACCGTTAGGCCGTCTTCCGCTCACGCCCCAACATCGTGCAGCCCGCCTCCAGTGGTGTCGCGACAGGCGTGAATGGAGGGACGAATGGAGACGTGTCGTCTTCAGCGATGAGAGTCGCTTCTGCCTTGGTGCCAATGATGGTCGTATGCGTGTTTGGCGCCGTGCAGGTGAGCGCCACAATCAGGACTGCATACGACCGAGGCACACAGGGCCAACACCCGGCATCATGGTGTGGGGAGCGATCTCCTACACTGGCCGTACACCACTGGTGATCGTCGAGGGGACACTGAATAGTGCACGGTACATCCAAACCGTCATCGAACCCATCGTTCTACCATTCCTAGACCGGCAAGGGAACTTGCTGTTCCAACAGGACAATGCACGTCCGCATGTATCCCGTGCCACCCAACGTGCTCTAGAAGGTGTAAGTCAACTACCCTGGCCAGCAAGATCTCCGGATCTGTCCCCCATTGAGCATGTTTGGGACTGGATGAAGCGTCGTCTCACGCGGTCTGCACGTCCAGCACGAACGCTGGTCCACGTGAGGCGCCAGGTGGAAATGGCATGGCAAGCCGTTCCACAGGACTACATCCAGCATCTCTACGATCGTCTCCATGGGAGAATAGCAGCCTGCATTGCTGCGAAAGGTGGATATACACTGTACTAGTGCCGACATTGTGCATGCTCTGTTGCCTGTGTCTATGTGCCTGTGGTTCTGTCAGTGTGATCATGTGATGTATCTGACCCCAGGAATGTGTCAATAAAGTTTCCCCTTCCTGGGACAATGAATTCACGGTGTTCTTATTTCAATTTCCAGGAGTGTATAAAAGGGTAGAGCATTGGTGGAACTGTCACATCTAGTCAGGTAATACATGTAGAAAGGCTTCCGTTGCGATTACGGCGGCACGATGGAAACTAACAGACATTGAACACGGAATGTTAGTTGGAGCTAGAAGCATAGGACATTCCATTTCTGAATTCGTTTAGAAATTCAACATTCCGAGACCGAGAATGAAATTTTGAAATTTGTCGGGGACCAAACTGCGGAGGTTATCGGTACCTAGACTACTAAATCTAACTTAAACTAACTTACGCTAAGGCCAACGCACACACCCATGCCGCAGGGAGGACTCGAACCTCTGACGAGGGGAGTCGCGCGAACCGTGGCAAGGCGCGCAGACAGCTCGGCTACCCCACGCGACGATCTAGGATGCAAGAGTGTGCCACAAATATCAGATTTCAGCCAATACCTCTCGCCAAGGACGACGCAATGACCGACAGCCTTTACTTGACGACCAAGAGCAACGGTGTTGGCTAGAGTTATCAGTACTAACAGACAAGCAGCACTGCGTGGAATAACCGCAGGAACGAATGTGGCACTTATGATGAACATATCTGTTAGGACACTGCGGCAAATTTGTCGTTAATGGGCTATGGCGTCAGACGACCGACGCGGGTGTCTTTGCCAACAGCACGACATCGCCTCCAGCGCCTCTCCCGGCATCGTGGTTGCATCAGTGGGACCCTAAACGATTGGAAAACCCTGGCCTGGTCAGATGAGTACCAATTTCAGTTGATGGCAAGGTTCGCGTGTGACGCATACCCTCGTGGGGTCTGTCTTGAACCCATGTTGTTACCAAGGCACTGTAAAAGCTGGTGGTGGCTCTGGAATGGTGTGGGCTGTGTTAACAACGACTTTACTCGGTCCTCTGGTCCAACTGAACCGATCACTGGTTACGTTCGGCTACTTCGAGACCGATTGTGGCCATTCATGGGCTTCATGTTTGCGAGCAACGGTGGAATTTTTATGGATGACAATGCGCCATGTCACAGTACCGCAATTGTTCAAGACTGGTTTCAGGATCGTTCTGCGGGTGAGTTGGCCATTTAGATCTGCCGACACAAATACCATCGAACATTTATGCGACATAATCGAGATGTCAGTTCGTGCACAAAATCCTGCAGCGGCGTCACTTCCGCAATTATAGGCTGCTATAGAGGCTATATGGCCAATATTTCTGCAGAGGACTTCCAATTACTTTTTGAGCCAATCCCACGTCGAGTTGTGGCACTACACCGGGAAAGAGAAGGTCCGACACGACACTAGGGAGTATCCCACGACTTATTTCGTGGCACTGTATGTTCAAATTACCTACAAAGACAGAGCCGCGTAAAACTTCTAAGTGTTAACAGTTCCGCAGTTTCCTCTATGTAAAAGTTTCAAAACATGTGCTGCAATGACGTAGAAATCATGGCTCCCATTTGAGTTGCACATGTTATTTGGGTGCCAGTGCGTCTGAGGTTGATTACGGATTCTTAGGCCAACCCCTCCGAATGTATTACTCGAGCACTCGCAGGGATTGATCCCGTTCAGTAGCTTTTACGATCTGCCAACAATCAATGGAAAAAGCTTGTAGTGCTTGCAAATCATACTGAACAGTTTAAAGACAAGAAGCTACTGATGCACTGAATTACGGATAACTTCTTATAGGTAGGCCAGACAGAGTGTCCATGTACGAGACAAGCCATCAGCTAATAACATTATCCCGTGCCGCACGGCGATAAAACAGTTTCATACTGGTAATTTAGGAGAAGTAATGACCAACATTGCAGCTTCTGTGCTATAAGATCAGGCGCATCTTTCGTCGAATGGAATAGAACAGTGAGCGGATTATGATCAGTCACGAGAAATATATTTCTGCCATGCCAGTATTAATGAAATTCCTTTATTCCACTTAAGAAGCTTTAGGCTTTCTTTTCCGACTGACTGTACTTGAACTGCGCCTCGTTTGACTTCTTAGACACAAATGCTGTGGAAAATTGAGTGTTTCCGAACATGTGACGTAACACTGCCCCTATTCCTTGTGATAATGCATCAGCTGCTGACTTTATCAGTTTCTGTGCATCATAATGGATAAGACATGGGCGATAAAGAAATGCGTTTTCCAACTTTTTAAATGACTATTTTCGTTCTACAGTACAATGGAAAGGAACATTTTAAAGCCGGAGCCGATCTAAAGGAGCAGCAGTTTGCAGTGCATTTGGAATGAACTGCTTGTAGTTCTCGTACGTGGTACGAGAAGCTTATCTCTGATGTATTATATTCTACTTTCTGTAATGACTGGATAATGAGTTAGAGTTTTTGAACTGGAAATGTTTTATGAGTTTTAGCCGTAAGGTCATAAACTAAATTAATTAAATGCTTTTACAGCTGGCTGCCGAACAGACAGCATCAACTATGTCTGCAAGACACTCTCTAGAAAATGTATTAGTAAATGTTCTTAGTTCTATTTTCTTCTCTGTAGTAAACATCACCTCCTCTTTCCGCTGCGATGGTCATCTTGAATATAGCTGTCGTAGAGGGTAATAACTGTTTATCGTGTTGCCTAATGAAAGAATCTCGTATTTCGATGTAGTGACGTAAGCCTTTTGTCAAATAAATAGATAAGTTCTGTATTTTACTTTACGTTACTTATATTGTCCCCAAATTCCAGTATTATTGACTGAACTGTTACGATAGGAGGGGCAATAAAGTGTTCGTGTTCTCTCTCTTCATGAAGACACACCTCGGACTCAGCTCTTTCTGCCTACCTAAAAAAAAATCTCATCTAACAGCATCTCTGTTGCAGTGTATCGCTTCCTTTTTTGTCTCACGTATACCTCTTTGAAAACATCTAGTTAGAACCATTACACCTGCCCCTTTCAATGGACTGTGTATTCGTATACATAGCACTTAGTAAAAAAATTCATTTCCTTATTAATTATACAGATTTATACATTTTACATTTTTTATCCAGAGGAACAGTGCAGTCGCCTGCTTTCATGGTCGAAAGGTCAGAAACCTTTATTTTGGCCGTTCAACTGTTGACATATTTGTCTATTATTCTTTAATATACTACGTGAATAATGTGTGTCAGCTACGTGGGAACGACATTTTTATCAAGTCCTTTATGTCATATTTTCTACCAAAAATCTTCTTACACTATATTAAAATTAACAAACCAATTAGTTTGATACTGGAAAATATTACAAATCTTGTTTCATATCAGGTAGTCCTTTTTCACATTCAATTATATGTTTTTCTTACTTTATATATGACAATTTTCTGTTTCTCTTTTAGTTTGCAATAAAAATTTGCATTTTCTCTGTCCTTTTTACTGTCGTTGAGACTCCAGCTTGAGTTGGCTTCCGCGCGGCTGTTGTGTCACACGACGCAGGACATTATTCACGCACATGGTGGAGTGTTAACGATATAGGGTAACTATTTGCACGTGCCTATGAACTCTGTAAGCTGCGACGGTCTCCATTACATCATGAGGCCGAAGGGCCTTACTGGATCAGCTACCTTCTGGATAAAATCTTCGTTGACATTTTGCTGAGTCTTCACCTTTCCATTGGTACACTTGTGCCACTGTTCGGCTTATTCCTCTCGGCACTGTTAATCAGTTTAAGTTCCTGCATTGCAGATGATGAATCACTTGGAGATTCCGAACTTGAGCCGTCGCGCAACACTATTTTTTAGCCACTACGTGGCAACTTCATATTTTTGAGGTACGTTGCACCACTTCCGTATTTGCACTTTCTGATACGTCTGACGCCATGTAAGATAGTTTTCCATGTGTTTACAAAACATACAGGAGCATATTTACAAAGACATGAAACAAATGAAGATCGCACAACCACACGTACAAGAATATCTTGTCTACAGTATATTCTAATTCCATGTTCCTCGTAATTAATTTCTGCTGACACCCTCATTTTCAGCTCGAAGAAAATTTTCTCCCTTCTATTTCTTTCAGTGAGCAAAGAATTTACTTCTCAAAATGCACATCTCCCGTAGCAACTTAGAAAAACTGATGTTATGATCAACACACTCAGGAATTTCATCAAGAAGCTTGTGTATAAGACAAACATTACACATGTTCTAGTAATATTATTTCTTTTCACAAACAATCTACGCTACTTGCTACGAGGACATTTGAAATAGTTGTTATAAATCCTTGTTTCGCTCACAGCGTAGTGTATCTTACATCCCTATGTGCATCCCAAAACCCAATGTTTAATAGTGATATTTTTAACTCAGCTAATCACTGTTGAAACTATCTCTATAAGCCGATACCTGTGTATATATGTATTCAGTGCATTTTATATTCAGGTTCACTGGTAACTCTGTGTTTGAATATAGTGGTCAAGTATTTCTACAACGCTAGTTTTGTATTATTCTTTGTACAACAGGAACATAAGTGCTAAAGTACCCATGTCTGTATTTTGTGGGACGTAGCACTCAAAGGTTTACGTAATCGCTTAACATGCAAACTAAGTTAATGTAAAATCCAATGTACTCGTTTTTACTCTCCAGGTGACAACGTACACTAGTGTTTAGCTGTTTAAACGTACAGAACATAAATACACCTACAGATCTCCCTTTCAATAAAGTCACACAAAATCACAGTTATACATAACTTGTAAATTAATATGAGGAGATACCTTTTATTTGGTACATTCCACCTTCAGTTCAATCCGTCCACCAAGTGGGATATGTTACTCTGCATCATTCTCTAAAAAATGCTTATTACTACACAACTTCTTAATTATGCATCATTGCACTTAAGTCAGTCAGTATATTCATTCACTCAAACGCACACATAAAGTACAACTCGGTACATCTCTTATTTTTGTTAATAAGGTTTGATCTTCGTACCGCACAGAGTATGTGTTTATCAATATTTTATGCTTCCTTATGAGCTCTTTGACAGTGGTTTGCCTGATGCATTGTGTTTGGGTAAACAACAGTTCTTTGTGCTAATGAGCCTTAACTTTCCTTGAGGCTTGTAGTTGATAGTTATGTAAAGTTTTCGCCATTTCAATCATATGTGCCTAATTCCGTTTTATTCACAATTTTTTTCTATAGAGTACTTTAGTTTCTCGTATTCACTTTAATGTAGATGTAGTTTTCAAGAGAATAGTACACAGTATTGCATGAACATTGAATCTATCTACAGTTACTTACAATAAGAAAGAACTAACCATTTATATTAAACTACAACCAAAGGCTGCCAGTTGTCGTTCATATTCACTGTTTCCCAAAATGTATTTAACATACAGTTTGTATATTGTCATTTTGCTCTGAATTTAGTAACAAAATTTTCATGATGGATTTCAAAGAATTTTCGTACTTACCCTGGATTACACCTAGTATAACATGAGATTCCCCAATTCGTTTCGAAAGTAGTATGGATATTTTGCTTGTAGTTTAAGCGAAAAATGTGTACTGTGTGACATCCTACAAGTGTTCTCATTTTTTACTATCAGACACACACTCCAAATTTCTGTGAGAAATGTAGATCATCGTATTTTCATTAGGGGCTTTAGGCACAGAAGTGGTTGAGGTGCATTGACCACTTTCATTTCCGGTTTACATATAACACAGTATCGTTTTTTCCATTGGGCAGTAGTTGCGGAAGTGGTTGGGATACACTGACCTCCTTTGTTTAACTTATAAATCCTGTGGTGTCTTAATGTGGATATAATCCACGTGTTTTTCCTGTTATTGGTTGCTCAACAAATTGCATTCCAGGTGTGGTATTATGTGTGTAATAATGGCGTTGTGTACAACATCTGTCATATTTTGTTAATGTTTTTGTGTTTGTTAGTCTGAGGATGTGTACTCAATAGCACCTCCTGTCCAAGTGGACCTATTCTTTTATCAAACTGTTTTTTCCTAGCTTGTGTCTTTACTTCCCGCGTTATTAAGGTTTGTCTACCTTTTCTTCTACTGGTGTCTCTTTCTCAAAAAATTTAGGCATTAGTCGGTTTTTGTAAAGCTTCTTGATGGGTATGCCAAATTATTTACTATGGGTAGGGCAAATTATTACCTTGGGTATGGCAAATTATTTACTACTTGCCAAAAAGGCGTCACGTCCCCAATACACATATTTAGTCTGTGTGGTGTATACTGGAACTGTTGGGATGGCCTTGGGATGAAATTTTGATACGTAAATGTGTTTTACGTAATGTAATTTGACAAGTTCTTTTCAATTCGCGCGTTTAGAATTAGCTTCATTATCAGTTATAATAGCTTTTGATTTATCCAGTCTCATAAAGTATTCTCTGACACTTCGCTTGATTATAGTCACAATCAGTAGAGCTTTATTGGTATTCTTCAGCAGGTACTTAGAAAATATGTAGTAAAGGCCATTACATATTTCACTCCTCCTTCTGCTATCGGCGAAGGTGCTACCACACTGACTAATACGTGGTCAAAAGATTCTGCTGGTATAACGGGATGTAATTCATTGAATCAAATGGCTCTGAGCACTATGGGACTTGCTGTGGTCATCAGTCCCCTAGAACTTAGAACTACTTAAACCTAACTAACCTAAGGACATAACGCACATCCATGCCCGAGGCAGGATTCGAACCAGCGACGGTAGCGGTCGCGCGGTTCCAGACTGTAGCGCCTAGAACCGCTCGGCCACTCCGGCCAATTCATTGAATCGTTACCTGTTTAAGTGTTTGGTCTTTCGACAGATTACACTTTCTTACTGTTCTATTGTACTCTACGTGTAATGTTACGGAAACAGCAGTATGACATTATTTTTTATGTACACTTGGCTACACCACCGTGACCCCACGTGTTTTATATATATATATATATATATATATATATATATATATATATATATATATATGATAAAAATGTCTGCATATTCTTTGGGTAAACAAACACTCCAGTTACCAGACTGAGACAGACAATAAAACAAATCTAAAATATAACTTATAATGTGTTCTCAATCCTGCATCTTCAGTAGTTGTTAGTTGTTGCCTTACCATGTTCCATTTAGTATCTTTCTCTTGAAGCTGACTCATACTTTTATACATTACCACATTACAGGGTCCGTATGTTCCATTGTACATGAGTAGAGTCCTAAAGTCGGATGTTTGTTCTGTTAATTCTTTATATTCATCCAATCCTTGTGGATATCTAGACATTGCCTTCTGTCAAAATATTCTATTCACCTTTGATATAAATTACCTGAAACTTAAAAAAAAAAAAATAAAGACACCATCTGGATAATATTGTGTGCAATGGTTTACATGTCAGTAAGAATGGAAGTCCTTAAAGATCACAATATATTTTGGTGTGATTTCCATATAGGAAGTACTGGAATCTGTGGAATGTAAACGTGAACGTTTCAAGCTCAGTTACAGAATAAGGTCTTTCACATTCTGTTAGTGTGTGACTAGAAAACCTAGTTACATTTATGTTTTGATTTTCATTGTAATGGTTAATCTGAAACAATATTGCCTCTCCAGACCCTGGGGGGATGCATCACTACTGACACAAAATTTTTACGCCATATCAGGATGCACTAATATCTCACAGTTTACCAAAGTTTGTTTTATGGTGTCAGTCATTCTGACAATTTTCTGTCTGTAGCCATGTGTGGTTTTATCCTCAAAAGGTTGAGCAGTGTGTCATTATTCAGTATCAGGTGAAGCAAATAATGCCCATGATTGCTTTTAACTGTTTTTTAGTTTATGGAATAGGAAAGTGTCTGATGTCATCTAGTTTGTATGGATCAGACTGAAAGCCTCTTGGTGATATAATGTGGCCTAATAACTTAATTTCTTTTCTGGATAATTCCGATTTCTTTAAGTTAACTGTGACAACATAGTAAAAATTTTGTCTAACTCACTCCTTAATTTGTGCAATGCTCATTCCATTCAGCTGTAGCAATAAGTATATTGTCCATATGTACTGTAACTTGACTCAATACTCTGGCACACAGCACCTTATCCAAAGCTGCAATAAACAGTCCTGCACTTGCAGTAAGCCCACGTGTTCCCGGGCTCGATTCCTGGCGGGGCCACGGATTTTCTCTGCCTCGTGACGACTGGGTGTTGTGTGATGTCTTTAGGTTAGTTAGGTTTAAGTAGTTCTAAGTTCTAGGGGACTGATGACCATAGATGTTAAGTCCCATAGTGCTCAGAGTCATTTGAACCATATTTGAACAGTAAGCCCAAATGGTAAACAACAAAATTGATAGTTTCTACCACAATAGACAAATGTTGTACACTGTCATCTATTTCGGTACAGGATTTGCCAATATAACGGTTTTAGATCTTTGTGAGGAATTTTACTCCGTGGAATTTTATTAATTGCTGCTCTAGGTTTTCTAGTTTGATTCTTACAGGTACTATGATTTTGTTAATATCGCTTGCAGCCATCGGGTTTGGTACCACTGCAATATGGCGAGTGAGGCAGTTCAATAACATTCCAGTTAATCATATGTTTAATCTCCTTTCTTACTGCATCTTCCTTTGTCCAGGGAATTGCATATGATGCGCAACAGAAAGTTTCATGGGGGGTATACTTCCATGTGATAGACATATTCTTTAATTACTTCTGGTTTCTTTTGAAAAACATGCAAATATTGCAACAGCAGTATGCCTAATTCCTGCCTCCATAAGGTGATAAACTACCCAATTATTCTATTTTACTCTGAATAGAGTGTAAAACTGTCGTTTTCTCCATGATCTGTTCTTTACTTTGTTCATTCACGTAAAAGACTTTTTTCGATACGTCAGTGGGATACTTCCCTTATCTGCTAACTGATTATTCAAACAAAACTTCGTTTTCATTAGATCAACTGAAATTATCGCCTGAGTAAAGATGACATCTGCTATTGCCTAGATCAATTTTCACCTGATTTCGCCTGAAAAATTCAATTCGTAAGAGACAGTTAAGTACTAAGTTTTCTACCACTAGGAGTGTACAAAAAATTGTAGTTCCATAGGAAGTTTAGGAACATAGGTTTGAAGCTTCGGATGCAGAAAGTAGCTGCCACCCAACAGCTCCTCCAGCAGTGGGTCGTAGCTGTATCCAGCCTGCGACGAATAGATGGACTCACCTCAGACCAGCCTGCAGACGTCGAAATGGCTAATGCTTTATAGGGCACACCCTTATTGTGGTTTTGCGCCATTAATAATTCGTTCAGTATTGTTACTAAAGACATATTTAGTAACATATTTATCACTGCCATTGTTTTGAGTTACGGCAATATCGGCGCGCATCCTAGACGTCAGTTACGAACTACTGCCCACTTACCTTTGGTAGAGGCGCTAGTCTGGAGCCCTGGCAAATAACCATGGTGGCAGAGAACGCTGTGTAACAGATGCCTAAATAGAGAATTCCGCGCCCATCCAATCTAACTGAGGAGGTGCGCATTCCTTAAGCAAAATCATATTTCTCTGCATACCTCACAGGCGCCCACAGTAGTTTGTCTCAGATGAAGGTAACAAAAATCAAATTCCGTAAAGTACATTACACCAAACGTACGCTAGTGATATAAAGTTTCGCATACCGAAAGAGAATAGTGATATCTCTATTCGGCAAGTGCTCTCTGCACCTCCACACTAGTGGATACACGAATACGTTGTCTCTGCGATCGTGAGACGACGCTGCGCAAAATAAAACGACAGGATTATCAAAATTTCATCGATTTTGCCAGGCCAAGTCTTGATGTTCGGCCTGGAGGCGCATGTCCTGCAGAAAGATAAGCTGAGGAAGAGAGTATAAATAACCAATTACTGTCAGTCCCGGAAGGGCTTAGGGGAGCTACAAAACAAGAAACAAAAAATATTAACACCCAGGAGATCCAATTACACGGCCATCATTCACAGCCTTGCCAGTTAATGTGAAGTAAGTAATTGTTAAATGCCGGGGCAACAGATCGCTAGACATGTGCGAACGTTTCTCATTAGTAGCGAACAAACGGCGTTAAAATGATAGATCGGATCACACTTCCAGGAGGACAGCTGTCGCATCCCACAGTGTTCAAGCAGCGAGAGTAATGTGCTTTTAATGATGACACTTTATTTTTTTACCGTATTTATTTTGCTTCTAGCAGGCCAGTAGTGTAGCTATTTTATTTTGTTTCGTGTTATTTAGCCGATGGTGTGAAGCACGGTAGTAGTTCAGTCAGCGATGGAAAATTAGGGGAAAAAAGCTCGTGCAATCGCAAGTTTTTGTTCAGTGGTAGAATGGAGTTCAATGACCTACATATTCAAGACTGACTGAGGAATTTGGGGGGGGGGGGGGAAGGGTTGCGTTTATTTATCACCGTATGTTTCTCTTGATCAACTTGTAAACCGCAGCTGCTAGCGAGCATGTTCCTCAGTATGAAATTGAACCACATCAAATTTTCTACAGAAGTGGCCCTATTCCTTTTTCCTCTACACTAATTGTTTCTGCGCCGCAAGAGATGAAGAAATCGAATATTATTTAAAATTATGTTTTAGTGGTATAAAATATGTGATTATCGTTCAATGAAGTGGATAAGAAGAAACATCAAATGTGTGCCCCATATCCCATTCCGGTAGAGCCGTATTTAGCGATAAATTGTGTTCAAAATGGTTCAAATGGCTCTGAGCACTATGGGACTCAACTGCTGTGGTCATCAGTCCCCTAGAACTTAGAACTACTTAACCCTAACTAACCTAAGGACATCACACACATCCATGCCCAAGGCAGGATTCGAACCTGCGACCGTAGCAGTCGCACGGTTCCGGACTGCGCGCCTAGAACCGCGAGACCACCGCGGCCGGCCATAAATTGTGTTCTGGGCGTGTAACAGTGTGGAAGGCTGAAATGAAGTTTAGCAGAAGGGAAGGTAACACCTTGGACTGTAGTCACGCACTTGCTCCGTTTGTCTGCCCTCTGAACAGATGATGCCCACCTCTACCTACCGCACCACTTCACGGGAAGCAACTACAGGGTGTTTCACAAAATGAAACCGACCGTTCCGCAGCTCGCCTTATGAATCATAGAATCATAGGCGACGCACTGTGCAGACATGGGCGAGGAGGGGGGGGGGCAGATGTCTATATTACACGAGGTCCGTTAACACTGCATAGAATAGAGACAAGACCAACGCCAGAAAAGCGCATGGACAGAATCTACATCTACATCTATACTCCGCGAGCCACCTTACGGTGTGTGGCGGAGGGTACTTATTGTACCACTATCTGATCCCCCCTTCCCTGTTCCATTCACGAATTGTGCGTGGAAAGAACGACTGCTTGTAAGTCTCCGTATTTGCTCTAATTTCTCGGATCTTTTCGTTGTGATCATTACGCGAGATATATGTGGGCGGTAGTAATATGTTGCCCATCTCTTCCCGGAATGTGCTCTCTCGTAATTTCGATAATAAACCTCTCCGTATTGCGTAACGCCTTTCTTGAAGTGTCCGCCACTGGAGCTTGTTCAGCATCTCCGTAACGCTCTCGCGCTGACTAAATGTCCCTATGACGAATCGCGCTGCTTTTCGCTGGATCATGTCTATCTCTTCTATTAATCCAACCTGGTAAGGGTCCCATACTGAATCAACGTAAACCTCTGCACAATGTTCTACATAGTGTGATGGATGTCTGTCGCAAATTATACCCAGTCATATCGCTGGTGGATTCCCCTTCGAAAAGTATCGCGGACGTATTGTATTGCGGATCATCCTCTGGACATCGTTCCAGATATAATGCGCGGTGGATTGCCAGCGCGAGAACTGGGTCGCTGGGTCGGGTTTATTGGAGCCATCCACAACACATACATGGATATAGACATACTAAAAAGTAGAGCAAATGCAATGCATCTATAGAGTATTTGGTCGTGACTGACTGGGCGTATTCGAGTACATTCCTATACCACTCTACTAATGCGCACTTCTCTACCGTACATTAGAGTAATACTCGAGAATGACTGTCTCCCTCTATCATTCGGGCGTCTAGTACACCAGATAGTGGAACTGGGATGAATATGTGACGTCATTTTGGATCTTTGAGAGTATAAAAGGACGCGTGATAGGTGCAGCAAAATGCCATGGGTTGTTGTTATTACTGGAGAATCTAGACAACATTGTTATGTAATATCGGTAATATAAATTGCATCGAAGATAGCAGGATGAATTTAAATGTGCTTACATCTCCTACCGAACCATTTTGCGAAGAGTTTTTCGATATTTGCGGGACTTTAGCACTGTCGAAAGTAACGTACAAGCGGTTGAAATCGAGACTTCGCGATTGGTAATACGCATGCTATTGCCTAGATCAATTTTCACCTGATTTTGCCTGAAAAATTCAATTCGTAAGAGACAGTTAAGTACTAAGTTTTCTACCACTAGGAGTGTACAAAAATTTGTAGTTCCATAGGAAGTTATAGGAACATAGGTTTGAAACTTCCGATGCAACAAGTCTGCCATATATGAGTGTGTGTGTGTGTGTGTGTGTGTGTGTGTGTGTGTGTGTGTGTAGAGCTGTCCTGTCGTGGTGGACGATTACAGTTCAAATGCAAAACTCGCTAACTGTTCGTCCGGGGTTGCACACTCTGTGGGTACGGGGACGAGCAACTCTCACGGCCTAGGATGCTAAGTGCTGTCGACACACTGTCAACTATCGAATAACTTATTACTAGAATTAAAAAATGCATGAAATTTTTGTGTTCGTAGATGTCTTAAGATGGTTGTGGGGACGTATCAGAGTTGGAAGGTGTAAGCAAAAGTAGCGTAGCTCATCTGGGAAGTAATTAGACTATATACACTCCTGGAAATGGAAAAAAGAACACATTGACACCGGTGTGTCAGACCCACCATACTTGCTCCGGACACTGCGAGAGGGCTGTACAAGCAATGACCACACGCACGGCACAGTGGACACACCAGGAACCGCGGTGTTGGCCGTCGAATGGCGCTAGCTGCGCAGCATTTGTGCACCGCCGCCGTCAGTGTCAGCCAGTTTGCCGTGGCATACGGAGCTCCATCGCAGTCTTTAACACTGGTAGCATGCCGCGACAGCGTGGACGTGAACCGTATGTGCAGTTGACGGACTTTGAGCGAGGGCGTATAGTGGGCATGCGGGAGGCCGGGTGGACGTACCGCCGAATTGCTCAACACGTGGGGCGTGAGGTCTCCACAGTACATCGATGTTGTCGCCAGTGGTCGGCGGAAGGTGCACGTGCCCGTCGACCTGGGACCGGACCGCAGCGACGCACGGATGCACGCCAAGTCCGTAGGATCCTACGCAGTGCCGTAGGGGACCGCACCGCCACTTCCCAGCAAATTAGGGACACTGTTGCTCCTGGGGTATCGGCGAGGACCATTCGCAACCATCTCCATGAAGCTGGGCTATGGTCCCGCACACCGTTAGGCCGTCTTCCGCTCACGCCCCAACATCGTGCAGCCCGCCTCCAGTGGTGTCGCGACAGGCGTGAATGGAGGGACGAATGGAGACGTGTCGTCTTCAGCGATGAGAGTCGCTTCTTCCTTGGTCCCAATGATGGCCGTATGCGTGTTTGGCGCCGTGCAGGTGAGCGCCACCATCAGGACTGCATACGACCGAGGCACACAGGGCCAACACCCGGCATCATGGTGTGGGGAGCGATCTCCTACACTGGCCGTACACCACTGGTGATCGTCGAGGGGACACTGAATAGTGCACGGTACATCCAAACCGTCATCGAACCCATCGTTCTACCATTCCTAGACCGGCAAGGGAACTTGCTGTTCCAACAGGGCAATGCACGTCCGCATGTATCCCGTGCCACCCAACGTGCTCTAGAAGGTGTAAGTCAGCTACCCTGACCAGCAAGATCTCCGGATCTGTCCCCCATTGAGCATGTTTGGGACTGGATGAAGCGTCGTCTCACGCGGTCTGCACGTCCAGCACGAACGCTGGTCCAACTGAGGCGCCAGGTGGAAATGGCATGGCAAGCCGTTCCACAGGACTACATCCAGCATCTCTACGATCGTCTCCATGGGAGAATAGCAGCCTGCATTGCTGCGAAAGGTGGATATACACTGTACTAGTGCCGACATTGTGCATGCTCTGTTGCCTGTGTCTATGTGCCTGTGGTTCTGTCAGTGTGATCATGTGATGTATCTGACCCCAGGAATGTGTCAATAAAGTTTCCCCTTCCTGGGACAATGAATTCACGGTGTTCTTATTTCAATTTGCAGGAGTGTATTTATGGGGAAAAGGTATCAGAGCAACGGCAGAAATCAACTCTGTGCACATTTCAAATCCCTGTTGCAGATCCCTTTGCTGTAGAGTGGAAGTCAGATGAATGTGCGGAACTGTGGCAGCCTTTGAGTTTCCATCAAGTGCGTCACTACATGAGTATGCAGACCAGCCCTCTGATGTGCCGTAGCAGTACACGGATTTCTTCCCAGACTACGACTTTCCAATCTGCACCACTCACTGAGTCTCATCTAGGTACAAGGGGAGTGTTACTGTACTTTTCATGATTTTCCTGTCCAAAATGCATGCGTGTAGATCATTTGAAGCAGGGAAATTCTTAGGATTTTCTTGTAGGTTTTGTATAGGATACGCAAATATCCTCGTATAAAATCACATGGATGTGCCTGCAGTATGATCGAATACATACTGAAAAATATAAAAAAAGGTTAAAAAGTGAGAAAATAAGTAAAAATCGAGGAACATCTCATATGTTACGACAAATTGATGGTAAATACGTAAAATTGAGGGAAATACGACGAAATGTGTAAAATCGTGAACAAAACTTCCAAACCGAGCGAGGTGGCGCAGTGGTTAACACACTGGATTCGCATTCGGGAGGACGACGGTTCAATCCCGCGTCCGGCCATCCTGGTTTAGGTTTTCCGTGTTTTTCCTAAATCGTTTTAGGCAAATGCTGGGATGGTTCCTTTGAAAGGACACGGCCGACTTCCTTCCCCGTCCTTCCCTCGTCCGATGACCTCGCTGTTTGGTCCCTTCCCCCAAAACAACCCAACCCAACCCAAAACTTTCAAAATTACTTAAACTGACCTGTAAAACTTAAAATTAAAGAATAAGTACCACAAATCAGGTGAAATGAGTTGGGTTGTGGGCACCCGGACGCTCAAGACCGAGAAAAGCTTATAAATTGTGCTTTGGCTGCATTCACTTTTAGCCCTGTCTTGTAAATTGCCTGGGGTTTCGTAACAGGCATTGCAAGGAAGGCGAGATAAGTATTACATAGAGACGTCATATTAAAGCAGGTAGAACATATGTATCCTAATCCAGAACTGTGCTCTCACACGTGCAGTAGCCGTCCAAGGTGGCCGAGCTGTTTCATGTGCTTCGGTCTGTAACTGCGCCACCGTTACAGTCGCAGGTTCGAATCCTGCCTCGGGCATGGATGTGTGTGATGTCCTAAGGTTGGTTAGGTTTAAGTAGCTCTAAGTTCTAGGGAACTGATGAACTCAGATGTTAAATCCCATAGTGCTCAGAGCCATTTGAACCATTTTTTGAACACGTGCAGTTGAATACAGATATTATCGAATTATGGCTGATTTTCACAAACAATGTTATTCCTTAAGTATTAAGGAGAAGAATCAATGCGTTTATCAGAATTAATCCACTCCCTATAGTGTACTGTAGGGGAGTGGACCGATGTCACATATATCACATTTAATAGGGGCGTACTAGAGAGATGTGATGTCAGGATGGAATTGCTATATTATCATACACATGTGCAAAAGTACCTAACATGAGACTGGGACTTCTTTGTGCAAGAGGAATGCTACCAGAGCTGTGATGGTGGTACTATAAACAGTAATAATACCGTTACATCTCCTTTGGCTACAGGTCGTGATGCTTACTCCGTCGTAAGGAGCTGCTGTTTCTTTGCCTGCATTTTCGAGCAGCAAGATGTGGGTGGTGTCTCATTGTATCAGTTATCAAAAACATTCATTTTCTTTTTTCGCCTTATTTTCTAATGAGACATAGCCGCATTCATCAAAACCTACTGCTAATAATGATAAGCATGACTGATACGGGAAATGTGATCAAGGGTACATACGTTTCCGACTTAAAAAGACGTATAAAATCCATTAATTTCCTTAGAGACAGAACAGCAGTCTCCAGACTTCGTTCTAGTTGGCTTATAATCCGCTCGAGCGGCGGATATACACTGGCGATGCCTTCCTAGAACACCATTGTAGTGTAGAAGAAGGTAGTTTTATCACTTTAAAGTTTGTCATCATAGTGGTTGGGGTGGGAAACTTGAGGGGTGGTTGTATGTCTGATGTGGACAAATATACCCTGCATCTGATGTGGACAAATATACCCTGCATAGAGTAATAAGAGCGTTTCATTCCACATGATTAATACTCCGGAAACTGTTTTGCTTTAACAATATAGCATTTTTAGGGGCAGAACCACGTTACCATCGGAGTGTGTGTTTATGCTGTAGGATCATTTCTCTCACGCACGTAAGTTCCTGGTACTGCCTCCAGACGGTGGAATAATGCTTCAGAATTAACAGCAGGGTTGATTTACGTGAAATGTTTCAAACTCCATCCGTCTGGAGTCCCATCGTGTATAGGCTATACCTCACGTTTCATCTTAACCGATGTTATATCTTCTCAGCACTCTTATGTCTGCTATACACTGATAAGAGATGCTACTTTCCTCGACATGCACTCGATTTGGTTGGGTGCCATGGATAAGACTGGTGTTGGAGGGAGAATTGGACAAGAGCAATGTGGAAAGGATATGTCAATCTCCGACTTTATCCTAAGAACGCGAGAGTGGTCTGTGATGTTCATTCTTAAGGGGAAGATGGCCCATTGTAATCGTAAATTCAGCACTATGATCGATGCGCTGGAAATACGTTGATAACCTAATTGCATGGGTATAGGACGCTGTCTGGTATAGTTTGGTGTATATGGCCGAATAGATGTACTGCTCAGTCATTTATCTTTATTCGCAGTTTAGTATATGGTATCTGCAAAAGTAGTGTAGAGGTGATTCAGAGATTATACAGAAATAGGGAAGCATTCTGCCATGTCATTGGCTGGCGTTGAAATTAAGGAACAACTGGTATACTTTGATGTACAGCATATGACCGAATAGATGTACTGCACAATTATCAATCTGCATTTGAATTCTAGCGTATGGTATTTGCAAAGTAGTGGAGGGATTATTTTGGTGCTGATACAGAAATTTGGAAGCAATCTGCCGTGTCATTGGCTGGTGTTGAAATTACGGAACTACTGGTAAAATTGCTAAAACTGATAGCGCTACCAACCGTGATGTATATTACCGCGCATCGCCCATATCAGCAGTGGCTTTCCCAACCAGCTCACCCACTGGTACACTGTCGATTGCCGCATAATGATTAACTGACACCACTTGGCTGAAATGGGGAGAGCTCTGGCAGAACATTGGACATCTGCTACTTGTCCCTGTGTAGTATGGAATTAAATGTAGAGGTCATGAACTTCAGACCGTTGTCTGGAAGCGTTCCTGAGTGCTACAGACTCGTCGTATTTCCATATGCTGCGGTGCTTCAGACAGTTGTTTGCAAGCATCCCTCAATGCTACAGACTCGTCGTAATTCCATACGCGGCGGTGCTCTCCACGTTTACTTCACCAATAATGTAACAGCACCTCTTTTTATTTGTACGGAGCGATATGTGTATTTCAATATACTCCATCTCAACATGCAGACGATTTTGTTTTTTTTTTTTTCGTTCCATCGGAAGAGAGAGATGCGGTAAAATCTTATAAGAGGTTCTATTACAAGGAATGGTGTAACTGGTTAAAGTTTGCATGCAGACAATTCTCTCAAAACAGTACCGAATCTGCTAATAAAACTGATAGAAATTGTCCGTATTTATTCTCACGGAAACATGACTGTTTTTATTATTATCGTCACCATTGAATGTTTAAAAAATAGATGTTACTGCAAGTCCTGTTTTATTTCATACTTCATAACTTCTGATTATAAAGTAGACATCACTTGAACTATAGCTCATTGTGGAACCTAGATATGGTAATGTTTTTTCCCCATCACATGAGTACATTCGGCGAAACAGGCTGTGATGAGCAAATTGTTTTTTGAACTAGAACACAAGAATCTGCTGTATGGTAGAAACTTTACAGACATGTTAGTGGAGGTGAGTTATGCATCAAAAATATCAAATTTAAGCATGCATACGGTAATTGGTTTCAATGTAACGGAAGAGAGAGAAACACGCTAACAGCTTATAGGAGGTTCTATTACAAACGCCAGTGTAATACAGCATCGCATTGGTGAAATGGAACTTGCCATAGTGTACAAAACAGTAACATTCTCCTTGTTCAAATGGTTCAAATGGCTCTGAGCGCTATGCGACTTAACTTCGGAGGTCATCAGTCGCCTAGAACTTAGAACTAATTAAACCTAACTAACCTTAGGACATCACACACATCCATGCCCGATGCAGGATTCGAACCTGTGACCGTACCGGTCGCTCTGCTGCAGACTGTAGCGCCCAGAACCGCACGGCCACTCCGGCCGACCATTCTCCTTGTTGTCAAATACGAAATGATTGTGATTTTTTTCGACATGTGAGCTAATGGCGTGAAAGATTGTATTCTCTAACGTTATTTCACGTGTCTGAAACGTTTGCAATACACACGTGCATGACACTTTATTTATAGACACTGATTTGAACGTGAGAGATGCTCTCAGGTCGTGAAATTTGTCAATCAAGCTGAAAGAAATTCCTTAACAAAGATTTTTTTCTTTGTAGTCTAAATTCTCGCTTTTTCTGTACGGTTTCGAAATAACGAGGATATTCTGTAGTGATCGGTATGTTTCGCAGCAAAATAGTGGAAGTTTTTTGCCAATTGTATGCATGTTGGACACGTATAGACTTCTACTGTGTGATCATTTGTAATCGGCGGCGGTACGCTTCACTGGACGTTGCAAAATAATGAGATGTGAATTGTATCCTGCAGTCAAACGTAAAAGCTATACCAATTTTGCTCATAAAACTTAAAGAAAATGGATTGCTCCTGTTTTCCTGAAAAGAGAATATTTATTATCATTGTGACTGTGTTCTCCTTTCTAAGAGGTGCTCGATTGTAAGAGATGCATTGACGCTTAATACATTTGTTACAGTGAGTAGTTTTCCCGTCATAGAATCGAAGTGATTAGGGGTGGTAGTGTGCGGACGGTCCAGTATGTACGATCGCCGGACACAGCTGCACTCAGACCACGGAGCGGCATGTGGGGTTGTGCAGCCCTCATTTATCTTTTATTGTTTAATAGGGTTTACATGCTTTTGTGTTGGCGACGGACTGTCACCTCAAGCAAAGCCCGAGCTCGTGACACGCCCACTCATCTTCTGGTGGAATGATGATAGGCCGCAGAAAACCGTGAGGAACTTGGCAGAAGAAGCTGGCCATTTGAAAACACCTGCGTCCCCCATATATGCTGGAAGGAAGGGAGGGGGACTGGGGGGGGGGGGGTGAGGAGGTTGGAGAGCCTCCACTTTTCGGCAGTCTGTGAATGTACATTGAGGAGAATGCACGTTCGACTACCGCCCCCTCTGCAATCTTTTGGGGCGACGCTTTTCCCCGGTACATGTATGGCACTATGATCCGTTAATTACGAGCTCTGCTTCTTTCTTCACGCCAATTTCGATGTGTAATTAGAAGAGTGATGCATTTGTTCCATCAGTTGTGGTAGCGTGTATTGGCTTCGATTACCTGGTGATTGTCGTGTAGTTGTCTGTAATGAACTCTGATGTCAAAGAGCGATAGATACAGTCCTCAGCTGTACGCTTTCAGGTAATAAACTTATTAAAGTTGTCTCTGTGCGACACCAGCATCTCGTGCTTTGAATATACACTCCTGGAAATTGAAATAAGAACACCGTGAATTCATTGTCCCAGGAAGGGGAAACTTTATTGACACATTCCTGGGGTCAGATACATCACATGATCACACTGACAGAACCACAGGCACATAGACACAGGCAACAGAGCATGCACAATGTCGGCACTAGTACAGTGTATATCCACCTTTCGCAGCAATGCAGGCTGCTATTCTCCCATGGAGACGATCGTAGAGATGCTGGATGTAGTCCTGTGGAACGGCTTGCCATGCCATTTCCACCTGGCGCCTCAGTTGGACCAGCGTTCGTGCTGGACGTGCAGACCGCATGAGACGACGCTTCACCCAGTCCCAAACATGCTCAATGGGGGACAGATCCGGAGATCTTGCTGGCCAGGGTAGTTGACTTACACCTTCTAGAGCACGTTGGGTGGCACGGGATACATGCGGACGTGCATTGTCCTGTTGGAACAGCAAGTTCCCTTGCCGGTCTAGGAATGGTAGAACGATGGGTTCGATGACGGTTTGGATGTACCGTGCACTATTCAGCGTCCCCTCGACGATCACCAGTGGTGTACGGCCAGTGTAGGAGATCGCTCCCCACACCATGATGCCGGGTGTTGGCCCTGTGTGCCTCGGTCGTATGCAGTCCTGATTGTGGCGCTCACCTGCACGGCGCCAAACACGCATACGACCATCATTGGCACCAAGGCAGAAGCGACTCTCATCGCTGAAGACGACACGTCTCCATTCGTCCCTCCATTCACGCCTGTCGCGACACCACTGGAGGCGGGCTGCACGATGTTGGGGCGTGAGCGGAAGACGGCCTAACGGTGTGCGGGACCGTAGCCCAGCTTCATGGAGACGGTTGCGAATGGTCCTCGCCGATACCCCAGGAGCAACAGTGTCCCTAATTTGCTGGGAAGTGGCGGTGCGGTCCCCTACGGCACTGTGTAGGATCCTACGGTCTTGGCGTGCATCCGTGCGTCGCTGCGGTCCGGTCCCAGGTCGACGGGCACGTGCACCTTCCGCCGACCACTGGCGACAACATCGATGTACTGTGGAGACCTCACGCCCCACGTGTTGAGCAATTCGGCAGTACGTCCACCCGGCCTCCCGCATGCCCACTATACGCCCTCGCTCAAAGTCCGTCAACTGCACATACGGTTCACGTCCACGCTGTCGCGGCATGCTACCAGTGTTAAAGACTGCGATGGAGCTCCGTATGCCACGGCAAACTGGCTGACACTGACGGCGGCGGTGCACAAATGCTGCGCAGCTAGCGCCATTCGACGGCCAACACCGCGGTTCCTGGTGTGTCCGCTGTGCCGTGTGTGTGATCATTGCTTGTACAGCCCTCTCGCAGTGTCAGGAGCAAGTATGGTGGGTCTGACACACCGGTGTCAATGTGTTCTTTTTTCCATTTCCAGGAGTGTATTTCCTGCCAAAAAAAATAAAGTTGGCACCTTACACTCCAGACTTTTTCCTGCCAGCTTGTAGGGGAAAGGTAGAGTTTTGAATGCCACTAGTTCCGAGTGGTTTTGCGAAATTTTTTCCCAGCAGGAAAACACCAGTTGTATGGCATCGTCAATTTTTGTGCTGTATTGCAATTTTAGGCAGTCCTTTTGTAGCGCTGTGCATATAGTTGTCTAATTAGAGCCGAAATTTGTGATTAATTATGTAATTATTATCGATTTTTACTTCAGCTTCCCAACTAAAATAAGCAAAGTACACTAATCTAACCCTCCTCTCCTGCATCTGGGCAGTTTCCATATGTTGGGGAGGGGGGTTCACTTGGTCATTCCGTCCAGAATCCAGAAGAACAAGGTTTGTAGTCCCAGAAATGGCACGACGGTTTTTAATTTCCCGCCAGTTCCCGGGTGGAATGGTGGGGAAGGACAACAACAAAACCCTGAGGCGAAGAAATTCCCACCACAATTCGAAATTCCGACCAAAATTCTAAATTACCACCAAAATTCGAAATTTCCCCCAATATTTCAAATTCAGACCAATAGGGTAGGTGGGTGTTGTGTACATAGTTCTGCGTAGTCAGCGCGTACACAACTTTCCCACTAGAGCGCGCCCCACTAAGCTCAACAGGGCAGGCGCAGCGCTCGTCCGTCTCCGCACAACGAGATGGACCAAATTCTGCTTCCGCGGATCCGCGTATTAATATGTCACGCAGCCAATGACATTGGTTCTAACATAGAACCTTTTCTCCTTGCGGATCACACTCGCGCAGTGATACCTGAACGCTTGAGGTATTATAACGAGTTCAAATGGTTCAAATGGCTCTGAGCACTATGGGACTTAACATCTATGGTCATCAGTCCCCCAGAACTTAGAACTACTTAAACCTAACTAACCTAAGGACATCACACAACACCCAGCCATCACGAGGCAGAGAAAGTCCCTGACCCCGCCGGGAATCGAACCCGGGAACCCGGGCGTGGGAAGCGAGAACGCTACCGCACGACCACGAGATGCGGGCTATTATAACGAGTGTACAGACCTCCAATTACTCAGTTTGCATTAGTCTGTAGTCAAGTTTAAGTCTGCGCCTAGTAAGATTATCATATTCCTGTACATAGCCATGAAGATAAATGACTAGACACTTTGTCAAGTATCAGAGATATGTGAAAATAAGATTAACGTACCAAGACCAAAGGAACAGCATCCACAACCAAGTTACGTAATGTCTATGTTATTTATTATTTTAATAAATGTGTGTGAAAATTAGTCAAGTTCTGTTTAAAGTTGGTCACCGTCAATCCGCTACTCTAAGCGTGCAAGTGGCATTAGTATCGTCTGACCTAACGGCAGAAGATAAACATGCCACGATAAGACCACGAGACATATTGCTGACACTCGCCTACTTCGTTAGAGCGACAACTCAAATAATCTGATGGTGTGTGTACCGAAGGTCTTACAGTACGTGCACCACTGTGGGAAAGGGGTAGCGGGAGTGGTAGGGAGAGCGGAGGGTGTAGGGATCCATCTTCAGGCTGAGAAAAACACAAGACATCAAATAGGTGTGAGTGGGGATGGGTGGGGGTTGGTGTGGGCATGGTGTGGGGTGGTGGGTAGTTAACTGATCAATTTAACTAATCTGCATCTCAAGTTTGATGTCAATTTGATATCAAAATTGCCCTCATGTCCCCATCTCTCCCAGCTACTACTGTGAGCTGGTGGTCAACTAGCAGTGAACGAACTCTGACTGTGAAAGCCTTCCTTTTGTTGTTCCAAGTACTTGTATTTCGATGTGAATTTATTTCCCTGTTAAGAAAGACTTACAAAGTTGGCTTTGTCTGATGGACAATGTAGAGCGATTGTGTTGAATTCATTGTGTTGTTAAATACAGAGCATGAACTACATGCTCGTGTTTCTTGTAGAAGTGTTCAAAGTTCAGGATACTTCAACATGTTCGTGGAGCGACACTGGATATCGGTTCCAGAGAAATGTCACTGCAAGTATCGTTGTAGCCGTGGACCATTTTTGGTCAAGAAGGATGTGGACGTAACGTCAGCTGGTCCGTGTGGGCAGTCAGTCTGCCAGTGGAATAGAACGACAGAGGTCCGTCCTCGGAGCGCTGTGGGCAAAAAGCATGCGCAGTTACTGAATGGAGTGGCAGGTGTCAAGTCCCGGCTGCGGACTATGGACTGTGCTCTGGTGCAGACTACGCAAGCTATTAGCCTGAAAGTGACGCTTACATAGTGAGGATCAGCTGTCGTTTCCAGTGGAAACCGGTGGCTCAGTAGTGTTTCTTCTACTGGTAAAAGGTAGCCAGTGTCTTATACCCAGTGTGTTATTACTGCTGTAGGAGTATAGTTGTGTGAATGTAACGCTATTGAATGGCTGCTTTGCGTTCGAGCGGCGTTGTTCCCCAATCTTTAGTTTTTCATATGTTTTCTTAGTTGTTCCCTTGGGTTTGCTGATCTCATTGCCTCCTACTGTGCGATAGCGTATGTTTTGTTAAGCGGTACAGTTAGTTTGGTTTCGTGTTTCACATTACTTGAAAATGTTGTGGCTTTACGAAAAGTGAACGTGTTTCCATGTTGAGCCGTGGTAAAAATTGCTGTTTTGAAGAGCGCGCCGCAGTGCGTAGTGTAAGGCAGTCGCCCTCCGTTTCTGGCGGTGGCGCCGCTGTGGCAATCGCAGGTTTGGTGTCTCCCGCTGGTGTCAAAGGGGAAAGGTAGCCTATTCACGTGCATTTAAGGGGCGCTATGAGCTCGCTAGGTGGCGAATCTGATCAGTTGGTCAGCCGGGTCAGTGTGGGGCAGTAAGTGTCTGTCTGTCGTCCGGAGAGCTAGTATGTGTTAGGCCGCCAGTCTGCTCGAGTTTGTTCAGGCAACGGGCATTGGCAGTTGGATCGATCGATCGGTTGGTCGGTCGCCCACTGAGACACATGATGACTTGTCTGCCTTAAGCGTCGGCGCATGTGATATCGCCACGTCAGTCCAGTGGGCCGCGCCGTATAGCGAGGGGTAGTGGCTTCGCGGCCGACACGAGAGAAACTGGAGTGAACCCACGACAGTAGTCTGTCCGGTGCGAGCTGCGACACCGTGACACGGGGGATCGGCGCGCCTTCATGCGTCCGTTGAAGCGGCTGGCAGCGGACGGTTCGGGAGAGCGTTTTGGGGGTCCTGCGCCAGGTCTTCGCCTGACATCGCATTTTATTAGAAGGTAAGTGATTCGTGATATGTTGTTTCATTTACTTGTTAAATTCTGCTTGTTTTCTTGGTCAGTCTTTCGTCCCCAGCTTGCTCGTCTGTATCCCGTCTGCATTTGTTAGGCAGGTAGTGCCTGTCTGTCTGTCGGTCTGCCGTACGTTAATAGCTGCCTCTGTCACGTTTTTCGGATTCGGTGTTAACGAAGTTATTGCTTAAGGTGTAAAGGCCGAATTTCTGAAATATGTTTTTATCTTGCCTATCATCTTGAGAGGCGGTATATGTGTAATGTTGAGCATGCTTGTATATTTTATGTAAGACTGCATTACATGGGTTTTTATTTAAATGGTTATTTCAGTATATAAAGTTGCCACCCTCCCACAGTAAGAATTTCTTTTAAAAACTAGTTGCACTTTCGGTGGTAAGTAACTCTTTTATGTGAGTGTTTTGTATCATTTCCATCCCTCTTATGGGGTACATAGTTTATGTGTTTGTATGAGTTGTTCAAATTTTTAGTTTAAAGTAATCTAGTATGTTGCAGATTTGCACCAGTCTAGTCTTTCAGAGGTTGTTGTGAGCGGTCGTGACTACGGCCGTGTTAAAAGGGAGCGGCAAGGTTCTCAGCCCGAAAGCTCATACTGTCAAAAAAAATTGTTATTTCTGCCACTGAATAAATTTTAACTTGTTATTTAGAGGGTGGTTTCAGATTATTATTCTTAAATCTGTTTTTTTCTTATTTTTTAAAGAGTTTTTAGGAATAAAATTTTCATATGTTGAAAGAAATCTGTTTTCATCAGTTACACATTGGCAACTACTTCCATGCTCACATAGTGTGATTAACTGTGTTAATGTTCTTGATGAATCGCTAGTAAATAAAGTAAATTCCTTATGAATAGGTTTCGAAACTAAATTCACGGTTCACATGTGTGCCGGCTGTAGTCGTCATAGGCTGCGGCGACTTGAATTCCAGCGCCCGCCCCTCCGAAGTCACTGCAGTGTATCGCCGCTAGCAGTGCTGTGTGTGGCGCCGCCTACTTGCATCTGCGGCTTACCGGAACCACCGTGGGTGCTGCTGCCTGCATGGTGTCTGCAACCCGGAGTGGCCAACTGTGCCTCACTCTCCCTGCAGCACGCCATTTGCCACATTGACGCAGCTTGTCGACTTGGTGACTTGGTGACTGCCACACTTACCATTGGTGTAGTTCAAAAATGGTTCAGATGGCTCTGAGCACTATGGGACTCAACTGCTGTGGTCATAAGTCCCCTAGAACTTAGAACTACTTAAACCTAACTAATCTAAGGACATCACACACATCCATGCCCGAGGCAGGATTCGAACCTGCGACGGTAGCGGTCGTGCGGTTCCAGACTGTAGCGCCTTTAACCGCTCGGCCACTCCGGCCGGCCCATTGGTGTAGTAGTTGATGCCCGTGGTCAAGAAAGGTTGTTGATGAAATTTAAATTTTGGGCGCCGCTGATGTGTCTATGCGTCATCTGTGCTGGTTATGGAACGTAAAGAGGGGCCAGTGTTATCATAAAGGTAGTAATGTTGACTTGGTTGCTAGAAATTACTGTGGAAGAACACATTGTGATACCTGTGAGTGGTTTTGAATTGTAGTGCTTTCTTATTTGGTAAATTATATATGCAGTGTTACCCGTGTGCCTTGTGGAAACGTTATGCAGGTGCGTTCATCATAAATTGAGTATATGGCTATCTACAGTTTCATTAAAAGTCTTCTGTTATGAAAGAGGTCCATTCTCAAAGATCAAGAATGTTGTGTGCTAGCTTACAAACCTATCTCATAAATTTATATCAGGGTTTGTTTTGATTGGAAGTAAGTGTCTAGAATTTAGCATTCTTGTAACTGTGTGAGTTATTATTTGTAGCCGGCCGGGGTGGCCGTGCGTTTCTAGGCGTACAGTCTGGAACCGTGTGACCACTACAGTCGCAGGTTCGAATCCTGCCTCGGGGATGTATGTGTGTGATGTCCATAGGTTAGTTAGGTTTAAGTAGTCCTAAGTTCTAGGGGACTGATGACCTCAGAAGTTAAGTCCCATAGTGCTCAGAGCCATTTGAACCAATTATTTGTAAATAAGCATTCTAACAAACTGACTTATTATTGATAGTGTTGTGTGAGAAACTACCTGAAGCATTTTAAAATTCATTATTATTATTACTATTACTATTATTATTGAAACTTTCTGGCGGATTACAACTGTGTTCCGGACCGAGACTCGAACTCGGGACCTTTGCCTTTCGCGGCAAGTGCTTTACCATCTGAGCTACCCAAGCACGACTCACGCCCCCTTCTCACAGCCTTCCTTCTGCCAGTACCTAGTCTCCTACCTTCCAAACTTTACAGAAGCTCTCCTGCGAACCTTGCAGAACTAGCACTCCTGAAAGAAAGGATATTGCGGAGACATGGCTTAGCCACACAGTTTTAATCTGCCAGGAAGTTTCATATCAGCGCACACTCCGATGCAGAATGAAAATCTCATTCTGGATTATTATTGTTGTTCTGTGAGAGTTCATTAGAATAAACTTGCTGAGAGTGTTGACATTTTAAAATTCTAACACAGAAATTCTTAGTGCACAGTTTTAAAATTATCTTAACGAAGTATTTGTTGGCTTTTAATATTGCAACAAATGAGTATTGTCTTAATTGAAAGTCACACCCAGTTCATCCTGGCCCTTCCATTCACTGAAACTGTACCACCTTGTTCTCGTGCTCTAACAATGAATTTATGTTAAACTTAGCATTTTGGTATCGCTTCATATATTCCTATTACGAGCCTTTCAGAGTGTAGAAGGTTAGCTAAAAAATTATTTATCTAAAGTGATTTTTAAATATTCAGAGCGTTTGTGCTGACAAGTTAATACTATTCCATTAAACTGTTTTAACATTTTTGGTGTGCCACGGGCATTGTGATTACCACATGCTGATTCAATGCGTAATTATATGTACAACTTGTTCATGTATGCTTGTAATTATGTACTTGAACTGGTTTTGAAGCTTAGTCGTAAAAAAAGTGGAAGCTGTTATCTTTGGTGAATGTTTTTAGTGTATTAAACATCAAGGATAATTTATCTTACCATTAATTTGCCTGATCACTTTTGGTTACTAGGCTGTGGCACTTTGGATGGCTGTAACGTACTTACAGCAGATAAGTGTAATTTTTATGATTGTTTTCATTAATAAATGTGATGGTTTAAGTTGTCGCCAGCATAGATGAATAGAAGATCGATCAGTAGGCGCTCGATCAAGCACGCCTATCAAGAGAGAGGCCAGAGACACACTGACAAGTAGCATGCCGCCAACGCCCTCTCGACGGCAGATATTCAGGGCGCCGCTACTGACTGGAGGGCCTCACTCATTCAATCATCCATTCTGGCGTCTGTAAGTTTACTTGCTGAATTGGTTTACTTCATTACGGGCTACGACAATACATAGCGACCAGATTAGTGACCATAGTGGGACTAGTTTACCTCAACCAGAATTGTACTTTACATCAGTCTGGTAGAAGACTCTTACTGATAAGATTGTACCACAACACATGGACTCCATTCCAGTTAAGTAAAGTTCCAGTTCATGTAAATAAAGAACCGTATTAATCCACGTGTGCATGCGTCTTAAAGAAAGAGGGTACCAGCCACACAGAACAACATCCTCTCCCTTGCTTCCTTGCAGGCGGGTGTGGCCGATCGGTTCTAGGCGCTTCAGTCCAGAACCGCGCTGCTGCTACGGTCGCAGGTTCGAATCCTGCCTCGGGCATGGATGTGTGTGATGTCCTTAGGTTACTTAGGTTTAAGTAGTTCAAAGTCTAGGGGACTGATGACCTCAGATGTTAAGTCCCATAGTGCTTAGAGCCATTTAAACCTTGCTTCCTTGCAGTACAAGACAGCTCAGTGGCTATCGAAGATAGTCAACGAAGATTTTGCTTGCTTCTCTTGTGATTTAGCTTGCAGGGGTGGTCATGTTCAAGTGTTTCTATTTGCTAATTTGTTGTTGTGTTCTTGCATATGTTCCAGGAGGGTAAGCGCACAACTAATCAAATTTCTCTTTTCAAAGGCTTTGCTTGCTTTTTGATACAACTTATTTGTGTAAACCATGAGTATTCCGCCCGTTCCACACCCTGTCCCTGCGCCTCAGCCGCAGACGGCCATTGTGATGGATCCAAAACAAGTTTTTCCGTTTCAGAAACAAAAAACCGCTGCCTTACTGACGACGGTCCAGCAGCCACTGGCTGCTCAATCTGCGTTGGCCGCACAACCACAACCGACCAACCAACCAGCCCAACAAGTGCCGCCGACCATTATACCAACGTTCCGGCAGTATAAGGAAACAGAAGAGGAATGGATTGAATACCTGACTCTCTTCCAAGCACATTGTCAGGTTCATTGTGTTCAAGGCACTGTAAAGTTAAAATACTTCCTTTCGATTGCAGAGACCCTGTGTTCAGATTAAGGCAAAAACTATTGCCAAATTCTTCTCCCGACGAACTCGTCTATGACAAAGTAATCACCGCAGTACATCAACACTGTGACCAGCAAGTCCAAGTGCCTGCAGCTAGCTATCAGTTCTTTCGCTTGCAGAAAAAGCCCGAAGAGACGCACCGCGAGTGGTACACAGAATTAGGGGGTACGACAAGGATGTGTAAGTAAGTGTAGTTGTGGCAACTGTTACCGTGACTTAATTATACATAATACAATAACATAATACATAACATAACGTAAGTCCCATAGTGCTCAGAGCCAGAGCCACAACATAACGAGTTGAACTCACGACGGCTTTAGTCAGGGGAGTGCAGTAGGTAGTATAGAACTTGACAACCCAATCAGTCAAACAAATCAGTAACAACTTGCACTGTACGTGCTTGAGCATTGTCCTGCAAAATGGTGGTCAGGTATTGCAGAAAGTGTCCTCACTTCTGTCTCTATGCTGTTCAATTTTGGAACACAACCTACGACCAGCTCAACTCGATTTCTAAACTGAAGGAAACACTTCACGACATTCGCTTCAGAACTGCTACAAATTCGTCGGACAATAGACCGCGCCGCTCGAACTGTCAACACAACTGGCACTGATAAGAGCGTCCTACGGCTTCCACATCGCTGGCAACGGGTTATATACAATGCTGGTGGCTACTTTGAAGGTCACTAAAACTTTGAAACAGGTATCTATTTTCTACGAGCTGTAAATAAATAGTTGCCACTATGAAAGTTCCAACACTCGTACATCAGCATGTAAGACGCACTGGGTTGGATGTATCCTACAGCAACGTCCTTGAATGTAAAATTTTTGATTGTGCCTTGTATTATCCGAAACTTTACACCATATGATACGAACTGGGCCGCGCGGGATTAGACGAGCGGTTTATGGGCGTTGCAGTCATGGACTGTGCGGCTGATCCCGGCGGAGGTTCGAGTCCTCCCTCGGGCATGGGTGTGTGTGTGTTTGTCCTTACGATAATTTAGGTTACGTAGTGTGTAAGCTTAGGGACTGATGACCTTAGCAGTTATGTCTCATAAGATTTCACACATTTGAACATACGAACTGGTCACTTAAGTCAATGAGAACAACCTCCAAATGATTCTGCCATTGTTCAAAAAAAGCAGCAGACACAACAAAAATTATACTCATTCTTCACATGCTGCCGGCCGCTGTGGCCGAGCGGTTCTAGGCGTTTCAGTACGGAACCACTCGGCTGCTACGGTCGCAGGTTCAAATCCTGCCTCGGGCGTCGATCTGTGTGATGTCCTTGGGTTAGTTAAGTTTAAGTACTTCTAAGTTGTAGGGGTCTAATGACCTCAGATGTTAAGTCCCATAGTGGTCAGAGCTATTCACATGCTGGCTGGAATACAACTGTGGTTGTACAAAATGAGTCAACATAGGCAGAGGTATCTACATCTAAGTGTAAAGAGTCAACAGCACATTATCGACCACGACACACTGTTCTGGTGGACTAAAACTGTACTTGTCAAGCTGTAAAAGACAAGGGTAGGTTGCGCGTGAGAGAGGGGGCAGGGAAAAGTATGTCAGTACAGAACAAAAGTTCATGACATTAAAACACTAAAATAACATTTTACGACTTAATGCCTATACGTTACTAAAAACAGAACAGCGTAACCTTGAGTAGACTATGTACATCACATAGCTAGAAGTGTGTACCTGTAGCATATCACAGTAAAGGGCTAAAACAATCTATAGATCCCACACTTAAGTTTGTTCAGTTGTTCTTTGAAGATGATACAAATCTCAATTTCCTCCAGAGCGTCCCTTAATCAACCCTTCTGCACCGTATGCAGCACCTTCAAAGATTTCTCAATACTGCCAGTGTTACGATTGTAATTACGTTGATGTACTCTCGCTTGTGTTTGTTTGCTCTTTCATTCACGTGGAGAAACATATACCTGTGTGCCCCGCACAAAAACTCTCACATTAGATTCTTGATTATGGTGGTGTGCCTGACTGTTTTCGCTATCTCGTCAGTGCAGAATCAGACTTGGGTTAGTTTTACGAAAATTACTGGCTGTTCAGTTCGTTGCAGCACCATGCCGAGGCAAAGCTGAAAGAGACTTCGACGTGTAGAGTGTTCCCACGGGTCTTCAGAAACCGCAGCACGGTAGAAGTTTCCCCGAGAAATATCGGCCGCCTGGAATGAGAACATGTCCCCTGGTAAGTGGACAGTCTAAGGGCGCACCTGCTCCGGCATTGGATATTTGTATACTGTCAATGGGTCTGTAATGAGGGGTACCATGTGTTGTTCTCCAGGTTCCCTGTTCCACTCCAATTAGGGAGATGTCAGAAAGCAGCAGAATTAAACAGCTACATTTATCAGCCTAAATTATGCACCGGACAGCGCTACGTGGACTAATGTCAGCCACGCCCTGATGTTTTCGCGGGCGACGCTCGTTTCCAGGCCGTCCCCAGTGCCTCATCAGAATTAAGGAGCTCCATTTATAACTTCACTTTACGCGGCAGCGCTACAAACTAGCCAGCAGCAAGGTAGAGGCCCCACTGGTGTGTCTCATTCTATTTTATCAGATTAAACAGAACTAATAGTGCCAAGTGATCAAGTAGTAAGTCACGAAGGCTTTCGAAATGTCAAGTTTATGTTTCAATCAGTGCGTATCCAAGCAGCCTACCACTTCTAGCCCGTTCTGATTTGTGCATGATAGTGAATCGATTTTTGTTTTGAAGACATCTGTCACATCAAAATAACAGCCCTCAAGTTCCTTTATAAATCTGGTATCTATACGGAATACTTAATTATTTAGTTCAGAAGGTACGAAAGTGATAAGTCGACGGAACACTAACACTCAATTAAAAAGTTGATGGAATGCATCATGCTGTAAGGGAACGATTCTACATGAATCGTTGTTATCCTTACTAGAATCTCCTTCTCCCTCTTTTGATTTGAGAAACTCTGCGTGAAATACAGTTTTATACTATAGAATCTTCTTGAGATTCATCATATTGTTGTGACCAGTAGGTCTGTGTGTCACCTTTAGACGTTGCGAGCGTACAATACCTATCTGCCACAAAGTTATCGCTGGAAATTGAGTAGTCCATGTCCTCTGTGGTAAGGCCATCTCTACTAGACTGGACTATGTGAACAAATTTTTGGCAAAGCAGAAGGAAGACGAATGGAATATTCCAGAATTTGAAACACGAACAGCTGCTAGCATGAGTTTCTTAGAAGTAGATACCTTAGGGGTTGCGAAGCAACTCAAATCGCTTGATACGGGCAAGTCTTCAGGTCCAGATTGTTTACCGATTAGGTTCCTTTCAGATTACGCTGATAAAATAGCTCCCTACTTAGCAATCACATACAACCGCTCACTCACCGATAGATCTGTACCTACAGATTGGAAAATTGTGCAGGTCGCACCAGTGTTTAAGAAGGGTAGTAGGAGTAATCCATCGAACTACAGACGTCGGTTTGCAGTAGGGTTTTGGAGCATATACTGTATTCAAACATTATGAATCACTTCGAAGGGAACGATCTATTGATACGTAATCAGCATGGTTTCAGAAAACATCGTTCTTGTGCAACGCAGCTAGCTCTTTATTCGCACGAAGTAATGGCCGCTATTGACAGGGGATCTCAAGTTGATTCCGTATTTCTAGATTTCCGGAACGCTTTTGACAACGTTTCTCACAAGCGACTTCTAATCAAGCTGCGGGCCTATGAGGTATCGTCTCAGTTGTGCGACTGGATTCGTGATATCCTGTGAGGAAGGTCGCAGTTCGTAGTAATAGACGGCAAATCATCGAGTAAAACTGATGTGACCGAGCGAGGTGGCGCAGTGGTTAGACACTGGACTCGCATTCGGGAGGACGACGGTTCAATCCAGCGTCCGGCCACCCTGATTTAGGTTTTCCGTGATTTCCCTAAATCGCTCCAGGCAAATTCCGGGATGGTTCCTTTGAAAGGGCACGGCCGACTTCCTTCCCCATCCTTCCCTAATCCGATGAGACCGATGACCTCGCTGTCTGGTCTCCTTCCCCAAAACCAACCAACCAAAACTGACGTGATATCAGATGTTCCCCAGGGAAGCGTCCTGGGACCTCTGCTGTTCCTGATCTATATAAATGACCTGGGTGACAATCTGAGCAGTTCTCTTAGGTTGTTCACAGATGATGCTGTAATTTACCGTCTAGTAAGGTCATCCGAAGACCAGTATCAGTTGCAAAGCGATTTAGAAAAGATTGCTGTATGGTGTGGCAGATGGCAGTTGACGCTAAATAACGAAAAGTGTGAGGTGATCCACATGAGTTCCAAAAGAAATCCGTTGGAATTTGATTACTCGATAAATAGTACAATTCTCAAGGCTGTCAATTCAACTAAGTACCTGGGTGTAAAAATTACGAACAACTTCGGTTGGAAAGACCAGATAGATAATATTGTGGGGAAGGCGAGCAAAAGGTTGCGTTTCACTGGCAGGACACTTAGAAGATGCAAGAATCCACTAAGGAGACAGCTTACACTACACTCGTTCGTCCTCTGTTAGAATATTTCTGCGCGGTGTGGGATCCTTACCAGGTGGGATTGTCGGAGGACACCGAAAGGGTGCAAAAAAGGGCAGCTCGTTTTGTATTATCACGTAATAGGGAAGAGAATGTGGCAGATATGATACGCGAGTTGGGATGGAAGTCATTAAAGCAAAGACGTTTTTCGTCGCGGTGAGATCTATTTACGAAATTTCAGTCACCAACTTTCTATTCCGAATGCGAAAATATTTTGTTGAGCCCAACCTACATAGGTAAGAATGATCATCAAAATAAAATAAGAGAAATCAGAGCCCGAACAGAAAAGTTTAGGTGTTAGTTTTTCCCGCGTTCTGTTCGGGAGTGGAATGGTAGAGAGATAGTATGATTGTGGTTCGATGAAACCTCTGCCAAACACTTGAATGTGAATTGCAGAGTAGGCATATATAGATGTAGATGTAGGAACCAACAGTGAAAAAAAAATTGTCTTTATTGTATTTTGGCATAAGCAACTATACGACAAGTATGTAGGTGGTGCCGAGGGATTTAACGAAAGGTTCAAGTTCTAAGAGAGAGACGTGAAAATGCAAAGTTCTACATCACTGGTCGGAAATCAAAGGTTACGCGAGCCTATGACACCGGGAGAAGTGTCTGCTCAGGGAAGCAGGGGCGGGGGGTATATAGGATCTCCCTTCTCCATTTTCCCCTGAGGTGTGTACCTCAGTTTTACCTCAGTTTTGGAGGTATCAGATGTTGTCATGTTTTAAATCAGATGATCTACAACGATGACAAATATAGTCATATTCGACGATTGGTGACTGTAATAATTACTGAATCAACCATCGGTGGTTTATGATTCCATGACTTCTAGCTAAAGACTTACTTGGTGAATAAAATCTTCCACACCGGCTGTTAAAATACTACTGTTAGAAGTTAACGACCGGTTTCACATCAGTGAGATGCATACTTAGGTGATAAGAAGGAAAGCCTCTTGCTGGTCCACGACGCTCAATTGCGGGCCCCCATAATGAACAGCGTCTTTATCATCTCATCTGTGATGATAGGCAGATTACGACCAAGGAATCGTGTGTAGAGCCCATAGTCGGTTGTAACGTCTCAGACGAGATGTATTGCATATCTGGATATAGAGTAATGTCGACGACATGTGTACCTCTGATGCGTACACAAGACCAAAACAATCGTAGCCTCGTAGTTTGTCGGGACCCGTTGGGCCAGTAAGAGGCTCAATATGAAAATATTCTGAACACTATCACCGGAGATGTGACGTAGTGTAACCACTTTGAGCCAGAATCTAAAAGGTAGTCCACGGAGTAGAGAGTTCTCCAGGGAAGAAGTCGCTCAAGATAGAGCCGTTTGCTGGCAACGAGATGAGCAAAGACTCTTACGAGGTTCTTTTGGATGCCTTGAAGTCTAAGGCAACTCTCAATTCAGAACGCTACACACCGAGCGAGCTGACGCAGTGGTTAGACACCAGACTCGCATTCGGAGGACGACGGTTCAATCCTGCTTCCGGCCATCCTGATTTAGGTTTTCCGTTATTTCCCTAAATCACTCCAGGCAAATGCCAGGATGACTTCTTTGAAAGGACACGGCCAACTTCCTTCCCCGTCCTTCCCGAACCCGATGAGACCGATGACCTCTCTGTCTGGTCTCCTTCCCCAAACAACCCAAGCCAACCCTCCGAATGCTACAGAACTAGGCTAGAATCCAGAATTTCTATCGTCAGACCAGGGAAAGAGACAAATTTCCGCTTTTACCACAATGGCGCCATTCCAGACAATATAGTTTTGTGACCATGGAATTCACTGTCAGATTTGTCTAGACTGTGCTGCCATGGCCACCATACTCTCTTGCTTTATCACTTTCAGAGTTCCATGTCTTTTACCCTTGGGAAAACTACTGGTCAACTTTTTTTTTTCCCAGAACCAGATGCTTTCGGTAAACCAGAAAGATAGTGGCTGCCCTCAGCTGCCTCAGGTGACCATGTCGAAAAATGACAATAAGTAAATTGTTCTACTTATCTGTGTTATTGTACTGTCTATATCTGCAACTTGCTGGCATATTAAAACTGTGTGCCGGACCGAGACTGGAACTCGGGACCTTTGCCTTTCTCGGACAAGTGCTCAACCACTTGAGCACTTGCCCGCGAAAGGTAAAGGTCCCGAATTCGAATCTCGGTCCGGCACACAGTTTTAATCTGCCAGGAATTTCATATCAGCGCACACTCCGCTGTAGAGTGAAAATTTCATTCTGTCTATATCTGTTCTACAGTCGTTTCGATGAAAATGAATGGTTGTAGTTTCGGAATGAACCATCCATTTTTACATTACCTCCAATTGGTCAGTTTTCTAGCCAACTACATAGCTATATAATATCTTTACAATGGGTTTTCTACGCACAGCCCTCAGCGCTCTTAAGTAAATATTGGAATTATAAAGAATACAAATCTGTAAGCTTCTTTATTAATTCATTAACAACTGAAAACAGAGCTTTGCGTTGAGAATGCATTAGCACTCATGGTCCGTTTTATGCTACTTATTAAAGATCACTGTCTAATTCAGGCTACAGATTAATGTTGTGATTGTGGATTACAAAATAATGGGTAAAGAACTGAAGATGATACCTTTTTTCATCAGTTGACTGGTTTTCAACTATATTGGACTCATATTAAAAAACTAAAAACCCGCCTCGATTGCGATAGTTTATGGCGGGTCATAGCCCATCGAACATAGGCCGGTATGAGATGGAGCATACACCATTAAGCAGTGGTTTTGACTTTGTACATACCGGGTGATCAAAAACTGAATAAATCACGGAATAATGTGGATAGAGAGGTACAAATTGACACACATGCTTGGAATGACATGGGGTTTTATCAGAACCAAAAAAATACAAAAGTTCAAAAAATGTCCGACAGATGGCGCTTCATCGATCAGAATGGCAATAATTAGCATAACAAAGTAAGACAAAGCAAAGATGATGTTCTTTACAGGAAATGCTCAATATGTCCCCCATCATTCCTCAACAATAGCTGTAGTCGAGGAATAATGTTGTGAACAGCACTGTAAAGCATGTCCGGAGTTATGGTGAGGCATTGGCGTCGGACGTTGTCTTTCAGCGATGTCGGTCGATCACGATACACTTCCGACTTCAGGTAACCCCAAAGCCAATAATCGTACGGACTGAAGTCTGGGGACCTGGGAGGCCAAACATGACGAAAGTGGCGGCTAAGCAGACGATCATCAAAAAAATGGTTCAAATGGCTCTGAGCACTATGGGACTTAACATCTATGGTCATCAGTCCCCTAGAACTGAGAACTACTTAAACCTAACTAACCTAAGGACAGCACACAACACCCAGCCATCACGAGGCAGAGAAAATCCCCGACCCCACCGGGAATCGAACCCGGGAAGCCGGGCGTGGGAAGCGAGAACGCTACCGCACGACCACGAGATGCGGGCAGAAGATCATCACCAAACGACGCGCGCAAGAGATCTTTCACGTGTCTCGCAATGTGGGGTGGAGCGCCATCCTGCATAAACATCGTACGTTCTGGCAGGTGTTTATCAGCCAGGCTGGGGATGATGCGATTCTGTAACATATCGGCGTACCTCTCACCCGTCACGGTAGCAGTTTTGCTGTCCAGCGCCATCTGTCGGACATTTTGTGAACTTCGTTTTTTTGTTGTTTTTTTTTTTTTGTTCTAATAAAACCCCATGTCATTCCAAGCATGTGTGTCAATTTTTACCTCTCTATCTACGTTATTCCGTGGTTTATTAGGTTTTCAAATTTATACTGACTTTTTGATCACCCGGTATGTACTGTCTGTGTTTTCCTTTTCATTTAGTTTATAAATGTATAGCTATGCTGTTCTTTTAATCATTGACAAAGGTCTTCTTAGGCAATTGTGGGTTTTATTGTTGTTCTGAAGAAGGTGTAGTTATCTACGCCGAAACCTGGGTTAACACTTAACACTAGGTGCTTTTTTCGCAATCGAGGCGGGTTTTTAGTTTGTTAATATATCAACCAACGATTGCTGACGCGCTGCGATGTTGAAGGTTCTTATATTGGAGTCAGTTATCAATCAAACAGCCCCTGGTTGCAAGCATGGTTTTACAACGTCTTTATTGCATGACCAATTCCAGTGCTGTCAGTCCAGTTTTCAGATGCAGCTGTGCACGCATCCAATTTCCTGGCGATGAATATGTATCATGCATGGTGTCTGTTCTTTCGAACATTCATGTCACTGATTGGCCTCGATGCGCAATTAATCCAGCAACTTCAGCGCAGATGCACAATTACATCCGACGTCCTGCGGGAATCTCAAAGTGTGGAGGACATGGAAGGGGACTGCGAACAGCTGGCGCTAGGTGGGAAGGTGGGTCGGCCGAAGGATGTGCCGAGACAGTGCAACGGTGTAAACACTGTGTCCGGAGGGCGCAGGGGTTAGCGCAGCTGCCTATTAAGCAGAAGCTCCCGGATTCGAATCCCATCCCAGTCTGGCATGCATTCTCGCTGAGCGCCACTGATTCCGCATAAAGTCCCTATGCAGCTGATGTCAGTATTCCCCTCCCTTTTCTTTTCATTTCATTTCCTTTCTCCTCCGCCCACCTTCAGTTTACCTCATATGTATCGCAACTGCGGATTTCGAGTGGTGTCTGTTCTTTCACACACCTCCAAAAGAACAGACACCACGCATTCATATAAAGGCTGTTTCACTGATATTCCGCACGGCTGCATTACTGCCATCTACTGCGGTGGATAGTCAATATACATGGCGGTTATAATTAAACTTTCCCTATTTAACGCGTTATAACAGGGAAACTAACTACCGTACGAGGACCAAACTTGGTAGCGTTAACGTCAAGGACATGGGGAAGAGAAATAATGCAGAATCTTTTCACACCATTACGTACCGGTGGCATTGGCTGCTACAAAAGGGGCTGAATGTGACGCCCGTCAGTGACTAGAAGAGTCTGAAAGCACACGGCTGCATTCTGCACAGCATAACAGAGCATGTCCGGGGCTTTGCTGGCTACCTCTTCTGATATGATGCGCTTCAGATAAACACATCAGTGAATATTTCCCTGGTAAGCCCTGCCCTTGAGGTTGCCCTAAAACTAGAAATCACAGGGAATGAGATTTGGTCATCGAGCTGGCCAAGCATTTGAAAACGATAGACTGATAATTCGATCGTTTCGAAATTCGTTTCAGAGAAGTGGGCGAACTTCGAGCTATGTGCGGTGGAGGCCCATCCTGCATGAAAACTGTTGAGTTCAATCCATCTCTCTCCTGTAGAGCGGGTATGACATGCACCCTTATACTCTGGTCATTAATGTTACCACGTTTGGTACTCGTACGGTAATTAGTTTCCGTGTTATAACGTGTTAAATGCGGAAAGTTTAGTTACCACCACCAGGTATATAATCCAAGCCAGGAAATGTGAACTGTGCACAGGTGCATCTGTAGACGGACTGGCAGTCCCGAAGTCGTTCAGGTAGTAAACAATAGTTTTAACCATCCTTGCAGCCGGAATTTATTTTTTTGGTATACACTCCTGGAAATGGAAAAAAGAACACATTGACACCGGTGTGTCAGACCCACCATACTTGCTCCGGACACTGCGAGAGGGCTGTACAAGCAATGATCACACGCACGGCACAGCGGACACACCAGGAACCGCGGTGTTGGCCGTCGAATGGCGCTAGCTGCGCAGCATTTGTGCACCGCCGCCGTCACTGTCAGCCAGTTTGCCGTGGCATACGGAGCTCCATCGCAGTCTTTAACACTGGTAGCATGCCGCGACAGCGTGGACGTGAACCGTATGTGCAGTTAACGGACTTTGAGCGAGGGCGTATAGTGGGCATGCGGGAGGCCGGGTGGACGCACCGCCGAATTGCTCAACACGTGGGGCGTGAGGTCTCCACAGTACATCGATGTTGTCGCCAGTGGTCGGCGGAAGGTGCACGTGCCCGTCGACCTGGGACCGGACTGCAGCGACGCACGGATGCACGCCAAGACCGTAGGGTCCTACGCAGTGCCGTAGGAGACCGCACCGCCACTTCCCAGCAAATTAGGGACACTGTTGCTCCTGGGGTATCGGCGAGGACCATTCGCAACCGTCTCCATGAAGCTGGGCTACGGTCCCGCACACCGTTAGGCCGTCTTCCGCTCACGCCCCAACATCGTGCAGCCCGCCTCCAGTGGTGTCGCGACAGGCGTGAATGGAGGGACGAATGGAGACGTGTCGTCTTCAGCGATGAGAGTCGCTTCTGCCTTGGTGCCAATGATGGTCGTTTGCGTGTTTGGCGCCGTGCAGGTGAGCGCCATAATCAGGACTGCATACGACCGAGGCACACAGGGCCAACACCCGGCATCATGGTGTGGGGAGCGATCTCCTACACTGGCCGTACACCACTGGTGATCGTCGAGGGGACACTGCATACTGCACGGTACATCCAAACCGTCATCGAACCCATCGTTCTACCATTCCTAGACCGGCAAGGGAACTTGCTGTTCCAACAGGAGAATGCACGTCCGCATGTATCCTGTGCCACCCAACGTGCTCTAGAAGGTGTAAGTCAACTACCCTGGCCAGCAAGATCTCCGGATCTGTCCCCCATTGAGCATGTTTGGGACTGGATGAAGCGTCGTCTCACGCGGTCTGCACGTCCAGCACTAACGCTGGTCCAACTGAGGCGCCAGGAGGAAATGGCATGGCAAGCCGTTCCATAGGACTACATCCAGCATCTCTACGATCGTCTCCATGGGAGAATAGCAGCCTGCATTGCTGCGAAAGGTGGATATACACTGTACTAGTGCCGACATTGTGCATGCTCTGTTGCCTGTGTCTATGTGCCTGTGGTTCTGTCAGTGTGATCATGTGATGTATCTGACCCCAGGAATGTGTCAATAAAGTTTCCCCTTCCTGGGACAATGAATTCACGGTGTTCTTATTTCAATTTCCAGGAGTGTATGTAGGACTCCCCTCTGTCACAAGCTCCTTTTAGTATTTACCCATTCATTACGGTTCATCAATAGTAGCCGAAGTATTTTACCCAGCAACACTTTTCAGTGAAAGCTATGGAAAATAGCCTTGTAAGTGAACACAATACTGTTTTCCGACAGTCTTCAGCCATACAGGGACACCAGTGGAAACCTGTACAACGTCCCAGCACAAGGATCGTCGTGCTGTGATGGGCTTTGGAGAGGAGTATGAAGCGACCTGAAGACTCAGAAGAATCTGTCATCAGCGACAGTGGCCTACGAAGCTGGCAGGCTTCCCTATCCTGTTTACGCTCACGTTAACCTGACTGAGCGGGTACAACAACTCGTGGTGCGAAAGACATACTCAGTATGTTACAAGTCCACCTCTAGCCGGAACTGCAATCTAAGGGGAAAGAAAGACGCACAACGAAGAAACTATCCGAATGTATGGGAAATTGGAAGGTTTGATGTAAATATAAAGACAAAGAGATGATTAAAACTTACAAAAATGGATGATTTATCCAGAAGAAAGAGATCCACAAATTGAACAAGTCAACACGTTGGTCCACCGCTGATCCTTATAAAACCAGGATTCGGCTCGGCATGACTGACAGATGATGGATGTCCTTTTGAGTGATATCGTGCCAAATAATGTCCAACAGCCGACTTAGATCGTCAAAATCCCGATATTGTCGAAGGGCCCTGCGCAGAACGCCCCAAACGCTCTCAACTGCTGAGAGATCCGGCGGCCTTACTGGCCAACATCGTGTTTGAGAAGCGCGGGGGCGAGCATTATCTTGCTGAAACGTTAGCCCAGGGTGGCTTTCCATGAAGGGTAACAAAACGGGGTGCGGAGGACAACAAAAGGGGTCCTGCTATGAAAATGAATGACAGCCCTGGTTGTCGGTCCGTATGGCAAGCAACACATCTTGGGCCTGCTCGAGTCTCAATGACTGGAATGTAAATGTCTTCAGTGATGAGTCCCACTTAAAATTGAGGCCCAGAAGACCGGTGAAGACGTGTCTAGTGCCGTCCAGGTTCTTTGATGTTTGCCCCAATGAAAACGTGCTGTTTTATGTGCCTCTGTGAAGAATGACGTTTCGCGGTGTATCCGATTCCAAATGTCCATTTCATCGAAATCCATTAGCAACGTTCTGATTAGAAATGCTTGAGATGTACCTGCATTCATTACCACCTGCAATACCTGTCGTCTTTGAAACATTGGCAAGACGTAACACTTGACTCCGCTTTCTTTCAGTAACAATCTTCGTACCACTGTTGTTTAGTGTTACACGGCTGCGAGTGATACAGCATTTCTTATAGAAACGTTGGGTTCTACGTTGAGGCGTTAACAAACCGGACAACTTAGTCACGGTGTAGTCATGCGCACTTAAAAACACACTACCACCTTCTTGCAATGTTGTCAAATCTCTATATCGAGTCAGCTTATTGCGATTACTCCATATAACAGATGCACGTGCACAGTACGTCATTGGTGGAGAGTCAGTCTACCAACCGGTATCAACTGTACGCCATCTACAGTGCTATAACATACCAATTGTACCGTATTAAGAAGAGTATATTTTACATTACATAACATTTAACGTTTTCCATGGATCCCTTGGTGAGGAGTCTCTGGGATGTGGAAAGAGTCAAAGGTTTTTTCCTTCATCTCAGATACATCGATATTGTACAATTCTAAGGCAGAGAGAGTTATGAGCTATAATCAAATGGTTGAAATGGCTCTGAGCACTGTAGGACTTAACATCTGAGGTTATCAGTCCCCTATAACTTAGAAGTACTTAAACCTAACTAACCTAAGGACATCACACACATCCATGCCCGAGGCAGGATTCGGACCTGCGAACGTAGCGGGCGTGCGGTTCCAGACTGAAGCGCCTAGAACCGCTCGGCCGCACCGGCCTGCGAGCTAAAATCCCTGTGAAGATATTCATCGTTGGAGTAGAAGGAGTTGGTCAACAGGAAGTTCTTTAATTCACTCTGAAACCGATCTTTATCACTTACAAGACCTTTGATATGCTCTGGTAAGTTACTAAACATTTGAGTACCCATGTATTTGACTCATTGTTTTACTAATTTTGAGCTTATACAGATTGTTTTTGGTTCTGGTATTATAATCAAGTTTTTACTGTTTTGTGTAAAAAGAGACATGTTGGAATTGACAAAGGACATCAATGAGGATATGTACTGAGAAGTAGTAGTTAGAATACCAAGTTTCTTAAAGAGGTCTCTGCATGATGATCTAGGACTGACAGCAGATGTAATTCTAATGACTCGTTTCTAAATTTCCAAAATATTCTCTTTGGGAGAAGAGTTTCCCCAAAAGATGATTCGAATCCTGCCTCGGGCATGGATGTGTGTGATGTCCTTAGGTTAGTTAGGTTTAAGTAGTTCTAAGTTCTAGGGGACTGATGACCACAGATGCTAAGTCCCATAGTGCTCAGAGCCATTTGAACCAAAAGATGGTTCCATAATTCATTAGTGAATGGAAGTACGCCGAACAAACTAACTTCTTCATTTATAAATCACCTATTTCCGCTATCATGCGTATTGCAAATGTAGCTGCACTAAGGAGTTCTCAATTACACAGCTACTTCCAAAGGCTACTTTGGAAGTGACTCACTAACCATGAGATCCAACGATCTGTGAGTCGAAGCAATATCACATTCCTGTGTTGATGTTGATGCCTTTTTGAGGAGTATCTGTCATATGATTTATCGAAAACAGTTCTCAGACAAACACCATCCGCATCACAGTTTGTTTACACGTCTGCGTCGAAATTTGCGCGGGTACGGATCACTAAGAAGTTTCAGGGCTAGAGAGGGCAGGCCACGATAGACGCGTTCGGTCGTTATGGAAGAAAGGATGTTGGATGCAGTGGAGACTAATCCAAGCACCACTATACGTGTCATTGACTCGGACTTCAGAATGTCTCGCAGCAGTGCCAGACATTTTTGAACACTCAGCCCTTACATGTCTTTCATCTCCAAAGAGTGCAGTTATTGCACCAAGCCACGAATTGAATCACCACAGTTAGCATTTACGGGCACCAGGTGGCACAACAAAGCCTTACAGTTAATGTGTCGGCATTTCGCCGGCGCCTGCTTGGTCGGGCCGTAGCTTGTACCATCCCGCTTGACTGCTGCGAATTGTCACATCTTCCTGGAACAGGTTCTGCCCGGCTTGTTTGACGATGTCCCAGCAAACGAGAGGTTCCAACATAATGAGGCGCCTGCTCATTTTGGACTGGTTATTGGTAAGCATTTGAAAAGGTCATTCCCGCATCGATGGACTGGCCGTGGTCGACCGGTTCCCTGGCCCCCTCGTTCACGATATTTATTGAGCCTCGATTTCTTTCTGTTGGAGCTATGAAATTTCTCACGAATCGCCATCCTGTGGACTCGAGATATCTCGCAAAAATCGCACGCGGCAGCAGCTACAATCAGTGAAACACCTGGTGTGTTCGAGCGTGTCCGGAAGTCAACGCTTCGTCGTTGTCAGGCAGGTGTGGCGTCTGATGGAGCAGACTTCGAGCATCTGTTGAAATATTAGAGCTGCGTTCATGTCATACACTATGTGAACCCATTACGTCCAATAAACTCCTACAAGGGAATTGCCCTAGAAAAATGCACTTTGAAGGTACTAAGAAGCGTTATCACAGAGGTAGACCAGTAGATCCCGGAAGAGCAGTTCGGATTTCGGAAAGGCAGAAGCACGCTTCATGCCATTAGCAAGCTAATATAGAGGACGAATTAAGACATCTCCAAGGAAAAGTCCACACAGTTTTCGTAGGTTATAAAAAGGCCTTCGATAAACTAAACAGGCGCATACTAACTCAAAACTAGAATCAATAACAGGGAAAGATAAGATCCATAACATGCCGACTGCCAAATTCATTCAGATCACAGGTGACGTAAGCACGTCGAAAACGATAACACAAACCAACGGCGTATTGCAGGGGGACCAGCTCTGCCCTTTACTTTTCAATATTGCCACATACGATTTGTGTACAGATGATAAGACAAGAAATGGAGGACGCCAAAATCACCAGAATTACGGACGACATTGTCATCGGATCGAAGTCCAGACTCAACCCGGAGAGAGCAACCAACCAACTCTAGAAGTGGGCGTAGGAAAACAAAATGGAAATTAACACGGGAAAAACCGTAAAGATGACGTTCTGTAACGGAGGTCGAGAAGTTTCGGAGGACAGAATATGTCTTGGGACAGTCAATAGCCTAAAATATCTAGGACTGACCCTTCAAACCACTGCCATATTATTCCGAATATACGTAAAATCTCGAGCAGCGGCTGCCACAAAAGGCATGTTTGACAGCAAGGTAATATCCAGACTGTCACTGAAAACAGCCATGGCCTTGTTCCCCGCAAAAACAGTCCCCATCGCAACATATGAAATAGATCGCATTTGGGAAAAGTTGAGTCTAAAAGATCTAAGGACTGTGAAAGCAGTTAAATCACTCTTCTTGAAAGCCGCCCTAGGTGTTTAGAAACACACAAAGCCGAAGATAGTAACGAACTCGCCATGGAACCATTTTTCATAGCGGAGCTGCGAATGAGGCTCCCACCCACCGACAACTCGAATAAACTCCTACATGAAAGAGAGAAGAAAAGAAAGGAAATTTGGTTGGACTTTTATACAACAGAAGCCACGACAAACAGATCCTGGACCAACACAAATCAAAAACTCCGACACCTGGTGAACTCAATAGCAGTGCATGGATGCCACCACAAAATATGCAAGAACAAGACTTTCCACGACCATTGCAGGAAATATGTGTGTCAATTGTGCGTCCAACCCTGTGCCGTTACCATGTGACCAGCTGTAAAAATCGATTAAATTCACTGGTAGATATCTGTATGAAAGTAGTAAAGGAGTTGTGCTATTTGGGGAGCAAAATTACTGCTGATGGTCGAAGTAGAGGGGATATAAAATGTAGACTGGCAATGGCAAGGAAAGCGTTTCTGAAGAAGAGAAATTTATCAACATCGAGAATAGATTTAAGTGTCAGGTAGTCGTTTCTGAAAGTATTTGTATGGAGTGTAGCCATGTATAGAAGTGAAACATGGACGATAAATAGTTTGGACAAGAAGAGAATAGAAGCTTTCGAAATGTGGTGCTACAGAAGAATGCTGAAGATAAGATGAGTAGATCACATAACTAATGAGGACGTATTGAATAGATTTGGGGAGAAGAGGAGATTGTGGCACAACTTGACAAGAAGAAGGGACCTGTTGGTAGGACATGTTCTGAAGCATCAGGGGATAACAAATTTAGCACTGGAGGGCCACGTGGAGGGTAAAAATCGTAGAGGGAGACCAAGAGATGAACACACTAAGCAGATTCAGAAGGATGTAGGTTGCAGTAAGTACTGGGAGATGATGAAGCTTGCACAGGATAGAGTAGCATGGAGAGCTGTATCAAACCAGTCTCAGGACTGAAGACCACAACAACAACAACAACAAAACACTGAAATGTGACGAACAAGGTGTGATGTCACAAAGCTATGTAATTTATGTAGCTTATGCGCAACTTGTGCGCATTTTTTCTAATAATAAGAAATGTTTCATATAAGTGACTCCCTTGTTTCCTTTCATATTTTCTATTCGGCCTTCTACCGCTTACCCCTGGTGTTTGCGGCTATGATGTGCCCCACGTCCCCTAGAAGTTTGTTTCAAAATTTCTAGGAAACCCGCTGTAATAATTTTTTCATCGTAGTTGTCAGGAAGTTTAATCAGTTACAACTGACTGACAGGTGTCACCACTGGTTTGAGAAATTCGATCCTCTTTAATTACCTATATATTTTAGTGTGACGAAAAGTTATACATTATCGATTTACCGTTGGGTTCCAGCGTCGACACAATGTGTCATCATTCAACACTCGAGGAATCGCTTTGTTGCTGTGACCAGGTGACGTAATACGAGACAGCCTAGGGGTAAATTTAAAAGAGAGATTTTTCCACGTTCAAGCTCTGACGACGTAAGGTTCTCTCAGTTTATAACCAGAAGACAGTGACCTGGTATCAGACTATCCTTTCGACTATAGCATGTTACTAACATTTTGTGGTACCTGCTTTCTGTCAAGAATATGTGTTCTTCGGCAGAGATTTGCTCTGAGGAACATGAATAGTCATGTTTAGTGTTAACCGTGGGCGACAGATAAGCAGAAAAACGTGAAACTGGAAAACGCTTTACAATGTGGTCCATATGAGCAGTTCTCCCACTCCTTGTAGATACCTACTGTGGTGTTCACACCAGTTTACGATAGGCTCTTACGAAATGTCGTCCGTTCCTACTAGTATTTAACTAAATGTTTGCTGTCATTCATACAAATGATGTGATAATCATCGGATACTACGTAAAATGACGTTATTACGCAAGATTAATTATAATTTTATTGCTGTAAGATAAGCATTAATTTAATGATACCAATCACTTCGTTTGATTCAATGGCCAAGCACAAGTCTTTCGACTGGAGCCACTTCGGCGAGTTACGTGTTCCCAATCCAGCCCAGTTTACAAGCCGAAAAAGTGGATCAACATTTTAACCTGTAATCCGAATCACGTGACCTTTGCGACTTCTCACGTAACTCAGAGATGCAGGTTACATAAAACGCACGCTCAAAATTTCCGCTGTTCAGCCGAGATTCAATCCTGTGATCTCTTGGTTTTCAGACACGTGCTATACCTATAGACCACTGACTAATTCGTGCAGTAATGATTTGGTAGTCATTGTCAATACAAGTTATCTGGCTTCTGCTACAATACCGTGCAGTAATGATTTGGCAGTCAATGTCAGTACATGTTTTCTGGCTGCTGCTTCAGTAGCTAATATCACAGACATCAATATTAGTTATATCACAATCAGTGTGCTAACGCCATTATTGTCTGAAGATGGAGCTCATAAAAAAGTTTCCAGCTAATCATATGCAATGCAATAGCTCTAATTCTATTCTAAATCGAGAGCATCTCTGAACTGCGGCAAGTACCTTTATAACACCTACGACTAATGAGTACAGCACAATAGCCATTAAATAAATTGGTTTCCATAAATCAAACTCGAATCATGAAATGTTATTCCCAGAAGCACATATCGAATGTCTAGGGCATACGATACTACACTAATTTATCATGAAAACGCTTGGAGTTCTCCCTGGGGCAAGGGCGTGTGTGTTGTCCTTAGCGTAAGTTAGCACAAGTTCGATTAAGTAGTGTGTAAGCCTAGGGACAGATGATCTCAGCAGTTTGATGCCATAGTAACTTACGGTCACCATGAAAACACTATTGTAACAAAGAAATTCATATTACAACTTTGACCCTGTTGGAAACGTACAAGACTGGCATGTCACATTCGCACGACCCAAGTATCTTCTCAACGGACTGTGATTTTCCCAAGCTGCAATACAGCAATACGCACTGCGTGCGTGAGGTCCATAGTAAGTGACTGACATTCTTCCTGCAAACCAGCCTACAACATAGGCTTAGATAGCATCCCTCATGTGCTTTATATAATTCATTTCACAATACGGAGATGCCCACATGACGAACCCTATTACATGCTGTTCAGCACATTCGTACCTAGGAAGGTCCTAGTTGGCAGAGTGTACAAGGTTGTTACATGTGCAACAATATCTACGTGATTACTCTGCAGTTAACATATAAGTGCCTGGCAGAGGGTTCATCGAACCACCTTTAAGCTAGCTCTCTACCGTTCAACTCTCGAGCAGCGCGCGGGAAAAACGAACACATAAATCTTACCGTGCAAGCTCTGATTTCTCTTATGTTGTTACGATGATCATTTTTCCCTATTGTAGGTGGGTGCTAACAAAATATTTTCACACTCTGAGGAGAAAATTGAAATTTCATGAGAAAGTCTTGCCATAGCGACAAACGCTGTTGCTTGAAAGACTGCTCCCCCAAATCGCGGGTCATATCAGTGGCACTCCCTCCCCCCTTTTTTCCAGTCATCAGTCTTCTAACTGGTTTGATGCAGACCGCTACAGATTCCTCCAATTTCTCGGAGTAGCACTTGCAATCTACAGCCTCAGTTATTTGCTGGATGTATTCCAATCTCTGTCTTCCTCTAGTTTTTACCCTCTACAGCTCCCTCTAGCACCATGTAAGTTATTCCCTGATGCATTAAGAGATGTTCTATTACCCTGTCAGTGTTTTTCATATATTCCTTTCATCGCCTATTCTCAAGAGAACCTCTACATTCCTTGCCTTATCAGTCTTCCTATGTTTCAACACTCTTCTGTAGCACTACATTTCAAATGCTTCGATTCTTTTGTGTTCCACAGACCATGTTTCACTACGACACAATGCTGTGCTCAAAACGTACATTCTCAGAAATTTATTCCTGAGAGTAATATCTTTATTTGATACTGGTAGACTTCTCTTCCCCAGGAATGCCATTTTTGTCAATGCTAGTCCGCTTTTTATGTCATCCATGCTCCGTCCATCTTGGGTTATTTTGGTGCCTGGGCAGCAGAATTCCTTGTCTTCGTCTGCTTCGTGATGACCAATCCTGATGTTAAGTTTCTCGCTCTTGTCAATTCTGATACTTGTCACTGCTTTCGTTTTTCTTCGATTTACTCTAAACCCATATTCTGAACTCATTAGACTGTGCATTCAATTCAACAGATCACGTTATTCTTTTTCACTTCACTGAGGCCACCAATGTCATCAGCGATTCTTATCATTAGCACCCTTGAATTTTAATTCCACTCTCTAACCTTCCTTTTACTTCCGTCATTGCTTCTTCCTTGACCTACACCATTCTTAATCCGACTGCTTTGTTCTTGATCTTCCACTCCTGTTATTCCCTCTTGACTTTTGAACATATTGTGTATTACGCGTCTCTCCCTGTAGCTTACCCCCATTTCCCTCATAATTTCGAACATCTTGCACAATTGTACACTGTCGAACGCTTTTTCCATCTCGGCAAACCCTATGAACAGTCCCTGATTTTTCTTTAGTCTTGCTTCCATTATCAACTGCAACCTCAGAACTGCCTCTCTTAGTGCGTTTAACTTTCCTAAAGCGAAACTGATCATCACTCCCCTGTTTCCCGATTATACAAAATGGTGTGTCCTTCTTTGAACTTTTTCGATGTCCTGCGTCAATCCTATCTAATGCGGATTCCACAACTCATAGCAATACGCCAGAAGAGGACGTACAAGCGTAATGTAATCAGTCTCTTTAACCGACCTATTACATTTTCTAAGTGTTCTGCCAATAAATCCCAGACTTTGATTTGCTTTTCCCACAACATTACCTATGGTATTCGTAATTATTGACCCTAAGTATGTAGTTGAGTTTACACTCCTTAGATTTGTGCGGTTTATTGTGTAACTGAAATTTATTGTATTCTTTTTAGTACTCATTTCGATGACTTCACACATCTCATAATTCAGAGTCAGTTGTCACTTTTTGCAGCATACAGATACCTTGTATAAATCATTTTGCAATTCGTTTTGATCAGCTGATGACTTCAGATGACGGTATTCCTCCAGATGATGTCATCATCAGAAAGAGTCGAAGAGGACCACTCAGATTGTCTCCAAAATCGTTCATGTAGATCCGGAACAAGAGAAGGCCGGTAGCATTTCCTTGGGAAACGCCAGATGTTACTCCGTTTCACTCGACTACTTTCCGTCAGTTATTAAGAAGTATGACCGTTGTGACTGGAAATCATGAATCCAGTCACACCACTCACATGGTGCTCCACAGCCACGTAATTTAATTAGAAGTCGCTTGTGAGTAACGATGTCGAAACCCTTCTCGAAACCTAAAAATATGGAATCAGTTTGACGGCCCCAGTGGATAGCACTAGTTACTTCTTGAACATAAAGAGATAGTTGTGTTTCACAAGAACGATATTTTCTGAATCCATGTTCGTTGTCAATAAATCATTTTCTTCTAAGTGATTCATAATGTTCTAGTACATTATATGTTCTAAAATCCTAATGCAAGTCCACGTTAGTGATGTGGGCCTGGAATTCAGCGGATTACTCCAATTTCCTTTCTTGGGTACTGGTGTCACCTGAGCAACACAGCTTTTAAAATGAAATCATTTCGTATTGCGCCCACATATAGATGTGCGTTGATTTCATCTTCAGACGTCTAAAGCCTGGATTCACATGGAAAGACACGAACGTATGTGCATCTTCCATAAAATATGGCGCTGCACATACAGGTAAACCGTCGAAAGCATCCTGTTATTTTAAATTCGATGGACGATTACGGGTTCCAACGACTATTACGTTAACGGTCTAACACCGTAAGTCAAGTGGTGTAGTTAGAAGCAGAGTATATGTTTTGATGCAGTGTAACTCCTCTTCGCGGAAATTGCGCAGACTACGTGTACTCACAAAGTGTTTTTGAATGAGATCATTTAGTGACTTCCATAAACCTTACGCACTATTTCAAACAGTTTCTCAATTTTTTATCACTTCTCCCCCTGTACTATAATGAAAGAAAAGCAGCGATAGGTGTCGTTGTCTGTGGGGTACCGCTATGTTGGCGAGGGTGCAATGATCCTCTCTGGGGTACTATGTCCTCCACTCTTCGCACGGGCGTTAGATAACAGAGATGTGTTTACAGTTCGCTCTGTAACCGGTATAACGAAGTTAACAGAATTTTTATTTAAGTGAGCTTATATTCTCATTAACGTTTTCTTTTTCAGTGCTAGGACGACAATAAATGTTTCAATTGGTGAAACTGCACGATATTGCGTTTATACAAGTTCGCATAATTTTCGCAGAAATACTTTGATTTCATGCCAAGTGATCATGTACTTTAAAGAAAAAAAGGAATCGTGCTTTCGTTTAATGTTCCTTGTCATCTAGAGGAATCATGAGGAAAGTAATTGCGTTTAATGCGAGATCGAAATTAATATTTTCGTGAGTTGGGGTACGTAGAAACTTGTGTCTTTGCGCCGATCTCTTATCAACATGAGAAACGGTATAGTTCACGTTCAGTGACCTTAAATTGTCAATATGTAGTTCTGCTGTTTAATGTGTGTGTAAAATTCCATTCTTACGTAACTCTGAGTTGAAATACTTAGGCTTTTCTTGTTGTTTCACTCATGTCAGTCACACTTCCAGCCAACGGTGCGTACGCCACTTAATGTTGCTGGTGAATAGAGCTAAGTTTTATAAGTTATCCACTACTTAAACGTAACGTAGATTTCGCTCACGAGGAAAGTATTTGTGTTCGAAAGAACATACCTGTATGAAATTTTGTTTACGGGACCATTACGTACCTCTCAATGAACTGGTGAGTGTCATTTATCTGCAAGACTCTGCAAAATTGCTCTCGCTGTCATTGCAGATGTCACTGTAGAAGACTAATGCAATAAGATATCTTAACTACAAATCCAAGTGTTGACTTTAAATAAATTACTCAAAGCAATATGATGGCTGGTTGATTTGGGGAAGGGGACCAAACAGCAGCCGGCCGATGTGGCCGAGAGGTTCTAGGCGCTTCATTCCGGAACCGTGCTGCTGCAGGTTCGAATCCTGCCTCGGGCATTGATGTGTGAGATGTCCTTAGGTTAGTTAAGTTTAAGTAGTTCTAAGTCTAGGGGACTGATGATTTCAGATGTTTAAAGTCCCATAGTGCTCAGAGCCATTTGAACCATTTTGAACCAAACAGTAAGGTGTGTGTGTGAAATCTTATGGGACTTAACTGCTAAGGTCATCAGTCCCTATGCTTACACACTACTTAACCTAAATTATCCTAAGGACAAACACACACACCCATGCCCGAGGGAGGACTCGAACCACCCCCGGGACCCGCCGCATAGTCCATGACTGCAGTGCCCTAGACCGCTCGGCTAATCCCGCGCGGCTATCTTCAGGAGTTCTGGCAACCGGGGTGATGCAAAACGTTTTTTGATGTTTCTTTTTTATATTACCTGAGGAAATGTACGTCCACAGGTTGTGCAGATTTTGTAGTTTAGGGTGAATTGATTTTTAAGACATCCATTCCTACAGAGGCTTATAGGGGTATTTGTTCAGCCTTATATCGAAATTCGTACTCGCAAAACACCGGTACTAGTGACTTTGATCGACAAATGTGGATTCAAAACTGACAGAAAGATACGTCTTCAGATGGTTTTTCAACATCTTTCCGCTAACACTTGCATTTACAAAGACATCGGGAGAACAGCGTTCTCCTATTTCATTTGATACACGTGGTCCAAACTATCTCTTTCGTTCTTGGAAGCGTATACAGATTTTGTCGGCTAGTCGTCCGTCCATTGATATAGCAGACCTTGAAACAACACTAAACACAAACAGCAATACACTCTCTTGGTAATTCGACCTGTAACAGGGGATTCCGACATCACTAAATCATTTACATACTCGTCGATGGCATGTACGTGTATGAAGTTAAACTGACATTCGACCATGTCACCTACGCGCTTCACTTTTTTGTCAGACACCGTCTAATAACTGTAATACAAAGTACAATAATTACAATTAGTAATACTGACAAATCTCGCCATATTACACTTTATTCAATAACAAGCGTGTTTCTGGTTGGTCACAACCTCGATGAGTACAGAATCCTAACAACTCTATTTTGTCGAAAATTGACATTTTGAGCCCATGGCTTCGTGCAAAATATAGGCTAACTCTTACACAGAAGATTACAGCAACTAGCCACTTTTACAGTGCTATTCAACAACACCGTTACCGGTTTGGAACCGATAAGTCTATGTCCATAGTTGTAATATTTATTTATGTACATCTGTCCCTCATCATTTACTTTCGGCCGGCCGGAGTGGCCGTGCGGTTCTGGGCGCTACAGTCTGGAACCGAGCGACCGCTATGGTCGCAGGTTCGAATACTGCCTCGGGCATGGATGTGTGCGATGTCCTTAGGTTAGTTAGGTTTAATTAGTTATAAGTTCTAGGCGATTGATGACCTCAGAAGTTAAGTCGCATAGTGCTCAGAGCCATTTGAAGCCGTTTACTTTCGTTCCAGTGTATACCATAATATTTACGTAATATCACTGCAGTAACATTTTATAACTGACTGCTTTATTTGCTGACCTTAAGTTTAATCAGTCCTCTTTCAATGTAAATAGCAAGTAACGTAATATTAGCAATTTGCAAATTTCTACTGTCACATACATGTACATAATGAAATATCTCTGAGAGTGTAAGTCTTTGCATTGTTATGATTGTAACATCCACCTTTGTATGCACACCTCCATGTGATAAAACTTCTAATTGTGTGGGTAGTGTAGTAGAGTATGTGCATATATCTACACAAAAAAGTGCAGTATACAGTTTTCGTTGCTGCAAGATGATAAGCGACCTGCACTGGAATGTAATGGCGCGGATTCTTAATTGCAAGTAATCGAAACATCTTCCAGTTAATACTAATAATTTGTTTATATCACTTAAAATCTTCGTGAGGCACGCAATTAAAAAGACGTTGTCTCACATTTTGTTTTGGTTGTAGGGCACCACCATCCCAGGAAGTTTCGTCAAGTGGGGAAACAAAACACTAAATGTAATGTAAAACGTGAAGTGGCTGTCTGAAAATGAACCTATCGGTTCGAAACCAGTTACGGTGCTGTTTAAAAAAATAAATAGCTTTGTAAAAAGTGGCTGGTTGCTGTAATGTTCTGTGTAAGAGTCAACCTATATCCTAACAATTATTTATTTCATTTGACTTTTGTATGTATGTTCTTGCTGTAAATGAGTATTTACAACAAACTCATCTTGCGTATTGTTTCTCCTAAAGCACTATCCGCTGTTTAGGGCACGTTTAGTTCGGTTACAGTAAAATATTCGCGTGGTCATTAGCCTCTGAAATTCTTCGTAAGATCACGATTATTTCGTTTCTAAGTGTTTTTGAGTGAGACATTTATGCGTTACTAATATTATCCAGAAATTTAGTAATTGGTTTCAAGTCGGATGAAGCATTCTTCCATATATTCAAAGTTTCTTAGGTATCAGAGGAAAGGGTACACGAAACTGTTTACTTCCTGAAGATATGACTTTCTATTCTGCTGATCGGTCACAAGAAGATGCACATTTTCATGCGTTACAAGAACATGAACTTTATTAATATATATTGTGAGAGATAGAGGAGACCACACAACCAGAATATTTTACAGTTATGAGGTTATCACAATAGCTATGCTAAAAGCATATTTCTGATCGCGGGATACGTCAGAATTCTACCAAACGCTATGTATAACCAGCTTCAGTAGCCACATCGGTGTAAATCCTAGGTTAACATTGTTTCACAGTGTCTAAGGTAGAAGGATTTCGAAGTGAGTTTTGAGAGCCACTTACAGCTGTAATTACATCACGTAGATTTTTCTGTATTCTCTCTTCGAATACTGTTGAGCTTCAGGCATAATTTTGGTTCTGCGCTGAGATTGATACGTGGGACGTAATTAATTATTTAAGGTGCAATATTTAAGAGAGACAGGGTTCGTTTAGGTTTCTGGCTGACTTTTGTTCTTACACTAGTACCAAAGAAACAGTACTTCATGGATATTGTGCTAACAGACGTTAATTATGTAGTATTTGCTACAAGTCTTTCGTCTAACGTGCCGAATTCGGAGAATGGAATATCCACGGCAGACCACGCTTGTCAAAATTTGTGTACTCAAGTAGATAAGACAGAATCAATTACGTTTTTTTTTTATCTAGAAAAAAGCAAATAAAAGTAAGAGTTACCTTAAAGCTGCGTGGATTACATGTTCCGCATTATTGCAGCTGCAGCAGCAATTTGCCAGTAGTTTTAACTGGAATGTACAGCTGTGTGACTGAATACTAAGCGGCAGACGAGAAGCCTCAAGCGGGTGCGCCGGCTTCCATAACAGGAGCGGACGAGCGGCGCGCTAAGTACGCATGTAATGAATAGCTGTCTTCATGTTACCGAGGTAATCATGTATGAGCAAACGCACAGCTTAATCACAGTTTGATGGAACAACTATTAACGTAAGTTACGTTTAAAACCTAAAGCAGTGTTTAATTAAAGAACAATGAAATAAACTTTCATTGTATCACTCTGTTGAAACGGATAAGTGTTACCCCACGGTAATGACCCACTCGAAGCATTAAACAGCACAGTTGCAACAGGTTCTAGCTAAACACTTATTCGATTACCAATTATTCCGTAGACTACTGCTTCTATGTAAGACTTTGCTGGTAGCTCGTAACCTGGGCCATTTTCTTGCATGGAAAATTAAATTGTTCTGACCCAGCTCGCTGTTTACTTCATATTACTGCTGCTCACTTGGACGAATGACAACACAGTTTACGACTGTCTTAGCTGAAGCAATAATGAAGGAAGAGTATGGGCCATGGATGGCGATCGTAGCTCAAACAATCGTTTTGCAGTTGTATAGCTTTTTCTTCCAAGTCAGTGTAACCTGACTGTTAAATCCACTCAAACTAACCTATTTATGGAATAATAGATTTTCGGTTTGTCGACCCTGCTGTTTTCTGTAATAAACGTAGAAATCAAAAACGAAATTGAAAAAATTTGAGTCTCTCAGTTTCAAGATAGTCAGGATCAAAGTATGAAATTAAGTAGGCAGATATAAGAGAACTTAGTCCATCCTATGTTCACTGCTTTTCTCGAAAAGTGATAAATGGTTGAATACTGCAAAAAAATCACTAGTATTCTTCAAATTTTTGAAACTCTGCTCAGGGATCAAAGCACTATTTGGGCATTATGGATAGTCAGTACTAAAGGGTGGAAAGTGAGATTGAAGAACTCTGGTTCTAGTGCTAATCTGTCCATTTTCGAGGGTAAAAGCAGATAAAGGCATGTTATGTAGACACAGGAAGCAGATAAACTACTTTCTATTTTTATTGTATAAAATGAGTGAATTATTATTAAGTTTTTAATTAGTACTGTTATCGTAATTTTGTTGCTCTTTTATTATTTCATACAAATGGCGGACAGATTATTAATCTTTCATTGCTACGTCGCTTCATACAAAATAATTCCGAACTATGATCGGTGTCATCCTGCAATACAATGGATGTGCAGCGACGACTATGAGAAACCGCCGTATGGGAACAGGTCTCGCACACTGCAACCACGCGCATACCTACTCCACAACGCACGGGAATGCTGTACCAATTCTTATATCGCGTATTTGTTACTCACTTCTGTTGGTATTGTTATTAAAGCAGCACTGACTGTTTTTCCCATTTTCTGTAACAACACGTTATTTCACACCAATGCAGATTTTACTAGAAAAATTACCTATTTTTTAAAAAACGGAAGGTTTGCTTAAAAAAGACAAATTATAGCACTGCTGCTGTTGCTACTTTATATTTTGGTTTATTAATCGGTTATAAGCTAAAAATTACAAAATACACATTTTGTATCCGAGACAAAACAAATACCGATAAAATACCGGTTATCCAGAACTAAAATACCGGTTTTTAGACAACATAGTTGCGTGGAGATAGCAGCGATTGGTTTACTTACAATAAATTAATCAAAATGACAGTCACAATCGCATTATTTATTTTGTTGCCAACCGGTTTCAACCATCGATGTGGTCATCTTCAGGACAATTTACACCATTTGGTCGCTAGCTGGAGTCGTCACCCTGTCTGCCTGCCACCACCGAGCGACAAAATGGTGTAAATTGTCCTGAAGGTAACCACATCGAGGGTTGAAACCGGTTGGCAACAAAATACACTACCGGCCATTAAAATTGCTACACCACGAAGATGACGTGCTACAGACGCGAAATTTAACCGACAGGAAGAAGATGCTGTGATATGCAAATGATTAGCTTTTCAGAGTATTCACCCAAGGTTGGCGCCGGTGGCGACACCTACAACGTGCTGGCACGAGGAAAGTTTCCATCCGATTTCTCATACACAAACAGCAGTTGACCGGCGTTGCCTGGTGAAACGTTGTTGTGATGCCTCGTGTAAGGAGGAGAAATGCGTACCATCACGGTTCCGACTTCTATCGCGATAGCGGTTTATTGTATCGCGACATTGCTGCTCGCGTTGCTCGAGATCCAATGACTGTTAGTAGAATGTGGAATCGGTGGGTTCAGGAGGGTAATACGGAACGCCGTGCTGGATCCCAACGGCCTCGTATCACTAGCAGTCGAGATGATAGGTATCCTATCCGCATGGCTGTAACGGATAGTACATCCACGTCTCGATCCCTGAGTCAACAGATGGGAGCGTTTGCAAGACAACAACCATTTGCACGAACAGTTCGATGACGGTTGCAGCAGCATGGACTATCAGCTCGGAGACCATATCTGCGGTTACCCTTGACGCTGCATCACAGACAGGAGCGCCTGCGATGGTGTGCTCAACGACGAACCTTGGTGCACGAATGGCAAATCGTCATTTTTCGGATGAATCCAGGTTCTGTTTGCAGCATCATGATGGTCACATCCATGTTTGGCGACATCCCGGTGAACGCATATTGGAAGCGTGTATTCGTCATCGCCAAACTGGCGTATCACCCGGCATGATGGTATGGGGTGCCATTGGTTACACGTCTCGGTCCTCTCTTGTTCGCACTGACGGCTCTTTGAACAGTGGACGTTACATTTCAAATGTGTTACGACCCTTGGCTCTACCCTTCATTCGATCCCTGCGTAAACGTAGATTTCAGCAGGATAATACACGACCGCATGTTGCAGGTCCTGTACGGGCCTTTCTGGATACAGAAGATGTTCGACTGCTGCCCTGGCCAGCACATTCTCCAGATCTCTCACCAATTGAAAACGTCTGGTCAGTGGTGGCTGAGCAACTGGCTCGTCACAATACGCCAGTCACTACTCTTGATGAACTGTGATATCATGTTGAAGCTGCATGGGTAGCTGTACCTGTACAAGCCATCCAAGCTCTGTTTGACTCAATGCCCAGGCGTACCAAGGCCGTTATTACGGCCAGATGTGGTTATTCTGGGTACTGATTTCTCAGTATCTATGCACCCAAATTGCGTGAAAATGTAATCTCATGTCAGTTCTAGTATAATATATTTGTCCAATGAATACCTGTTTATCTGCTCCATCTCTTCTTGGTGTAGCAATTTTAATAGGCAGTAGTGTAAATAATGCGATTATGACTGTCATTTTGATTAATTAATTAAAATACGGGAATCGATTTTAACAAGTATCCCTAGTTTGGGCTCGAAGTTGCGAAACAGCAATGGAAGGGTGCAAAAGAATTTTATTTGTGGCTGGTGCACTTTACATGTAGGCGTGCCCGCTCGAGGGTTAGAGGCGACGGAGATATGGGATTGCAAGTGTTAACGGTAGTCAGCTCGACGGATTAGAAATCGGACGAATATGTTTTAAAAGAATTGAAATGTAAGCCAAAAGCAAAGTAATTCGGTCATTTCTTTTTAAAATTTCCTGTCAAATATGTTTGGGCGAAAATTTGTTGCTCAGACAGCAGTGATACACCAGTACAGAAAAAAAGCACTTTCGATGTAATAAAAATTGTCAACAAACGTAGAGATCAGAACAAAGAAGACAAAAGTTGTTGCAACGGCAACAGGTAGCCTTAAAAGATAATGATCATGATGATGCAGTTACATGGCGTACCTCGTTTCTTGGGAAAGAGGAGATGCAGTATGGAGAGCCATCTGAAGCCTTATTGATGCTCCTAGATATGACGCTTCCTCTGGTCTCTCACCCATGAAACAGCACGCTGCCTCGGCCAGGCCTCCGGTATGCACGTCGTATTGTCCGTCCATTAGCTCCGGCACGACTTACCAGCACGGCTGCAACTGGTTATTCAGGGAGCAACACATGCGTCGCAGAGTTCTATGTGCCACATTTACAAATCACTGCCGTATCTCCTTCAATTTGCCCTTGTCAGTAATGAAAGTAATCCGCGATATCGGAAAAATAAACGAGAGAGATAAGGCCACTTAGTCTGCGTCAAGTGGCGATCGTAAATTCTTATTTATTAGTACGACTGTCCCATAGCTGGGCAGTTTATTAGAGCCCCGGAACTTGTTCTCAGCGGGCAAGTAGTCGACCGTTGCCTAGTCTCAACAACCACCCACGCATTATCGTCTGAAATGTTATACGTGAAAACAAACCTGTGTGTCGGTCAACAAGATCGAATAGGTTTCGCAACACAAGCACGTCCTCAATGGAAAAAAAATGCTGTTGTTACCCTAAGTTGCCTTTCACAGATTTAACATGTTTGAGAAATCGCCTTTCGCAGCTGCGACACGTCTACTGAACGTTCACCAAACCACATCACTTTCAGAGTCTCATCAGTAGAAACTCTGAGATTCCGTAACCTGAACAGTCAGAGTTGCAGGAAAACTAGGTCATTTAGGAAATTGTCTGTGCGTGCTCTGCGCGGAAAATTTTTCCAGTCGTCCGCTTAAGTCGGCTGCGAAATGCAAAATATGCTTCCCTCTTCCAACGCGCTTGTTCACAGCTTGCATACTGCCGTAGACACCCTAATTGGCTTGAAAATGGATAAGAACAACATGAAACAGTCACGCTTCCTGGTTAAGCCTAAGAGTTTGAGTGAGCTGATACAAAACAAGACAGTTATTCGGAGCAAGTTGAAAATACCAACACTTTCCTTGTTAAATTACTTCTGTAACTCGTATCATCAAGTACCTCTTTTTTCTCGGGGGAGGGAGGGGGGCGGATTTCATCAACATTCTGGCTGGTGTGATGCAGTCTGCCACGACTTTCTCCCATGATGATGATGATTTTTGGTAAGTTCCTATGAGACCAAATTGCTGAGGTCATCGGGCCGTAGGCTTACCCGCGATTTAATCTAACTAACTTACGCTAAGGACAACACACACACCCATTGCTGAGAAAGGACTCGAACCTCCGACGGGGAGAGCCGTCTGAACCGTAGGAAGGCGCCCAAGACCTCGCGGCTACCCCTCACGGCTTTTCTCACATGTCTCAAACTTTTTACCTCAGGGAAGCATCTGCACACGATGTCCTCAGTTAATTCTTGAATATGTAAGTTCCTCCCTGCGTATAGAAAGAACTTTAGGGCAATGTAACCTGTTGGCGTCTTTGGCAACGGCAGGACACAATATGTAAGTCTGCAGGCTTTCGTGACCGTTGTCACTGCAGTTAAAATCTTCTGGGTTATTAGGCCGCGTCTTGTTTGTTCTAAAATGCTCGACGTTTCGACCCCTCTGCTGGGATCTTCCTCAGGATCTTTTGGTGTCCACTACTGCTAGAACACCAAAAGATCTTGAGGAAGATCCCAGCAGAGGGGTTGAAACGTCGAACATTTTAGAAGAAACATGACGCGGCCTAATAACCCAGAAGATTTTAACTTTAGGACACAATATGTCGTAGAAATGCTACGAGACATCACAGTGTTAGGATAAGGCAAACCTCGGTACGCTCTGCTGCGCTGGCCAAGAACCACAAACCGGCCTTTGCATGAAAACAAGACATACGCAGTAAACAACCAACGCGACAACCAAAGATGACCCCTGTCACAAATTATCGTTAGTGCATATTATTTAGCACAGGACTAGCAAGTAGTATTAACTGTGTCCCTATGTTGTTGGCCAGGGAGAGAGAGCGATGCCAGGCAAAACTGTTGGAAAAACCCTTGTTTCTTGCTAATTTAATCTCAGCTGCTTCGATTCATTATCGATATCTTCTTACGTTAGTCATCTATAATTTTGTGGTGGAGCTAATTGTTTCTCAACCTAAGATGATTTTGTGAACTCTGCCCTTTAATATGTGATTATAAAAGCGCTAAATATTTTACTTTCAAAACTACTGAAACGTGTACACGGAAAGCACGGTTGTTAAAATGGATTTTCTAGCACCAATCAAAAGAACCTTCGCTCATGTGCTGACAAGTTTGTGGTGGTGACTAGTCTTGAGAGGAGAGACTTCATGATTATCTTACTAAAGTTCGTAGTCCACAAATAATTTAAAATACACAACATTTATGCCGTGTAAAGTAACCTACTGCAAGACAAGTAAATTAGGTACTTCTCTGTCATGTTATTGCCGTTATTCCATTAGGTGCGAACAGACACCCTTGGCATTTGCTTCAGGCCTTGAAGCGAGTTATAGGCCGCAGTAAGGTCTAGAGGAACGATATTATGTCGTATTGGTCTTTCAGGTGCGTTCTCTAGATATGATTAAGGTATCTTGAGACAAGCCTCACAGTTGTTTACGAACACCAACGCAACGCACTAGACAGTATTTAAACGCTTGGTAACATTTTGTAGCTTACTCCACAGTTTTAATTCACGTCAATCGTGACATGTCACTCGAGAATAACATTTTAGTTGGTTGTTACCAAGTTGCTTCAAGAGACTGAGTGAGCCCTGTTTAATACTATCTTGCTCCACAAAGAGCTGAGACAGTCAGTAGTGGAACAAAGGGAAACCGATCCCAGTTATTTATATGTGATCCTTTGCGAAACTTCCCCATTTTCTTGTGATTCTGCTCTCTGATTTGACCAGATCAATTGTAGTAGCAGATCTCTCCCCAGGGTGCAGTGCTGATTGGTGAAGTTGCGCAACTGATTCTAATAACGTATCTGGTGTAAGGGGAACTAATTGCTGTAATTATATTGGGGTCTCGTTGAATCTTTTGCAGCTCTTTACTGTGACATGTGATTTACTAGGAAATCATTGAATGTAATATGCAGAATCTATTTCGTAAATAACCCTGAAGTTTGCAAGGACTGGAGATTTATTATTCACAATCTCATCTCAAATAATATGTGGTATCAACGTTCCATATCACACTTGTTAGGGGTTGCAGTTATCGACCGCGGTCCGTATTAGTATCGTTGGACCCGCGACGGCTTGTATCAAGTTTCTAACGAGCTCTCGTCCACTATTGCTCTGGATATCAAGTAGTAAAGTAGCATACCCTTCAGCTGATAGGAAGCAACCTCTAACAAGGCGCTTAGTAACGTATGGCCTAAGTGAGGCCTCAATAGCTACCTATTTACAATTATATGTGTGCAGCCAAGAAGGATCCTGTACAACCAGTTAAGTACAATATATATTATTTTTTAACAATGACTTCTAATTATTTTAGTCGTTGCAGATCCAGACCAGGCAGCCAGCACCTTATCGACGTTACTGACAAACCTGCTGTGATTTACATGTACATTTAAATGAATTCAATAATGTGCATTAGCATTTAGAAACGTATTCGATGGTTCTTTTAGTTATAGCCAGATCGAATTAGAATACTGAATAAAAATGTACAAATGGCAGCATGCAAAACATGCAAAATACGAAGCAGACAGATTTAAATGTACAGGTAAGGCTTAATATTCTAGACGAAGTGGACCGTGGTACAAAGAAAACTGCAATTGCAGATCAGTTTCTAATTCTAAAATATACATTGTCTTCGGTGCTTCTAACATGCCTTGAAGTAGCCCAACGATTCAGTCAAAAGCAAGTGAGATTCCAAAACTATAAGCATGGACGACTTCAATTCCTCTGCTGGTTGGCGGTATCGCTTGCAAAAGAGACATTCAAATTCATCTGTAGCTATCTGTGGTGAAGCAAACGAAGTTGATGAAGAAAGGGCAGGCAGATGGTTGAATGAATTAGAACAAACGAGGGATAAGTATGTCTCGTATGATGTCTTTGGCGTGGATGGAACTAGACTTATCTACAAACTTTTGCCAACCGCGCCCTGGAAGTAAAAGGTGATAAGTGTCAAGGTGGAGCACACAGCAAACAGCGAGTAACTATTTCTGTTGTATGTAAAGTGAACGGCAGTGTGAAGTTTCATCCCTGGGTTATGGTTGGTTCAAATGGCTCTGAGCACTATGGGACTCAACTGCTGAGGTCATTAGTCCCCTAGAACTTAGAACTAGTTAAACCTAACTAACCTAAGGACATCACAAACATCCATGCCCGAGGCAGGATTCGAACCTGCGACCGTAGCGGTCTTGCGGTTCCAGACTGCAGCGCCTTTAACCGCACGGCCACTTCGGCCGGCCCCTGGGTTATGGATAAGCCCAAGAAACAGTGTTGTCATAAAAACAGGTCTTGCATCTGTTCTCACCATAAGGAAGCTTGGACAGATGGTACACCATTTTGCAAGTAGCTTCTTCGTTTCAGCAGTCGAACGGTTGCTCAAAACAGATATGTTCTTCTCAGATTGGGCAGATCTACTGCCCATAACGTACAGGAGCTGAACCAAACTAACATAAAGGTTCAGTTTCTTGCATCAAACGCGAGAAGTCGTCTTCAGCCCTTGGACCAAGGGATCATTTCCGTCACAAATAGACTGCTAGTAACTTCTAAGAGCAGCAATTCATGATGTTAAAAACAATATAGCAACTCCAAACTGGAATATGCTTGACGCAACGAGATCCATCGCAGCAACCTGGAATTCCGTATCGGCCAAACATATACAGAAGTTCTTTAACAGAGCTGGGAGACATAGGAACATTGAAAATGTCTATGAGTTAGACGATGTCACTTCACCTTTTGAATGAACAGTTCTGCAAGAGGTTTAGAACCCTGCCCTGGGAATAGTTCTGACGAGCTCATTAGTGCTGACGATGGTGTTGCAGTATGTGCTCCTGTGAAATCTGATGTGCGAAAGTTGTGCTTGAAGTGCAAGAAGGATCAGCAGAAGAAAGTGTGGAGAGGAGAATACACATACCACTCTACCTACCCGTCAAAAGATGTTTACGGCCTTGGAGACTTTAGAACGATTCGCTTCAGGATCTGACGTCACTACTGGGTTTACAGACACTCTAGTTACTATAGGTTGCGAAATTACAAGCTACTTTCGTTCCTCTGAACGTCAGCGAACCATGATTGAATTTTTTCCAGTAAAATAATGTAATTTGTGAATATTTGTAATTTCACACTCAATTTATAGTGTTGCAAGTCTGCAGTAATATAAAGTGAATGATACCGTAGTTATTAGAATTACTGCAGGTATTATATATATATATATATATATATATATATATATATATATATATATATATATATGTATATATAAAATTTGTGTTTTACACTTAACATGATCTTTTTTAACACAAGCTCGTGTTATCGAGATTTCATTGTACTTCAGTAGAACGCTTATGAAAGTCCTAAAACCTTCTACTATAGTCAAATTTCTCATGTCTAACTCTCTTATTTTCATTTAATAATCACATATTTTACTATAAATTATTTTGAAAGTTAAGAAAACGACTATTTTTTTTATTATTATGTTCACTTGTTACAAAAAAATATTTTTTTCACAAATGTACATAAGAAAATTAATTTAATATTTTCTAATAAAAGGTGAAAGTGAGGAAGTAAATAGAAACCGTTTTATTTTTTTAATTTTATCCACTCCATACCCAAAATTTCTTACTATTTTTTATTATAAAGGAAAATAAATAAAAACACTTTTTACATGTTCTATTCCTAGCCCAAAATTTTCCTAATTCTTTCTTCTCGAGGAGCCATAAGATGGATATGAACTGCTTATTTTTTAACGATTTCTTGTTATGTTTCTACCACAGTTACATGTAACTTTTATTTTCAGCCAACCAGAGTGGCGCTTCAGTCTGGAACCGCATGACCGCTACGGTCGCAGGTTCAAATCGTGCAGGGCATGAATGTGTGTAATGTCCTTAGGTTAGTTAGGTTTAAGTAGTTCTAAGATCTAGGGGACTGATGACCTCAGATAGAGCCATTTTCTTATTTTCATTTATTAATTTTACATCCTACAAACCCAACATTATCCATCTGGTCGATTAATATCTTCATGAAATTCTTCAATATGCTTTGTATTCAGACAGTGATCATACTGCTATTGCTGTTTGGTATTGTGCAATTAAAGATTATAAAATGTAATAGGCAAAAATAAAACTTGTATTAAGTTCACAGAGTGAATTCTAGATCACATTTCACACAAAATACTCGAGGAATTCACAGAGTGAATTCTAAATAATGATATTCATTATTTTTATTTTTAAGTTTCTTCATCCCTTTCTCAAATTCATTCCTGTTCTTCAAGTAACTGAAAATCCCAATCAGTAATTAACTATCAGTAAGCCGTCAATGAAGTCACTCTATCCTATATCCCGAGTCCTAGTAATGTCACAAGAGTAGATATAAATGCATCATAGCTTGAATTCAAGGCAAATGGCAATATTGTAAGTGACTCACGGGTATGAGGAATCTGCCAGTATGAAACTCTTCACTCAATAGGAGACAGATACTTTCCACCATGGAAGATCTGAATTCTATCTCCCACCTTTCCTGGTTTAGTTCTGACCGGAACTAGTATCACATTTATGGCCTTGCATAAAGCACCAGATATATTCTACCACCTGGATTGAAAACAGCAAGTGAAGGGCTGCAATATGGTCTATTTGAGGGTTTGCTTAGTCCCAGTCTAGCAATTTTCTATTCTATATAGTTAGAGCTAGTCATTTATACCAAGGCACTCTGTAAATGGTGTGGCAGTATGTTTCGTGAGGATCTGATTAACTTCTCAACTATGGGACATTGTACATTAATACTGCTGTCATTGTTATTTGGCTACCTAGTAACTACATGCTCTCCCACACGGTGATGTATTACATGTTTACATTTGTAATTAAGGGAATGGTACCTACTCTAAGTAGTAGTTTGTTGTTTATGAAAATACTGGGGTTTCATGTATCCTAGTCTGTTTAGTGGTACATGCGCACTGTTTCGTCGAGATACTTTGTTAACATCACTACATTCAGATACCCCCACGATTATTTTGTTTATATCCTGTTTATGGTAGTGTTTTATTGGGCACCGGATGATGTTGTTTCTTAAATTTTGAATCAATGGAAATCTTGACTTAGAAAATTTTCTTGTTTAAGTTTTTCACTTGGACGTTATGTCCTTTCTTTGTGTTGCTGAGATGCTTTCTTATTATCTCCCTTCACGTCTGCCTATTTCGTCCTTACGTACATTGTGAATAATTTTAGCTTTCCCCTAATGTAACTGTTCCCAGGTGTAAAATTATTCCTCCATTAATTCTGTCACTTTCTTGTTCACCTCTTCGTGACATTTGGCTAGTTTATCTGTCACTCGTCTTTAATAATCGTTGAAGTGTTCAACTAATAACCTTTTCTTGTTGTTATCTATGCTCTCTACTCAATTTCTTAGGCCAGGATGCAATTCAGCAATAACATTAAATAATTCGGCACGTTTGTTAGAGATTATTTTGATCTGATCTTTTGTTTGTGCTTGGTGATTAGAAATTTGTTCAACTTAAGTGAGCATTTCTGCTTTCGTTCCAGACATAACATTAAGATTTTTTTTAATACGAGTCAAGAGGATTGTAATGTAAAACAATGGAAGTTTCAATATGGGTAAAATTTTCTTTCATTTGATGTACAGGATTTATGGTAGACTTATGTTGTCAATCCATTTTTCAATTATATGACTAACAAATTAACAGAGCAAAGGAATAAACTGCTGTTAAGTGGCCTAGTAAATACATTAATACTACCAAAATTAATGTCTCACTTAAAAATTACATCTAATGGCTGACAATCTACAAGAAGCACTGGGACAGAGTTGATGTTTGAGCTGACCGTACACACGTTCTTTTGGGGACAGATTTGGGGATGCTGATTGTCATAGGAATAACTCAACATCATACAGACAGTTTTAGAAACACATTCCATGAGTTAACAAGCGTTTTCCTGTTCGAAAAGGCACCATAATACTGCCTCATGTGCAGGAAGACACAGAGTCTCAATCACTATCCACCATACCTAAAGTCATTCCCGTTGACTTCGCACACCATGGTCTGAAGAGTAACACTGCTGTGACTCTCTGAACACTGAAAGCGTCCACAGGTCATCGCCACACTCACTGACGAAAGCTTTCCAAGGTAATCCAGAAAAGTTATTCACGATTGAACACACTAAATTCCATTCATCAGTAATCCATCCTTCCCAGTCATGCCACCACTCCAGACTCAGCAGTTCGTGTTGTGTCTTACGTGTAGGATGGCAGTTCCCTTGACCAGCTTCTGTTAATCTCCGATCAATAGTGCGATGTGATACAGAATGTTGCTGAGAGTCCATTACTTGCTGAAAGCAGGGCATGTGATGGATTATCACGTGCTTGGTGCACAGTACCGTGATTCTGCGTTGTGGTAGTCAGATATGGTCGACCTAAATCTTCAGGAGGAGAACGTTTACGTTATGTAACCGTGAATCTCAACTTCTGGTCACTGTCACATCTGAACGGCCAATAAACTCGAATATTGCAAGGTTCGACTAGAATTCAAACCGTTTCACAAGTGCTTCATTCGAAGACCTGATTGCAACTGAAGTTCAGTTTCTATCAAGTTTTTGAATGAGGCACTTGTGAAGCGTTCTGAATTCACGACGTCCAGGAATTTATGGCACTGTATGAGAATACCATTTACTTTGAGAGACGCATATAGGGCCTGAAGATGGCGTAGTGGAATGCCGAAACGTAGTCAAAATAAAATAAGATAATCTCTACCAACCGCTGTGGCCGAGCGGTTCCAGGCGCTTCAGTTCGGAACTACGCTGCTGCTACGGTCGCAGGTTCGAATCCTGCCTCGGGCATGGTTAAAAAATGGTTCAAATGGCTCTGAGCACTATGGGACTTAACAAAAAATGGTTCAAATGGCTCTGAGCACTATGGGACTCAACTGCTGAGGTCATAAGTCCCCTAGAACTTAGAACTACCTAAACCGAACTAACCTAAGGACGTCACACACATCCACGGCCGAGGCAGGATTCGAGCCTGCGACCGTAGTAGTCCCGCGGTTCCGTACTGAAGCGCCTAGAACCGCACGGCCGCCGCGGCCGACCCCCGGGCATGGATGTGTGTGATGTCCTTAGTTAGGTTTAAGTAGTTCTAAGTCTAGGGAACTGATGACTTCAAATGTTAAGTCCCATAGTGCTTAGAGCCATTTGAACCATTTTTGAAAATAACCTCTCAGTTACATGTTCAAATGGCTCTGAGCACTATGGGACTTGACATCTGTGGTCATCAGTCCCCTAGAACTTAGAACTACTTAAACCTAACTAACCTAAGGACATCACACATCCATCCCCGAGGCAGGATTCGAACCTGCGACCGTAGCAGTCGCGCGGTTCCGGACTGAGCGCCTAGAACCGCTAGACCACCGAGGCCAGCCAGTTACATGTCTGTTGACGAATTTCATTGATACTGACAATCCCTTCTCTTGCACAGCCCTTCGTCACTGTTAATCAAGAACTCTATCGAATAAATCTGGCTACATTTGGATTGTGTAACATGGATTTGTCACCTGCTCTGTAGCAACTGCGTCTGTCGATGGGTTAGTCATACATCGGTTACTTTAAACGTTTCCACAGCCATAAATTTAATGGATTCAGATCTGGTGAAGGGGCAGGCGATGATAGCAGACTTCCTCGACCAATCCAACGTCGATGATATGTTACAGTGAGGCATTGTCCCATGGTCGGTAGAAAACAGATTGGTGTCCCATCGTGCTTAAACCACAGTTGTTTTCTTTCTGCAAGGGTAAAGTTCTCCAATATCTCTGTTGACTCCTGGCATAAAGATCACCTATTAATCTGTTTGGTAGTGTGTATGGCTCTGTGTGTCTTGTCACCGATAGTTTCCTAACTATTCATTGACTGAATCGATTCTGATGCCTCACCGCCATGGTTGCTCGAGGATTTGCATCTGCAGATGCGTGCGTGTTGTGGTAATTTACTATGCCATCTCTTGTGACGCCCTCAATACCGAATACTTCACATTAGTCGTGACAAGTAAAACGGTTCGCATCTCAATAAATATTCGTTACCGTACGTATAATTACAGGAACTTATTTTCCAGCTTCGACAATACTACCTCGTGTAAGAATAACATATGTACCCCGGTTTGTAACTGATACAGCCATCGTAACTGCGGACAAAATCCGTCGTCCCCAACATTTGCTGCAATTTTAATGGTATTTTCTTTGTACATAATAGAAATCGCGTAGGAAGCTCAGTTTTGGAAATTTGTGGTCAGATTTTATGGGACCGTGCTGCTGAGGTCATCTGTCCCAAAGCTAACTCACCACTTACGATAAGGACAACACACACACACACACACACACACACACACACACACACACACATGCCCGAGGGAGGACTCGAACCTCGAACGGGGGGAGCCACACGGAGTGTGACAAGGTTCCCAAGACCGCGCGGCTGCCCCGCGTGGCGTAGGAATTTCCGAAACGTCGAGTACGTAATAGATAAATCTCCTACAGGTATTTTGCAGTTATTTGCTACATCTTACTGTACATCAACTACAAAAAATACCAGGAGTAAATAACGTGAGTGTCACACAAGACGAGAGGGAAATGCGTGTGTTCGCTTCTGCACATTACTGCCCCGTTTCTTGGAAAAGTCTGTCCCTATAGTAAGTAAGATCCGGAGCGATAGCCCAATGCCATCGTTTCTTCTCAAGAAACTCAACAGGCATCGCTTCCATCTCTTACGATAATACAATTAACCAACATAAAATTAATGGCCTTTTCAAAACACAAACCAGTTTAGTATTCACGGAATAATTAATTATTTTTATGATGGATGTGCACGTTCAAAGCTGAACAGGCTATAATTCGGCGTCACTGCGGCAGTGATTAATGGATGGTAACTCGCTTGCCTGCCTCCATTCAGCTGGATACATGCCGCATCAGGACTGGCGTATTCCCTACAGTGAGCGGATTCGTCGCGAGTGCTACGTGTGAATATATACAAAACGTACAAATGAGATTCCACTACACAATCATTACTTAGGTAAGGAGCAGCTGTCCCATGATAACAAAGGCTTTTATAATTTTAATGGGAGTCCATTTCATAGGCGCTGTTCCAACTCCGATGTGACGTGTAGAACGCGGATAGATGTTTTCTCTATCCTAACGAAATTCAGTTCTTCATTCATTTTCCATCGGTGGAGACTGATTACCACAATCCAAACTCACTTTCATTAAGCTCATCAGCTCGACGTGTGGGTGCTGCATGGAGTGATACTCCAAAGTTGCCTCTTAACTGCACATCGCCTCCCTTCCTTCCCTCCGCTGCGCCGTCCGTTTCCGACTTCAGCAGTACTGGTCTGCGCGTTCAGACAGTATCTCTGCCTTTCTCTCCAACGTACGTCAAAGACCATTTGTCGGCTCACGAATCCTGTACAATGTAGACGCATCTTCGAAAAAGATTGCATGGTTTCGTTCAGACGTGCCAATACTGATCCTGAAAATTACGAATGAGCTAAGCAGGCACTTATCTTCACTAATAGATGCACTGGTTCAGGGTGGAGAGGCAAGGCGGTACATCGGAGCTTCCGCCATTGCCGCGAGATGTCAGCGACATAACATACTTGTTGCTGAATCTTAAGCCTTATAATTTACATATATCTTCCATCGAAGGAGCCTATAACGTTCTCCAACCCCTTCTTGGCTTAAAAATACAGACGAAAGCACAGCACTGCAAGTTCTTTTTGGGTCATCAGTCTTCTGACTGGCCTGATGCGGCCCGCCACGAATTCCTCCCCAGTGCCAAACTCTTCATCTCAGAGTAGCCCTTGCAACCTACGTCCTCAGTTATTTGCTGCATGTATTCCAATGTCTTCTCTACAGCTGCCCCCCCCCCCCCAGTACCATGGGAATTGTAACATTATTCAACACTAAATTTACGAAAATACACAATACTTGCTGAGTGGTTCTAGGCGCTTCAGTCCGGAACCGCGCCGCTGCTACGGTCGCAGGTTCGAGTCCTGCCTCGGGCATGGATGTGTGTGATGTCCTTACGTTAGTTAGGTTTAAGTAGTTCTAGGATATAGGGAACTGATGACCTCAGACGTTGTTCCATAGTGCTCAGAGCCATTTGAACCATTTTGAACATAATACTTGTTACGTTACGCAAGCAACGTCCATGTATAACAGGGCGGCAATCACCACGTCACTCGATTTCAGCCAATCACGACCGCAGACGGCGATAATTTGCGAGAAAGAGAACGGCCGTACTTGCCCTGTATAGAACTTCAGCTGCAACGGCTCCACCCATAGTGTTTGGTTCAACAATTGACCACTGTAACACCCTCAGACTACAATGGGCAATGGAACGCCATTCTGTGATGGGTAAAGGCGAAATGAAGTGTTTACGATCGAGTCTCACGTAATCGGTCCTCCAACGAAAATCGCAAACGTCTTACGCACAGAGCTTATTAAAAAATTACGGATCGCTTGCATATACACTGCTATGCAAAACTTAAGAACGAGGTAGATAACACAATATATTAACTAATCGGACGACGTGAATTAAACTTCAAGAACATGCCAAGAATCTCCCAGTTGGGCACAGGAACTTGGAGGACAAATAGTGTTAGGTCAGCGTGACTATAGTGCCAAATGGAACTCGCTACGCAATAAAAACGCACAGCGCATATTACGTATTGTCTTAACGGATGTCCTACCATCTTGTCCCTTGTCGGTGTTTTCCATGTATTTCTATCCTCCTCGATTCTGTGGAGAACGTCCTCAGTCCTCAACTCATCAATCCACCTAATTTTCAACATTATTCTGTAGCACCTCACCTCAAACGCTTCGATAGTCTTCTTCTCCGGTTCCCTTTCTCCCACAGTCCATCTTCGCTACCATGCAGTGCTGTTGTCCAAACGTACATTCCCAGAAATTTCTTCCTGAAATTAAGACCTATGTTTGATACCAGTAGACTTACCCTGGCCAGGAATGCCCTTTTCGCCAATGTCAGTCTGCTTTTTACGTCTTTGCTCTGCCTGTCATGGGTTATTTTGCTGTCTAGTTAGCAAAGTTTCTTGACCTCATCTACTAAATGAACACCAATCCTGACATTAAGTTTTTCGCTGTTCTCATTTCTGCTACTTCTTATTACTCTCGTCTTTCTTAGGCTTACTCTCAGACCATAATCTGTACTCGTTAGGCTGTTCATTCCATGCAACACATCCCTTAATTCCTCTTCACTTTCACTGAGGACAGCAATGTCATCAGAGAAACCTGACATCCTTCCACCTTGAATTTTAACTCCACTCTTCAATTTTTATTTTATTTACGTCATTGCTTCTTCGATGCACAGTTGGAACATCAGGGGCGAAAGCCTATATCCCTGACATACGTCATTTTTAATTCGAACACTTCATTCTTGGGCTTCCTCTCTTACAGTTCTCTCTTGGCTCTTGAACATATTGCATATTACCCATGTTTCTCTATATCTCACCCCTGTTTTGTCCGCCCCTGGTAGCTGAGTGGTCAGCGCGACGGAATGTCATACCTAACAGCCCGGGTTCGATTCCTGGCTGGGTCGGAGATATTCTCCGCTTACGGACTGGGTATTGTGTTGTCCTTATCATCATTTCATCCCCATCGACACGCGAGTCGCCGAAGAGGCGTCAACTCGAAATACTTGCACCAGGCGAACGGTCTACCCGACGGGAGGCTCCAGCCACACAGCATTTCCATACCCCTATTTTTCTCAGAATTTCAAATATTTTTGCGCATTTGGCATTGTCGAATGTTTGCTTCGTGTCGACCAATATTTGAAGGTGTCTAAATTTTTCTTTGATCTTGTTTCCATTATCAACCGCAATACGTTGGATGCTTGAGTTGGTAAGTGTGTCTCTAAAATTGTTGCATACTCACTCAGTCGAAATAACCACGCAGTCTTTCTATCTTACATCCGCCAAAACAACTTGGAGAGAGGAAGAAATTATAGCACCGTAAAAAACACAGAAGAGTTAAGAGGAGAGCACAAAGAAATGTGACTGGCTGATCACTTACAAAAAACACTTGGGAGAGCAAGTCATCCTGTTGACATGTTTTAACCATCTCCCAAAAATCTTGGCGAAGATGTCGGACAATTCACGAAACTTTGAAACATTAACCATGTATTATCATATTCTTTACTGTAATTATGTTTTCTTTTCCTCTGTAATTGCATTCTTATGCTGTTAAATTTGATTGTATAGGCACCAGTTCTTCAAATTAAATAGATAGTAGGGATTTATTTAACTGCACAGATTTCTCTGTTGGTCATACTATATGTATAAAATCTCAGAGGTTATATGACTGTGTTATATGACTGTGTGTTGATAATTCAGCAATGGACTGGTTGATAGTATTGCTGGTTCCAAGGATATCGAAAAAAAATTGTGAGTGCACAAGTAGTCATTCATAGACTTGCTACATTGGCATGAAGACTTAAATTGTGATTGTTCACCCCCACAGTCGTAACGGATGGCTGCTGGCCATCTCTACAAGGACTACAGTGGGTCAGCACCTTCGATGGCCCATTACTACAATAATCTCTACAAGGAAGACTGTGGGTCTGCTCTGTGGTGACCTACCAATTCTACCAATATTCTTCAAGACTTCGACTGTCTCTTCTGTGGTTCTGCTCTGTTGTGGCCCATTACCAATCTTCATGTCAAGAGTCAACACCGTGTTTCCATTGGGAGGACAACACTACTTCTTTATGTTTTACTGCTCAGAGTTTCTGCATAAAACCGTCATAGACTATTCTGGTGAAGGATTAGGACTGCCTTTAGGGACTGTGAGGACAATTTTTGCTTTATTGACCAACAATATATTGCTAATTTTGTGCATCTGATCTATATCATATTGTTAATATAAAATTTTTTAACAAATTAGTATTGGTCACTGCCCAAAACGCTTTGTAAATTTTTTTGAGAGGAGAAGGGGGGGGGGCTATGTACGTAGCCTGTTTATGTGCTTGTATGTTGGCAGCGCTTTAGACAGCATTAACATCACTGACAACGCTGTGCGCCCTTGCTAAGAGACTCTGTGGCTGGTCAGACTCTCAGAAGTTAATAGTTAGCAGTGATGGAGGTTAGAAGCAGTGGTAGCGCGAACGGACGGTCTGGACGTGTGTCCCTCATGGAGATTTGATATTGGTTGGACATGGGTTGTAGAATGTGCGAAATGGAATTATTGACGATTATATAATTTTTGGAACTGGATTTCACATGACTTAGATAAAATCTGCTAAATACATTGTTTGCTCTGCAACAAAATCTTTCCTTTGCTAACGTATGCCTATTAGTAGTTAGAGACTACAGAGGTTAGAATCTTTTCATTTAGCTGGCTGTATACCTGATGTATTTGCTGTAGTTCGTGTCATGAAGATTTTCTGTGAGGTAAGTGACTTATGAAGTGTATGGGTTATTGTTAGGATTTCTTCCAATTCAGGGCCATTCTTTTTTGTTAATTAATAGTCAGATTGCGTTATCCTTGTATATTGTGGGTCATTCATGAATAGAATAAGTTTGAGCTGTATTTGGCAAGGGAAAATTCTGTAGGTCAGTGTTCAAAAGATAAAGACAAGCAAAGTGACAGAACGTCAGTTTCACTCGGCAGTTTTAGAAGATTCAGTTGCATTAACCAGTTTAAGAAAAAGCATAAAAGTTTCACATTCTCAGTTATTTCAGTTTACGTAAAAAAATTAGAAGTTTCAATGTGCGTGTGAAACTTTCCAGAAATAGTAGGATAGGATATTTTATTCTTTTCCTATCGGGAACTTCCGTTATGGGCATTTTAATCACGTAGCATGCTAAGAGTTGTGTAAACATGGATACAGTGCGTTCGGTAGATGCAAGCGAGGCGGGAAAATGGCCAGAGGCAATTGCGTGAGACATTATGGAACTGAGCCAGGGCAGCTTTGCACAGCAGACAGTAGCCAGTTTATCCGCGGGTGGCTGGGACGACGAATCTGTCCCAGCTTACTCGATAGCAGCACCGTCAGGTGAACAGCTATGCACGGAAGGCGGCGAGGTCACTGGTCGAGCCTGTAGGCGTTGACACAGAAGAAACAACAGGTGTCTCAGTTCTCTCACAAACGGATGCACTCATGCCATTTCTACAACGCATGAATAAGTCAATGAATAAGCAGTCGGATGATCAGAAGAAACGGTTTGATGATAAGGACAAAAATCAAGAAGAGACTAAGAAGCGACTAGATGATCAGAATAAGAAGCTAGAAAGAAAACTGAAATAACAGGTGACGGTCCTTAATACAGTGGTTGGCCAAAATAACAGACTATATGAGATGAATACTAGTATCGATACCGTAGTTGCAGAAAATCTTGTGAACACAGAAAGACTGCAGAATGATACAAAGGAAATTAGGCAAAGCTAACTTATATGAGCAAGCGAGTTGAAAATGATCTTTCCGCCATTGAACACGGTAGGTCGGTTTGTGACGGTGGTGTACCAGTCGAGGGTTTGGTTAAAGAAGGAGTGGTAGAGTTCTGTTCCAGACAACAGGATATACTCGATCGAATTAGTCAGTTACTGGCGAAACAGGAAGTTTCACTAAAATAAAAAAAAAAAAAAAGCCAACGAAGCTGGCAAAGTTGTTGGCTAACTTGAGGAACTTGCCAAGACAGCTGGTTCAGCGTGCTGAGGCAGAACCCGATAGAACACAGCTAGTAGCAGTTGGCGAATGTGGAGAATTGCGGCCTCCGTTACGGTTTAAGCAGAACCAATTGCAAATAAATAGATGAAATCGTGACATTTTTGAAGGTTTGTTGCAAATCAGTCGGAATGAAAATGATACTGACTCCGTTAAGTGATGTTGACAATGCGAATAGGAGGAGACGTAAAGTATTAAAGGAGATTAGAGAATTGGAGGAAAAGTAGTGGAACATGCAGAGATCTTCTGGAGAGACAGCTCCAGTGAGACGTAGCAGCTAGATCGATATCGGTGAGGAACAACGCAGGCAACATTTGGTGTAGGTCCTCAATTACTCCTATTTTCCATATTCAAATAAAAAACAAAATATCAAGGCTTGGCTATCCTAGTTTGAACCTATGCGTCCGTCATTCTGAGGATGTATAATAAAAATAATATACTTTTGTAGCCATTTGCGCAAAAAGAAAAGTGCGAGAGTGCAGTTTCCGATTTGTGACTCACGTATCATGACTTTCACAGAGCGTGCTTGAACGATTAATGCTCCTAAAGCATTCAGCACAGAATTAAGCTCTATATATTAATGAAAGAAGAGTCTAATGAGAAAGGAGATCAGGATCCTGCAAAGACTTCCCGGGACATCGTGAAGGAGAACCAGTATTTATATTGCCTCACGAGCTTACAGAGATGATTAGAACATGTGTAACAAAGTTTCCACGTTAGACGTTGGGAGAAAAATGCATTGGAGCGTGTAATACGCAAGATATGGTGTCATTCCAACATTTGTTACAACAGTGAAGCGGTAACATTGGTCTAAGTGAGAAGAGACAAAAATATGCATTCGTACAATGGAGAGCGATATTGGAGACATAGGAGGCCGCTTAATCACTGGCTGTAATCATTGGCGTGAAAGTAGAGGTCATAGAATCTGGAGACTGCGTCCTCATTATAATCAGAGACCACAGGTTAGAAACAATGTGCAATTGTTAATAATGTAATTTTTCCTTGTGCTTTGGGCTCTGGAAGTGAGGCATCACTGATACGTGAGGGTCCTTTTTTTGTTGTGGTGCAAAAAGAAGTGGATGAAATTGCCTACACAAAAAACGAGAGTGAGAGAGCATGCTGAAAGGAGAAGAGTTGATTTTAAACAGCAAAGTCAAGTCAATTTCATGTATCAACAATATGCTTTTACCATGGTATCCTTAATTGTGTCTGAGTAACAAAGGAGGAAGTACTAGTGCTAGACTTCCTGCTCAAGTATCAGTCTAATCTTAATTTGAGGTGTGGAATTACCACTTCAGTCACTAATGTGAAGATGTGATTAACGGTATGCCACATGGATCTACTCGTAAGAGTCCAATAGCAGTGCTGAAGAATCGAGCACTGCCTGACACAGCGAGGGATTAGTAGACTTTCCACCAAATGGTAAACAGCGACATTCAGAAATAGTCAGTATGGCTTAGCGCTCGTTACCCATCCTACACCCAACGTCAACAAAAAAAGAAAAAACAAGTGAGGGACAGAGTGATCAGAAAATGTTTCCCTTTCACTATTCGGCGAATCCTTTTCCAGAATACATATATTAATGAGACAGTATTTGTAACTATATAGTAGCTTAAGAAAGAAGCATTGATTAGGCAGAAAAGACATAATGGAGAAGTATGTCATCTGCTATTAAAGGAAGAAGATAAAAGTAGAACAGGGGTCGTAAGTCATCTAAGAAACATCAATTTTTGGACAGTAAATTCTTTAATCCCTATGTCGGACCTTTCCGTTTCTGGAGAGTGGTACAAACAAACACAAAAGAAACTGAAACGCTTAGAGTAATCACGTGGATGGCATCACACCTCGAACGGGAAACCCTTGAGAGAGTGACGCTGTGGCACGCACATAGGTGTGATTTACAGAGCACTCAGGTAGGTGTAGATGTGCCACAGTGGCGAGTCTTTATCTTTGCTCTCGGTGTTTTGGTGTTTTGGAAGTATGAAATGTGCAACTCCAGCAAAATTGTGTTCGTTTTGATGTTAGGAAGTAGAGATGTCTTTATAGTTCGGATTTAAAGAAGTGCTTATATCGTGTAGTGGTGCGCTTAAGAATATTTGACATGTGGTTTAAGCTGTAGCCTGTTAAAGGTAATAATTCTTAAGTCGCACAATGGGAGCGTAGAGATTTTCAGTGTGTTTTTCCTAGCCCATACAGTCATGGAATAAAGGTGCCCATGGAGGTCGTTTTGTTGCGCCGAGAGAACGCTACAGTCGAGTCGGGGAAACCTGAGAATAGAGAGAGAACAGAGAGATAAATGTGAGTCCAGTCTAGGGAACCCTGAATGATAGATGTTATGTTCCAAAAAAGGTAGAATATATCCCAGACACTGCAGATGCAAGGAATGAATGATGACTGAAGGAAGAAAAAATTAAGACCGAAGAGCTGTTTAGAGGAATGAGGTAGGTGTGTAGTAGTCAAAACATGGAAGAGCATGGACTATAAACATGTGAAGTCAAGGGTAGTAATCAATAAGGATGCCCTGTAACTATGATTTAACTCAATAAGATTTATGAAATAGTGATAATCCATGCTGGATCTGAAACGCTAATTCCCTACTCTGGCTGTGACTGAATTAACTCAGTCTCAACTTTCCAGCGTTCCATAGAACGTCAATGTTTACCTATTCGAAGTAATGGCTATTGCACACTCGCTAAGGGTTGGAGCGATGTGCACAATGTCATTGCCGGCAAAAACTCCCACAAGGATAATTAACTACCTCTTTGCTACCTATCGCCACTATACTTGAAGCATATCGACCATACTTCGTAGATGCAAAGCTCTCAACACCCTCACTATTTTCCACACTTGTGTTGTCTGCCACGAGTCGAGAGAGATCTCCAAATTTTTAGTTCTCAAAATGCTTTTTATAATGGTGATCTCCCCACCATGTCGCATTTGCGTCACCCAGTATGGCTTCAGCCAACCGCCATCTCGTTAGAGGTGAATTTTAAGTTTTTCTTCCCAGGTCACTGCTAGCCCTGTTAAAGTATCCTCAGTCCCAGCCATATTTACGTTAAAAGGAATAAGGATTGTTCTGGCCTTATCCCTTTCTGTGCTGAAGCTTGGCGTTATTTTGTTAAGTGGGGTTTTCCAATGCCATTAACAACCTTCTCAGTTCGTCTCCAAAATGAATTTCACTTTAACTTATTTATGCATGCCCCTGTCCTTATATTGGTAGATATTGTTTTGTTAGTTTTCAGTACATGAGATTACTGCAATTGCTTTTTGTTGATCATATAGTTTTCTCAGGATCTCATACTGTATCATACTGTCGTTATGGACCGAGCTCATGTAAAGTCCATAAAATCTGGACGCCCTTCAGTGTGTTTTTTTTTGTTATCAGCCGGATATCCTAGGTCAAATTGCATGTGTAAGACGTATGTACATAAATGTTTACAAATGGGGAATGTGGTGTCTGCCCCTCTAGCCACGGAAAATGGGATTTATGAATCCTGAGAACCAGTGCTCACTGTTAGCCACGATTTTCCATAAAAGATGAATGCAAATGGGAAATGAGAACACTAAAGAATGGAGGAGAAGTATATGTAATGATTCATATCCACAGGTTGGGCGGTAGATTTTCATTGAAGTGAGTACGAACACGAGGTTTTTTGTTTTTTGATGTGCTGTGTGACGCTCATGTGGACTCTTGAGTGGATGTTCATCCACAGCACTGGACTATTTCTTCATGCTGTGTAATAGCCTACACAGATCCAGTGGTATTGTTTGATAAATTGTGACTATGTGATCTATGCGCGACCTTAGCAACATATTCTTGCTTACTATTATGATGCATAGCTACAAATAATTTCTAATGTTTGAATCGAGCTAACCAAGGATTACTTGACTCAGGTGAAAGAGAATATTTTATCGATAACGTGATTGGATTACTGACTAGTTGGTGGTGGATAACCTCTTCGACAGTGGTGGTGTTCTTAGCGCTCGTTATCCATCCTACACCCAACGTCAACAAAAAAAGAAAAAACAAGTGAGGGACAGAGTGATCAGAAAATGTTTCCCTTTCACTATTCGGCGAATCCTTTTCCAGAATATATATATTAATGAGACAGCATTTGTAACTATATAGTAGCAAATAACTCAGACAAGCACTTTGCCACAATTCATATGGTAGAACTTCAGTAGTCTGTAAGTAGTAAAAAAATGGACCACGTTTTGTGAAAGTTTTGAATTTGTACGGATTTGATTTGCAAGGGTGGCACATTTGAAGAGTCCAGGGGAAAAACCTGATAAGTGACAATTCTTTTTTTTTTTCAGGAGACGAAATTTAAAGTTTCAAGACTCAAAAAAATGTAGTTTTTCTAGTTATATTCTTCATTTTTGTTTTAGACCCAATATATCTTTCAGAGAAAGAGTACTGCTGAAATTGTACACATCTGAATAGGATTTACAATAATTTGATACATTTTTATTACGAAGGCAGGTCGAATAGAGGAAAAATATGACAAGTCCATAACATAATGCAGTTAACTACAAGATTTCAAATTCATGTTACAACAAATCATCTCATATAATCATTTAATAATCTTCTATAAAAGGTCCTGTGCTTTTTCGATGGTGGATTAATGCAAAAGACGATCAAAATACACTTGCACTTCACTACGGAAAAATCTTTTCAAGTCTTGTAAATCTCTGTATTTCTCAGCAGATGTTTTTTTAAGATCACCTGCAAAAAGTCAGAATTCCTTAATTTAAATAGCTATATGCCTAATACTAAAAATATATTAAAAAACTTTTAAATCATATTGCTGTAAAAGAATTACTATACCTTCTTATTTAGCAGAGGGTAGGCTAAACTCGCTTTCTTTCAGGCTGGAATTTTGCTCTTTCTTTCCACGAAGAAGTAATGAAGCTTGATCATATGCTCCATTGTAGCTTCCTCTATTCCGACCCAGTGCTGCATGGTGCCGTGTGACTTCCAATTCTCTCATTTGCCTGGACTGGAAAGGGAATTTCTTCTTGTATATTGTATTATCCAGATGCTCTGTCCAGCATTTGATTATCTCTGATTGCTCCTCAACATCAATGATGACAAAAGGCGAAGGGTGTGTGCACGAATTCTGAAAAACCTGATATTAGTCCTTTGGAATTTGACATTCCTGAGTTTGGTCTATCATACCAATATTTTTATCAGATTCGAGGTACGACTCTCCTCGTATGGGGAATGTCATCTTTACATAGTCCAAAAGTTTTTCTGTATGGGCCAGATGGTGAAGGAATCTGAACACAGTGGCATTCTTGTTTTGCCCTCCGCATGAGTCACAGAAGATCTCTAGATGTCTGACTTCCGGATTTAGAAAAATGGTGCACAAAATAATGAAGGAACGATGAAACTTTGTCTTCTCCTTTTTAGCCTGTGCTCTCTGGATACATGTAAAAATAGCTGTCCGCTGTTGCCAAAACATGAACATTGAATATAAATACAGAAAGCTGTCGTTTATAATAAACTTTATTTGCCTTTATATTTGGACAAAGGAAGTTTTTGCTATAGTCCATCGTAATTGCAGCCTTTGATGGATTTTTTTGACATTCCATCTTTGCCTTTTTTCCCCTGTCATAGAACACTTTTTGTTTTCTGAGATTCAATTTATGGGCTAATTCATTGGATCGAAGTTTGGAATGAAGCCTTACTTTATTTTCAACAGATGATGTTAAAGTCAGTTCCTTCTCCAAGTTTTTCTTCTTGGCTAGATACTCATCACAGGAATCACAAGTATCCGATCGTGGATATCCAAAACTTATATTGAAATCTGAATTGAATATAGTGCGGTATGTTTCATACGACAGGTTCTGATCCGGAAACTTCTCTTTGAACATATGGTACATTTTTTTTTAATATTCAAAGACTCTGGCAGGTAAATTTTTTCTGACTTCTTCAAACTGTAGTGGCTGTTGTTACCTTTAAATGATTTAATGTGCCCATCTTATTATTGCACGTGATTCATCTTTCAAAGACTGTGGGCGGGATCTGTGTTTCCCTCGGCCGTCTCGTAGAGGTTGGTCTCCAGATTTAAGTTTCTGCAGTAAATGATCTACGTTGCCCTTCTTTATTCCATGTAAGGACATGAATGCTTGCTTGCGCACATGTACGTCTTGGACACTGCCATTAATGGTAATACAAACACTGAATTTATATGATGCATCACGAAACTTTGCTTCCTGCTCTTTTCTTCTAGGACGCCTGCGCTGTACAGGGAACACTGTGATTAAACCACTGAAATAGAGGTTTATTTCATCTTTATTTTGAAAGTAGTTCATGTTACTAATAATACTCCCTTTATTTTCATCACTGACAATATCAAAACAGTTGTTTTTGCACTTACATGATTCTACTGTTTCATGTGACTGCAATCTTTTCTTCATTTTCTTTGTCAGCTTCTTTGATGGCATTCTGTAGTTTTCTTCGTAAGTAGATGAGTCACTGTCTTCTTTATTCATTTTACACAGTATACAATGCTAGATCTAACTTCCTTCAAAAACTCCACAAAGCTAACAACAGTGGTCAACTTATACACAACAGTAACGATTACGTTAGTGAAAACAGACCTGCGCGAGCTGGGAATCATTAAGTCATAAAATTTCATCGTTGGATTCTCTGGACTTGTCAAGATATTCCCCTGTTTTGCGTGGACTTATATTGTTTTTCGTCTGCACATGCTTACAAGATATCAGAATATCTCTTGACTCATCAGGCTTATGATTAGTTCTGTAAAACCATCTAAAACTACACTCGCTGGTCTATTAAATTATGAAAAAAAACAGAAAGTTTGGAATTTTGGACTTATCAGGTTTTTTCCCTGAACTCTTCATTTTGGTTATTCTATCAATTTTATTGTATGTGACCTCCGCTTTGTAACGTAATTATGAGAGAGGTGCTTCGGAGATGTACGCCAGTTAGTGTAACCCTGTTTCCTTAAGTGAAATGATTAAATGATTAATGTGGATTGTAAATACGTATGTCAGCGGTTGTTAGTTAGCGTCACAAAATTATAATTTGCACAAGAGTCTTGTTACCAGCGATTTCGTTTTTGCCAGATTAATGTACGGTAGTACAGTTTGTAGTAGGCGAGTGTGACAAGTCAATTGTTAGTTGTCATAACTATTGAAAACTTTGAGAAACCGCGTTTTGCCATTTTGATTAGTAACATTTTGAGTTTCGTGGTGTGTTAGTTACCATGAAATGTGAGTTATCAGAACTGTAGTACATGGGGCGTCTCTTGCTTCGCAGAAGAGAACATTATTGTCACTGTGTCGATTTGGTGCGATGAGGGTGTAGGAGCTATGAGTACAACTTAGATTCGAAGGAGGTAGAGTCTAAAGAACAAAATCGAGGCTGAATTACGTGTAAGAACAAGATGTGTCCCTCTTACCACTTCAGTGTGAATTTATAACCAAATGATCCCTGTTAGACATTTGTCCAAGTATCTTTGGAAGCAAGTGTTTAATTACAGTAATCCAGGTTACTCATGTGTCTGTCTGATATCTCAAATGTGTGATTTACAAATGAAAAGTTATGCTATGTTTTTAAATTCCTTGAAGTTCAATATTAAAATAATGCTTAGGCTGTGTTCTGTACTCTGGTAAATCAGTTAGTCATGTGTATAAATCATTTATGATTTATGTGTTAACTTGAACTGAGCGACATCCTCATTATTGTTGTTTTAATGTAACTTCTCGCCTAAGTTCACGTTAAATAACTATTTTACGAGTTTTTTTGGTTATGTTTATAAGCCTGAGTCAGTTTATATGTCACGAATCTAGAGTTTGGTGTCTTGGTCAGTTAGTCTGTTGGTCAGACACTACACTGTCTACGCGCAACAAACGAAATGCCACTCGTTACTTCTGTTATGTAAGTGTCACTAATGAAATACAAGTTGTTGTGGACTTCGTGATAGGCAACAGGACGTGTGCTGAACCGAGGTGACTGAAGTGCTAATCGTTTCTGCAGGCACATCCTGGGAATATGAAAGTCCTATCTCTAGTCGTCCAAAGTCTTCTTTTTATTTTTTTGAACATGGGTGTACTATGGAACTGTTGACTACAGCTTTTAGACACATTCTGTTCGCAGTTTTGAGTGAACTTTATATTGGCGTGAAATCACTTAACTTGTAGTGGAAACGTAATGTTTATTATGTTGTTACAGTAGTAGGTTTTGATGGCTGGGGCCGATTGGCCTTATTCTGTACTAGTGTAATAAAATTTGGATTAAGTGAGCGGTGATTAGTTAATTATCACGCCTCTAACTTCACCTCGGCTCAGCATGGGTCCAGTTGGATAATAGTAAGTCCACTAGTGACAGTTATATAACGAGAATAACTCGTGGCATTCCGTTTGTTGTTCTGATGAAGTTGATGTGAGGTACGTCCCACGTGCATTTAATAGAACTGACGACCAGAAAACGATTTATTTTTGTAATGTGCAATGTTGTGCAGTTTCAGTGATTTTTTAAATACTTGCGTTTTTATAGCAATGAAGGACCAGACTGGGTTATATTACGTTCGTAATTTATTAAGATTTTATTGACTTAATGTTTTACAGCAAGAGGTGATTAGACAGAAGTTTTTCTGCTCCGTTGCTTTGCCTCAGGGTATCCTATGTTCCTTATCATCAATGACTCGTTGGTTGTCTTTACATTCATGTTCAAATGCCAAGAGGGTCTGGTAAACGAATGGACACAACAGTGTTTATTTATTTATTTAATTGTCACATCCTCTTCCCATTCCTATGAAGTTGATTCCAGTTAAGGAATGAGTGATTGTTTTGAATGTGATTCTGTGAGTTGAGCAGCTGTAGTGCCAAGATAAGTGTTTTACTTGGTCCCAGCCTAATACGTGGGCTGAAGAGTCAAAGATGCACATGTGGTCGTGGAATCTTCATGGTTGGTAGGAGCCACATCTGCTCCCTCTCAGGGATGAGCAGAGTGTCCGTTAGCTAGTTCTCCGCAATTTTCGGTTTTCGGGTTGCCTGTTCTGTATAGTCAGGTCCCTTATTCTGTTCACGTTTGTAGCCTGATGATAGTAAAAGAGAAGAAAATGAACACGAGCACATTATTCAGAAAGAAGTCACACATAGGGCGGGTATACCTCCCCGATTTTCTAAATTAATGAGTGAGTGCCATTAAAGCATAGACTTGTTGCTGTTCTCCAAGGGTGGTAACTAACACTACATCTTGATATAAGGCATATCCCACATATTTTCTTCCAAACTGAGTACAAAAAATTTAACAACATTCGTATGACCGGTTCTCAGCAAAACGATGTCTTCTACGAGCAGGCAGTTGATAGCCGTATTTGCGGCTTTCCGTAAGATTGGAAAGCTGGAACTTCACATAGAACCCACGATCATCTACCAGGGGAATTCTGTGACGGCTCAGAAAGGTATGCAAATTGAAGTACCATCTGCAATGACATATACACTATGTGATCAAAAGTATCCGGACACCTGACTGAAAATGACTTACAAGTTCGTGGCCCACTCCATTGGTAATGCTGGAATTCAATACGGTGTTGGCCCACCCTTAGTACTGATGACAGCTTCCACTCTCGCAGGCATACGTTCAGTCAGGTGCTGGAAGGTTTCTTGGTGAATTGCAGCCCATTATTCACGGAGTGCTGCACTGAGGAGAGGTATCATTGTCGGTCGCTGAGGCCTGGTACGAAGTCGGCGTTCCAGTGGTATGCTATAGGATTCAGGTCAGGACTGTGTGCAGGCCAGTCCATTACAGGTATGTTACTGCCGTGTAACCACTCCGCCACAGGCCGTGCATTATGAACAGGTGCTCGATCGTGTTGAGAGATGCAGTCGCCATCCCCGAATTGCTCTTCAACAGTGGAAGCAAGAAGCTGCTTAAAACATCAATGTAGGCCTGTACTGTGATAGTGCCACGCAAAACAACAAGAGGTGCAAGTCCCTCCACGAAAAACATGACCGCACCATAACACCACCGCCTCCGAATATTACTGTTTGCAATACACGCGCTGGCAGATTACGTCCACCGGGCAGCCACCATACCCACACCCTGCCATCGGATCGCCACATTGTGTACCGTGTTTCGTCACTCCACACTACGTTTTTCCACATTTCAATCGTCCAATGTTTACGTTCCATACGCCAAGCGCGGCGTCGTTTGGCATTTACCGGCGTGGTATGTCGCTTATGAGCAGCCGCTCGACCATGAAATCCACGTTTTATTTTCTTTCTTGCCAGTAAGTACCATTCTACGCTTCTGGATATGTGACCTATAATCTTCTCGACATAATTTACGAAACAAGGAGGTTGTAGGCCTGATGAAACATGAAAATGTGGAATTTGTGGAGCTGAGATGGAAAATGTATGCATATTGCATACGCGCACAACCCACCAAAACACATCTCAATATTACAGGAGATGCTTGTTCTAGGGCATCAGTGGCACTCCACATATGTTGCACCAAATTATCTTTCTGTCATGACGTCATGGGATACATGCTGCGCTGCAGCTGAAAGTAGGCCAGCTGCATCATGATTAATTTTCTGGGGACTCACACTACTTATAGACGGAGTGAGAGTGTGGCTGGTTATTTTACTCGTAAATAGTGCATTTATTTGCGGAGGAGTTAGATAAACCACTTGTCATAGTTGTGTGCATGTGTGAATAATTGTATACTGCGTGTAAATATAGTATATAATATTGTGTATATGTGGTTTTTCATCATCTGCTGCTGATAGTCCCTATTTCCCACATAGTGTATGTAGAAAACTTAGGAGAAAGAAATGATCAAAATGTATATAATTATCAAACAAATGAGAAAGAATTATTTCGAAAGTCAAAATCGCTTAAATACTGTTTACTGGATAACCGGTTTCAACACACTAAAGGTGCCATCATCAGATCTGTGAAGATATAACATGACAGGTTTGAGGGAGGGCTTACATGAGTTACACTACTTACATTACTATTAGTACAGCACCACATACCTGAATGTAGATTAACATTTATAAACCATTTGGATATAACGATACATGAGGCAGACCAGCTGACATAAAATCATTGACACAAAAAATAAAAAACAACTGCTCTCATGTTCTTTTCCATGAGATATGTAAAACCGCAGCCACAACATAAAACTATTTGTTACATGACCGCTGCTCGACTAACAACGGTCGGCATCAAACTTCCCTATTCCGCGCAGGTATACCTGCTGCGATTCTAGTGGTTCACAACCGGCCACTAGATAGCGCTGTTCAAGCAGTGCACACACAGTCCCACGGTATAACCATTCATTACCACTACAATACAACTTTACTATTACTACTAATCGAATACCAGTGCGAAGAACACTTTCGCATACACTTACTGTACATACTATGCCTACTATAAAGTACGTCAATTACAGAGTAAAAACATCTGAAGCAAAGGCCTTTTGTGTGTTGAAACCGTCTATCCAGTAAACAGTACTTAAACGGTCTTGGCTTTGGAATTATTTCTACAACAGTGTGATCGCCCAGCTAAGCACTATGTGTTCACTGCAAAATGAGAAAGAAACGGCTTTACCATAAACGTTTAAATTAGAATCTTAGTACTTTTCCACCCTGTCTAAATCTTCACACCATATCGCTCCTCAAATGCATGGGGACGTGCAGCATGGAGGTTTTCATCAGCCACACATGACTGTTGTTGGAATTGGGTGAACTTGGCTTCATCCGTGGAAGGGATCCTCAGTGAGAATTGGGACTCTTCTACACATCGGTGGAAGAACCACTCTCAGAAGTGGGCTCGTGACGCAAGATCCCGTGGCGGCCTTCTGGTGTTGATATGGGTGTATCTGCTGCTCTTGCAGAACATGCCAGACAGTTTTGTGATCCACATTCAGTCTGCCGTTTCTGGTCTTCGTCGCCACGTCCTCTTCCTCTGCATGAAATACAGTCTCTTCCAACCCTCAAAGTCAGTTCTGCTGGTGATGAATCTAATCGTTACAGCTAAGAGGGAGGGAGAAGATGTCTCACGGTGTGGAAAACACACCGCATGCAACTGACGAACAGCCCTCCAATTGCACCAAGGTCTGCCGTACACTAACATCATGTCGACGTATTCTTCGAACGAGTGGTTCATCATGCTCAACAGCAACAAACCAAAAGTGAAATTTTGGTACAGCTTGCATTATGTACTGTAGTGAATGATTACCACTGTACAGCAGTGCAGTATGAACACCAACCACAAGCGCAACAGTAGGTAAAAACCTCTCTGCGTAGATTACCAACTCAACTGAATGGTATGTAGACTATTCTGTAGGGTGTGTAGGACATCAGGTCATCGGTGAATTGAATGCGCGATACCAGAGTCAGTAGTGTCGAAAATGAGGGAGATTTGAACGTATGTTGTGGCATTTTGCGTGTAGCGGGAAAATGGGCGTCTCTGGACATGAGTTCCCACCCTAAACCTAACTGTCTTGGTCTCCACAATGAGCCGTCAACGTCTGTAAAGGGAATTTAGCTACAGCCTGCATGCGCTCTGGCAACTCACGTAAGGCGTCTCTGTGCTTCACTGATTTTCTTCGTCTGCTGGTGCTAACAAGTAACTACACTTGTATCTATCTAGTTGACACACCCTTCCAAAAATTAACCCTCCGCGCGGTATGTAGCGTCGCGGTTAAATAAAGCCACTTGCTTGGGCTTTGAGGAATGGTGAGTGGGTGTAAATGGCTGCTCGGCTTCAGTCAGGCTAACTGCACGTTGGAGCCGAGAAGATGCCAAGTTAAAAAGAGGCTGGTCCAGTGAAGATACTTCAATAAACAATTACCCTTTTCTTAAAAACAAAATTCTGCTACCTGGAGCACACATTTCGTATTGTGTTTAGTGCTGTTAGATTCAAAGACACTTTTCACTTCGGAATTGTTGGCAGTGGGATGCCAGAGTACGTTGACTTTTTTGGGTTCTTTTTTGTTCATTGTCATATTTTTCATTTGCGCTTCTAGTATTATCAGATTAAAAACGAAAAAAAATTCAAATATATCTAACTAATTTGTTTTTTCGTACTAGAAGCGCAAATGAAAAATATGACAATGAACAATATATACACTCCTGGAAATTGAAATAAGAACACCATGAATTCATTGTCCCAGGAAGGGGAAACTTTATGGACACATTCCTGGGGTCAGATACATCACATGATCACACTGACAGAACCACAGGCACATAGACACAGGCAACAGAGCATGCACAATGTCGGCACTAGTGCAGTGTATATCCACCTTTCGCAGCAATGCAGGCTGCTATTCTCCCATGGAGACGATCGTAGAGATGCTGGATGTAGTCCTGTGGAACGGCTTGCCATGCCATTTCCACCTGGCGCCTCAGTTGGACCAGCGTTCGTGCTGGACGTGCAGACCGCGTGAGACGACGCTTCATCCAGTCCCAAACATGCTCAATGGGGGACAGATCCGGAGATCTTGCTGGCCAGGGTAGTGGACTTACACCTTCTAGAGCACGTTGGATGGCACAGGATACATGCGGACGTGCATTGTCCTGTTGGAACAGCAAGTTCCCTTGCCGGTCTAGGAATGGTAGAACGATGGGTTCGATGACGGTTTGGATGTACCGTGCACTATTCAGTGTCCCCTCGACGATCACCAGTGGTGTACGGCCAGTGTAGGAGATCGCTCCCCACGCCATGATGCCGGGTGTTGGCCCTGTGTACCTCGGTCGTATGCAGTCCTGATTGTGGCGCTCACCTGCACGGCGCCAAACACGCATACAACCATCATTGGCACCAAGGCAGAAGCGACTCTCATCGCTGAAGACGACACGTCTCCATTCGTCCCTCCATTCACGCCTGTCGCGACACCACTGGAGGCGGGCTGCACGATGTTGGGGCGTGAGCGGAAGACGGCCTAACGGTGTGCGGGACCGTAGCCCAGCTTCATGGAGACGGTTGCGAATGGTCCTCGCCGATAAACCAGGAGCAACAGTGTCCCTAATTTGCTGGGAAGTGGCGGTGCGGTCCCCTACGGCACTGCGTAGGATCCTACGGTCTTGGCGTGCATCCGTGCGTCGCTGCGGTCCGGTCCCAGGTCGACGGGCACGTGCTCCTTCCGCCGACCACTGGCGACAACATCGATGTACTGTGGAGACCTCACGCCCCACGTGTTGAGCAATTCGGCGGTACGTCCACCCGGCCTCCCGCATGCCCACTATACGCCCTCGCTCAAAGTCCGTCAACTGCACATACGGTTCACGTCCACGCTGTCGCGGCATGCTACCAGTGTTAAAGACTGCGATGGAGCTCCGTATGCCACGGCAAACTGGCTAACACTGACGGCGGCGGTGCACAAATGCTGCGCAGCTAGCGCCATTCGACGGCCAACACCGCGGTTCCTGGTGTGTCCGCTGTGCCGTGCGTGTGATCATTGCTTGTACAGCCCTCTCGCAGTGTCCGGAGCAAGTATGGTGGGTCTGACACACCGGTGTCAATGTGTTCTTTTTTCCATTTCCAGGAGTATATATATATATATATATATATATATATATATATATATATATATATATATATATATTGTGTTTCATACTAGAATGTCGTGTTCCCAGTTTGGCACAGCTTTGCCACGGGAAACACGAAAGCGGTCGAAGACGTCCGTCTTCTGGTCGGCTCCTGATCGTTGTCAGAAGGAGGCTAGTTTTTTGATTACGCAAAGGCTTCTATTATTTGGAAAAGAACAACCCGGATTTCTTTACGTAATCAGTATGAATTTTATAATTACCTGAGGGACCTTTAACAATGAACAGTAAAAAAAAATTGCATTTGCAAATGAAATCATTAATAAATGGGGCAGCTATGAGTTGTATAGAAGACAAGGAGCGGCCTTCTGTCCACGACCAGGATGCCGCAGTATTCTCTGCTGTAGTAAAGGCTGTTTGACATTTATAAAAATAATATGGCATGGAGGTTAAAAAGGTATAAAGGAAAAGAATAGAATAAGAAATCTGGTAAACACTAAATATATTCAAACAATTCTCACTAGCAAATTACGGCTTATTTATAAACAGAATAACTTACATAAGTACTTTTCTAACTGTATGGTGCGGTCAGATTTCAGCCTGTCCTGTGCTGTCTCCTTGGTTCACGTTTTTGTCACAAATTACAGTCATTACTTTTCTCCTTCCTTCAAGACAATTCTTGCACTGTTCAACACCTTCATAACAATAACTTGCCGATTTACAGTTTCGAACATAAATTACTTGAATTTCATTAATTAATAATGTTGTCTGCACGCTGGCAAGATCGCTCACTTTTATAGCTTTAAGTCGACCTTCTTTACGCTTTCACATTAAAAGCAGAAGTACATTAAAATCTGAAGATCTACAAAAGTTTTTTACTGGCATCTTTTATTTAGATCGAAGCGGAACGTCACTTCAGCTTCTGTTAAAATGTTTCTTTGACTGCGCAATCGCTGTATTAGCGTCCGCGCTAGACGCGCATCTTTACAGTTACGTAAATTATATAAAACAAATGTCTTTCAGAGAATAGGTCTCATCTCATAAGTTGATCATTTAATATACAGATAGGTGAATGCCTTTCCAAGGGTACTCACAACTTTCATACGACGGAAATCCCAATAATATTACACGCTGTAGAATAGATTTCTTCTTTTATTGTGTAAGAACAGTTAACAGTAGTATGGCACGTCGTCCCAAATTTCATACTTTTACTGGGACAAAAAAAAGAAAGAAAGATATTTGAAATAATTATTCGTAAAATTTATCTGTTGATTCTTTGTAGATATCGCAGCTTCCATTTTATTTAGTTCGTTTTGTACAGGTGCCTAATCTCGGCTATTTAATAACAAAGTTTTCCTTGTGAAAATATCCGCATGTGGACTATAAATACTCCCCTTTTCCCTTCTTACAACATGCTGTATCATTTTTTACTGTTATAGCTTTGTCTTCTTTAGGCGTTACAATTTAAATCTCTGCTTATGTTTGCTAGGTACAACGTTAAGTAGGCGTCGTAGTGAATCCTGTTTTATCCGACAACTGAGGATAAATGCTATAGTTAGTGAAACGTACAACGGCATTCTGCACCGAGACTCCGAGGCGTTAACTTCCTGTAGTCGCGGAGCGTTCATAACGCCCATTTATTTGTCTAGCGTGACTCCGTTGCTTGTGTTCCTGCTACGTGTGTGAGAGGACCTATACTCTTCTTGTTGCGAAACGCTAATAGGGAGCAATAGTCAGCAGAGGAGCCATGTAAACTTACTCTAAGGGTGGGCAGTGGGACTACGGGAAAGCCGGCTACCCAGCACTCTTGCCAGCGACCGTGCGTCAACCGACAACGGACCAACCGCCAATAAACTCAGTGGTCGCGGAGGCCTTGGAAGAAAATGATTCAAATGGCTCTGAGCACTATGGGACTCAACTGCTGTGGTCATAAGTCCCCTAGAACTTAGAACTACTTAAACCTAACTAACCTAAGGACAGCACACAACACCCAGCCTTCACGAGGCAGAGAAAATCCTTGACCCCGCCGGGAATCGAACCCGGGAACCCGGGCGTGTGAAGCGAGAACGCTACCGCACGACCACGAGATGCGGGCGAGGCCTTGGAAGTTCTCAGTGATTATTCCAGTTACGACACCATCACCTGATGCGGGACTGGCGCGTACAGAAGCAGTCCTTGGATAATGAGGAAGAAGTGAAGCGCGACAAATGAGCAGCACATGCCTTGAAGCAGTACGGCAACCAATAAAGGGAAATAGCTTATCGCAGCAATGCGAAGATAAGGCTTTGCCATTAGGGTGTCCCCAAAATGGAGACCCATAGCTGAACCTGCGCTTCCCAGACTTTTCTGGTATTGCAATCCTGTTCTCTCCGGTCGGTCAGCTTATGCAATGAACAAAAATAACCGCTATCCAAACACTGACATTGGTCCTTTCCAATGGAAGGACATGCAGGAAATGTTGGTAGGCCGCATCCGAAGGCAATTGGGAAACTTGTGTAGACTACGAATTTACAATCCTGGCACGAAATTATAAATATATTGTCAATACGACGCAACAGAACTAAAATTCAAATTAAGTCGCCGAGAGCAGCTAACTTACTGGTACTGTCCAGCTCATCAACTGGAGACCTACATCCCACGTCACGAAATTACGAGTCAGGATGTAATCAGAACAATGGACGCCAGGTTAAATGAGGAAGAACTCTTGCATGCGATAGTTTGAGTCTATACCCTTTTACATGTCCGGTGTATGTCAGAAAAGGTGTGGTTCAGTTTGCCTCGCAGGGGGAGTCAGACTATGTTACGGTTTACAGGATGCGTTTCCATGGTTAAAGACTCATAAACCAAAATATCATTAGCACTACCCACCGCGACGTTGGATTGCCCTGGTGGTGCTGCGACCACGTGACGCGGTAACAAAAGTACATAAGCGGAGCAGATATGGATGTTGGATCACCTTAGCAAAGATATGGACTGCAAATGGGGAAATCCATTGAAACGAGCGTCTTTGACTAAGGGCAGATTATTATTAAGCAGAGCATGTGAATGAGTATCTCGAAACCGGCGAAGCTGGTCGAATGCTCACATGCTATTGTTTTGAGCGTCTACGGAAATAGATACGACAGAGAAACAACCGCTAGGGGCTATATGGTTGGGCGTCAATCATTCTTCAGGGAAGCGAAATTCGGAGGTTCAAATGGTTCAAATGGCTCTGAGCACTATGGGACTTAACTGCTGAGGTCATCAGTCCCCTAGAACTTAGAACTACTCAAACCTAACTAACCTAAGTACATCACACACATCCATGCCCTAGGCAGGATTCGAACCTGCGACCATAGCGGTCGCGCGGTTCCAGACTGAAGCGCCTAGAACCACTCGGCCACACCGGCTGGCGAAATTCGGAGCCTTGTCTAATCTGTGCAGCAGGATAGATGGTGATCTGGGCCTCTCTGTCGAAAGAGAGCAATGCTGGTGTGCGCGCTAGTGTTTCGGAGCACACCGTCCATCACACGTTGTTGAGCACAGAGTTCCACGGCAGATCACCACTACGTGTTTATGGGTTGACCCAACGACATCATTAATTACGACTGCACTGGGCATGGGCCATCTGGGATCAACCGTCGATCACTGGAAGTGTAGTATTATGCTATGGGAGACATTCTCCTGCATTTGCATGGGACCTGTGGCAGTAATCGATGGCACGCTGACAGCTGCGAACGACTTGCATCACTTCATGCTTCCCCGACGGCGATGTCGTCTTTCAGTAGCATAATTGTCCGTGTCTCGGAACAAGAACCGTGCTACAGTGGTTTGCGGAGCGTTGTAGTGACCTCACGCTTATATCTCGGTGACCAAATTCGCCTGATGTAAATCCAAGGGAACCCATCTGGGTCGCTATCGGGTGCCATCAGCGGCCCGTTAATTACGCGAATTACATGACCAGTACGTAGAAATCTAATGCCACATATCTCCCACCAAACAACTGCTGGATCCATGACACGCAGAGTCAGTGTTATATTTCGCTCGAAAGAGGGACAAACAAGCTTTTAAGCAGGTGGTAATAATGCTTTGGATCATCAGTGTACATGTCCCTTCTGTGCGGCAATATTTTGTCTCATATTTAATCAAGCGAGTAGCCAGTGCCGCTCTGCTATGAGGTGCGCCAACGGTGGTGGAACTCACGCAAGAGCTGATTGTCCCTCCACTTAGCCGCTGTGTTTACATTGCAACCAGGCACACGAGGCGGTAAATAGGGAGGCCCCAGAATACGCGCTCCAGCCGTACATTAAGGAAGTCACTACTAGGAAATGCATCTCTTTCGTAGAAGCCGAGACGACTATCTCACATACGCCTTACACCGAAGCAGTGCAGTCTCCTCCACCTCTGCGTGATGACTGCGCCGTCCCAGCACTGCCGGCTCAGCCGCGCAAAGCAGCGACGCAAGGCCGACTGCTTCGCGGCCACACCACGATGGACAACGTCACCACCACCAGCACCACCACCACCAGCTCTGCAACGAAACACGTTGCCACTGGGATCCATTCTCAACAAGCCGTGGCCACCGCAATACCACGCCTCCATATCGCTAAAAAACTATTGTAACGGAAGTACCGCTCCGAATACGGAAGCAGGGTGACCATCCCCTCCCGGCTCACCCACACTGCGATAAAAACATTTTCATCTGACTGTGCATGCCATTCACGAAACCCAAACTCTGAATCAACAATAAGGGCTCTTAAAATTCCGTAATGGAACGCCAGGTCGGTCATTTGGAGGAAAGTACCGTGCAAAGAGAATCACGAGGCACACACATTGCAGCTATCTTAGAAACTTCGTTGAAACCACTTTCATTGTTCTCGTTCCAGGGCTTCAGTACTTCACGCGAAGATAGACTCCATCTAAAAAGCGGAGTAGCAACGTCCTTTAGATCCTGCTTCTTCTAGATACGTCGATCGCATACATGCACACATCAAAAGAGTTTTGCATTACCTCAGTTCCAAGAGTTCCGGAACCTGTACAGAAAACTTTAATAGATATCAACATAAACATCATTTCATCCTTTTTATTACTCATGAAAACCACACATTACATGTTGTACCACCATACAGCGAGACCTTCAGAGGTGGTAGTGGAGATTGCTGTACACACCGGTACCTCTAATACCCAGTAGCACGTCCTCTTGCATCGCTGCATGTCTGTATTCGTCGTGGCACACTATCCACAACTTCATCAAGGCACTGTTGGTCCAGATTTTCCCACTCCTCAACAGCGATTCGGCGTAGATTCCTCAGAGTAGTTGCTGGGTCACGTCATTCATAATCCCAGGGATGTTCGATACGGTTCATGTGTGGAGAACATGCTTGCCACTCTAGTCGAGCGACGTTGATATTCTGAAGGAAGTAATTCACAAGATGTGACAGATGTGGGCGCGAATTGTCGTCCATGAAGACGAATGCCTCGCCAATAAGCTGCCGATGTGGTTGCACTATCGGTCGGAGGATGGCATTCACGTATTGTACAGCCTTTACGGCGCCTTCCATGACCACCAGCGACCTACGCCGGCCTCACACAATGTCACCCTAAAACAGCAGTGAATCTCCACCTAGCTGCACTCGCTGGGCAGTGTGATTCAAATGGCTCTCATCACTATGGGACTTAACAGCTGAGGTCATGAGTCCCCTAGAACTCAGAACTACTTAAACCTAACCAACCTAAGGACGTCACACACGCCCATTCCCGACGTAGGATTCCAACCTGCGACCGTAGCAGTCGCGCGGTTCCGGACTGAAGCGCCTAGAACAGCTCGGCCACCGCTGCCGGCGCTGGACAGTGTGTCTAAGGCTTTCAGCCTGACCGTTGTCTCCAAACACGTCTCCGACGACTGTCTGGTTGAAGGCATATGCGACACTTATTGGTGAAGAGAATGTGATGCCAATCCTGAGCGGTCCGTTTGGCATTTCGTCGGACCCATCTGTACCCCGCAGCATGGTGCTATGGTTGGAAAGATGGACATCGCCATGTACGCCGGGAGTGAAGTTGCGCAACACGCAGCCTACTGCGCACAGTTTGAGTCGTAACACGGCATCCTGTGGCTGCACGAAAAGCATTATTCAACATTGTGGCATTGGTGTCAGGGTTCCTCCGAGCCGTAATCCGTAGGCAGTGGGTATCCACTGCAGTAGTAGCTCTTGGGATGCCTGAACGAGGCATGTCATCGGCAGTTCCTGTCTCTCTGTATCTCCTCCTTGTTCGAACAACATCACTTTGGTTAAGTCCGAGACGCCTGGACACTTCTCTTGTTGACAGCCCTTCCTGGAACAAAGTAACAATGCGGACGCGATCGAACTGCGGTATTGGCAGTTTAGGCATGGTCCAACTACAGACAACATGATCCTTGTACTTTCTTCCTTGTGGAATGACTGGAACTGATCGGCTGTCGGACCCCCTCCGTCTAATAAGTGATGCTCATGCATGGATGTTGACATCTCTGAACAATCAAAGGGACTGTGTCTGTGATACGATATCCAGAGTCAACGTCTATCTTCAGGAGTTCTGGGAACCGCGGTGATACAAAACATTTTTTTGATGCGTGCATAAGAGGATTTCAGGCTGTAGCTGTGCGCACTCGCTTCAAGACTTTATACTACACCATAGTGGTACATAATGCCCTCCAAGAACCGAAATCCAAATTGATGAGTGGCATACATTGATTACTCCGCTCGAGCACCTTTTCCTGGTCTGTGTAGTCTTCAATGAGCACCCGACGACCTAGAGACACGAGATGAGCGACGTTTATGTATCAGCAGTTTTGTACATCATAGATGAATTCAGCTTATTATTTTGTGAATAACGGTTGGCGTACTCTGACCCCGGCTCATCTGCAACAGACATCATCTTGTGTTCTCCGAATATCTCCCAAGAATTTAAGTGGGAGGTCTGCCCCTACTCGCTGGGATCTGATCGTTTCACCACTCGAATAATTATGATAAATGAGTGATCCTGGTCCACACACGCCATCATCAAGATGGAATATGCGCAAAGCAGCCTGGGAGGGGTATAAACAAAGTACACCCCCAAGCGGGTTCATTGCAATTTGTTCATTTTCCTGATACATGAGGCGGCCGTATTTTCCCAATGTCAGTACAAACATATCCAGAGACTGAAAGGTCTTTCAGTTACGTGGTGGAATCAGCACTGCTCGTTTTTTAAAGGAAATCCAACTTGCAGCACCTGTAAAAGGAAAAGCATTTGGGCAAATTTTCTCAAGTACAAACGGGTGGCCGCCATCACCATTTTTTTTTTTTTTTTGAAGTAGTAAACGATACAGTTTTGGAAACAGTTTTGTGGCAAACTCACAAGAGAACCTCTTTGTCATTGGTTTAGCCCACCATACGAAAATTCCGAAACAGATCCCCACTGGGTGAAGTTTAACATGGCTGGCGGGATGAATTTGCACAAGTCGTCGCGACCCCATCGGCCATCTCAGCGTCGCTGGAAACCTCGGACGCTGCTTTTCCTTCGCAACATGTAAATGTCACTACAGGTATTCGGATTTGGCTTATAAAACGTTCAATATGCCTGCAATCATTGGCGATGATGTGACGCAGACGAATAGCGAAATTCTGCATGATCCGCTGAAGTGCCGGAATATCGATGATGTCGATGACCTCCGGAATGGCTGTTTTCAGCTCAGCAGTGGTTTCGGGGTTATTGATGTGCACCTTCTCTTTAATATAGCTGCAGAAAAAGGAATCACACGTGTTCAGATCCGGAGAATATGGCGGCCAATGTAGGTCCATGCCAGTGGCCTCTGGGTACCCCAGAGGTCCCCAAAGTGCTTCTCCAGGATATCAAACACTCTACTGTTTCGATGAGATCGAATTCCGTCTTGGATGAACCACACCGGGTCAAAATCAAGGTCACTTTGGATAATGGGGATGAAATTATCTTCCAACCTTTCGGTAGTCACCCTGCCGTCAAGGAATATCGCTCCCGTTATTCCGTGACTGCACATTGCACTCCACACAGTCACCCATTGAGTGTGAAGAGACTTCTCGATCGCGAAATGCGGATTCCCAGTCCCCCATATGAGCAAGTTTTGCTTATTGACGAACGCATCCAAATGAACGTGGGCTTCCTCACTAAACCAAACATATTCACGTCCTAATTCCCATTATGCTCCACGGCCAACCATGTAGTTTGAACGTCCTAACGAAAACCGTACAGAACTTATCACGATTTTGTTTCATGTAATTCACTAGTTGTCACCCTCTATGTACAATCATTTATGGGAGCTGCGCAACTTCCCGGACGATTGGCGCCCTTACGTTGTTATTCCCATACTCAAGCTGAAACGTCCCCTTTGAAAAATTGTACCTGACTGTGCTTAAACTGACACACAATATTTTGTTAGCGCAACGCAATCTGACTTTCAAAATTCCCTACAAAAGAATGGCCCTGACTAACATTAAACTATACCTTTCACAAATCACTTACCTCACAAAATTCTTCGCTTCTCAAGCTACTGCAATACAGCGAGCGCCACTACTGCCAGCTAAATAAAAGATTCAAACTATGGAATGCACTAACTACTGATAGGGATAGTTAGCAAATGAAAGATATTAATAGAGAACAAACAATGTATTTACCTTGATATCATCATATATAGATATAGCAGTTCATGACAAATTTCAAAACTCCGCCATCTCTCTCCCCACATCCACCACTGCTGGCGGCTCACCTCCAACTGCGCAACGCTACGCGCTGTTCACATCCAGCTGCCGCTGCCCAACACTACAATGGCAGACAACAATGCAAACTAGCCACAGACTGCACACAGCACAGCCAGTGATTTTCATATTGAGCGCTACGTAACGTTGCCAATAAGAAAACATAAACAGCCTACTTACATAGAGAAAACATAAACAGCCTACTTACAAAGCTTGGAAAAGACCGAGATCTGGGCAGTTCCTACCGTCCCATCTCTCTTTCTTCTTGCGTGTTTAAATCATTAGAAAGGATCATGAAGCTCCGACTGGAATGGTAATTTGGGGTGAACTCGCTTCTCTCCCAATCTCAACACGCCTTTCTCTTAAATAGTGACATGGAACGTACTAATGCTTCTAATGGTTACGTGACGGGACACTTTTTCGATGTTTCCGGTGCGCATGACGGTGTAGACGTGAACGTCCTAATACGGAGGCCATTCAATGGGTGTGCCACGCCACATTACCTGTAACCGTTACTCCCTCCTACGGCAACGTGTATAGTATGTCAGACACTAGGGTAATACCATGTATGGACCGCGTCTGATCTATAGAGAACTGACGCAGGGCTCCATCTTAAGTTCTACTGTTTGTGTAGTGTACTCGTCAGACCTTGGCACAAACTTCCGTCCTTTTGCAAAAATACTAATGCATGCTGATGACATCTACATGTAAACGTTTTCTCTCAGTTTGAGGTGGATAGAGAGGCGGACGTGCAAAATTGGTCTCAGTCTGGCAGATGCCAAATCTTCGGCAGTTGTCTGTACACGGCAGAGATAGACGATAACAACGCCCGAGACACGAATAAGGTCTTTTACTGTTCCAAGGAGCTGATGTTACAGTCTTACTCACTCTTTATCGTGGCATGGTTCGTACTATACTCGATTAGGGTACGCGTTGTATGGCAATGCCTCGACATCTCCACTAAGCAGATAGATATTCTCCAGTACTGGGCCATATGAATCTATCTTGGGTCAATGAATCCTACACCTGTGAAGGCAACTCCGGAGGTCTTCCTTGGCTCAGAAATTCATTCTTAGTAGAGCAGCGCTAAACAGTTCATCCTCTTCTAAGAAATCTCAACTACTTCACTGATGACAATGGATATGTCGAAGGAGCAGGGCACATCTACTAGTTCAAAGTTCAAAGATATGTGATACCCCTCGACCTGAAAGACTTTCTGCCTCCTGCGTTTAGCTTGGTATACGAAGTACTGAACTACCGGCCCACAGACTTCTATCAGCCCACAGGATCGGATGGAACTTTCTACTCGTTTCCCGTCCGAGTGCATCAGCGTGGCCTTCATCTGTCAAAATATTCACTGACGGCTCCAAAACAAGAGGAGCCACCGCCTTTGTTTACTTCAGGAGAATTGACGGTCTTTGGCTTTGCTTAAGCTTCCGACGGAAACCAGCATCTTTACTGCTTAAATTCTTGCAGTTAAGGAGGCCCCTCGTTGTGCGGCAAATCAGTTCGGTGACATCCTTCTTGTCACAGATTCGAGGAATACACTGTAAAGCCTGGCAAAGCAGCAGTGGGGCTCCAAGAGTAACCGCCGTGTGTTCCATGTAATTAAGTTAATCTGTCAGTTAAGTTAAACGTATCCAGTCATTACGGATCAAGGAACTCTCTGGTCTTCTCATTTAAGGAGATAGCGGACCACCTGACGAATCAAAGTGTGGTTAATGGCTAACCATAGTACATTTGCTTCCCAGATACAGATTTTGTTGCAGAGATAAGGCAGAACGTCTATCAAGATTGGCTACAGAAGATCTCACAACACTCCAGAATCGTGGAACACAACAGCCGAGTATTCCGCAAAAACCATGGCTCCCCAAAATCAAGGTATCTAGACATCATCCATTACTACAACGAGCGTCTTTCTGCATCACGGCTGTTATCCTTCACATTTTTGTACAATGTTGAGTCGTATCTGTACTCTAAAGTCCACCAACTGAGGTTGCCGTCCACCACTTAATTCTAAGGTATTCACGTTATGAATGACAACGCCGCAACTTTTATAAGGTCTTAATCATAGCAGAAATTCCTAAACTTCATCTGTGGCGGAAGTTTCTCGGCAGCTGTCCACCTCGGAATATGTCAGTATTGTCTGGTTTCTGCAAGAAACGGATATAGGGTTGAAACAATATTTAAATTAAACTGACGCGTTCCACATCATTACTAAATGTCGCATTCATGACCTATGGAACAAGTGTTAATGTAATGTAATGAGAAGTTGTGATATATGGACTACGTTGCGTGTGTGAATGTGTAAATGTGTACAATGAAGTTTACCTACAGTTAATGCAATTTCTAACGGCTATGTTGTATACGTGATACTGTGTACCAGATATGTAGTTACTCACTTCTGTTGCTAAATGGTTAATGCCAAAGGGAATAAATGTTAAAAAAGGAAAAGGAAAAAAGCATACAGCTGACACATATGCGTACTCGTATACCTACAGCTCTGACGTCAACTTTGCTGCTCTCTTTTTCTTTTATGGCTCACACTGTACATTTTAGTACCGTTCATTTAGTATCTGTAATAATGTCTTTGCTCTTTCACAAGCAGTGAAATGCGTTAGAAATGTATTTACTTTTAAAGGAATTCTACAAGATCCCTATGACTCGTGAACAGTGTATCAATTTTTTAAATAGCGTTGTACACCTTACTTCAGTTCCATTTGTAATAACTATTGCGTTTTTTTTAAATATCTACAAATTTACATCTTATGTGCTGACACAACAGCATCATTCAGCAGAAGATACTGTAATCAATTCTTGTGAGCCAGAGATAGGTTAGTTACGTGTTCCATTGATCAGTCTCACGGCAACCGTTATGACGTGGAAAATGGGCGTAATCGTCGTGCTTAAAAACGTAGTGATGAAAAGGTAAATAATTTTCATTATGATCTCTACACTGCAGGATAACGTATGTAGGAGATCATCTGTGGAGTGTAGAAGTGGGCAAGTTTTCCGTTAGGCGATAAGTTGGTATGAGTAATACATATCGTCAGTGAAATGCGAGGATCCAGTTTAACCTGTTAAGTTTTTCTTCAGTGCTCACTCCACTGATGGGCTATGATTATCTTCTATCTACTTAGTCAGACATGCGAACGTAAATCACATATAAAATCCTACTCGTACGTTCATGTAGAGAAAAGTAGCGACTTGTTATCGCAGTCATAACAAGTGAACTAGACGGCCGCTCCCACTGAAGTCAGTAGCAAGACAGACGACTTAAGAGAAAAAAATGGAGACAGGTAACACCGCTAAAGACAAGAGACGTCTCAAGGAAATATTTTCGTTGTAAAGTAGTTGGAATAACTGGTACTTAATTTCCTCATTAACCTTATCTTTCGTGTTTTCGAATTAGTAAGTGACAGTTGATACATTGAGGAAGGATTAAAGAAAACCAAGGGAATGTACTGACAGTCAATTACACTCCAGAGAGAAAAAATAAAAACTTTGCTACTGCACTGTGATTCTGTCAGAGACGACAAAAAACTTGGGAGAGCAGTTGGACAGAACGAAAAAGAAGTTATCAGATGACTCAAACAAGGATAATAGAATGTAAGTAAATTAAGTCAGGCTATGCTGAAAGAATTACTTTAATTGTAGCACACTGCAGTTGAGTGATGATTTTTACTATTTGGGCAGCAAAATAACGGAAGATGACCAAAGTACAGAGGATATGAAATACAGACTTGCAATAGCAAGAAAAGCGTTTCTGTAAGAGAGAAATTTGTTAAAATTGAATATAAGTATCAATATAATAGCGTGTTATCCGGAAGCAGTTGTTCGGAGTGTATCCTGGTACGAACGTGAAACGTGGATATTACTGCAGTCGTAGTGCTGCAGAAAAATGCTGCAGATTAGGTGGGTGGATCGGATAAATGATGTGGATGTGAATCGAGTTTGGGAGAAAAGAAATTTGTGGCATGATTTGATTGAAAGGAGAGTTCGATTGACAGGACACATCGTGATGCATGAAATAATTGTGATTTTGGTAAATGAGGGAGTAAAAATTGTAGAAGAAGACCATTTATTACATAAAGTAAGCATGTGGAAATTGGTATAGACTGCAGTAACTCTGCAGTGACGGAGAGGCCCCCGCAGGAAACTATACTGTGAAAGGCTGCATCAAAGCAGTCTCCACACTGAAGCCCATAACTAGCATACAAAGTCACTAGTGCGATTTATTTACACTACTGGCCATTAAAATTGCTACTCCAAGAAGAAATGCATGTGATAAACGGGTATTTATTGGACAAATATATTATACTAGAACTGACAGGCGATTACATTTTACCACAATTTGGGTGCTTAGATCCAGATAAATCAGTACCCAGAACAACCACCTCTCGACGGCCTTGATACGCCTGGGCATTAAGTCAAACAGAGCTTGGATGGAGTGTACAGGTACAGCTGCCCATGCAGCTTCAACACGATACCACAGTTCATCAAGAGTAGTGAATGACATATTGTGACGAGCCAGTTGCTCGGCCACCATTGACCAGACGTTTGCAATTGGTGAGAGATCTGGAGAATGTGCTGGCCAGGGCAGCAGTCGAACATTTTCTGTACCCAGAAAGGCCCGTACAGGACCTGCAACATGCGGTCGTGCATTATCCTGCTGAAATGTAGGATATTGCAAGGATCAAGTGAAGGGTAGAGCCACGGATCATAACACATCTGAAATGTAACGTCCACTGGTCAAAGTACCGTCAATGCGAACAAGAGGTGACCGAGACGTGTAACCAATGGCACCCCATAACATCACGCCGGGTGATACGCCAGTATGGTGATGACGAATACGCGCTTCCAATGTGCGTTCACCGCGATGTGGCCAAACACGGATGCGACCATCGTGATACTGTAAACAGAACCTGGATTAATCCGAAAAAATGACGTTTGGCCATTCGTGCACACAGGTTCGTCGTTGAGTATACCATCGCAGGCGGTCCTGTCTGTGATGCAGCGTCAAGGGTAACCGCAGCCATGGTCTCAGAGCTGATAGTACATGCTGCTGCAAGCGTCGTGGAACTGTTCGTGCAGATGGTTGTTGTCTGATGACTCAGGGATCGAGACGTGGCTGCACGATCCGTTACAGCCATGCGGATAAGATGCCTGTCATCTCGACTGCTAGTGATGCGAGGCCGTTAGGATCCAGCACGGCGTTCCGTATTACCCTCCTGAACCCACCGAATCCATATTCGGCTAACAGTGATTGGATATGGACCAACGCGAGCAGCAATGTCGCTGATACGATGAACCACATTCGAGATAGGCAAGAATCCGACCTTCATCAAAGTCGGAAACGTGATGGTACGCTTTTCTCCTCCTTACACGAGGCATCACTACAACGTTTCACCAGGCAACGCCGGTCAACTGCTGTTTGTGTATGAGAAATCGGTTGGAAACTTTCCTCATGTCAGCTCGTTGTAGGTGCCAACTTGTATGAATGCTCTGAAAAGCTAATCATTTGCATATCGCAGCATCTTCTTCCTGTCGGTTAAATTTCGCGTCTGTAGCACGTCATCTTCGTGGTGTAGCAATTTTAATGGCCAGTAGTATATTCATACAAGTATAATATTTATGAATGTGCAACTTTACATGGCGCATAAATTAAAAGAATTGTTTCGCGGTAACAAGTAGACAGTATTGCATCGTATAACGATTACTCTTTCATATCTATGTATCTATCTCATTATAACGAACGCTGCTACAAGGCCTTGACAGCACAAAGAACTTTCTCAAGTTTCCGTTGCCACACAGACTAAAATGCCTGTAGACTTCCTATTTTCAGTTTCAAAGGTAAAGGTCTAGGGCAGAGTTCGTTCTCAACAGCAGTTATACGTCTCTAGAATGCTTCAGCCCGGAGGCATCACCATTTTGCTGTGAATACAAGGGATGTTCGGAAGGTGAGTTCCGATCGGCCGCGAAATGGAAACCACTACGAAACTCAAAAATGTATTATTTGTAATAATTAGCTATACCTTCTATAAACTAATCTGCACATTTGCCGCTCCAACTTAGACATTCGTAATAGTGTTGTACCAACTTTTCAATATTCTCTTCATAGAAGGCAGCCGCCAGTTCTCTACACTGGTCTACAGCTCGCAGCCCGTGCCAGAATGTCTTCTTCACAGCCACTGATTCGTGTGAGGAGAGATAAAACTCAGACGGAGCCAGTTACGGGCTGTATTGTGGGTGATCAAACATTTCCCATCGAAAACGATGCAGGAGCATCTTGATTGCCCCTGCAGAATGCAGCTGAGAATTATTTTGAAAGGGATATGCATGACAGTTGTGTTATGTGGGCTGCATAGCTTCGGGGTACATTTCTCACCGCGGCCTCGTACTTGGCGGAAGACACTATTTTCTAGGTGTATTTACGCTCTCGTAGTGCTCACACCTTAAAAGAGGGACGTGACGCGATCGACGGGAGTACTAGAGACACTGCCCAACAGGTCCATCCATAGCTTTATCCGATCTTCACAGTGGTTTCCATTTCGCGACCGATCGGAACTTACTTTCCGAGTAGCCCTCGTACATCTTTCCAGAGCGTCCTTTCGTAGTGGCCACTCTTAATGTCCACGATTATATTAAACCTACGTAGTCGGAACTGAGATAATCGGTTACCTAGATTAACCAAATTTTCAATGGAAGAAGTTATGTCACACAAATTTTACTCATCTCACTGAATATCTATTCCGTCAAATTTCGGTTACACTTTAAATAATACAAATTTAAGACCTTCTGGTTGAACTGGAACACTGTACCACGGTATGGAATGTTTAGCATGAGCGGTGCACAGCTCGTGTTCAGGCCGTTTATTGTCTGTCATCTTCAATTACGGTACCGCCGCCTCGTTTTCTTATTCTATTTATTGGTGGTCACTAACTTCCTGCCTTACTTGCCCGTCAGCGGCAGCAGCAGTGCTTATCGATAAGTGTACTGCCGTACCATTTCTGGAGCGACTGATAGTATTCCCGGGTCGTTGTGTGTCTGGCAGTCAGTTGGAGACGTACCAGCAGTGCAGTCGCGACGCAGAAGCAGTGAAGTCGGGGACGGAGCGCCAGTGAGGTGCGGACAGCCAGTGCTCGCCGACCGCTGGCGACACACATGAACTGTCCAACGGAGCGAGACTGGAGCGGGACGACCGTTGGTTGGTTACTCGGTTGGTCGTCTCATCGACCGACGTATATTTGATCCTTTCACCGTTTCCAGGCCTGGGTGTGAGTCGGTTGGCGTGGAGCGGCGAGGAAATCTACGTGGCGCGTAGTTTGGCTGGGCCCGTAGGCTGCCTCTGTGTGGTGTCGGAGTCTATGGTGCTGTTCCCATTGCTACATGGTTCATGGTTCACCGATCCTGGACATGAGTTTTGACTTAATCTACCAGCAAGTCACGACTGTTCACATTGTGTCGTTTGGAGTTCGTTGTCGGCTGTTGGGATATTCCCCCGAGCAGCAACGTGTGTTTTCAAGTTGGCAAATTTTAGCCACCCTCCGGTGGAGTTTAACTGTACTTGGTTACTCGAATTGAAGTGCACCAGCAGATTCTTCTACCTTGTTGCCGTCAACATTCCGGTACCTGCCCTGGCCGTTGACGTAAATTCAGGCAGTGTATTTTCCTCATCGTGTTGTCGCTCTCCAGTTTGACAGGTCAATGTATAATTGGTTGTGGGCGCCAATACCTTCTACGTTGTTCCATTGAAGTCCCTATTGTGTGCTCGTTGGGTGAAGCGGAGGTTAGCTTGTCGGTGGGTCCGTTGACTGTCTGTTGGTTGGGTTGCCGTCGGATCAACAATGGTAGGGACGACTGCCTGTCTCACCCAAGCGAATTTGAATTCCACGCCGACCCTCGGAACTTCTGAGCTTCCTTGGGTGTACTGCCTTTTCTTGTTTGTTCTTGTTGTTTGTACTTCTAGCCGATTTTTAGATCTAGGTTGTTTTGCCCTTAAGGCGTCAGATTGTTTGGACCTTCAGCCTAATTTAAGAATTGTTTTATGTTAAGCCTTGGGCATTTTTAAAATTGATGTTATTGAGTCTTAGGTATAGGCCCTTCAGCCGATTTTGAATTTAAGTTGTTTTGCTCTTAAAGTGTCAGATTCTTTGGGCCTTCAGCCCAATTAAGGAACTGTTTTAAGGTAAGGCTTTGGCTTTTAAATTTCTGATTTTGGTTGAGCTTTAAGTTACTGGTTTTCAGCCATTTTTAAATTAGAGTGGTCTTGCCGTTAAGGCTTGAGATTCTACGGCGCATTCAGCCGCTAATTAAGTTCCGAAACTAATGTTGTGTATTCTTTCTTCTTGTGTCTTGTAATGCTTGATCAAATAAAAGGTTGTATGTTAAAGTGTAACTGAAAGCCGCTTATTTTTGCCCTTTCCTCAACTACCTGTCCTGTCCTGTGGGTTTAGCAGGACGTCTCACAGCAGATGAAATTCATAGAGAAAATCAAAAAAGGAGGTTAGTTCGTTTTGTGCTATCGGGAGATACTGGAGAGAGTTTCACGGATATAATATGCAATTTAGGGTTTCTTTTCATTAAACTACTGTACTCACTTTTCTCATCCGAACGCCAAAATATTTTGTTGAGTCCGACCAACGGAAGGAGAAATGACCACCGTGATAAAATATGAGAAAGATTTAACCGTTTGTTGCTGCCACATGCTATTCGAGAGTGGCACGGTAGAACAACTGAAAGTCTCATTATGAAACCTCTGGCAAACATTTAAGTTGAAATAGAAGAGCGTGACCGCCACGGTCGCAGGTTCGAATCCTGCTTCGGGCATGGATGTGTGTGATGTCCTTAGGTTAGTTAGGTTTCATTAGTTCTAAGTTCTAGGCGACTGATGACCTCAGAAGTAAAGTCGCATAGTGCTCAGAGCCATTTGAACCATTTGAAATAGAAGAAATGTTTTTCCAGCTGTAAATACGATTTGATTTCGGCTGGACAGTTTATTAGTGACATGTGAAAATTTATGCCGAACCAGAACTCGGACCCGGATCTCCACTTTTACGCTAGCGGTCGCCTTGACGTCTTTCCTATTTATTTATTTACTAAGAAAGAATATTTTAATTTTGTGCTTCATAGAAAACCAGCTATGTGTATGTTTCCAATGACAAAACTGCTCAAAGAAAGAAAACACATACCGAGCAACCAGTATGGATATTTAAGCTATTTGCTTTACAGAATTCTCTGAACATTGAACTCAATATTAAATGTTGGTCACTGTTGATAATGATAGTATGTTCCTCTTGCCACTGGATGTGTGAAACATGTTAAATACTTCCTAAAATTACTCCTTTTTATTAAACAACATAAACGAGGAAACTAGTGGCCTTTTGAGATAAAACTGTGAGATAAAAACATGTCGTTAAACTGTATTAAGACATTTACGGTCACGAACAAATAGACAAACTTGTTCACAAGTAACTCGTCAACAGACGCTCACACGTAACAATGTGAACACAGCAGTTCGAAACTGAATTTAAAATTTATATCCATACAATAATTTGGATGTAGGCAAATTTAAGTATTGGAAATGGAGTACCACAGCCGTATTTTCAAAGTACTCAGTATTTTCAAAGTTACTCCGACGGCTAGTTTCAACGCTACATTCGCGTTACCTGCAGGTCCTACATATATGTATTTCCAATCAGTTCCTCATGCGTCGTAGGAGCAAGGCTGAAGAAAATCAAGACACCTTCATATCATCTGTCGACCAGTAAATCGGTGCAATAAGTTCGAAATCCTGAGAAAAATACGAGTAAGAAACAAGGAATGTAGGGTAATATACAATATGTAGAAGAACCAAGAGGCAACAATAAGACCAGAAGATCAAGAACGGAGTGGATGGATTAAAAAGTGCATGAGACAGGGATGTAGTCTTTCACCCCTGCTTTTCAATCTCTACTTGGAAGAAGCAATGACGGAAATAACAGGAAAGTTCAAGATTGAGATTAAAAATCGTGTGGAAAGGACATCGATGGTAAGGTTCGCTGATGACATCGCTATCTTCGGGGAAAGTGATTAATTATAACAGGATCTGTTGAGTGGAATGAACAGCGTAATGAATACATACTATGGATTGAGAGTAAATTGAAGAAAGACGAAAGTAATCAGAAGTGGTAGAAACGATACCAGCGACAAACATAAAGTCGGAACTGGCTCAAAAATGGCTCTGAGCACTATGGGACTTAACTTCTGAAGTCATCAGTCCCCTACAACATAGAAATACTTAAATCTAACTAACCTAAGGACATCACACAACCATGCCCAAGGCAGGATTAGAACCCGCTCGGCCACTGCGGCAGGCTTCGGAATTGGTGATCACGAGTTAGACTACATTGAGAAGTTCTGCTACCTAGGCAGCAAAATAACAGATAACAGATGGCACAAGGAGAACAAAAAAAGTAGACTGGCGCTGGAATAAAGGGAATTCCTGGCCAAGAGTAGTTGTATCAAACATAGACCCTCTTTTACAAAGAAATTATTAAGGATGTGCGTTTGGAGAACAGCATTGTACGGTAGTGAAACATGGACTTTGGAAAAACCGGAACAGAAGAAAATGGAAGCTTCTGAGACGTGGTGCTGCAGAAGAGTGTTGCAAATTACGTGGACATATAAGTTATGCAAAGAAGAACTCCATAGGACCAGCGAGGAAAGGAATATACGGAAAACACAGACGAGAAGAAGGGACAGGATGGTGGGACACCTGTTAAAAATTGTAGAGGAAGACAGAGACTGGAATGCAGCCATAAAATAATTGCGCATTTAGGTTACAAGTTCTACTCTGAGATGAAGTGGTTGGCACAGCAGAGAAATTCGTGGCGGGCCTCATCAAAACACCCAGAAGACTGATGACTAAAAAAAAGGGAAAAGACTCGTACTGAGCAGCCACCACTGTTGACAGTGGTTACTAAAAGTCCGAAATACAAACCCCTGGTTGAATAGCGGTCCACAACGCCTGGTTATTGAACGGGTCCAGTGATTCATCAATCAGTGATTGGGAGTCCTTACTTGGTTAATAGAAGGACCTGAAGATGACGCACATGTGGCGTTGTAGCTAGTCCTATGAGTAACAAATACTTTGAAAATGTGCCTGTGGTGTTCTATTTCCATTATTTTTATTGTCAGACGCTGTTCCACGTCCACAAGAATAATGGACTTCCACAAGTAGGCAAATTTGATGCTCACGAGTTCGGCTATCTGACCATGCCTTTAGGGAAGACCCTAACCCCGTATGTCACCATGTGTACACGTCCTGCACTCGCGCAGCTGCTGCGAGTTCCGCACAGGGAGGGACTTTCTTATTATTCCAGAGGCTGAAAATATCGCTACAGTTGTAAAGTTCCTTTATTATCACACGACCGGTTTCGGCCTCTTATACGTCCATCTTCAGGTGTCGTAACTTGGTGCTGTGACCGCCCAGGGCAGCGGTGGACGTGTACTAGGCGCGGTGTGCTACCTACGAGCGCAGAACAGGGAGTTTCTTATTATTTTTTCCGCATGTCTAGGTGTGTAATACTATTTCGCAGTGTCTTTGTTTTATGATGTAGAATGCAGCGGCACCATGAAAGACAGACACGGCAAAAATGGTTTTTAAGTATTAATGATGTAGGTGCTACTGCTATCGGCCTCTTGACTTCCGCATCTCGATCACAGCCATTAGCTACCCAAAAATAAACATAATTGTACCCTGCCGCTTGTGGAATTTGCTTCTTTTTCAGCTTCGGGGTAGTATTGACAGCGGCGTTAATTAAGGAGAATGGAGCGAACGGAAAAAAACCAAGGGATACAAAATTCTGAGCCACGAAAGCCTATGTTGCAGATGATCGTCCATTATTTACACAGAACACGTGGGCCGAGTTGCGATGCGAGAGCTGCGTAAAACGCCAATGAGCGGGCGAGGTTTATTCGTTTCTTTTCTCCGGCACTGGAGGAGACGTGGACGGGGAGGTGAGTGAACTCATTAAAGACGTGTAGAAAGGCGACGCGCGTTCCTCTCCCAGATTGGTGCCATCGCGGCTCCAGGCCGGCCAGCGCGGCTGTTGCACACAGGCGCGGTCCAATCGGCGCTGGAATATTTGTGGAGGGCGGCGCAGTTTGGCCCCGGGCGTGTGACCTCGGCGCTGCGCCGCCACGAGCGGCTTAGCGACCTGCCACAGCCTCGGCCGCTGCCCACCTAGCACCAGGGTCGTGGGTACGAGCTGAACTCTGCTCACCACCTTAAGAGGTAACCAACACGAACTTTCCAGTTCACACTTCGTCTTGTGCTTACGACTTTTTTATTATTCAGCTGCTGCTTTACCGTCTTTCGTAACCCACGTAAAAAAAATCATCTACACTACTGGCCATTAAAATTGCTACACCAAGAAGAAATGCAGATGATAAACGTCTATTCATTGGACAAGTATATTCTACTAGAACTGACATGTGATTACATTTTCACACAATTTGGGTGCATAGATCCTGAGAAATCAGGCCTTGATACGCATGGCAATGGAGTCAAACAGAGCTGGGATGGCGTGTACAGGTACAGCTGCCCATTCAGCTTCAACACGGTACCACAGTTCATCAAGAGTAGTGACTGGTGTATTGTGACGAGCCAGTTGCCTCGGCCACCATAGACCAGACGATTTCTAATTGGTAAGAGATCTGGAGAATGTGCTGGCCAGGGCACCAGTCGAACATTTACTGTATCCAGAAAGGCCCGTGCACGAACTGCAACATGCGGTCGTGCATTATCCTGCTGAAATGTAGGGTTTAGCACAGATCGAATGAAGGGTAGAGCCAGGGGCCGTAACACATCTGAAATGTAACGTCCACTGTTCAAACAGCCGTCAATGCGAACAAGAGGTGACCGAGGCGTGTAGCCAATGGCACCCAATACCAGCACGCCGGGAGGCACGCCAGTATGGCGATGACTAATAGACGCTTCCAATGTGCGTTCACTGCGATGTCGCCAAACACGGATGCGACCATCATGAAGCTGTAAACAGAACCTGGATTCATCCGAAAAAATGACGTTTTGCCATTCGTGCACCCAGGTTCGTCGTTGAGTATGCCATCGCAGGCGCTCCTGTATGTAATGCTGCGTCATGGGTAACCGCAGCCATGGTCTCCGAGCTGATAGTCCATGCTGCTGCAAACGTCGTCGAACTGTTCGTGCAGATGGTTGTTATCTTGCAAACGTCCCCATTTGTTGACTCAGGGATCGAGAGGTGGCTGCACGATCCGTTACAGCCATGCGGATAGGATACCTATCATCTCGACTGCTAGTGATACGAGGCCGTTGGGATCCAGCACGGCGTTCCGTATTACCCTCCTGAACCCACCGATTCCACATTCTACTAACAGTCATTGGATCTCGACCAACGCGAGCAGTAATATCGCGACACGATAAACTGCAATCGTGATAGGCTACAATCCGACCTTTGGTATGCATTTATCCTCCTTACACTAGGCATCACAACAACGTTTCACCAGGCAACGCCGGTCAACTGGTGTTTGTGTATGAGAAATCGGTTGGAAACTTTCCTCATGTCAGCACGTTGTAGGTGTCGCCACCGGCGCCAACCTTGTGTGAACGCTCTGAAAAGCTAGTATTTGCATGTCACAGCATCTTCTTGTTGTCGGTTAAATTTCGCGTCTGTAGCACGTCATCTTCGTGGTGTATCAATTTTAATGACTAGTAGTGTATGTCACTGAAGGAAGCTCAATAACTTCACTGTATACTCTCCCTGATTCTATCCAATTCTCTTCTAAATTAATTTAAAATGTTGTTGCAGTTTCGCTCTTTTACCAAGACGTGAGAGGAGAAATCTGGTAGGAGAACAGAAGGAATGACGACAGTGACTAAAATTCTTCGTCTTGTTCAAACAACTTAAAAACACCAAGGTGGCACAAGTCATGGTATACCTCCTAGAATAGCGTCAGACTGCCTCCCGTCTGGTGAAGTGCTACAACTCTACGTGGCACGGACGCCACATACCGTTGAAGGACTCCAGCCGCCCATAATTCCTGGATTTTGTGCTAGAACTGACCTAGGACACAGCCCATTCCACGTAAACACAGCCCATACCGTTATGGAGTCCCCACCAGCTTGCGCAGTGCCTTGTTCACAACCTGCGTCTGTGCCTTCGTGGGGTCTGCGTCACACGTGCAACCTACCATCAGCTCTTGCCAACTGAAATCCGAACCCATGTGACCAGGCCACGGTTTTCCTGTCGTCTATGGTTCATCCAGTATGATGACGAGCCCAGGAGATGCTCTGCAGGTGATATCGTGCTGTTATCGAAGCCACTCGTGTCGGTCGTCTGTTGCCATAGTCCCCTAATGCCAAATTTCACAGCACTGTCCTAACGGAGGCGTTCGTCGTACGTCTCACATTTTGTCCTGAGGTTATTTCACGCAGTTCAAAATGGTTCAAATGGCTCTGAGCACTATGGGACTTAATTTCTGTGGTCATCAGTCCCCTAGAACTTACAACTACTTAAACCTAACTAACCTAAGGACATCACACACATCCATGCCCGAGGCAGGATTCGAACCTGCGACCGTAGCAGTCGCGCGGTTCCGGACTGAGCGCCTTAACCGTGAGACCACCGCGGCCGGCTTTCACGCAGTGTTGCTTGTCTGTTAGCACTGACAACTGCAGGAAAACAATACTGCTCTCGTTCGTTAAGTGAAGGCTGTCGGCCACGTCCGTTATTCGTGGCGAAAAGTAACGCCTGAAATTTGCTATGCTGGGCACACTCTTAACACAGTGGATTTCGGAATACCTAATTCGCTAGCGATGTCCGAAATGGAATGTTCCATACGTCTAGCTCCAACGACCATTCCGCGTTCGAAATCTCTTAAGTCCCGTCGTGCACCCTGAACACGAAAATCTTTTCACAGGAAATACCTGAGTACAAGTGACAGCTCACCCAGTCCGCTCTCCTTTTATACCTGGTGTACAATATGCTACCACCATCTGTGAATGACTTTGTGACCTCATTATACACTACTGGCCATTAAAATTGCTGCACTACGAAGGTGACGTGCTACAGACGCGAAATTTAACCGATAGGTAGAAGATGCTGTGATATGCAAATGATTAGCTTTTCAGAGGATTCACACAAAGTTGGCACCTACAACGTGCTGACATGAGGAAAGTTTCCAACCGAATTCTCATACACAAACAGCGTTGGCCGCCGTTGCCTGGTGAAACGTTGGTGTTATGCCTCGTGTAAGGAGGAGAAATGCGTACCATCACGTTTCCGACTTTGATAACAGTCGGATTGTAGCCTATCGCGATTGCGGTTTACGTATCGCGACATTGCTGCTCGGTTTTTCGAGATCTAATGACTGTTAGCAGAATATGGATCGGTGGGTTCAGGAGGGTAATACGGAACGCCGTGCTGGATTCCTATGGCCTCGTATCACTAGCAGTCGAGATGACAGGCATCTTATCCCCATGGCTGTAACGGATCGTGCAGCCGCGTCTTGATCCCTGAGTCAACAGATGGGGACGTTTGGAAGACAACAACCATCTGCACGAACAGTTCGACGACGTTTGCAGCAGCATGGACTATCAGCACGGAGACCATGGTTGCGGTTACCCTTGACGCTGCTTTAGAGACAGGTGCACCTGCGATGGTGTACTCAACGACGAACCTGGGTGCATGAAAGGCTAAACGTCATTTTTTCCGATGAATCCAGGTTCTGTTTACAGTATCATGATGGTCGCGTCCGTGTTTGGCCACATCGCGGTGAACGCACGTTGGAAGCGTGTATTCGTCGTCGCCATACTGGCGTATCACCCGGAGTGATGGTATGTGGTGCCATTGGTTACACGTCTCGGTCACCTCTTGTTCGCATTGACGGCACTTTGAACAGTGGACGTTACATTTCAGATGTGTTACGATCTGTGGTTCTACCCTTGATTCGATCCCTGCGAAACCCTGCATTTCAGCAGGATAATGCACGACCGCATGTTGCAGGTCCTGTATGGATACAGAAAATGTTCGACTGCTGCCCTGGCCAGCACATTCTCCAGATCTCTTACCAACTGAAAACGTCTGGTCAATGGTGGCCGAGCAACTGGCTCGTCACAGTACGCCAGTCACTACTCTTGATGAACTATGGTATTGTGTTGAAGCTGCATGGGCAGCTGTACCTGTACACGCCATCCAAGCTCTGTTTAACTCAATGCCCAGGCGTATCAAGGTCGTTATTACGGTCAGAGGTGGTTGTTCTGGGTACTGATTTCTCAGGATCTATGCACCCAAATTCCGTGAAAATGTAATCACATGTCAGTTGTAGTATAATATATTTCTTAAATGAATACCCGTTCATCGTCTGCATTTCTTCTTGATGTAGCAATTTTAGTGGCCAGTAGTGTATATGAGTCAGATAGTCAAATATGTTACTATGTAAAAGATCACAGTGAATAATTAATTTTCTTTCATGCAATTTACTCACTCTGTTTAAAATGTTTTGTAGAGACTTCCTGTTTGTAGCCTGTAAAGCACACTGGACTCGCATTCAGTAGGACGACGGTTCAAAGCCGCGTCCAAATATCCAGATTTAGGTTTTCCGTGATTTCCCCAAATCGATTAAGGCAAATGATGGGCTGGTTCATTCGAAATAGAGCGGCCGCTTTCCTTCTCCATCCTTTCCGAATCAAAGCCTATGCTTGCTCTCTAGTGACCTCGATGTCGACGGAACGTTAAACACCAATTTCTTACTCTTCTTCCGTATGGTGTAAGAATAAAATAAATCAGTGTTTTTAACTAACCTTCGTAATATTAATAAAACTAAGACAATACTTAGCTGACGTATTCCTTAACATAAGAGAAAGTAGTAATCGACAACTTGCGATCAACGTATGTACACTTTTATGCATATTGTGACTCTGTGGCATCACATAGGAACTTCCAGTAACATGGCCTTGGTTCGCTGGCAAGCCACTTTCAGTGCTGCAAGTTTATCAGTTCACTACATTGGTTTCTTAGTGGATGATTCAATGTCTTTCGTGTTTAATGTGTATCTTCATGTATTCGCGGCGAAATGACTGCTCCATTGAACATGGGGCGTGCAACCACATAAATTCCGTTCCAACTTCTCCTCATTCCGAAGATGGGTGAACGGTATGTAGTCGAAATATTAGAACAAGCAGCGGAGTTTATGAGGCTGCAGGCCTGATATTTAATGTAGTCTTGCATATTTGTTTTCGTTTTGTACTAAACTTAAGCTGGTTTCATTGCACTATGTTCCTCATTACTTCTTGTGCATAATGCACGACTTTACTTGTATTCTGCTCGATTTTTGTACGCATCTGTAGCAGTGAATTGAGTAAATGATTCCACATTTGTTTTTGTTTCAAGTAAAACAGAAGCTAGTGTCGATGCATAATGTTCTGGTACATTTGTTCATGATGCTATAGTTCGCATAGTAGATCTCAAGTCGTTATCCACATAGATGGTTCTTTATATGCGCAACACTTAGTTAATCGCATTATTTAAGTAATACGATTGTTTATCTCATGCTGTAATTTTTACCTGAAGTCTGTCAACTTTGGATTTGTGCATACAGTAACATAGCATCATCTATTGGATGCCTATAAATTCGTGTGCGAATTGCTCGATTTAAATGCGTTGTAAGTACGTCCGCCTGACCCCTGATGCCCCTTATAAAGGACGCAGATTTTCCTTTCTGTTATCAAAGATCCTGCTTTTCCTGTCGTAATACCTGTGGCCCTTTTGAATGGACAGTATGGCGCAGCTCTCTGGCGGAAAAAAATGCTTACTACGATCACTTGGGGCCAAGTCGCTTCTTCGACTACGACATGCTACCATGGCCGGTGAGTACTCCTCTGGTTAGGTTAGTTAGGTCAGGTTACGTTACGTTAGGTTGGGTAACCTATTGCAAGTAATTTGTACAACTGTTCGTTAGACGACTTTGCTGTGTAATAACTTGTGGTAGCACTGCATGATTGTTTAATTGTACTTACAATAAAGTAAAGTCCATTGTAATGGACGCTGGAACACAGTGCCATATTTTCGGGCACTCACTACTACAAATCAGCGGCAATGATCTTCGCTAATATCCAACACATTTCCTTCTGTGATTGTTGCTGAATGACGTTATTTCAGTAAGCAAAAAGCGTTGTAATCGAATTATGTACTATCTCAACAAAATCATTTTTAAGAACAATAATGAAGTCAAGAATATCCAAAGCCCTCCATCTGACTCTTGCAAATGATGGACGTGGGTCTACTGAACAGGCAATGAGAAAAGTCAAACTAGTTTATATTGTAAAATGGTGTGACCAAAAGCCAGCCGCAACTGCATTGACCAAGATTCGGAAGCTACATATGGATCAGGATAAAATACGCTCGAAGAATTATGGGAGATACATTCAGGTCGCCCAGCCAGCACAAATTGGCTCCTACAATAACATAAGGATGTCACAGATCTGATCGTAAACAATGTAGCAACCAGTCACGGAAATATAATTTATTTATCTTGTTGCAAATCGATTTCGATTGATATCTGACATCATCGGTGCTAAAACAAATACAAGAGACAGGGCATAAACAACAACTGCTTTAACAAACGACAAAATTGACAGTAAAACATAGTTACATCAATTACAACGTATGCAGATGTCTGAAGTTAAAATTCAAAGTCATAACATACCATTTTTCTAACCGATACGTGCCATAAGTAGAAGTACTGTCCTTGGCAGACTTCTATCATGAAGTGACACATCATATTTCAACACTACAACAATACAACATGAGGTGGCGCCACGTTGCAATAAGCGCCCCCTATGTAAAATACAGAAGTAGTGTAAAATACAAGCAACAAGGAATATATCGCATCACAAAAAAATTATACGGTGACGGTAATTGATAATACCAATCTAAATAATTACAACATGTGAAAATGTCTGAACACTTTCAGATGACAATAACAAATTAAATATTTACGTCGAAAATTACGATCGTCAAAATTGTAAGAAGAGATAAACTCGCTAAAATGTGATTCCATTCACTCAAATTTAGGGAATGAAACTTATTTGTCATAACGACGAAACCGAATAGTGGTGTCAATGGTCATCTGCCGTTCTACATACGAACTGTAAGTGCATCAAAAGCCACATTTATGTTACTTCCAGTAGACTACGCTATGTTACTGAATGCTCAAATCCAAAGTTGACAGATTTCAGGTAAAAATTACAGCATGAGATAAACAACCGTATTACTTAGATAATGCGATTAACTAAGTGTTGCGCATATAAAGAACCATCTATGTGGATAACCACTTCAGATCTACTATGCGACCTATAGCCTCATGAACCAATCTACCATGCGCCATTGTTTTTTTTTTCATGAGTATGGTTGTAACCGATACAAGGATTGCCATATCACTGCCAACCACCGGCGATAAAACAGGTACTCAAAAATCGATCACAAAACAAGAAGAGCAGTCCGCTTAAAATATTTAAAACCAACTCTAAACACCGAAAACCATTTACCATCTAACAACCACTTTTTGAAAAAGAATGGCTTAGTTTTCGTGCGAAAATTGGCAATTGCATCAGATTTCACAAAATACACGTTTTCTTTAAAAGTTAATAGATATAAGGAGATACAAAACCATTTATAAAACCAAAAGTTAAAATTGTAGAATAAATAAACGTCACTCGGTGTAAGGGGACATAAATAATCATCAGGAAGAGAAAAAAACAACGTACTGTATTATATCGTTCTAATGTGAAAAAATGTGAACAATCTTGTGACCACAGATCATTGGGTCAATGCAGCAAACTTACATTCTAATGGCTAAAAATATTTGTAGAAACAACGATTAGCTGCGTAAGTTTGCCCGAAAAATATAAAGGCCACCATAAATCGAGTTAGGTGAGACTGATAACACGTCAACCATTAGAAAAGTCGTTATCAACATAGGTGGTTTTTTATATGCGCAACACTTTTTTAATCGCAGTATTTAAGTAATACGATTGTTTATCTCGTCCTGTAATTTTTACCTGAAATCTGTCAACTTTGGATTTGTGCATTCAGTAACATAGCGTAGTCTATTGGAAGTAACATAAATGTGGCTTTTGATTCACTTATAGTTCGTAAGTAGAACGGCAGATGACCATTGATACTACTATTCGGTTTCTTCATTATGACAAGTTTCGTCCCCTAAATTTTAGTGAATGGAATCATATTTTTAGCGAGTTTATCTCTTCTTACAATTTTGACGATCGTAATTTTGACGTAAATATTTAATTTGTTATTATCATATGACAAACAGTGTTCAGACATTTTCACATGTTGTAATTATTTAAGTTGGTATTATAAACTACCGCCACTGGATAATTTTTTTGTAATGCGATATATTCCTTGTTGCTTGTATTTTACACTACTTCTGTATTTTACGTAGAGGGTGCTTATTGCAACGTGGTTCCACCTCATGTTGTATTGTTGTAGTGTTGAAATATGATGTGTCACTTCATGATAGAAGTCTGCCAAGGACAGTACTTCTGCTTATGGCACGTATCGGTTAGAAAAATGGTATGTTATGACTTCGAATTTTAATTTCAGACATCTGTATTTATTGTAATAGATGTAACTATGTTTTATTGTCAATTTTTTCGTTTGTGAAAGCAGTTGTTGTTTATGCCCTGTCTCTTGTATTTGTTTTAGCACCGATGATGCCAGATATCAATCGAAATCGATTTGCAACAAGACAAATAAATTATGTTTCCGTGACTGGTTGCTACATTCTTTCTAATTTTATATTCGACGGTCGCTGCACGGAAAGGAAACCTTATAGAGCCCAACATTCAACGGATCTGTTGGCAAGTAATTACGCCTTACAGTGAAGAAGCAAGTAGTCATTAAGTGACATGATGTAGTAAGGCTGAACGCCAATACCCTCAAATGCTCTGTCTTGCTGTTTTCCACTAAATGCGAGAAAGTGCGATAAACTGATGTGGACTAAAATAAAGCAGAATGCGAATTAAATAGTTCGCACACGAATTCGTAAGCAAGAATATATGTACATGACTCAATAGAACACTATGTCACAGATCACCTCCTGTTATACATGAAACAAAAACAAACATGGAATTATTTACTCCACTCAGCAGTACGGGCGCAGTCAAAAATAAATCAGAATACGAGCAACACATTCACGATATAATTCAAAGAGTGTACGGGATGCAACCAGGGAGAGTGTCATGTTAAATGAATCTAAGGACGTGTTAACGTGTGCCAACACGAAATTAATTCCAGTTGATAAAGGCCACACGATCGACATTGCAGTGTTGGGTTTCAGAAATAAATAGCTTTACAGTAAAAAGACGACCACGAAGCCATTTACAAAATTTTACATGAGTTGCAAATTTCACGTACGAGAGGTTAATGTCAGTTTTTGGTCTGAGATTTCGCGAATGTATTACCTCACAAGGTCACAAAATTCTCTCCGTTTCCAGGCAAGCAGTTTACTACTAGACCAATAGTCCTCTAAATCGCGATTTCCGAATTAAAAATAGGAACTTTTGCGTCATATTTTCTCCTGTTCAGACTTCACCGGCCGCTGTGGCTGAGCGCTTCTAGGCACTTCAGTCTGGAACCGTGCGACCGCCACGGTCGCAGGTTCGAATCCTGCCTCGGGCATGGATGTGTGTGATGTCCTTAGGTTAGTTAGGTTTAAGTAGTGCTAAGTTCTAGGGGACTGATGAACTCAGATGTGAAGTCCCATAGCGCTCTGAGCCATTTGAACCATTTTGATCAAAGTTCACTGTCAGACCGCTTGGAGCGCTGCTCCTCTACTTCCCTATCCTAACAAGGCCCATGCGTTTTTTATATTTCTATATTCTGATCATAACAGTCACTACATTACCATTTAGGAACAACCACTGTTATATAACACCGTCGTTAGAAAATAATGCCAGCTGAATGAAAAATAAATAGAACATAATTTTTTGTTGGTGCAAAGATGCATATGTCTACTTTAAAACTTAATCATTCATTCATTTCCGTGTCCGGTCAGCATTTCCAAAAAAATAGCAGCTACAATAGCTTAAAACTTAACGCATTTTTCAGAAATGCAAATTACCTACATTTATAAAGTTACTTAAAATCCGTCTTGATTGCAAAATTTTTTTTTATTCATATGACCGGTTTCGGTTCATTCGGTTCGTTCAGAACCATCTTCTGATCTGATATTTTAGTTACAGGGGTAACCCGTCCATCACGCGTGTGAAAGTTGCTGGATTTGGACGGGTTACTCCTGTAACTGAAATATCAGATCTGAAGATGGTTCTGAATGAACCGAAACCGGTCATATGAATAAAAAAAAATTGCAATCAAGACGGATTTAAGTAACTTTATAAAATCACTGATTGCTGTTATCCCATAACACATTATGTCTGTTTTTACCTACATTTGGTGGGCTGCTGCGGAAAAGGAGTGTCACAAATGAGGTTGTGAAACTGCAGTCTACATCTACATACTGTCTGCAAACCAAAAAAGTGTGCAAGGCTGAGGGTACCTGCCACCACTATTAGTCATTCCCTTACCTGTTCCAGTCGCAAATGGACTGGGGGAGGAATAACTGGATTTATGCTTCCGTACAAGCCGTAGTTTCTCTTATGTCTTTACTGTGCTTACGCAAGGCGTGTGTTGCTGGCAGTAGAAGCGCTCTGCAGTCTCTCGCAAATGACAGTTCTCTTGACAGTACTTTTTCGTGAATGGAATTACTTCTTCCTTCCAGAGTTCAAGGAGTATTACGCTACACTCGCATGTTCGTATAATCCACGGGTATCAAAGCTCACAGCACGCCTCTGAACTGCTTCGATGCCTTTGATTAATCCCACCTCGAGCAGTACTGAAGTATGGGCTAATGCCATGCACATGGTCTCCTTCGCATTGGAGTTAAAGTTTCGTAGAATACTCCCAATAAACAGAAGCCAATCATTCGTTGTCCTTACAACGGTACTTACGAGCTCGTTTCGTTTCGTGTCGCTTTGCTACAATTCGACTAGATATTTGACATCTCTGTGTCGACCCGAAACCACTAATTCTTTATTCGAATATTAAAGGATTGTTTCTCCTATTCCCATGCATTAACTTACTTAACTCCACATTTAGATCAGGTTGCCAGACAGAAAATCGAAATTCTGTGCCACTTATTCTTCATCCTACTGCAGTTACTTTTTTTTTTTTTTTTTTTTTTTTTTTTGTTTGTTTGAGCACTATGGGACTTAACATCTGAGGTCATCAGTCCCCTAGAACTTACAACTACTTAAACCTAACTAACCTACGGACATCACACACATCCATGACCGAGGCACGATTCGAACCTGCGACCGTAGCAGTCGCGCGGTTCCAGACTGAAGCGCCTAGAACCGCTCGTCCACCGCGGCCGTCTGCAGTTACTCGACACGACACTTTCTCCTGCACTATAGCGATAGCAGTAGAACGTTGCAGGTTTCGTGCTCACCTTATGCGTCACGTCATTTATATATTGAGAGAAAATATCAGTTTTATCTCACTTCTGCGGGCCATTCCTAACGATTCCTTTGCCTCCAATGAATACCTGCCATTCAGATCCGCGTAAAATAGGTAGTAGTAAGTTTCGCGTTCTGGTTCTAGGGAAGTCGGACCCCACCGACCGCCGTGTCATCCTCGGTCAGTGTCGTCATCGGATGCGCCGTGGAGGAACATGTGGTCAGCATACAACTCTCCCGGTTCCTGTCGGGTTATTTTACTTAAAAGTCTTAAAAAGTTTTCGAGCCACTCGCATATCTGGGAACACATACCGTTTGCAGTATGGCATGCTATCAAACGCTTTCCGGAAATCCAGGAACATGGAATTTGCCTACTGCCCTTCAACAATGGTTCATAACATTTGATGCGAAAAAAGGAAAGCTGAGTTTCATAAAAGCGATGCATTCTAATCTTGTTGATTTGTGGATGGAAGCTAGTCAGTCTCAAGGAGATGTATTGTATTGTAAATAGAGTGGGTAAATTTGCATTGAGCGACGTCATGTACGCTGAATCAGGAGTCGAGAAATGGACTTCATGTAGGGTGTCCATTTCATTTTCATTGAAAATAGGGACATTTAAAAAAAAATTGAGAAATACCTGGGACAATGAAGAAAAAAAAGGGACATAAATATTGTATTGACTAAATTTAATACAAATACAAGTTTACCTTTACAACGTGCACTCAGATGACCCCCAAATCACTTTTTACAATTATTCTGCCACACTGTCACCGTACTTTTCACTTTTACGTACTTTATCAAGAAGTTTATTTTCGTTTGAAGTTGTATCATAAAGGTCAGTACACGATACACCAGTAAAGTGTGTTTTGGCAATGAGCAAGGCCCTCACTGTTTCACCTTTCATTCTGTTTATTTCTTCTGACCACAAAGAGTTCACTAACGAAAATACACGTTCCACAGAGGCATTTGACCCAGGAACTGCCAGACGAAACTCTACCAAATGAATCATGTTTTTCATGTTAACGTTTTTACTTTTGAAATAAGCAAATATTTTACACCACGTTGCACTAACACTTTCTTTGTCTCATTCTTCACTTTTTATGAAGTTCTGCACATGAAAATTCATCAACAGGAAAATTTGGTACAATACTTTTAACTAAAACACAACAGTCCTGAATATCCTTACACTGTAGCTGCTCCATTTCAGTATTCACGCAGTCAAATGCTTTAAAAGTTGTGAGAAATGGTAAACACCATTCTTTAATTTACTCAGTACAAGATTCATAGAAAATGACAGCAAAAATATGAAATTCTTCTACAGTAATTTCACCCTCTTCTTCCAGCTTTCTTAGAGTCACATGTACAAAGGATGTGAGAAATCTTTCAGATTTTCTACATTGTAATTTGCCCAATAATTTGTTTATTTCTTGATAAATTTCCGCTATTTTGATTTCTTGTTTCTCAATACATTTAATTGTTGTGGAGAAAGGTTTTAGCAGGCTGCCAAGGAAATTTAGAAGAACAATAGACACAAGGTTATCAAAGAATTGTTTAAGGATAACAGGACACTTATCGAGGGAAATGAAATATGATTTCAAAGCAGGAAACATCTCTACAATTCTTTCCAATGCTGGTAGCAGCGATAAAAACCTTGTCTTGCTGTGCTCAAGTACAGTTTCGTATTCAGTTTCAGTAAACTTACAGAATTACTTCCGAGATTCAACCCTTAATGTATATATGTGGAAATGCTGGTAGATTTTGTTTACAATTAATTGGCAGTCAATTGGTAGGCAATTTGAGCCAGTTTGTAAGGAATTGTGCACCACATGTGCTGGAAAGCCAATACCTGCAATATTATTCACTGTGTTCTGTTGCAGTTTATAGAACAAATTGTTTTTTCCTTTCCTCTGCTTACCACCATAATTGATGTTAGTGTTGTCTGCAGAAACTGCAATCACCTTTCCCTTAAGATTATATTTCTTTAAAACCTGCAGCACATAATTCTGAAGTAAATCTGAAGTTTCTCCAGCTAAATTAACCAATTCGAGCACTTTCACCGCGATGCCATTTTCAGGGTGAAAATACCTGATAAGGAGAGGAACCAACATCAAATCCATATGATTCGATGTACCAATCATTACAGAAATGAATCGAGCACTTTTCAGTTCATTTAAAACCTGCTGAGCTGCATACGGTGCAATAACATTTGAAATGATTGCATTACATGTTGTGTGTCCACATGTGAATTTAGGATTGAAATTTTTTTTAACAACTGCTGTAGTACAGTCCATTGACTTAAAACTATGGTTATGCATTGCAATGCGGTATGCAAACGTAGCTTCTTGTGCTGCCAACTGCCTATCCATTTCTGTTACTGATTTTAAGTTTACATACTAGTCACTCACGCATTTATTTGATCTTTTCGTTTGATCACTCATGCGATGTTTCTTAGTCTTAATGTGATTCACAATGTCAGATCTTCCACCATGACCAATTGCAAATTTTGATCTGCACAACGTACATTCTACAGTTTCTCCACTACCAGTGATAAAAGGAACTTGCTTTTTATATTGCTGTTAAAATTACACTTTCGTTTTGGCTTAATGAAACAGTGATTGCACAGTGCAAAACATTAACAGTGTGGTGACGAAAGCCAGAGGGCAACTACTAGTGGTGTAGAGTATCTCTGGACCGAAAGCACGGATTCAGTGGATTGATTTAGAAGAGAAATATCATCGCTGCTATTAGTTGTGGTGTCTGGCGGTGACACCACATTAGTAACCTATAGTGCGTTTAAAATAACTTGCGATTTTTGACAGTTCGGTACATGTTTGGGGTATGCTGAAAGTAATCACACGCTTCCTTGCGTAAGTAATTGAGCCGTTAATAGCAAGTCAAACAATCAGTAGCATAAAATACTCTAGCCAAGCGGAATCATAAAAGAAACGGGACATTTGAGCGTCCCCCAAAAACTTTCGGGACAGCGGGACATTTTGGTAAAAAACGGGACTGTCCCGGGAAAAACGTGACGAATAGACACCTTAACTTCATGCAGCAGTACAAGCGCCTGAAAGTACAATTCAATTACATCTGTAACAACACAGCCTTTTAACAAGGCGATAATTGTTATAAATTCCCTTGCCCCAACAAAACTCTGTGTAGGCAAAGGCCTTTTGCGCTGCGGTTGACATTATTTGGAGTGTACCAGCATACAATATTCGAAACGCACAGTAAACGCGTGTAGGCGGTGGAGGACAGGGGTGGATTAATGGCATGTTAGAGGCTGGCCAAATTCTGTCAGAGGTGAGGCAGTAATTCTGTGTTGCCCATAACGTCTTTTTATGACTGTGGAGGAGGCCTCACGAGGGGTAGGGAACATTCAAATCCAGTGCGAACGAGGTCAACCACGTCCTGAAACCCAGAATCAAGATCGTTATCTTGCCTTAACGACCCGAAGACGTCGAACGAGCACAACACCTGGCCGGCTAAAAACAGCGCGGCGGAGTTTGGACTTCGCGTCTCCCATCAGACTCGGTATCGCCTGCGAGATCAGTGCCAGCTGAATGGATTCCCACCGGACAAGAGCACTGAGTTGGCCATCTAAAGCAGTACAGAGTGTTGCAGGAGAGATATATAATACAGACTAATTAAGTTAAAAAAAATGGGTCAAATGGCTCTGAGCACTATGGGATTTAACATCTGTAGTCATCAGTCCCCTAGAACTTAGAACTACTTAAACCTAACTAATCTAAGGACATCACACACATCCATGTCCGAGGCAGGTTTAGAACCTGCGACCGTGGCGGTCGCGTGGTTCCAGACTGAAGCGCCTAGAACCGCACGGTCACACCGGCTGGCAATTCAGTTAAAACCTTCTATATAACATGCGTCCCAATTTTATTGGTTTCTTGGAGGAATGCATAATACGCACTGTGCTGTCTTACAATACATTTATTCGTTTTTGGTGTCGACCATGAACCATCTTCACGCTGGACAAATATCTATTGTAACAACTGGGCATGCCACCAATGTTATTTAACCAGGAAATTATACGTCATTGCTAACTTGAAGACGTAAGTAAACTGACACTTAACACCGCAATACAAGTTCAACCAAGCAGAAAAGAACACTTAAAACATGAAAACGTGTAAAAAGCACCAATGCTTAGGCACAACAGGCGCATCCAGTGAGTATTATTAATTTCGTCCAGTATATCGATGCTGTTCACAGTTTATATAAGAATATACAGCCTACAGTTGCAGGTTAACTTTATCGTTTACCTAGGTTTCAACGTTAGTAATAACGTCTTCTTCAGAACATAAAATATTATTTGAATGTTTGCCTAAAACAGGCCATGTCCTAAGTCAACTTTATAAAACTTGATGCATAACCATAAGGTTTTGTCACTTCTATTAAAACAGCTGTAGCAGATTCACTTTAAGCCCGTGGTATGGGACTCGTCGTGTGACTAGAGACTCAAATGTTTTAGGCAAACACTCAAATAATATTTTATGTTCTGAGGACGACGTTATTACTAACGTTGAAACCTAGGTAAACGATAAAGTTAACCTGCAACTGTAGGCTGTATATTCTTATATAAACAATATCAGTTGCTGTCGCTGCATAAAAATGTTAAAAATTATGCTGTTCACAGTTGCCTGAAAAAAAAATTATTGCTTATTCCGTTGTTAAACAATCCCTGCCTCTTCCATTTAATTATTTGATCACTACCGGCACACATGGTTAATTTACGAGTGTTTCTGCTACGTTATTCATTGTGCAAATTTTTTTACGTCACGTCTCTGAACAAATGGGGACATTAAAGAGACAAGATAAGACCAGGCACATGAGCGCCACCTTATAATATACCATTCTAAGTCGTCGTCGTCTTAAATAGTACTTACCTTACTCTACAAAACTCCAGCAGCGTCGTACCTGGCGGTAACACGGTGCTGGCCCAGATTAAAACAATGACGCCCTCATGTCTGCCCCTTTATACAATACTTACTCATTGCAACGTATCTCTAGCATGAGCCAGACGAGAACCACTCTGGAGTCTCATCCTAAAGCAGGAAAAGAAAGTATTCCTGTGTTCTCCGGTCCGCTCACCATACACAAATGGTGAACCAGAAGAAGTAATAGATATTTTAAGACGTGATACTAGAGACTAATCAGAATAAAACTTATATCATGTGTCAGTTCTTTGTTGGTTTCAGAGTTATAAGCGTTAGAATGTAATCCAAACGAATACTCACAGATGATGTTGAGCAAACACAAATTATTTAGCGCAACGTTAATTTCTGTGAATGCTACATACGACTTCAGTGGGTTCTCTGATTCCCTTGACAACACAACCAGTAGCTCTCCTGAGATGGTCTTGGCTTGCCTTATGATGGCAGCACTATCCAAAACTCCAACTTGCAATTCGTCTCTTGTGTTTACTTTATCTTTGTAAATTTCACTATTCAGACAGGCAGAAAAGTAAAGAGGTAAAAGCCGGTGACCATTCGCACCGAACCATATTCTAGAAAAAGACGGATGTAGATGAAGTGTCACCTGACGACAAGAACGTGCAGGGACCTCGTCATGCCGACAGAATACATCCATACTTTTAGTCAAACGAACCTCTTACGTAAAGGGAAGTTGGAGGAGACAAAAAGGAAAGGAAGGACACCAGCTGCGTTGCCAGAGCCACCTATCGCAGTCCCCGTCCATGCCCATGCTCCCTAATTTTAGATTTCTGCTGGAGGTCTGACGATATTGTGCATCTGTACTGAAGATTGGGTATCCTTTGCCAGTCGCGACGGTGCGACAACGCAACAGCCCAGTCATCTGACTGTCTATCGTACAATATTACACATTTCGGGGAAAGCGTTCTTGGAAACGTATGCCCATAAAGGCATGTGGGTTTCCGCAGGACAATGTAAGTGAGTTAACGATTATTACTGAAATTGTCACGAGTCAAAGCGGCTTATTAGTAAAAAGTATTAATGTTATTACTCACTGATTTGTAATCAGAAAACGACGAAATTTCAATCGTCTATTTTCAACTCTTTCTCGAAACTTTTGTATCCTCTGTAAATGATACGAACGGAGGCTGTGGTGTACGTAGCGTCTACGCTACTCACGGATGTGGAACAGCGATAGGTGTAGAACTTCTGCCCCCATTTGTTGAACACTACGTTCCACAAACTGAAAAATGTCTTCTACTTCGTCCACACCTTATTCATTTGAACTTTCAGATGAGACACGATTGCTAGGTATTGTACGAGCCTCACGCAATTTATTGGAAACTCGATTAAACACACTTGAATTTGGTACTTTACTGTTAGAAAATCGTCTACAGTATCTGCAAGTGACAGCAGCGTTTCCATTACAAAACCCGTACACAAACACCATATCGGCATACTCAGCATTTGTAAATACGTGCTTACATGTTATGCCAGAACTGGTCAATAAATAACAGTCACAACTGAATAATTGAGTCGTGGAAATTCAGGCACCATTTCACAACTTGCGGATGAGGAATGATAACTTGCCATTTTAACCCGCTGTGCGCTGTGTAAAACGTAAAAAAAATGCAGAGTTCTGCAAAGTAGCGCAAAATTAGACGACAAGTATCAATGTCTAATGAAGAAAGAAAGGACGTTCTAAGAGACAGCATATCCTGACGTAGGTGAGAAACCAAGCAAAATTTACTGTAAGTAAAAAGCAAGAAATTTTTAATGAACTGTTTTTAGATGTTAAAAACAAATCAAATTGTTAATATCTTTAATTATGGTCCACTGACGGCACGTTGCCTCAATAAAGCGAAACGCATCTGGTGAGAAATACATGCATTTTCTTGTAGTTCTGAAGACGGATCAGAATTACCCTCTAGTACAGAGACAATGTCTGCTGATTTGCAACTGTGTAATAGTTTTTCTATAGCCCAGATAAACAAACTGTATATCAATCTGTAAGCTGGAAGACAGTAAATCAGTGATATGCTTGTGAAACGCTGGTCTTTATGCATAGATACAACTGCAGTCGTTTGCATATTCGGCGATGCTGTGACGAGACAAAAAATTTCGATCTGTCTCAACGTTATTGACGGCTGCTTATTAATTCCAGACTATGAGGCTTGTTTCGTGGACTACTGCAGTGACTGAAGCAGGGAACTATCATCATTAGCATATCAGAACGATTACGTACGCTACATAAATGCTGTTGAGCAATATATTAGTTTTGATATCGAACCAGTTATCTAAAAACGTATTTCGGCTTGGATTGAGATGTGGATGCCCTTGTACATTTTAAAACCCGTTTGTACTTTACTTTGCTCACACGTAATATTTAATAGCAGCGGCACGTCTCCGCAAACGATGTTAACATTAAAAACAAGCCTACGATTTTCCTAAAATCATGTATTTCACGAAACTTCCTGGCAGATTAAAAATGTGTGCCCGACCGAGACTCGAACTCGGGACCTTTGCCTTTCGCGGGCAAGTGCTCTACCATCTGAGCTACCGAAGCACGACTCACGGCCGGTACTCACAGCTTTACTTCTGCCAGTATCTCGTCTCCTACCTTCCAAACTTTACAGAAGCTCTCCTGCGAACCTTGCAGAACTAGCATTCCTGAAAGAAGGGATATAGCGGAGACATGGCTTAGCCACAGCCTGGGGGATGTTTCCAGAATGAGATTTTCACTCTGCAGCGGAGTGTGCGCTGATATGAAACTTCCTGGCAGATTAAAACTGTGTGCCCGACCGAGACTCGAACTCGGGACCCCCAGGCTGTGGCTAAGCCATGTCTCCGCTATATCCCTTCTTTCAGGAGTGCTAGTTCTGCAAGGTTCGCAGGAGAGCTTCTGTAAAGTTTGGAAGGTAGGAGACGAGATACTGGCAGAAGTAAAGCTGTGAGTACCGGGCGTGAGTCATGCTTCGGTAGCTCAGATGGTAGAGCACTTGCCCGCGAAAGGCAAAGGTCCCGAGTTCGAGTCTCGGTTGGGCACACAGTTTTAATCTGCCAGGAAGTTTCATATCAGCGCCCACTCCGCTGCAGAGTGAAAATCTCATTCTGGAAACATCCCCCAGGCTGTGGCTAAGCCATGTCTCCGCTATATCCCTTCTTTCAGGAATGCTAGTTCTGCAAGGTTCGCAGGAGAGCTTCTGTAAAGTTTGGAAGGTAGGAGACGAAATACTGGCAGAAGTAAAGCTGTGAGTACCGGGTGTGAGTCGTGCTTCGGTAGCTCAGATGGTAGAGCACTTGCCCGCGAAGGCAAAGGTCCCGAGTTCAAGTCTCGGTCGGGCACACAGATCTGCCAGGAAGTTTCATATCAGCGCACACTCCGCTGCAGAGTGAAAATCTCATTCATGTATTTCACGTTTGCGTAATATGGTACGTAATTTATCTATTTCTGCTACAAGTCGTGTTTTTCTTTTTTTTTCTCTAAAACGGAACTATCAGTATAGAATAAGTCAAACAGTCCAAAATTAATCTTTTGCACAGCTTGTCAATGAAAGGACCACAAAATGTAGAATGGTCCAGTTACATACGTTTCCTCGCCGGCCGCGGTGGTCTCGCGGTTCTAGGCGCGCAGTCCGGAACCGTGCGACTGCTACGGTCGCAGGTTCGAATCCTGCCTCGGGCATGGATGTGTGTGATGTCCTTAGGTTAGTTAGGTTTAAGTAGTTCTAAGTTCTAGGGGACTGATAACCACAGCAGTTGAGTCCCATAGTGCTCAGAGCCATTTGGACATACGTTTCCTCATTCCTGAGCCGTGGCGGGTGGCTCTAGGGTGCTCCACTTGCATCGCTGATATCGAATTCGGCTGTCCTGCTATCTTTGACTGCTCCCCCGGCGGTTTTCCAGGTGAATGTGTGGCGAGTGAGTCTCCAACTTGTGTTGAAAACAAGCCGACGTCCCTAATTGTGGTGCATGGTCCTCGCCGTGCTCGCAGCCCTTGTCTTTTGGCGCGCGCCGGATGTACGGCGCTGATCATAGTGCGCCTTGGCGTGCAAAACTGTGGTGGGTTCGTCGTCTCTCGCTGAACAGCTTCCCTGCTCGTAATTTGCAAGCTCCAAGTAACGTACGACTTTTATTCTGTGTTCAACTAAGAAGATTGTTGAAACCTATGGTATATATACTAAGATGGTATCTGTTCTTTCGGACATGTCAAATGAAAATGTGTGCCCGACCAGGACTCGAACCCGGGATCTGCTGCTTACATAGCAGACGCTCTATCCATCTGAGCCCCCGCCCATTATGCTCATTACTCGCGGCGCGTTGCCGATTCCCGTAAGAGTTCGGGCACTGTTTGTGCATTCGCACAGAAGAAGAAGATGGTCAAGTGGTCAAGTGGCCGGTGAGCCTTAACTATATATATATACTAAGATGGTATCTGTTCTATCTTAGTGTAGGCACTACGAATGTAGTGCGGGACAATACGGTGAGAATGTGGGTTTCGCGTGCCAGAGATAAATCCCTGCAGTCGCGGTATCCTCTGTGTCTCAGATGGATAGAGCGTCTGCCATGTAAGCACGAGATCCCGGGTTCGAGTCCCGGTCGGGGCACACGTTTTCATCTGTCCCCGTTGACGTATGTCAACGCCTCTAAGCAGCAAAGGCTGTTCATTTCATTGAAAGTTATGGTGCCATGGGTAACTGTCGGAAATGGTTCTGAAGTTGGTTCCGCAGTGGCTATTCTTAAAGAGACTTATGTTCCACATTCCGTTTCTGTTTAACCGTGGGGTGTGTGTTTTAAGTGGTTTTCGTGCAAAATTTAATTTGTTTTAGCGCATATTGCCGGCTTTGGGAGTGGCTGCGGTTGTGTACGTCACCGGCAGGCGTCGAGTTGATGGTTTAATCATTATTCACGGCAGCGTTCCGTATGTTTATCTAATGTTGAGGGGTCTTAAGGCAACTGGAAGTGATCTCGAAGGTATCCCGCTAATTTACTGGGAGACGGGTAATGTTAGATTGTTGCTCCGTAAGAATTTGGGGGGGGGGGGGGGGTGCTTATTATTTATGCTAGTGTGGCTGTGATTTGACCTTGTTTTCATTACAATCTGTTTGTGCTGCAGGCCATTTATTAAGACTGCTTGTTCCCTGACGTCGGCGCTGTTACGGATTGTCAGGACCGCTCATTGTGGTGTCTGTCGGATAATAGATAAATATATACCGCCTGCTATGTGACCCTATGCACAAGCCGAGGGCAGTGAATGGTTGTATTGTCTGCCGGCCGTAGCGTTATTGCTTCCAAACACTGCTATGAGCCTTGGCGCTGTTCTCTAAAGTTAAGTGGAATTCGGGAATGATTCTGACTCATTATGTCCGCCGCTAGTTGAGGCCACCCTGTTATAATTTTAGCGTTTCTGAAAGCTATTTTATTGGTTAAGTTATCAGTAGCCATTATTATTTAACACCTATTTTAATCATTTGTGTGTCTTTAATGAACATGCAACTTGTTATTATTTCTGTGTGCAAGTTTTGCGACCGTGTGGTTGGCCCACCTTGTATTTTATAGTATAAGCATGTTCCACTGTGGACCTTTATGTGTGCAGTTCAGTTTTATTAATCTTTAAGATCTCTTGTTGTTTCTGAAGTTGCGGTATTGTATGGCTGTGTAACTTTGGTTGGAAGTGTATAATGTTATTAGTCTTTTGAGACATGGTTAAACGACAACTGTTGTTTGTGTTTATTCACCGTACCTACTATCAATGATTTTGGTTGCGGATGCAAAATAATCATTCTTACTCGTGTTTATGCAGTTCAATTAAAGTGAAGATTCGTATATTGCATCAGTAACAGGGCAAATATCCGAATTCCAGTATGTAATAATATTTGTTTTGACTCAAATTAAAATTGTAAAACAATAACAAGCTTTTCTATCACCAGTGATCTTGGGCTTCCTATTTTCTTTAAATAACTGTTGTGAGATTGAAATTTTGATTCTCTAAAGTATTGGGTAGTACCACGGTTCAGTTCCCCATTGAGATATTACACGGTCCAGAAATATTAATGTGACATCCGCCTAAGCTCGACATCAACATGAAATAGCCAGTCACAGACGGCAGGTCGCACCACTAGCATTGGAGGGTACATAAAACAAAACACTGGAGGCGTTGTCGTAATCCGGAAACAGAGCAATTTATCTGACGTCCAAAATGGCTTGATCATTGGCTTTGCTTTCGGGCAGGGGAGGGAGGCAGGGGGAGGGGGGAGGAATAATTTCTCAGACGGTTTAATTTTTAAATATGTCGCCTTGATTAAAGTATACCGAGAATGGCAAAATGGCACTACTGATTAAAGTAAACCGTGCGTGGCCAAACGGCTCTATCCAAGCCGAGTCAAATTTGGTGCACCACAGGCCAAAGATAACAGGGGTGAATTACATCTATCTACATCTACATGATTACTCTGCAATTCACATTTAAGTGCTTGGCAGAGGGTTCATCGAACCACAATCGTACTATCTCTCTACCATTCCACTCCCGAACAGCGCGGGGGAAAAACGAACACCTAAACCTTTCTGTTCGAGCTCTGATTTCTCTTATTTTATTTCGATGATCATTCCTACCTATGTAGGTTGGGCTCAACAAAATATTTTCTCATTCGGAAGAGAAAGTTGGTGACCGAATTTTCGTAAATAGATCTCGCCGCGATGAAAAACGTCTTTGCTTTAATGACTTCCATCCCAACTCGCGTATCATATCTGCCACACTCTCTCCCCTATTACGTGATAATACAAAACGAGCTGCCCTTTCTTGCACCCTTTCGATGTCCTCCGTCAGTCCCACCTGGTAAGGATCCCACACCGCGCAGCAATATTCTAACAGAGGACGAACGAGTGTAGTGTAAGCTGTCTCTTTAGTGGACTTGTTGCATCTTCCAAGTGTCCTGCCAATGAAACGCAACCTTTGGCTCGCCTTCCCCACAATATTATCTATGTGGTCTTTCCAATTGAAGTTGTTCGTAATTTTAACACCCAGGTACTTAGTTGAATTTACAGCCTTGAGAATTGTACTATTTATCGAGTAATCGAATTCCAGCGGATTTCTTTTGGAACTCATGTGGATCACCCCACACTTTTCGTTATTTAGCAACTGCCACCTGCCACACCATACAGCAATCTTTTCTAAATCGCTTTGCAACTGATACTGGTCTTCGGATGACCTTACTAGACGGAAAATTACAGCATTTTCTGCGAACAACCTAAGAGAACTGCTCAGATTGTCACCCAGATCATTTATATAGATCAGGAACAGCAGAGGTCCCAGGACGCTTCCCTGGGGAACACCTGATATCACTTCAGTTTTACTCGATGATTTGCCGTCTATTACTACGAACTGCGACCTTCCTGACAGGAAATCACGAATCCAGTCGCTCAACTGAGACGATACCCCACAGACCCGCAGCTTGATTAAAAGTCGCTTGTGAGGAACGGTGTCAAAAGCTTTCCGGAAATCTAGAAATACGGAATCAACTTGAGATCCCCTGTCGATAGCGGCCATTACTTCGTGCGAATAAAGAGCTGCGTCTGCCGATGGAGAGCTAGGCAGGAACGGCTGTACAAACCGCCGCTGTAAGTTGTTCTTCGTACAACAAGACGGCGTCGATGCAACATTTTTTAACAAATGTTTTCAGTGCGCTCAGATGCTAAAATTCTGACAGAACATTTCTTTAGGTGCCGTTCTCCCTGTGTGAAACATGTCAAGGTAGGTTTCTTGTTAGTCGATTATTAAGTGACGATTGTTGTTTCCACTTACACATCATTGCTCCCAGTAAAGCAAGGATGTCTGAACCTGTGTTACATACATGCAGAGCTATATGCTATAGATATTATAGGTATTTAGTGCAGTAATCGCTGTACAAACCGGATATTGAACTGCATCTTTTTATAAAAGCTGGCTACAGATCTTCACACTTAGTATCTCGCCTAACTGCTGCTATATACGAAAGAAACTACTCTCCAAATCTGCACCTGCATATGCTTATTACCTCACATGTTCCACTATTCTGCAACAGAATAGGATAAAATGTTTAAAGACAAGAGCAAAGGGAATTGAAAAGCTGTGATAATAGTGCTATGACATTTGCGGCAGTCTGCTTTCTAAAAAGTATTGAAGACTGATTTCCGAACGTTAAAGTTCAGTAAAAACTAAAGTTATTGTAGTTTTCCTCTGGCGAATCATCTCTCTAAAATAATAAACCCCATGGAAAATTTGAGCTACTAGCGTAAGAATCATAACTGGAGCAGTAGAATATGCATTTGACTGATTTCAACGTTTCAGTCACCGACAACAAGCGAATAATGAATTATTCGGTCACTGGCTTTATGTTCGTTTTCGACTGACCAATAAATATTTGCATCAGAATTAAAGCAGATGTAACTGATTTTTTAAAACACCTTTTGGGGTGTTATTAGTAGTAGACACACTGCTTTCATTGTTACTGAACGAATACGTAATTTGTTGTTAATGCTAAATAACAAAAAAACAAATAATTATCTCTGCTTCAAGCAGACGTTGAAAAGAACTGCACGTTCTGAAAACGATTGTTAGTAAAATAATCTCACTTTCAGTTCAATTCATTGCAATTAACAATCATTACGTATTCGTTCAGCAAATATGAAAGCACTGTGCCTATTAGTAATATCACCCCAAGAGTCTTTTAAAAAATCAATTACATCTGCCCTAATTCTGATGAAAATATGTATTGGTCAGTCGAAAACGAACATAAAGGGTCGAGGGGGCATGAAAGGGAAGCAGCGGTTGGGAAAGGAGTGAGACAGGGTTGTAGCCTTTCCCCGATGTTATTCAATGTGTATATTGTGCAAGCAGTAAAGGAAACAAAAGAAATATTTGGAGTAGGTATTGAAATCCATGGAGAAGAAATAAAAACTCTGAGGTTCGCCGATGACATTGTAATTCTGTCAGAGACAGCAAAGGACTTGGAAGAGCAGTTGAACGGAATGGGCAGTGTCTTGAAAGGCGGATTTAAGATGAACATCAACAAAAGCAAAACGAGGATGATGGAATGTAGTCGAATTAAGTCGGTTAGATTAGGAAATGAGACACTTAAAGTAGTACATGAGTTTTGCTTTTTGGGGAGCAAAATAACTGATGATGGTCGATGTAGAGAGGATACAAAATGTAGACTGGCAATGGCAAGGAAAGCGTTTCTGAACAAGAGAAATTTGTTAACATCGAATATTGATTTAAGTGTCAGGAAGTCGTTTCTGAAAGTATTTGTATGGAAAAAATGGTTCAAATGGCTCTGAGCACTATGGGACTTAACATCTATGGTCATCAGTCCCCTAGAACTTAGAACTACTTAAACCTAACTAACCTAAGGACAGCACACAACCCCCAGCCATCACGAGGCAGAGAAAATCCCTGACCCCGCCGGGAATCGAACCCGGGAACCCGGGCGTGGGAAGCGAGAACGCTACCGCACGACCACGAGATGCGGGCTATTTGTATGGAGTGTAGCCATGTATGGAAGTGAAACATGGACGATAAATAGTTTAGACAAGAAGAGAATAGAAGCTTTCGAAATGTGATGCTACAGAAGAATGCTGAAGATTAGATGGGTAGAACACGTAACTAATGAGGAGGTATTGAATAGAATTGGGGAGAAGAGGAGTGTGTGGCACAACTTGACTAGAAGAGGGGATCGGTTGGTAGGACATGTTCCGAGGCATCAAGTTATCACTAATTTAGTACTGGAGGGTAAAAATCGTAGAGGGAGACCAAGAGATGAATACACTAAGCAGATTCAGAAGGATGTAGGCTGCAGTACGTACAGGGAGATGAAGAAGCTTGCACAGGATAGAGTAGCCTGGAGAGCTGCATCAAACCAGTCTCAGGACTGAAAATAACAACAACAACAACAAGAGTCTTCAAACTGAGACTATACAGTTTCTAAACTGTAAACACTTAAGGGACCCTGTTACCACTGAGTGTCGCCTTCCTGATGTACATTATGGAAAGCTCCTGTTTATCCTGCGTTGCACTGCCGGGACTTCGCACTCCGCACTGTTGTTCCCTAAGCCAGCAGTGGACTCACATCATGAACGTTGAGTGCCACTCACAGTCAAAAGACAGTTCTCTGCTACCCGTAATATATGTATTATGTGTCACAGTGTTCCGATAGAGAAATGGCTCTAGCCAATCTGCTTTCTGGGCGCGAGCAGCAGGTTTGAGGCCGCTGACTCATGCTGACGTCAACTTGAGTACACCTGGAGCAGAGTAAGAAAATGACTGACAGCTATTTGTTTACAGGACACCTAGCATAACACCAATCAATCGCAGAATGAGCTTGGTTAAACGTTCTGGTCTATTCAGCATTGTCATATCGCTCTGCCACATCAGGTGTAAAGTTGCTACATTCGTTTGTAGACGACGCTTTCTGCCGGTAACGTAACAATTACGACAAATCTGCATCGTTCACAATGTTTCCCTATGCGGTGTTTTGATTTAGCGCTACAGAATGTCATAAACTAGTTGAGAAAGAGAGCTGAGAAGTGGTAGTTGTGTTATCATCCTATTAACCGGAAACAGTACTGTATTGCAATTGGGAGCGTGTGAATGTATCCGAGTAGTTGCAGCCATGTTATGTGCACAGAAAAAACATAATTGAAGTGACAACCGCATCCTCCAATGTTTGACTGACTGGGCGTTGATGGTCGTCTTGAAATATGCACAAGTGAGTAAGACACCATCTGGTTTTTCAACAATGACGATGGGCGTGGCTCATGGGCTATGAGAAAGCCCTCATCTTGTAGGCGCTATGATTCCCCCTGAAGCTTATTCGTTAGACCGAAGGGAAAGCTTCTATTCTTACAAAAATCTTCAGCATTATCCATGGAAGGAGGTTCACATCGGCTTCAGGGTGTCCAGAGTGTCGAATGCCTGAAGAAGGCTTTGAAAATACGGCGCTACATTTTGTAAAGGGGGCGGAGTCATCGTTTTCTATATCAAGAGCTTTAAAAAACACCATGCCTAGTAAATTGATAGCTCTCGTGGTTTCCATCATCAAACCACCACATTCCTGGTGTGTGATCGATACTGTCCTTCGGCCGTGAACTGTCCATTATTTTTTATCGGGTCACTGCTAGTTTTTATCTTACTTCACTGGTATAACTTCGCACGGGTATCAAAGAGTTGGAGGCGACAATTTTATTCCCAATGGTTGTGGACCCCATATGCAGGAATGTCTGCAAGGAGATGGGTGCATTATTGATTTTGCCAGTAAATGAGAGACTTTCTGTAGAGTCTGGGAACACTGAATTTGTGCTATACCTGGGTTCACATCGTCCACGTCGTCTGATTCCACGTCTGAGAGCTCCGTGTGAGTACAGTCCTCTGACGTCTTTAAAGCTGACTGAGACACTTTGGCACTCTGTCCGGATTTCCCACAAGTAGTTTACTTTGCTCCACAGTAATGGTATTGGCTGTTGGAGACGTCGCCACGGTGCTGTGTCTTGTTGTGAACTTATGTCAACTTGGCCAGGACCCCATAAATGGGTCTGAGGATAGGAGTCCATGAATGGGTTTGAGGACGACGTGCTACCTGAGTCAGAAACATTTATGAGGTGTTCTGTCGGATAGTTTAGGACTGAAGAGATTGTTCGAATGCTCTGGTACAAGGAAGGTAAGTTTGTACATACCTGTCTTTGAGTTTAAAGAAATCAATTCTAAGACTGTCATCAGGGGCGTGCGCAAAGTCATATCTTTAACCGAGGAAGATACTAATAAAGGTGATCTAGGGGTAGTGTCCTTGATACGTAAAGAAACGTCCTCAGCCCAGGTTCGAGCCACAGAACTGCTTATATTTTGAATAAAAATCATCAGCAGTGGCGGCCGGCCGAAAACTTCCGGCATAAGAAGTCACCCCTCATTGAGCCAACACTATTGTCAAAGAGGGCACAGGAGCGACTAGATGTTCAGGGCAATCGCTTGCCCTTAGGGTGGGAAACTGCCCTTAAAGGCGGAAGAATCAGTAATAGTCGTATTTATGAGGATGCAGAAGCCAATGAAAACCACACAATGGGTGTCCACGGAACATGTGGCCTGTAACTGAAAAATGACATGATGATCTCTGCATTAGCAAAGATTCAGAAATAGTCTCCCTTTCAGATCTCTGGGAGGGGACTGTGAAACAATGACGAAAATAAGAGAAAGATTCAGGACAGTGGTTAAAATTGAATATGAAAGGGTATCAACAATAAGATTCGCTGATGACATCGCTATCTTCAGTGGAAGTGAAGAATAATTGCAGGTTATGTTGAATGGAATGAACACTCTAATGAGTACAGAATATGGATTAATAGTAAATCGCAGAAGTACCAAGACAATGAGGAGTAGCAGAAATGAGGACAGCGAGAAACTTAGCACTTCGATTGGGAATCATGAAGCAGATGAAGTTCAGAAATTCTGCTACCTAGGTGGAAAAGTAATCTATGACGGACGGAGCAAGGAGGACATAATAAGCATAACACCACTGGCAAAAATTCCATTTCTGGTCGATAGAAGTCTGCTAGTATGAAATATAGGTCTTCATCTGTGGAAGAAATTTGTACGAATGTTCTCCTGCAGCACAGCACTTTATGGTAATGAAATATGAGCTGTGGGAAAATAGGAAAAGAAGAGAACCGAAACATCTGACATGTGTTGCTATAGAAGACTGTCGAAAATTAGGTGTTCTAAGGTAAGGAATGAGGTGGTTCTCCAGAGAATCGGTGAGGAAACAAATGTTTGGAAACCACTGACAAGTAGAAGGGCACACTGGAATGACATCTGTTAAGGCATCACGGAATAACTTCCATGTTATTAGAGGGAACTGTAGAGGGTGAAAGCTGTAGAGGAAGACAGAGACTGGAATATATCTATTAAATGACTGAGGACACGTTGCAATGCTACGCTGAGATGAACAGATTGGCACGAGAGAGGAATTCATGGCGGGCCGCATCAAGCCAGTCAGAAGACTGAGGAAAAAAGAAAGCAAGGAAGTGGCACGTGGTTACTGCACTGGAAACGGCATTCGCGAGGGAGACCATGTAGAAGGGCAGTTCATTTTCTGTATGGCTGTGCTTGGATTTTATGACAACTAAAAGCCATTTGGCAGGGTGGCGCTATGTGTACTTGAGAGTTAAAGTATTCAAGTAAGCTGATCGTCAACTTGTCATACGGAAGGGCACTGGGCACAACTTCCGCATTTATTTGCTATAATATGTGGTAATTGTCTGGGAGCACATATAGCGAAATGAAAAAGGTTTCCTGGTCGCAATTTGATGCGTAAAGAACCAGGAAATATTGCTCCATGCGTGCTACATATTTACCTGCTGATCTCCAAGAGATGGAAGGATTTCCAGAGGCGGTGGGGAGATGGCCACCAGACGCTCGATCAGCAGTATGTGGGTGTGCTGCATCTACTGGAGTAGTGTCGATACCTAGACCAAAGGATCCAGCCCTTCTGCCATGCTTGTAAGCAATGTTATCAGCATACTGTGAAGCGGAAAACGCAAGCAAGCACTGACCACCTGAATCAGAGCATATGCTGAGATTGATGTAAACGCTGAATCTTGTCATCAACTGATGTGGTCACAAAACGTGGCACAAGAAATATCCAGGTAAGCAATGTTTGAACAAGTTTATTCATCAAAGATTAATTGCACATCTACACCGATATGGACTGAAACAAAAGATAAAATAAGTCACCTCTTGAAATAGATCAATAGTAATTCTGGGGGCTGAAGGCTAGTTGGATTGTCACTAAATATAAATTCATTAAACACGCATTTTATAAAAGTCGAAGTACTGTAGGGAGGAAAACTATTTAAGTCAGGCTTGCAGCCATTTGAAAATTAAACGTGCAAGTCCAAAAGTCTGTCACGACGACGAAGTCTCCGTCTTCTTCGGTGAGGCGCCCACAAACACTGAGTCACAGCTGGTAGCTCCAGGGGTCCAGAAGACAGACGTGAATGGCATGGACGTCATGGAGTCGGCTGTCGAGCAAGAATCGTGATTGATGGAATCTTTTCGGAAACGGCCCTTGGCCCAGGAAACTCACTCGAGGCGAACTGATCTGCTCTGGTCCGAGTGCTGCTCACTGTGGTATATCTGGGCCTTGTGTCTTGGAGGAGAATACTTCCGTTTTGCGTACGGCCTCTAGCAGCTCCTGAGTCGTATCACGGTGTATTGTCGGACCATGGCTGTCCGTCTTCTGGAAAATTGTCCCCTGTTTGTTAGGCTCTTTGAAGCACAGATCTGATACTGGCTGCTGACACTGTAGACCTTAAGCCTCGGTGCAGCACTGGGGAATGTTCTGCAGCTTGCAAACAATGGAGCAGCATTCTCTTAGTACAGCTGAATGGGTTGGGATCTAGCCCAACCATTTTGTTTTCAAAGGCATATGATTTCTACAAATGGTTCAAATGGCTCTGAACACTATGAGACTTAACTTCTGAGGTCATCAGTCCCCTAGAACTTAGAACTGCTTAAACCTAACTAACCTAAGGACATCACACACATCCACGCCCGAGGCAGGATTCGAACCTGCGACCGCAGCGGTCACGCGGTTCCAGACTGAAGCGCCTAGAACCGCACGGCCACACCGGCCGGCTATGATTTCTACAGAATGGCCAATGTTTCCTAAAGCCCTTATAAAAGAAATTCGCAGAGGTTTTGCAGCAAGCAGCACATTAGATTATGTACTATGAGCGTTACAAGTAAATGGCCACTGAAGAGTCTGCAGTCTGCTGTGGTGGCAGTTGTCATCTCTCTTGTGGGTAGGACAGGAAACTTGGGCCGAATGGGGCAGAGCTGATGTTTTAAAACTGTTGCATGCATAAAGGCAGGGTGAGTGCCCTCAGTGTTTCCCTGCATTTATGGGAAAGGGGGCGAATCAGGGTATTTGTCAGGTAGACAGAATATGGAGACCTAAGCTAGGTGGAGACAGTATTTGAAAACAATGAAATGGACGAGATCTTACTGAAGAGAAATTCCATTTGTGACAGTGGAAAGACGTGGTTTTCGTTTGCCCTTTGAACTCATCCAATTTCATTTGTGAAGGAAGTACTGTACATCGGGAGGGACACTGTGTAGTGACAGCGACTGCAGTGCTCGTATTTCAGTCCAGTGGTTGGCTCTGACAGTGTTTTGTAAGCAATGGGATTGCTGCAGGGCATTCGTTAGCGATATGGGAGAAGTGACTAACTACTTCTTCCCTGTCTCACGGATCATAAAGAGGCGGCCGACCCTATTTGGGAAAGATAGCGTTAGTGTAACTGTGCAGAAAATTAATCCGTGCCCGCGCGACAAACGATTCGGAGAAAGTCTATGGAGCACTGCGACGGATAATTTGTTTCGCGCACCGGAAGGCGTCAGAACTGCGTGGGCTCTGGCCGCAGCCACAGCTGCGCTCCGCCAGATGCTACAGGAGCTTCGAGACGACGGACGAGAAGGAAATGTAGACTTGAAGTCGTTTTAATCGGTACAAGAGTTTAATTTGCTTTTCAAATTTTGTTAATATGAACACAATCTTCTTCTTTGTTACGAAGTTAATTTCTTCCTGTTGTCTGTCTTAAGTTTTGTTGAAAGGAGAATGTTAAACTGTTTTTATTTATAAGTTCGAAACGTTCGCCAAACCATGCTGCAGTGGTGTCGACCTAGCAACATAAAAAATGTATTTGAAATATGTTGATTTGAAATACGCTCGTGAGTCTGTTAAAAGGTAGTCTGCAGTCTCATATATGCTTTTTTTGCCCTGTGTTGACATCAACCGCTTCAAACATTTCCCAAATGTAGGGTCCAATTAAACATAACTGCTTAGAAGCCTGTCTCTCATGTAAACCACATTTTTGTCCACGGTTGTATGTGAAATGCAATTGGTAATACAAACACTGTAACACGAAAAATAAAGGACGCAGCACGAATGAATTATCAGAAAGGGACAGAAGTCGGTAGATATGATGTGCAAGGACAAAAAACAAATTATTTGCAATTTCCGAAAAAAAAAAATGGATGACTATTGAACAGAAAGAGCTTGACTAACAGAGCAAGTCAATAACGCGATGGTTCACTTCTGGCTCTTATGCAACCAGTTATCCGGCTTGGCATTATTTAACAGAGTTTTTGGATGTTCTCCTGAGGGATTATCGTGCCAAATTCTGTCCAGTTGGTGGATTATATCGTCAAAATACCAAGATGGTTTGAGGGCGCTGTTCATAATGCTCCAAACGTTCTCAACTGGGCAGATCCGGCGACGTTGTTGCACAAGATGGGCCTTGGTAATCACGAAGACAGACAGTAAAAACTCTCATGGTGAAAGGACGGGCATTATCTGACTGGAATGTAAGCCCAGGATGGCTTGCCATGAAGGAATGTGAAACGGAGTGCATAATACCGTCGACGTACTGCTGTTCTGTAAGGAATGACAACCAAAGGAGTCAGTCACGCTATGAAATGAAATTGCACTCCAGACCGCCACTTCCAGTTTTCTGGCCGTCTGGCATGGACAGCCAGATTGGTGTCCCACCGCGTCTTGAGTCACGCCTTCTCTGGTCATCGGGGCTCGTTTCGAAGCAGGAATCATCATTAAAAACCTATATCAGTCAATGAGATTCCAAGCTCAATGTGCCCAACAGCTTGTTGGTGTACAGAGGCCAATGGTAGCCCTCGGAAAAGGCGCCGTGATTTCAGCCCCCTTTCTATGAGCCGCCTGTTAATGGATCTTGCTGTCACTGAAGCACCAGTTGTACATCGGATCGATGATAACGATGAATCAGATCGTCTGAGTGTCTCTCAGGCGACTACTCTGTCTCCACGTTTGTCGTCCCTCTTGGTAGATCGCTTCCTTCTTAACGCTGTGTTCGGCCATGGTTCACTCATTCTTGCCAACATCGTCGAATAGTGGCTACTGCTCAAGTGTGCAGCGATTCCCTGATTACTCCAGGCTGTTTATTTGAGTCCAGCTACACATCCTTGATCAAATGCTGATATCTAATACACTGTCCACGCACCTCTCCGTCAGGAATAGCTACTCTCCAACTGAGTACACGGAACGAAATTTGCAGCGGCTTCATGTCCTGGTATCGACAAGTCTCCCGTTTGCTATCCTTGCCAGCTGCGCGGTGAAACTGCAGATTCCTTGTAGCTTCTTTCATTCATCCATTGGCCAACAAGTTTACTGTTTTTCGTCTTCGGTTGCTGCTTGTCTGAACATGAGTCTGTGATCACATCTCCTCCGTGTGGGGACTTTCTCATTTGTCTTCGAGTGACTTTGAGAGCACATGAATAGTTAGCTTAGTAATGGACGCTGCATCTCTTCCTCTACTTGGTAACTGTTGCCAGAACAAGTTTTAGTTCACAAATTATCAACATATCTTATTTTGTCCCATGGAGCTTGTAGATACACTACTGGTCATTACAACTGCTACACCAGGAAGAAATTCAGATGATAAACCGGTATTCATTGGACAAATATGTTATACTAGGACTGACATGTGATTACATTTTCCCCCAATTTGCTTCCATAGATCCAGAGAAATCAGTACCCAGAACAACCACCTCTGGCCGTAATAACGACCTTCATACGCCTGGGCATTAAGTCAAACAGAGCTTGGATGGCGTGTACAGGTACAGCTGTCCATGCAGCTTCAACACGATACTACACTTCATCAAGAGTAGTGACTGACGTTTTGTGACGAACCAGTTGCTCGGCCACCATTGACCAGACGTTTTCAATAGGTGAGAGATGTGGAGAATGTGCTGGCCAGGGCAGCAGTCGAACTGTTTCTGTATCCAGAAAGGCCCGTACAGGACCTACAACATGCGGTCGTGCATTATCCTGCTGAAATGTAGGGTTTCGCAGGGATCGAATGAAGGGTAGAGCCACGGGACGTAACACATCTGAAATGTAACGTCCACTGTTCCAAGTGCCGTCAATGCGAACAAGAGCTGACCGAGACGTGTAACCAATGGCACCCCATACCACCACGACGGGTGATACGCCAGTATGGCGATGACGAATGCACGCTTCCAATGTGCGTTCACCGCGATCTCGCCAAACACGGATGCGACCATCATGATGCTGTAAACAGAACCTAGATTCATCCGAAAAAATGACGTTTTGCCATTCGTGCAACCAGGTTCGTCGTTGAGTACACCATCGCAGGCGCTCCTGTCTGTGATGCAGCATCAAGGATAACCGCAACCATGGTCTCCGAGCAGATAGTCCATGCTGCTGCAGACGTCGTCGAACTGTTCGTGCAGATGGTTGTTGTCTTGCAAACGTCCCCATCTATTGACTCAGAGATCGAGACGTGGCTGCACGATCCGTTACATCCATGCGGATAAGATACCTGTCATCTCGACTGCTAGTGATACGAGGCTGTTGGGATCCAGCACGGCGTTCCGTATTACCCTCCTGAACCCACCGATTCCTTATTCTGCTAACAGTAGTTGGATCTCGACCAAAGAGAGTGGCAATGCCGCGATACGATACACCGCAATCGCGATAGCCTACAATCCGTCCTTTATAAAAATCGGAAACGTGATGGTACGCATTTCTCCTCCGTACACGAGGCATCACAACAACATTTCACTAGGCAATGCCGGTCAACTGCTGTTTGTGTATGAGAAATCGGTTGGAAACTTTCCTCATGTCAGCAGGTTGTAGGTGTCGCCACTGGTGACAACCTTGTGTGAATGCTCTGAAAAGCTAATAATTTGCATATCACAGCATCTTCTTGCTGTCGGTTAAATTTCGCGTCTGTAGCACGTCATCTTCGTGGTGTAGTAATTTTAATGGCCGGTAGTGTACTTCATATTATGGGCACGAGTGTATTTTTTCTGTTAGCTTAGTTTTGTTTACTTCTGAAAATTAGAGTAATTGACTATGCTGAACAAGACGCTATGAATATTCTTAAAATCACAGTAGTTGTGATTTTAGATGTGTTGTACATTTGTGTACATATGACCCCGTTGCGTTGGTGCAAAGAGCTTACGCCATCTCAAGTGCAGATGGTTTGACTGAAGAACTCGATCATCTAAAAGCTGTGTTCAAGCAGAATGGTTATGCTGACAATCTGATCCGTCGTGCTCTACAGATTGGACCTTTGCGGGAACCAACACAAGATATTAGCAAATCGGTGGCATTTCTATCTTTTGCGGGGAGCATATCTTCAAAAATAGAAAGAATTTTAAAGAAATTTCATATTAAAAGTATATTCCATACGACAGCTAAGACCAGATCTGTGCTGGGCTCAGGGAAGGATCATTTGGGTTTGAGAAAGCGGGAAATCTTGTATTGGACAAACGATTCGTACGGTCCAGAATCATTATGTGGAGCATCATCAGCCAGAAAAATCTGCAGTGGAGGAGCACTGTCTTACTGAAGGGTACAAAATGTTGTTCGATTATACACAAGCGGTTGCCCCTGCGTCGCGATATTGGAACTGACTATATTATAAACAGAGATCTGGGGTATCCTTTAAGTAAGAGTTGGAACCTTGTTCTGTTTCACATTAAAAAAACAACGGTCATCAAAAGCTGTCAATAGCGTTTGATATCAATTTTTCCTTTCCGCGAGCTTTCACCACCGGTGCGCTGTGGTCCCTGTTGCTAGAGGGCAGTTATGTTCGCGCACGCTCGGTGGTCACACGGTCGGTGTTTAAAGAAGCCGCTGCGGCGTGTTTGATTACAGTCCCGGCGAGATAGTGCGACGGCCTACTTAGCTGAAGATGGCGGGTATGAGCACCGCCGAAATGTTCCGACTGGAGACCTGACACGAATACAAACATATCATCTGAATTTCTAAAATCACTGGGGTAAGTGGCAACAAAACGACTAATGACGTTGGTGTGTAGAATATATGGGATTGGTGATATACCATCAGACTTCGGGAAAAACATCATCAACACAATTACAAAGATAGCAAGAGCCGACAAGTGCGACAGTTATTGCACAGTAAGCTTTACAGCTCAAGCATCCAAGTTGCCGACAAGAATAATATACAGAAGAATCGAAAAGAGAATTGAGGATATATTAGGTAACGATCAATTTAGTTTTGCGGAAGATGAAGGCCCCAGAGAGGCAGTTCTGACGTTACAGGTTGGTAATGGAAGCAAGACTGAAGAGAAATCAAGTCACGTTCGTTGGATCTGTCGACCTGGAAAAAGCGTTCGACAGTGAAAAATAGTGCAAGATATTCGAAATCCTGAGGCAAATAGGGGTGAGATGTAGGGAAAGACGGGTAATATACAATATGTACAAGAACCCTGACGGAATAATTAGACCAGAAGACCAAGCACGAAGTGTTCTTCTTATACATGGTGTAAGGCACTGGTGTGGTCTTTTGCGACTACTGTTCACTCTATACATCTAGGAACCAATGATGGAAATAAGGGGAAGGTTCAGGATTGGGATAAAAATTCAAGGTGAAAAAAAACAGAATGCATTCTTAATGTGGCAGAATAAAGATTACGAATAAATCGAAGAAAGACAAAGTCACTGAGAAACAGCGGAAATGAAAACAGCGAGAAACTTAACATGAGAACTGGAGATCTACATATACATCTACGTACAAATCCTGCAAGCCAGCGTACGGTGCTTGGCAGAGGGTACACTTTACCACAACTAGTCTTCTTCCTTTCTTGTTACACTCGCAGAGCAAGGGAAAAAGACTGTCTCTATGCCTCCGTATGAGCCCCTAATTTATCGTATCTTCGTGGTCCCTACGCGAAATGTATGTTTGCGGCAGTAGGATAGTTCTGTAGTCAACATCAAAGGCCGGTTCTCTAAACTTTCTCAATAGTGTTTTTCGAAATGAATTTCTTCCCTCCAGGGGTTCCCACTTGAGGCATCGAAGCATGTCCGTAACACTTGCATGCTGATCGAACCTACCGGTGACAAAGCTAGCAGCTCGCCTCTGAATTGCTTCGAAGCCTTCATTCAATCCGACCTTTTGCGGATCCCAAACACTCGAGCAGTACTCAAGGATAGGTCGCACTAGCGACCCTGTATGCGGTCTCCTTTACAGTTGAACCAAACTTTCTTAAAATTCTCCCAATAAAAGGAAGTTGAACATTCGCCTTCTCTACCACAACCTCGTTCCATTTCATATCGCGTCGCAGCGTTACGCCCAGGTATTTAAACGACGTGACTGCGTCAACCAGTACACCATTAATACTGTAACCGAATATAACGGGTTTGTTTCTCCTTCTCATCCGCATTAGCTTACATTTTTTTCTGCATTAAGAGCCAGATACCATTCATCACACCAACTACAAATTTTGATTAAGTCGCCTTGAATCAACCTATAGTTACTTGTCTTCGAGGCCTTCCTGTACACCAAAACATCGTCAGCGGACAACCGCAGATTGCTGCCCACCCTGTCTGCCAGGTCATTTGTGCACACAGAAAATAGTAACTATTTACCACATTTCCCAGAGGACTGCTGATATTACCCCAGACTCCGATGAACACTCGCCGACAACACGCTGGGTTCTATTACAAAGACGTCTTCGAGCCAGTCACATACCTGGGAGCCTATTCCGTATGTACGTACCTCCGTTAATACTATGCAGTGGGGTACCGGGTAGGATGCTTTTCGGAAATCTATAAATAAGGAATTTGCCTGAATGAGATTTTCACTGTGCAGCGTAATGTGCGCTGATGCGATACATCCCGGCAGGTTAAAATTGTGTGGCGCATCGAGACACGAACTCGGGACCTTTGCCTTTCGGGAGCAAGTGCTCTACCAACTGAGCTACCCGACTCACGGCCCGTCCTCACAGCTTTAAAGCTCACAGCTGTAAAGTTTGGAAGGTAGGAGACGAGGTATTGGCAGAAGTAAAGCTGTGAGGACGGGGCGTGAGTCGTGCTTGGGTAGCTCAGTTGGTAGAGCACTTGCCCGCGAAAGGCAAAGGTCCCGAGTTCGAGCCTCGGTCCAGCACACTGTTTTAATCTGCCAGGAAGTTTCAAGGAATTTGTCTGTTGCCTTACATGCATAGTTCGCAGTATATCATACAAGAAAAGAGCAAGCTGGGTTTCGCACGGGCGATGCTTTCTAAAAACGTGCTGGTTCGCGAACATGAGCTTTTCTGTCTCTAGGAAACTTGTTACATTCGAACTCAGAACATGCTATAGAATTCTGCAGCGAGTCGATGTTAAGGATGTTGGTCTGTAATTTTGCGGGCCCGTTTTTTTACCCTCCTTACATACAGGAGTCACCTGCGCTTTGTCCCAGTCGCTTGGCATTTTGCGCTGGACGAGAGATTCGCGACAATTGCAAACTCAGTAAGGGGCCAATGACTGCACTTTGTACACTACTGGCCATTAAAACTGCTGCATCACGAAAATGAAATGATACAGACGCGAAATTTAACCGAGAGGAAGAAGATGCTGTGATATGCAAATGATTACCTTTTCAGATCATTCACACAAGTTTACCGCCGATGGCGACACCTACGACGTGCTGACATGAGGAACGTTTCCAACCGATTTCTCATACACAAACAGCAGTTGGCCGTCGTTGCCTGGTGAAACGTTGTTGTGATGCCTCGTGTAAGGAGGAGAAATGGGTGCCATCACGTTTCCGACTTTGATAACGATCGGATTGTAGTCTATCGCGATTGCGGTTTATCCTATCGCGACATCGCTGCTCGCGTTGCTCGAGATCCAATGACTGTTGGCAGAATATGGAATCGGTGGGTTCAGGAGAGTAATACGGAACGCCGTACTGGATCCCAACAGCCTCGTATCACTAGCAGTCGAGATGACAGGCGTCTTTTCCGCGCGGCTGTAACGGATCGTGCAGCCACGTCTCAATCCCTGAGTCAACAGATGGGGACGTTTGCAAGACAACAACCGTCTTCACGAACAGTTCGACACGTTTCCAGCAGCATGAACTATTAGCTCGGAGACCATGGCTGCAGTTACCCTTGACGCTGCATCACAGACAGGAGCGCCTGCGATGGTATACTAAACGACGAACCTGGGTGCACGAATGGCAAAACATCATTTTTTCGGATGAAGCCAGGTTCTGTTTACAGCATCACGATGGTCACATCCGTGTTTGGCGACATCGATGTGCACGCACAATGGAAGCGTGTATTCGTCATCGCCATACTGGCGTATCATCCCGGCGTGATGGTATGAGGTGCCATTGGTTACACGTCTCGGTCAGCTCTTGTTCGCATTGACGGCACTTTGAACACTGGACGTTACATTTCAGATGTGTTACGACCCGTGACTCCACCCTTTATTCGGTCCCTGCGAAATCTTATATTTCAGCAGGATAATGCACGACCGCATGTTGCAGGTCCTGTACGGGCCTTTCTAGATACAGAAAATGTTCGACTGCTGCCCTGGCCAGCACATTCTCCAGATCTCTCACCAACTGGAAACGTCTGGTCAATGGTGGCCGAGCAACGGCCTCGTCACTACTCTTGGTGAACTGTGGTATCGTGTTGAAGCTGCATGGGCAGCTGTACCTGAACACGCCATCTAAGCTCTGTTTGACTCAATTCCCAGGCGGCAATTATGGCCAGAGGTGGTTTTCTGGGTTCTGATCTATATACCCAAATTGCGTGAAAATGTAATCACATGTCAGTTCTAGGATAATATATTTGTCCAATGAATACCCGTTTATCATCTGAATTTCTCCTTGGTGTAGCAATTGTAATGGGCAGTAGTTTATAAACTAGGTAGACTAAGTTAAGAAATCCAGCTACATAAGCAGCAAAATAACGTACTACTGAAGAAGCAAGGAGGATGTGGCAAGCACTTCAAGAACGGCATTTCCGTCCAAGACATCTGCTAGTGTCATAGTTCTTCATTTGTGGAAGCATTTTGTGCGAATGTACGCTTGGTGCACAGTATTGAGGGATAGTGAAATATGGGCTGTGGGAAAACAGGAAGGAGGAGAACCGAAGCACTTGTGATGTGGTGCTACAGAAGACTGATAATGTAAGGAATGAGAAGGTTCTCCAGAGAATCGGCGGCGAAACAAATGTATGGAGAACAGTGACAGGTACAAGGGACAGGCAGGTATGACATTTGGTAAGACATCACGAAATAACTTCCATGTTACTAGAGGGAGCTGTAGAAGAAGACAGAGATTGGAATACATCCATTAAATATTCAGGACACGTTGCAATGCTGCTATGAGGTGAAGAGGTTGGCACAGGAGAGAAATTCCTTGGCATACCACATCAAACAAGACAGATGACTGCTATATCATAAAAAAATGACTAATGAGAAAGTCAAAACCAAAACAGGCTACCAAAGAAAATGACAATTTCTATATATGTCCATGAAAGAACTTTTTGGCAAATAGTGTTTGGTGTCAATACGATCATTTTAGGCTTCTCACAGTAAAAGCAAGTTATAAATGGAAAGTCATTAAATTGTAGTGTACTCATGTGATTTTGGAGCTGTAAGGGACGAAAAGTTAAAGAAATGCCTCAAAATATGTAAAATGCTTCTAACAGATCGCTAAGTGCTTTCATTCTCTTAAATTCAATAAATATAGTCGGGTAATTTGCGCATCATGATTTTCTCTTGCACAAGACAAATACATGGTTTCTATGCTTGTCTTGTTCTGTGATATATTGAAAATCAAAAAATTCTGCCCCTGGAAACCTTTAGATATGTAACATTTAACTAGGACTCGCTGACCATGCGAACCTTTACTAATATTGGTAGGAAAAGGGACAAACCTTTGAGGCTATTTCACCAACATGGTGCCTAGTTTGGAAATCATTTTCGTGGATGGATTTTATAATTTTCAGACGGGAAGCGGTAACATGTGCCAGATAAAACGGAAAGGTGCATAACCAAATCAGTGGTGTCTTCAATAGAGTATAACTTGCTCCACTGTCGAGCTAAGACCGACGTTTCTTGCGTCAACATTATGTAAAGCTGATGGCGACATCACAATACGAACGCACTGAGGTCGTCGTGGTATTAGGAGACAGCACACCCTTTTAATCGCAGAGGATTTCGATGAACACCATTCAAACAGACCACCATTAACCACAGCACGGGGGCGAAACTTTTTGATAAATGCTTTGAAACTGGCTCTGTCGCAAACAAACAGGAAGTAGTATGATCTAAAACGTTTATACACTATGTTCAAAAAATGGTTCAAATGGCTCTGAGCACTGTGGGACTTAAGTGCTGTGGTCATCAGCCCCTAGAACTTAGAACTACTTAAACCTAACTAACCTAAGGACATCACATAAATCCATGCCCGAGGTAGGATTCGAACCTGCGACCATAGCTGTCGCGCGGTTCCAGACTGTAGCGCCTAGAACCGCTTGGCCACCTAGGCCGGCTAGACACTATGTGATGAAAAGTATCCGGACACCCACAAAAACATACTTTTCTCATATTAGGTGAATTGTGATGCCACCTACTGCCAGGTACTCCACATTAGCAACCTCAGTAGTAATTAGACATCGTCAAGCAGAATAGGGCGCTCCGTGGCACTCACGGACTTCAAACGTGCTCAGGTGACTGGGTGTCACTTATGTCATACGTCTGTACGCGAGATTTCCATATTCTTAAACATCACTAGGTCCACTGTGATAGTGAAGTGGAAACGTGAACAAAAGCGTACAGGCCGACCTCGTCTGTTGACTGACAGAGACCGCCGACAATTGAAGAGGATCGTAATGTGTAATAGGCTGATAATATATTTCCAGAATGAGATTTTCACTCTGCAGCGGAGTGTGCGCTGATATGAAACTTCCTGGCAGATGTGTTTGGAATGTAGGAGACGAGATACTGGCAGAAGTAAAGCTGTGAGGACCAGGCGTGAGTCGTACTTCGGTAGCTCAGATGGTAGAGCACTTGCCCGCGAAAGGCAAAGGTCGCGAGTTCGAGTCTCGGTCGGGCACACAGTTTTAATCTGCCAGAAAGTTTCAAATAATACACTTGCCCAATGAATACCTGTTTATCATCTGCATTTCTTCTTCAAAGGACGCCTCACTTGGTGTAAGGAGCGTAAACATTGGACCACTGAACGGTGGGGAAACGTTGTGTGGAGCGACGAATCACGGTACACAATGTGGCGATCCGACGGCAGGGTGTGGCTATGGCGATGCCCGGTGAACGTCATCTGTCAGCATGTGCGCTGCCAACAGTAAAATTGGTGTTATGGTGTGGTCGTGTTTGTCATGGAGGGAGCTTGCACCCGTTGTTGTTTTGTGTGTCACTATCATAGCACAGGCCTACCTTGATATTTTAAGCACCTTCTTGCTTCCCACTATTGAAGAGCAATTCGGGGATGGCGATTGCATCTTTCAACACTATCGAGCACCTGTTCATAATGCGCGGCCTGTGGCGGAGTCATTACACGACAATAACATCCCTGTAATGGGCTGGTCTGCACAGAGTCCTGACCTGAATCCTCTAGAACACCTTTGGGATGTTTTGGAACGCCGACTTCGTGCCAGACCTCACCGACCGACATCGATACCTTTTACTCAGTGCAGCACTCTGTGAAGAATGGGCTGTCATTCCACAAGAAACCTTCCTTCCAGCACCTGACAGAACGTATACCTGCGAGAGTGAAAGCTGTCATCAAGGCTAAGTGTGGGTCAACACCATATTGAATTCCAGCGTTACCGATGGAGGGTGCCACGAACTTGTAAGTCATTTTGAGCCACGTGTCCGGATACTTCTAATCACGTAGTGCATATCAGGCAACATCAATCGCTGTTCCGGTAGCGTTCAGTGGGTGTGCAGCACAGTATTCACCGCATCTCGCGGAAAACTGAGCTCGAGGTACGTCAGTAATGAGAATTTTGCTCACACGCATGTGTTAAAACATCTCCCAGAGAACAATAGAGACGCTAACATGGAGAAAGGAATAAGTCATGAAATGCAAATCTGACAGGAGACGCAAGAAACGTTTTTGGCACTAGGAGATGCGAAGTTGTATTTCTAAAATGGTTACAGAAACTGCAAATTAACTGCACAAATATATTTAAAGCACCGTGACACGTTTGTACAAGATATATAAATATGGTGTACGAAGACTGTGGTCAAATACATGATACTTGATGTCCATGTTTTTTTCTTAGCATCACGTCTCTACAGCGTAGAGACGTTCTTAAGAAATGTACCTTTTTTTTTCAAATTTTGTACTCCCTCTACCATTCCACTTCATTAAACGAAACTTTTACACCTCTGATGGGCAGCTTATCCCTCACAATTCTAATTCAAGAGGTAGAACTTGGCTTCACTGGTGCTGTACGCTATAATGTATCGCACACCGAAGTGAAATTATAGAAATCTTTCTCCGTCATTCTTACAACAGTGAACGGTTGTTCATTCTTTGCTTCGCTAATCATATCAGGCTATTTCCTCAGGAGTCACTGGTTGTGAAACATTATTTTTCTTCTCAGTTATGCTGAAATCTTGGTCACAAGGGAGGTGCGAATCCCCCCAATTAGAGATTTCAAACTTACATTATCAACCACACCGTTTTCCGCTGCTTAGAATAAAACCATTAAAACCATTCCTTTTTTTTTTTAATTTTTGCCGTCTCGGTTGTCACACCACACAGTCAGAGCCAGTGACATATTTGTCTTCTGATCAAAGAAGGATCGTTGACATTACGAAGCCTTCTTTGATATACTGCACTATGTTGATTAAACCAAAAAAGGAAATTACCTGGAGATATCCAATGTTTGTTCCAATACACTGAGTGCAGCTTCTGTACATCATTCTCTTCAAAACTATGGCAAATACATTTGCATTTATAAGCAGCCGACACAAAGGAAGTGCGCAAATCTGCTAGATCATACTAAAAAAGAGCACTAGGCGTTACCATTAAATGTCATCAAGTAAATGTCACTGCAGACGGAAAATGTAGCTTACTAGTTTGTATGGAACAGTTTTCGAAGGCGTTTTGTCGTACTAACAGTTCCTAGTAACATTACTACCGAATCAATAACACAGTAATGGAAAGGTGGTCATAGAGTAAAATTTAGCTACTTGGTGGCTTGTTGACTTAACTCACATATTGATGCCACCTAACGGGCTGTTACTACTAGTTCTACACTGCGTCCTTTTACATTAAAATTATTCAGGACGTCTGCTGTGTTTTCCTATGGAACTGTTTCACGTTCCCATAATGAGGTTACAAGTGTCGTATAAAATTTTGAACGAAATACGAGGGCCGGCCGAAGTGGCCGTGCGGTTAAAGGCGCTGCAGTCTGGAACCGCAAGACCGCTCCGGTCGCAGGTTCGAATCCTGCCTCGGGCATGGATGTTTGTGATGTCCTTAGGTTAGTTAGGTTTAACTAGTTCTAAGTTCTAGGGGACTAATGACCTCAGTAGTTGAGTCCCATAGTGCTCAGAGCCATTTGAACCATTTGAACGAAATACGAATGTGGAAGAACATTTTCGAATATGAAACTAATTATGTCACGATTATGTGGCAACTTGGGTGCAAAAATTGTTTGAAATTGTCCGCATCTAACCGAATGCGGTATCAGAAACAAATGATATTATGCCTTCAGTGTATCAAAAAATTTAAAAATACCGATTTTTTAAAAGTTGTTGAGAAATGAGCAATATAAAACTAAGTCGTATGCGGTGTGACTCAATAGAAATGTGATGTTGAGCTTTCACAGTTTCCCCTTTACCGTCTTATATAAAATCGCTAATTTCGCTTATGTAGTCGGAGATACTTACCAAACCTGTTTTCTGAACTGGCAGTTTGTATTTTTCCGAGAAGCAAATAATGTTTCTTTTTCTCATACAGCCTGTAACTACCTGTGTCTATTGTGGCAGCAATAATGTTGTTAGAGTAAAGTATTTCTGCCAAGATAGTTTTCTTATGTCACTGAAATCTCACGACGTACGTAACCACGGCAGAGGAAGAGGCCTGAAAATTACAGACCCGTTGTCAGCACTTCTTTTCCTGTACAATACAAGACCTGCAGAGGTGTACGAAATGGAAAATTTCTCATTGCGCTGACACTAAACTGCAGTATTTTATGCTGTTCACTACGATAATTGTTTCGGGTACGTTTTAATAGGTTTACGGTATTCACAAAATATTAATATGTGCTATCTACAGGAATTGTATGATTACTGCAACTAAAGTTGTGTTAATGAATGTATTAATCCGGAGCGTTGTACAGTATTGCAGTAGCATTGCAATTTCCAGGAAGGGAATGTGAAATGAGAATACATTTCCGAAATTCCATGCATCTGACTTTTAAGTGAAACAAGTTCATAAGTTTCGTTTCCTATCAACGAAGTTTTTGCAATAATGTTCTTGATTAAATAGCTGTTTAGAAAGGAATTCTTCGACAAACGAAGGCACATTCTAAGGAAAGTGTAGGGTGCGCATTGACGATTATTATACCGACAATACATCGAAGAGCTCAAATTTTTAATTACATACTCACAGTTGATGGTCATCGTCACCAAAATAGCGGTACACAAATATACGCTTCGCGTTTTCTGGTAGGACCTTCACACTTCCCGCTCTATAATCGCCTTTATCTATTCCTACTACTAGGCATACAGCAAAGTACTTCCCTGCGCCTTCCGTCATCCATTCTAATGGCTACACGTTGCGTCAAAACCAATTAAATTTTAATTACTGACACCTAATGCAGTTTTCTCTCTGATACATTCACTTGTTCTTCTCTCGCTCAAGCCGGCGCTTCAGTCTGGAAATGCGCGAACTCTACAGTCGCAAGTTCGAATCCTGCCTCGGTGGATGGATGTGTGTGATGTCCTTAGGTTAGTTGGGTTTACGTAGTTCAAGTTCTAGGGGACTGATGACCTCAGATGTTAAGTCCCGTAGTGCTCAGAGCCATTTCGACCATTTCTCTCGTTCAGAGTAGACTCTGGGTGGCAATGATATATGGCAAGTCGTTTCCAGGGCAAAGGAAGCACAAAACAAGGAGAAGCCTATGTAAGTGCCATTTTCCATCGTTTTTGAATCAGAACGTATTGACCTCTTCAGTCGATGGTCACCCGTCACAGTCTGTCGCCAGTGTTTATCACACCGTAAATCGACATACAAAATTTACTTACTTCCACGATGAAGGCAGTGGCACATTTTTTATATAATACATTAACGTTTGGAAAATTTTAAACATCAGGCCCGAGAGCTGTGATCACAATGAAACCTATTCTTCCGATTAGGGACACTACACGACACAAAAGATCAGCATGTACACGTACATGAAGTGCGACTGTGGACATTCAGTGTGGAGTGCCGCCACCACGAGCTGAACTCATAGCCGGCAGGTGTTGTGGCATGGAGTCAAAGAGCACCTGAATATGCTGCTGGGAAACACTCTGGCAGACGTTTTGTAAGCGCGTCCACAAAGCATCAACTATTGTTGCAGAAGGATCTGGACGAACAAGACGCTGACCGACCGTGTCCAAGACATGTTCTATGAGCGACGTGTCACGTGAATGGCCAAGCCAGCGAAGCAGTGGTACCCATCGTTCTTCGAAGAAGGCTAGCACATTCCTCAGCACATGCGACCGGGGAATGTTGCTGTTGTGGTCTTCAGTCCTGAGACTGGTTTGATGCAGGTCTCCATGCTACTCTATCCTGTGCAAGCTTCTTCATCTCTGAGTAACTACTGCCACCTACATCCTTCTGAATCTGCTTGCTGTATTCATCTCTTGGTCTCCCTCTATGATTTTTACCCTCCACCTGCCCTCCAATACTAAATTGGTGATCCCTTGATGCCTCAGAACATGTCCTGCCACCCGATCCCTTCTTCTTGTCAAGTTGTGCCACAAATTTCTCTTCTCTCCAGTTCTGTTCAACACCTCCTCATTAGTTATGTGATCTACCCATCTAATCTTCAGCATTCTTCTGTAGCACCACATTTCTAAAGCTTCTATTCTCTTCTTGTCCAAACTATTTACCGTCCATGTTTCACTTCCATACATGGCAACACTCCATACAAATACTTTCAGAAACGACTTCCTGACACTTAAATCAATACTCGATGTTATCAAAAATCTCTTCTTCAGAAACGCTTTCCTTGCCATTGCCAGTCTACATATTATATCCTCTCTACTTCGACCATAATTAGTTATTTTGCTCCCCAAATAGCAATACTTATATACTACATTAAGCGTCTCATTTCCTAATCTAATTCCCTCAGCATCACCCGAGTTAACTCGATTACATTCCAATATCCTCGTTTTGCATTTGCCGATGTTCATCTTATATCCTCTTTTCAAGACACTGTCCATTCTGTTCAACTGCTCTTCCGAGTCCTTTGCTGTCTCCTACAGAATTACAATGTCATCGGTGAACCTCAAAGTTTTTATTTCTTCTCCATGGATTTTAATACCTACTCCGAAAGTTTCTTTTGTTTCCTTTACTGCTTGCTCACTATACAGATTCAATAATATCGGGGAGAGGCTACAACCCTGTCTCACTCCCTTCCCAACCACTGCTTCCCTTTCGTGGAACTCGACTCTTATAACTGCCATTTGGTTTCTGTACAAATTGTAAATAGCCTTTCGCTCCATGTATTTTACTCCTGCCAACTTTAGACTTTGAAAGAGAGTATTACAGTCAACATTGCAAAAAGCTTTCTCTACGTCTACAAATGCTACAAACGTAGGTTTGCCTTTCCTTAATCTTTCTTCTAAGATAAGTCGTAAGGTCAGTATTGCCTCACGTGTTCCAATATTTCTACGTAATCCAAACTGATCTTGCCCGAGGTCGGCTTCTACCAGTTTTTCCATTCGTCTGTAAAGAATTCGCGTTAGTATTTTGCAGCTGTGACTTATTAAACTGATAGTTCGGTAATTTTCACATCTGTCAACACCTGCTTTCTTTGGGATTGGAATTATTAAATTCTTCTTGAAGTCTGCTCACCAGGTAGCAGAGTTTCGTAAGGACTGGCTCTCGTAAGGCTGTCAGTTGTTGTAATGGAATGTTGTCCACTTCTGGGGCCTTGTTTCGACTCAGATCTTTCAGTGCTCTGTCAAACTCTTCACACAGTGTCATATGTCCGATTTCATCCTCATCTACATCCTCTTCCATTTCCTTAATATTGTCCCCAAGTACATCGCCCTTGTATAGACCCTCTATATACTCCTCTCACCTTTCTGCTTTCCCTTCTTTGCTTAGAACTGGGTTTCCATCTGTTCTCGTGATATTCATACAAGTGGTTCTCTTTTCTCCAAAAGTCTGTTTAATTTTCCTGTAGCCAGTTGTCCTGCTGAATTATGGCATGTGGAAAGGCCTGCGGGAGGGGCAGTGGCTGAGGGTGTAAGAACTCTCTGATGTACAGCTGGCTGTTCAGATATCTGTAAAGACGTAGAAGGCGAGAACACGTGATATAAGCAATTGCACCACAAAACGCCACACTTGGCATGTGTCCGCTATGCCGCTCAACAATACAGTCCGCCCGATTTTGTTCACCACGGCGGTGTCGAACGTGTATGCGGCAATCACTGTAGGAACAGTTGAAGCAGGACTCGTCCGGAGAAACTACATTCTCCCACTAAGCACACAAGCGTCAGCGTTCAAGCGCCCATTGCAATTTGCGGAGTTTGTGGGTTCTGGAGATTGGAAGTCAATGCTATGGCATGCCACCAGTCCAGTCCGCAGAAGGCGACGTCGAACAGTCGCCACAAACATGTCCAGAAGCGTTGCAGTGCTCCAGTGTCGTGCCAACGCCGTGAACGAAGCTCTTTCGCCCTTTACGTCGAAGCCCACAAGATGGTGGTTGTGGTGTCACCGCCAGACACCACACTTGCTAGGTGGTAGCTTTTAAATCGGCCGCGGTCCGGTAGTATACGTCGGACCCGCGTGTCGCCACTATCAGTGATCGCAGACCGAGCGCCACCACACGGCAGGTCTAGAGAGACGTACTAGCACTCGCCCCAGTTGTACAGCCGACGTTCATAGCAGTGGTTCACTGACCAATACGCTCTCATTTGCCGAGACGATAGTTAGCATAGCCTTCAGCTACATTTGCTACGACCTAGCAAGGCGCCGTATTCAATTGATATTTATTATATGAAGCATGTATCATCAAGAGCGATGTTCTACAATTATGGATTAAAGTTAAGTATTCCAGAAGCTACGTACTTTTCTTTATAGCATTCATTACGTATCCTGTTTCAGACTTCACGCCAGCCTGCGTGAGTTTAAGCGCGTGCCTTTCGGCTTCCTCTCATTGTGTCTAGGCTGTCTTGTCTAGACACAACAGCGGTCATCTCGCTCGGTAGTAACACTGTGTCGTCCAGTACACTATAGGCGCTGTGTAGGACCTCTTCTCTCAGCTGCTCCCACAAACACCTCATTGTTGAAGCAGTGCGTCGCATACGAGACGCAGTATCATGGAATGACAGATCCGTGAGACCAATTAATTATTGTGCCGCGTTCGAAGGCGCTCAAACGCCGACGTTCCAGCGATCCAGCCTATGATGCCAGCGACGCGGTACTTGAATGAGATTCTCACTCTGCAGCGGAATGTGCGCTGATATGAAACTTCCTGGCAGATTAAAACTGTGTGCCCGACCGAGACTCGAACTCGGGACCTTTGCCTTTCGCGGGCAAGTGCTCTACCATCTGAGCTACCGAAGCACGACTCACGCCCGGCTCTCACAGCTTTACTTCTGCCAGTATCTCGTCTCCTACCTTCCAAACCTTACAGAAGTTCTCCTGCGAGCCTAGCAGAACTAGCACTCCTGAAGGAAAGGATATAGCGGAGACATGGCTTAGCCACAGCCTGGGGGATGTTTCCAGAATGAGATTTTCACTCTGCAGCGGAGTGTGCGCTGATATGAAACTTCCTGGCAGATTAAAACTGTGTGCCCGACCGAGACTCGAACTCGGGACCTTTGCCTTTCGCGAGCAAGAGCACTTGCCCGCGAAAGGCAAAGGTCCCGAGTTCGAGTCTCGTTCGGGCACACAGTTTTAATCTGCCAGGAAGTTTCATATCGATGCGGTACTTATTTACATGTTCCCACTTCGTACGGCGGTTCCGCATCGACTGTTCAAAGTGCCGTCAGTGCGAACAAGAGGTGACCGAGACGTGTAACCAATGGCACCCCATACCATCACGCCGGGTGATACGCCAGTATGAGCGTTGTGTAACAGTGACACGTTCGGTCAGACAAAATAGGGCTCTGTTGGTCCTACGTTAACGTCACCCCTCTGCCTTTTAAATCACATACCACGGTTCGGCTGATCTACGTGTCCCCTTAAAATGATTCAAATGGCTCTAAGCACAATGGGACTTAACATCTGAGGTCATCAGTCCCCTAGACTTAGAACTACTTAAAGCTAACTAACCTAATGACATCACACACATCCATATATTTACTAGGATGATATTTGTTCTTTCGGACATGTCCGAAAGAACAGATACCATCGGTGACCATGCAGCTCGTTAGAATGAATTACAATGAAATGAACACCCGTAGCTGCTTACAGTCATTGACATACGTCAGCGGGGACAGATGAAATTGTGTGACCCGACCGGGACTCGAACCCGGGATCACCTTCTTACATGGCAGACGCTCTATCCATCTGAGCCACCGAGGACACAGAGGAAGGCGCGACTGCAGGGATTTATCTGTGGCACGCCTCCCGCGAAACCCACAGTCTCAACGTATTGTTCTGCACTACATTCTTTCGGACATGTCCGAAAGAACAGATACCATCTTAGTAAATATATAGTTTAGGCTGACTCTGAGATGAAGAGGTTAGCACAGGAAAGGAAGTCGTGGCGGGCCGCATCAAACCAGTCAGTAGACTGATGACAAAAAATGGCTGACCGGCCACTTGACTATCTTCTTCTTCTGTGCGAATGCACAAACAGTGCCGGAACTCTTAGGGGAATCGGCAACGCTCCGCGAGTAATGAGTATAATGGGCGGGGGCACTACGAATGTAGTGCGGGACAATACGTTGAGAATGTGGGTTTCGTGGGAGGCGTGCCAGAGATAAATCCCTGCAGTCACGCTATGCTATGTGTCCTCGGTGGCTCAGATGGATAGAGCGTCTGCCATGTATGCAGGAGATCCCGGGTTCGAGTCCCGGTTGGGGCACACATTTTCACCTGTCCCCGTTGACGTATGTCAACGCCTGAAAGCAGCTAAGGGTGTTCATTTCATGGTAATTTCATCACACACAGCAATGCCCGAGGCAGGATTCGAACCTGCGACTGTAGCAGCAGCGCGGTTCCGGACTGAAGCGCCTATAACAGCTCGGCCACAGCGGCCGGCTAGGCGTACTCTTATCGTGGCGATTTGCAGACCATGCTTTCTGAGTGTTTGACTTTTACTTGCTTTCAAGAGCAGTGAGCTAAAACCCCCCTTTGGGGAACCGGATTTTTATTCGACAATATTCCGGAACCAGGACAGGTTCTTCCGATAATGCAACGGCCACTGCCTTACATCATAGTGACCAGGATGAGCGCGTGCCTCACCTCTGGTGACGCTATTGACGGGATGTTGAAAGTGAAACATTTATTTTGTTCTTCATGTAATTCCCATTTGCATGGCAGTAACACGGTCGGGTGGCCCGTCGCCGTCTGTGTGGCACTCATTGTCCTTGCAGAGTAAATTGCTGCTTCTTGTGACCAGATCGGTCGGTCTGCTCCCGTGACGGGCTGTTTAGGAATTTGGCTTGTTTCCATCTTATCGAGATGCTTGGGAATGTAACAGACATCAGAATGCCAGGTGTTTCGCTTGTTTATTGGCAACCACCTGTCTATACTGACAAAACATTTCGATGGAGAGAACTGATTTTATTTCGAAAGACGCAACAACGTAACGAGTGGAAACGTACTGCACGTCTAGAAATTCTAGAACGTTCTGTGCGATCTGACAGATGTTGGTTCAAAATGAAATAAATTATACAGCGACGAACACTTTGGATTATCTATCCTGTGGTTCCTGAGAAGCAGCGTATTTTAAAATAGGATGAAAATATTTCTATTTCACAGCTGCAAAAATTTTGGATTGTGGTGTCACCGCCAGACACCATAGTTGCTAGGTGGTAGCCTTTAAATCGGCCGCGGTCCGCTAGTATACGTCGGACCCGCGTGTCGCCACTATCAGTGATTGTAGACCGAGCGCCGCCAGACGGCAGGGCTAGTCTAGAGACACTCCCTAGCACCCGCCCAGTTGTACAGCCGACTTTGCTAGCGATGGTTCACTGTCTACATACGCTGTCATTTGCAGAGACGACAGTTTTGCATAGCCTTCAGCTACGTCATTTGCTACGACCTCGCAAGGCGCCATATTCAGTTAGTTTTACTTTCAAGAATGTCTTCTGAACAGAGAATATTGTGAATCATGTATCGTCAAGAGCGACGTTCATGATTAATGGATTAAAGTTAAGTATCAAACTAATTACGTCCGCTTTCTGAATTCTTATTCCTTGTCATGCTCCAGACCTCACATCAGTAAAGCTCTTCCCTCATCACGCCAGCCAGCGTGCATTTCGGCCTCCACTCGTGTTAGCTCTTCTACTGACACAATATGGATATTCACTGATCTTTCCAAACCTGTGGCAGCGCGGGTCGCTGTGAGTAGTGCAGGAAGAGAGTGAGCGCCGTCCTGGACGATAGTGGCGAGGATGTGCAGCCGTCCCAACACCAATGCAGTGGCCGGCTGGGCTGGTTTTCTCTACATAGGGTCCCTGGCGCTTACAAACTGGACGGAGTTGTTTCATAGATTGTCGAGTGTGTTCAAATCAGGGGAGTTCGGTGGTGAAGAGAGTCCAGTAACTCATCCTAGTGCCCGAAGGCACACATCACGCAGGAAATCCTGCCTTCTGCATTGACGCTTCCGGTCAGTGTTGCAGAGTGTTTGGTTTCAGATGGTACACGCCAATGGCCGTATATTCGATAAGCCGGCCGGAGTGACCGAGCGGTTCTAGGCGCTACAGTCCGGAACGGCGCGACCGCTACGGTCGCAGGATCGATTCCTGCCTCGGGCATGGATGTGTGTGATGTCCTTAGGTTAGTTAGGTTTAGTAGTTCTAATTCTTTACAGACGAATGGGAAACTAGTAGAAGCCAACCTTGGGGACGATCAGTTTGGATTCCGTAGAAATATTGCAACACGTGAGGCGATACTGACCTTACGACTTATCTTAGAAGAAAGAGTAAGGAAAGGCAAACCTACGTTTCTAGCATTTGTAGACTTAGAGAAAGCTTTTGACAATGTTAACTGGAATACTCTCTTTGAAATTCTAAAGGTGGCAGGGGTAAAATACAAGGAGCGAAAAGCTATTTACAATTTGTACAGAAACCAGATGGCAGTTATTAGAGCCGAGGGACATGAAAGTGAAGCAGTGGTTGGGAAGGGATTGAGACAGGGTTGTAGCCTCTGCCCGATGTTATTCAATCAGTATATTGAGCAAGCAGTAAAGGAAACAAAAGAAGAAATCGGAGTAGGTATTAAAATCCATAGAGAAGAGATAAAAACATTGAGATTCGCCGATGACATTGTAATTCCGTCAGAGACAGCAAATGACTTGAAGAGCAGTTGAATGGAACGGACAGTGTATTGAAAGATGAACATCAACAAAAGCAAAACGAGAATAATGGAATGTAGTCGAATTAAGTCGGGTGACGCTGAGGGAATTATATTAGGAAATGAGACACTTAAAGTAGTAAAGGAGTTTTGCTATTTGGGGAGCAAAATAACTGACGATGGTCGAAGTACAGAGGATATAAAACGCAGACTGGCAATGGCAAGAAAAGCGTTTCTGAAGAAGAGAAATTTGTTAACATCGCGTATAGACTTAAGTGTCAGGAAGTCGTTTCTGAAAGTATTTGTATGGAGTGTAGCCATGTACGGAAGTGAAACATGGACGATAAATAGTTTGGACAAGAAGAGAATAGAAGCTTTAGAAATGTGGTGCTACAGACGAATGTTGAAGATTAGATGGGTAGATCACATAACTAATGAGGAGGTATTGAATAGAATTGGGGAGAAGGGGAGTTTGTGGCGCCACTAGACAAGGACCGTTTGGTAGGACATGTTCTGAGGTATCAAGGGATCACAAATTTGGCATTGGAGGGCAGTGTGAAGGGTAAAAATCATAGAGGGAGACCAAGAGATGAATAGACTAAGCAGATTCAGAAGCACGTAGGTTGCAGTAGGTACTGGGAGATGAAGAAGCTTGCACAGGATAGAGTAGCATGGAGAGCTGCATCAAACCAGTCTCAGGACTGAAGACTACAACAACAACAAGTTCTAGGGGACTGATGACCTTAGAAGTTGAATCCCATAGTGCTCAGAGCCATTTGAACCATATGTTCGATGGTGCAGGAAACGCGATTAATTTGAAGAGGTCACCTGCAGCCACTCAATGGACGTCCAGTTCCGGTACTGGCCTGCAACTTGCAGCCTTCACCACCGATGAAACAGCAGTTAGTACGGGTGCAGCAGCCAGGCACCTGCTGCGGAGCCCCGCACGCAGCAACGTTCGCTGAAGGGCCGTCGAGAAGACGCTGTTGGCAGACCCCACGTCCATCTGGGTGGTCAGTTGCTCAACAGCTGCACATCTGTTCTCCTGTGCACATGCCCGCAGCTGTCGTTCACTCCTGTAACTTGTGGCTCGTCGTGCACCCCAGTTGCAACGGCACCGGATTTTGGTAGCGCCACTTTGCCATGGACGGTATACTTCAACCACTGCGACCCGCATACTAATCCGAAAGCCAATGATCAGGCGCTTTTGGACGTCACTTAAATCGCTCCGTTCCCGCATTACGACAAAGACTACACTTTTGTTCGCGTCCTCCCCCACTCCACCCACGACACGTTTTATATACCTTCCATTGATAGCGCCGCTAGCTGCCGTCTGTGAGTGTTTATAGCACGTTGACGTCGTACATACTCGATCATCACATTAATGTGACTGAGTGCGGTATTATTTAGTCATCATTTTGTACAGACTTGCTGTGCATATTGGCAACAGCAAATCTAAGTAGTTATGTGACGTTGGTATGACTTTCTTGTTTACGTCTTGTACTGAGATAAAAAATTTCACAATACCGCGTTTTCACATATTTATTTACTAGCAACAGAAATAGTTCTGAGCAGTTGCTGTAGTTGCTGTTATGGATGCTAATCGGATTTTGTCCAAAGAGGTAAAGTTACTTTTCATGTTTAAGAACCAATAACGTCTAATCACACACTACTGGCCGTTAAATTTGCTACACTAAGAAGAAATACAGATGATAAACGGGTATTCGTTGGACAAATATATTGTACTAGAACTGACATGTGATTACACTGCTGGCCACCGTAAATGCAACACCAAGAAAGACAAGAGGTAGCACAACAAAATTTATTTTGTAGATAAAATATTGACCAAGTATCAAATGATTACGTTTACAAACGTCTGTGACATGTGGTTCCTGCCAGAATCAGTAGCCAGAGTAGCCGCCATTGTTGGAGATCACCGCTGCCACACGTCTCGGCATTGAGTCAAAGAGTCGTTGGATGTGTTCCTGGGGTACAGCAGCCCAAGCAGCTTCCACACGTTGCCAAAGATCATCTGGTGTGGCAGCTGGGGATGTAATCTGGGTCACTCGTTGAGCAACCATGGACCACATGTTTTCTATCGGCGAAAGATCCGGAGAGCGAGCCGGCCAGGGAAGCAATTCAATCTGGTTATTGACGAAGAACCTTTGCACAATGCGTGCCACGTGTGGTCGCGCATTATCCTGTTGAAATATGGCTGTGACCGAGCCCTGAAGGTAAGGAAGGACAACTGGCTCCAGCACCTCGGATATGTAGCGCCGGCTATTTAAAGTACCGGCAATGCTTACTAGAGGCGTGCGAGAGTAATATCCAATACCGCTCCATACCATAATACCCGGTGCAAGACCAGTGTGGCGGTGCATAATGCAGCTGTCCAGCATCCTCTCTCCACGGTGTCTCCACACTCGAATCCGACCATCGTGGTGCTGCAGACAGAAGCGTGCCTCGTCAGTAAAGACAACGTCATTCCATTCTGCCGTCCACATCCGTCTGTCAGCACACCATTGGCGACGGAGACGTCTGTGGTTCTGCGTCAATGGTGGACGAAGCAGTGGAAGTCTTGCGGACAGACCACTCTGCTGTAAACGGCGTCGAATGGTACGCGCAGACACTGGATGATGCGTTACAGACGCAATGTGCTGTGCTATGGTTCGGAATGTCACTGAGCGATCCGTCACTGCCATGCGCACAATTTGTCTATCAGCACGTGCAGTGGTGCACCAAGGTGAATCCGATCGACCACGTCGGTCCGTCGTACCCTCCTGCATCCAACGGTCACATATCCGCATTACAGTTGTTTGGTTTCGTCCAACACGACTAGCAAGATGTTCGCTGTTGTCTACGAGGCATAACTGATTGTCTTGTGAAACAACCACAAAGTAAACACACGTGCCGAACGTACACTCGTCGAAATCGCTAAGCCTTAAATGGCGCTATGAGGTGGCGCCACAGGCGCGCGTGATGTGCGTCTGCGCTGAAATTCTAATCAGTTGCATATCTCATCGCTGCAAACTCATGGCGTAAATTTCACTTGATTCGGATACTTCCTTCAGGGTGTTGCATTTACGGTGGCCAGCAGTGTACATTTTCACACAATTTGGGTGCATAGATCCTGAGAAATCAGTACCCAGAACAGCCACCTCTGGCCGTAATAACGGCTTTGATACGCCTGGGAATTGAGTCAAACAGAGCTTGGATGGCGTGTACAGTTACAGCTGCCCAAGCAACTTCAACACGATACCACAGTTCATCAAGAGTAGTGACTGGCGTATTCTGACGAGCCAGTTGTTCGGCCACCATTGACCAGACGTTTTCAATTGGTGAGAGATACCGAGAATGTGCTGGCCAGGGCAGCAGTCTAACATTTTCTTTATCCGGAAAGGCCCGTACATGACCTGGATCATGCGGTCGTGCATTATCCTGCTGAAATGTAGGGATCGAATGAACGGTAGAGCCACGGGTGGTAACACATCTGAAATGTAACGTCCACTGTTCAAAGTGCCGTCGATGCGAACAATAGGTGACCGAGACGTGTAACCAGTGGCACCCCATACCATCATGCCGGGTGATACGCCAGTATGGCGATGACGAATACACGCTTCCAACGTACGTTCACTGTGATGTCGCCTAGCACGGATGCGACCATCATGATGCTGTAAGCAGAACCTGGATTCATCAGAAAAAAATGACGTTTTGCCATTCGTGCAACCAAGTTCGTCGTTGAGTACACCATCGCAGGCGCTTCTGACTGTGATGCAGCGTCAAGGGTAACCGCAATCATGGTCTCCGACGTGATAGTCCTTGCTGCTGCAAACGTCGTCGAACTGTTCGTGCAGATGGTTGTTGTCGTGCAAACGTCCCCATCTAATGACTCAGAAATCGAGACGTGGCTGCACGATCCGTTACAGCCATGCGGATAAGATGGCTGTCATCTCGAATGCTAGTGATACGAGGCCGTTGGGATCCAGCACGGCGTTTCGTATTACCCTCCTGAACCCACCGATTCCATATTCTGCAAACAGTTATTGGATCTCGACGAACGCGAGCAGAAATGTCGCGATACGATAAACCGCAATCGCGAGAGGCTACAATCCGACCTTTATCAAAGTCGGAAATGTGATGGTACGCATTTCTCCTCCTTACACGAGGCATCACAACAACGTTTCACCAGGCAACGCCGGTCAGCTGCTGTTTATGTATGAGAAATCGGTTTTAAACTTTCTTTATGTCGGCACGTTGTAGGTGTCGCCATCGGCGCCAACCTTGTGTGAATGCTCTGAAAAGCTAATAATTTGCATATCACAGCACCTTCTTGCTGTCGGTTAAATTTCGCGTCTGCAACACGTCATCTTCGTGGTGTAGCAATTTTAATGGCCAGTAGTGTAGTTACCATACCAGTAAGAGCCGCTTTATGCGGTGGTTAATGTCGAGACAAACTGTAATTAAGGCATCAATTCGTACGGGTAATTTATTGACAGCATTTCCAAATATTTGCGAGACAATTTCTAGACAAACTGGAGCTATCACTGTACTCATTTTAAAGTAGTCATAATAGAAATATGTAGTACTGTTATATGTAACGCTGAGAATATGGATATGAGTTGGTATTTTAATTTCCGTGACGATGAAAGATACGGTATCAGAAAGAATAAAATGAAAGAATTTCGTCAAGAAATACTATATTTCGAAGTGCGAAGAACTGATAATTTTCTGTATGTTACAACTCCAAATTCGATGTTTTTTAGGACACTTTCAGTTTGTTGTACTAGGAATCCATTTAGCAATAGGTCTCCGCCATATTTTATCGAAACAAATTCTCAACAGCTCTGTCAAAAGCAGAACCAAATTGCAAAAAAAAAAAAAAAAAAAAAAAAAAAAAAAACTTCCCCTACTTTTGCTACAAAAAATTTAAAGAAAATCCTTTTGCATTTAACTCTCAGAAGCTCTAAGCAAAGTTTATTCCTGTTATCGAATCAAAATTACTAAGCTGTCTATGGAACGCCAGTACAAAATCCATCATACCCATCGGAGGAGTCGGTCAGTACTTGTTACGTAATGACGTTCAAAATCTGCAGACCGTTTCGGGCAAACATCCGTAGCAAAGTTACGTGACTTTAGAGCCAGTGCATGTTGGTTAGATGTCGGTTTATTCAGCCTGAGGAGCGATTGCACCATATCTGCAGGTACAACAACGCCACATAGACGCGCAGGCGTTACATCATTCACTACGCGCCAACGTGACAATCTAGGAATAAATTTACCTGTGTCGCTATCGTAGTCGTTGGATGTGATGTTGGCTTTAAAGCCGAAACCGGTCATTAATTTTAATGAATTAAGATATGACGTAGACAATGATTTTTATAATTCAGTTACGTCACCGGTCCAAAAGCGATTTGCGCAGTCAGTAGCGCGTATTGGGCCCCAGTATTCTCGATATCTAGAGGATGAACCAGAACTCCACCTACAAATTTTCAGAGTGTGTTTAGTGATATCTTCTCAGTGTTTTGGTGTCAGAGTTAAAGGGTGTCCGGCCGCTCGTTACAGAGTTCTGGCACTTCGTTTGGACATAATGTGGGGTCACATCAAGATCTTAGCATAAGAGACTGTACTCGCTACTCACACGGACGTGGATGCTAGCATTACCGCAGCCGCGGAAGTAGTATGCCGAACTCCGGGAATTCTTGAGGGTTTGAGCCAGTAGCGTGGTCGGTGGGTGTACGCTCAGCCGCGCGCATAGTGGTCGACATTTTGAACAGTTTCTGTAAGGGAGCTGTTCTGCACTTGTTACGTGCTGTAGTGTGCACTGACAGAACGCAATAAATGTACTGCGATAACAGTTTACGTGTTTCGTGTGAGGGTTGTGGCATTAGTCTGTCTTGTGTGTTGTACGTTCTGCCCTGTTGTGAATGTATTTTTACAGAGACAAGGGCAACTACAGTAACAAACCGGATAAATTATAATTAAATTATTACTCTATAACGAGCCGCCAGAGGCCATGGGTCCCTCACACTAAAACCCCCGAAGAACATTTGAAAGTTTGTCGGCCAAGTTATGGATCATGCTGCAATACTGAACGGTTAACTTGAGGCGCATGTCCATTTGCAGACTACCTATGTATTGGCGTCCACGGACAATAAAGGATTGATTTTCTATATTTCGTGAAGTTATAGACCAAATTTCGAATCTCGAATGGTTTCATAATCTACTCATTAAAATTCTAATTTTACGTTAAAAGTTTAACACAAGAAGTCGAGCATTACAGTCACGAACAGCGTATGAGAATGTCCTGAGGCATAGTAACTCGTAGCGCCCAAATTACCCACATTAGTTTCGTTCAGTATTTCAATCAAAGCACTCAGCGACTTTCAACAAACTTTACTCATATTTTCAAACCTTTTCGAAACTTTTTCCCGCAGATGCCACTTACAAAATAATGCACGGAAACAGTTTATCTCTTACTATATTTTCGTTGTTGTTGCAGCAAAACTGAAGCATCAAGCATGACGTTTTAATATCTTACTCTATTACTACTAACACTACTCGCAACACATTTTTCGGACAGTACCCATATATATCACTGAATGTACGTACAAAATTATATCATTGTACAACACATAGTTCGCGAGGTATGACGTGCTAAACTTTGAGGTAAGTGAAAAACTACGTTACACTTAAGACGGGGAGGATATTACCCATGTTATACTCATCCAATATTTGATAATCAGAGCACTTAGCTACTTACAACAATCGTTAAACATGATATCCAACATTTTTAAACTCTTTTTGGTTGTATGCTGATCGTGAAATATTTAACACATTAATTCATTTGTGAAGCTATCAGACGACTGAAATGCAATTTCGATTCTTTAGAGGATAGGCAGTTTTCGCGGGGGGAGGGGGGGAGGAGATACTGATTATTCACATTTAGAGTAGAAGTACTTGCAATTAGTGTGTGACGCAGTCCGGAAAGAGTGTATGGCCCTTGAGTGCTCGAGTTTTGCTACCGATACGGGTCGGTCGGATCTGGAAACGAACATCTCGGAGTTGGCGCCGGTTGTTAAGTTGTCGACGGAGTCTTCTACCGAATATGGAGCAACTAGAGGCAGCGCCGCAGCCCCGCTAGGTTCGTATTCAACGCACGGTTCGGCGACTCAGTCCCGTCCACAATTTTCAGTAGGCCGGACAACCCGGTCAGTCAGTGCTCTGCGGACGTCCGGCGCTACGAGGAATAGGCGGCAGCAAGTAGCTGGAGTGACACATCCAAACGTCACCCCGCACGCCTCAGTTTCTGCGATGTAAGTTTCCGTTGAGAGTGAAGGTAGTGTTAAATGAGACTCTGTATTCTTCTTGCTGATGTACTAAATGACGCACTACCGTGAAGTTTTTTGCTACTGGTAACGGACAAGATAGGAACAAGACAAGCGGATTAGGGCTTAAGGTATTCCGATTGGAGACATCCCATCAGTCCTTCGAAGGAATTATCTAAAGCATTATAGGAGTAGGAACTGTGGAAGTAAGTCACGTTTCATGGAAGTTTTAACATTCTTGCCACTAGACGGGAGGAGGGATTGTGGGGTTACTCGGGTGGTTGAGCGAGGTGATCTTCTCAACTGCGAGAGCTCCTGTACCTTACCACCTCGCTTTCGTTTCCACATTGTGCCACAACTTCCACGTGTTAGTCTTTGACTAAGGTCCGGGTGGAAAGAAGGCCTGGTGATTCCGGTGTACAATATACAGAAATTAACTGTTCCACAGGAGGTTTAATCAAATGGAAAGAGTGGTTGGCTGATCTTTATGTCAAAGCCAGGCTTCCACAACATGGATTTACTCGTACGATCGACGAGCTAACTGTGCTTTATTTTCTTTGTGCAATGTTTCTAAAATCTCAGGAATGAAGCTGGGATGAAATTCGTTGACTAAAGCAGTCTTTCTAGTATGACCCCTGAAAATAACTTTGTAATTTAGCGCGCATATATCCCCAATGTGAAAAAGGAGATTTTGGACCACCTCCATATCTACATCTACATCCATACTCCGCAAGCCACCTGACGGTGTGTGGCGGAGGGCACCTTGAGTACCTCTATCGGTTAACCCTTCTATTCCAGTCTCGTATTGTTCGTGGGATGAAGGATTGTCGGTATGCCTCTGTGTGGGCTCTAATCTCTCTGATTTTATCCTCATGGTCTCTTCGCGAGATATACGTAGGAGGGAGCAATATACTGCTTGACTCTTCGGTGAAGGTATGTTCTCGAAACTTCAACAAAAGCCCGTACCGAGCTACTGAGCGTCTCTCCTGCAGAGTCTTCCACTGGAGTGTATCTATCATCTCCGTAACGCTTTCGCGATTACTAAATGATCCTGTAACGAAGCGCGCTGCTCTCCGTTGGATCTTCTCTATATCTTCTATCAACCCTATCTGGTACGGATCCGACACTGCTGAGCAGTGTTCAAGCAGTGGGCGAACAAGCGTACTGTAACCTACTTACTTTGTTTTCGGATTGCATTTCCTTAGGATTCTTCCAATGAATCTCAGTCTGGCATCTGCTTCACCGATGATTAATTTTTAATGGTCATTCCATTTTAAGTCACTCCTAATGCGTACTACCAGATAATATATGGAATTAACTGCTTCCAGTTGCTGACCTGCTATATTTTAGCTAAATGATAAGGGATCTTTCTTTCTGTGTATTCACAGCACATTACACTAGTCTACATTGAGATTCAATTGCCGTTCCCTGCACCAAGCGTCAATTCGCTGCAGATCCTCCTGCATTTCAGTACAATTTTCCATTGTCACAACCTCTCGATGTACTACATCATCATCCGCAAGAAGCCTCAGTAAACTTCCGATGTCATCCACAAGGTCATTTATGTATATTGTGAATAGCAACGGTCCTACGACACTCCCCTGAGGCACACCTGAAATCATTCTTACTTCGGAAGACTTCTCTCCATTGAGAATGACATGCTGCTTTCTGTTATCTAGGAACTCTTCAATCCAATCACACAATTGGTCTGATAGTCCCTATGCTCTTACTTTGTTCATTAAACGACTGTGGGTAACTGTATTGAACGCCTTGCGGAAGTCAAGAAACACGGCACCTACCTGTGAACCCGTGTCTATGGCTCTATGAGTCTCGTGGACGAATAGCGCGAGCTGGGTTTCACACGACCATCTTTTTCGAAACCCATGCTGACTCCTACAGAGTAGATTTATAGTTTCCAGAAAAGTCATTATACTCGAACATAATACGTGTTCCAAAATTCTACAACTGATCGACGTTAGAGATACAGGTCTATAGTTCTGCACATCTGTTCGACGTCCCTTCTTGAAAACTGGGATGACCTGTGCCCTTTTCCATTCCTTTGGAACGCTACGCTCTTCTAGAGACCTAAAGCACACCGCTGCAAGAATGGGGGCAAGTTCCATCGCGTACTCTGTGTAAAATCGAACTGTTATCCCATCAGATCCAGCGGCCTTTCCTCTTTTGAACGATTTTAATTGTTTCTCTATTCCTCTGTCGTCTATTTCGATATCTACCATTTTGTCATCTGTGCGACAATGTAGAGAAGGAACTACAGTGCAGTCTTCCTCTGTGAAACAGCTTTGGAAAAAGACATTTAGTATTTCGGCCTTTAGTCTGTCATCCTATGTTTCAGTAGCATTTTGGTCACAGAGTGTCTGGACATTTTGTTTTGATCCACCTACCGCTTTGACATAAGACCAAAATTTCTTAGGATTTTCTGCCAAGTCAGTACATAGAACTTTACTTTCGAATTCATTGAACGCCTCTCGCATAGCCCTCCTCACACTACATTTCGCTTCGCGTAATTTTTGTTTGTCTGCAAGGCTTTGGCTATGTTCATGTTTGCTGTGAAGTTCCCTTTGCTTCCGCAGCAGTTTTCTAGCTCGGTTGTTGTACCACGGTGGCTCTTTTCCATCTCTTACGATCTTGCTTGGCATATACTCATCTAACGCAAATTGTACGATGGTTTTGAACTTTGTCCACTGATCCTCAACACTATCTGTGAGACAAAACTTTTGTGTTGAGCCGTCAGGTACTCTGAAATTTGCTTTTTGTCACTTTTGCTAAACAGAAAAATCTTCCTACCTTTTTTAATATTTATATTTACGGCTGAGATCATCATTGCAGTAACCGCTTTATGATCGCTGATTCCCTGTTCTGCGTTAACTGTTTTAAATAGTTAGGGTCTGTTTGTCACCAGAAGGTCTAATTGTTATCGCCACGAGTCGGTTCTCTGTTTAACTGCTCAAGATGGTTTTCAGATGAAGCACTTAAAAAAATTTCACTGGATTCTTTGTGCCTGCCACCCGTTATGAACGTTTTGCGCATACATTCCGTTGGGATGCGTATCATGTCGCATTTGTCCACTTCATACACACCCTGTAGACTCGCTGTAAGCCAACACACTTTTGGTATAAATTTTTCGGTATTAGTTTAGCGGTCCATTTTTACAGCTTATTTCATAGCAGCTGTATGCCATATCGTCATGTTGCATACGTCTCTTTTGTCCTGACACTTCAAACCTATCACAGTGTCCTTGACTTAAACCCCATTTCTCCTTTTTTATATACCAAAGACAGCATGTTTTTATTAAATATGACTTGCTCCTACTATTATTTACTGATCTTTTTGTAAGTTGATTATTTTACATCTGGCATTTTGTGGGGTGCGAATATTTTTCTTAATTTGTGGCAAATTTTTCTTGACGTGGTGCAGTATATGTTAATGACATACACTCAGTCACATGTAAATGACCTAAAAGGCCTAACCTGAGTCGTAATTAAATAAACAGCAATACAGTCAAATGGCGGTGTGTTCATTTAAAAATTATTGTATGACTTGCTCGGCAACATCAAAAAGTGTTTCGATTTCTCCTCCTTGCTGTCGAGCTTCAATTTAAAGTTTCAAAAAAAGGAGAAAGTTATTCTTACGTATAATGTTCGGAAAACATCTACATATGAAACCGAATGTAGGTACCGCAACTGTACTGTCTCGTTGGTAACACTTCAAAGACCTTTCCACACGAACAAACTTAGAGTCACGAAGCCGTTTCACAAATACTGGTGAAGATGGGAAACCTAGGAAGCGCTTATGCGTTAACCGTAGTGGATCCAATCCTGGCGCACGTTGATGACATTATCCTTACATTAATAACATCTGTAAGGTTTCTATATTATTTTTGATAGCCAAGAAAAGGGACGTAAGCTCTATTTTCATTCAATGTGTCACGCTTCATATTTGCATTCTGGATATTTTTCAAACAGTGGTTTTCGATAGTCGATAAGTTACGTCACATAGGTTGTGGGTACAAGCAATGTTATCTTTGATTGCTAGCGGCACTGGGTGTTGCTGAAGCATTGTAAAAGAAGCCAGTGAATGAGTCAGGTGTTGGTCATGCTACTGATCAGTCTGGAAATAGCTTGCAGACCACAGAGATAAAGGTACAGAGGATGTTGAGTTTTGGAAATATAATTTAGTAAAGATCAATTGGAGAAATGTAAGTTTCCAAATGATGTTGTTGCTTCGTGCTTGTGAGTAGTCGTGATGTGTTTTTGAATAACAGAATGTTTTAATGGAATGTTTTCGTTATTGGTTTCGATTAGTTAATTTCATTATTCAGGTGTGATTAAATAACGCTATCAGTTTACATGGTGTGTACTCAGAGGCTGTAGATTTACTAGTGCTTTACCAGTTCAATAATTAATTTCATGGCAGAGTAATATTTGTCATAAAAAGAAATTTTTGTATGAATCATTGTAATTGTCAAAAGATAAGTTTTAGTTTTCAGAATACAGTTCTTTAGAAGTCAGATAGTTTTCAGTAATATATCAAGTTCAAATTCCACCACCGCCTCCTCACATAAGAGATTTTTGTTTTTTTTTATAGTGTATGTCACCGCATTGCACTCTGCGCAATACATTGACTGAAGTCGAGGTACGATCCATATTGAACAGTTGCATGTCCTTGCATTGCATTGCCCAAGATTTTCTTTTCTTTTACCTAGCCTGCAGGTGCGCTGTATGTGTTACTTTCATTACTTCGAGCAGCACTAAGTTTCCGTTGCCACGGGTAAGCCATGAAGAATTGTTTGGACCAGTTTTACATCACAGTCAGAAAATAGTAAGATCATTCATAGTGTATCATTGGACTTCAGGTTTAATTTAGGTAAAATTCAGTTCAGAATACATTTCGTTATCAGACAGTCTTTGTTGTAGTGCAGTGTTACATTCGCGTGTGTATTATCTAACGCTTGAAATTTTATTTAGTCAGTTTAAGCACGTGAGTTCAGAGGGCATTTTAATAGAAACGTTAAGGTTGTTTATTGCTTCAGAATTAGATATGTAATTTTATGAAGCATCTTTTATTGTATTAGTCTTGTGCGTTGAAATCGCAATACACGTAGTGTGACCTCACGCATTGTAGGAGTGCTCACTGCACTGCAGAATACAGAAGCTCACAGAAAACTTGCTTTCTTTTCAATTTATTGACTATTGGGAGGTGCCCATTAAGCCAGCTCAACAGTGGAATGTCACGTATGATAATACGGATGTAAAGACAATAGAACATACAGTCCCCGAGCGAAGAAAATCTCTGACCCGGCGAGGTATCGAACCCAGAGCCCTTCGCTTCCCAATCCGAAGCGCTGACCGCGCGCCTACCAAGTCAGACAGCTTCTTTAGCATTCACTTATAGGTTTTTCAATCATTTTAGTTTATGTCTATTCAAACACACCTATACAATTTCATATAGGCTGGCGATTCATCTTTACCAGATAGAGTGTCTTACCAGCACCACTTGCATCGTCCAGGACGGCAACAGAGACATACGAACCCCCTAACACCGGGCGTCGTGAATTCGCATCGTTCCAGTGGGACTGTAATAAGTGGAAGGGTGATTGTTTCCGAGAGCCAGAGCCTGTAGCTGCAGATACTACACGAAGCCACCAACGCAACGCAACATGTGCTGCTATCTCCTGAGTGTTTCGGGTACTTCTGGAGCAACATAATTTTTGATTTTTTTCTTCCATGAAGAACTCTATTCAGACGTTAAGGAGTTAAGATTGGGATCCAGTCTAGGTTTAATTTACAAAAACTAAACATTTTTATTCAGGAAAGTTACATATCTCAATTAAAACCTTCATTAGGGAAAATTGAAACCTGATAGTCAAAGGAAGGCAGGATTCGGTTACGATTGTGGACGAGGCCAAGGCCGTAATCTGTTACTACTGGTTGCCGTTTACAGTAACACACATGTATTATTAAAACAGTAATTCCAGACCGAACAACAAATAAAAAATACCACACGTTATTAATGAAGGAATAAAAAACTGTGTAAATAACAGTGTTTTCAGTGCGTTAAAATTTAGCAAATCACCATAAAATACAGACACAGATAACGTAAAAAAAAGCCACTGTGATCACGGATGAAGCCCTTACACACCAAGACTGGCAATATATTAAGAATGTTTAAGAAATCGCTGCAATTACAAATTGCAGGTAATGAAATGTTAAAAAGTAAGTGGCCACAAACACAGCAGAAGGTATCACACGCTAGGAATGGCAGTAAATAAGGTTTTAAGGCTTGTTGTTGTTGTTGCGGTCCTCAGTCCTGAGACTGGTTTGATGCAGCTTGTGATAGCTTTTTCATCTCCCAGTACTTACTGCAACCTACATCCTTCTGAATCTGCTTAGTACATTCATCTCTTGGTCTCCCTCTACGATTTTTATCCTCCACGCTACCCTCCAATGCTAAATTTGTGATCCCTTGATGCCTCAGAACATGCCCTACAAACCATTTCCTTCTTCTTGTATAGTTGTGCCACGAACTCCTCTTCTCCTCAATCCTATTCAATACCTCCTCACTAGTTACGTGATCTATCCACATTATCTTCAGCATTCTTCTGTAGCACCACATTTCTAAAGCTTCTACTCTCTTCTTGTCAAAACTATTCATCGTTCATGTTTCACTTCCACACATGGCTACAATACATGCAAATACTTTCACAAACGGCTTCCTCACACTTAAATCTATACTCCATGTTAACAAATTTCTCTTCTTCAGAAACGCTTTCCTTGCCATTGCCAGTCTACCTTTAATATCCTCTCTACTTCGACCATCATCACTTATTTTGCTCCCCAAATAGCAAACCTCTTTTACTACTTTAAATGTCCCATTTCCTAATCTAATACCCTCAGCATCACCCTCCTTAATTCGACTACATTCCATTATACTCGTTTTGCTTTTGTTGATGTTCATCTTATATCCTCCTTTCAAGACACTGTCCATTGCGTTCAACTGCTCTTCCAAGTCCTTTGCTGTCTCTGACTTACAATGTCACCGGCGCACCTCAAAGTTTTTATTTCTTCTCCATGGATTGTAATACCTTCTTCGAATTTTTCTTTTGTTCCTTTTACTGCTTGCTCAATATACAGATTGAATAACGTCGGAAAGGGGCTACAACCCTGTCTCACTCCCTTCCCAACCACTGCTTCCCTTTCGTAGCCCTCGACTCTTATAACTACAATCTAGCTTCTGTACAAATTATAAACAGTCTTTCTCTCCCTGTATTTTACCACTGCCACCTTCAGAATTTGAATGAGAGTATTCCAGTCAACATATTCAAATGCTTTCTCTAAGTCTACAAATGCTAGAAACGTTGGTTTGCCTTTCCTTAATGTTTCTTCTAAGATAAGTCGTAAGGTCAGTAATGCCTCACGTGTTCCAACATTTCTACGGAATCCAAACTGATCTTCCCCGAGGTCAACTTCTACCAGTATCTCAAAAAAAAAAAAAAAAAAAAAAAAAAAAAAAAAAAAAAAAAAAAAAAAAAAATGGTTCAAATGGCTCTGAGCACTATGGGACTTAACAGCTGAGGTCATCAGTGCCCTAGAACTTAGAACTACTTAAACCTAACTAACCTAAGGACATCACACACATCCATACCCGAGGCAGGATTCGAACCTGCAACCGTAGCGGTCGCGCGGTTCCAGACTGAAGCGCCTAGAACCGCTCGGCCACACTGTGCCGGCACCAGTTTTTCCATTCGTCTGTAAAGAATTCGCGGTACTATTTTGCAGCTGTGACTTATTAAACTGATAATTCGGTAATTTTCACATCTGTCAACACCTGCTTGCTTTGAGACTGGAATTATTATATTCTTCTTGAAGTGTGAGGGTATTTCGCCTGTGTCATTCATCTAGCTCACCAGATGGTAGACTTTTGTCATGACTGGCTCTCCCAAGGCCGTCAGTAGTTCCAATGGAATGTTGTCTACTCCCGGGGCCTTGTTTCGACTCAGGTCTTTCAGTGCTCTGTCAAACTCTTCACGCAGTATCGTATATCCCATTTCATCTTCATCTACATCCTCTTCCATTTCCATAATATTGTCCTCAAGTATGTCGCCCTTGTATAGACCCTCTATTTACTCCTTCCGCCTTTCTGCTTTCCCTTCTTTGCTTAGAACCGGGTTTCTATCTGAGCTCTTGATATTCATACAAGTGGTTCTCTTTTCTCCAAAGGTTTCTTAGATTTTCCGGTAGGCAGTATGCATCTTACCCCTAGTGAGATAAGCCTCTACATCCTTTCATTTGTTCTCTAGCCATCCCTGATTAGCCATTTTGCACTTCCTGTCGATCTCATTATTGAGACGTTTGTATTCCTTTTTGCCTGCGTCATTTACTGCATTTTTATATTTTTTCCTTTCATTAATTAAATTCAATATTTCTTCTATTACCCAAGGATTTCTACCAGCCCTCGACATTTTACCTACTTGATCATCTGCTGCCTTCACTACTTCATACCTCAGAGCTACCCATTTTTCTTCTACTGTATTTCTTTCCCCTATTGTTCTCTTACGCTCTCCCTGAAACTCTCTACAACCTTTGGTTTAGTCAGTTTATCAAGCTCCCATGTCCTTAAATTCCCACCTTTTTGCAGTTTCTTCAGTTTTAATCTACAGTTCATAACCAATAGATTGTGGTCAGAGTCCACATCTGTCCCTGGAAATGTCTTACAATTTAAAACCTGGTTCCCAAATCTCTGACTTAACATTATATAATCTAACTGATACCTTTTAGTATCTCCAGGGTCCTTCCATGTTTACAACCTTCTTTCATGATTCTTGAACTAAATGTTAACTATGATTTATTTATGCCCTGTGAAAAATTCTACCAGACGGCTTCCTCTTTCATTTCTTACCCCGAATCCCAAGGGCGATGTACTTGAGGACAATATTATGGAAATGGAAGAGGATGTAGATGAAGATGAAATGGGAGATATGATACTGCGTGAAGAGTTTGACAGAGCACTGAAAGACCTGAGTCGAAACAAGGCCCCGGGACTAGACAACATTCCATTGGAACTACTGACGGCCTTGGGAGAGCCAGTCCTGACAAAACTCTACCATCTGGCGAGCAAGATGTATGAAACAGGCGAAATACCCTCAGACTTCAAGAAGAATATAATAATTCCAATCCCAAAGAAAGCAGGTGTTGACAGATGTGAAAATTACCGAACTATCAGTTTAATAAGTCACAGCCGCAAAATACTAACACGAATTCTTTACAGACGAATGGAAAAACTAGTAGAAGCCAACCTCGGGGAAGATCAGTTTGGATTCCGTAGAAACACTGGAACACGTGAGGCAATACTGACCTTACGACTTATCTTAGAAGAAAGATTAAGGAAAGGCAAACCTACGTTGCTAGCATTTGTAACCTTAGAGAAAGCTTTTGACAATGTTGACTGGAATACTCTCTTTCAAATTCTTAAGGTGGCAGGGGTAAAATACAGGGAGCGAAAGGCTATTTACAATTTGTACAGAAACCAGATGGCAGTTATAAGAGTCGAGGGACATGAAAGGGAAGCAGTGGTTGGGAAGGGAGTAAGACAAGGTTGTAGCCTGTAGCTTGTTCAATCTGTATATTGAGCAAGCAGTAAAGGAAACAAAAGAAAAATTCGGAGTAGGTATTAAAATTCAGGGAGAAGAAATAAAAACTTTGAGGTTCGCCGATGACATTGTAATTCTGTCAGAGACAGCAAAGGACTTGGAAGAGCAGTTGAATGGAATGGACAGTGTCTTGAAAGGAGGATATAAGATGAACATCAACAAAAGCAAAACAAGGATAATGGAATGTAGTCGAATTAAGTCGGGTGATGCTGAGGGAATTAGATTAGGAAATGAGGCACTTAAAGTAGTAAAGGAGTTTTGCTATTTGGGGAGCAAAATAACTGATGATGGCCGAAGTAGAGAGGATATAAAATGTAGGCTGGCAATGGCAAGGAAAGCGTTTCTGAAGAAGAGAAATTTGTTAACATCGAGTATAGATTTAAGTGTCAGGAAGTCATTTCTGAAAGTATTTGTATGGAGTGTAGCCATGTACGGAAGTGAAACATGGACGATAAATAGTTTGGACAAGAAGAGAATAGAAGCTTTCGAAATGTGGTGCTACAGAAGACTGCTGAAGATTAGGTGGGTAGATAACATAACTAATGAGGAGGTGTTGAACAGAATTGGGGAGAAGAGGAGTTTGTCGCACAACTAGACAAGAAGAAGGGATCGGGTGGCAGGACATGTTCTGAGGCATCAAGGGATCACCAATTTAGTATTGGAGGGCAGCGTGGAGGGTAAAAATCGTAGAGGGAGACCAAGAGATGAGTACACTAAGCAGATTCAGAAGGATGTAGGTTGCAGTAGGTACTGGGAGATGAAAAAGCTTGCACGGGATAGAGTAGCATGGAGAGCTGCATCAAACCAGTCTCCGGACTGAAGACCACAACAACAACAACCCCCAATCCATATTCACCTACTACGTTTCCTTCTCTCCCTTTTCCTACTGTCGAATTCCAGTCACCCATGACTATTAAATTTTCGTCTCCCTTCACTACCTGAATACTTTCTTTTATCTCATCATACATTTCATCAATTTCTTCATCATCTGCAGAGGTAGTTGGCATATAAACTTGTACTACTGTAGTAGGCGTAGGCTTCGTGTCTATCTTGGCCACAATAATGCGTTCACTGCGCTGTTTGTAGTAGCTTACCCGCCCTCCTAAATTTTTATCCATTATTAAACTTACTCCTGCATTACCGCTATTTGATTTTGTATTTATAACCCTGTATTCACCTGACCAAAAGCCTTGTTCCTCCTGCCACCGAGCTTCACTAATTCCCACTATATCTAACTTTAACCTATACATTTCCCTTTTTAAAATTTCTAACCTACCTGTCCGATTAAGGGATCTGACATTCCACGCTCCGATCCGTAGAACGCCATTGTCTTTCTCCTGATAACGACGTCCTCTTGAGTAGTCCCCGCCCGGAGATCGGAATGAGGGATTATTTTACCTCCGGAATATTTTACCCAAGAGGACGACATCACCATTTAACCATACAGTAAAGCTGCATGCCCTGGGGAAAAATTACGGCTGTAGTTTTCCCTTGCTTTCAGCCGTTCGCAGTACCAGCACGGCAAGGCCGTTTTGGTTAGTGTTACAAGGCCAGATCAGTCAATCATCCAGACTGTTGCCCCTGCAACTACTGAAAAGGCTCCTGCCCCTCTTCAGGAACCACACGTTGGTCTGGCCTCTCAACAGATACCCTCCGTTGTGGTTGCACCTACGTTACGGCCATCTGTATCGCTGAGGCACGCAAGCCTCCCCACCAACGGCAAGGTCCATGGTTCATTGGGGGAGGTTTCAGGCTTAGTGCTGAAATAAAAATATCGAATTATTTTTTAAAGCAAATGACCACAATCACGGCTGAAGGCCTTATACGCCAGGAACGGCAATTATATAAAAAATTTAGAAACCAGCTGTAAAACAGCAAATACAACCAAAGGTTAATTAAAAGAAACAAGGAACTGACCACCAAACAGGTGAAATAATATGATGGTAACCTTGTAACACAATCCTTACACTGCTAGATTATTCCAGAAGGCGACCAGAACTATTAACAAGACATACATAACCTTTAATGTACGCATTACTAGGTATGGTAATAAATAATACAATAATAAAACAGAAGGACTATTCGGTGCTCCAGGAATCGACCTCTGAGAAAGTCCAGCAACAAACACTTTCGCGAGCGATGAGATAGGCAGCCAAGAGTTGCATTCACTTCACAAGATGGTAACTCAGACTAGTGGCAGTCTAACGAATGACTAATGATAATCTTGCTGAAGCTACCTGACGTCCAATAAACGAAATGCAAGAATGGAACAACACGTCAAAGCCGGAACCGGCGGACTGCATTGCATCCCCAGATTACTGTTCTTAGAGTACCCGGAACGAGAAAGAAATCACTACCACCAGAGTAGAAGAATCACAAACGGCCTGCAATCAAGAAAGCTGTCAAAACTACACGCCTTACCGGACAGCAGCGGCGAGGAAACGTACACTGCTCTTACATACACTAACCTCCAGGGCAGGTAACTGGGGCGTTAGTGGCCACCAGGCAGGAAAAATACCGCTGGTTGATCTTAACAAATTGTAGCAAGCTGAACGCAGTAAACCGTAATAAGAAGTCGAGGAAAGCTTATCATATCCGCTTTTGCCAAGCACACCGCTCGCTGCTATTCGCCTCAGCGGCACCACGAGCAGCCGGCCGGGGTGGTCTCGCGGTTCTAGGCGCTCAGTCCGGAACCGCGCGACTGTTACGGTCGCAGGTTCGAATCCTGACTCGGGCATGGTTGTGTGTGATGTACTTAGGTTAGTTAGGTTTAAGCAGTTCTAAGCTCTAGGGGACTGATGACCACAGATGTTAAGTCCCATAGTGCTCAGAGCCATTTGACACCACGAGCAGCAACACGAACCCAAGTCACTGGAGAATCGCGGGATGTCACAATGGTGGAGGTTTCTCTACTTGAATTGAAATGCACCCATCTTAAAGCTTGCTGGATCCAGTTTACGACGAGGTCTTGCACTCTCGTGACCACAGCCCTTCCATCCGGCAGTTCATGCGCGCCGCCAACGGACCTGGCTCCTCCTGAGTCTCCAACCGAACTGGCCCACTCACACGACCCGGGAAAACAACGGCGTCGCCCTAAAGATAGGGCAACAGTTACTACATATCGATAACCGCCGCTGCTGCCACTAGCAGACAGGCAACGCTTGAGAAACCGAGTGGCGCCAGTCAACACGAGAAGAAGACAAAGAACCGCAACCATGCCAACTAAACGATACCGTCTGCCCGCAAAAGAAAGCGGGAACCTACAAACAGCACCAACGCGAGCCACAGCACGGCTCAATTGTGTACTCACAAATTATGCAAGAATTGGTAACAAATTCTGAAAGAAAATCTATTTCCTAACAAAAAGGTGAAGCACCCAGAAGAGAGGAGGGAACGAAATGAAACTCCAAGGTCTAAGAAGGTATATATCACTGACAACATGATCGAGACAAACTTACAAACAACTTGGGAATATGAGCCCCAGTTAACAGCATGACGATGTACGCTCTTTCACGTTGTTGCACCCACTCATTCTGCTGGAAAGTGTGTCATGTAGCCTTAGTACCCTCCGCTGCGGCGTAATGGCACGCGACTCATATGCGGTCTTACACTTTCGCCAGCGCACCGGTCGCACTAGCAAACATTATGCAGCAGGCGCCCAACTAGGCGCGCCTAAGACAAGAGAAGGCGTGGACACGCCCCCAGGTTACGGGCCGATAACGCCCTCTGTGCAGCGTGCATACAGGCCGCCGCCGCCAAAGTAGCTACCACTCTCTCATCTCAGTTCGCATTATACCTCAAAACACCGCGATGTGCTTTAGTCTTCCACAGTGTTAGTTGTCGCCTCGAACCTTAGCTGCGTGTGAGGGAACGTTAGTCATTGTATACCGCGTGATCAAAAAGTCAGTACAAATTTGAAAACTTAATAAACCACGGAATAATGTAGATTTCTTTTTTTTTTTTTTTTTTTTTTTTTTTTGGTCATCAGTCTACTGACTGGTTTGATGCGGCCCGCCACGAACTCCTTTCCTGTGCTAACCTCTTCATCTCAGAGTAGCACTTGCAACCTACATCCTCTATTATGCGCTTGACGTATTCCAACGTCTTCCTCTACAGTTTTTGCCCTCTACAGCTCCCTCTAGTACCATGGAAGTCATTCCCTGATGTCTTAGCAGATGTCCTATCATCGTGTCCCTTCTCCTTATCAGTGTTTTCCACATATTCCTTTCCTCTCCGATTCTGCGTAGAACCTCCTCATTCCTTACCTTATCAATCCACCTAATTTTCAACATTCGTCTATAGCAGCACATCTCAAATGCTTCGACTCTCTTCTGTTCCGGTTTTCCCACAGTCCGTGTTTCACTACCATACAATGCTGTACTCCAGACGTACATCCTCAGAAATTTCTTCCTCAAATTAAGGCCGGTATTTGATATTAGTAGACTTCTCTTGGCCAGAAATGCCTTTTTTGCCATAGCGAGTCTGCTTTTGATGTCCTCCTTGCTCCGTCCGTCATTAGTTATTTTACTGCCTAGGTAGCAGAATTCCTTAACTTCATTGACTTCGTGACCATCAATCCTGATGTTAAGTTTCTCGCTGTTCTCATTTCTACTACTTCTCATTACCTTCGTCTTTCTCCGATTTACTCTCAAACCATACTGTGTACTCATTAGACTGTTCATTCCGTTCAGCAGAGCATTTAATTCTTCTTCACTTTCACTCAGGATAGCAATGTCATCAGCGAATCGTGTCATATCCTTTCACCTTGTATTTTAATTCCACTCCTGAACCTTTCTTTTATTTCCATCATTGCTTCCTCGATGAACAGATGTAGGGGTGAAAGGCTACAGCCTTGTCTTACACCGTTCTTAATACGAGCACTTCGTTCTTGATCGTCCACTCTTATTATTCCCTCTTGGTTGTTGTACATACTGTATATGACCCGTCTCACCCTATATCTTACCCTTACTTTTTTCGGAATCTCGAACAGCTTGCACCATTTTATATTGTCGTACGCTTTTTCCAGGTCGACAAATCCTATGAAAGTGTCTTGATTTTTCTTTAGCCTTGCTTCTATTATCATCCGTAACGTCAGAATTGCCTCTCTCGTCCCTTTACTTTTCCTAAAGGTAAACTGATCGTCACCTAGCGCATTCTCAATTTTCTTTTCCATTCTTCTGTATATTATTCTTGTAAGCAGCTTCGATGCATGAGCTGTTAAGTTGATTGTTCGATAATTCTCGCACTAGTCAGCTCTTGCCGTCATCGGAATTGTGTGGATGATGCTTTTCCGAAAGTCAGATGGTATGTCGCCAGACTCATATATTCTACACACCAACGTGAATAGTCGTTTTGTTGCCACTTCCCCCAATGGTTTCAGAAATTCTGAAGGAATGTTATCTATCCCTTCTGCCTTCTTTGACCGTAAGTCCTCCAAACCTCTTTTAAATTCCGATTCAAATACTGGATCCCCTATCTCTTCTAAATCGACTCCTGTTTCTTCTTCTATCACATCAGACAAATCTTCACCTTCATAGAGGCTTTCAATGTATTCTTTCCACCTATCTGCTCTCTCGTCTGCATTTAACAGTGGAATTCCCGTTGCACTCTTAATGTTACCACCGTTGTTTTTAATGTCACCAAAGGTTGTTTTGACATTCCTGTATGCTGAGTCTGTCCTTCCGACAAACATATCTTTTTCTATGTCGTCACATTTTTCCAGCAGCCTTTTCGTCTTAGCTTCCCTGCTCTTCCTATTTATTTCATTCCTCAGCGACTTGTATTTCTATATTCCTGAATTTCCCGGAACATGTTTGTGCTTCCTCCTTTCAACAATCAACTGAAGTATTTCTTCTGTTACCCATGGTTTCTTCGCAACTACCTTCTTTGTACCTATGTTTTCCATCCCAACTTCTATGATGGCCCTTTTGAGAGACGTCCATTCCTCTTCAACTGTACTGCCTACTGCGCTATTCCTTATTGCTGTATCTATAGCGCTAGAGAACTTCAAACGTATCACGTCATTCCTTAGTACTTCCGTATCCCACTTCTTTGCGTATTGATTCTTCCTGACTAATGTCTTGAACTTCAGCCTACTCTTCATCACTACTATATAGTGATCTGAGTCTATATCTGCTCCTGGGTACGCCTTACAATCCAGTATCTGATTTCGGAATCTCTGTCTGACCATGATGTAATCTAATTGAAATCTTCCCGTATCTCCCGGCCTCTTCCAAGTATACCTCCTCCTCTTGTGTTTCTTGAACAGGGTATTCGCTATTACTAGCTGAAACTTGTTACAGAACTCAATTAGTCTTTCTCCTCTTTCATTCCTTGTCCCAAGCCCATATTCTCCTGTAACCTTTTCTTCTACTCCTTCCCCTACAACTGCATTCCAGTCGCCCATGACTATTAGATTTTCGTCCCCCTTTACATACTGCATTGCCCTTTAAATATCCTCATACACTTTCTCTGTCTGTTCATCTTCAGCTTGCGACGTCGGCATGTATACCTGAACTATCGTTGTCGGTGTTGGTCTGCTGTCGATTCTGATTAGAACAACCCGGTCACTGAACTGTTCACAGTAACACACCCTCTGCCCTACCTTCCTATTCATAACGAATCCTATACCATTTTCTGCTGCTGTTGATATTACCCGATACTCATCTGACCAGAAATCCTTGTCTTCCTTCCACTTCACTGACCCCTACTATATCTAGACTGAGCCTTTGCATTTCCCTTTTCGGATTATCTGGTTCCCCTACCACGTTCAAGCTTCTGACATTCCACGCCCCGACTCATAGAACGTTATCCTTTCGTTGATTATTCAATCTTTTTCTCATGGTAACCTCCCCCTTGGCAGTCCCCTACCGGAGATCCGAATGGGGGACTATTCCGGAATCTTTTGCCAATGGAGAGATCATCATGATACTTCTTCAATTACAGGCCACATGTCCTGTGGATACACGTTACGTGTCTTTAATGCAGTGGTTTCCATTGCCTTCTACATCCTCATGTCGTTGATCATTGCTGATTCTTCCGCCTTTAGGAGCAATTTCCCACCCCTAGGACAAGAGAGTGCCCTGAACCTCTATCCGCTCCTCCGCCCTCTTTGACAAGGCCGTTGGCAGAATGAGGCTGACTTCTTATGCCGGAAGTCTTCGGCCGCCAATGCTGATTATTTATCAAAATTTAGGCAGTGGCGGGGATCGAACCCGCGACCGAAGACGTTTTGATTATGAATCAAAGACACTACCCCTAGACCACGGGTAGGTAGAGAGGTAAAAATTGGCACACATGTTAGGAATGACTTGGGGTTTTATTAGAACAAAAAAAAAAAAACACCCCATATTGCTAGACGCGTGAAAGATCTCTTGCTCGCTTCGTTTGGTGATGATCGTGTGCTCAGCCGCCACTTTCATCATGCTTGGCCTCCCAGGTCCCCAGACCTCAGTCCGTGCGACTATTGGCTTTGGGGTTACCTGAAGTCGCAAGTGTATCGTGATCGACCGACATCTCTAGGGATGGTGAAAGACAACATCCGACGCCAATGCCGACCGATATGGCCGTGCGGTTCTAGGCGCTTCAGTCTGGAACCGCTAGACCGCTAAGGTCGCAGGTTCGAATCCTGCCTCGGGCATGGATGTGTGTGATGCTCTTAGATTTAAGTAGTTCTAAGTTATAGGGGACTGATGGTCTCAGATGTAAAGCCCCATAGTGCTCGGAACCGGCGTCAATGCCTCATCATAACTCCGGACATGCTTTAAAATGCTGTTCATAACATTATTCCTCGACTACAGCTATTGTTGAGGAATGATGGTGGACGTGTTGAGCATTTCCTGTAAAGAACGTCATCTTTACTTTGTCTTACTTTGTTATGCTAATTATTGCTATTCTGATTAAATGAAGCGGCATCTGTCGGACATTTTTTGAACGTTTGTATTTTTTTGGTTCTAAGAAAACCCCATGTCATTCCAAGCGTGTGTGTCAATTTGTACCTCTCTATCTACATTATTCCGTGATTTATTCAGTTTACAAATTTATACTGACTTTTTGATCACCCTGTATATACCGAAGAGCCAAAGAATCTGGTATCGGCCTAATATCGTGTAGTGCACCACAGGCACGCACAAGTGCACAACACTACTTGCCATGGACTCGACTAATGTCTGGAGTAGTGGTGGAGGGAACTGACACCAAGAATCCTGCAGGGCTGTCCATAAATCCGTAACAGTACGACGGGGTGGAGATCTCTTCTGAACAGCACGTTGCATGTGCTCAACAATGTACATGTCTGGGGAGTTTGGAGGAAAGTGGATGCGTTTAAACTCGTAACAGTGTTCGTGGAGCAACTCTGTAGCAATGCTGGATGTGTGGGATGTCGCATTGCCCTGCTGGAATTGCCCAAGTCCATCGGAATCCACAACGGACACGAATGGATGCAACTGATCAGAGTCTAATCCAGACGTATCCGGGGTCCCATACCACTCAAACTATACACGCCCTACACCACTACAGAGCCTCCATCAGCTTGAAGTCCCCTTAGTCCGTGGATTCATGAGGCTGTCTCCATACCCGTACACGTCCATTCGCTCGATACAATTCGCAATGAGACTCGTCCGACCGGGCAACATGTTCCCAGTCATCAACAGTTCCTTGTCGGTGTTGACGGGCAGGTGAGGCTTAAAGCTTTATGTCGTACAGTCATCAAGGGGACACGAGCAGGCCTTACCTGCGGAAGCCCATATTGAATGGTGTCGTGTCACCGCCAGACACCACACTTGCTAGGTGGTAGTTTTAAATCGCCCGCGGTCCATTAGTACATGTCGGACCCGCGTGTCGCCACTGTGTGATCGCAGACCGAGCGCCACCACAAGGCAGGTCTCGAGATACGGACTTGCACTCGCCCCAGTTGTACGGACGACTTTGCTAGCGACTGCACTGACGAAGCCTCGCTCCTTTGCTGAGCAGATAGTTAGATTAGCCTTCAGCTAAGTCCATGGCTACGACCTAGCAAGGCGCCATTAGCCTTACATAGCGATTGATACTTATCGTATAAAGCGTGTCTCATCAAGAACGATGTATACAACAAGGATGAATTAAAGTTAAGTATTCCAAAAGCTACGTACTTTTCTTTATAGCATTCATTACGTATCCTGTTCCAGACCTCACGCCATCCTTCGTGTGTTAATAGCGTGCATTGCGGTCCCCTCAAATCACACTGTGTCGGCACTTCTGTCAACACATCACATGGTTCGCACGCTGACACTCGTTGATAGCCCAGCGTTGAAATCTACAGCAATTTGCCGAAGGGTTGTACTTCTGTCACCGCAACGCCGATCGGTACGCCGTATTCTGCCTATTTACATATCTCTATATTTAAATACGCATGCCTGTTCCAATTTCATTGGCGCTTGAGTGTACTTGTGAGACTGACACAGACAAGATCAGGAATTAGTACATGTTAGTGATTGGTGTTGGCCACAGACTTTCAGACTGCACGTCCCTGGAGTTAAGTACTCAATAATTTCCTGTAATAAAATGTTTTTTAACCAGGTGTGCATTTTGTATTGTAGTGAGAGGAAACCGGTCACCTAATTAGCCAGGAATCACAAAACATTACAGTAGGGAACAGCCACATTAACTGACAACTGCTATAACTAGTTCTTGATATCCTCGATAACGGCACTGGGGCAGAGTTGATGTACGTGGTGGTCCACACATGTTCCATTCGGGATGCACCAGGGCGTCTTGCTGGCCCAGAGAGTACCTCACCATCACACAGACAGTTCTTAGATACACGTCCCATGTGTGGACGAACATTGTCGTGTTGGAAAAGGGTACCACGATAACGTCATATGAGATGTAATGCGGGAAGACGACGGAAGTCAGTGACGCACAGTTGCGCCATCAGGGTTCTCTCTGTCCCCTCCATCTGTTACTGAAGTCATACGGGACTTCACCAGGGAGGCAATTCTCACATTGCGGTTGATAATGGAAGCAAGACAAAAGAAAAATCAAGGCGTGTTCATAGAATTTATCGACAGAGAGAAGAAGCGTTTGACAGTTTAAACTGTTGCTTGATATTCGACATTCTGAGAAAAATAGGGGTAAGTTATAAGGAGAGACGCATTGTATAGAATGTGTACAAGAGAAAAGAGGGAATAACAACGGATGACGAACAAGAACGAAACGCTCGGATTAAAAAGGGGGTAAGTCAGGGATGTACACTACTGGCCATTAAAATTGCTACACCACGAAGATGACATGCTACAGACGCGAAATTTAATCGACAGGAAGAAGATGCTGTATTATGCAAATAATTAGCTTTTCAGAGCATTCACACAAGGTTGGCGCCGGTGACGACACCTACAACGCGCTGACATGAGGAAAGTTTCCAACCGATTTCTCATACACAAACAGCAGTTGACCAGCGTTGCCTGGTGAAACGTTGTTGTGGTGCTTCGAGTAAGGAGGAGAAATGCGTACCATCACGTTTCCGACTTTAATATACGTCGTTTGCGGTTTATCGTATCGCGACAGTGCTGCTCTCGTCGGTCGAGATCCAATGACTGTATCAGGAGGGTTCAGGAGGGTAATTCGGAACGCCGTGCTGGATCCCAACGGCCTCGTATCACGAGCAGTCGAGATGACAGCCATCTTATCCGCATGGCTGTAACGGATCGTGCAGCCACGTCTCGATCTCTGAGTCAGCAGATGGGGACGTTTGCAAGACAACAACCATCTGCACGAACAGTTCAACGACGTTTGCTGCAGCATCGAGTATCAGCTCGGAGACCATGGCTGCGGTTATTCTTGCCGCTGCATCACAGACAGGAGCGCCTACGATGGTATACTCAACGACGAACCTGGGTGCACGAATGGCAAAACGTCATTTTATCGGATGAATCCAGGTTCTGTTTGCAGTATCATGAGGGTCGCATCCGCGTTTGGCGACATCGCGGTGAACGCACGCTGGAAGCGTGTAATCGTCATACTGGCGTATCACCCGTCGTGATGGTATGGGGTGCCATTGGTTACACGTCTCGGTCAGCTCTTGTTCGCATTGACAGCACTTTGAACAGTGGACGTTACATTTAAGATGTGTTACGACCCGTGGCTCTACCATTCATTCGATCCCTGCTTAACCTTACATTTCAGCAGGATAATGCACGGCCGCATGTTGCAGGTCCTGTACGGGCCTTTCTGGATATAGAAAATGTTCGACTGCTGCCCTGACCAGCACATTCTCCATATCTAACACCAATTGAAAACGTCTGGTCAATGGTGGCCGAGCAACTGGGTCGTCACAGTACGTCAGTCACTACTCTTGATGAACTGTGGTATCGTGTTGAAGCTGCGTGGGCAGCTGTAGCTGTACACGTCATCCAAGCTCTGTTTGACTCAATGACCAGGCGTATCAAGGCCGTTGTTACGGCCAGAGGTGGTTGTTCTGGGTACTGATTTCTCAGGGTCTATGCACCCAAATTGCGTGAAAATGTAATCACATGTCAGTTGTAGTACAATATATTTGTCCAATGAATTAACGTTAATCATCTGTATTTCTTCTTGGTGTAGCAATTTTAATGGCCAGTAGTAGTCATTCACCGCTACTGTTCAATTTGTACATCAATGAAGCAATGATGGAAATGAAAGAAAGGTTCTGGAGTGAAATTGTAATTCAAAGTGAAACGATATCAATGATACGATTCGCTCAATGCTATCTTAAGTGATAGTGAAGAAGAATTACATGATCTGCTGAATGGAATGAACGGTCTAATGAGTACCGGATATGGATTGAGAGTAACTCGAGGAAAGACGAAAATTATCAGGAATGATGGTCACGAAGTAGGTAAAGTTAAGGGATTCTTCTATATAGGCCGCAAAATAATCAATGACGGCCTGAGCAATAGGAACACGATTCATTGCTTTGTATCAGCAGATGTTTAAGGCAGGCCATCAGTAGTTCTAGGATGACAGATGCAGGTGTGAAGTGGATACGGTTTGCTTCGTGCACAGTACGACACATATCCGAGAGCCCCACAAATGTGGATATACTGGAGGGTTAGACCAGTCAGCAGAATGGAGAGCCAGAGCGAGGCCACTTACAAAGTCTTTCAGTTTCTGATAACGCTATGTGACGCCATTATTCGACATATCCACGTCCTTCACAGTGTTCACTCAACATCTGACTTTGCTCGCGCCCTTTATACACCCTAAGAGGCCTGCTACGAAAGATAAATCATAACAAAATTAATGGACTTGAGTGGCCGTTCTACCTATCACGTAGAATTGCAGCTCTAACTGTTTACATATCCGGCGATGGTGTATACAGGTACGAAATTACACTGAGCTCCGACCACGTGGTCTGTGTGCATTCATATTTTTTCCAACCAGTGTATTATGCTAGCAGCACATCTGCAACAAGAGCAAGAGAAACACCGACTTTTAAATTGAATTTTGACTACGAGATTTTTATGTAAAAGCTGCGAAACCACTTTTCTACGTGTTTCGTAGAGAACTGCTATTCCGAAAAAAGGCATCGTAACTATATTTCCGTAATGTTACTGTATCAATTTCAACGATTAACAAGATCATTAAAGTAATTATTCTTCTTACCTTTAATCCCGTCTAATAAGGGTCCGCTGTACACAGTATCTGGCAAATTTACTTTATCTAACCTTGTGGCCGAATGCACTTACCTAAGGGAGGTATGTGTGTAACCTACATGTTATGTAGGGTCGTGTTTTAATTGTTAGTGTATAGTGTTTTCTGAGACAGGGTGTTGGGACCATTTCAGCATCTGATTAAACGGCCGTGTGAAACCGCCTGGAAACGACGCTGAGTGGCCCGTGCACCAGCCGTAGGCGTTTATCCACTGTGCTCATTCGGTCTCGATCAGACCAAATTTCCTGTCTTGCAAGCCAGCGCGCAGCTCGTTATATTATATGAGCAGCCCAGATTACTGACGTACATAGCATATTATTCACCAGAGTAACACATATTTCGAGCGAGAGAGTTAACCGATACTCGTTATAAATGGCACAAGATTATAAATTCAAATTCATCTGTAGTGCCGTGTAACTAGCGCAATTAGCCATGTGCTAGAATCCTCGTCCGTCAAATGACGCCATAACCAACACCTTCGCTGCTGCTTATATTAAGTCCGTGCATATGTTCATAGCAGTTTTGTTTTGCATGTTGATATTCCAGTTCCTACGGATTTATTTATCGTTTGTCATTTTTTACTTGTAGTTCACTGTTTGTCTTTGAGTTTACACATTGCCGTTCAAAAATCAGTGGGCATCCATTTTGCATCTCTGCTTGCTCGTCATCAATTGCCTCGTAAAAATAGTCGATTATTCTCACCCTCTATCGTTACAGGTGACGGGAAATAGTGCATTTAGATAACGTGTGGAAAAAGGTAATGGTTGAGCCCAAACAAAGCAGCAACTCGCCATACAAAGACGTGCGCTCATCCACAAAAGACGATGCTGTGCGTCTGATGTAAGAGTGACGGTGTGGTGTACAACGAATTGCTTCCCCGAGGTGTAACCATCACTCCTGACGTGTATTGTCAGCAACTGGCTCGTCTTGCAGATGCAATCCAAGATCAACGAGCAGGAAGACTGCATGAGGTGATGCTATTCCTAGATAACGCCCTCCTTCTTTCTGCTACACTGACTGGGAAGCCATTCCGCACCCACGTTATTCACCTGGTCTTGCGCTCTCAGATTTCTACCTTTTCCGCTCTCTACTAAACAGCCTTCAACAAACTTAATTTTCAGATGAAATGCGCCCTGACCAAGGCTCTTTGAGTTCTTCGCCTCAAGGCCACGTGATTTCCACAGTCGCGCAATGAAAAGTTATCCCAGCTTTGGCAGACTGTTGTAAATAGTAAAGGAGAACTTCTTTCTTTCTTTCTTCGTTTGGGTCATCTAAGGACCACCTATCAATTTCAGTGCTTCCTTCTTTGTTGTTCTTTCTTTTTCCTCCAGTATTCTTTAACCTTTTCATTATGTACCGTTTTCCTCTCCTCGGACCATTTTGACCCTGTCTTCTTCTCCCTCTTACCTTGGAATCCTCCATTTTTAACACTTTCCTCCTGAAACTCTCTCTTTCTGTTGCATCTTTTTCACTTATGTTGTTTCTTTCCAAATCTTTCGTAACTTCTTGTACCCAGGCTACTGTTGACGTCTTGTCCCAAAGACATTTAAAAATCTGTTTGGTTAACGTGTTGCTGTTCATTCTGTATAAGTGTCCAAAAAATAGCAGTCGCCTCTTTCGTAGTGTTTCGTTTATGTTTTCTATGTCGCGATAAACTTCTTCATTGCTTCTTAATTTCCATACCTCTGTATTTTTTGGTGGTTCAAGGACTTTTCGAATGATTTTTCTATTTAGGACTTCAAGTCTGTGCAATTTGTAGTTTAGTACTAAACATTCAGTTGCATAAAGACATTATGGTTTTACTGCTGTGTTGTAGTGCTGTATCTTCAAATTTTTAGGCAGACACCTTTTTTTGTAGTTATCCATAAGCTCTCTCCATTTTATGTACTCTTTCTTCTATAGGGAATTTTTCTAAGCCATTTTCTTGGATAATTCTTCCCAAATTTTTAAATTTATTTGTGACGAATTATGGAACGAACATCTGTTCTGAGCAAGATCTGCCCTTTCTAAATCCACTCTGATACTCTCCCAGTCGGCTATCAAGTGTTGCTTCTACCTTGTTTAGTAGTATTGTTGAAAATATTTTATAACCCACTAGCAACAAAGAAATACCTCTGTAGTTATTTACATTTGCTTATCACCTTTCTTGTGCAAGGGATGGATGAGAGCCACTTTCCAGTCTTCTGGTATGTTTCCACTTTCCCATATTCCTTCAAACAAGAGCTGAAGGTTAGTTATAATTTTTGGTTGAGACCATTTAATAAGTTCAGCTGTAATACAGTCTTCTCCACTGGCTTTGTTGTTTTTCAGAGTAATTATTGCCTTTTTAACTTCTTCAGCTGTAGGTGGTGAATCTGTTTCTGTATGTTCATGGAGATCTGCGAATTCTAGCTTACAGTTTGGTTCTTCACAGTTCAATAATTTTTCAAAGTACTTTATTAGTATTTCACAATTCTGGCTGTTGCTTAGGCCTACTTTACCATTGTCATCTGTGAAGCAAATACTTAGAGCTTGACAGCCCTTTAGATGACTTTTAAACATCTGATAGAAATTACGGGAGATATTTTTTACAAAGTTGTTTTGTATGTCAACAAGTTATGATTTCTCAAAAGATTTTTGAGCACTCTTTATTATTCTTGCTGTTTCTTTCCTTTGCATTCTAAATGCATCAAGGTGTTTAGGCTTCCCGGAACATTTCCATTTCTTCCAATGCTTTGTTCTTTCTGTAAGTGCTTCTTCACTGGTTTCATTCCACCAGACTTTCATTTCTGTTGTTCCAAATACATTTTTCGCTGCCCTATTCATTTCTTTCGATATTTCTTCCCATTTCACTGATATAGTTCCTTTAATTTCTTCCTGAAAATCTTTTATTACCTCTTTGGTGATGTTGAACCAGTCTGTATTATATTTAATTAATTTTTGCTGTCTCTTTTGGTTTCAATTGGGGAGAAGTTTCAGTTTAATCTTAGTCAGGTAATGATCAGAATCAAATTCCCTGTTTCTTGCTGCTTTTACATTCATGATTTCTTTAAAATTGCATTTACAAATAGCCACGTGATGTAACTGGAACTCCCCTAGCATTAGATCCGGAGGGATCCATGTTTTTGCCTTTTTTTGGTAATTTTTTGTAGAAGGTTGACATTACCTTCAACTGAAATGTTCTACAAAGACTGATTAGTCTTGTGCCATTTTTGGTTGTCCTTATGAGCTGGATAATATCCTACTATTTTTCGAAACGATTTTTCCCTCCGTATTTGTGCATCCCCCATTAGTATAACAACATTTGATTTTGGAATGTTTGATATTTATTCTTCTAGGAGGTCCCAGAATGCTTCTACTTCACTTGGATTTTTCTTATTGTCATCATTGACTGGAGCATGACAAATAACAAAGGTATACTGTTCATTTTTGCATTTAACTGTGAGAAGAGATAGACTTTCTAAACTGGATTTGAATTCTGTAATGTTATCTGCTAAATTTTTATAAACACAGAAAGCAGAACCATGTATTGGCATACCTTTCATGATTTTTATTGCTGTTTACCTTTAAAAAATTCTATGGTTTTTGGTTTCTGTAACATTTTCATCCAAAAATCTGGTTCCTTGAACTGCTAAAATTTCTATTTCAACCTTATGTAAGAGAATTTCAAGTTCTTTTTGTTTACCAATTTTTAGTAATGAGTTTACGTTCAAAGTGCCCACAAAGAATTTCCTTTTGAACTTGATTTTGGAAGGATACCTAGGATGCTCCGACTCGTCCTTAATGCAGATGCTGGGACTACCCAGAGCCCAAGGTCACGATGCATTGCATAAAGCAATGGTGGACTCCTCTTTCGAGTTACCACCTCGGGTAGTAGTTTCTTCTAGAGGAGTTTCCATTGTGCAATTGGAACTGTACATTGTACATCGTAGGAAATAAATTCCAAGGTAAGATCGGATTGTTAGTCCGAAATGATTATACTTCATGTTTTTCTCCATTAGGTTCTTCTGCTCTCCCTGCCATTGGGAGTTAGGATTCCTCTTCCACCTTTGAGACCGTTGACCGCGCTTCACCTGTAACCGTAGGTAGGGGCCCTCACAGGGTGCTACCAACCGGAGCCAGATGGACCCAGGGTTTTTTACGAGATTTTTGGACAACATGGTTGTGGAGATGAAGCAGCTATTAGTATGATTAATCAATTATTCAAAGTCTTAATCGCATTTATTATTATTATACCGCCAACCGGTTTCAACCCGACGTAGGGGTCATCTTGTGGGCGTTTCCACTGTGAAACTATAGATATCCGCCAGAAAGATTTCATTATACAACAGCTAAAATTACGTAAATTTAAAATATGTTAACCATTGGTCGACTGCTGGTGGTGTCTCTCCTGTCTACATAATGGCAGGAAACTATGCGGGACTAACCCTTCGTATGGGCCTAAATAGCGTGCTGAGATCCCGTGAATAGACGGCAACACCACCAGCGGCGATCAACGGCATGTAATACAGTTTATTATATGTAATTACTAGTCACCTTGGTTTAACATAACTTTAAGTGACAGTAAATAACAGAAAACGGAACCATTCCATTACCAATGGGTAACATATTTGAAATTTACGTAATTTTAGTTGTTGTATAATGGAGTCTTTTTCACGGATATCTATATGGTTCTGAGCACTATGGGACTCAACTACTGTGGTCATCAGTCTCCTAGAACTTAGAACTACTTAAACCTAACTAACCTAAGGACATCACACACATCCATGCCCGAGGCAGGATTCGAACCTGCGACCGTAGCAGTCGCGCGGTTCCGGACTGCGCGCCTAGAACCGCTAGACCACCGCGGCCGGCGATATCTATAATTTCACAGTGTAAACACCCAGAAGATGACCCCTACGTTGGGTTGAAACCGGTTGGCGGCATAATAATAATAAATGCGATTAAGACTGTTTTTAATAATTAATTAATTTTTTACGAGGTGTTACTCCTCCCCCTCCTTGCGAGATGAGGCTCGGGGCTTGGGACGTACAGTGGCGGAGTTTGAGAATGTATTATTGATGAAGGAAGTATAATTCATGTGTATCTTTTGTGTTTATGAGAACAGTTACGAACTTATGCACCAAACTAATACTTTTGCTTAACGTACTGGAGATGTTTCATTGTCATCTCAATAGTTGAAATGAAAGTGTACCGGTGAGGCTGTTGACAGTGATCGTAAAGTTTGAACCACATCAACTACATAAGATGAAAGCTTTAACTCCAAGTAAGTCATATACTGTCCATTACATGTTCATATCCACTGCAAGATATGGGTCATACGACACATTCGGTCATCGTTTAAAGTTGTGAATTTTGTAATAAATAATCGGGGTGATCTCGTAACACTCGCGGAGTGCAACTGTAGTCGTGGAGGACGCGGGAACTTGACCTATCAGGTGTTGCAATATATAGGCACGTTCCAGCTCTAGCTAGTCACCGCCGTTGCCTCGCAATGCAAGAGCGGAAAAAAAATACTTTGTTGACCGATAGTTTGCCGGTTTGCTATTAAAACGTATGTAGAAGTAGGTTTTTGGCGCTATGCCATGAGCGCATAAAAAAGAATAAACACGTCAAATTAAACTTTGTAGCCAAACTTGTGACTGGTGTGTACTCGCCGCGTTCTTGAAATTAAATCTCTTGACAGTGCAAAGAGTAAAAATCTCTTGCTGTTGTTATTTCTGTACTTATTAGAGAGATGGCACTAACGAATAATGATTTAGAAATAACTCAATATTCATAAGCAAACACTGAAAACTTAAGTTGGCTCGACATTAACAAACAAAATGCTGCGTCACTAAAACAGATATGCTTGTTGGCTTCCTATTTTGTATACTTGTCTCCTTTTAATAGTTATGCACACCCCTAAACGATACTCATCTATCTCGGTTTCTTAGTTTGCAGCATTTCGGTAGTTCTGTGCCACACCTTTCTATCAGCTGCTTCGGAAATGTTACATAGATTTTCACTGCTATTACGTTCAAGGCTTTCCTACAGTCGTCTCGCTAAGATCTCGATATTTGCCCATCCCTGCCTTGGAAACAAGGCACTCTAGTAGCTTGTTCCTGAGTTGCTTCCTTTCCTCTAAACGTCACGCTGGTGCTACAAGTGCCCTTGCGAGATTATTTTCGTATCCTTGTGCACAACGAGATGTCCTTCTCTGCGACTAAGCTTTTAACATTGCTATCATTGTCGCAGTCGGCCAACTCTTTCTATCACTGTCACAGTCGGTCAACTCTTTTCTGCTTTTGTACGTTGGGGTACGAAGTTGCCAACGGTCAGACGGCTCAGGATGAACCAACGAGAAGCTTGCAGCTTTCCTGACAAACAGCACAGAGATCTTCAAGGGAGAGATCAATCGGTGATGGAGAGAGACGTAGAGCGAATTCTGTACATTTCACTTCTAGCTCTTCTGTGGCAATGGCAGTATATAAGTGGGTGACTATTCGGTAGATTGCAGTCATATACGCTGAAGAGCCAAAGAAACTGGTACGCCTGCCTAATATCGTGTAGGGCCCCGCGAGCACGTGGAAGTGCCGCAGTAGAACGTGTGAGGGACTCGAAAATGTCTGAAGGGAACAGAAACCATGAATGCTGCAGGACTGTCCGTAAATCCGTAAGAGTAAGAGTGGTTAGAGATCCCTTTTGAACAGTACGATGCAAGGCATCCAGATATACTCCATAATGTTCATGTCTGGGGAGTTTGATGGCCAGCGGAGGTGTTTAAACTTAGACTATTTGTGGAGCCACTCTGTAGCAATTCTGGACTTGCGTGGTCTCGCATTGTCCTGCTGGAATTGCGCAGGTCCGTCGCCATGCGCAATGGACGTGAATGGATGCAGGTGATCAGACAGGATGCTTACGTACCAGTCACCTGTCAGAGTCGTATCTAGACGTATCAGGGTTCCCATTTCACTCCAAGTGCACACGCCCCACGTCATAACAGAGCCTCCAACATCTTGAGCAGTTCCCTGCTGACATGCTGGGTCCATGGATTCATGAGGTTGTCTCCATACCCGCACATGGACAGCAGCTCGATACAAATTGAAACGAGACTCGTCTGACCAAGAAACATGTTTCCAGTCATCAACAGTCCAGTATTGGTGTTGAAGGACCCAGGCGAGGCGTAAAGCTTGGTGTCGTGCAGTCATCAAGGGTACACGAGCGGGCCTTCGGATCCGAAAGCCCATGTCGATGATGTTTCGTCGAATGATTCACACGCTGACATTTTTTGAGGGCCCAGCATTGATATCTGCAGCAATTTGCGAAAGGGTTGCACTTCTGTTCCATTGAACGATTCTATTAAGTCGTTTTAGGTCCTCTTGCAGGATCTTTTTTCGGTCGCAGCGATGTCGGAGTATTGATGTTTCACCGGATTACTGATATGGTAAAATGGTCGTATGGGGAAATCCCCACATCGCTACCTCGGAGATGCTGTGTCCCATCACTCGTGCGGTGACTATAACACCTCGTTCAAACTCACTTAAATACTGATAACCTGCCATTGTGGCAGCATTAATCGAATTAACACCTGTGCCAGACACATGTTGACATATATACGCGTTGCCGACGGCAGCGCCATATTCTGCCTGTTTACATATCTCGTATTTGATTACGCATGTCTATACCACTTTCTTTGGCGATTCAGTGTAAATAACAAGGAGAAAAGTGAGGTGGTCGAGACCCGATTTGCAGACAATATCCACATACAGCACCGAATGTTTCTACAGAATTGTATCTTTGTATCATAGATGGTTTAGGAGATATGACGTGGTAAACATTTAGATGCGTGAGAAAACTATCTTTTTTTAAAACGGACCGCATATTATGCAAACTATATTCATATAGTGTTTGATAATGAAAGCACTTAGCGGCTTTCGACAAACTTTCAGCATTATTTCAGACCTTCTGTAAATGTATTCTGGCCCACAGCCCCACAAAATTATAGAAGTTTAGTCACACTAAATACTCGTTTTCCATGCGGTAAAACGCCAGCATCAGAAAAAAGCTATTCAGAAAATTCTAAGCAGTTCTCAGTATCAGTTTTGTGCCAAACTAATCATGTAAATTAGAAAAACTGATAAAGTAATATCTGCATAATACTATACGGTTAAAGTGCCACATGATAAATTTATATATGCTTCTTTCAGTTTTTGGTGTCCGGCCGGGGTGGCCGAGCGGTTTTTGGCGTTTCAGTCTGGAACCGCGCGACCGCTTCGGTCGCAGGTTCGAATCCTGCCTCGGACATGGATGTGTGTGATGTCCTTAGGTTAAAGTCCCATAGTGCTCAGGGCCATTTGAACCATTTGATACCGAAAGAAGCACAGTCAGTTTATGTCCATCTTTTCCATTTAATCACCCACACGTCGGTAATATTTGAATATCAACTGATATAAATAATGTAAACCACTCTGGTGACTATGATGGTAAGCAGTTTTTAGAACTTAAGGTTTGTTAGAAGATAATTATGCTATATCCATGCTTTTGTTCGTATCTGTTGTTCGGCAGGTTTGCTAATTATTCTTTCATCAGAATAAATAATTGCCGGCCGCGGTGGTCTAGCGGTTCTAGGCGCGCAGTCCGGAACCGCGCAACTGCTATGGTCGCAGGTTCGAATCCTGCCTCGGGCATGGATGTGTGTGATGTCCTTAGGTTAGTTAGGTTTAAGTAGTTCTAAGTTCTAGGGGACTGATGACCTCAGATGTTAAGTCCCATAGTGCTCAGAGCCATTTGAACCATTTGAAATAAATAATTTTTCGCCGCTGTACACAAGTTTTTATTTCACTTTACCAGTTTCAATAGATTACTCTGTCACCTTCAGAAGGTTGATATAGGCTTAAAGCATATGTGCGTCGACGCGAAACAAACATCGGACGATGTAGATATCCAATGCGAAGAAATTGTAAAAAGATTGTTTAAAACAAATGTGCAGTAGTTGAACATCAGATAAAATACACTACTGGCCATTAAAATTGCTACACCACCAGGATGACGTGCTACAGACGCGAAATTTAACCGACAGGAAGAAGATGCTGTGATATGCAAATGATTAGCTTTCCAGAGCATTCACACAAGGTTGGCGCCGGTGGCGACACGTACAACGTGCTGACATGAGGAAAGTTTCCAACCGATTTCTCATATACAAACAGCAGTTGATCGGCGTTGCCTGGTGAAACGTTGTTATGATGCCTCGTGTAAGGAGGAGAAATGCGTACCATCACGTTTCCGACTTTGATAAAGGTCGGATTGTAGCCTATCGCTATTGGGGTTTATCGTATTGTGACGTTGCCGCTCGCGTCGGTTGAGATCCGATGACTGTTAGCAGAATATGGAATCGGTGGGTTCAGGAGGGTAATACGGAACGCCGTGCTGGATCCCAACGGCCTCGTATCAAGAGCAGTCGAGATGACAGGCATCTTATCCGCATAGCTGTAACGGATCGTGCAGCCACGTCTCGATCCTTGCGTCAACAGATGGGGACGTTTTGAAGACAACAACCATCTGCTCGAACAGTTCGAGGACGTTTGCAGCAGCATAGACTATCAGCTCGGAGACCATGGCTGCGGTTACCCTTCAAATGGTTCAAATGGCTCTGAGCACTATGGGACTTAACATCTATGGTCATCAGTCCCCTAGAACTTAGAACTGCTTAAACCTAACTAACCTAAGGACATCACACAACACCCAATCATCACGAGGCAGAGCAAATCCCTGACCCCGCCGGGAATCGAACACGGGAACCCGGGCGCGGGAAGGGAGAACGCTACCGCACGACCATGAGCTGCGGACCGGTTACCCTTGTCGCTGCATCACAGACAGGACCGCCTGCGATGGTGTACTCGGCGACAAACCTGGGTGCACGAATGGCAAAACGTCAGTTTTTCGGATGAATCCAGGTTCTGTTTGCAGCATCATTATGGTGGCATCCGCGTTTGGCGACATCGCGGTGAACGCACGTTGGAAGCGTGTAATCGTCATACTGGCGTATCACCCGTCGTGATGGTATGGGGTGCCATTGGTTACACGTCTCGGTCAGCTCTTGTTCGCATTGACGGCACTTTGAACAGTGGACGTTACATTTAAGAATTGTTACGACCCGTGGCTCTACCCTTCATTCGATCCCTGCGAAACCCTACATTTCAGCAGGATAATGCACGGCCACACGTTGTAGGTCCTGTACGGGCCTTTCTGGATATAGAAAATGTTCGACTGCTGCCTGGCCAGCACATTCTCCATACCTAACACCAATTGAAAACGTCTGGTCAATGGTGGCGGAGCAACTGGCTCGTCACAATACGTCAGTCACTACTCTTAATGAACTGTGGTATCGTGTTGAAGCTGCGTGGGCAACTGTAGCTGTACACGCCATCGAAGCTCTGTTTGACTCAATGCCCAGGCGTATCAAGACCGTTATTACGGCCAGAGGTGGTTGTTCTGGGTACTGATTTCTCAGGATCTATGCACCCAAATAGCGTGAAAATGTAATCACATGTCAGTTCTAGTATAATATACTTGTCCAATGAATACCCGTTTATCATCTGCATTTCTTCTTAGTGTAGCAATTTTAATGGCCAGTAGTGTACAAAAATCTGCGAGAACATTATGACCACCGACCTCCTATCGATATGATCGCGTCCAGGCGAGTGCAGCGTCACCTCGCAAGGAATGACTGGTTGTCAGACATACGTACGCTGCATATAGTATCAGTGAGCTTGACGTCCGTGTGTAGTATGGGGAAGGCGCCGATTTATCTGAGTTTGACCGAGAGCAGGTTGTGGTCGTTCGTTGGATTGGGACGAGCGTATCGGAAACTGCGTGACATGTGGTTCGTTCAGGGAATGCTGTGGTGAGTGTCTTTAACACGTGGTGAAACAAGGTGAAACTACATCCAGACGTCATGGGGTTAGGCGGCTACCCCTCATTACAGATGGATGGAGTCAAACTGGGGTCGCCTCCGTTACTCTCTGGACAACATTCACACGGGCATCCGTATATCCAGCGGAGCTAGTACAAGGCACCTTTACAGCTGGGCAGTTTCGTACGCTTATTTTATACGAAGTCCAACTCTTATGACGATCATGTTTCCTGGCGGCAGGAAGATAATGCGCCATGTCACAGGGGCGTGATGGAGTGGTTCGAGGACCACAGTGGCGAGTTCCAGTTGATGTGCTGATCCCCCAGCTCACCAGATCTCCACCCGATCGCTTCCAGAATGTAACTGATCATGGCATCAGAACTCATCGACCCTCCACGGAATTTATCGAAAGCAGGTGACTTTCGTCTGCAAATGTGGTGCCAACTGCCTCCAGCGACCCATTAAGGCGTCATTGATTCCATGCTACGAAGCGTCACCGCTGTTATCAGTGCCATATCTGGACATACCAGCTATTAGGCCAGTGGTCATAATGTTCTGGCTGATCAGTGTATACTGTTTGAGCTACAAAACAATGACACACCGAAAAAAATACCGGGTGATCAAAAAGTCAGTATAAATTTGAAAACTTAATAAACCACGGAATAATGTAGATAGAGAGTGTGGTGTCACCGCCAGACACTACACTTGCTAGGTGGTAGCCTTTAAATCAGCTGCGGTCCCTTAGTGTACGTCGGACCCGCGTGTCGCCACTATCAGTGATTGCATACCGAGCGCCGCCACGCGGCAGGTCTAGAGAGTCTTCCTAGCACTCGCCCCAGTTGTACAGTCGACTTTGCTAGCGATGGTTCACTGACAAATTACGCTCTCATTTGCCGAGACGACAGTTAGCATAGCCTTCAGCTACGTCATTTGCTACGACCTAGCAAGGCGCCATTATCATTTGCTATTTATCTTGTGATGCATGTACCGTCAGACCGATGTTCCCCAATTATGGATTAAAGTTAAGTATTCCAGAAGCTACGTACCTTTTTTGCTAGTATAATTCCTTTAACTGTTCCAGACCTCACGCCAGCCTGCGTGAGCTTAAACGCGTGCCTTTCGGCTACCGGTCATAGTGGATTGGCTGTCTGGCCAGTCCACAACAGAGAGGTCAACGTTGACACACATGCTTGGAATGAGATGGGGTTTTATTAGAACAAAAAAAAAAAAAAAAAAAAAAAAAAACACCCCATATTGCTAGACGCGTGAGAGATCTCTTGCGCGCATCGTTTGGTGATGATCGTGGGCTCAGCCGCCACATTCGACATGCTTGGCCTCCCAGGTTCCAAGACCTCAGTCCGTGCGATTATTGGCTTTTGGGTTACCTGAAGTTGCAAGTGTATCGTGATCGACCGACATCTCTAGGGATGCTGAAAGACAACATTCGACTCCAATGTCTCACCATAACTACGGACATGCTTTACAGTGCTGTTCACAACATTATTCCTCGACTACAACTATTGTTGAGGAATGATGGTGGACATATTGAGCATTTCCTGTAAAGAACATCATCTTTGCTTTGTCTTACTTTGTTATACTAATTATTGCTATTCTGATCAGATGAAGCGGCATCTGTCGGACATTTTTCGAACTTTCGTATTTTTTTGGTTCTAATAAAACCCCACATCATTCCAAGCATGTGTGCCAATTTGTACCTCTCTATCTACATTATTCCGTGATTTATTCCTTTTTCAAATTTATTCTGACTTTTTGATCACCCGCTATATAAAACGTAGTATATTCGATGACTAGCCACTCACAGACATTATTTACAGTGAGTTGACGACGCTCATGTACAAAGTAGGAGCAATAGCCTTTCTAGAAATAAAACCATGGCTAGCGTCCGTAGAAAACTATACAACAATATACTATTCGTCCGAACAGGCCTCGGAAATCTCAACGGTACCGATCGACTGCCGTGTCATCGTCACTCGTTAGGCGACACTGGATGCGGATGTGATGATCAAACCGCTTTCCCGGCCATTGTCAGTTTTCGTGACCGGAGCTGCTACTTGTCAATCAAGTAGCTCCTAAACTGGCCTTAAAAGGGTTGAGTGCACCCCTTTTGGCAACAGCGTTCGGCAGACTCGGGCGGTCATCCATCCAAGAGCTAGTCAAGCCCGATTACCCTTAACTTCGGTGATCCGACTGGAACCGGTGGTAGCGCTGCGCCAAGACCTTTGGCAAAACGATATACAGTGTTTAAAATGAGCATACAGACAGATAGTTATGCATTAGACTAAAAGACGGCTGACGATTGGTTTTATTTCGCTAAAAAAGGGCAATTAAACTTCCTTCTCAGTTTACTCGAAAGTTAATCAACTGGACCGATACCCTTTCAGTGCAGACCAATTCAAGTTCTATCCGTAGTTGTACGCAGGGAATACTGAAACACTTTTTTGTGTATCTAATGGCATCCCTTTTTCGAGCTGTCATCTTTCTTCTTTACTTCCTGAAAATTTGAAACGTCCCCTTAGAAAAATTTATGAATTACTGTGCTGGTAAACCTCTTACGTTATTTGAGTTTCAAACAGCTGAGCAGAACTGAACGTACACAGACATTTCGCTCTTTACTTATTCTGATCAACACTAAACTGACACACAATATTTTTAGCGCAACGCAATCTGACTTTCAAAAATCCCTACAAAGTAATGGCCCTGACTGACAATAACCTATACCTTTCATGAATCACTTACCTCACAAAAATCTTCGTTCCTCAATCTACTGCAATAAAGCGTGCGCCAATACTGCCAGCTGAATAAAAGATTCTAACTACTGAAGGCACTAACCACTGAGAGGCATAGTTAGCAAATGAAAGATTTTGATAGAGAACAAACAATACATTTACCTTAATAGAGTTCAAAAGTCATAATATATACATCAGTTCATGACATCCAGTCATACAAATTTACTGTCTCTGATGGACACACGTCCAGATCATCCGCTCTCAAAACTCCGCCATCTCTCTCCCCACATCCACCACTGCTGGCGGCTCACCTCCAACTGCGCAACGCTACGCGCTGTTAACGGCCAGCTGCCCAACACTACAATAGCAAACAACAATGCGAACCAGCCACAGACTGCACAGAGCACAGCCAGTGATTTTCATACAGAGTGCTACGTGGCGTTACCAATAAAAAAAACCTAAACAACCTACTTACATATTCTAACAGACAAGCGAATATGATTGGTTGGCCAAAAATTGAAGTGAGACTAGCCTACAGCTGCGATATGTTACCGATATGGTTCATGTAATAATCGTGTTCTGATTAGCTATGGTTTGCTCTTATTAAATCTTTTCCACCGGAAAGCTGTCTTCCGCGTGCCGCAGGCGTGACCGCACGGCTGTACGGCACCGCCTCGCGGTCACACAGTGGCGACTTCCATTCCGTCTGTTTGCGCGTCATGGCCTGCTCTGCTGCGAACGGCTTCTTACACCGCTGAGGCCCCGCCCCGGTCAGACCCGTCCGCCAATCGGAGACCGCGTAATCACGTACTTGAAGGGAAAGTAATTTCCGGTAAAACTGCGAAAAATCGACAGAAAAGAAGGCGGAAAAAAAAGCAGGAAAGAAACCTCCTCCGACCTGTACGCACTTGCCGGCAGCCAATGGCGGATTTCACAAGTGCGTGCTGCGAGAGCGTGCAACCGCGCTTGTGTTGCGTGTAGCGGAAGGTTAACGAGCGCCGGCGGGAAATGACTCGAGGACGGCTCCCGCGCTTGTGACCGCCGGTCTAGCAAACACGGCGGCCACTGCGAAGGCAGTAACCGTGCAGTGCCCTCTGCAGCGGCGGACCGGTACGAAATTGTAGCGGTGAGTGTCCTGCACGAGCGGTGGCGCCAGCACACAAACGACGCCAGCGTGCAGTTTTACGAGTTACCAGCAACACCACTCCCTCGATCCTTGTTTCTTAATAAATCAGACTCCCATTTACAACACAGCTTTAAACGTTTCATTACATTACAAATGACATAACGTGTTAAATATTTAACGGTTCTTGGTTTTATTAGTTTCGATTTATTCACCAGTAGGCAGCACTTCGTCATAACAATCTAGATTAGGTATTCTGCGTAAAATAAATTCATTAAAAGTCCATAACTATGTTTCATTCGGACATTGTATTAATTATGTAATTATTAGCAGTTCCAGTTTACTGTAATGTATTCACAGGTCTTGGCAGTCTTCTCATAAATGATCACTGAAGTAAGTATTATATTCAAATGCTCCATGTTTTTATGTTATACTTCCTGACGTGTTCCACATTTACGAAAGTCATCTCATTTTTGAGTCTATGAAACGAAAACTGAATCTGATCTAATCTAATCGAATGAGAAAGTCGAAAGCAAAACTGGTAAACAAAAAACTGAAAGAAGCATATATAAATTTATCAAGTGCCACTTTAACCGTATAATATTATGCAGATATTACTTTATCTGTTTTTCTAATTTAATGATTAATTTGTTACAAAACTGATACCAAGAACTGCTTAGATTTTTCTGAATAGCTATTTTCTGATCTCGGCGTTTTACCGCATGCAAAGCGAGTATTTAGAGTGACAAAACTTCTATTATTTTGTGGGGCTGTGGGCCAGAAAACATTTACAGAAGATCTGAAATTATGCTCAATGTTCGTCGAAAGCCGCGAAGTGTTCTCATTATCAAACACTGTATGAATGTAGTTTGCATAGTTTGCGGTCCGTTTTTTCACGCATCTAAATGTTTACCACGTCGTATCTCCTGAACCATCTATCATACAAAGATATAACTCTGTAGAAACATTCAGTGCTGTATCTAAATATTGTCTGCAAATCGGGTAGCGGATAAAGTTAGTGGTAAAGAAGTAATAAATTAAAACGTCCTGATTGACTCCGAAATTGTAGTGCATAAAGTACTCTTTAAGTAATAAGATAAGTACGTTATCCTTGACGTAGAGTGTTCTTCAGAGACAATTATATTGTCAGGAGTGGCACAGGGAAATCGGATAGGACCGCACTTATTCTCTATATACATAAATGATCTGAGGTTCAGGCTGAGCAGCAGCCCCCAGCTATTTGCTTCTGACGCTGTCTGACGGGTAGGCGTCGTGACTGTGGGAGGATACAGAATTTCACCGCTCGGGACAGCGGCGGCACCTTGCCACGGTTCGCATGGCTTCACCCCCCGTCGGAAGTTCGAGTCCTCTCTCGGGCATGGGTGTGTGTGTTGTCCTTAGCGTAAGTTAGTTTAAATCAGATTAAGTAGTGTGTAAGCCTAGGGACCGATGATCTCGGCAGTTTAGTCCCACCACCACCACAGAATTTCTTGTTCTAAATGCAAACAGTCCTGTATACTTCGAATCAGCTTTAGTGGGGCGCTGCTTGACACAGTAACATCGATTAAATATCTAGGCCTAACTTTCCAAAGCGATATAAATTGGTATGAACACTTGAGGTTGATAGTAGGCAAGGCGAATACACAACTTCATGCTGTTAAGAGAATTTGGGCTCATCCGTAAAGGAGATATAGAACGTTAATCCAACCAATTTTTGAGGACTGTTTCAATGTCTGGGGTCCGCAACAGGCCGGGTTAAACGAAGAACTCGAAGATTTCTGCGAGATTTGGGTGGGTACGATCCACACGCCGGTATTACGGAGATGTTTCTTGAAGTCAAATGGGGATCCATGAAGGGAAGACGACGCTATTTTCGCGGGGCACTACGGCCAAAATTTAGAGACCAGGCATTTGAAGTCGATTGCAGAACGATCTGTTGCCACCAACATTTATTTCGCGTAAGAACCAAAACGGCCTTGCTGTGCTGGTACTGCGAACGGCTGAAAGCAAGGGGAAACTACAGCCGTAATGTTTCCCGAGGGCATGCAACTTTACTGTATGGTTAAATGATGATGGCGTCCTCTTGGGTAAAATAGGGAGTAATGACCCTACGACTTATCTTAGAATATAGATTAAGGAAAGGCAAACCTACGTTTCTAGCATTTGTAGACTTACAGAAAGCTTTTGACAATGTTGACTGGAATACTATCTTTCAAATTCTGAAGGTGGCAGGGATAAAATACAGGGAGCGAAGGGCTATTTACAATTTGTACAGAAACCAGATGAGGGGAATGAAAGGGAAGCAGTGGTTTGGAAGGGAGTGAGACAGGGTTGTAGCCTATCCCCGATGTTAGTCAATCTGTATATCGAGCAAGCAGTAAAGGCAACAAATGAAAAGTTCGGAGTAGGAATTAAAATCCATGGAGAAGAAATAAAAAACTTTGAGGTTCGCCGATGACATTGTGGCACAACTTGACTAGAAGAAGGGTTGGTAGGACATGTTCTGATGCATCAAGGGATCACCAATTTAGTATTGGAGGGCAGCGTGGAGGGTAAAAATTGTAAAGGGAGACCAAGAGATGAATACGCTAAGCAGATTCAGAAGGATGTAGGTTGCAGTAGGTACTGGGAGATGAAGAAGCTTGCACGGGATAGAGTAGCATGGAGAGCTGCATCAAACCAGTTTCTGGACTGAAGACCATAACAACAACAAGAACCAAGAACACAAGATGCGAGGAGTTAGGGCGCGGACAAAGGGTTTTAGTTAGTTATTTTCACCTCGATCTTTTTTTTGAGTGGTACAGGAAAGGGAAAGACTATTCGTGGTACGTGGTACTCCCCGCCATGCATCGGGTTGACGGAGGAGATAGAGAAGATCCAAAGAAGAGCGGCACGTTTCGTCACAGGGTTATTTAGTAACCGTGATAGCGTTACGGAGATGTTTAACAAACTCAAGTGGCAGACTCTGCAAGAGAGGCGCTCTGCATCGCGGTGTAGCTTGCTCGCCAGGTTTCGAGAGGGTGCGTTTCTGGATGAGGTATCGAATATATTGCTTCCCCCTACTTATACCTCCCGAGGAGGTCACGAATGTAAAATTAGAGAGATTAGAGCGCGCACGGAGGCTTCAGACAGTCGTTCTTCCCGCGAACCATACGCGACTGGAACAGGAAAGGGAGGTAATGACAGTGGCACGTAAAGTGCCCTCCGCCACACACTGTTGGGTGGCTTGCGGAGTATAAATGTAGATGGAGATGGTGTGGCTCGTTGAGTATGTATGATGATGTAGATGTAGGAGTAGCGAACAATTAGTAATGCTAGACACTTTTCATCTGGGAACAGTTAGTTTTTCTTTTGTCATCATTCTACTGACTGACTGGTTTGATGCGGCCCGCCACGAATTCCTTTTCTGTGCTAACATCTTCATCTCAGAGTAGCACTTGCAACCTACGTCCTCAATTATTTGCTTGACGTATTCCAATCGCTGTCTTCCTCTACAGTTTTTGCCCTCTACAGCTCCCTTTAGTACCATGGAAGTCATTCCCTCATGTCTTAGCAGATGTCCTATCATCCTGTCCCTTCTCCTTATCAGTGTTTTCCACATATTCCTTTACGATTCTGCGTAGAACCTCCTCATTCCTTACCTTATCAGTCCACCTAATTTTCAACATTCGTCTATAGCAGCACATCTCAAATGCTTCGCTTCTCTTCTGTTCCGGTTTTCCCACAGTCCATGTTTCACTACCATACAATGCTGTACTCCAGACGTACATCCTCAGAAATTTCTTCCTCAAATTAAGGCCGGTATTTGATATTAGTAGACTTCTCTTGGCCAGAAATGCCTTTTTTGCCATAGCGAGTCTGCTTTTGATGTCCTCCTTGCTCCGTTCGTCATTGGTTATTTTACTGCCTAGGTAGCAGAATTCCTTAACTTCATTGACTTCGTGACCATCAATCCTTATGTTAAGTTTCTCGCTGTTCTGACTTCTACTACTTCTCATTACCTTTGTATATCTCCGATTTAATCTCAAACCATACTGTGTACTCATTAGACTGTTCATTCCGTTCAGCAGATCATTTAATTCTTCTTCTCTTTCACTCAGGATAGCAATGTCATCAGCGAATCGTATCATTGATATCCTTTCACCTTATATTTTAATTCCACTGCTGAACCTTTCTTTTATTTCCATCATTGCTTCCTCGATGTACAGATTGAAGGTTACAGCCTTGTCTTACACCCTTCTTAATACGAGCACTTCGTTCTTGATCGTCCACTCTTATTATTCCCTCTTGGTTGTTGTACATATTGTATATGATCCGTCTAGGTTTTATTTAGGATTCCGAAACACCGTAATATTCACCATTATTTGACTAGAAACTCCTATGTTTCAACATAATCTCCGTTTAATGAGACTGCGTTACGCCGCTTTACTGGGAGGGCCTGTTGCCTCCATTCTACCAGTCGACATCGGAACCAACATTTTGCTGCATCAGTAACCTCCTCATCATCCACGTACTACTTCCCTCTGAGTGGATCCTTCATTGAGCGAAACATGGAAGGCGATCAGGAATAACGGTCTGGATAAGTTTTATGACCTCCTGCTCAGGTGCGCAGACTTGTTTGGGGTCTCGCGTTGCCATGGAGAAGGAGGAGTTCGTTTGCATTTTTGTACGACAAACACCCTGAAGTAGTTCCTTCAGGGTAGTACAGTACACTTCAAGGTAACAGTTGCACCACAAGGGACGACCTGAAACAGAAGAACCCCTTCAGAGTCCCAGAAGACAGTCGCCATGACTTTCCCGGCTGAGTGTGAGGCACTGAACTTTTTCTTCGGTGAAGTGGTGGTGTGGTACCATTCACTGGATTGCCATTTTGGTTTCGAAGTGATGAAGAAATGCTTCATCGCCTGAGACGATGTTAAAAAACACTTGTCATGATCAGCCTCGTAATGCGCAACCAACTCAGCACAGATTGTCTTTCGTTGTTCTTTACGGTCTTCTTTTAGCCGACGAACAACCTACTGGGCACACACATTTGAGCACCCCAGCGGGTGGGTGAATCTATCAGCACTATCTACAGAGACGCCCAGTCGAGCAGCGAGGTGTCTTATTGTGATCCGTCGATCACCTCGAATGAGAGTGTCCGCACGTTTCATCATTTCAGGAGTCACAGCTGTGAGGTGGGTGGACGGACGGCACGCGAGAGATCCGACAGGTTCGTGCGACCTTGTTGCGATGATAACAAACGCCTTGCTCAATGAGTCACCGTGTTTTTGATCACAGCCACGTCTCAGTAAACATTCTGCAAGGGCATAGGAATGCCTGCGATGCTCTGGTTTCTGCCAAAAGAAGTTTAAATGGAGATCTCTGCTTGGAACTCAATGTGGAGACGAACCTCATTTTTGTTATATATACGTGGGTGGAGAGAGGAAGAGAGACAGAGGAAGGAAGACAGTAATATTGGACAATTGTGTACATAAAATAAACCTGATATAAAAAGTGCTGTCTAGCTCATAAAAAGGAGAAATGAAACTACTCGCTTTTTAACTCTGTACTGGAGTCAGTCAATCTACACGAGTATCTGGCAGTAACAACGTCAGGAAATATGATGTATAGCGATCACATAGATGAATTAATATTTAAAACAACTGACAACTTTTTACTTGCTGGTACAGTATTACAAAACTGCGCTTGGTTACTAAAGACATAACTCACAAAACCCATTCGATTTGCAGTGAAATGCTGCTTAAAGGTGCAAGTTACGTGTCTGGTCGAGGGAATAAAAATGGAATGTTTCTCGAGGGTTCTAGATTGGTAGATGGTGAAGAATGAAACTGAAATGCTGTAAAATCTTAATTGGCAGTCATTTGTTTAAAAACGCCCCATACCGCTCAGGAGCCTACTTATAAATGGGAAGAACCGGTTTCTAGAGTAGATGTTACGGATATTCTGCGGCAAACTGCGTGAGGATCCCGTAGAGACAGCGAAGATAGATAGGTAAATGAGAGCGAACGCAGAGGCATACGATCAGTCATTCCTCCCACGTTTCATTCATGAATAGAAGAGTCATCATTAACATTATCTTCTTCTTCAGCGTCACTATAAGACATTTATGATACTCTGGTGGATGGAGTCCTCATTCGAGTCACCGTACACTGCGAACCTCAGTTTTATGTATCCTCATTTGTCTTGTTTTTTATGTCATTATTTCAGCTTTTATTATGTCTTTCCATGCGTGGCACTTCTATCATTCGGAGGTAACGTTTATCTGGGAACTTGTGCCTAACAGCTAACTGATCGTGTCGACAGGTTCCTGAGCGCTTGAATAATATTAACATCCTGGCTGAGGAGAAACTTCCATCAACCGTGGGCTAGTAATCAAAATACCCGAAAATGCCCATCAAATACTTCATTAATCAATTTTTGGCGCTAAAGAAGCATCTGACTATATATAACAACAAACTCTTCCCTACGATATGTTTTAGAGTCAGAGAAAATCTGTTAATAGCAAGTAGCGGTCATACTGCACTAATTTCAAGTAACAGTCTTCACGTCCATATATGTCGTTCACTGCCTGTAGGTCGTCAAATCAATCATCACATCACACAAACATACTCGGGAAATGAAAGTCCTATTGCGGAACAAACTGGTACATATACTCAGAAATGAGTTAAAGAATTGCCCTTGTAATCCGTGCCTAACTACGTTTAAGATATTTAATTCAGTGTAATAACAGTTTCAACAAATTCTGTTCTGGAGCAAACAAAACCATTATGTGAGGCTCATATGAGAATAATCTTGTGACTGTGGTGTAAGAAAGTTGATTCAGTTCTTCTTTAAATGACATTGCCGACCGGACGTTACGTACCGGTAGCTTCGGCGCTATGTATTGCTGTCGCCAGGCAAGCTGAAAATGCCAGGTACTGCGTTCACCTGGAGACGCGTCACTCTTAACACATTTTCAAACAATATTAATACACGGTTTATCCCCCTCCCACTTGTAGCTTAATTCTCACGCTCAGCAACATTTTTTCACGTCGCCATAGCCTCATTACTTAGAGGAAATAAAAAAGGCGAGTGGATGGCCGATTGAAGCGGACATTCACACATGATACTTCTCTTATCACGAGGAATCCTACACAGAATCTCCTTGGTCCATCTTGCATTAAAGTCTCCCCCCCCCCCCCCCCGCCCCCCCCCCTATATACACAGGCCATCTCAATACAGTTCCCGTACTACCGTGTTCTGCTGGATAGTGAGGCAACAACTGTTACTGTAGTTCATACGTAGTACCGAAAACACCATCATCTGCACTTACTGGTCTTATTCGTACGCAACCGGTTTCGATGTTACCGAACACAATTACAGGCACCTTTTGGGTGACCACATTCATAAGGGAAATCAGTACTACACTTTCCGCAGACGGTCAAAAACATAACTGTCCGCTAAACTAAAGCTTCGGAAGAGTCTCTCCCACTTTGTCAGCTCCTGTTTCTCCACTTATACATTTCTTTGTTTTTTTGTACACAAGAAACATCTTTCCTTAGGACGTTGCGCAGCCACCAATTTTAGAAGTGTCTGCACATTTAACGAGAGAAATTAATGCTAGGTTACACAGCGTAAAATTTCTGTCACACAGTTTCTGAAGACTCGCAGAGTACAGATGCAGAAGTAGGTGAGCGGTGACGTGAGCCGCGCACCTCGTATCCAGTGTCTTGACTACCTCTTACAGTGTGAGATGGGCCTTCACGCTGGGAGAAAGAGCCGGTGATCGAATCCTTGGTGCACTCATTTCATCGTATGTCTGGAGTTACATAGTAAACATACCGCAACATCAATATTGTATTGTATGTATCGTGTACTAAACTGGTGACCTAGATACGACGGAGAGCTTTCATCCCGCCGTAGCCCTCAGTGGTTCACAGCCCCACAACAGGCCACAACAGTCCATCCACCTCACCGCCGCCCCACACTCAATTCACAATTATTGTGCGTTTCGGCCCCCAGTTTAAAGCCCCCCTCTCCCCTCCCCCCCCCCCCCCCCCCCCCCCCCTTCGCGGGGAACGTCTCATACCGGACGAGTGTAATCCCATGTTTGCGTGGTAGAGTAACGATGGTGTACGCTACACATCATATCTCCTGACGTTGTTACTGCCAGATACTAGTACAGATTGATCAGTACAGAGTTAAAAAGCGAGTAGTTTCGTTTCCCCTTTGTACGAGCTAGATAGCACTTTTTATATCAAGTTTATTTTATGTACACGTCTGATATTACTGTCTTCCTTCCTCTGTCTCTCTTCCTCTCTCTCCCCCCACGTATATATAACAAAAGTTAGGTTCGCCTCCACATTGAGAATTCTACAGATCTCCAAAATTACAGACCGTTTAATAATGATAGAGTACAGGCCGACTGTGGAAGTTCGTGAATATTACTTGCCAAATTCATAAATGTAAGTCTTACTACAGCAAGCTGTTTCATAATACGGGGTGTTTTAGTGTGTGCACATAGAATCGCACAGTGAGAAACAATCGAGCCTCATCGAGGTCGCCGGCCGCGGTGGTCTCGCGGTTCTCTGCGCGCAGTCCGGAACCATGAGGCTGCTACGGTCGCAGGTTCGAATCCTGCCTCGGGCATGGATGTGTGTGATGTCCTTAGGTTAGTTAGGTTTAAGTAGTTCTAAGTTCTAGGGGACTAATGACCTGAGAAGTTGAGTCCCATAGTGCTCAGAGCCATTTGAACCATTTGAATCATCGAGGTCACACGATGTGTAAAATACGCTCACCCCACGTAGTTGTTCAAATGGTTCAAATGGCTCTGAGCACTATGGGACTTAACATCTATGGTCATCAGTCCCCTAGAACTTAGAACTACTTAAATCTAACTAACCTAAGGCCCTGACCCCGCCGGGAATCGAACCCGGGAACCCGGGCGCAGGAAGCGAGAACGCTACCGCACGACCACGAGCTGCGGACTCACGTAGTTGTGGTACATTGTCATACACAATAGTTGAAGATACATTTGACAGCCAGAAACAGGCGCGGTTCCTCAAGAATGGTTTTTAAGGATTTATTTATTACGCAAAATCATCGCCTTCAATTACATGATGGGTTTTTATTTGAAAAGTGATCTTTACATTATTTTCACCGTTTAAAGAGCTACCCAGACGGGGAAAAAATTGTTACCACATTAGTATAAATTCATAATATGTAACTGAATAGTGGAGTATATTAACCTACAATAGGTCCTCAATCCAAAAATCAGGGCAGAGTACGGTAATATGGTTTGATTTACTACAAAACTGATGTACAGGAGTTTTTACGGTCCACGTGTATGATACGAGGGCAGTTCAATAAGTAATGCAACACATTTTTTTCTGAAACAGGGGTTGTTTTATTCAGCATTGAAATACACCAGGTTATTCCCCAATCTTTTAGCTACACAACACTATTTTTCAACGTAATCTCCATTCAATGCTACGGCCTTACGCTACCTTGAAATGAGGGCCTGTATGGCTGCACGGTACCATTCCACTGGTCGATGTCGGAGCCAACGTCGTACTGCATCAATAACTTCTTCATCATCCGTGTAGTGCCTCCCACGGATTGCGTCCTTCATTGGGCCAAACATATGGAAATCCGACGGTGCGAGATCGGGGCTGTAGGGTGCATGAGGAAGAACAGTCCACTGAAGTTTTGTGAGCTCCTCTCGGGTGCGAAGACTTGTGTGAGGTCTTGCGTTGTCATGAAGAAGGAGAAGTTCGTTCAGATTTTTGTGCCTACGAACACGCTAAAGTCGTTTCTTCAATTTCTGAAGAGTAGCACAATACACTTCAGAGTTGATCGTTTGACCATGGGGAAGGACATCGAACAGAATAACCCCTTCAGCGTCCCAGAAGACTGTAACCATGACTTTACCAGCTGAGGGTATGGCTTTAAACTTTTTCTTGGTAGGGGAGTGGGTGTAGCGCCACTCCATTGATTGCCGTTTTGTTTCAGGTTCGAAGTGATGAACCCATGTTTCATCGCCTGTAACAATCTTTGACAAGAAATTGTCACCCTCAGCCACATGACGAGCAAGCAATTCCGCACAGATGGTTCTCCTTTGCTCTTTATGGTGTTCGGTTAGACAACGAGGGACCCAGCGGGAACAAACCTTTGAATATCCCAACTGGTGAACAATTGTGACAGCACTACCAACAGAGATGTCAAGTTGAGCACTGAGTTATTTGATGGTGATCCGTCGATCATCTCGAACGAGTGTGTTCGCACGCTCCGCCATTGCAGGAGTCACAGCTGTGCACGGCCGGCCCGCACGCAGAAGATCAGACAGTCTTGCTTGACCTTGCGGCGATGATGACACACGCTTTGCCCAACGACTCACCGTGCTTTTGTCCACTGCCAGATCACCGTAGACATTCTGCAAGCGCCTATGAATATCTGAGATGCCCTGGTTTTCCGCCAAAAGAAACTCGATCACTGCCCGTTGTTTGCAACGCACGTCCGTTACAGACGCCATTTTAACAGCTCCGTACAGCGCTGCCACCTGTCGGAAGTCAATGAAACTATACGAGACGAAGCGGGAATGTTTGAAAATATTCCACAAGAAATTTCCGTTTTTTTCAACCAAAATTGGCCGTGAAAAAAAATGTGTTGCATTACTTATTGAACTGCCCTCGTAGATAAATTCCTTCTTTGACGCTTCATATCACTGGCACAACTACAACAAAACTACAACAAAACTATCCATCTCAGCCTTTATCGAGCACTTTCAAATTTACAGGATACAAAAGCAACAAAAAACAAAAGACTAAAAAGTGAAAATGATGCCAGAAGCCTTATCTAAAAAATATAAAAAGGTAAAATATAACGGTAACATACTGTAAGTTGTCAGTCATGTGATACTGACGCGTATCATTAGCTGCAGTGGTACCACACTGTCAGATGGAATTCAGTGAGGCATGAACCATAACCCGCTGACAATAAACGCAGGCAGGAGGTTGCTTAGGGCAGTAGTACTATCAGAAAGAATCACAGCGGAGTTCATAGAATGCGGGCTGTGCAACTACGCCTGTGCACATTGATTGCAATATATGCACAGTGTGTATAAAATTCAGTCAGAACCAGTCTTCATCTATGTGTAGTGGTGTGATGCAGACGAAAGCGACAAGGGACAATGGATTTAAATCCATCAACTCATTTGTGGTGCTCGAAGAGCTGTATGAACACTTCCATCATTAAATGACTAAATTGAATGTGTCTGCGTGAATTGCAACTACGTTTTCCGCATTGACAGTACCACGCGATGTAGGTATCGTCAGAGCTCAAGTCTCAGCCTTTTTATGTTGCATTGGTGTTACGTAATCCACTCCTTGTTATATCGGCGCTTAATACCAGTTAGAGTTCACATTTCAGCAAATCAGCTATTTTTTTTTCAAACGGTTTTAATTTTATTGTAAACGTAACGTCATCTATATCTATCTATCTATATATATAAAACATAAATGTACAGAGCTTATATATATATATATATATATATATATATATATATATATATATATATATATATATATATATATATGTGTGTGTGTGTGTGTGTGTGTGTGAGTGAGTGTGTGTGCGCGCGCACGCATGTGTGTGTCAAGGCTAGTTGGTGAAGGTGAAAATGCATGACAGCACCCGATATCAAGGCTATCCTAGTCGACTCACATGTTGTGCAGGTGATACATACGTGGTTGGCCAAAGCTGAACAGAGAGAGGGGAAGGAGGACTTAGGTGATGAGAGGGTAGGTAGCAAATGGACTAACACAGGAGGGAGAACGATCTGGTAAGAGAGGGAAGCAAAGGAAATGGACATAGACAAAAGAGAAGGACGTAATGGACGTAGAAAGAAGAGTAGGGGAGATGAACAGAACAGGTAGCAGGATATGGACATAGAGAGGGGGAAGACAAGATGTTACATACACGTATATGTGTGAAGTCACAGGTAAAAGGCATTTGACACATCTCTCGTTCCCCCTCTCTAGTCAGCTTCTTCCTCTCCCATCCCCTGTGCAGGAGATGTGGAGAGTTGACTTTCTCCAATATGTAATTGTGAATAAAATTATGTGAACTTCACTTGCACCGCTACATCAAGGAAATGATTCTGTGTTGACAGTTGTCATCTGATTTTGTAACTGACAGTACAGTTCAAAGCTATTTGAAGCCTTCCCAAGTATGAGGTCTTTTTCTGTATCGTTTATTGATGTGTCTTGCTGGTACGCTACATGTACCCTTAGTCCATTTAATATGTGTACTACATGTCTGTCCATCGTCTCCACTTCCTCCTCCTCTCTCTCGCTGATGAACAGAAGTGACGAATGCAGGGATTAGCTGTTAAATACGCCATACTGTAAGCTAATGGTTTTTCACTGGACACAATGATAACCATATTATGTACACTATGTGATAAAAAGTATCTGAACACCTGGCTGAAAATGTCTTACAAGTTCGTGGCGCTCTCCATGCTGGAATGCAATATGATGTTGTCCCCCTTAGCCTTGATGACAGCTTCCACTCCTACAGGCATACGTTCAATTAGGAGCTGGAAGGTGTCTTGGGAAATGGAGTGCAGCACTGAGGAGAGGTATCGATGTCGTTCAGTGACAGAAGTGGTCGGCCTGTACGCTTTTGTGCTGTATGTGTCCCTTGACGTTTCCACTTCACTATCAAAATAATGGTCCATATGGCTCTAAGCAGTATGGGACTTAACATCTGAGGTCATCAGTCCCCTAGACTTAGAACTACTTAAACCTAACTGACCTAAGGACATCACGCACCTCCATGCCCGAGGCAGGATTCGAACCTGCGACCGTAGCAGCAGCGCGGTTCCGGACTGAAGCGCCTTCACTATCACATAGGAAACAGTGGATCTAGGCATGTTTAGGAATGTGGAAATCTCGCGTACAGACGTATGACACAAGTGGCAGCTGATTACCATACCACGCTCAAATTCCGTGAGTTCCGCGGAGAGCCCCATTCTGCACTATCACGATGTCTGCTGAGGTCGCTGATATGGAGTACTTAGCAGTCGGTGGCAATACAATAAATCTAATATGAATAACGTATGTTTTTGCGGATGTTGATCACATAGTGTATCTTTGAAATGGATTTGTATCCTGTAATACAACTAGTATATAAGACCAGAAATATGCTTTTTTTCGATGATAACATGACAGGTGAGACATATTTTAACATCTACTAGAGAGTGGCTACAAAGTCGAAATCATGATTGTGTAAGATAAACGAACAATTAACAACCACATGTGGGAAATTTCATTTAAAAATTCCATGTGACTGTGGCCCCTCATGAACGGAAGATCCTCCTCTCATCTGTCTCTGTCCATTGCTTCCTACCTCTCTCTACCTGTCCACTTCTGTCTCCTCCTGTTTCTTCTCTATCTATCTCCTCCTTTCTCCTACCATCTCTCTGTCCACCACTTCCACCTACCTCTGTCCATCTCCACCCTCTCTCTGTCCCTCTTATCCCTCCTCTCTCAATCTCCCACTTCTCACTCTGTCCTCCTCCTCCTATCCCTTTTCTCTGTCCACTTCGTTCTCCTTGTTGACTATTGGGTGTCATTTAATACGTGTATCACATTTCTGTCCATCTCTTCCAGTCCTGCCTGTCTCCCTGCCTGCCCCTCCACTGTCTCTCTATGTCGTCCTCCTCACATCTCTGTGTCCACCACTTCTATTTCTGACCGTCTCATCCCCTAGCTCTCTATGACAATCTCAACCTCCCCACTCACTGCCTATCTACAACTCCCCCTGCTATCTTCGGTCTACTTCTCTCCGTGTCCATCTCCTCATCCCCGCCTCTCCATCCTCTCCACCTCTCTCTTTCCATTTCCCGAGTACTTTCTCTCCATATCTTCCTCGCTCCTCCCTCTTTCCACATCCTCCAGTTATCCTTTTACCCTATTCCTTTTACACCTGCACGCAACTGTCTACACTTTCCAGCAGCCTCCAGCGTGTCCCCCTCGTAAACCTCCCTCTGTGCATCTCCTCCCCGTTCGTCTCCTCCTCTCTCTCTCTCTCTCTCTCTCTCTCTCTCTCTCTCTCTCTCTCTCTCTCTCTATATATATATATATATATATATATATATATATATATATATATTCTCCACACACTATGCCCACTATGCTATTTCCTGTTCCTCCCTCCCTCTGCCCTTCTCCCTCATTTCAGCCCATCTGTTCTTCCCTCCCCTGTTTCTGTCCAGCTCCTCTGCCCCTCTCTTTTTGTCATTCTCCTCTCTCTCAGTACCCATCATTCCTCCACCTCTCCCACTGTCAATGTGACCCACTCCCTCTTTCTGCACATCTTGTCCTCCCAATGTCTCTGCTGTTCTCTCTTCGTCCCTATTTCTATCTCCTCCGCAGTCCTCTCTCAGGGTGTATCAGGGCTGACCACAAGGTGCCGAACTTCACGATTCAGTGTGTGTGCTCTGCGTGTAAAATAAGGTCAGGCCTTTCCTGTCTTTGTTCCATCTTCCTCGGAAGTGCCACAAACAGCGTGACATTGCATTGAGCATTGTGATGTGCTATTTTGCGGTCGGCAAAAGTCTCTTCAGTCCCGCAGTATCGTGGTTTTAGGACCACGTACGCTTCGCTATTTGCTGTGGTATGAAGGACGTTGAAAGGTCCAATGGCTATTTGCACAAAAAGAAGCATACTGGCAATCTCGCGTCACAAGCCTTCAAAGTGATTGTAAATGAGGAAGATGAGAATTCCAGTATATATTGTACAGTCACATGAGCCATAGCTACTGCAATTTTGCTATGAAACGACATTAGATTACCGTGTAGAAAGAACTTAAAGATGTATGTGACAATGAAGGAGTAAAAAATTAGAACGATCAACAAACAGGATTCATTGTTCTGTACATCAAGAACCACTTCGTGCTAAATTTGCAGGCATGGAGCACGTGAAGAAATTTCTGAAGTCGTACACATTATTCTATTGTCAGCAGCAACAGTTTCATATGGCACTGAAGGAAGAGATTGTAGACTTCATATATTACCGAAAAGTACGTCGGGGAAGTCAAGGGGCATGTCTGGAACAATTTTTCGATTTAAAACTCGCTATTGTTGAATTTATGAAGGACAAAAGAGGCCAGAGAAGAAAATTAGGAAATACTGAATGGATTGCAAGACCTCGCATTTTAAGTGGACTAGAGTGCATCATACCCACGATAAGACATTGCGAGATGAGAAACTACTTCTTTCTGATTTCATGGAGATGCATTTAAAAAGAAAATCACGTTGTAGAAGGGACGCAGCCTGACAAGCGGAATCTAATTCCCTGTGTTCCAATAAAACGTGAGGTTTAAAGAATTCATTGTAGCCTTGAAGGAATTAAAGGATAGTTTCCTAACGTTATGAGAACTCTGCCAATCTCTTTTTAAGTTGCTTTGAGCGATTTTAGAGATTGTTTGCCGTTACAATTGAGAGCGTCCCTGTTGAAAGCAGATGTAACTCTGACAGTCTGCACAACAAATACCTTTAAGTTGGAACTCTCGAGGACGTCTACATTGTTTTCCACTGGTAGAAAATGGCTCTGAGCACTATGGGACTTAACTTCTGAGTTCATCAGTCCCCTAGAACTTAGAACTACTTAAACCTAACTAACCTAAGGACTACACACACATCCATGCCCGAGACAGGATTCGAATCTGCAACCGTACCGGTCGCGCGGGTCCAGTCTGTAGCGCCTAGAACCGCTCGGCCACTCCGGCCGGGTCCACTGGTAGAGTTTCCAAGTCTCCTTATTGGGGTTGTGAAAGTGCTACTGTATTTCGACCAACATACGAGTGTGAAAGACGTTTGATTACGTTGCAGCCTGTGGAATTGTCAGAGACTGTCTATGTTCTCGCAGTTTTTGCCTAATAATATGTCTTCAGGACCCCAAAAACATTTAAATAATACTGAAAATTACTTTTATTTGTGGTCTACATATTTGAGAAGTGTGAAATATAAAACCGAGTCTTCTGCGTTGCGACTGTATTACCATTTAAATGCGGCATGTTCGCAGTTTCAACTCTCCCTCCTCCTCTTGCTCAGATGGTGTTGCATGGTGGTTGGGAACTTTGCCAGCGAAGCTCGTGACAGGTGACAGAACACAGCTTGCGAGTCTAATTGTTGGCAACCACTCGACGATATCCTCCTTTACACTCTCTCTGTCCAGCTTATCTTTCCCCACCTCTCACTATCCTTCCTCTCCCAACCCTCTCTCTTTGCTCAGCGATGTGTATCTGCACATGTAGCTCCTGCAAGGCATGCTGATACCACCTGCAGTACATGTATTCTCCCCCTCTCTCTCGCCGAAATCTTGTCACCTCTCTGCATATCACTTCTTCCCCCTCTCTATCCATCACACATCACCCTTTCTCTGTCCTCTTCTTCTGCCCCCATCCCTCTGAACTGCTTCATCCTCTCCTTACCTCTCTCTCGCTCTCTCTCCCAATCTCATCCATCCCCTTTCTCTGTCCATCTCATCCTTTCCCCACTATAACTATCTGCCTGTCCCCCCCCCCCCCCTCGCCCTTCCTCACTACTCAGCGTGCTCATCCAAGGATGTTGTTCGGAAAATTAGATTGATAAAGCAAGCTAATAATACACAATGTGCCTATTATGAAGGGCAGCATGAAAATCCTATTTAGCCCTAACGTGTATGTACCGTCGATAAGGCTGGCTGACACTACTCCAACATAAAACGCATTCTTGCAGGGCAGCCTGCTCATTGTGGGCTAGAAAAACATTTATTTCCCTCACTACAGGCTGCCTGCTAAACAGGTACACTGATACAATTCCAATACAAGTCCTCTGTCATTCAGGGTAGCCTGCAGGTTAGCAGCTGTAAATCGTTGTTTCATGACATATAGGCTGTCCTATAAAGTGGTCGATAAGTAAGGCCAATACTATTCCGATACCTCATGCCAGCACACATAGCAGTCTACAGAGGAGCAAAAAAAAAAAAAAAAAAAATAAATAATAAATAAACAAAATAAAATAAAATGAAAAATAAACAAACAAAAAAATAGTTTGTCCATATCTCCACTCCTACTGGAACTAGGTGGTTATGAATCCTGCAGTGCTGATACTGCTGAAGTTTGCTGTTTGTGTGCTAAATGTAATTGAAATTGATCCAGGGACTAACGAGAAGTTGCCAGACATACACACTCACACAACACACACACACACACACAAACAAACAAACACACACACACACACTTCGGTCGCAGGTTCGAATCCTGCCTCGGGCATGGATGTGTGTGATGTCCTTAGGTTAGTTAGGTTTAAGTAGTTCTAAGTTCTAGGGGACTGATGACCTCAGATGTTAAGTCCCATAGTGCTCAGAGCCATTTGAACCCATTTGAACCATGATGCAACAAACTATCAACGATGCACTCCACGAAAAATTCCTCCAATGGACCCTTAGGGCACAATGGAGGATAACGACAAAGGAGCTCCATGATGCACTCTACGAAAAATTGCTACCCCTAAAAGTTCGAGAAAAAATCCCAAAAAGTGTTTGACAAGATCGACGCGCTACGTCACACCACTGATCAGTTAGCGCCAGTAGGTACAACCCTTCCCAAACGATGGCACAAATATAGAGAGACAAAATCCTTCCTGGCAGACGATTGAGCTGCCCCTGCAGGACACTAAATAACCTTACTTCAAGTACGAATCACAGTAATAGATAAATAAATAAATTTAAGTAAGTACACCCACCACACCTACAGGCGAAATGACCCATTTCTGTGCCCAACACCTGTAAATTAAGAGCAATAAATAAAGTCTGAAACCTCTCTCTTCCCTAACACACAGGCAGTAAAATCGCCAAAGGTGATTAGGCTCCACCATACCATGCATAAAAAATGGCATACGTATACTCTCAATGATGTTTTTTGAAGGATCTACAAGTCTGTCCTAATATTTATCACTCCTGGCCTCAACTGAGTGGCGTAATTTGTTCCCTAATTTACCGTTGTTGTTAGCTCCCAACTGATACCATGCCTTCTGAATCTTTTTAATACAATTTCTGTGAATGTTTGAATAATAAAATTTTGAGGAATAAGGCTCAGATGCACCAATTTTCTAGTCTTTACCTGGTTTCGGCTAAATTAATCTAGCCTTCTTCAGAAGCATAACTATAACATGCATCCGTAGTTTATTCGACATGGTACCACGGTACCATAGATTTTAATTTTAATGTTGACTGTGCCTTAGTCTGGCATGTTATAGTAATTTTATGCTTCTGAAGAAGGCTAGATTAATTGAGCCGAAACCTGGTAAAGACCAGAAAATTTGTGCAACTGAGCCTTGTTCCTCACAATATTAGTCTCAATTGCTGACGGGGCTGCAATATGCTAAAAATTCTCATTGAATGTTCCTTTATATGTCATACTCATCCTTATTGTTTCCTGGTTTTTTTTTTAGTGCTTCTGTTATTTATAAGTTTTCTGTGCGGAGACCTATCACATAACCTTTGAAAATGACGGAATATCGAAACGCGTTAGGTGATTTTGACAATAATAAAGCAAGTGTGGTAAAGATAACAGAAAAGATAATAAGGAGCATTGAAATGCCCACTTTGTCTCGTAACTCCCTATATGTATGCCCGTACACATCTCTGCAATCGTCGTGCCTGGGAGCCGGTTTTGGATGGCGCCATTTTATACGGTTTACTTTAGCACGGCGGTAATCGAACAGTCTACAAACTTAGTCGTTTCCGAAACGTTTCCGCACTTGACCTGAAAGCCAGTGATCATGCCCCTCGGAAATCAGATACATCGCTCATTTTCTGCTTGACAGCAATGACTGCACTGTTTCCCGAATTCCCCCGACGGTTTTATATAACCTCCACTGTTAGTGATGACACCTATCATCTGTGACGTCGGTTGACTTAAAGGTTTTTGGAACAATAAGCTGTGTTTCTTGAATGTGACAAGAGTCATCTCTTGGAAGCGTTGTGCTTGAGCACGATAAAAACTCCTCGATCAATTTACGTCATAGCTCGATATATTTCCTGCTCGATTTTTCGACCGCCCCGCGGTCTACTGACTTTTGCTGGCAGTACTTCCTCGACCAGTCTTAGCCTTTTTAATGCACTACGGATTTTAATAATAAAGATATGTGTGAAACGAGGACTGAAATAGCTTATAGAATACAGGTACTTTGCAATAACAAGAAATAATAAATAAATAGATTACAAACAAGATGTTGTCTAATTCTGAAGCTTTCGTTTGCAACCGCCAGACAATGGCGTCTGATGGTACTACACCTGGACGGCTCTCCCTGAAAATGCAATCACCCTACCACAACATATTTAGTTTGCTGGGCATTTATCCTTGTTTAATTTTCTTCGTTGTTTCACCTGAATGTTGCCATTTTGCTTTCCAGCTCATTAAAATCTGCTAAGATTATATCTGTTATTCAGATATGTGAAAAGGGATTGAAATGCCCATTTACGACGCACTTGATAGACCATTAGTCACTAATAACGAAATAAAATATTGTACGATTCAGAGTCACGTAAAATCTTTAAAGGACAGAATTTGCGCCTTTGTTAGCTTTTTTAAAAATCATCTGACCGGTCAATGATATATATCGGTACGAACCACACGAGAACTATTACGACAAATCTGCTAAAATGCAGCCGGCCGCGGTGGTCTCGCGGTTCTAGGCGCGCAGTCCGGAACCGTGGGACTGCTACGGTCGCAGGTTCGAATCCTGCCTCGGGCATGGATGTGCGTGATGTCCTTAGGTTAGTTAGGTTTAAGTAGTTGTAAGTTCTAGGGGACTGATAACCACAGCAGTTGAGTCCCATAGTGCTCAGAGCCATTTGAACCATATTGCTAAAATGCAAGATTTTGTACAGTGGTAGCATTTAATACTTTGTTGTTCTGGAACTCACGAAATTGTCAGACTTTAAGCAAAGCCATAGCTTGTTGTTGTGGCTAGTTCGTAGTTTCTCGCGCACTGCTTGCACTCGCGTCGAGCGAGTCGAATTTAACGTGACTATTCGAGCTCGAATTTAACGTGACTATTCGAGCTGGTTCGGTCCGATGTGGGTATCTTGAGCCCGTTCGAGCACCAGTAGCTCTTACGGAAGCTCGACCGTGACTTTTCTGAAGGAGACTGATTACCTGTCGCTTACCGAAACGACTCGAGCAAATGCTATCGAGTTAGGTCTTAATGAAAATCGTGAAAAGTTATCGAACGGAAAGCTTAGTTCGAAACTTTTTTGAACGCTTCCTCTCTAAACTCTCACTGTAAGCAGACTACGCGCCCAACTTCTGAGTTGTCATTGCTTTAACGCGTACCTAGCGCCGTACAGTAGCCATACACTGTTTTTATGAAGCTGTGTTGTGACGCTCTGCTGTTTGTCAAATGCCACCACGACCTCTTCCAGAGTCCTTGGAGAACCTCATAGATGGGATATCTCGCCGCTGCCCACCGTGAAATATTTTCATTTACTATTGGAAAACATTATCCCGTTATTTGTCTAATTACGTTTCACATCTGTTTATTATTATATATTTTAGAGAACTGTGTAGAGCCTTTACAGGTCTGGGGAAATTTGCACCTAATTCTGGATCACGGATTTTGACTTTACTGAACATCAGAACACCCGACTTGAAACTAACCTACTACAAACGGGTGGAATAAAAACTAAGTATTTATTCGGTGTGATTCACGCGGCAGCGATTTAATCGACAGATTTCGCTGATTACCATTCCGTTTCACAAATAACTGCATTCATAGCTAACCGTCAGTTTTGTCATAACGATTAATAAACAGAAGTGCCGGCCGAAGTGGCCGTGCGGTTAAAGGCGCTGCAGTCTGAAACCGCAAGACCGCTACGGTCGCAGGTTCGAATCCTGCCTCGGGCATGGATGTTTGTGATGTCTTTAGGTTAGTTAGGTTTAACTAGTTCTAAGTTCTAGGGGACTAATGACCTCGGCTGTTGAGTCCCATAGTGCTCAGAGCCATTTGAACCATTTTTGAATAAACAGAAGTGACAAGCGATACAAATAACAGCGTACCACTTCGTTAATTTGCTGTGTTTCTGAACTCTGGCTCTGCTATTGTAACAAAAGCTTTTGTCTAATTAAATTTACATTTCCGGTAAAATTTTGATTGTAATATCTGATGGAATGGGAAAAGCTTTTTCGCAAACTAATCTTCCACGTCGACATACTTCTCGGCTGTTGGCTGTTACAAAATTCAAATGGCTCTGAGCACTATGGGACTTAACCTCTGTGGTCATCAGTCTCCTACAACTTAGAACTACTTAAACCTAAGTAACCTAAGGACATCACACACATCCATGCCCGAGGCAGGATTCGAACCTGCGACGGCAGCGGGCACGCGGTTCTAGACTTAAGCACCTAGAACCGTCGGCCACACCGGTCGGCTTGACTGTTACATCTCGCGCCCGGTTGGCCAATGACCGCCAATTACTTACCGAAACCGGCCGTGTTAATAGGCGGCCGGCATATTTTTCAGGGCGTTATTACTTTTTGACTGGTCAATAGGCACTAAAAACAGAAAAATTAAAGGACCCGACTTTCATCTTGCAAGCTGACGTCCGGAAATGCGAATCATATGCGAAGTAACTGCCCGTCTGCTATCTTGTCGGAAACGTTTCCACGAGCATTTACAGTTCACTCACATATTTCAGTCATTTTCAGAGCCCTTTGCGTTTTAGGACATAGTTAACGCCGTTGAATGCATTGATGTCGCCTACGGTCCCACTGAAGCGAGATATTTATATTATTGCATGAAATGAATAAAATCATCACTAATAGACGATTACAAATGCTGATCGAGACAATCGCTTTCCTGAAAAAAAAAAAGTCGTAATTTGAGAAACCGCCAAAATGTGTAGTAAGGATATATAAATAAGTCACTACGTAGCAGAAAATATCACAGAAAATTTTATGCAGAATTTCATGTTTTTTCATGGAAAGAATGTGTTTTCTTCTAGTGACTGCTTGACAGTGTTAGAGTGTCAGTATCGAGTATCATCCTGAAGTATTTTCTCTCCGCATTAGCTTCCTAAAAGCTGGATGAAAAGAATGGTGGAGCAGATCCTGAGAAGGGCTGCGCGGTTTGTCAGGAGCTCCAAGAGACCGAGCGAGGTGGCGCAGTGGTTAGCACACTGGACTCGCATTCGGGAGGACGACGGTTCAATCCCGTCTCCGGCCATCCAGATTTAGGTTTTCCGTGATTTCCCTAAATCGTTTCAGGCAAATGCCGGGATGGTTCCTTTGAAAGGGCACGGCCGATTTCCTTCCCAATCCTTCCCTAACCCGAGCTTGCGCTCCGTCTCTAATGACCTCGTTGTCGACGGGACGTTAAACACTAACCACCACCACCACAAAAGGAGCTCCAAGAGTTCGCGTGAGAGGCCGACGGAAGCGTTCATGACTCTAGCGTGGAAACGTTGCACTCGTAGAAAGTCTCTTTCTTAAAATGGCGAGAGACCACGTTCCAAGAGGAGTGAATAAATTCTCGCAGCCAGCGATCCTCACAACCTTCACAGCCATAAGAGTCTATAAATTCCGGCTAGCTAGTGAAGGTGTGCTGATTGTCGTACTTCTCGTGTGCGGTTAGCGGTTGATACAGGAAACGGCGGGAGTCAAATGGTACTCGCATATTATGTTCCTCATGTCAGTTTTGCTGCCCAGCATTGCGGAACAGTCACAGAATATTGAGTTGTCGTCAATGGGTGGTCGTAATTTTTATGCTTGTAATTTTTACTAATTACATTTTATCTTAACTACTCCGAGTTTGTTGAACACCATGTGACGAGTCTGATAGCAAAGAACCTTAATCAAACTTCTATGTACTCTCCTGCATAGCGACATCCACCCCGTGAGGGGGAGGGGTTTACGGGGTGGCGGCAGGTAGGGCGTGTCTGGCCAATCCTTAAATTAACCAAGCCAGACCGAACAGTAACCGCGTAGCTGCGGGGCAAAGAAACAAGGAAGAGAAGTTCCAAAGAAACACATCGGTGCGCGGTATGTTTGAACAGAACCAGTGCGACGTCCATAGCCGTACTGTACACAGCTGAATCGCCAGAAGGAGTCATTTTAGACTCACTTCACAGCAGGCAACGCCGAATTCTGACTCCACTAAGATGGCGCTGACACACTGGAACTAATTAGGCTCCCTCCACGGGTACGGCAAATCGTCAGATAGATCCGCCGGTAGTGATGTCAGCTGCCACAGACAGGGCTGATGATTGGAACTTTGTCATTTTTTTATTTATAGTTCACTGTTGCTATTTCAGTTTACATATTGTAATATTTTCAACTGAAGATAGTGAGTGGAGATGAGGATGCTAGAAAACGGATTGCTATGTGGAGAAATTGGAACATTTCCGACATATTCTTCTGTCTGAATTCAACAGAAATATGGCAGCAGTAAAGGCCGCCAAAAACATTTGCGCTGTCTATGGGGATAATGTCACTGGACAGAGCACTGCAAGGAAACGCTTTTCTCGTTTTAAAGAAGACCGTCTTGACGTTAGTGACTCTTCACGTTCAGGAAGACCTTCGGCGTTTGATGAAGATGGTTTAAACGCTTTCATCCGCAATCATCAACGTCAGTGTACGCGAGAGCTGGCAAATGTGGTCTTTCCACCATTGGGCGACAATTTGTTGTAATGGGGCACATTCAAATATTGGGAATATGGGTATCGCATGCTCCAAGCCAAAATTTTAAAAAATCTACGTGTGGCCATATGTGCATCTCTGCTTGCTCCTCATCAAGTGGCTCGTGAACAACACCGACCATTGCTATACTGTATTGTTACTGGTGACGAGAAATGGTGTCTTCATTTATGCTGACATATCCTCATACAAACACCTGCGAGCGTTCACAAAAGATATTGTTATGCGTATGGTGGAACAACGACGGTATGGTGTACTATGAATTGCTTCGCCGAGATGTAACCATCACTGCTCACATTTATTATAAACTGAGACGTCTTGCATAGGCAATCCAAGAACAACGGTCCACGAATACGCCAGCCCACATTCCGCTAGATTGACTAAAAACGCTATACAGTACTAGGGTTGAGAAGTCATTCCGCATCACCAGATCTAGTGCCCTATATTTCCACCTTTTCTGCTATCGAACACCCTTAAAGGATCTCCCTTTCCAGATGAAAATGCGCTCCGAACATGGATCGACGAGTTATTCGCCGCAAAACCACGTGATTTCTACCGTCGCGGAATCGAAAAGTAACTGCAGGGTTGTCAGACTTGTAAATAGTCAAGGAGAATAATTAATAACTAAAGTCTCTGTATGTGCAACTGTTGTGTTTATTAAACACTACGAACTTATGCACCAATCGAATAGTTTCCTCTCCCGCAAAGAGGACTGCAGATAGGAATCATTCCGCCAGTGGCGGATAAATGGAGACGCACCGCACGCACTTGGTCAGTAGGAGATACAGTTACATTTGCTGCAGCAGTTCCTCAGTTGCAGTGCATCAGCTCGCCCAGCAACAGTTCCAATCTACAGTTATCATGAGCCGACGCAGACCAACACTAATAGCGAGCCACTGTTTACGAGGAATTTCGGATTTAAACTCCGAGTATCAAATGATATTCCAGTTCAAAGACTGAACTTAATAACTGTAATAGAACTCTATAGTTTAGGCAGTTCTATTTCAGTGTGGCAATTTAGACAGTTAGGACTTCAGCATGGAAAAACTGGTAGAAGCGGACCTCGGGGGAGATCAGTTTGGATTCCGTAGAAATGTTGGAACACGTGAGGCATACTAACCTTACGACTTATCTTAGAAGAAAGATTAAGAAAAGGCAAACCTACGTTTCAAGCATTTGTAGACTTAGAGAAAGCTTTTGACAACGTTAACTGGAATACTCTCTTTCAAATTCTGAAGGTGGCAGGGGTAAAATACAGGGAGCGAAAGGCTATTTACAATCTGTACACAAACCAGATGGTAGTTATAAGAGTCGAGGGGCATGAAAGGGAAGCAGTGGTTGGGAAAGAAGTGAGACAGGGTTGTACCCTCTCCCCGATGTTATTCAATCTGTATATTGAGCAAGCAGTAAAGGAAACAAGAAAAATTCGGAGTAGGTATTAAAATCCATGGAGAAGAAATAAAAACTTTGAGGTTCGCCGATGACATTGTAATTCTGTCAGAGACAGCAAAGGACTTGGAAGAGCAGTTGAACGGAATGGACAGTGTCTTGAAAGGAGGATATAAGATGAACATCAACAAAAGCAAAACGAGGGTAATGGAATGCAGTCAAATTAAATCGGGTGATGGTGAGGGGATTAGATTAGAAAATGAGACACTTAAAGTAGTAAAGGAGTTTTGCTATTTAGGGAGTAAAATAACTGATGATGGTCGAAGTAGAGAGGATATAAAATGTAGACTGGCAATGGCAAGAAAATCATTTCTGGAGAAGAGAAATTTGTTAACATCGAGTATAGATTTAAGTGTCAGGAAGTCGTTTCTGAAAGTATTTGTATGGAGTGGAAGTGAAACATGGACGATAACCAGTTTGGACAAGAAGAGAATAGTAGCTTTCGAAATGTGGTTCTGCAGAAGAATGCTGAAGATAAGGTGGGTAGATCACGTAACTAATGAGGAGGTATTGAATAGTATTGGGGAGAAGAGAAGTTTGTGGCACAACTTGACTAGAAGAAGGGATCGGTTGGTAGGACATGTTTTGAGGCATCAAGGGATCACAAATTTAGCATTGGAGGGCAGCGTGGAGGGTAAAAATCGTAGAGGGAGACCAAGAGATCAATACACTAAGCAGATTCCGAAGGATGTAGGTTGCAGTAGGTACTGGGAGATGAAGAAGGTTGCACAGGATAGAGTAGCATGGAGAGCTGCATCAAACCAGTCTCAGGACTGAAGACCACAACAACATCAACAGGACTTCAGCTACAAAGTCAGGCACCAGTCAACACTCGAATATCAGTATTTCATTCTGTATCAATACTTTTAACAAGAGTTTACTGATAGTTACATTTTGTGCTACACGTAGTACCTGTTTCAGATGTCACACTCTGTGAGCGCGTCTGTGGCTGCCGTGCAAGGCAGATACCTTGAATAGCCAGAACTATTATGTCGGCGAGAGTTCACTTCCCGATACATTCGATGTTGGGCGTCTGCGTTCTTTTAACGAATACAACAGTCAGCATGTGATTCGCCGAAAGATAGGGGCATCGTTCGGCACGTTAAAGACTGCAGTACATTCGTCTCTGCATAATATGCATTCATTTTTGCATTAATACATAGCCGTGAAATCGATCGCCAACAGCTGTCAATGAATTTGGCTGAAGTGCAAAAAAGATCTCGTTCCAATTGTTGCAAGGAAATGTAAAGGTTTGACCGAGGACATGCAAAATCTTTTTACAACATCGTAACAGAAGACAAAACTGAGATTTGTCCGTAAGTGCCGAAGCTAAGCAATAATGTCTGTTTCGGTGTTCGAAGATGAACCGAAACCCACCGAATTTCCTCATTCTCGACGAACTTCCAAGAAATTTATCACTTATTTCTGGAGTTACATTGAACATGGCTTAGTGACAGCTGCCAGAGAGCGCGTCGGTTGCTCGACAGAGATACAACATAGAATTAATTTCCTATTGTTCGTATTCAGCTAACGTACTACATGACGACTTCATTTTGTTCCATTATGTCAACAGTATTTCTGTGTGCGCGGCTCAGGTTCCGCGGAGCAGATTTTTCTTCAAATTGTTGGGATAAAATCATAACGCGTCTTTCGAATTAATTTGTAATTTAATTGCCAATCTACTTAATGAAATCGTTACACAGGGTGCTAAAATGGTTACGGAATAGATAAATCACAGCTCTGGACTTCGCTGGTCGCTGTATATCTGAACCACCAGTTACGTAATCTCTTTCCGCCGTTTTCTGTTTTTTTTTTTCATTTGTTTTCGACGCTGCCGTAGCTCTCGCATTAGCTCGCTACTGGATTCCTTACGATGTTTTGGACTCCTTTCGATGCGTGGTTTCCTCTGATTTGCATTTTCTTCAATTCATAAGATACTTTGGAGTCGCATGAGACGACATGTGTCACTACTTTGTGATTTATAATTTAATACTGATTTTGAGTTGTATTCCGGCGAATACCTTTATCGTCGCATGTTGGGTCCTACTGGCTCCACACTACCTCTTCATAATGACACCCAAATGAATTTTCCAACGAAACGCGCATCCTCCCTTCACCAACTTGTAACTTAACGCAAATCTAATTATAAAGTTTCTGTTCGAAGGTCGTAGAGTTCGGAACCGGTATGCCAATCAGGTAAAATCGCCGTGAGAACTGAACTAATTTTCGACAGACGTGCTGCCCCAAATACATTCGTCATTCGTTAATGGCTGTTTACCTGTGTTTGACCTTCGGCAGCCAAGTAAAGAATAACAGCCATTTGGTCCTGTCTGGAAGCATTTTGTAACAACGTCGCCGTAGTTCACTTGTCCATTTCTACCGCGTGCACGTCGGAAAAACTTAAATGCCTCACTAATTGCTTACCTATATGTCGGCGTTTATACACCCGCATCGCACTCGCGCTACGTTCCATATACGCTACAGCAGAGCACTCAGACGGAGACTTCTTCATCACCGCTAATAGTAACAATCATGTGCTCGCATCTAACATTCGATGACGTCACAGGCAAAACAAATACTGTTCGCCAAACACGTACATACATGAGCCATCCGTTATGAGCACGATTATCGCTTACGCATTGTTAGTCTATCAGTTGCTGTCGATTCAGATCTGACGCTATTTTGTCATACAAGAATGTTCCACTGACAAGCACATGGGCGATTTCACGTAAAAAAAAAAGAGGTGCGTAAATAGCCGTCTTCATCATCCCTTCGTATCTCTGAGGTACCAACATCACACACGAAAAATTATTTTCTAGAATTGGTTCGACCTATTGTTAAGCAACTGCTTTCGATCTTACAGCAAATCAAAATGTAAATAACTTAATTACAGGCCACTGCTGATGCTTTACCTCAATAAAGCGCAATGCGGCTGGGAAAAAGAACACGCATTTTTGTAGTTGCAACGGTAGAACAGAAATGAAGTCAAGAACTGTAGAGCAACTACGGATAATATGGGCTCACAAATGATGAATTCTCGATAATGTTGCGCAGCTTGCACTAAAGGTATTACCGGACTTGAAGGAGTGCGGGACGTCCTGGAGCGACACTACCGTTTTGTTCATGCAAGTGAAAATGTGTGTGTGTGAATTCCTAAGGGACCAAACTGCTAAGGTCATTGGTCCCTAAACTTACTACTTAGACTAATGTAAGCTAACTTATAATAAGAACAACACACACACACCCATGCCCGAGGGAGGACTCGAACCTCCGGCGGGAGGGGCCGTGATAATATTTCACGATGAGAGAGAAAAGGTAAATTCTTTTCACTGTTTGAGTCTGGTTAAAATTAATTTCGTGGAATGGTTTTGAATGGTTTGTTAGTAGTTACTCCCCATATACAAGAAAACAAAATGCAGTCGGGCTACAATCCAAAGACGTGCGATCACGTGCGGTGGGGTTGCAAGCCCACGATGTGTTTAGAGAAGGATTGAATCAATCGGCGGAAGTGCAAACAGCCTGAAAAGTTGCGCAGGACGTCGTCATCTTGCTCGTCCCATTGTGAACGATCGTTTACAACAGCGAAACGTGTGAGAATCAAGGCCCCAAGGGGAGGGGTGTTCCCATTGACGCTTTTTATACCATCCTCTGACGTCTTTTCGTGTCGATATAGAGCGGCAGTGTGTCTAAAATGCTTTGCTCGACCACTCACACCGAAATTACAACGTTTCGGATCGCAGTTCTTACTGCCATCGCAGTGGCGTCGAGAGAAGGTGTGAAATGTTGACAAGAGGGGGTGTGACGACCTCCTTATTGAGTGACTCGTCCACGGTGGCTATGCTCGGAACTGTCGTGAATTTTGGTGCCAGTGTGATATCGTTCACCCTTCACACACCTCACAGTGAACTTCTTAAATCTGGTCCTTTTTCCGCACATGTCGGGCCATGACAGTGTGAAGGGTCACTAATCCCGAGGATGACATCGCAGGATGGTTGTAGGTGTCTTTGATCGAAATTTCAAACATCTGCGTCGAAATGAGAAACAGTTACGGGCTTTAGAAAAACTGTGTTTCGCAGTGTCAAAAACTACAGATCTAAAATTTTAATGACATGTCTATTTCAGCAAGGAGAAATTGTACTACCCCACCACATACACATTTAAATAATTGTCTGTAGCGGTATGTAGATGCCCAATGAAGTCTGTAACCTATTATTTATCATGCAAGGGTTTTTAACCAGCGTTTAATTATGGCCCTATAGATTTCAACAGGATGCCGAAACGGTGACACTAATTTAATTTTGTGACCAGGCAGATATGTATGTAATGAAAGTCAGAATTACAGTAAGTTCTATTGTTTATTATAAATCCTCACGTAAAACGAGAACAGTAGTCGCTCTGAAGTATAACAGCAACATGTCGCCGGCCGTTGTGGCCGAACTGTTCTAGGCGCTTCAGTTCGGAACCGCACTGCTGTTGATCGGCGTTTAAACCGTCTGTAGTTTGAGTAGCACTCCTTGGGTGAACGTTACTCTTGGCTGCCAGTCTCACCGCTTACACAGCTGTGGTCACCTTCTTCAGGTCGATCGAGGGAGCACTATCTGTGGATCACTCAGTCTTACTTGGTCAAGTTGTCGTAATTGTTTAAAATTTATCCTAATGTTGTAACGTGTAATTGCCTTCCTCACTTGTAATTCAGGCCTTCAGCCGTTAGTTGGCCGGTGTGGCCGAGCGTTTCCGGGCGCTTCAGCCTGGAACCACTCGACCGCTACGGTCGCAGACTCGAATCCTGCCTCGGTCATGGATGTGTGTGATGTCCTTAGGTTAGTTAGCTTTAAGTAGTTCTAAGTCTAGGGGACTGATGACCTCAGATGTTAAGTCCCATAGTACTTAGGGGCATTTGAACCATTTGAGCAACATGTCTAATAACGTCCTATTCACTGACAAATTATCACAAGAACATGAAACAGTTGCAAGGTGCTAGAGTTAGCGGATATTGAAGACAAGGAACAAATAATCAGGCTACTACGTTGTTAGCGCACTGATCCGTTTCCGCTATCTGACGACAAATCGCTAAATTTTGAGTTCGTAAAATTATGCATGCCACAGGGTCGTCTTCCTCCTGCCCATTAACTCTCTAACGTTTACTGACAAGGGAACCTCCCCAGCGCATCCCCCTCAGATTTAGTTATAAGTTGGCACAGTGGATAGGGCTTGAAAAACTGAACACAGATCAATCGAGAAAACAGGAAGAAGTGATGTGCAACTATGAAAAAAATAAGCAAAATATACGAACTGAGTAGATAAGCAACATCAAGGCTAATGTAAGCACAGGAGCGCCGTGGTCCCGTAGTTAGCGTGAGCAGCTACGGAATGAGAGGTCATTGGATCAAGTCTTCCCTCGAATGAAAAGTTTAATTTTTTCTTTTCAGACAATTATTATCACTCCGTCCGTCCGTCCGTCCTATGCGATCACTTTTTTGGGAGTGATTATCACATCCACAATGAAACCTAAATCGGGCAAAGCAGAAGAATCATTTTACCCATTCGCCAAGTGTACAAGTTAGGTGGGTCGACAACATATTCCTGTCATATGACGCACATGCCGTCACCAGTGTCGTATAGAATATGTCAGACGTATTTTCCTGTGGAGAAATCGGTTGACGTATGACCTTGCGATCGAATGTTTTCCTTTCGTCTACTAATCGCACGGTTTTGCGGTGCGGTTGCAAAACACGGACACTAATACAGTCAACAGAGACGACAATGAACGAACGGACAGATCATAACTTTGCGAAAATGAAGTAAACTTTTCACTCGAGGGAAGACTTGACCCAAGGACCTCTCGTTCCGCAGCTGCTCACGCTGACCACATGACCACGGCGCTCAAGAGCTCACATTGTCATTGATGTTCCCTATCTTGCCCATGGACTACTCAGTTTGTATATTCTGCTTATTTTTTTCATAGTTCCACACAACGTCTTCCTGTTTTCTCGATTTATCTGTGTTCAGTTTTTCAAGGCCTATTCACTGTGCCAACTTATAACTGAATCTGAGGGGGGTGCGATGGGGAGGTTCCCTTGTGAGTACATTGTGACCTATAAACGCCGAAGTCGACTGTAAATCTCACCATTTTCCTTTACGGCGTCGTTCTTCGGCGCTTCGGCGGCCACTGTGTCGGATACGATGCCTGTGATCATCTCTGCATTCTCCGCCCAAGGTTCATTGCTGCCCTTTGGCGTACTTTACAACGCTCTCGCCGCAGAAAAACCGCTTTAGGAACGTGGGAACGGCGAACGGCTCGCGCAGAGCTACAACTCCTCAGCGGCTGCTGTCGGCATTGCTTCCCCTCGTGACAGGAGTCCCCTTATCCTGTCCAGTGAGCACAACAGACTACGGAGGGCGCTGGCCTACCTGGCGTCGGCGTCACTTTTTTACGACAAGAATTATGTTAATGGTGCCCTTCGGCTCGCTTTGATCTGCTGTCCGTCTGTGAAATAGCCAGCACAGCCAAACCTAATTCGCAAGAAATAAAACCCCTGCAAGTACTTCATATGAGGAGGTGAGAGGCCAAGGGGTGCAAGCGACAAAAAGTTAGTTTCGAGATAATCAAGTTTAAAGTTAAAGTTGAATAGTTAATTCTAGGACATAAATATAGAAAACATTATTGCATATCATTTGAAGATATAGTTTTATGTTTATCTCCCTCATATTTCTACAACAACAAAAATCAGTTATTTAGCAGTTGTCACTGATAATTTGATGACACGTGTCACTAGTACCCCTTGGCTTCCAAGTGAGAGTTAGAAAGGTATGATCTCAAAGAACTATTAAAAGAATTTTCAAATTGTAAGCGTAGGCTTCCGCGGCCGTTGTTAACGTAAGGCCCTGATGAAGGCTAGCTGCAACGCTGGCCGAAACGTTGGCGCATTTTAAATTATGACGATGCGGTCTGATACCCTGAAGAATTTTATTGAAGAATTTTCAAATTATGTAGTATATTATGAATCATAATACGTAATGCACATTACATTCAGTAATAATTCATGTTGGAAAAATCTAGAAAAAAGTTTCTTTGCAAATTATAGAAAAACTGAAGATGCCTAATCTTTTCTTTTGATTTAAAGAAAAATAAATTAAGGTTCAAATGGCTCTGAGCACTATGGGACTTAACTTCTGAGGTCACCAGTCCCCTAGAACTTAGAACTACTTAAACCTAACTAGCCTAAAGACGTCACACACATCCATGCCCGAGGCAGGATTCGAACCTGCGACCGTAGCGGTCGCGAGGCTCCAGACTGTAGCGCCTAGAACCGCTCGGCCACTCCGGCGGACAAATAAATTAAGGAAAGTAACGGAAACAACTATAATAATTTTCTTCTATTATTGCATTCTTAATCTGAATCACTGTCAAAAATATTGTCCTTTCCACCTTCCGAGTTATCACTCTCTGGTATCGGCTGTTCTTGATGGTGTGCTGCACGTGCCGCCGACAAGGACCGACACTTATATCAGTTTCTCTTGTGGGTTCCCTCTGCAGGATTAATCGAGTTCTTTCCTCCTGTGGAGGGACTGCAGAGCTGAGTTCTGTGTAAAAAATGTGATGCACAGGAGGCACAAATGGTAGAAGCTTCAGTAAGTCTTGTACTTTTTTTCCTTAATTTTTGGCGGAGTTGCTCTGTGAGTTAGTCTTGGGAGTATCTGAACATGTCTTCCAATGCTTTTTGCTTTCATATTGTAGGTGTAGAATTCAAAATCTTCATTGAAGCTACATTTGTAAAACGATGTCCATGGTTCATCTTTTTTGAAGTGCAGCCACTGCATTTTTTGAATTCCCTTTACAGATTTTAGGAAAAATGGTTCAACCACGTCTAGTGTGACAAAATCTTTGTCACCCATTTTCACTACCTCAAAACGTCTGACGCCTTGGTGATTACATCACTCAAGTCTTGAGGAACGTAAATACCCCTTTGTGAAATTTTTCTACTGCGCTCAATAATTCCAAAGTTTCTGTCACAATCATTAAATGCATGGCCAGAAAGTAGAAACTTATGGTCAACGGTCTGAATGTGAGTGGTGTTGACTATATAGAGCCAAAATTTCACTATGTGTTGACTTTTGTGTTGTCCCCTTTCATTGTCACTAAATGCAGTGAGATGCGTGATGGTTGGTGGCAGACTGTTAATAAATTTCAGTAGGCAAGACATTATCTCTTGACATCCTCGTGAAGCTTGACCCTCGAGCCACATAAACATGAAGGCTTTTCCTGCTGTACCCAAATCATGTACACACAAATTATAAGTCCACAATTGTCGAGAGTAATAAGCTTGTGAACACGTCAGAACTGGTGTCGGAGCATTTTCGATAAGTCAAAACATACAGCCACATGCCGAGCTTCTTTAGCAACCAGATTTTTAGCATCCACCACTTGTTTCCGAGTACTTTCTGCTTTCCGTAGATGGAGTTCCTTTTCAACAAGAGCACCATGGTTTTCGTCAAGCAATCCATGATCAATGGTATTTTGCAGCTTGTCACACGTAACACATGTGTCTGTATATGGCCTGTGGAAGCTAAGATTAAATGTATCAAAGACGATAGTATGAAAGTCAAAGACACCGTCAGTTTCGCCGTCTTTTAAAATTAACGTGACAACCTTGTTTGATGATACTGAATATTTTCCGAATCATTAAGCGAACTCTTGAGTTGTGACACAAAAGTAGTCAAACGTTACATACTATCAGCCATCTTTTATTATCAGACAAATTATAAATTTAAGCCCTTCTTGTTGTATAGTGTAGTATTTTTGTATCTATTTTCATGCTTGTAATTGTAATAGTTCGAGGCACTGTCGGAGGTAAGCGTAACAGTTCAGTTTTAAAAATTATAGCTTCCTTATCACATCGAGAGAAGCTTCCGTTACTACAGAAAAGGTTGTAATTAACATAGATCCTCAAGTGGGAGAGCTACTTATATTTTTGTACGACGCGTTGGGTCTTTGTTAGCTTCAAGCGAAGGGCCTACTTCAACGTACACGCTACTGAACGATATGCACACAATTCTGAAACAGTGCATCAGTCTGTGATAAACAGTCCGCTTGACCACTGCATGCCCAGCTGTCTGTGTACTCAGCACCTCTTAGTATGCGTGAAGCTGTCATTAGAGAAGTTATAATTGCGTTCTTCGGATGTTACTTTTTTTTTGATGTCGTATTGTAGAGAAGGCAATTTACGAATTTTATTGCTTCACGTGACTTTTATATAACTGGGCAAAGTGACTTATAAGGGCATCTCAGATTTCGTGTTTTTTATATGGTAAATGGAGTATTAGAAATTTGCACTTTTATGTCAAAGATATTTATTTTTGGACTGAGCATCCATTAATTATTTGATTTAACGGAGTGGAGGATTGGAAGAAGATCAGGGTTTCACCTCGTGAACTTGTCGGATATTGTCTGAGTGTTGTAGGAGGATTTGGTTTATAAGTGAAATTTTAAGATTCAGTGTACTTCAGTTTTATCAGATTCAGATTTACCTTATATCTCGAAAAGCATACCTTACTCTTCGGTACCATAACGCAGGCAATGTTTTTCAGCCAACGAGTTGACATGGATATTGTAGGTAATTATTTTAGATTATTTCCAGGTTGCCTATTCGAGCGATATGCTGGTTCTTGTTGCGTGTGTGAACAATAAAAAATTTCAGGTAGTGGAGAGTGAACGTGAAATGGCACTAGCTACGTACAGAATACTGGCTATGATTACATCGAGCTCTGCTGGACAATATTTGACATTCTGTTTCCCCAAAATCCGCCAAAAATTGGCAACAACCTCTCCCCTACGTGTTGTGTGTCATGAAAAATAAATAAATTTCTGAATATCCGTACTTCAATTGTATTTCTCTAACCAACAAGAACGATGTGAAACTTCAGTGCGACGTCGAAGAGAATGCCTCGCCACATCAGGACGCTGCTTCTGGAATGACCTCTGGCAAGTACAAGGGTCGTTCAATAAGTAATGCCCCCCCCCCCCTTTTTTTAAAAAAAAAAAGCCATTAGTATACATAGACAAACATCCTTGTTAGTGCTTCGCATTTGATGTATGTTCTGTGCGCCGAAGAAGTTTCGAACCGTTCTGGTAGATGGCAGAGCTGTAGTACAGTGTCAAAATGACGCCTATGTACGACTCACGTTACAAGCAGCGTGCTGTTACAGAATTCTTGTGTACAGAAAAAGAACCGTGGTGAACATCCGTAAACGTTTGTGTCCAACACAATAAACACACACAAGTCTGAGATCCGGGGACCACATCGCTAAATTTGGTTGGAGATCATTGCCTCATCCACCCTACAGTCCAGACCTGGCACCTTCAGATTTCCATCCCTTTTGGGCAGCTTAAAGATTCTCTACGGGGAAGACACTTTGAAGAAGACGAGAGCGTCAGTCATATACTGAAAACATGGGCACGCCTACAGTACAAGAGCCTTTGCCAGCAGGGAATACATGCTCTTTCACAATGCTGGCGTACGGCCATAGAATGTAATGGAGACTACGTAGAAAAATAGGACAAGGACAAGACATGTTGATGCATATTGTCACCAAATTCAGACTCTTATGTCGAAATATGTTCTGGAAAAAAGAAGTGGAGCATTACTTACTGAACGACCCTCGTATGTTCCTGTGACTGAACAGCTACAATTTTTCCTCCAGCTAAGTGTGTGACGAGACTCGTACTGCAAGCAGAACCAGGAATCGTCTAGCAATATAACTTTCCTCGGCCCATTCCTCTCGAGGTTGGTGACTCCAGAATAATAGTGACATGACAGTGCATTGTCGTGGGCAGAAAACCTAGGTACAGATAACACACCTCACTCTTGGTGATACAGTTTTTCAGTTAACGTCTCGTAAAAGAACAACAAGTTCTACTGACGATCCCCTCTAGTTATCGTGGTATTGCGTCGTTAAGGCCAAGTATTATCCTGTTTAGAAGTAATTACTCTCTAATGACCTTAAAAGAACACTTCCAGGATTGGTTTACGGTTGCCAATCGTGCTATCTGTTACATTCAATGCAACTGAGATGGGGATCTTAACGACATACGCTCTTTTCTTCATATACATGACAAATCACCTTCAAAATGTAAAAGATTTGAGAGCGCTGTTAAGGTAAGAAAAATTTGCAACTTATTAACATGACAATGCGTAACTTACGTGCGTAGCTTACTCTTCGTCTAGTTGTGACGCTGCTGCGAATCGCGCTAGTGGCATTGCTTTTCAAGCTATCTTTAAATCCCATGTTAGTAATGAAATTGCAATGTTAATTAACTAATATTGACTCATATTTTCTGATAAAATAACTTCTTTCCTTTAGTATTTACAAAAGCTTAAAAATAAATTATAATATGATACGGATGTTCGAAATGGGTTGTTGTTAACACTTTTGCGGGCGCATTTTCGTAGCAACTCAGCGAAGATAATTTTTTTGCTATCCTATTAGAATTGTATATATGTATTTTTTGATAATTTTATTTTACAATTTAGAACAGAAAACTTTCGTGGTCCATGTATCACCACGGCACTCTTTGTCCGCAGCTCATGGTCTAGTGGCCAGCGTTGTTGCCTGTGGATCACGAGGTCCCGGGTTCGATTCCCGGCCGGGTTGGAGGTTTTCCCTGCCCGGGAACTGGATGTTTGTGTTGACCTCATCATTTCGTCATCATCATCATTCGTAATAGTGTCTAGAGTGGACTGCGAAAAAAATTGAACTGTGTAAAAAGTGGAACTTGGTGTGGGCGCGGTTGAGCGCCCCACAAACCAAACATCACCATCGCCACGGCACCTTGTGAGGTATTGAAACTGTGATGGTAAATGGATTTCACACTTCCCTTTTGTGAGCTGTTGGGTGTCGTCACTACACGTAAAAAATTATGAACAGTGTTTTCTAATTTTTATTTTATGTTTTCTTTTAATTTATTTAATAAATATTTGTTACTGACATTAAAGTTTACTTACCACAATGTGAAAACAATCCTAGAATCTTTATCACGCAATAAAGGGAGTTGCTGATACAGGTCACAATGATGTATAATGGAGAAGTGAAGCAATGTGTTCCGATAACAGTAGTGATCCCATTACAAACAGAAACTGATCGTAGTAGTTGTTTTCATACACCCAGTGCAGCGTACTACACAAGATTTCAAGCATAGATGGATAAGATAAGACGTATTCCCAAAAGCTTTTGAATACAACAAGTTAGTGGTAAGTATGCTTCTCAAGGACAACAAATGACAGACTAATTTATGTTATGTATACTTCCCAAACCCCTTCCATTAACTACTTTGGTGGGAACGATACTTCCCAAGAACCATTACAACGCCGTTGTTTTGTGGGATACACTAAAGGCTATATTTCACGATAAAGAGGAACTACAGCTTGTGCAGATGACACATATTCCCTTAAACGCTGTAAAAAAATACATTTGGTGGGAAGTATATCCATCACGGCTCACAAAGAGTAAACTTAAAAAGAATTAGTATAGATCGGAAGCTGCTACATTCTATATGTTGTAGCTTATCCTGACAGTGCATAGCACTTATGATTTTGATATTAATGTTCTGAATATAATCCCCTTTGTTAGAGAGGTAAGAAACGAATTTTTTATTCATGGCAGAAAAGTGATACCTTTACGACACACATTTACCTATATGAAAGGATTTATTATTCATGGTACTTTACCAACTCAGTTATGTTTAAAAAAAATTGCTTAATGTGACCAGCCACTAAGCCTGTATACCATACTTTGGCGTTCGTTGTGTTCCATATTCGGCTGTATCTGCTTCGGATATGCTCCCTCAGAACCAAACGCTGTGTATGGGACACCGAGGTTTTAAATGTCCCCACAGCAAGAAATCCATTGGATTCAGCTCTGGCACTGGAGCAGGCCATGAAATGGATTCTCCTTGCCCAATCGACCTTTTCGGTAACTGGTTATCTGGATACTCGTACACTAACCTTGAAAAATGTTGTTTGACACCTTGAGGTACATCGTCAAGTAAGACTGTACCTTTATTTTGATGTCGGTCTTCGGAGATCTTCGTTGTTCTCTCGCGCTCACTAAATGGCCTCGTGACGAATGATGGCGCCCTTCCTTCTATTCCTTCTATTTTATCTTCTCTACTAATCCTACATGGTAAGGACGTCAGAACGACGAACAATGCACATAATCGGTTAACAAGGATTTTGTGAGCCTCCTCTTATGTGGATGAGTTTGAGTTCGTTTTCTAACGACAAGTGGGTCACTCCGTGTACAAGCTGTTTCGAGTGATTAATAATCTTAAGGTAAGTTAACAAGAAATGTGTTTCTTCTCCTTTATATGCAATACATTTTTGTCCGTGTTAGCTGTCAACTGCCACTGGCTACACAGAGCGTTTCTCCAGCTTTTGCGGCAATTAGTTGGCGTTGCGACTTCGCTCTACAGAGCAGCACCATTCATAAACGGCCAAATGAAACTTCTATGTTATCCATAATTCACATATATTAGCAACAGAATCGGCCTTGTAGTACTTCATTGACATATGCACGGAACTGTTTTTATACCTGACGTTTTCTCCTTGTTGAGAACCACTATTTATCTGCTAGGAAATCCTCTGTCCTGTAATAAAATTGGTCCGATATTCTGTCATTGCTAATCCTGTTGTAGCTAATGTAATGAATAAGAAAATAATTTGCCATGTTTTAACAAATACACTAATGTGTTAATGGGAAAATTGTTTGCACACGATTACCCGACATAGCGAAAAGTTCAACTTGGCACTGATAAAACTTGTAACGGGACATCCTTCTTTAGCATTACTTTTCCAGAACACTAGTTGCCGATACCAGTATTATTTTTCGAATTTTGGACAGGTCAGTATTATCTCAGTTGCTTTTCTGAAAACTTGCATGTAATTTTATATACAATAAGTTTTATTTCAAGCAAAAATTTATGAAAACGGATTACTATGTTTTCAGTGTTGCAATCAGTAAGTACTAGCTCTGAATGTACAGTTAAAATTATTTTTTTAGAAACATTTGAAATTACGAATTATTTGCCACACTTATAATTTCTGTTGTTAATTACGCAATCTAGTACTGCTTACTATGTTTATTTCTCGAGTCATTTATGAAATAATGATTGACATTAATAGAAATTCATTTGTCGAGAAAAACTGTAAACTCTTTGGAATATGGTTATTACCGCAGAGTAGTAAGCATGTCTTTTTGATCGGACGTATTTTTGTATTTTTGGCGAACAATGTAATTTCAGCTTTGTTAATGTGAAAATTCAAAAGACTGTATGATATACTAAAATGTGACCAAATATATTAAGGTAACAACAAGAATTTTGCAATAACATTCTTTAGATTTATTTAGATCAAGTCAGAAATGGGGACGTAAAATATAGGAATTTCAGCTTCAAGAATGAGACCCCTAGACAAGAAGAACTGGAGCCAACTCTGCAACGAATACCTAATTAAACTAGAAACTTTACTGTAATCTTCGCTCATCTCAACTTTTTCATAAAAGACTTTGCTTATTGTGGACAATAGCTGGAATTAAAAAGGAGGGGGAGATTATAAGCTCCGCAAGAAAATCTACTCACGGTTACTGGAGATCATTTCTAAAAAGCTCTTGTGGCTACGTTGAGTCCACAAATTAACCTCTCCTACGTCTGAAGCCAAAAAATTGGTTTCGCTCTTCTGAAGTAACTTAATGAACCGTAATACACTCTTAGCGTCGACCTGAAAACTATTTTCAGCAACCAATATTTCACTAAAGTAATCTGTGAATTTAAGAGTTCCTTTCATTCTGATTTAGATATCTTATACGATATCTTTCGTCGACACATATTTTATTTGTTTGTTCTTTGATTGTATTTGTGCATCATGCCGCGTAAAACGATCAATAGTTCTACGCGTAGCTGAGTCATGGACAAAGCCGAAAATGCTCATTTGCCAAATAAATCTGTTGCAATGAATACCAATTCTGACAATACTGCAGTGATGGCAGTGCATCACGCGACAGTTAATGAAAGGGCGTCTTCGACGCCAAGTAGACTAACTACTTTGAGTTTTGCTTTACCTATCGATGTTGCAATTAATCAGACGGCACGTTCCACAAATGAGGAATCCGCTGACACATACACTTCTCACGTACAAAATTTGCACTCTCATCATTTACTTTTAGAATCCAATCAAAATGACTATACCCAAACATCAATAGACATGTCAAATGCCGACACTGTTGAACAGTTTATGCAAAATACTTTAAACACTCATGATCAATTATCGAACTATGCCATTACGATAACGTTTCAACACATCATGGATGGAAATAAAAACTCAGAAGCAAGACGAACGTTTCACTCAAATTAGTCAAGAACTGTCACACATTATACAACAACAAATTAACGAGTGTATTGAACAACAAGAAACACGATTTAATAAACTCCTCAGTCTATAGCGACATGTAATCAGTTTCAAGGGTTAGTTACACTTGCAATCCAAGCGCAAAATGAGACCAATCAAAAAAAAAAAAAAAATAAATAAATAAATAAATAAATAAATTTTTTTTTAAATCTAAAAGATACGCGAAACTCGCTTTCATGGGCAATATGAAAGTAGCAAAAAAGTTGTAGCTCACGTAGAAAAGTACATAGACAATTGCTACAGTAACGTTTTCGGTGATCTTAAAACCGCATAAGACGCGAACTCAACTTCAAAGCAATTTTACAGGACATAAAACACAAGTAGAAACTCGTTTGAGCCATTTTGAACAACACGAAAAACACCAATAGACATATAAACTCTCACCAATAGACTTGAACACTTAGAATTTGATATTGATTCTACCATAGTCAAATCTGACATACGCAAACTTAATAAGTGCACAAAGAAACTGCAGAAATAGATGGACGTAAATGACACCAACAATACTGCTCAATTTTCATCACTTGCAGAAAAACTTGATGAGATTTGGAACAGAGTAGAAATTTTAGAAAGTAATACCTATACTAAATATGAAGTCTCATTGCCTTCTCCTTTCATTCAGTCTGAACAATTTCAGTCTATGAACCATGCTATTAACAAGCTGAAATCACATAGCAAAGTTAACAGTTCGCACCGTGAAACTGCCACGTTAAAAGATGAGACATCGTAGTATCAAGTACATAGTAACCTTCAATATAATAAGGCATAACAACTTGACACTACACCGCTAGAGCACAGTCTTGGCAGATTACGACTTGTGAGATAATTAGATGCGAAAAGAAGCCTGCAAAACACTTTTTTAACAGTAATGAACCGACACAAAATTTCCGACATGATGGTTTCGATTACAAGCATGTCTTGTCAATACATAAGTTCAAAGTATCCCGCAATAACAAAACTGATCTCAATCTGTTAGACTGGATACAACAGTTTTCATTCTCGTTAACACCTAAATGGCCTACTAGCCATGAATTGGAATTCATTTTCAGTTTTTTGGAGAGTGAGCCCGTCACCAGGATGCAGCCCATTGCAAGACAATGCTACTCATTAGAAGAATTTCAACAAGACCTATTGTCAGCTTATTGCTCGGAAACTGCACAACGAGGAATTAAAGATCAATTCTCTAACTTTCCAACCATTATGCAATTTTTTGAACACATGGTTCAACAAAATCACCACCTTACCGAGCCATATACTGAATCCACGTTAACATAGTTATGCATCTCTAAATTACCGCGTTCATTACGAGTCTCTATGTTAACGGGACAACAAAAGGAAAGCATTCCTGAATTTCGCGTGCTTTTACAACTATTTGAAGTACACAATTCTGACTATTCCTTTGTCAATAAAAATTTGTCCCTAAACAAGAAATAACATGTATGGCTAAAAACTCATCAGAAAATTTTAATTGCTGACGTAATAAGAGGTTCAGGAATGGCAACAACATTCAGAATAATTTCGCAGGTGTCAAAATTTTAATAATCAGTAGTCACAAAACCGGAAATTCCGGACAACGGTATTCTCAACAAGGTCAATCCAGCTTCAATGGTTCGCCGCAAACTTTCGTGAACACGCAACAGCAGAGCAATAATATTACACCGTAAGACAATAATTTCGTGTATAGCCAACAGACATCGTATTTAAACCAAAATGTTCCGCATCACACTAATTACACCAACGAACGAACAGGTCGTAATCAGAATTTTTGGCGTACTTATGGCAGTAACAATATTTTCCAGAATCAAGGACAATTTCAGCAACAACCTCCACTCATTCTGAATGAACCTGACGTACCTTTACACTCACTTCGAAACCCCAAATACCCCAATAGCAGAACTGTACAAATTATTGAGACGCCACATCAAGCTTCGACAAGTAATCAGATTCCGAATACTGAATGACTGGTGAACAAGACCGTTGCTTTGGCCTACATCGACGATATTTCTGTTACCCAAACTACGCATTTACATACATCTTTTTACACTGACACTAATTTTCATTGCAATAAGTACCAGGCAATATGGAACACGACGTTGAACAAACACTTACCAACAAGGTAAGTGAAAGCCAAACAACAACAACTGATGATGAACAGCGACAATTACATGACATTTTACTGCAGCATTCACGATTCTTTGATAGCATTCCAGGTACTATGTCAGGTTTCTTATATGAATATCAGGTCAAACGTCACAATTCTTTCAAATATAACATTATTACATACCATTTATTTATAGAGAACAGGTCAAAAATGAACCTCAAGCCGTGATCGATCAAGGAATTGTAGAACCAGCTGTTAGTCAGTAGATAAGTCCACTGCACGTTGTTATTAAAAGGGTGGATCATTACACCATGTTCTCGATTCATGCCATATCAACATTATAGTAACGGAAACTGATCGTTCACAGACTATAGTCAATCTTTTACAGAAAATTCATGGTAGAGCTGTTGATTCAAAACTACATCTGAAATAAGGTTTTTGCCAGATTGACCTTCACCCCAACTGTAGAAAATACAAGGCATTCTCTGTTTTGGCAACTGCTATCAGTTTTGTAAAGAACCATTTGGTTGTGTAAACTAGCATTTGGTTTGACAATATCCTCTGCTGCATTCATACGAGATACGAACACAATAATACTGGCTGAATCGAAAGACAGAATAACCACGTATGTAGATGAAATTTTAATTGCGGAACCAAATTGATCTGACCATAACAGTACTCTTCAAGCTTTACTTCAGACATTTCTTCAGCAAGACCTCACAGTTAACTCCCATTTTAGTAAAACTTCTATCAAATTTCTAGGTCGTATCACTCCTGACGATAGCATAGCGCCTGGTCAGAGAAACTTAAAAGCGGTTCGAGATATTACGATTCCTACTTCAAAAAAGTAACTTCGTAGCTTCCTAGGACTGATCAACTTTTTTCGTCGCCTCATTAATTATCCTGCACTGGATAACCAGAGATTATGTCAGTTAACAGGCAAAAATATTATCTGGAGATGAGATGAACAAACTCTTTCCGAATTCTTTAACCTTAAGCATGTACTCATGAATGCATAGGTGCTATCACAAACTGATCCCACTAAGAACTTTTCGGTCGCCAATGACAGTTTAAAAACAGCCCTCGTCGGCCGAAGTGGCCGTGCGGTTAAAGGCGCTACAGTCTGGAACCGCAAGACCGCTACGGTCGCAGGTTCGAATCCTGCCACGGGCGTGGATGTTTGTGATGTCCTTAGGTTAGTTAGGTTTAACTAGTTCTAAGTTCTAGGGGACTAATGACCTCAGCAGTTGAGTCCCATAGTGCTCAGAGCCATTTGAACCAAAAACAGCCCTCGGCGTATACACTTTCCAAGAGATAGAAGAAGATGGCATCATTGTTATGAAATGCACTGCATTTGCGAGACGCATTCTGTCTGCTGCTGAACGCAACTATTCGCTTATAGAGTTGGAAACCTTATCTGTCGTTTGGGCCTTTACTAAATTTAGACACTTCTTTTATGGAAGACACACCACTGTTTATACTGACCACCACGCTAATTTCTGCTTTCCACAAAATTTTCTCACGAACGACTAGGGCGATGTAAGTTATATTTACAACAATTTTACTTTTCTGTAATCACAAGACGTTGCCACACATATTTTCAAAACTAATTACAGTATTTTGTACATACAGCAAGTACCGTTTGAGAACTTAATTTCTTCAGCTCTTAAAGAACATTCCAAAGAACAGGATAAGGACAGTATCTGGAAAAATTTTAAGCAGCTTTGGCATGACAAGACAATTCAACAATCAGACATCACTACTTAGTACGTAACAATACTCTCTTTCGACGCACACATCCTCACAGAGACATTGGGGTCTTATGTATACCTGAAGATTTAGTCACCAAATTAATTTGGTACACACACTTAAGTTATACACATTGTGGCTCACGAATGCGTGTCTTCATTCTCAGACAGAATTGTTACTTTGCAAGTATGGAAAAACGTATGCGATGTGTACTAGCAACATGCAAGCTTTGTAAGCAAACAAAGTCATCGACGACTTCTCATTTCCCTCCGTTACACCAGTTAAGCAGCAGTGGAAGTAACTTCTAAATTTGCAACATTCCCACCGACACGTAAAGCTACAGCCGAATCTGTTTGAGTAGCTTTTACAAAACATTTCTAACCGATTGCTGGTCCTGTACAAAAGTGGACCACAATTCAGATCAGTAATACGGACACGTACTCTGAAAGCTAGGAAGATTGCAGCTATTTGCATACCTTATTACCATGCTTCAGCACAACCATCCAAATGTATTATTGTTTAATGTATTTGGAAAGTTTTGTCGTCTGTACTGTCATAAGAACCGCATCTATTGGAATAAAGATATCTACACATTTCAAAAAATTATTAATTCCAATCCAAATGATTATACATTGTTTTCTCCGTACCTGATATTAAAGAATGCTGAACTGTCGAACATAATAAAGGAATTAGTAGCATTTCCTGCTTCACAACGACAACATCACAATGAAGTCATCGACATTGCAATCAACAATGTTAAGCATGCAGCTGAATGAAGAAAGAAACAACAGAAACAGGTAAGTCATCCCAGCGAATTTAAAATCGGTCGAAAAGTGTTAGTTCGTACTCATCATCTTTTCAACAAAGTCAAAAATAGGTGCAACAAGTTCGAGTTGCTGTGGAGTAGTTCAAAGAAAATAAGACATATCCGCATCCAAATGTTGTTGATGCAGAAACTTTGCGTACGAAAAAATCACGAGGGAACCATCATATCAGTAATGTAAAACATATTATTGAATGAAACCATCTTCTTTTCCTGATAGAGACCATATTTGATGCTACACTGTCGCAGGGTGACGTAATAATTCCTCTTGCATTTTTCTCTGGTCTTAGCACTTTTATTTCCACTATGCGCTATGTATTTGTTACTTGTCTTTTAGGCACTACTATGCTTTTAGGGATGGCCACCTTTCAGATAGAGACAAGCTTTGCCATGTTTACTGTATATTGTCATTCTATTTAAACATCATGATCATGCACTGTTTCTGAACGAGTTGCTGCCTCGTAAAGTAAAATAAAAAGAAGTAAACAAATACACTTTTTGAAGTATAGAGGATACACAACAAGTTAACGGAAAATGAACGAAATAAGTGCAACAAAGGTCATCCTTCATCATTTACCAACTAATCTTTTTTCTTGCTGGTTTTACAGGAAACAACGAAGTATAAAAAGGGTAACATTCGCATACTACAAACTCATTTATATGCTGTCACTAATCAACTCTTCTTCAGCGTGCTACATGAGTATTTTAGCAATACCAAGAATGACGTGTACTAACGACTTTCCTATGTATGCTAGATATAAGTTACAATTTGATTACGGTAATATTTTATTAACTGACAATAAGGAAGAAACAATGATGTTCTACTATTGATAATAATTGTTATATGTGAATGATAAGGAAAGACAGGTGATGACACAGAGGTAACACTGTTATAAAGAAAAATGTTTTATGATAATCTTAAGTTAATGAATACACAATAATGGATTAATGGAGGTAGAAATACTATTTTTAACTATTGTAGAAGAACATGACATTACTTGGTACACCCATATATCACTCCTTGTATTACAAAGAAAAGATCTGCTGTTGAATGGCAGAGTAGTCATGCATGTTCTGTTTGATACACCGTATTTCTCTGAACTAATGATGCATTTGCATGATATGTACACTGAAATTTAGCACCAGCTCATATTATTTTTGTTTGCATTAACTATGCCATTAACAATTCCAGCATAATAATTTCCTCATGGTTTACATGTACATCGAGCCATTTGTCATCACCTATTTTTCTTCTCTTGTATGCTTTGCACTCTACGGTTGCCCAGTATGCTTCTAGTTGTTAAGTGATTCTGATTTCAATAGCATTTTCATGTCTATGCTCAGAATAGTTTGTGATCACACATTTTTACCTTGCTTTATTTTCACCAATCAATTTGACGAATATGTTTGTTGATTTTCTTTTGCAGCAAAAGTGCACTTTCCTTTGCCTTATTCCCACTTTTCCCACTAGTTAAGAGCATTTCCACTTTTACCAGTAATTATGTGCATTCTTTATATCTGCAATTAGTATTTTACTTTCACTTCTCTGTACCAGATATATTAATTATGTACAGTCAATGTTTGCAACAAATACCATTTTCAAATGCCGTGTACTATATAGAGATAATCTACTATACTGATCTTTCCTATGAGCTCTTACAGTATATAGACTGATTAATTATGAACTATGTGTTCTGTCATATATTACTGTCAATCTTCATGTACTATTTTCTAGAATTATTCCCTGTATACATTACGTTTCTAAGTCTACTTAATGGCTCAGCCACTGTTATTCTATATATAACTACTACTGTTCTGCGGACAGTTACTGCTAATAAATGTATTTATCACAAGCCTACTACTAGAAAAGCTCAACTATGAGTATAAAACATACTTTATGTATCACATTGTTAGATAATTAACTACGAAAACCATTTCTCACTTATATATTGATGGTACTGCCATAAATAACGCTTTTGTTACCTGCAAGCATTTAATTTCTCTTTTATTCCCATTTCCTCTTTATGCTATTGTCCTTCTCTACCTTATCCACTGAGATGGTCATGAAACATGCATTTGTTTATTTGTCTGCAAAAATATAAATATAAGCAAACTTATTGATGTTCATGTAGATACATCTGTATTAGGCGGCACTTAATATACAATTGGCTGAGTTGTCATTGGGTACCATATCTACCACTGCCACCAGTGAGTCTGCTCAATGTAAACTCTCACTACTTCGACATACCTAGTGACGTTCAAAAAATATTCAAGACAATATGACTTAAAAATGTTATCCTCTGATGAAGAAATATGAACCAATGACTATGGATCCTCGATTTGCGGACCACCCATCCAGACTGTCAAATGGCTCTGAGCACTATGGGACTTAACATCTGAGGTCATCAGTCTCCTAGAACTACTTAAACCTGACTAACCTAAGGACATCACACACTTCCATTCCCGAAGCAGGATTCGAACTTGCGACCTATATAGCTACACTATGCTTTGTGTAACAATGCCTATGCTTAGTCACAACAATGTAAATGAGCGTTATAAATGGACACCTGATCTCACATACTGGTGCACATAAGCAATACATTTAAAAAAGTTTGTAAATACTTAGTAATATTTTTCTGTAACTCTGTATTGTATAACTCAGGTTTTTTAAATTTCCATGTACTTTGAAAAGAGCGAGTTGCTCATACTATCGTGTTTTTCTTAGATATTAGGCTATATTTTGAAATTTCATAGTACACATGAACACCATCATACCTGACTATTTGCACATTCATGGTTCCTAGACATTAGATGGTTAAAGAAAATGCTTTAGAAATTAACTGCCCATACTTTTTTGCTATTCAAAGAGCCAGATGCTCACAAACATTTGTAATTCTTAGTTAATTATCTTTTTCATGCTTTATTTCCGAACTTTATCAACCTATACTCACGTAACATTAAGAATTTATAGCACTAATATGGAAAATTTCCATAACAACCCTGCCAAATTCTTCAGAAGGAGACAGCAGGGGTTTTCTTTTTTGTCATCAGTCTACTGACTGGTTTGATGCGGCCCGCCACAAATTCCTTTCCTGTGCTAACCTCTCCATCTCAGAGTAGCACTTGCAACCTACGTCCTCAATTATTTGCTTGACGTATTCCAATTTCTGTCTTCCTCTACAGTTTTTGCCCTCTACAGCTCCCTTTAGTACCATGGAAGTCATTCCCTCATGTCTTAGCAGATGTCCTATCATCCTGGCCCTTCTCCTTATCAGTGTTTTCCACATATTCCTTTCCTCTCCGATTCTGCGTAGAACCTCCTCATTCCTTACCTTATCAGTCCACCTAATTTTCTACATTCGTCTATAGCACCACATCTCAAATGCTTCGATTCTCTTCTGTTCCGGTTTTCCCACAGTCCATGTTTCACTACCATACAATGCTGTACTCCAGACTTACATCCTCAGAAATTTCTTCCTCAAATTAAGGCCGGTATTTGATATTAGTAGACTTCTCTTGGCCAGAAGTGCCTTTTTTGCCATAGCGAGTCTGCTTTTGATGTCCTCCTTGCTCCGTCCGTCATTGGTTATTTTACTGCCTAGATAGCAGAATTCCTTAACTTCATTGACTTCGTGACCATGAATCCTGATGTTAAGTTTCTCGCTGTTCTCATTTCTACTACTTCTCATTACCTTCGTCTTTCTCCGATTTACTCTCAAACCATTTACTCATTATACTGTTCATTCCGTTCAGCAGATCATTTAATTCTTCTTCTCTTTCACTCAGGATAGCAATGTCATCAGCGAATAGTGTCATATCCTTTTACCTTGTATTTTAATTCCACTCCTGAACCTCCATTTTATTTCCATCATTGCTTCCTCGATGTACAGATTGAAGAGGAGGGGCGAAATGCTACAGCCTTCTCTTACACAGGGTTATGAAAGGATAAATTAATTCATGTTTTGTAATAAAATATTATATTGAAAGAGATATGGTCAAATGTAGCATCGATTATGTAGTACCGTCGCTGCTTAACAGCGATTGCTGTTTCAGGGTATAATGGGTAATGTGCTACAGTAACTTTAGATCGTGTGATGCATGGAGGTGTTTCATGTGTGGTGGATATATACTTCCTCGCGATGGGCAGCAACGATCTTTTATTTGCAAGACAGTATGATGTTTGCTAACTATGAAAGGAATCTCGGCAGAAGTTGTAATTAATTAAGCAAAAGAAAGTTGTTGTGTTACTAAAGTAATGTGCTTATTCATAAGTGAGGACTGAGACAATGTATAGCACTCACAACCAATAAGTTTGTAAAGCTAATTGTTAATGTATAATCAGTTTATTGAGTGCGTTAATTCTGAGCATTTTCAAAGAGTCAAATTACAGCTTTTAAAATTAGAGCCATAGTGTGACTTACCCGAAGTCAATACGAGTTCCCAGATCCATGTCATTTTTAATTACTTAATTTTCTCAATAACTTATTGCTTCCGTTAATTTAGAAGTCGTTAAAATGTATGCTAAGCTACAGCCTTGTATAATAGCTGTTTGCTAACTACACGATTTGAAGTACTAACAGAGAGCAGTGCAAAGAGCGTTACCATTGCGCAGATAAAGGTAAGAAATTTTATTTTTTCAGGGATGGCATTCGTTAAGCACAGGAATTATTATTTACAAATGAATCAAGTTTAGTTTTATTACCAGGGTCAATTTCAAATCAATAGTGTAGCATCAGATTCAGTTCTTGTTACGTAAATTCATGCAGTTTTCGTTTAGTTTAAAGTTAGTGACGATTTATATTCTCGCACCTAAATTAAATCTTCAATCTCACAGAAAAGTTTAGTACAGGGCGAAGCGCATAAGTGACGAGATAAAATACACGTTCACATGCCATTCCCATTTTAATTGTTGAATTTCAGACAACTGTCAGTTACGTAATTTCATTCCTATTTCACACTTAAATGTTTCAGTACGACTTTGTACGCCATAGATAAACGAAAATTGCATTTAACGATTATGCTAATTTACCGTTAGCAGTTATGTGCGACAAGTTATAACGCCACGATTACTGTCACTACTTGTGTTGCGACAAACCTAGCTCCTGATTTCACTAACGTGTTAGACAGGATGATGGCTATTAATTACACACGATTACGCATAAGTAGCAGTATTACTTGGTATAAAAAACGCTGGTGCCCTACTGATTTCACTGGAAAGTTAATGGCAGATTCAGTGCAGTCAAAATACTGTACGTAATTATTTGCACATCCGCAATACTGTGAACGAAAGAGTCTGAAGTGTGAAGGGACGTGGATATAGCGGCCCACATGTGTCTGTGAAGAGGTCGATTTCAGCGACGATTACGTCCTTCAGCTGTGTGTGAGACTCATTCCAGATGCGGGTTCTCCATGAGCTTGACGATTTGTGGCACCTGATTGTCAAAACACTGTTTACCGGCCGCGACAGAGTATTCTGTAGCAGAGAATTAATGGTGTAATTCGGCTCATTTACACGTCCGAACGCCAATGTTCAAAACAACTGCAGGGCAACACAGTGCTCGAACTCATAATTTTACATCAATGGACAGCTGAAAATATTTATGTCTACTCTCAGATGTCGAAGACAAATTCAAAGACTTTCGGAAAAAAATATTTTTTCCTCTGTACATTTATAATGCTTGTAAGACACATTTTTATACGTATTATTTGATAAAAAGTAATTTACAACATAATCCACATAACATTTCATCACAGCGATGTTAATATTTCTTTTAAAATTGCAAATCACTATAGAAGAATTTGTGGTTTGTCGAGTACATTGCCGCTTTACTGCACTGATACGAATTAGTAAGTACACCAGATTCTTCAAATCTTTTGGATGAGATTAAAGCAATGAATTTAAAGTGAGCTAAAAATATTCTGAATCTTCTTAAAGAAGTTAGATGGGCCACTTTTAAAATTTGGGTCGTTACGTATCTTGGAGAGTAAATTAAAATACACAACCAAATTATATAAATTCTGTAAAAGTTTGGAAGGTAGGAGACGAGGTACTGACGGAATTAAATCTGTGATGACGGGGCGTGAGTCGTGCTTGGGTAGCTCAGTCGGTAGAGCACTTGCCCGCGAAAGGCAAAGGTCCCAAGTTCGAGTCTCGGTCCGCACACAGTTTTAAACTGCCAGGAAGTTTCAAATTCTGTGAAGTTACACTTCTGAACTAGCTCGTCTATAAGAAGGTAACTTCTTTAGTAAAGCGAGAGAGCTGTAAGAAGAATACCTGGGGAACTTTGTAACGTCCCCTTAGAAAAATTATGAATGACTGTGCTAGTAAACTTATACGTTATCTGATACAAAGACAGCTGAGTAAAACTGAACGTACTCAGACAGTTCTCTCTTTACTTATTCTGCTCATCACTAAACTGACACACAATATTTTTTAGCACAACGCAGTCTGACTTTCAATAATCCCTACAAAAGAATAGTCCAGACTAACAATAACTTCTACATTTCATGAATCACTTACCTCACAAAAATCTTCGTTAGTCGAACTACTGCAATACAGCGAGCGCCAATCCTGCCAGCTAAATAAAAGATTCTAACTACGGAAGGCACTAACTACTGACAGGCATAGCCAGCAAATGAAAAATTTTGATAGAGAACAAACAATGTATTTACCTTAATAGTGTGCAAAAGTCATCATATATATATATCAATTCATGACATCCATGTTTACAAATTTCCTTTTTCTGGCGGACACACGTCCAGATCGTCCGCTTATCAACCTCTCAAAACTCTCGCATCTGTCTCTCCACATGTACCACTTTTGGCGGCTCACTTCCAACTGCCCAACGCTACGCGCTGTTCATATCCAACTGCCCAACACTCCAGCAGCGAATATTCCAACAATGAGTCCAAGCAGCCACAGACTGCACACAGCGCAGTCAGTGATTTTCATACAGAGCACTACGTGGCGTTACCAACGTAAAAACCTAAACAGCGTACTTGCAACTTCTCGTCATTTCAATAAGGAGGAGTTCAAAATTTCAGCTATAGTGCCACAGTGCCCACAGCATTCCCTGGAATTTGTTGAAAACAACATATCACAGTTCAGATCAAATAACGATGCTCGCGGTTCCAATACTACAAGAAATGTGAGACGTTTCTCTCCATTAAAACCTTTTTTAGTTCAGAAAGTACTGAATAGTGCTGCTACTACAATCTCTACCCAATTGGTACAAACCAAGTGATAGATTAAGAAGCAAAACTTGGCATCAAGTTTTAAAAGTGCCTTCTTCGTTATCCCGCTTGCGACGAATAGCCATAGGCAGTGAATACCTCTCCAGGAACCGTACAAATTAAGCAAATATCGATCGCGTGAAACGTAGCTTGATCTGTTCGTTGACGAATTCCAGCAAGCCGTTTCTTGACTTCCGAAAAGCTCTCAATACAGTTCCGCAGTTTCCGAGCAACCAAAAATCTTGCGAAGTACACATTTAGGAGTTTCGCTCATCTCCCTGTATTCTGCAGATCTTTTTTTTTTTTAATTTGCGCCTAATGTAATGAAAAACAACTAGATACTTATTTCTAGTCCTCAAGGAAACATATATTTTACTGTATAAACTCGTCTATATATACACAGCACTCAGGAGTAATTAAGTAAGAATTACGTTAAAATGCACTTGTTGAAGTGATAAATATCCGATTAGCTTTGGGTAGATGAACGAGTTGCGCTGCGTGAAGTGAATAACTGGGAAAGTGCAATATTAACTGAAGTGCATGTCGATGCTGCTCTCCTTGACTTATAAAGCATTTCTAGCGGCAGTCGGCTTCCTTGTATTTAAAGCTGGCCAAAGGAGACAGCACAACGAGATGGTAGGCGTCATACAAGTCGATATACCACGTGAACACAGTATCGTAAATTGGTCGGTTGTGACCTGCCTAGTATTGGTGGAAAAATAGCTGAAAAGAGGGGCAACGAATAGTGGGCCGGAAAAGTGAGTTCTCGTTCGTCTACCTCTATATGGCTACTGTGCAATTCGCACATGTGTGCCAGGCAAACTGTTCATCCAACCACTTTCAGACTATTTCTCTACCCTTCAAATGGTTCAAATGGCTCTGAGCACTATAGGACTTGACATCTGAGGTCATCAGTCCCCTAGAACTTAGAACTACTTAAACCTAACTAAACTAAGGACATCACACACATCCATGCCCGAGGCAGGATTCGAACCTGCGACCGTAGCGGTCACGCGGTTCCAGACTTAAGCGCCTAGAACCGCTCGTCCACACAGGCCGGCTTCTCTACCCTTCCACTCTATCAGAGTACGTGGGAAAATGAACACAACGTCTGATTTTTCCTATATTATTATGATGATCATTTGTTCCTATGTAGGTTGGCGTCAATAAAATATTTTTGCTTTCCGAGAAGTAAGTTGTTGATTGAAATTTCGCGAAATATGTCGTCGCAACAAAAACGTTTGTGTTTTAATGATTGCCACGTCAGCTCGCGTACCATATCTGTGACTCTCTCCAGCACTTCACGACATTACAAAACGAACTGGACTTCTTTGAACTTCTTGGATGTCCGCCGTCAGTGCTATCTGAAAAGATCCCTTAGCGCACAGCAATATTCGAGCAGAGGACGGACAAGCATAGTGTAGCCAGTCTCTTTAGTAGACTAGTTGTGTTTCACAAGAACAATATTTCTGGATCAATACTGCCTGTGTGTCAATAGGCCGTTCTCTTCGAGGTAATTGGTAATGTTCGAAGAGAGCATGTATCCCAAATTTGTACTGCAAATCGATGTCAGTGAAGTGGATTTGTAATTCATCGCAATACTCCTGTTTACTTTCTTGAGTATTGGTGTGACTTGTGTTACCTTCCACTTTTTTGATACGGATCTATTGTCGAGTGAGTCGTATACGACTGCTACGTATTGTGCTGTTGTGGCAGCATACTGTGAAAGAAAACTAATTGGTATATCTGGATCGGAAGACGCCTTTATCAACTGATTCAACCTGCTTCACTTCGCCGAGGATAGGTCCTTCTAATTTACTGATATTGGCGCTGCTCTTGATTCGAATTCTTTTGTGAAGGAATTTCGAAAAACTGAGTTTAGCAACTCCTGGTGATCGGTAATATTATCATTCGTATCATGCAATGAATGTATCGCTTGTGTGAATTGAAGATGGAGCACTGGAGAAAATAAAGCTAAGGAGAGCGAAGGACTTCATCATGTCAGCTGCATTGGGAGTCAATGGAATAAGCGGTGACCAGTGAAAATGTGTACTAGAGTGGGATTCGAATATAGAACCTCCTGCTTTTTTTGATACTGTGAAAGAATGTACTGTTTCTGATAAGTTTTTCTTTGATGAATACTGTTGTGTTCAATAAACTAAGGGAAAACGCATTTAAAATATTCACTATACTAATACAAATCAAACTCAACGTACTACTGAAACATCACGACGGCAGTGATTCTTAATAAAGCATTAAGTACCTGTAAGACGATTGTGTCTGTTTTAACACTAATTAGTAGGATATTTTGTCTTCGAAAAGGTCTGTACTAACTTTATGTCGTGTATCATACTCAAGTAATGCAAATGTGGCAGTTCATAGATAAAAAAAATTACGTATTAACAACAACAAAAAGTATGTCGGCAGAAAACAGAAGTGGCATTATGACTTTTGCGGTACCATTAGGTTTTCGCTCTGACAGTAAGGGATACTAATCTGTATATTGAGGAAGTAGTAAAGGAAACAAAAGAAAAACTTGGTGTAGGTATTAAAATGCAGGGAGAAGAAATAAAAACTTTGAAGTTTGCCGATGACATTGTAATTCCGTCACGCCCGGGTTCCCGGGTTCGATTCCCGGCGGGGTCAGGGATTTTCTCTGCCTCGTGATGACTGGGTGTTGTGTGATGTCCTTAGGTTAGTTAGGTTTAAGTAGTTCCAAGTTCTAGGGGACTGATGACCATAGCTGTTAAGTCCCATAGTGCTCAGAGCCATTTGAACCATTTTGTAATTCTGTCAGAGACAGCAAAGGACTTGGAAGAGCAGTTGAACGGAATGGACAGTGTCTTGAAAGGAGGATATAAGATGAACATCAACAAAATCAAAACGAGGATAATGGAATGTAGTCGAATTAAGTCGGGTGATGCTGAGGGAATTAGATTAAGAAATGAGACACTTAAAGTAGAAAATTAGTTTTGCTATTTGTGAAGTAAAATAACTGATGATGGTCGAAGTAGGGAGGATATAAAATGTAGAGTGGCAATGGCAAGGAAAGCGTTTCTGAAGAAGAGGAATTTGTTAACATCGAGTATAGATTTAAGTGTCAGGAAGTCGTTTCTGAAAGTATTTGTATGGAGTGTGGCCATGTATGGAAGTAAAACGTGGACGATTAATAGTTTGGACAAGAAGAGAATAGAAGCTGTCGAAATGTGGTGCTACAGAAGAATGTTGAAGATTAGGTGGGTAGATCACGTAACTAATGAGAAGGTATTGAATAGGAATGGGGAGAAGAGAAGTTTGCGGCACAACTTGACTAGAAGAAGGGATCGGTTGGTAGGACATGTCCTGAGCCATCAAGGGATCACAAATTTAGCATTGGAGGGCAGCGTGGAGGCTACAAATCGTAGAGAGAGACCAAGAGATGAATACACTAAGCAGATTCAGAAGGATGTAGGTTGCAGTAGGTACTGGGAGATGAAGAAGCTTGCACAGGATAGAGTATCATGGAGAGCTGCATCAAACCAGTCTCAGGACTGAAGACCACAACAACAACAACAACAACAACTAGGGGATACTGAAAATAGCAAGACGATTTTTGCTCGAGCGTTGTCTTACCATTCCCTTATTGAGTTGCTGTCTGCCTGCATGTAGCTCTGCTACAAAAGAATTAAAAATCTGGCTTTCAGCGAGTCTCGAAAGGCGAACGAAAGCAGCTTGTATCTGATAGGCAACCACAGTACCTTTTTCTTATGGAAAATGGATCAGGTCGTGGGGTGGCAGAAGCAAGGTGGGCAGGGGTTTCAACCCAAGGCCTGGCCACGATGTCTCCTCTCTCCCATTCCTGAGGATGTGGTACAGGGGATGCAATGGTTTTATTGTTTTGAATGTTTTTTAAGCAGTAAGGAAATGAAACTGATAAGTACACTCGTTGCGTCGAATTTGGGACGCACATAACTGAAAACATATTTGCAGTAAGTGTTAAAAAAGAAAGAGAGCGAAGTTTGTCGGCAAGCAAGCCATTAAATAAAACCTAAGGGTGGAATTCGTACTACCATTAACCGGTACTATATCAGATAGGAAACAAAAGCTGCGAAGAACCTTTCGCATTGGGGACAAAAAGAGGAAAGGGGATAAGTACTGTTACACAGTGCAAGAGATCACGAGCAAACTTCCCAAGTGCTGTATCATCCAGGTATGACTTCTAGCAATGACCAAGGTAGATCCCACGTTGTACCGTATAGTTTTCTACCATCGTCTGGTAATTTTAGCTTCTCTTACAGGTGATGATATAGCTGCGTGGAGGGTCCTGGAACGCACTCCACAAATCATTGGAAAAATAATGTCGATACTTTAGGTTGAGGTGCATCTTGCAATGTTGTTCTTGCAAATAGTTCCAAAAGTCTAAAATGTCCTTAGTGACATCTTGAAACAAAAAATGCACTGCATGTCCACTAAACCACATCACGGCATTAGTTTTCGTGCGTGGATAATACGTCTCACCCGGGAATAATATAGTCTTGGCTTCGATATGATTCGGCGTCACTCTAAGGAAGTAAGCTGACATTTGCTTCACTAAGTTCCATTGTGCCGCAGACACGCCATAGCTAACACTGTTCATCGTCGTCTTGGACGCCACAGCTCGTGCACGTGGGTGAGTCCACCATGTGGATCTCATGTAGCCTTGATCTGGCCACCTGCTTACCGTTGGCACCTGCTCGCCGTGACGTCAGTGTCCAGTGTTACGTGGTGAACTGTCCTCCATACTACTCGCCAGTTGACGTTCGGGTGTTGTGTCTCCACGATACTATGGAGTCGTCACGATAATCCGTCCGTGCCGTCGCCAGTCGAGTCGCTTGCAAGGCAAGCCGAACGTAACTGAGTTCAAAGTAAAAGACACCGATGTAGACGTGTGACGAGGGGACGTGGTGTATCGGCAAAGGTGGCGAGAGGGAGAGAAGCACTAGTTCTTCCAATAACAAACTGTCAGGACGGCGGTGCCATGGTCTGACTAATGTGCCCACAAACAGGGCGACCGCTCTGTCATGAACGTGATAAAGGCCAAACACTCCCCGAACCGGGGGAAGGGTGAGAGTCTCATACGTGATCTTGAAAAGCATTCCTGAAATCACGAAGGACCCAAAAGCCGCTAGTGTACGGCGAGATAACATCACCGGTATAGGTAATATTTGGGCGATGGGCGGAATGCGTGACGCTGAATGTGTGCCCACATTCTGGGTCTGTTGGACGATGTCCAGTGCCAGTGGAAGGTTGTTGGCTATCACAGTCCGAACATTTCGCAAAAGTCGTCGAAAGCGTGAGCAGCGGTTCGTCGTATGTCGTCTGTGAAATCAATGCCGAGGCATTTCGAAGTATTTCTGAGCAGTAAGAGGGTGACACTGTCCTAAGTAGTCCGAACCCGATGTTCATCGTCACTGATTTTGCGACGTTGATACGACTACCTGTGGTGCCATTGCGGATGACAAACACTAGGTCGTCAGCGTATGCTTTACATTGGAAAGGGTGACCTCGGAACGTCATGCCCGTCAGTCGTTGGGGCAGGCCGCACAGGAATGGTTCCATGGCTACAGTGCAAAGCAAAGTGGACAGAGGGCAACCTTGGCGTATCGATCGAGAAATGGTGGGGGGCTGCGTAGGTCAGCCGTTGACGATCGCCTTGAAAGATACGCCACGGAGCAGTTGGACGACGACAGTGACAAATAGCATATGTTGGATGACCGCTTCCAAACATTCGTGGTCCACGTGATCGAAAGCTTGACTGAAATCGATTGCACCAGTGCACCCTTCAGACGACACGCCTTCTCCATTGAGATCAAGTCACGATATTCACTAAGTGCTGTTTCAATATTATTGTCACCTCCTAATGGCGTTTGATCGGGTGAGATGACGTGTTGCAAGGTCTGGTGTATCAGCGCCGCCAACAGTCGAGAAAAGATCTTGCGGTCTCAGTTCAACAGCGTCAGCAAGCGGTAGTCCCGCATCCGTGAGCCACCAGACGGTTTGTGAATAGGAATAATCATCGCTTCTACAAGGGCGCAGGGAGCGGCACTTCTGGGGATAGTAGGTAGTTCGCGACGTCCGTCCATCGGGTGGCTAATGAATATGGAAAAGTCCGGAAAAATTCCAAAGGGAGACCATCAGGACCCGGAGACTTGTTCATAGCTCCTTTTCTAATGGCGTCGATCACTCCTTCTTCCATAATTTCTTCCATCAAGGCCGCTTTCATTGCCGGGGTTACGGTACTGTAAATCGTCTGAGATATGTCCTCCAGCGCTGTCAGATTAGGAGCCTGAGTTGAATAGAGCTGAGAATAATGATCGTAGAATTCTGTACTTATGTCTTGTTGCATGGTGAGGAGACGGCCGTTGTCTCTGTCGATGAAGCGTATCATCGCTCTTTGGCGTAGTTTAGGTCTCGAAGTACGTGGATCACACACGGGCGTTCGCTCAATATCCTATCCTGCGTCCTCGAGCGATGATCACACCCTCTAGGTGGCGTCGCATATTAGCAATGATCTGCGCCTTAGCACGGTAGACCGCCGTTTGTCGTTACGGAGACGGCGCCATAGCATAGCAGTCTCGCAGTACTCTGAAGTAAAAACCGAGTGTATGTCTACGCCAAGTAGCGTGGTCTGCCTCTGGCATGGATGTGTGTGATGTCCTTAGTTTAGTTAGGTTTAAGTAGTTCTAAGTTCTAGGGGACTGATGATCTCAGATGTCAAGTCCCATAGTGCTCAGAGCCATTTGAACCATTTGAAGAGTAGAGAAATAGTCTGAAGGTGGTTGGATGAACAGTTTGCCTGGCACACATTTGCGAATTGCACAGTGGCCATATAGAGGTAGACGAACGAAAACTCACTTTTTTGGCCCACTATTCGTTGCCCCTCTTTTCAGCTATCTTACCACTAATACTAGGCAGGTCACAACCGACCAATTAACGATACTGTGTTCACGTCGTACATCGACTTGTATGACGCCTACCATCTCGTTGTGCTATCTCCTTTGGCCAGCTTTAAATATAAGGAAGCCGACCGCCGCTAGAAGTGCTTTATAAGTCAAGGAGAGCAGCATCGACATGCACTTCAGTTAATATTGCACTTTCCCAGTTATTCACTTCACGCAGCGCAACTCGTACACCTACCCAAAGCTAATCGGATATTTATCACTTCAACAAGTGCATTTTAACATAATTCTTACTTAATTATTCCTGAGTGCTGTGTATATATAGACGAGTTTATACAGTAAAAAATATGTTTCCTTGAGGACTAGAAATAAGTATCCAGTTGTTTTTCACTACATTAGGCGCAAATTAAAAAAAAAAAAAGTTCTGCAGAATACAGGGAGATGAGCGAAACTCCTAAATGTGTACTTCGCAAGCTTTTTGGTTGCTCAGAAACTGTGCGGAACTGTACTGAGAGCTTTTCGAAAGTCAAGAAACGGCTTGCTGCAGCCCCTCGATGCGACACTGCCTGCACGTGCACGCCACCACTGGTCCCGGCCTGGCCTCGTGCTGCAGACTTCCTCGCTGCTCCGTCTGAAGCCAAACTGCCTGACACTCACGACGACCCAGAAATACAAGCGGTAGCACCAAAGATAGTACCACAGTAACTGCTGCTGCTGCCACTCGCGGACAAACAATACTAGCAAACTCAGTGGCGCCATTAACACATCAAGGAAACGAGATGCCACTACCGCTATTACAAGACGCTAAGTTATGAACGGCAAGAACGCGAGCTGCACACGGCTCAGTTACAGATAGTTACGTAGTTAGTAAGCCTTGAATGGTCTTGAGAAAGGTGAATCACGAATTTGTCTGTCGCATGTATTATTTGCTATTGCAGAAATGGTGGTGGTGGTTAGTGTTTAACGTCCCGTCGACAACGAGGTCATTAGAGACGGAGCGCAAGCTCGGGTTGGAGAAGGATTGGGAAGGAAATCGGCCGTGCCCTTTCAAAGGAACCATCCCGGCATTTGCCTGAAACGATTTAGGGAAATCACGGAAAACCTAAATCAGGATGGCCGGAGACGGGATTGAACCGTCGTCCTATTGCAGAAATGATCTGATATGTGGGCACATGGGGTTTGTCACCTTGGTGGGCAGGACCAGATCGTCTGTATGTTCGGCGTGCTTTCTGCCTTTGCTTGGAGCCTAATCATCTTCGAAATTGCTTGGCGGTTGTTTTCTACTCGTCTGTTCCGAGTACCACCGTGTATAAGCCGCGCTTCCATTCTTTAGTTAAACATCCGGCCTGTCCACTGGGACGGACGAGATCTTTTCATAAGTAACTAAGGTGGATCATTAGAAAACTAAAAACCCGCCACGATTGCGAGAAAAGCACCTAGTGTTAAGTGTTAACCCAGGTTTCGGCGTTAAGTTAAGTAGTAGTTTTGACATTGTACATGTGCACCGTTTGTGTTTTCCTTTTGTATTTAGTTTATAAATGTGCAGCTATAATGTTCCTTTGATCATTGACAAAGGTCTTCTTAGGCACTTGTGGGTTTTATTGTTGTTCTGAAGAAAGTGTAATTATCTACACCGAAACCTGGGTTAACGCTTAACACTAGGTGCTTTTCTCGCAATCAACGCGGGTTTTTAGTTTTTTAATATATTAACCAACGATTGCTGACGCGCTGCAATGTTGAAGATTGGTTACATAAGCAATCAACTTGATAGTGTGGTTAAGGTGGTGACTGTATGTGATCCTTTTGCAATCAGATCTAATTATTATCTTTAAAATATTGTTTGTTATATTAATACATGATCTAATCAGATAGTTTTTCTAAGTTTTGAGAAGGACAAGCATCCGAAATTTAAAGCCTTGATCTTTGGTAATTCCATTTGTATCTCTTTTCTTTTTCTTTTCCTTTTTTTTTTAAAAAAAAGGGGGACAGACGATTAAAGTCAGTTGTATATTTTCTTAAGAGGACAAAGGTCCGAATTAAATTTTTATATTGTTATTCTGATTTTGTAATTCTGTAATAATGAAAATTTGCTCTTTAGTTTAAATTAAAATTATGTACCAACCACAAGTTTGTCCATCAACAAAGATCTCCAGCATCCAATCTCCTTTGAGTAGCTGTGGTTAAATTGCAATTTTGGTTTCTCTAACAAGTAACTTGAGCAGTAACACACCTCAACTGGTAGCAGAACTAATAAAGGGGGGGGGGGGGGAGTGTTCCTTTCCTACCCTTAGTGTTGATAGTCAACGCTTGTGATAGTAGTGTCTGGTACATTTAGTTAATACGTTTTGTTGTTTTAGGAAGCTGCCCAGCATGACGGGACGGACCTGCCATGGAATTTCATATTTGCGCTGCGAGCATTTAATTTACGAGCTGCGCATACGCGGTTTGCCCGTGGAGAGCAATGTTGACGAGTTGGCATCGCGGCTCCGGGCGGCGGCGGCCGACACTCCGGTCTCCCTTCCTGTTGATTACCTTGCTGATGTGGGTGAGTGGCTTGCAGGCATTAAAGTGTCGGTGGACGACATTGGCAGTACACTCGACATTTTAAGATCTTCTCAAGTTACGCAGAGGCAAATTTGCCCCGTGCAGGCTCACGTAAATCACTATAATAACAGGTTTACGGGTTTATCGACTATCCATCTCAGTGACGCAATACAGGCGCTTCGAAATCAAATTGTTTGTGACATTCGGCATTTGCAAGCTTCTGCAGTCGCGCTTGATTTGTGTGAGGGATGTTTTGCAGACGAGCCCTTTGTGCAGAGTAAAGATAAAGGTGCAGGAGTGCAATGTAAAACTGTGTATTCTGATTGTTTTTTAAAATCCCGTTGTAAAATAGTTTGAAGGGATTTCAGAATTACGTATTAAACCCTTAGATCCATACTCAGGAATAGTTGTGGTTGTTAGTCCGGTTACAAGTTCATGCTGATGCACTGGGGGTGGTTCGAATCCTGCCTCGGGCATGGATATGTGTGATGTCCTTAGGTTAGTTGGGTTTAAGTAGTTCTAAGTTCTAGGGGACGGATGACCTCAGATGTTAAGTCCCATAGTGCTCAGAGCCATTTGAACCATTTGAACCACTGGGGGTGGAGCACTGCGTTATTTTGTCTTCATTGTATCCGTTGGCTCGAGGGTGCTTTGGTAAGATCTTAGCGGAGGAGTTGCAGAATCAAGGAACATTGGCTGAATTCTGTCGGAAAATTGCAGGGAGAAAGCTCTCGCATCGAATACGGGTATAGTTGGAGCGTGATTTCTATTGGAGGGTATGATTTCTATTGGAGGGTACAAGCAGATGATGAGACGCTAGACCAATATTTTGATGAGTGCGTTCTGCAGTTATTGCTCTTGACATGTCGGCATCAGAAATAGATAATATTGAACATCTGTTTGAGGGAATGCGTCCTCAAGATCGTTCGCGCTTAACTTTTGCGCAGCGTGCGACTTCATTGGCACAGTTCCAGCAGCTAATTGATTACATACAAAAGGTCTCCCTAGTTGATGATCAACGTCCGCAATTCCGAATTAAACAACCCTGCGTGGTAATTTCTGGTGGTGATAGAGAAAGGGGGTCTGTAGTGTTGGCAGAAGAGCCAACACTGTGTTTCTAGAGGAGGCCGAAATGCACGCGTTTAATTACACGCTGACTGGCGTGAGGTCTGGAACAGGACAATATCTTGAGAATTGCAAATAAAGTAAGTAGTTGATATAATACTTAACTTTAATCCACAATTGTAGAACATCGCTCTTGATGATACATGCTTCATATAATAAATATCAATTGAATACGGCGCCTTGCTAGGTCGTAGCAAATGTAGCTGAAGGCTATGCTAGCTATCGTCTCGGCAAATGAGAGCGTATTTGTCAGTGAATCGTTCCTTGCAAAGTCGGCTGTACAACTGGGGCGAGTGCTATTAAGTCTCTCTAGACCTGCCGTATGGTGGCGCTCGGTCTGCTATCACTGACAGTGGCGACACGCGGGTCCGGCGTATACTAATGGACCGCGGCCGATTTAAAGGCTACCACCTAGCAAGTGTGGTGTCTGGCGGTGACACCACAGGGTCCTATAGTCCTCGCGTGTTACGGTGTTATCGTTGCCAAGTTAGCGATCACTTAGTGCGGCAGTGTCCCGCGTACAGGAGCCCTAGGCCGAATAGTTGACGCCCGGGTCGAGGTAAGGGTAGCAGAGATCGTAACTGGCCTTTGAATTTAAGGCGATTAAGGGTGTGACTCATTCTCCCTTGCCCTATCTTTGTGCTCGGATCGGAGATGAGCCGGTTTGTGCTTTAGTTGATTCCGGTAGTTCGGTATCTCTAATTGACCAGACGTGGTATCAAGAATTCCGACATTTGTGTAAATTTTCCTTATCACTCCCCCCTGCGCAAAGATGTCGGATTGCTGTCGACCGTGAGTGGCCTTTGGCAGGGGAGGTGCGGGGTTATTTGCACATTAATGAGTTTTCCTGGCCACATAACTTTATCAGTGCTAGTAATTTGAAGATTCCCGTGATATTGGGATGCGATTTTGGGCGACGTACCGACTTGGTTATTGATTATGCGGCCGCTGTTTTCCATTTTAAATTTGCTCCTGTTTCTGTCATGTCGCTTTGTTCGTGTAGTCAGTCAAGGGGGACTAGTGTCGACTATTTGGGTAATGTGCAGGTGTCGATGGGTCATCTTTCCACCGAGCAAGTGCAGGGTTTCAGACAGGTCCTTGAGCGGTACTCTGAGGTGTTGTCCGAGCGGTTAGGCGAGACGAAACTGTTGGAGTACGAGATAATCTTTACTGACAGTGTTCCTGTCCGCCATGCGCCCTGTAGATTATCACCTCCCAAGATGGGGATATTAAAGCAAAAAATTAATAAAATGCTTCAGGAAGGGGTAATTAGGCCATCCACCTCGCCGTACGCTGCACCCGTTTTCTTGGTTCCGAAAGAACAAGCAAAGAGTTTCGTGTTGCTATGGACTACCATCGTCTTAACAAGAAGGTACTCCTGCAATCTGTGCCACTTCCAGATTTACACAATTGTTTCACCTGGTTTTCAGATGTGACCGTGTTTACCATCCTCGATTTAAACCAGGCGTGTTAGCAGATTCCATTATCGGAATTGTCGAAGCCAGTCACAGCATTTTGCACCGACTGTAACCCTTTCGAATTCAATTAAGCCGCCCGTGGTGGCCGAGCGGATCTAGGCGCTACAGTCTGGAACCGCGCGACCGCTACGGTCGCAGGTTCAAATCCTGCCTCGGGCATGGATGTGTGTGATGTCCTTAGGTTAGTTAGGTTTAAGTAGTTCTAAGCTCTAGGGGACTGATGACCTCAGAAGTTAAGTCCCATAGTGCTCAGAGCCATTTGAACCATTTGAATTCAATTCCCATTGGTTTGGCTACGGGTGTAGCTGTATTATCTCGTTTACTAGATGCCGTTCTGGACGATTTGAAATTTGTCTGCGTGTATAATTGCCTTGACGATGTAGTGCTTTATAATCGAACTATAGAGGATCACCTGGGTCTTAACGAGAAGGTAGTCCTGGAATCTGTGCCATTTACACAATTGTTTCACCTGGTTTTCTGGCGCCACCGTGTTTACCATCCTCGGTTTAAACCAGGCGTATTAGCAGATTCTCTTATCGGAAGTGTCGAAGCCGGTCACATCATTTTTTCCATCGACTGTAACCCTTTCGAATTCAATCGAGTTCCCTTTGGTTTGGCCACATGTTTACTAGATGCCGTTCTGGACGATTTGAAATTTGTCTGCGTGTATAATTGCTTTATAGTCGAACCATAGTGGATCACATGGGTCATCTGGATCACGTTCTGTAGGGCTGACCGTCAAACCCTCGAAGATTACCCTGTGTAGGTCGCAGATTTCGTTTTTGGGGCACTTGGTCTCGGCTAAGGGGGTCAGCATTGATCAGGAAATAAGTAAGGTTTTGCGCGAGTTCCCCCCTCCACGGAGTAAGAAGGAAATTGCCCGTTTTGTGGGAATGGCGAATTTCTTTCACAAGTTCATACCGAATTTGGCCCAATTAGCTGTTCCCCTTAAAGACCTTCGTAAGAAGGACAGGGAGTTCGTTTGGGGTGAGGCCCAGCAAATTGCCTTTCAAGAACTTTAAGGCTGCCATTTCTAATCCACCCTTATTAGCTGTACCGAATTTCGATAAGAACTGGGTGGTACAAATTGACGCTTCCCATGCGGGTATTCCCTTAGCCTACGCGTCACGCCGTTTATCTGGTCCCGAGTCTAATTATTATGTTTATGAACTGGAGGCCCCGGCAGTTATATTTGCCTTAGAGACGTTTATATTGAGCATAAGCATTTTCTCCTGGAGACAAATAACCAGGCTTTGACCCGGGTTTTGGCTAAGCCACGAAAAACCGGTCGAATTGCTCGTTGTGCTTTGCGTATTTCAGCATTTCGTTTAGACGTCAAACATATTAAGGGTCCCGATAACGCTGCAGCTGACGCGTTAAGTCGTATGTTTATTGAGGAGCCTTCCGAGGCCCAAAGATCTGAACCGCAATGCGAGGTGGGAGCTATATTGTCGGATATTCTCGAGCTATTTTGCGACCTGCAAGAAAAGCCAAATAAATATAATATCTTAAGTACAGCTGGAGGAGTTTTATTTTTAACAAAAATTATACCAGCTGTGACCGACCTTCATCCAATTTAAATATGGATGTACGAAGATGCAAGAAAAGCCGTAGGAGGACTCGGCCTGTGGACTGGTTAGGGAGAAGTTAATGGTAGGGGAGCCTTCTCCGGGTTATTGTCTCAGCCGTGGTGTTCTTTGCCGAGCGAGGTGGCGCAGTTGTTAGACACTGGACTCGCGTTCGGGAGGACGACGATTCATCCCACGCCTGGCCATCCTGATTTAGGATTTCCGTGATTTCCCTAAATCGCTCCAGGCAAATTCCGGGATGGTTCCTTTCAAAGGGCACGGCCGATTTCCTTCCCCATCCTACCCTAATCCGATGAGACTGATGACCTCGCTGTCTGGTCTCCTTCCCCAAAACAACCCCACCTGTGGTGTCCTTTGCAAGCACGTGGGCAAGGAGCAGCAGTTAAAGATTTGCTTGCCGAGGTGTTTCGTACCTATGGTATTTAAGTACTTCCACGAGTCCATAGTCGGTGGCCATTTAGGCCTCTATAAGAACTTAGCCAAGATACGTGTAAGATTTGTTAGGTCCTCACCGTATGGCGAGGTGAGTCGTTTGGTTGCAGGTTGTGAGGCAACCCAATTAAGGTGCTCCTCGTGGGCTGTTACAATCTCAAAGGGAAGATTTTCCTCTCGGTAGAGACCGTTGCCGCGCACTAGAAGGGGTAACAAATATGTATTGGTTGTAGTCGATGCCTTCTCTCGCTTTGTGTGGTTGCTACCAACTCGTGGGGTTACGGCCGATATTATCATTCACCAGTTGGCTAGAGTAATTTCATGGTTTGGACCACCTAAATCCTTGGTGAGGGACAATGCCCCAGCCTTCTTATTGAGGATCTTTAATGCCTTTTGTTTCAACCACGAGATCAAACATATTACCACCACTCCATACCATCTGAAGGCGTCCTTTGCGGAGAGGGTCAAACGGAATTTAAAGGCGGCCTTGACTATATACCATTGCAAGTCACCGAGTAGATGGGATTTGAGTCTTCCCTGGCTTAATCAGGTATTTAATTCCGCGAGACATGGGGCCACTGGTGTCGCACCCAATACGTGAATCTTTTCGTATTCTGTTAATACTCCCCTCTCGAACTTATGGAGTAACAGTGATTTGTTACCGGCATTGATCACTCCTGAAGGTTTGAGAGAAAATTGGCAGCGGGTTCGGAATAATATATATTTATTACGCGGTCGGCAGGCAAAGAGGTACAATAAAGGGCGAAAACTCTTCCTGGGGAATATTGGCGATTTGGTATTTGTTCGCAATATGGCCGCTCCTACGGGTCAGGATGTACAGGGGAAGCTTAAGCCGAGATATCGTGACCCGTGCCGTATCTGTAAGATTATTTTTTTTTTTTTTTTTTTTTTTTTTTTTTTTTTTTTTTTTTTTTTTTTTTTTTTTTTGTCATCAGTCTACTGACTGCTTTGATGTGGCCTGTGCTAACCTCTTCATCTCAGAGTAGCACTTGCAACCTACGTCCTCAATTATTTACTTGACGTATTCCAATCTCTGTCTTCCTCTACAGTTTTTGCCCTCTACAGCTCCCTCTAATACCATGGAAGTCATTCCCTCATGTCTTAGCAGATGTCCTATCATCCTGTCCCTTCTCCTTATCAGTGTTTTCCACATATTCCTTTCCTCTCCGATTCTGCGTAGAACCTCCTCATTCCTTACCTTATCAGTCCACCTAATGTTCAACATTCGTCTATAGCACCACATCTCAAATGCTTCGATTCCCTTCTGTTCCGGTTTTCCCACAGTCCATGTTTCACTACCATACAATACTGTACTCCAGACGTACATCCTCAGAAATTTCTTCCTCAAATTAAGGCCGGTATTTGATGTTAGTAGACTTCTCTTGGCCACAAATGCCTTTTTTGCCATAACGAGTCTGCTTTTGATGTCCTCCTTGCTCCGTTCGTCATCGATTATTTTACTGCCTAGGTAGCAGAATTCCTTAACTTCATTGACTTCGTGACCATCAATACTGATGTTAAGTTTCTCGCTGTTGTCATTTCTACTACTTCTCATTACCTTCGTCTTTCTCCGATTTACTCTCAAACCATACTGTGTACTCATTAGACTGTTCATTCCGTTCAGCAGATCATTTAATTCTTCTTCACTCACTCAGGATAGCAATGTCATCAGCGAATCGTGTCATTGATATCCTTTCACCTTCTATTTTAATTCCACTCCTCAACCTTTCTTTTATTTCCATCATTGCTTCCTCGATGTACAGATTGGACAGTAGGGGCGAAAGGCTACAGCCTTGTCTTACACCCTTCTTAATACGAGCACTTCGTTCTTGATCGTCCACTCTGATTATCTCCTCTTGGTTGTTGTACATATTGTATATGACCCGTCTCTCCCTATAGCTTACCCCTACTTTTTTCAGAATCTCGAACAGCTTGCACCATTTTATATTGTCGAACGCTTTTTCCAGGTCGACAAATCCTATGAAAGTGTCTTGATTTTTCTTGAGCCTTGCTTCCATTATTAGCCGTAACGTCAGAATTGCCTCTCTCGTCACTTTACTTTTCCAAAAGCCAAACTGATGGTCACCTAGCGCATTCTCAATTTTCTTTTCCATTCTTCTGTATATTATTCTTGTAAGCAGCTTCGATGCATGAGCTGTTAAGCTGATTGTGCGATAATTCTCGCACTTGTCAGCTCTTGCCGTCTTCGGAATTGTGTGGATGATGCTTTTCCGAAAGTCAGATGGTATATCGCCAGACTCATATATTCTACACACCAACGTGAATAGTCATTTTGTTGCCACTTCCCCCAATGATTTTAGAAATTCTGATGGAATGATATCTATCCCTCCTGCCTTATTTGACCGAAGTCCTCCAAAGCTCTTGTAAATTCCGATTCTAATACTGGATCCCCTATCTCTTCTAAATCGACTCCTGTTTCTTCTTCTATCACATCAGACAAATCTTCACCCTCACAGAGGCTTTCAATGTATTCTTTCCCCCTATCTGCTCTCTCCTCTGCATTTAACAGTGGAATTCCCGTTGCACTCTTAATGTTACCACCGTTGCTTTTAATGTCACCAAAGGTTGTTTTGACTTTCCTGTATGCTGAGTCTGTCCTTCCGACAATCCTATCTTTTTCGATGTCTTCACATTTCTCCTGTTGCCATTTCGTCTTAGCTTCCCTGCACTTCCTATTTATTTCGTTTCCCAGCGACTTGTATTTCTGTATTCATGATTTTCCCGGAACATGTTTGTACTTCCTCCTTTCATCAATCAACTGAAGTATTTCTTCTGTTACCCATGGTTTCTTCGCAGCTACCTTCTTTGTACCTATGTTTTCCTTCCCAACTTCTGTGATGGCCCTTTTTAGAGATGTCCATTCCTCTTCAACTGTACTGCCTACTGCGCTATTCCTTACTGCTGTATCTATAGCGTTAGGGAACTTGAAACGTATCTCGTCATTCCTTAGTACTTCCGTATCCCACTTCTTTGCGTATTGATTCTTCCTGACTAATGTCTTGAACTTCAGCCTACTCTTCATCACTACTATATTGTTAGCTGAGTCTATATCTGCTCCTGGGTAAGCCTTACAATCGAATATCTGATTTCGGAATCTCTGTCTGACCATGATGTAATCGAATTGAAATCTTCCCGTATCTCCCGGCCTTTTCCAAGTATACCTCCTCCTCTTGTGATTCTTGAACAGGGTATTCGCTATTACTAGCTAAAACTTGTTACAGAGCTCAATTAGTCTTTCTCCTCTTTCATTCCTTGTAGCAAGCCCATATTCTCCTGTAACATTTTCTTCTACTCCTTCCCCTACAACTGCATTCCAGTCGCCCATGACTATTAGAATTTCGTCCCCCTTTACATACTGCATTACCCTTTCAATATCCTCATACACTTTCTCTATCTGTTCATCTTCAGCTTGCGATGTCGGCATGTATACCTGAACTATCGTTGTCGGTGTAGGTCTGCTGTCGATTCGGATTACATTAACCCAGTCACTGAACTGTTCACAGTAACACACCCTCTGCCCTACCTTCCTATTCATAACGAATCCTACATCTGTTATACCATTTTCTGCTGCTGTTGATATTAACCGATACTCATCTGACCAGAAATCCTTGTCTTCCTTCCACTTCACTTCACTGATCCCTACTGTATCTAGATTTTCTAGTTTCCCTATCACGCTCAAGCTTCTGACATTCCACGCCTCGACTCGTAGAACGTTATCCTTTCGTTGATTATTCAATCTTTTTCTCATGGTAACCTCCCTCTTGGCAGCCCCCTCCCGGAGATCCGAATGGGGGACTATTCCGGAATCTTTTGCCAATGGAGAGATTATCATGACACTTCTTCAATTACAGGCCACATGTCCTGTGGATACACGTTACGTGTCTTTAATGCAGTGGTTTCCATTGCCTTCTGCATCCTCATGTCGTTGATCATTGCTGATTCTTCCGCCTTTAGGGGCAATTTCCCAGCCCTAGGACAAGAGAGTGCCCTGAACCTCTATCCGCTCCTCCGCCCTCTTTGACAAGGCCGTTGGCAGGATGAGGCTGACTTCTTATGCCGGAAGTCTTCGGCCGCCAATGCTGATTATTTATCAAAATCTAGGCAGTGGCGGGGATCGAACCCGGGACCGAAGACTTTTTGATTGTGAATCAAAGACGCTACCTCTAGACCACGGGTAGATTCTTAGTCCCGTGAATTTCCAGGTAAAGGAGACTAGCTGGGGTAGGGTTTCCAGAGGACACTCGAACCAGGTTAAATTGGCGTGAGAGTTTTTATGGGCGTTAGCCCCTCTGGCAGGTGGTTCTCAAATAGGAGGGCGAGGCTGAGCCGTGGCGACTGGCGCTAGTTATGCTCCACTTACGTCGCTGATATCGACGCTCGTCTGATCTTGTATCTCTGACTGTTCCGCGTTTGATTTTCCGGCTTGGCGTGCGGCCGAGGTCTCTCTCCGGTCGGCGTTCAACGAGGCCACATGTGTTGAAGGCAGGCCCTCGTCTTGATCCGCTCTGCCTGGGTCTCGCCGTCCTCGCCGTTCTGCCGCGTGCCGGGTGCGCGGTGCTGATAAGTTGGCGCGTTTGCGTACGAAACGGTGGCTAGTCCGTCATCTCATGCTGCACATCTTCTCATCGCGTAACTGGAAGCATGGAGTATGATTCATATTCTGGTGTTAACCTGTAAAGATTTGTGAAACTTATGGTGGCATGTTGCATCTACCGAAGATCAGTTAAGAATGGTTTTGAATAAAAGAGTGTTATACGGAACTTACGAAGCCTAAGGCTTCGAAGTGCAATTTTGCGCGGAGCGGGGTCTAATTATTTCGGTAAATGCAAAAGGGAAAGGAGTTTTACTGCTTCTTTTAAAGGTTCCTTGCAGCGTTAATTTGATGTGGTATGTTAATTAGTGTGCTGTTCGCCAAGTTATTGTTTTAGACTTCTTTTAATGTAAAGGTCAGAGCTTTTGTTAAGTCACGTGTAATTTTTATAGTTCTTTTATTCGTTAAATGTCTCAGTTTGATTTTTAGTTATGTTACAGATAGTCACATAGTTAGTATGCCTTGCATGGTCTTGAGAAAGGTGACTCACGAGTTGAATTTGTTAGCCACGTGTATTATCTGCTGTTGCAGAACTGGTCTGGTATGTGGGCAGATGGGGTTTGTCGCCTTGGTGGGCAGGATGAGAATGTGTGTGTTCAGCGTATTTTCTGCCCTGGCTTGCAGCCTGGTCATCTTCGAAATTACTTGGTGGTTGCTTTCTACACTGTAGTAGGGTGACCGGAGCGGGTGACGTGGCCGGGGTTGTAGGGTGTGGCTGGGTAGGAGAAGGTGGCTGTTTTTAGCAATCTTCCTCTTTATTGTTGGTTCTTTCAATACATTTTCCGGTACCTCAGCCCCACCGCTCGACTCGTGGTGGAGACGTGCTGATGTGTGCAGCCCAGGGAATGCGACGTCGTGGTCGGTCAGCGGCTGCGCAGGCAGTAGGAGGTTAGCAGCACCACGTCCAGCCTGTCTCGCCTCCTGTAGATGGTGCAGCTCGTGACGACGCGGGAAGTCGCCGGTGCAGCAGCGGGAACGCCCTCCGCTGGCCGGGGTTTGGGGACAGTGAAACTGATGACAACGACGTAACAGTGACCGAACGCCCAATCGGTCGAACCGATGCCAACACCCACCTCTGATGCCCTTAAATACTGCAGACCACAGCTGAATCCGCCGGTTATGTATCACCGTGTTTATTAGAATGTTCTCGATGAGTTGCCTAATGCAACAGGCCCAGACCTGCGTAATTCTGCTAATGCTGCGTTCTGGCTGTAGATGGGTGCCGCGCACGTACATACACTCCTGGAAATTGAAATAAGAACACCGTGAATTCATTGTCCCAGGAAGGGGAAACTTTATTGACACATTCCTGGGGTCAGATACATCACATGATCACACTGACAGACCCACAGGCACATAGACACAGGCAACAGAGCATGCACAATGTCGGCACTAGTACAGTGTATATCCACCTTTCGCAGCAATGCAGGCTGCTATTCTCCCATGGAGACGATCGTAGAGATGCTGGATGTAGTCCTGTGGAACGGCTTGCCATGCCATTTCCACCTGGCGCCTCAGTTGGACCAGCGTTCGTGCTGGACGTGCAGACCGCGTGAGATGACGCTTCATCCAGCCCCAAACATGCTCAATGGGGGACAGATCCGGAGATCTTGCTGGCCAGGGTAGTTGACTTACACCTTCTAGAGCACGTTGGGTGGCACGGGATACATGCGGACGTGCATTGTCCTGTTGGAACAGCAAGTTCCCTTGCCGGTCTAGGAATGGTAGAACGATGGGTTCGATGAGGGTTTGGATGTACCGTGCACTATTCAGTGTCCCCTCGACGATCACCAGTGGTGTACGGCCAGTGTAGGAGATCGCTCCCCACACCATGATGCCGGGTGTTGGCCCTGTGTGCCTCGGTCGTATGCAGTCCTGATTGTGGCGCTCACCTGCACGGCGCCAAACACGCATACGACCATCATTGGCACCAAGGCAGAAGCGACTCCCATCGCTGAAGACGACACGTCTCCATTCGTCCCTCCATTCACGCCTGTCGCGACACCACTGGAGGTGGGCTGCACGATGTTGGGGCGTGAGCGGAAGACGGCCTAACGGTGTGCGGGACCGTAGCCCAGCTTCATGGAGACGGTTGCGAATGGTCCTCGCCGATACCCCAGGAGCAACAGTGTCCCTAATTTGCTGGGAAGTGGCGGTGCGGTCCCCTACGGCACTGCGTAGGATCCTACGGTCGTGGCGTGCATCCGTGCGCCGCTGCGGTCCGGTCCCAGGTCGACGGGCACGTGCACCTTCCGCCGACCACTGGCGACAACATCGATGTACTGTGGAGACCTCACGCCCCACGTGTTGAGCAATTCGGCGGTACGTCCACCCGGCCTCCCGCATGCCCACTATACGCCCTCGCTCAAAGTCCGTCAGCTGCACGTACGGTTCACGTCCACGCTGTCGCGGCATGCTACCAGTGTCAAAGACTGCGATGGAGCTCCGTATGCCACGGCAAACTGGCTGACACTGACGGCGGCGGTGCACAAATGCTGCGCAGCTAGCGCCATTCGACGGCCAACACCGCGGTTCCTGGTGTGTCCGCTGTGCCGTGCGTGTGATCATTGCTTGTACAGCCCTCTCGCAGTGTCCGGAGCAAGTATGGTGGGTCTGACACACCGGTGTCAATGTGTTCTTTTTTCCATTTCCAGGAGAGTACATACTGACGCTCGCTGCAAAACTGTGTCACCTGCATAATGCTGGGCATCGCGCTCTGAAACACACTAAATCTCAATTTCGCACCATATTTGCTAAAAAATAGCCCCTTGTCCTTTACAACACGCTTGTTCCCATTGCCACTGTTTATAAGCCGCACTTCAATCCTGTAGTTAAATATCCGGGCTGTCCACCGGGACGGACGAGATTTTTTCATAAATAACTCAGCGTGAATCATTAATGTTGTGTAAATGCTGGTTACGTAAGCAATGAACTTGATAGTGTGCTTATGGTGGTAACTGTCTGTGATCCTTTTGCAATCAGATCTAATTATTATCTTTAAAAGATTGTTTGTTATATTAATTCATGATCTAACCACACAGTTTTTCTTCAGTTTAGTGAAGGTCAAGCGTCCGAAATTTAAAGACTTGATCTTTTGTAAGTCCATTTGTATTTTTTTTTTAAGAGGCAGTCGGTTAAAGTCAATTGTATATTTTCTTAAAAGTACAAAGGTCTGAATAAAATTTTTATGTTGTTATTCTGATTCTGTAATAATGAAATTTGTTCTTTAGTTGAAATTAGAATTATGTACCAACCACAAGTTTGTCCATCAGCAAAGATCCCTAGCCTCCCATCTCCTTTGAGTGGCTGTGGTTCAATTGGAATTTCGGTTTCTCTATCACATAACTTGAGCAGTAACACAGCTCAGTAACCATATCGTTTTCCAGAGTGCACACGCATTTCAGAGCCCTTTATCGTAGCCACTCGACCGTCAAGCGCAAAAGTACACTAGTGCCCATAAAACTCGTAACATCACTCAATTGTATGCAAGAAACGTCGAATTAACAAGCTACATATCTCGATAAACGAATGATTAACACTTCAGGACGAACGCACTTAGTAAAGAGGGCGAACCTAAATTCACGCACTTTAGGGGTACGGAGCGATGGAGCGATTCCTGCCATACTATCAGTACAGAATGTCTGTAACGAAATCGCGCCCCCTGCATATTTTCGGTAGAAAACGGACGTGAGAGGAAGGCAGTTTGGCAACACTGTCACATGTGCGACAAGTATCTTCTTTCGATTCTGTGTAGCAGTTATGCACATTTACTGCAGAGTCCATTACATTACTCGATTTAGAGAGTTCTGTTATGGGTCAAGGTCCAAAATTTTTAGTTTTTACCTGTGCAATAATGCTCTAGCGTTCGCTGTTTCTTAAACGATGCATGCACGATACCAAGAAATGTTTTAAAGTTGAAAAGAACCATTACACCCGTTTTGTATAAGATATGCTGTAACTGCCATATGAGGAATACGTAACCATGTAGTTATGAAGTGTAGAAGAAGGGAAGAACCATGTCTCGCAGTGCAATTTATGAAATACAGAAAGTTACACCTACACTCGACATCGAACATTTCAGCTCGAGTTTTCTATTACAACGCCCACGGCACTAACTGCACAGAACTACACAGCACTGAATGAAGAAACTTCTCCGACATGGGATTACATAGCTGCCAAACTGCCTTTCTCTGATATCCATTTTCACCCAAAAATAAGGACGAAATTTTGTTACAGACATTTCTGTACTATTAGTATGCAGTGCTTCTCGCTACGGTATCCACGTTCGCGAATATTGGTTCACTGTGTATAAGGAAGCATTTCACGATGTGTGCCTTATTCAGGAATCATATTTCAGTATTGATTGCTAGCGAGGAGATCATGTTATGCCACGTATAAGAAGGTGAAAAGGCAACCGGCACGTGTCCGAATTGCTGTTCCCGTTGGTCGAGGTCCCACGTCTATAATGCGAATATGGAATCTGTGGGTTCAAGAGGGCTGTTTTCCAAAGCCATGCATGACCCAAACGGTCCCACGCCACCAGCGGCCGAGGGGACTGAAATCTTTCACTCGGCGCTGTGCAGTACTACTGCCCCGTTACATAAGCTGAGTCAAGAAATGTTTACAGCACGACAGCCTTTCACACGAACTGCGTGACTGTGTGCTCAGGCCACAGATTGTCAGCATGGTGCTCATTGTTGCGGCTTTCCTTTAGGCGGCATCAGAGCGAGGCCGGTTTGCAATGGTGCGCTAGACAACAGGAGAGGCAGCACCGCTTCTTGTCACACGAGTCCTCGTTCTGCGTACGTCGTTAAGCTGGACGTACTCGGATGTGTAAGATCGGAGGAGGACGAAAATTGCTACCTTGCTTCCGTCGTCGTCACATGGGTTCAGCATCTAGTTCAAAAATGGTTCAAATGGCTCTGATCACTGTGGGACTCAACTTCTGAGGTCATCAGTCCCCTAGAACTACTTAAACCTAAATAACCTAAGGGCATCACACACATCCATGCCCGAGGCAGGATTCGAACCTGTGACCGTAGCGGTCACGCGGGTCCAGACTGTAGCGTCTAGAACCGCTCGGCCACAACGTCCGGCCAGCATCTAGTGTAAAGATACAATGTTTCTATGACCATCACGGATTCGCACATCCGGTAACACCACGTAATCAACAAATTTTATCATGTATTCGTCCTGCTGAATTGTAAATGCACAATATGTAAAATTTCGTTGAATAACGTTTCAATTTTCTATTTTTGAAGTAATCACTTTGTTGCGATACAATCATAGCCGGTGTCGGCCTACAGTGGCCATCTTCAGACGCTATAGGCGGCATTTGCTGAATGATTGTTGGCAACTATGGCAAAAATAACAAAAATAATAGCTTGCAATAAGTTAATCACAGTCTCCGAAAGCGAAATGTCGTTTTATCCGAGATTTCCTTATAAAGTACCCTTTCTGCCAAAGGACTTACCGCAGTTGTAACACTGGTTCATGTGAGATCACTGGAGGAAAGCGCTGTCGGGCTTGGCTAGCACTTTAATGGATGACTTTCCAGTCTACCAACCGCTGTTGGCAAGCGGGATGCACTCAGCCCTTGAGAGGCCAGCATTGAGAAGTAGCGGCTCCCGTTTAGTAAACTGCCAATGGCCAGGAGAGCTGTGTGCTGGCCACTTACCCCTCCATATTGGCGTACACTGACCTCTAAAGGCTAAGCTTGACACGACGGTCGGTCAGTACCGTTGCGCCTCCCGACGCCTGTTGGAATGGAGATTAGTATAGTTTCAGTTCCATTCCTGGTGTTGCAATATACAGGGTGTTACAAAAAGGTACGGCCAAACTTTCAGGAAACATTCCTCACACACAAAGAAAGAAAATATGTTATGTGGGCATGTGTCCGGAACGCTTACTTTCCATTTTAGAGCTCATTTTATTACTTCTCTTCAAAGCACATTAATCATGGAATCGAAACACACAGCAACAGAACGTAAAAGCGCGACTTCAAACACTTTGTTACAGGAAATGTTCAAAATGTCCTCCGTTAGCGAGGATACACGAATCCATCCTTCGTCGCATGGAATCCCTGATGCGCTGATACAGCCCTGGAGAATGGCGTATTGTATCACAGCCGTCCACAATATGAGCACGGAGAGTCTCTACATTTGGTACCGGGGTTGCGTAGACAAGAGCTTTCAAATGCCCCCATAAATGAAAGTCAACAGGGTTGAGGTCAGGAGAGCGTGGAAGCCATGGAATTGGTCCACCTCTACCAATCCATCGGTCACCGAATCTGTTGTTGAGAAGCGTACGAACACTTCGACTGAATTGTGCAGGAGCTCCATCGTGCATGAACCACATGTTGTGTCGTACTTGTAAAGGCACATGTTCTAGCAGCACAGGTAGAGTATCCCGTATGAAATCTTGATAACGTGCTCCATTGAGCGTAGGTGGAAGAACGAAACTAAAATGAGCTCGAACATGGACACATGTCCACATAACATCTTTTCTTTGTTTGTGTGTGAGGAATGTTTCCTGAAAGTTTGGCCGTACCTTTTTGTAACACCCTGTAGATGGACAGTGGTGTACACTTCCTGGTCAAAGTTATTCGGACACTCCTGTTTAAAGCAGAATTGACCTCTAGATGTCACGAGTGGCGGACCAGCCAGTACAAAATCAGTGGTGGAGGAGGGGCTGTGGGGAGGGGAGAGGGGAAGGAGAACAGTGTTTCCAGTGGAGAGAAAATTGCAGCAGATTGAGACGGTCAGGAGAGCTTAGTGACGTAAGAACGTTCACGGCAATGGATGTCTGAGTACAAATGCTCCAGTAACATTTCTGAGCCTTGTACGCTTTCGATAGCGAATCAAGAGCGCGATTCTGTTGGTCGCCAAGCAAAACAGTGTAAGGCACATTTACTTAACGACCCTCGGCATCGACCTGCGCTCATTTGATGTTAACTTCAAAATGGAGGAAGACCATGGGGAAGCTGTAAGTGGTGGTTATGTGGATCTCGAAGTCTACAAGCATCTGCCACCAATATGGCAGGACAAGATGAGTGAAGAAAGGGCCAGTACACCAGGTTGGAGGCGAGGCTGCTATTTCGGATCATTTTATGGAGCCTCCAGGTGCAGGAACAGAAACAGGAGCAAAGAATACCACGCAGTTTCTCCGTCTAGATATCCTCTGGTGAAATCCGAGACCACTCTGCGTCCAGAAATACTACTGACCGTTTATTACCGTACGATCGTCTTCGAAAGCGAAGTGTTTCTTGGATTTTGAAAGATCGGTTACATTAGGAGCAGATTTAGGACACTCTCTTAAATATCAGAAAATACAGAGTAGCAACGCGAGAAAGGGCCAAGGCTACGGTATAAGCTGCGTTGTGGCTGCCCTAGGCCGTGCCCTCCAGCTGCACTCCGTTGGTGACGGCCTCAGCTGTTGGCTTCACTGCCGACTTGTCAGAATCTCCACTGTCTTATTAAAACTGTCTGGGACACCTGTTAGTGGATATTATTTAGAGTCGTATCCGCTCTTCGCCTTTATGATGGCTCGAGCTCTGCTGGAGACACTTTCACGAGGTGTCGCAATGTCTGTGGAGGAATGGCAGCCCATACTTTCTGAAGAGCCGAAACCAATGCAGCACGCTGCAGTCTAGAGCAAAATCGATGTTCTAACTCATCCTGAATGTGTTTCATTGGGTTCAGGTAGAGAGTTTTGGCAGGCCAGTCAAATTCAGGTATGTTGTCGTCCACATACCATTCCCTCATAGATGCTGCTTTATCACAAGGTGCATATGATGATTTAGACGAAGAAGTCGTCGAATTTGAGTTGGAGCCAATGCCATCAGAAGAAGTTAATACGGGACTGTGCCAGCGTCATCCATATCAGTACGGCGAAAAAGGTCACACTGTAGATGTAGATACAGACCAAAATACACGCTCATGAAACGAAGACATGACGACTCGTCTTCATGTTTCGAGTGTCCAAGGTCATTTACCCACTGGGGCCCCCGGGATCAGCATGGTGGCGGTCCCTGTCCCGCTGAGATAATTTGTCCTTTTAGGACAATTATCTGAACAAGCACCCACGCCAGCGAAAGGTTGGCACGTGTAAAAGTTTTCGTTTTGGAGTGACAGACATATGAATATTGATAACTGAAGTTGGTTAGCAACCACTCCAGTATATAAGGGGCATGGTATTGTCGTCTGTACATTATGTCCTCTGAATCGACTCCGAGAACTTTTTTTGTCGCTAATGAGCTGCCAGAAATAGTAAGTACACTTCTATTACAATGGAAACTTTGTACAAACTTGCACGAATTTCTGTTTGTGGAAGACTGCAAAATGCGTTGGATGTTTTTCAGTTAGATTTAATACAAACTATGCAGGAAGATATTCTGTTGGAATTTCGTGTTTCGAAATTTAATTTCATGTTAAATTCCTATAGGTTGCCAGAATGTTATATATTTAATAAAAGTGAGAATGTTCCAATGATTTGTGAGATCGTAAATGATGCGTTAGAAGCTTGTGGAAAAATAAGAGCAGGAATTCCAGTTCCATGGGAAACACTTGGTTTAATCACAATGTCTTCTTTTGACATTTGTACATTCTGGCAAAGTAGATTCCAAATCAAAGTATTTTTTTACGAAGTAACTTACAAGCATTTTGTATATATTATTTGTGAAAACTGTTTATGTAAATTATCCGATTCATGGCAAAACGTGCTACTGCAACCACTTCTTATTGAAATGAAAATTAATATGGTAACTAAGACACCATCATTTTCATATGGGGTAACTTGTCCACCACATGTTAAACAATATAGTCTTTGGTGCATGTTTTGTGCAAATATTCCGTTGTTCTGAAGTGTACGTTGTGGTGGCTTGTTAAGCAGTGTATCGGATTCAGAGGAAGACGACGCTGATATAGCTGATTTGTTGTTTGCGGATTTGTAATGGAAAATCTGTTGGAAGCCGTCCAGACGATCTTCACTCTCCTGGAAGCAGAAATGCCAACACCGTCCTTGAAGGCAATGATATACTTAATGACGAGATTGAGTTGCAAGCTGGCACAGGGAGATGGACTCTTAGGCGAATACATCTTTACCATTTTGAACTATTTGACTCAATTCGAAAGTTCTTCATTAGTCTCGTCCTTTGGTTTCCAAAGCTTCTCCGAATATCTGAGATCTCTGAAAGATGGTATTACACGGACGTTATTGTCCTCAGAGGAGACGACGAAGTTGATGAATTCTGTACACGAATTCATATCATTGCGCAAACCTACCCTGGCCAGATTATCATGTGGAAACATGATGGGGACCACATCCACCTCATACACGACTGTATCTACTCATCACGACGGCGCCGTTGTAGGTTTCGAACTGACGGATTTATTGCCAGTCGAATTAAGAAAACAACCAGACGCACTAGAGAAAATGCAGCCATGTCAGACATCGATTGACTCAATGTTCTTTTATATGTCTACTTGCAAAAACGGCCAAGTAGGGGACAAGTTCGGCTTAGAGGAACCGATAAGCGATTGCCTGGTGAGCTTGAAATTATACAGCCGGCCGCGGTGGTCTCGCGGTTCTAGGCGCTCAGTCCGGAACCGCGCGACTGCTACGGTCGCAGGTTCGAATCCTGCCTCGGGGATGGATGTGTGTGATGTCCTTAGGTTAGTTAGGTTTAAGTAGTTCTAAGTTCTAGGGGACTGATGACCACAGCAGTTAAGTCCTGTAGTGCTCAGAGCCATTTGAACCATTTTTTTTGTTGAAATTATACAATGGAACAGTTTCGTCGAGCAATCCCTCACAGTATTGGAGGGGCAAGACACTGGAAATGTTAATCAATGTGTAAGCGGACTGGCCAGTGATGCAGCATGTAAATGGCCTCATAGCAAGCGCCAGCCAATCGTTACAGAGAAAGGGTGCAATGCTGATAAAACAGCGAAAAAGGTACTATTCCTTTTATTAAGGTATAATTGTATCCCTCCGGAAAATATATTCAATGTAATACCATCTGCTCATCCATATTTTATTAATTTGATTGACCCTAAATTCAAACGATTTTTTTATATGGGCTTAGAATTGTATAAAAAAAACTATAAATGAATTGGATTTACATGGTATAGAAAATTTATTGTGCTCTGGTACTGAAGATAATATTTTTTATTCTCATTCGACAAATGTTTGGGAATATTATTATACTCTTCAAGATTCTCTTTCTTGGCTAAATAAAATTTTATTATTTCGATGTGAAGATGATACTGACGAGGCTACGAAATTTTTAACAAATCTTGTATCTTGGATTAATAAGAAAGGATTGTATCAATGGCAAGAATTTGAAGGTAAAAATATATATGTACCAAATAAAAAGTTAAACACACTATGTATTATAGGTCCACCAAATAGTGGCAAAAATTGGTTTTTTGATTGTATAATTTCTCTTGGTTAAAATATTGGGCACATTGGGCATTGTAATAATAGAACAAATCAGTTTGCATTGCAAGATGCTGTTAACAGACGTGTGATTGTTGGAAATGAAATTTCTTTAGAGGAGGGTGCAATTGAGGATTTTAAAAAAGTCTGTGAAGGAATTGCATGTAACATCAGAGTGAAGTACAAAGGAGACGCTATATTATCACGTACTCCATTATTGTTAATTTCAAATTTACAACCAGTTATTTGTTCTCACCCAGATTTTAAAGGTATTCGTGTACGTACAATTAGGTGGAGAAAGTTTGATGAATTAAAAAATGCTTGTAAAAAGCCGTATCCTTTGGCTTTCTTTCAATTACTTCAAATGTATCATATTGATTATTGAAATGAAACACTATTCCAATGTAATAATTCATTTATTAACAATTTCGTACAATACAAATGTTTTTTACAATAAATACAAGATATTATATTCAAGCTTGTTTAATTTCATATTGTCCCTTGTACACTGATGATTCCTGATTCCTTTTCACATTTGACATATAAATCATATCAGATACCTGAACATTTGGTACATTTGCTCTGGGATAATGAGTTTCCAAACCATCTGAATAAACAGAACATTCAGCAATAACTTCAAACAACATTTGAGTATCAGTATATTTAACAATATCATTATTTAAACTGCCAGTGCTTAAAGCATATGTAGGGTTTATGCCTACATGAAGACTAGGTTGGACATTTGTATCATGCAGTCTAATATTGTACCCAGCAGAAGCAATATCTAACTTTTCTATTAAATCATCATATCCAGAGAAATCAACATTCGTTACTGGAGTAATAGCTTGTACTAATTGTTCCCGAATTTGAGCTGGTTCCAAAGTTGTTTTTGAAAAATTGTCACATGCCATAAACGGATTACAGTGCTTATCACCAGTAATTGTATATCGTTGAGGTACTCCTTGTGCAGTAGCTGTAATGGGGAATATATCAACATTTGCAACTTTTGGTATTTTCACAAAACCTAATGTTGGTTTATAGTCCTAGTTAACAATAGCACTGCCAGTGCGATAATCTGCATCTACCTCAGAAACACACGATTGAACGCATTTCCATCCCCAATTATGCAGCCCTTTTGCCTTTGTAGTAGACACACAGGCATAATAATATTTCAAATTAATGGGTTGTCCGAATTGATGGGCAGGTACTGTAGTTAAAAACGGTTCTTCATTATTCTTATACCCATACCACGATTTCCAAATTGGATTAAAATTACGCTTATGATCTATACTACTTGTTTCCATAGGAGCTGATGAGCCAAATGCAGTAGGCGTAACATTAACACCAGGTATTTTTAAATTAATACCTACAGAAGTAATCATATCCTTATTTTGATTTAAAGTTGCAAGTTCAGAGTCACTTGAATTTGTTGGGAAAGCAATCCTGGGATTACGTGCAATCACTTGTGCAGAGCAATGAACAATTTTACTACCATGTGATAATAAATCAAATTCAGAGGGGGTCATGTACAAAAATAATCGATCAACAGGAATTTCTGCCAAAGGGGTAATCATAAATACAGCACTTTCATGCGTGAGTACTTTATATGCTAGACCATACGTAAGAAATCTGTGTACTTTTCTATACCTGGTAATGTTACCCGTATCTAATATTGACGGTGCAGGTAATGGCACATCACGTGTGTTGGCGGAATCACCCATTCCATTAGCTGAGGGAGCTGCTGTGCCAGGAAGTGCTTTTTTGGCCTTCTTTGCACCCTTTGCTTCTTGGGCCGATGCTGTACGTTTAGCTGTTTCTTCATTCATAGCACTATCTTCTGTGTCAGAGCCAGAATAAAGAACTAATGGTCGAATGAGGTTTGGATCCTCTCCGTTGTCGTCAGAATCTTCTACGTCCTCTTCCGAGTCGATTTCAGGAACACTTTCTGAGCTCGGTGCTATTGATGTACCGCCAGATGTTGATGGACGTTCGTGATCTATGGGCAAACCACGACGTACACGTGACATTAGCCACTGTTCATATGCATAACGTTTCTGGCCTTCATGCATTTCATTCCAATTTGGGCGTTCCCAAGGAGGCCAATCGTACTTCTGCTGAAGGCGAGAAACGTTATTATTAACATCGACATATAATTTATAATCAATTATTGAATATTCATATGCACGTAAATATACATACCTTCTGGTTTGGCATCTGGTTTTACTGGATATAAAACTTTTCCAATCTTCTGTTCAACAAACGATTTTAATTTCAGTCCGTATTTTCCTGCAAACGAATACCAATTGCGTGTATGGCTCCAATCTATGGCAAAGTCTATAATAGCTTTAGCATCCAACTTTTGAACTCGTTCTCGGAATTCTTTTTCAGTAAATGCACGTTCTCTAGCTTCTTTTAACAGGCGACCGTACCCGACGTCGTGTTCTTTGGCAATTGCACTGCTGCCCTTCGCGGTGCGTCTATATTTATAGGGTTTCCAGGCCCAACATAATCGCTACCTGGCAACGTCAATCCTTTGTTATTTATTCGATCAACTAATTTTTTTGCACCATACGCTACTCCAGCACCGGCCAGAGCAGTAACACCAGCAGCTCCAGCAATTTGCGCTGTTGATAACGTCGCTGCAGTTGCGGTACCAGTTCCACATAAAACTGTGCTCGAGGTTGCGCCGTCCACTGCCGTTTCAGCCGTTCCAGATAAAAGCGGTGTATTTTCGTCTGTATCTACATCTATTGCAGTGTGACCTTCCTCGCCGTACTGATATGGATGACGCTGGCGCAGTCCAGTATTAACTTCTTCTGATGGCATTGGCTCAAACTCAAATTCGACGGCTTCTTCGTCTAAATCATCATATACTGGATTTTCTCCGTAACTAATTTCATCTGCGGCATCTTGTCCAAACATTGTCCGTATACTATTATCTCTATTAACATTAAACGTGTTTCCACGTCCCGCCATTTCAATATCGTCCACTGGTCCTGGATATAAAGTTCCTCTGTCGTACTGAATTGAACTATGTGATCCTGTGCTTAGATACTGATTTAACGACGACATTGTGCTGACTGCATTTATATACATATTGAACAAAAAGGGGGCACTGCATGACGCTCGAAAACGAAAACTTTTACAAGTGTCAACCTTTTGCTGGCGTGGGTGCTTGCTCAGATAATTGTCCTGAAAGGACAAATTATCTCAGCGGGACAGGGACCGCCGCCATGCTGACCCTGGGGGCCCCGGTGGGTAAATGACCTTGGGCGCTCATCCCAGTCGAGGAAATATGTAAAACACCACTAGATTCTTAGTAAAATTTCTTGCACTGGGCACAGTTTCATTAAAATAATGGGAATCCATTGGAAAGCAGAACGCCCAAACGAGTTCAATGAATCTAAGTACGTCTACTTTTCCTGACACTACCACGTGTTGCAACCAACTCACGGTCCGACCCTGGTAGCTGAGTAGTCATTGCGATGGAATGTTATACCTAATGGCCCGGGTTCGAGTCCTGGCTGGGTCGGAGATTTTCTCTACTCAGGGACTGGGTGTTGTATTGTCCTTATCATCATCATTTCATCTCCATCGACACGCAAGTCACCGAAGAGGCGTCAGCTCGAAAGACTTGGGCCAGGTGAACGGTCTACCCGACGGGAGGCCCTAGCCACACGGCATTTCCATTTCCATACAAACTCGTAGTCTTCGTAAATGATCCACAATAAGCAAGAGGCAAAAGTCACACACAGACAAAAGTATAGGTCCAATCAGTTTCACAAACAGAGCTATCAGTGAAGAGAATTTCGCAATTGGGTTAAGTGGAGCACAGAGTAGAAGCTCCTGACAGCACGGAATAAGACAGCATAAACGACCTGACTGTCTCTTACATGTATGTGCCATCTCAAATGGCTGTATATTATCCTTTATATGACATACAAATAAAGAGGCTATGCCTCGTTTTTATGTTTAACAGCCTTTCGTTCAATTACCTTAAGAGTAAGCGGCACTAAGATAACTATACGAGTTGAAATATATAACGTGCATGTCAATGTACTTTCCACTAAATGACGTGGGGCCCAACCGAAGTAGAGAGAAACAGTGGTCAACCTTGAGGCTGGCGACGTCTCTTTTTCCGAACAACTAGGTAGAGTCGCAACACGAAGTGTAATCGCCTAATTACCAAAACAAGTCGTCGATCTGACAAGAGGCCCAAAAGCACACCTGTAGCTTCTTGTTTGGTACATGGCTAAAGTGAATACGATTTCCATGTTGCTACACATTTATTGTGGACCATAATGAACAGTCTGGTGTCAAGCAGCGAATACGTTAGAGGAGCGCCAAATTTAATGAAATGTTAGCAATTTATTATAATTTTCTTGACATTCTGGAAGTAATGGGAACCGGCTAGATAATTATTCATCGCTTTTTTCACATATTTAGAAGCTATTTCAGCTTTTTAGACTGGGATAATCATCGTCGCAGTGAGTACTCTCTAAAATTCGTCCTTGCACAATGTTTTTCCATTGGGCCATTCCGGATGTAAGTACTATCTCCTACGCAAGGGAACTCCAGAAAACGTATTTTTTTCACTGACACTTTAGAAAAAGCCCTCCGTCTTCAGGTCACGAGTGGCCTCCCGGGACCATCCGACCGCCGTGTCATCCTCAGGGGAGGATGCGGATAGGAGGGGCGTGGGGTCAGCACACCGCTCTCCCGGTCCATATGATGATATGCTTGACCGAAGCCGCTACTATTCGGTCGAGTAGCTCCTCAATTGGCATCACGAGGCTGAGTGCGCCCCCAAAAGTGGCAACAGCGCATGGCGGCCCGGCTGGTCACCCATCCAAGTGCCGATCACGCCCGACAGTGCATCCACTGCGGCATTCATTGACACTTAGAAAGGCTAAAATATAAAAAATCGGAAAACTTATTTTACATCAGCTGAAAATCCTAACCGAAACATCCACAGTCTTTATTCTGATACTGTGCCCACATCTCGTCGTGTAGTGGCGAGCGTTGCTGCCTGTGGATCACGGGGTCCCGCGTTCGATTCCCGGTCGGGTTGGGGATTTTCTCTGTCCGGCGACTGGGTGTTTGTGTTGTCATCATGATTTCATCACCACCATCATCATTCGTAACAGTGGCTACATTGGATTGGGGAAGAAAATTGGACTATGTAAAAGTTGGGACTCGATAACCGCGAAGCTGAGCGCCCCACAAGCCAAACATCATCATCACCATCTGACGCTGTGGTAAAAATGTATGGAAGATAAATCATTATTCCTTGACCTTCATTTTCAAATGGTTCAAATGGCTCTGAGCACTATGGGACTTAACATCTGTGGTCATCAGTGCCCTAGAAGTTAGATCTACTTAAACCTAACTAACCTAAAGACATCAGGCACATCCACGCCCAAGGCAGGATTCGAACCTGCGACCGTAGCAGTCGCGCAGCTCCAGACTGTAGCTCCTAGAACCGCTCGGCCACTGCGGCCGGCTGACATGTTGCATTAAGTACGTTCTGTGCTATGGATAAACGAAAAATTTTAATACACTACTGGCCGTTAAAATTGCTACACCACGAAGATGACGTACTACAAACGCGAAATTTAACCGAAAGGAAGAAGATGCTGTGGTATGGAAATAATGATTAGCTTTTCAGAGCATTCACTCAAGGTTGGCGACACCTAAAACGTGCAGACATAAGGATATGGTTCAAATGGCTCTGAGCACTATGGGACTCAACTGCTGTGGTCATAAGTCCCCTAGAACTTAGAACTACTTAAACCTAACTAACCTAACGACAGCACACAACACCCAGCCATCACACATAAGGATAGTTTCCAACCGATTCCTCATACACAAACAGCAGTTGACCGGCGTTGCCTGGTGAAACGTTGTTGTGATCCCTCGTGTAAGGAGGAGAAATGCGTACCATCACGTTTCCGGCTTTGATAAAGGTCGGATTGTAGCCTATAGCGAGTGCGGTTTATCGTATCGCGACATTACTGCTCGCGTTGGTCGACATCCAATCACTGTTGGCAGAATATGGAGTCGGTCGGTTCAGGAGGGTAATACGGAACGCCGTTCTGGATCCCAACGGCCTCGTATCACTAGCAGTCGAGATGACAGGAATCTTATCTGCATGGCTGTAACGGATCGTGCCGCCACCTCTCGATCCCTGAGTCAACAGATGGGGGCGTTTGCAAGACAACAACCATCTGCACGAACAGTTCGACGACGTTTGCAGCAGCATGGACTATCTGCTCGGAGACCGTGCCTGCGGTTACCCTCGACGTTGCATCACAGACAGGAGCGCCTGGGATGGTGTACTCAATGACGAACCTGGGTACACGAATGGCAAAACGTCACTTTTCGGTTGAATCCAGGATGTGTTTACAGCATCACGATGGTCGCATCCGTATTTGGCGACAACGCGGTGAACGCACATTGGAAGCGTGTATTCGTCATCGCCATACTGGCGTATCACCCGGCGTGATGTTATGGGGCGCCATTGGTTACACATCTCGGTCACCTCTTGTTCGCATTGACGGCACTCTGAACAGTGGACGTTACATTTGAGATGTGTTACGACCCGTGGCACTACCCTTCATTCGATCCCTGCGAAACCCTACATTTCAGCAGGATAATGCACGACCGCATGTTGCAGGTCCTGTACGGGCCTTTCTGGATACATAAAATGTTCGACTGCTGCCCTGGCCAGCACATTCTTCAGATCGCTCACCAACTGAAAACGTCTGGTCAGTGTGGCCGAGCAACTGGCTCGTCACAATACGCCAGTCACTACTCTTGATGAACTGTGGTATCGTGTAAAAGTTGCATGGCCAGCTGTACCTGTACACGCCCCCCAAGCTCTGTTTGACTCGACGCCCAGGCGTATCAAGGCCGTTATTACGGCCAGAGTCGGTTGTACTGGGTACCTATTTCTCAGAATCTATGCACGCAAATTGCGTGAAAATTTAATCACATGTCAGTTCTAGTATAATATATTTGTCCAATGAATACCCATTTATCATCTGCATTTCTTCTTGGTGCAGCAATTTTAATGTCCAGTAGTGTATTTGTAGGCCAGCTACTATCATCATACGACAACCGTTTCGCAATAAAAATCTGTCTTTTTATTGCTCACTGCAACACAGAATAACCTTGAACGATGGTATATATAACGAGATGTTACTGGTTACACACGACTAAGGGCGTATCACAGCATAAAAGTGTAAATTATTTAGAAAAAAAAGCAATAATTTATTGCTGTCAACAAACTGCCTATACGAACCCGTTTTCCGGGTTCACTTTAACTGACCGCTGCTTGCGCCTTCCTACATCTTCTCGATACCGTAACAACCTGGAATATCACATCACCTTATTGATCTTAGGTGTTACGTAAGACACGTAATATGCACTCATTGAATCCCCCATGAAACATACACTACTGGCCATTAAAACTGCTGTACCAAGAAGAAATGCAGATGATTAACGAGTATTCATTGGACGAATATTTTGTACCAGAATTGACATGTGATTACATTTTCCCGCTATTTGGGTGCATAGATCCTGAGAAATCAGTACCTAGAACAACCACCTCTGGCCGTAATAACGGCCTTGCTACGCCTGTACATTGAGTCAAACAGAGCTTGGATGGCGTGTACAGTTACAGCTGGCCATGCAGCTTCAACACGATACCACAGTTGATCAAGAGTAGTGATTGGCGTATTGTGACGAGCCAGTTGCTCGGCTACCATTGACCAGACGTTTTCAGTTGGTGAGCGATTTGGAGTATGTGCTGGCCAGGGCAGCAGTCGAACATTTTCTGTATCCAGAAAGGCTCGTACAGGACCCGAAACATGCGGTTGTGCATTATCCTGCTGAAATGTAGGGTTTCGCAGGGATCGAATGAAGGGTAAAGCCACGGGTCGTAAAACATCTGAAATATAACGTCCACTGTTCAAAGTGACGTCAATGCGAACAAGAGGTGACCGAGACGTGTAACCAATGGCATCCCATACCACCACGCCGGGTGATACGCCAGTATGGCGATGACGAATAGACGCTTCCAATGTGTTCACCGCGATGTCGCCAAACACGGATGCGACCATCATGATGCAGTAAACATAACCTGGATTCATCCGAAAAAATGACGTTTTGCCATTCGTGCACCCAGGTTCGTCATTGAGTACAACATCGCAGGCGCTCCTGTCTGTGTTGCAGCGTCGAGGGTAACCGCAGCCACGGTCTCCGAGCTGATAGTCCATGCTGCTGCAAACGTCGTCGAACTGTTCGTGCAGATGGTTGTTGTCTCGCAAACGTCCCCATCTAATGACTCAGAGATCGAGACGCGGCTGCACGATCCGTTACAGCCATTCGAATAAGATGCCTGTCATCCCGACTGCTATTGATACGAGGCCATTGGGATGCAGCACGGCGTTCCGTATTACCCTCCTGAACCCATTGATTCCATATTCTGCTAACAGTCATTGGATCTCGACCAACGCGAGCAGCAATGTCGCGATACTATAAATCGCAATCGCGATATGCTACAATCCGACCTTTATCAAAGTCGGAAACGTGATGGTACGCATTTCTTCTCCTTACACGAGGCATCACAACAACGCTTCACCAGGCAACGCCGGTCAACTGCTGTTTGTGTAAGAGAAATAGGTAGGAAACTTTCCTCATGTCAGCACGTTGTAGGTGTCGCCACCGGCACCACCCTTGTGTGAATGCTCTGAAAAGATAATCATTTGCATATCAGAGCATCTTCTTCCTGTCGGTTGAATTTCGCATCTGTAGCACGTCATCTTCGTGGTGTAGCAATTTCAATGGCCAGTAGTGTAATAGACCTTACAAAAATTACTGTCAAAATCTAAAGCGACAATCAACGTCACAGCTCGGCTTACTGTTGGTGCTTTCATTTATCGATGTAAAGTTACGTATAATGAATCGACATTTGGTCTACTGTTCTGGTTGCAAATAATTATGCCACGGAATAGGTACTGGTAATGTTAACATCGGCCTACATCATCACCACGCACGCTACTCGAGCCACATTAGCGATTAAACATGTAAAAGTATGGCGTCCTGAGTATTCAGCCAATCACCGTCGATTTCACCTTTGGCCGCTCACTCTCTATACAGGTTCTCCAACCTGAAGCAGCTGTGCACCTGCGCCGGCAATCTACTGGAGTCTGGGAACCTAGCGGAAGCGAAACCGCTTTCCGCTGGGTCAATACGGCAGCTAGAAAGTGGCACGGAGGCGATTTGGCCCTACGAAGCTTAACGGCCGCTATCTGTATATGTCACACACCTCGACACTCGCTTTAATAAAGATTTATTACTTGAGGAAAATTAACTGCCAAGTGGACTGGCAGCGTAACACAGGAAGTGAAGAGAAAGCTCTGCAACGGAAGCCGTGAATTTCAGAAACAGACTAGTACAACGTAACTGTCTGCCGTGGTGAAACCAAAGCGCGAATTGAGTGCAACCACTGCCTGATATTCGAAGATTTCACCATAAAAACTGCTCTTCAGCAAAATTAGAGCCCTTGCCCACGGAAGGTAAAGGTCTCGCGTTCGAATCTCGGTCCGGCACACAATTTTAATCTGCCAGGAAGATTCATATCAGCGCACACACAGCTTCAGGGTGAGAATTTCATTCTCTAAAAGTGTCCTGCTCACAGAAGACTTCCCAAACGCCTTATGTCAAGTTTATTTCGTTTTCATTCCGTTGTTTCACTACTCTCTTTGCTCACATAAAAATTACAGTACCATTACGATGACTACTTTTACAATCTACAACTAGCAAAAACCTAACCCACTTACTTAGCTTGACGTATTGCAAGAAACATCTAAAGTTGACATGATAACTGGAAACACCAGCTTTAAAATGCTGCTCATTATATCTAATCAACATCGCAGTGTAGGAATACCAGAAGAAAACGATAAAAGTTTGAAAAAAAGTAATATGTTATTGCTTTTCCCCAGTGGCTTGTCCCATCACAGCAGATTTCGAATGAAGCTGTATGTTTGCGGCTGTGATCATACATTGGTTCAAATGGCTCTGAGCACTGTGGGACTTAACATCTGAGGTTATCAGTCCCCTAGAACTTAGGACTACTTAAACCTAAGTAACCTAAGGACATCACACACATCCATGCCCGAGGCAGGATTCGAACCTGCGACCGTAGCGGTTGCACGGTTCCAGACTGTAGCGCCTAGAACCGCTCGGCCACCCCGGCCGGCGATCATTCATTTGAAAGATTTGCTTCTATACGTATTCGACAATGTCTCGTTCTCGTACTTGAGAAATAATTTTTTTAATTTCTTTCGTATCAGCGATTGTTGCAGCCGTCAGGTGTTTAACGGCCTGCAATATCGTTAAAATCGTGGTATTAAATGAACTGCACAGGTAAATTGTTCATTTTTTTGTGCTGAGTGTCAAAAACGGTACCTTCATACGATGATTATTACTGTCCAACGCAGGTTTGATAATACATTTGTATTTATTACTACGATTGTCCTTTAGGTTACTAATGCTATTAGATGTACTTTCGTCATGCATACTGTTAAGGGCGAACAAAAACTTTCCTTTTGTGGACACTGATGCAGCGAATAGACAACGTAGCGGGAATACGATGTGGCTATATAAGCGCCGACATGTGTAAACGTATTGTTGTGGTATTCGTATCTTTCAGACGTGCGTGCGGCAAACGTGGAAACGTGAACTTTGGCGACGTTTTGACCGAAGAAGAGACAGGGGATCCAGTATTACGATCAGAATTTAAAAGAGTTTTGGAGGACTTACAATCAAATAAGCCAGAAGGGATAGATAACAGTCCGTTAGACTTCATAAAATCATTGGGGGAAGTGGCAACAAAGTGACTACTCATGTTGGTGTGCAGAAATTTTGAATCTGGCGGCATACCATCAGACTTTCTGATAAATATTATCCACACTATTCCGAAGAATGCAAGAGCTGACAAGTGCGAGAATAATCACACAATCCGCTTAACAGCTCATGCATCCAAGTATCTGACAAGAAATACTTATAGAAGAATGGAAAAGAAAATTGAGAACGTGTTAGATGACGATCAGTTTGGCTTTAGGAAAGGTAAAGGCAACAGGGAAACAATTCTGTAGTTACGGTTGATAATGGAAGCAAGAGTAATGAAAAATCAGGGCAGGGTCACAGGATTTGTCGATCTGGAAAAAGAGTTCAACAATGCTAAATGGTGCAAGATGTTCGATATTCTGAGAAAAATAGGAGTAAGCTATTGGGAAATACAGGTAATATACAATATATACAAGAGCCAAGAGGTAACAATAACAGGGAACGACCAAGAACGAAGTGCTCGGATTCAAAAGGTAAGTCAAGTATGAAGTCTTTCGCGACTATAGTTCAACCTTTAAATCCAAGAAGCAATGATGGAGATTAAAGAAAGGCTCAGGAGTGGAATTAAAATTCAAGGTGAAACGATATCAGTGATACGATTCGCTGATGACATTGATAATCTGAGTGAAAGTGAAGAAGAATTACATGATCTGCTGAATGGAATGAACAGTCCAATGAGTGCAGAATATTGATTGAGAGTAAATCGAAGAAAGACGGAAGTAATTAGAAGTAGCTGAAATGAGAACCGCGAGAAACTTGATATAAGGACTGATGGTTCCCAAAGTAGTTGAAGTTAATAAATTCTGCTACTTAGCTAGCAAAATAATCAACGCAGCAAGCAGTACATCGAAAGTAGTCTAGCACTGGCAAAAGGACGTTCCTGTCCAAGAGAAGTCGACTAGTTTCAAACATGACCTTAATTTGAGGAAGATATTTCAGAGAATGTACGTTTGGAGCACAGAATTGTATGGTATTGAAACATGGACTGTGAGAAAACCGGAACAGAAGAGGATAGAAACATTTGCGATGTGGTGCTACAGACGAATGTTGAAAATTAGGTGGACTAACAAGGTAAGGAATGAGGAGGTTCTCCGCAGAATCGGGGAGGGAATGAATATATGAGAAACAGTATACAGGATGATAGGAAATATGTTAAACATCAGTGAATAATTTCCATGGTACTAGAGGCAGCTGTGGAGGGCGAAAACTGTAGAGGAAGATGGAGATCAGAATTCATGCAGCAAATAATTGAGGACGTAGGTTGCAAGTGCTACTCTGTGATGAACAGGTTGGCACAGGAGAGGAATTCGTGGCGGTCCACATCAAACCAGTCAGAAGACTGGTGACACAAAAAAAGACCAAACAAGTCCAGACTGGCCGAACGTGCCTTAAGCCTTGGCCTGAGCGGGTCGGGGCAGCAGCTTAGATCGCTGTTCCCACGCAGCGTGCAACACAAATATATACGGCGATACGGAAGTGTCCGTGGCAGCAAGCGTTTCGGGAGGGGCGTCCACTTGGCAATAACAACGTGCAGCGGGGCGTGCAACGCAAACCAGTTTGTGTCTCTCGAGTGGGCGTCGAACCATGAATTACAACAGCGGCAGTATAGACACCAGAATTTTAGCAATCTACTCACTTTTAGCACGAAAACAGGTCGACTAAAAGGAGGATATGGAATGAAATAGCAATTAAGCGTAATACTGACGGCAAGTAATTATTATTATTGTGTCATTCTGTTCTGATGTTATTGTTGCAGAAACATGTCTCGCATATTTCTTGTCACTAGCGGCGCTAGATGCTATTGTTTAAATTGTGTAATGGCTAGAATGAGATTTTCACTCTGCAGCGGATTGTGCGGTAGTATGGAACTTCCTAGCAGATTAAAACTGTGTGCCGGACCGAGACTCGAACTCGGGACCTTTGCCTTTCACGGTCAAGTGCTCTACCAACTGAGATACCCAAGCACGACTCACGCCCCGTCCTCACAGCTTTACTTCCGCCAGTACCTCGTTTCCTACCTTCCGAATGTGAGTCGTGCTTGGGTAGCTCAGTTGGTAGAGCACTTGCTCGCGATAGGCAAAGGTCCGGAGTTCGAGTCTGGGTCCGGCACACAGTGGTAATTGGGTAATGGCTGTTTCGGTTTAAAATAAATTTTAGAAAGCAAAACTTTGTTGAACTGAGTTTCACTTACATCAAGGTAACTAAAAGTTTTTCCTCTGGCGATTTAGTTGAATGGTACAGGGGCCTTTGAAACGTGCATCGATCTTTCTCAAAACATATTCAAATTAGACGCAGACATTCTCGTGAATTCATAGAATTTATCAGGAGCTAACTGTAAACTCTCTCGCAATGTGTTAACCCTCTCTGCTTTACACCTTTCCTTATAATGAATAAATCGACTTTCAGAAATGTATGCCCTTCCAGTATCAAATCTAACAACAATGAATCCGACTCTACAGTTGTAAGAACTACCGCATAACCTTGTTCTTGCGATTTTAAAGAAACAATTTTTTTTTAATTTTTGTGTCTTCTCTGTGTAGCTTGATAATAAATATCGTTCCTTTTATACCTACAACCATTAAGTTGCTTGAATTTCTGTTTTGGTTTGGCAAAAGCAAAATTTGACCTAGCATCTAGATGAATATACCGTATGCATTACTCAAAAGTCCTCGCTGATGACACTTCTGAAGAAAAAAAGTTTAGAAGGTCAGACGAAAGTAAATCGCCAGTTCTGTCACAGTGGCAGGAGAATCGTGCTTCATTAACATTGAACAGCTGGAACTGAAACTTACCAAAGGATTTCATTCCTACACTTCATTTATCTTTTACATATGAAAAAGTAAAGCAAACAGCGTTCCATCTTCCCGTTCCTGACAGTTTAAACAGCGAGAGAATGGATCTTTTTATTAGAAATGTCGTTTAATTCATCAGTGATACTGACATTGAGGAATAGCTGGCAAAGTTCTGAAGTCTTCAATGTGTTAGCAGCTTCAGATTTACCAAAATATTTTATTGGATCAGTTCTACTCTGCACGAAGATGCACCATTGATCTACTAGCAAAAACAAACCAACAAACAAGTCTGATGCCTGTTTATCTGTGGATAACAAGGTTACGAAAACATGATACTCATAACTTTAAGAACCCCTTGAGACTTCTCATTAAGCTTAAAACATATTAGAAATATATATAATCTATCTTTAACATATTAAAAGACAACCACTTATGGTGAAGAAGTTCGCCACTTACTGTGAATCGGGATAGGAACGAAACTCACTTCACTGTGAATAGGGATAGGATCAGGACTATGGTACACCATTTGCTGCGAATTATATTCATCTTTCTCAGATGAATAATGCGGTGAAAATCCTTTGGTAAGTCTCCACCCTAGTCGTTTACACTTAAAAATTCGATGGTTACAAAATGCGGCCAAAATTGCAACAGAACTGGCGATTTACTTTGTCTGAATTGTAAACCATTTCTAATTTGAAGAAGCATCATCTGTCACGAGTAATGGCTACATTTCTCTTTTTAACTTGTTTACTTATTGTCCTTGTGGAAAAACACATCATAAATTAACAAACACGCCCTGCAATAGCTATGGTGACAGAATCTTGAAACAGAGTATATTATTACACAAGCAAAAGGCGACCAGAGAGGTCAATACATTACAGAAAACCTCATTGTGTTGTTTCGCTGAAAGATAAGTGAAGAAATTTCACATATATTTTCATACTAGCAAATTCTCTTTTCACTAGCTATCAGTGAATTTTTAAAAATTGCAGTACTGGGTGGAAAAAAAAATTAAGCTGTAGCTTCGGCTATATCGACGTAAAGAAGGAAGTTTCGTAGGTTAACCATATGGTAAAACACTCTTCTCGTTCTGTGCTATCATTTGCCAAAATGTCGTCTTGATACCGCGAACGATTTAGGCGATATAGAAAAGTCCCCTTTGGAAAGTTATGAATGACTGTGCTGATAAACCTCTACGTTATTTGATTTTCAAACAGCTGAGCAAAACTGAAGTGCTCAGACATTTCTCTCTTTACTTATTCTAATCATCAATAAGCTGACATAAAATATTTTTAGCGCAACGCCATGTGCCTTTAAATAATCCCTAGAAGAGAATGGCCCTGACTAACAATAACCTATACCTTTCATGAATCACTTAACTCACAAAAATCTTCGTTACTCAAACTACTGCAATACAGCGAGCGTCAATACTGCGAGCTAAATAAAACATTCTAACTACGGAAAGCACTAATTACTGATAGGCATAGTCAGCAAATGAAGGATTTTGATAGAGAACAAACAATGTATTTTCCTTAATAATGTTCAAAAGTCATTATATATATATATATATGTATATATATATATATATATCAGTTCATGACATCCAGTCTTACAAATTTCGTTTTGCTGACGGACACAAGTCCAGATCATCCGCTCTAAACATTCTGCCATCTCTCTCCCACATCCACCACTGCTGGCGGCTCACCTCCAACTGCGCAACGCTATGCGCTGTTCACATCCAACTGCCAAACACTACAATAGCGAATAATCCAACAATGCCAACCAGCCACAGATCGCACTCAGCACAGTTAGTGATTTTCATACAGAGCGCTACGTGGCGTTACCAACAATAAAACCTAAACAGCCTACTTATACAGCCACCATGCTTCCCACAAAAAATTTTAGAAATTGTTTTGAGCAGACACATCTGCTAATTTTTTTTTATATTAACGATAGCAAATATATCAGATGCATGCAATTATTGATACAATGTTGGTCAAAAGCAAAAATTGTTCTCATGAAGACAGGGCTGATCATTCATTACAGCAGTAGTTGCAGTTTTTTTTTCTCAAAGTCTGAGCAGTAAAAGAAAACGCTCACAGAAGTAGTGGATTTCCATGCAGTCTTGAAGAAGTAGTGTTGTCCTTCCAACGGAAGGACAGTGCTGACTCGTGACATGCAGACAGGTAATGGGCCACAACAGAGCAAACCCACAGCAGAATCACTCGTAGTTTTCAAGAATATTGGTAGGTAGGTCATCGCAGAACAGACTCACTGTATTCCTTGTAGAGATTATGGTATTGGTGGGCCATCAAAGGTGCGGATCCACTGCAGTCCTTGTAGAGATAATGATATTGGTGGGCCACCAGAGGTGCAGACTCACTGCAGTCCTTGTAGAAATAATGGTATTGGTGGGCCATCAAAGGTGCAGACCCACTGTAGTGCTTGTAGAGATGGCTAGCAGCCATCCGTTGTAGCTCTGACAGTGCACAATCACCATCGAATAGTCTTGCGGATAATATAGCAAGTCCATGAACCACCACTTGTGCAATCAAAAAATTTTTTTTGAAATATCCTTAGAACCAGCAGTGCTGTTAACCAGTCCTTTGCTGAATTATCAACACATGTACGAGCACTAACAGTCTCTTTTTTTACCTCACATAAAGTGCAAATACTATGACCAACAATAATGTGTGCAGTGAAATGAAAATACTTAATTTGAAGATCTGATATAGAAGAATACAATTACAAAGGTGCAAAATACATCATTAAAGAACGTAATAATACAGATAACATTTGTAGTAATACGGGCTTTGCAAAAGAACAGAAATAAACATATACATCAGTGTTACAGGAATTATGACATAAGTAAATACATATAAGATCAGAATAGCTTTCGCAACATCAACTTCACATATGAGCATTAAAACAAAACCCAATAAATAATATCTAAACATCTTTACAAAGTAAATATAGCATTAGAAAAATTCTACCACATAACTCTTATCAGATAAACGCATAAAGACAAGAAGAACACAAATACACAAGGGTACACAAACACATAGCGGAATAACACAAAAGGAAAGGACAGGGTTAGTTGTACTGCAGTATTTATCGTATTTGATTTGCAAACAAAACTTTCTTTACTTCTTGAAGATCTCCCTTAGTTCATCATTATTCCCAAAATCTCCTATCTATATCTGTTTTCCCTAAACCCTACTGTTTTGTTCATGTCCTCTTTCAAAATAATTATTTCTCATTGTACAATACTCATTTTGGCCAAAACATTTTTTATATAACTTCTTAATGCATTCTTTTCCTATTCTTGATAACTCATTCTCTTATATAGCCTACCCCCTCTTAAGCTAACTTAAATCTGAGCTCAGATATATATACTAAGGGACAAGGCAGTGTCGCCGCACAAACATTAAACAAGCAACAAAAACAAAAAATGCAAATTGGCAAAGCAAGCAGTACTATATCTAAATTAGCAAAGCAAATGCAACAGTGCAATTAATATGAGCCAATGTGCAGCAACAAGAAAATTATATCAGTAGTAAAACTGGCTTAATACAATGTAAAATTCAGTAGAACTGTGCCTGGCAAACACCAGCAACAAATGCAATAACTTATATCTAAGCATGATAAAGCTCAAGCAGAAAGAATATTACACTAAAGATAGGAAAAGTCTAATACCTATGTCATATTTTAACACTAGAGTGATACATCACTATAACTTACTCTACAAAAAAGTTACCAAATAGTTGAAAAATTATGTATGCAATTCCTGTGATGGGAAATGTTTATTTGTCCTCCCCTTTTTTTTTTTTAAGAAAGTAGATCATAAAATTATTCTTTACTGGGTCTGGAGACAGAAAGCTTTTCTATTAGTACATCTATTACATTTTATTTTAACCAATGCTGCAGTGCAACTAGAAACTAGATATTAAGCAAAAGCCGCACAGGATTAGCCGAGCGGTCTAAGGCGTTGCAGTCATGGACTGTGTGGCTGATCCCGGCGGAGGTTTGAGTCCCGCCTCGGGCATGGGTGTGTGTGTTCGTCCTTAGGATAATTTGGGTTAAGTAGTGTGTAAGCTTAGGGACTTACGACCTTTAGAGTTAAGTCCCATAAGATTTCACAAACACACATTTTTTTTCATTAAACAAAATAGGCAAATATATACATAAAGCAAGGCATGAAACGTCATTCACTAGCCATATGGCATCTCCTAAGGTAGTAAAATATCTTTCACTAGAAACACATTAGTCATAAAGTCTTTATTATCATTTCCTTAGGCATTTCAGTAAATATCAGAAAGTACAAGCTCCAAACTGTAATCATATGTTTTCGTATTTGCGATGCTTTCTACAGAGGAATGTCAATAGCGAGGTTAATGGCCTCTTTTTTCTCCACCTATTGACTTTTTCTCCTGGCGACTCGCGCAGCTGGGCGCCCACAACGTATTACATCAAGGTAAGTTACCTTCCTTACCGAAACATTTATGACAGTGGTCCTCGCTATAGTGACAGTTTGATACCAATAAAATTTCACAGGTCGAAAAATTACAGGGGAAATGTGTAGAAACGAAATCTCATGAATAGCAGTGTTGTGATACATTCACACATGTACACACGTTTCATAACTCTTAAAGTACGATTCTTGGTTCCAACATCCTTTTTCACAAATCAGAGTCCCTAACCACTACTCATTATTCCTTATCTTATCACACATTTACGTATATATCGACACTTCTTCAGTATTTCATCATAATAAATACATAGCATCATCATAATAAATATGTAGCATAATAAAACTCCTCATATAGCATCAGCTTATTGATCATAAACATACCTCAACAGTATAATACACATCGTCATCATAATAATAACATTGTAATACCTCAGTCAAATCTCAAAAACATCACAGCTTTTTGCAATAATTTCAAAACCTAAAAAAAATTCTCTGCTCATTTCAATAGTATCATCTACCTCAAACGTACTTAAAAAATCATGATCCCATACAAAAAACCATCATTCAAGGCTCTCATAGTATCACAATGGTTCCAAAAAAATATTAACATTTCACAATATACAGACAAGATACAATTTCATAAGTGTGAAGTTATCCAACTGTGTAATTGCGTAAACATGTGTCACTGACGTAGAAAAAAAAAATTGTCTCTCTCAGTTAAATGATGAGATAGCTGTGTAATTCTGTGTTAGAGAAATATGGTACTGATGTGTAAAGTTGTATAAGCAAATACCATATTAGCTAGGGCTCCTAGCGCTTGCCACACGCTTAGTACACTAATTAAGGGTGTACCCCCTGAGGATTAATATAATTATATCCTCAAGTGTTACAGAACACAGCATAGGAATGGAATGTATCACTGAACACCTTCTTTGTATCTTTGTAATCCAAAAATCTTTAAAATACGTTTGAAGTACGAAAATTCATCATTCAAATGCGTGTCCTGTAACGCTAAACTGTGCGTCTGGTTGTAGGATAATTTCTGTCGTTACTTAATGGTAAAAATGTGACAAGTGTCGTAATTATCGTCCTCCGTAAACAAAGGTCTGCAGAAATCAATGTACTTACCTTGTCATAAACAAAAGTGAAATGCTTTGCGTATAGATATCGTAGTTATTATGCTTATTGCCGTGATGAAGAAAGTGCTGTACTGTAACGTATTGTTGTGCTACAGTATAAGCTGCCTCATTGTAGCTATACCACAAAGTTACTACTAAAACATGTTTTACTTTCCACAATAACGTTGAAAAACTGAGCAGATATAAAACAGATACAACGCAAAAGCAACAATGTAAATTGTGTCACACATTAGTAGCGTCGTGATATAATCGTGTAGCTGTCAAACAAACCAAATACTAAGTCATCTGTAATCTCACAGAAAGTACTTTAAATAAAGAATGTCTTTTCAAGTAAACCAAAATGTAGCATTAAAATCTCATTAGCAGTATATGTCCCAATACGTAACCCTTAAGTCGTTACGTAATCGTGCAACTAAATAGTAAAAATGTGCAAACAACAACACTGTGTCGCCTGTTCACTATAACAATGCATTTGTAATTACTGTTTAAATAAGTTCTCTTGGTTCTTGACTGGATAGTTAACTTCAAACATTGTTGCATATTAACAGTTTCTAAGTGTGACAAAGCCTACTAGTAAAGTGAAGTGAAAAATTTTGTGGAAAAGACTAAGTTAAAAAGCAGATTATATTTCAATAAACGGTTTTACATGTGAAATGTGATGTAAACCTTTACTCTTCCTAGTACGCAGAGTTTCAACTTCAACGCAATTATCATGTGGTATATGTCGGATTCTGTAAGGTCCATTGTAAATCAGAAAGAATTTGTGATTCAAGTGTATCTTCTTATATGACAATGAATAAGCTTTAATGAGAACTTTCTGACCAATATATAATTTCTTTGCATTTGTTTACCGTGTAGTTTTCTCCTTTTATCTGCAGCAGAATTTATATTTTTAGTAGCCTAATCAATTATGTCTTTCTGTGGAAGTTTACGTGTATTCGGAAAAGGTACAAGTTCTCTGATTCTGTTTGGTGGTTCTTACTTCTTCAGTACAAGAATAGCTGGTAAAGCAGTGGAGTCATGAGGCATTTCATTGAGCACGTTTTAAAATAAGTGTAAATATCAGTCCCAATATTGATGCTTTCTGTGACAATTAAGTCTGCAAAGCTTATTGATTTCTTTCATAATCCGTTCAGACGGGTTACAATGTGGTGAGTACAATGAAATAAAAAAATGTTTGATTTTATGATTCCGAGGCATGCGTGACCAAACAGCAGATCTGAATTGCGGTTCGTTATCTGAAATGACTTTACTAACGTGTCCAACTTCACGTAAGACATTTTTAACAAAGGCGTTGGATGCAGACCGTCCAGTGGCTTTACGTAACGGTGGGAAAGAAACAAATTTTGAAGTAAGTTCAACAGCGACTAGAATGTACGAAAATCCATTCATTGTTCTGACACGGGGTCCCAAGAGATCAACAGCAGCAAATTCTTTTAATTTAGAAGGAATAATAGGAACCAACGGAGCACGATGTGAGATGGTAGATGCTTTAGCTTTTTGACAAAGTTTTACAAATAGACAAGACGCTTCGAATTCTCTTTTCCATATTGTTAAAATAACAAGTCGTCCGAAGAATATGATAACATTTTCTTGTGAAACGTCCCCTTTGGAAAATTATAAATGACTGTGCTGATAAATCTCTACGTTATTCGGTTTTCAAACAGCTGAGCAAAACTGAACGTGCTCAGACACTTCTCTCTTTACTTATTCCGCTCATTAATAAACTGCCACACAATATTTTTAGCGCAACGCAATCTGACTTTCAATAATCCCTACAAAATAATAGCCCTGACTAACAATAACCTATACCTTTCATGAATCACTTATCTCACAAAAATCTTCGTTACTCGAACTACTGCAATGCAGCGAGCGCCAATACTGCCAGCTAAATAAAAGGTACTAACTACGGAAGGCACTAACTACTGATAGGCTTAGTCAGCAAATGAAAGATTTTGATAGAGATCAAACTATGTATTTACCTTAATAATGTTCAAAAGTCACAAATTTCGTTTTCTGACAGACACAAGTCCAAATCCTCCGCTCTAAAAATTCTGCCATCTCTCTCTCCACATCCACCACTGCTGGCGGTTCACCTCCAACTGCTCAGCGCTACGCGCTGTTCACATCCAACTGCCCTACGCTACAATAGCGAATATTCCAACAATGCCAACCAGCCACAGATCGCACACAGCACTGTCAGCGATTTTCATACAGAGCGCTACGTGGCGTTAGCAACACAAAAACCTAAATAGCCTACCTACAATATGAGGAATGTTATGAATATTTAATTTTCGCAGGGGTGTGGTCAGAAGTGAACATGCTACTTAAACTGCATTTTCTCGAGATTGGAGACGTATAGAGACTTCTTGCCACGTGTAAATGAATATTGAATATTTTAGATAAATTTCATTTGCTGCAACATACGATGATATACGCAGCAAATGCAAAATCATAGTGACCCATATTTTTTATTGCAAACTTTTTCCGGTTTCGTGCAGCTACTTACTTATATGTGAATATCACAGTAAGTATAACAATCAGCGAGACAACGGTTGCTTCATCATGAAGTTGACAAATAAAGCTATATGCATCGTAAAAGTAATTTTTTTTTACAAAATAGTTTCTATAAAATCGTGTGGGAAAGATTGGATAGATAACGGAGCGGGCGTGGCGCTCTACTCATAATGGCCCTGCAGAACGCTACTACACAACGGCGGAGTCATGGCACTGTAACTCAGTCTCTCGTTCTGACGTCATTGTCACGAGGGTTGTGTCCGCTCTCCGCATCGCAGCTCACAGGCTGCTGCCTTATTCTTCTGAAGGACGAACCCCGATAGGCATCCACCGGAGAACGAAGAATGTTTACGGGCAGCCTATCTGTCAAAGACCACTGTTGTGGCCTGGTGTGCTGCTGCTGCTTGATAATGCACGCCCCTATATTGCAAATGTCGTAACGCTGTTGTTACGCCAACTCAAGTGGAGGATACACAAGCAACCGCCCTATACTCCTCATCTCTCTCTATGCGGTTATCACGCCCTCAGCTCCATAAAAGTGCCTTTAATTGTCGACGATTGGTGTGGGGTGAGGATGTGCAGCAGACAATTACAGACTTCTTCCTGCAGCTGGACACATTGTTTTATGTATACGTGATGTATGTGACGTATACGTGGGATCATTGCGTCAGTGTTGGCGGCTATTTTGGTATACCGAACCTGGACTTTCCTGTATTCGGGAAAGTTTTTGATCAGCCCTTACATATCCGCATTTATCTTCCTCACTTCTAATGTGTAAGTGCAGATTTCTTAATAATATTAGACCTAGTAAACTTAGTGTTGATATAAGTCTTCTATCTCGAATCTATATTACTTTCCTGCATGTAGTATGTAAGCCAAGCCTATATGGTCGTTCTATGTTGACACTATATGTCCAACCAAACTCTGAAGATCTGCGTTGTTTAATAAAATCGTAAACCATGTCATTATACTCCTGGTCAGCTGTTCTACACAGACCAAAAAAATTTTTGAATCACCTCGGTTCACAGAGTTTCGGAACCTGTACAGAAAATTGGAATAGAGATCAACATAAACATCAATTCCGCCATTTTTATTGCTCATGAATACCACACATTGCATGTTGTACCACCATACAGCGAGACCTTCAGAGGTGTGGTCCATATTGCTGTACACACCGGTACCTCTAATAGCTTATAGCACGTCCTATTGCATTGACGCATACCTGTATTTGTCGTTGCATACTACCCACAAGTTCATTAGAGCACTGTTGGTCCATAATGTCCTACTCCTCAACGGCGATTCGCCGTTGATCCCTCAGAGTGGTTGGTGGGTCACGTTCTCCATAAACAGCCCTTTTCAACCTTTACCAGGCATGTTCGATAGGCTTCATGTGTGGAGAACATGCTGGCCACTATAGTTGAGTGATGTCGTTATCGTGAAGGATGTGCACGATGGGGGCGCGAATTGCCGTCCACGAAGACGAATGCCTCGCCAATATTCTGCTGATATGGTTACACTATTGGTCGGAGGATGGCATTCACGTATCGTACAGCCGTTACGGCGCTTTCCATAACCAACAGCGGCGTACGCCAGCCCCACATAATGTCACCCCAAAAAGCAGGAAAACCCCAGCTTACTGCACTCACAGGACAGTGTGTCTCAGGCGTTCAGCCTGACCGGGTTGCCTCCATACACGTTTCCGACGATTGTCTGGTTGAAGGGATATGCGACACTCATTGGTGATGCCAGTCCTGAGCGCTCCTTCGGCATGTTATTGGGCCCATTTGTACCGTGCTGCATGGTGTCGTGGTTGCAAAGATGGACCTCCACATGCACGTCGGGAATGAAGCTGCGCATCATCCAGCCTATTGCGCACAGTTTGAGTCTTAACACGATGTCCTGTGGCGGCACGAAAAGCATTATTCAACATGGTGGCGTTGCTGTCAAGGTTCCTGCGCGGTAGCTGTAATCCACTGCAGTAGTAGCCATTGGGAGGTGTCGTCGACCCTGTCGCTCTGAATCTCCTCCATGTCCGAACAACATCACTTTGGTCCACTCCGAGACGCCTGGACACTTCCCTTGAGAGCCCTTCCTGGCACAAAGTAACAAAGCGGACGCTATGGAACCGTCTGGGCATGGAAACTATAGCCAACAGGAGCCGTGTACCTCCTTCCTGGTGCAATGACTCGAACTGATCGGCTGTCGGGCCCCTCCGTCTATGAGGCACTGCTTATGCATGGTTGTTTACGTCTTTGGGCGGGTTTAGCGTCATCTCTGAACAGCCAAAGGGACTGTGTCTGTGATTCAATATTCACAGTCAACGTCTGTCTTCAGGAATTCTGGGAACTGGAGTGATGCAAAACTTTTTTTGATGTGTGTGTTATTAATTATTAGTTTGTTTTTCTTTAAGATCTTCGTTTTTAGTCTGCCATCTTCCTCTCAACAATCGGAATTTTGAATGGATAGCTTAATGTGCTGCAATAATTTTCTGCTTTGTCGACATGTTACTGCGTGTTAAACTAGCATGCAACGTGTATGAAGTTGATATATGCTTTTACGATGTGAGCTGCTTTTAGTAGTTTCCATAACGAAACTGTGTTTCTAAATCTCGCAGAAAACCCAAAGAGATTTTTTGGTATGTAATCGACACCTGTAGCAAGACGCAAACGTTACCTTCATTGCGTGACAGCAATGATAATGTTAGTGATGGCAGCGCTGCTAGAGCAGAATTACTAGAAACGGTTTTCCGAAATTCCTTCACCATAGAAGACGAATTAAATATTACAGAATTCGTATCGATAACAACTACCAATATGAGTAAATTAGACGTAGATATCCTAGGTTTAGCGAAGCCTCTTAAATTACTTAATAAAGGCAAAGCCTCCGGTTCAAATTGTATCCCAATAAAGCTCCTTTCAGAGTATGCTGATAAAATTACTTCATACTTATTTGGCATTTACAACTGCTTAATCGTTGAAAGATCCGTACTTAAGGACCAGAAAGTTGCACAAATCACACCATTACTCAAGAAAGGAAATAGCAGTAATCCGCTGAATTACATACCCCTATCTCTAATGTCGATTTGCCGTAGGGTTTTGGAGAATATACTGTGTTTCAACATTATAAATCACTTCGAAGAAACGGTTTACTAAAAGGTGCTGTGACAGATTCAGAAAAGGAAGAGTTATAAGCCTTCTACTATTGTGAGACTAACTAAGATTGCTTTCCTGATAATGGTGTCATATACCGTCCTGTGAAGTCATAAGATATATACAAGACATCTGTTTGGCACGAAATGTGGCAATGGACTCTAAATACACAAGTATTGATAGCAATACGCTACTTCTCGGTTACAATGATATCTTAAATTGGAACAATTTCATAAATAATATTGTTGGTGAAGTGAAACGTAGACTTTAATTTATTGGCAGAACTCGCGCATCAGGTCTGCTAAAGATACTGCCTGCACTATACATTTCCGTCTTCTTGTGGAGTACTGCTGCAAAGTGAGGGATCCACATCACATAGGATTGATGGAGAACACTGAAAGAGTTCAAAGAAGGGCAACTCGTTTTGTATAATCCGAAACAGGGAGGAGAGTGCCATGGATATGTCAACCCTTGCAGTCAAGTATACATCGTCTTACGCAATTTTTCAAAATCGTCCGTTCTCTCACGATTTATCCTGAACACTGCTGTGTCGACGCCTTGCGCCTACTCAGGCAGCAATGAACAATGCACACAGGTTTTTCAGGCGCAGTTCTTCGAACGTCAGAGAAGGGATGGCTGTGCTCTGCCTGGCCAGCAGGCAGCGACCCGGGTGTTGCCAGGGGCCTCTGGCTGTGCTTCTCGATGCGCCACATAACCGGAAGTAGTACCAGCTGGCCTCAGGGCAGCACTCAAGTAATTCGCTCCAAATGAGTTTCTTGTGCCAGTTGCCGATTCCAGAAGCATTTCCACAATCGCTATCTCATTGTGGAGCCGCCACTACTACGACACCGCTGTCCACTTCGACCTTCAAATGTTCATATGTGTGTGTGAATTCCTAATGGACCGAACTGCTGAGGTCATCGGTACCTAGACTTACACACTACTAAACTAACTTAAAGTAACTTATGCTAAGAACAACACACACACCCGTGCCCGAGGGATGACTCCAACCTTCGGCTGGAGGGTCCGTGCACTTCGACATTCACCTTGAGGAGCTACAAGCTATGAACCTATATCATTCGTGTCCTCTATGTACACTGAAGAAACGTTGCTTCTGACACCGTGAAGAGCAATTGGACTTTGTCGTACTTGTCTTTGGATTTCTTCAACAACATCCTTGACTCAGAGATCTGCTTGTTCCTTCTGGTCTTTGGTTATGGTATGCTTAGTGTATGGACATCAAATTTCGGAACTTTCAGTTTACTATGATATTTCCAGGACTTTAGCCTTCAGATAATGTTATTGCTCTTTCAGCATTCAAGAAGGAACTCGTTTCAATTAAGTGAACTCTAAAATAACGCCCATCGTTGAAGACTGTTTTATGTTTGTTACGATAAACTTCATATTCAATTGTACATGGGTATTTTTTCTCGGCCACCTTCAGTGGACAAGATATTTTTATTTACGGTCAGTGCCTCACCTATGTGCTCCGACTAAATAGTGTCTTTGGGTACTTTCAAGTACACTTACTGTCACAGTTTCCAGCATGACGGAACCCATGGATGTCTCTGCCCAGGTGGTGTCACTGCTTCAGCAGATGCAGTGCACCCACAAACTCCTGATCGAGTAGCTAACGGCCATCTCCACGTCACCTCTGGAATTTTCCCACCTCCACTTCCGATCGACTCGAAGGTCGAGGGACAGCGCCTCCCTTCCCCCCTCCCCCTCCCCCTCCCCAGCCGTTCCAGCATTTCGACAAGAAGATCGAGCTGTGGACGAAATACGTCACATAAATGGAACATCATTCTTTCTCCCATACCCTGGCCCATACGTTTACACCACCATGAAAAACTTAACCCAGAAGTGGAACCCACTCAGCCATAAGACGTGCTGAAGTCTTCTAAAACAATATTTGGGTTCACAGATGTGTGCGGTGGCAGCCTGACACACATTTTTCAACTGCCTTAAACCTTACGTACAGTTGTGCTACAAATGGATGGTCATTGCTGCCATATACTGTCTAATAATATTGAGTGAAAGTAATTACATGCGGCTTACTTAGTCTGAAACATGATGCTCGTGTATGAAGCACTGCATTGGTCCCCTTAAATTTTAGGACCTTCGTTAGATACATGTCTTCCCATTGTCAGAGTTTTTGAACAGTGTCTCAGATCGTCAACCACTCTGTAGGGGCTACCGCAAGCCACTTGACCATCGCGCCGTCTTCCATCCTAGTCACGGCAGGTCGGATTCATATAATGCAAAACAAGACTCAGCGATCAGACGCCGCCCTCAACAGCTCTCTCTCTCAGCAGGTAGTAGTGTACAGGCTCAGCTGGTGCGGCTTTGGATACTGCACTGAATATTATACATGCAGTTACTCTACCTCGCGTGTTTACAAGAAGGATTTCGATAAAGTGAATTGGATTAAAGACCTGTTGCTGGAATATGATACACATAATACTGAGAACGAAGATTTTCCACACTTCCCGCGCTCTGGTCAAAAAGGGGTTTCAGTAGATATGAAGCAGCGACAGGAACATCAACACTTAAATAGAAGAATAGTGGCGTAATTCACACCCATATGACACCAACAAGAGGTATGGACCTTGTTCTTGAATTATTTAAAGAAATGTATAGTAAAAAATTTATATGCTGATGTTGAACAAGAAAAGAAATGCAACGTTTTCCGAAGAATTAAGGAAATATAACGCCTTTTATAATGAAATTTATATCTAATCTTTCGTTTGTTCTTGGATTGTTCATCCATACTATATAAAGAAATAATTCTCTGTTGACATACCTTTCTGACGAGAGAGCTTGCTCTTGTTACTGACTGACATAGTAATCAGCATGATAGCTGAAACAGCTAAGTCCTACATTGTTCAGCACACAAATTGTTTTTCCGTAGAGAGCGGTTGTCACAAAAGGAACTGATGACCTTCATCAAGCTCCTTTCCTTGACCGGACTGCATGTTCCACAAACAGTTCAGGTTATAACTATTTATTAACGGTAATTTCAGTGTACCCCAAATATGCATGGGTTGCCGTTCTAAGGACTAAGACTGGTGCTGAGGTTCTAGGCGTATTTAGAAAAAATTACAGAAAGAGTCACAGGATTTCAAATCATTACACACACACTTACGAACAGCACTTTCAAGTAGCTGATGAAAAAAATAAGGTTAGTCACTACTTACTGTTTTCTATCTTGAGAGCTTCATTCGTGGAAGGAGTCAACAGAACTCTTGAAATGGAAAATTTTGAAACATTTCAGCGATCAGAGTCTTTTAAATTGGATTGGTATGGTACAAGATCTATTAACGTAGTACAATTACACAAAACATAGAACTATTAAACATGAAATGTAATAGCCTTTTGCCTACTATGTATGATAATATCAAGATGATAAATACTCTGAAAATTTAACTGAAAGTCGGTTTTTTGTTAGAATTAGCAAACACAAGGCAATTTTTGAGAAGGACTACATCCCCAGCTAGTCCTCTGCGACATTCAAAACTCGAGTAAATCAGAAGACTGACCCAAGACAGTATCTGCAGCAACGTTAGTTGTCACGACCTGTAGTAGAAGATTTCTATGCCACAGAACTACAAAAAACGGATATCCATCCACATATCTATTTGAAAAAAATCATTCGAAGGAAAGTAAACAATTTTTTTGTAATATAGCTTGATTTTGATGAAACTCACAATTCCTTGCTTACTTTCAGAGGGAGAGGGAAAGAGTTTGCCAAAAATGGTTCAAATGCCTCTAAGCACTATGGGACTTAACAGCTGAGGTCATCAGTCCCCTAGAACGTAGAACTACTTAAACCTAACTAACCTAAGGACATCACACACATCCAGGCCCGAGGCAGGATTCGAACCTGCGACCACAGCGGTCGCGAGGTTCCAGACTGAAGCGCCTAGAACCGCTCGGCCACACCGGCTGGCTAGAGTTTGACATATTAAATACAGAGATATCTGTATATTTTAATTTTACACTATCTTTACGTCAGAGGTAAATGCCTCTCAGAAATAATTAAAGCCTTTGACTTTTAACTCAGGGTCACTAATTTTTTTTTGCGCATTTGCCACTATTTTTAAAACTACTGTGATTGGTTGGAGATAGGAAATTGAACGTCGGAACTAACGTAATTTGACAACATATTTACTCATTACTTAAATGCTGTGACTGGTTGCTAAGAGTATAGGTCATGGTGTACAAAGCACACAATTGATCTGTTTCCATCAAGATGGATTTTTTTCTCACTGTGTTGTGACTGGGTGGAGGTAATGATATGCCCTGGTGGTTGTTTGGAGATAGGGGGAAGGGAAGATCTATTTTAATTCTTGTTACCGACACCACTGGACTACATCCATCATCTTGGGTTTTTTAATACTGTGCTGTGATTGGCTGAAGATAAGGAGTACTGCACTGCCTGAATGGTTGGAGACAGGAGAAGGGGAGTGGTATTTTAATTTCTTCCACAAATGCAACTGGGCTGTTCCGCCATACTGCATTTTACATTGGTTCTCTCATATTTAGTACTGCACTATGATTGGCTGCAGATAAAGAGCCATGCCAGTGGTAAGGGTGGTGACATTGCTAATAGCAATTCAATGATGACAGCACTGATAAGGATGATGACATCACCAGGTCAATCACCTAGGTCACATTGTGTCACATACGTAAAGTAGTCCCATATTCGCCATTTCATTACTATTACGGGATATCAATGATAAGTTTCGGTAATGACAATGATATCCTCAGAGAAGGTGAAGAAAAATTACAAAATCTTTTAAATACAATAAAAATTCGAATGATTACAGAATATGGATTGAAAGTAAACCGAAGAAAGGTGGAAGTAACGAGAAGTAGCACTAATGAGAATAGCGAGAAACGTAAGATGGAGTTGGCAGACGAAGTTCCGGAAGTAACCCATGACAGACGAAGCAAGGAGGACACAAAAAGCAAACTAGTACAGAAAAAGAGGACATTCCTGGCCAAAATAAGTCCACTAGTATCAATCAAAGGCCTTAGTCTGAAGAACAAGGATCCGAGAATCCACGTTTGGAGTACAGCAGTGTATGGTAGTGAATCATGGACGGTAGAACAGTTGGAACAAAAGAGAATTGTAGCATCTGAGATGTGGCGCTGCAGACGAATGTACAAAATTAGGTGGAAAGGGACAGGATTGTAGGACTTGTGTGAAGGCATCAGGAAATAATTCTCAGGAATATTTCCAACAAATAGCTGAGGACGTACGGTACAAGTCACACTCTGAGATGCTGGGGTTAAAGCAGGAGAGGAATTACTGGTCAGTCGCACCAGACCAATCAGGAGAAGGATGACTCGAGGAGAAAGAAGGGAAAAAATTAGAAGAAACATGTAAAAAATTAAACATAAGATTTTTAAAAATACATAGTCGGATGGGGTCCGATTTGCTAAAACCGCATGCTATACACTCGAATTTCTGATTTTTCATCTTATAACCATGCCGTCTAGGCGGTTCTGGCAACTCTAATGCCATCCAAACGTTTGGAGACCGTATATTTTCAACGAACCTAAATCATTTATATGTATACACCTGATGACCTGCGCCAAAGAAACTGGTACAAGCAAACAGAGACACACTGTGTGATTAAAGGTATTCTGACACCTGGCCCCCTACATCTGTAATGCCGGAGTTCAGTAAGGTGTTGGCCCACCCTTAGCCTTCTTGACAGCTTCCACTCTCGCAGGTATAATTTCCATCGGGTGATGGAAGGTTTCTTGGGGAACGGCAGCCCATTCTTCTCGGAGTGCTGCACTGAGGAGAGGTCTCGATGTCGGTCAGCGAGGCCTGGCACGACGTCGCCGTTCCAAAGCATCCCAGAGGTGTTCTATAGGATTCAGGTCAGGACTCTGTGCAGTCCATTACAGGGATGCTATTGTCGTGTAACCACTCCGCCACAGGTTGTACAGTATGAACGGGTGCTCGATCGTGTTGAAAGATGCAGTCGCCGTACCCGAATTGCTCCTCAACAGTTGGAAGCCAGAAGGTGCTTAAAACATCAATGTAGGCCTGTGCTGTGGTAGCGCCACGCAAAACAACAAGGGATGCAAGCCCTCACCATGAAAAACATGAACACACCGTAACACCACCGCCTCCGAATTTTACTGTTGGCACTACACGCGCTGGCAGATGACGTTTACCGTGCACACCCTGCGTCGGATCGCCACATTGTGTACCATGATTTGTCACTCCACACAACGTTTTTCCACTGTTCAGTAGTCCAATGTTTACGCTTCTTACACCAAGCGAGGCGTCGTTTGACATTTACCGGCGTGATGCGTGGCTTATGAGCCGCTCATGAAATCCAAGTTTTCTCACCTCCAGCCTAACTGTCATGGTACTTGCAGTGGATCCTGATGCAGTATGGAATTCCTGTGTGATGGTTGGGATGGATGTCTGCTTATTACACATTACGACCCCCTTCAACTGTTGGCGGTCTCTGTCGGTCAACAGACGAGGTCGGCATGTACGCTTTTGTGCTGTACGTGTCCCTTCAGGTTTCCACTTCACTATCACATCGGAAATATCTGTTTATTTATTTACTTATTAACATTACAGAGTGAACCACCACCTGCGTAACTTAGTGGGTTGTTTGCAACTAAAGACTGAAGAATTTTCAGGATTTTATTATTTTTCTTGTTTTTTATACAAAAACTTGTTAATTAAAAAAGAAAAACATAATGAAAAACACCAGATGTAGAAAGTGCAATATGGGAAAGGAAGGGAAAAAACAAATTTTTCTATATCAAGATAATAATAAACGAAAGAAAAGACTTAGATAGCAAAACAGGTCCCTTTACGTAGTCCAAGTGGAAGGGCTTCGGTAAACCTTTCGGGCCTGTCTCACCTGAATTAGCATATCCTGTTCTACTGTATATACTACTGTATGTATGTGTGTTGTGATATTACCTCTACGTGATTTGTGTACGAGTTATGAGAGTACTATTTGTTGATACAGTTGCTTCATCCGCTTAACCGTGACGTAAGCGGGAGAGGAGCCATGGGAGCTGATCTCGAGCCTCGTCTCCCCAAAAGGCGCTTCTTATCTACGTTGTGCGTTGCTTGTTTGGGTGCTGGCCAAGCGGTTCTAGGCGCTTCAGTCTGGAACCGCGCGACCTCTAAGGTCGCAGGTTAGAATCCTGCCTCTGGAATGGGTGTGTGTGATGTCCTTAGGTTAGTTAGGTTTAAGTACTTCTAAGTTCTAGGGGACTGATGACCTCAGCTATTAAGTACCATAGTGCTCAGAGCCATTTGAACAAGTTTTTTGATCCAAAGAAATGAATAATTATTTGTTTTACTTGTAGAAAGAGGAATGTTCATTGTTTTTACTTCTGCTACTAACTATTTCTAAATTCCATGTGTGCTTTACCTCTACTATTGTTGCAATCACGTGACCTGCTACTATGACGTATACATATGGTAACTAATTTCCGTGTTATAACGTGTAAAATAGGGAAAGTTTAATTATAGCAACCCGGTATTTGCCGACAGTACGTTGACGCAAAACAGCCGTGCTCAATTAAGGATACAGCTGTCAATCTCAACGCAGGTGTCTCAGTATATCATGCCATTGTGAGTGTAATGACGCGAGAAAATAGTGTCGCATCCTGTGCAGAAATCACGGCAATATAGAGCGAACTCAGGGAAGTGAAGACGCAGCTTCTGAAGGCGTGTTGGGATAGCCAAAGTGATTTTTGGTGATAACAGCAACATCCAGACGGCGCTTGCCGATTATCGCGACGTCATCGCACAAGCTGTTGCGTTTTGTGTGTGCAGGGCTTTGTTGACAGTGGACTTTGACCATACCTACGACATGGTACTCCACGACTATCGTAAGAAGGTAATGCGGTGTTGTCCTCCCCCAGTCTTTCATTAACACCGTCATGATCCTTCAGCGCAACGCGACTTCAAGGGTTACGATCAACGGACAAGCTTGGGGGCTATCACCATCGCCTGCTCTGTCAGGCAATGTTGCACCTTGTCGTTGGTTATGTATGCAACTGCCATGGAGCCTCTGTTACATGAACTGTGGTACCAGCTGCAGGGACTTAGGGTGAGAGATTATGTCTTCGTCTGCCACGTGTATGCAAAGAAGTCCAAAGATCACTGAACTGGATTGCCCAATACAGTGCCACAGCCGGAAGCTGTGTGAAATTGGAGGAACCCGGGGAGATAATCACTACAGTGGCCTCCCAGAAGGTACTTGGCCCCATATCAAAATGATATTAACCTGCCCCAGGTTGACACTGTGGGTTATTCCTGCCTTGCATGTGTCCTCTTCCCCCACCACTGCCCCGACCTTGGATATCGCGGGAGACGATCAATCTCTGATCAGATATGGGAGAGAAAGATTGGGTTAGTGTAGCTTATCTTTGACGGAAATTGAAATAAATACCAGTCCTAATTACGTAGTTAATCATAAAGAACGGTCCTAATTACACATCTATACGTATAGCGCTACACAAGAAGCGCTTAAAATCTCTACATCTACATCTACATCCACACTCCGCAAGCCACCTGACGGTGTGTGGCGGAGGGTACTTTGAGTACCCCTATCCGTTCGCCCTTCTATTCCAGTCTCGCATTGTTCGTGGAAAGAAAGATTGTCGGTAAGCCCCTGTGTGGGCTCTAATCTCTCTGATTTTATCCTCATGGTCTCTTCGCGAGATATACATAGCAGGGAGCAATGTACTGCTTGACTTCTCGGTGAAGGTATGTTCTCTAAACTTAAACAAAAGCCCGTACCGAGCAACTGAGCGTCTCTCCTGGAAAGTCTTCCACTGGAGTGTATCTAACATCTCCTTAACGTTTTCGCGATTACTAAATGATCCTGTAACGAAGGGCGCTGCTCTCCGTTGGAGCTTCTCTATCTCTTCTATCAACCCTATCAGGTACGGATCCCACGCTGCTGAGCAATATTCAGGCAGTGGGCGAACAAGTGTACTGTAACCTACTTACTTTGTTTTCGGATTGCATTTCCTTAGGATTCTTCCAATGATTCTCATCTGGCATCTGCTTTATCAATGATCAACTTTATATGATCATTCCATATTAAATCACTCCTAATGCGTACTCCCAGATAATTTATGGCATTAACTGCTTCCAGTAGCTGAGCTAAATGATAAGGTATCTTTCTTTCTATGTATTCGCAGCACATTACTCTTGTCTACATTGAGATTCAATTGCCATTCCCTGCACCATGTGTCAATTCGTTGTAGATCTTCCCGCATTTCAGTACAATTATCCATTGTTACAGCCTCATCATACTACAGCATCATCCGCAAAAAGCCTCAGTGAACTTCCGATGTCATCCACAAGATCACTTATGTATATTGTGAATATCAACGGTCCTACGACACTCCCCTGCGGCAATATTGCTGGAAAAAAATTCACAATACAACTTGAAAGTAGTAGTAGGTGGACTGGAACACTAAATAGAGCACTCCCTTAACCTGCAACTCGAAATAAATAAAGATCTCAGTAACTCTAAATGGGACGCTCACCACTTTTCGAGTGTCAGCTGCTTTTTTGCGGAAACACTGTGTGGGCTTCTGTTGAAGTCAGGGGTTTTAAGGCAATAACTTTCAATTTTACTCACTTTTCCAAGATCAGTTCTACAATGGGAAACCCACACTGGTGTCTAAGCACAGACAGGAAAATCAGGACAATTACACATATAAAAGTTTATCACAATTTCTAAACTCACAACAGACAGCGAAAAAAACCATAGACACAGTGCATATCTGATGTCTAAGAGGTTCTCATGGAATTCGAAGCACTGTCCTACAGACGAGAGAAATGACTTGAATTTGGGAGAAGAGGAATTCGTGGCACAAATTGACTATAAGAAGGGAGCGGTTGGTAGAACGTGTTCTGAGGCATCAAAGAAACACCAGTTTAGCATTGGAGGGCAGCGTGGAGGTTAAAAATTGTAGAGGGAGACCAGTCGAGGGTAACACTAGTAGAGGCAGACCGAGAGATGAATACACCAAGCAGATTCAGAAGGATGTACGTTGCACAGGATAGAGTAGCATGGAGAGCTGCATTAAACCAGTCTCTGTACTGAAGACCACAAAAACAACAACAATATGTACACTCCTGGAAATGGAAAAAAGAACACATTGACACCGGTGTGTCAGACCCACCATACTTGCTCCGGACATTGCGAGAGGGCTGTACAAGCAATGATCACACGCACGGCACAGCGGACACACCAGGAACCGCGGTGTTGGCCGTCGAATGGCGCTAGCTGCGCAGCATTTGTGCACCGCCGCCGTCAGTGTCAGCCAGTTTGCCGTGGCATACGGAGCTCCATCGCAGTCTTTAACACTGGTAGCATGCCGCGACAGCGTGGACGTGGACCGTATGTGCAGTTGACGGACTTTGAGCGAGGGCGTATAGTGGGCATGCGGGAGGCCGGGTGGACGTACCGCCGAATTGCTCAACACGTGTTGTCGCCAGTGGTCGGCAGAAGGTGCACGTGCCCGTCGACCTGGGACCGGACCGCAGCGACGCACGGATGCACGCCAAGACCGTAGGATCCTACGCAGTGCCGTAGGGGACCGCACCGCCACTTCCCAGCAAATTAGGGACACTGTTGCTCCTGGGGTATCGGCGAGGACCATTCGCAACCGTCTCCATGAAGCTGGGCTACGGTCCCGCACACCGTTAGGCCGTCTTCCGCTCACGCCCCAACATCGTGCAGCCCGCCTCCAGTGGTGTCGCGACAGGCGTGAATGGAGGGACGAATGGAGACGTGTCGTCTTCAGCGATGAGAGTCGCTTCTGCCTTGGTGCCAATGATGGTCGTATGCGTGTTTGGCGCCGTGCAGGTGAGCGCCACAATCAGGACTGCATACGACCGGGGCACACAGGGCCAACACCCGGCATCATGGTGTGGGGAGCGATCTCCTACACTGGCCGTACACCACTGGTGATCGTCGAGGGGACACTGAATAGTGCACGGTACATCCAAACCGTCATCGAACCCATCGTTCTACCATTCCTAGACCGCCAAGGGAACTTGCTGTTCCAACAGGACAATGCACGTCCGCATGTATCCCGTGCCACCCAACGTGCTCTAGAAGGTGTAAGTCAACTACCCTGGCCAGCAAGATCTCCGGATCTGTCCCCCATTGAGCATGTTTGGGACTGGATGAAGCGTCGTCTCACGCAGTCTGCACGTCCAGCACGAACGCTGGTCCAACTGAGGCGCCAGGTGGAAATGGCATGGCAAGCCGTTCCACAGGACTACATCCAGCATCTCTACGATCGTCAACATGGGAGAATAGCAGCCTGCATTGCTGCGAAAGGTGGATATACACTGCACTTGTGCCGACATTGCGCATGCTCTGTTGCCTGTGTCTATGTGCCTGTGGTTCTGTCAGTGTGATCATGTGATGTATCTGACCCCAGGAATGTGTCAATAAAGTTTCCCCTTCCTGGGACAATGAATTCACGGTGTTCTTATTTCAATTTCCAGGAGTGTAGTTTGTAAATCGAATGAATATGCTCTAAATTATAATAAAAATCACATTATACTCTTAAATTTTTAAAACTAATATGAATAAATAAAGAAACCCACCAGTCTTCAAAGTTTGCGTCTGGCTTCGACGGCAGAAAACACGGTTATATCTTCATAGTTCAGACGGTTATGAGTTAGGATTTTGGCTTTGATGTGAAGAATATACAAGGCATTCAATCTCTGCTCAGACTACGTAGAACGTATGTACGATTTCAGTCTTTTAAGTGCAGAAAACGAGCGTTCTGCTGAACGATTTGTAAGTGCCATAAACAGAAATATTCCAAGAGCAATGTCAACATTCGGTAAGTCCGACTGTAACCTCTCTTTTCGTAAAAATTTACTCATTTCGACTGGTATATCACTAATCTCAGAAGATTTCTAAAGTTCTGCGAAATGTCCACATACACTAGGGAAGGAAGGCTCTAAATCTGTGTCGTATGAAATTTGGAGTTTTGCTGCACGTTCACCAATATCGGCGGGTGAACTGTTCTTAAGGATACTGAAAACTGTGAAGGAGTCCAACAGTGTTCTATTGCTTTCCTTCCTCCTCACGAAGTCGTCTTAACAGATTTACACTATTAAATCTCTGGAGTATGTGTTTCCAAACTGTCATCATGAATGCTGTTTGTAGTCTACTGAGTTGATTCAATAAAGCTGAAGCCTCATTTCGCACAAGTGGTTTTTCAAACGTATTATTGGGAATATGTGTGAGGGCACTGATAACGCACTCCCAGTTTTCGTATAGACTTACACAAGCTTCCTCTCCTACTGACAAACTTTTTTTTTTTTTTGGTAAACCTTTTACCGTTTTGCTTCCTGCTTTCATGAAAGAAACAAGTTTATCCCAGCACTGTGTAGAATCAGAAGAAAAATTATAAAGGTTTTGCACTACATTGAAAAATGAACATGCTTCCCTACAGCAGCTTGCAGCACTAGTGCCGGCTAAATTCAAAGACTGTGCTGCACAGGGCACATAATGCGCTTTCGGATTTCGTTCTTTAATGCGTACCTGCAAACCTGTGTGGGTCCCTGACACATTGCTTGCGTTGTCATATGTCAGGACTCTACAGTCAGTAATATCAATGGCATTTGTAGACAGGGCTTTAAGTACGGCCTCAGCTAAGTCTCCAGACTAGTGTTCCGGATTTGGTAAAAACAAAAGGAAACGTTCAACAGGTTCACCATTCTCGTTCACATATCTTAACATGAAAGATAATTGATCAATACGTGAAATGTCCGCAGTAAAATCTACTATTGTAGAGAAATGTTTGGCCTGTTTTATTTCACTTATAATTCTTTTTATTCGTTCAGAAAGAAGATCTATTATTTCGTCACAGATTGTTCAAGAAAGATAACTTGTATGTCCCTGTCCTGGAGTTCCATATCGTTCAGTGTGCTCTGCGAGAAAAGGATCAAACTCGGATCTCAGTTCAAGAGACATCATAAATTGACCATTATGTAATGAATGGAATCTTTCAACTTGTTCACGTAGCAGAAGTCCACGACTTGTTAGCTTGTTCGCACTGCAAACACCCTTTTCAACACACTGCACCGGTACATTTTTTTCTGTCTCATCATATGACTTGAAATGTTTATCTATTGTTCCAAGTGACTTTTTTCTTCTTAAGAGTGATAACTAAGAATTTTCCTGTTCAAGTGAATTCTCATGATGTGATAAAATATTAGAAACATTTTTCCAATCTGCAATACCATTAGTAGCAATCGCGGCCCTACCTCCGAGCAATTTACATGGTGCACAAAAAACAGCACCGGTGCTACAGGAGTATGCTAGAAAATTAAGTAAAGTTGATTCACCATTTAAAGGTTTATGGTAAAATACATTTTGATCTGGTTTTATCGCCTACTGATCTCCTTGAATTAGAAAAATCGCTGTTACAATTTTGATTAATGCCACGTTGTAAGAGAATGTCGATTGTTGATTCATTGACACACCATTCTGCAGAATCATCACTAACGGGGTTATTTCTTTTTGTAATGTCTGACTCGACACATAGTTTTTCGTGAAACTCGAAATCAGGAACTATTTACTTTTCTTCATTTTTAACTTTTGTTTCGTCTGTATTTACTCCTTTTAGAACAGCTGCAGCGCCAGAAATACCACCGTACTACCTGAACTCAAAGTCGAAGCTGTAACGAGTTTTGCGCAAAATTTATCTACTCTACAAAGCGTTTTTAGAACATTGGCTTCTCGTTCTCGCCTTTCCTTCAATAATTTCCCACTTAATTTTGTACGTTTGCTTTTTTCACTGTTATTCATGTTAAGGTACTTAGAAAAGTGTCAACCAACAGTCAAAACATAAGAAAGAAATTTATAATAGGAAAGAAAGAAAGACTGTATCCAGTTCCAATCATGCTACACCGCACATGAGCACAAAGCTCTTTACTTTAATCACGGCACACGAACACAAAAATTTTTCCTTTAAACACGGAGTGATGAACTGACCAACTCCGATTACTCGACGTAACTGTGCTATGAAAGTACGATAATGCAGAATAATTTAATTTCATTGGCGCCTGTTTTTCTGTTGTCAGTGAATAGAAGAAGCACACCTGCTGGCTGGAATTCGTCTCGCAAAGAAAACGGGACAGTCCATTTTTGGCTTCTTTTTCCCGTGTCACCGGGATTTTAGCTGGGATGTAAATATGTTCTGAATGTTCTTGACACTGTCTTTCTAATTTAAAAAGAAAATAATTTTTGCAGTTTCTTGCAATTATGTGTGCTGCATCTGTTCTTATCCCACTTATTCTTATAACATTTTAGCGGTATCTATGGGCACAGAAGACAGACTATAAAGTTTAAGTAGTCTTGTTAGCAGTTGATGTGGTGTGTTGTCATTTGTGTGAACGCTGTTGTTATGTCTATACGTAAATGCACCTTTTGTTCCAACATAAAATTAAAATAACATTTCGTCGAAGAAAAAATGCTTAGTTAAGAAGTTTAATATAAAATTTGCAATGCCACGTACTATTCGATTACACAGAGCGGGACCTTTGATATCGTGCAGGCTGCAGCACGATAAATGAGACAAACGAAAGTTGGCTTCTTCTTTCTTTATCACCAAAAAAGGAAGTAAATAAATAAATAAAATTTCTAAACTGTTGTGAAATGTATTTCACACATTATTAGACATTCTGCTTATGCTCTTTTTGTACAGACATGTGTTTAAAAATGTAAAACATTCCCAGTATAAACATGTTTCGTTAAACGGGTGTCATTAAATAGAAACTCAGATCTTGAAGACCCAGGGCTTTCACCTTAATTACAGTAATGGAGGGTTGACCTGATACTTCCCCGTAATTTCTACAAGAAATTTAAGTGGAGTAGGGTTTTACATACTGAGGTCCACACATGTTACAGTATTTAAGAAACTGCTCATTACCAGCACTTGCCTGCGAAAGGCAAAGGTCTCGAGTTTGAGTCTCGGTGCGGCACACAGTTTTAATCTGCCAGGAAGTTTCAACTGCTCATTAGTTTATGACAGATTTTCATGGGGTCCCGGTATTTTCATGATAAAAATATTGTAGGGTTAAGTAGAAACTGACACCATTCTCGGAATAATGTTTCAAACATTGTACATTGTCGTCCTGACAGCTATTTTGAACAATCATGAAGATGATACCGTACAGAAACCTAGTGTTAAATTTCCATTCAGTCAGCAAGTAAACTATGTATATTTCCAAACTCGTATTGTCTAATTTCGTTCTTAAGGCTTATTTAAACTAGGCAGTTGTTTAACAATATTAAAAGTTTTTGTCGTTTGTAAGCGCAGTTATTTTACAACGTAAAAGTTTAAAATGAGTACAGAGTAAAAACTGCCTCCCCCCTTAATGTGCCGCCCCTAGGCCCGTCCCTAGTGGACCTATACGTAAATCCTCCACTGGTCGTCGTTCACAGTTCCATGAACCGTAAACATACGATAACATTATTAAAGGTGAGCATTGTTTATGGCAGTTGAATGCCAATGGAATTAAGTTGTCTTAGTTCACAGTTTTGATACAGATGCGTGTGCGCGATCACAGTTTACACTTTTATGCACTGGCTACACTGTTAATTTAGACTGATGTCACTGTTTTCTTTTCCCTAGGTCGTACATCGCTTGATAGAAGCCTGGTATAAACATTGTAGCAATTCCAGAATGAGATTTTCACTCTGCAGCGGAGTGTCCGCTGATATGAAACTTCCTGGCAGATTAAAACTGTGTGCCCGTCCGAGACTCGAACTCGGGACCTTTGCCTTTCGCGGGCAAGTGCTCTACCATCTGAGCTACCGAAGCACGACTCACGCCTGGTACTCACAGCTTTACTTCTGCCAGTACCTCGTCTCCTACCTTCCAAACTTTACAGAAGCTGTCCTGCGAACCTTGCAGAACTAGCACTCCTGAAAGAAAGGATATTGTGGAGACATGGCTTAGCCACAGCCTGGGGGATGTTTCCAGAATGAGATTTTCACTCTGCAGCGGAGTGTGCGCTGATATGAAAATTCCTGGCAGATTAAAACTGTGTGCGCGACCGAGTCTCGAACTCGGGACCTTCTGTAAAGTTTGGAAAGTAGGAGACGAGGTACTGGCAGAAGTAAAGCTGTGAGTACCGGGCGTGAGTCGTGCTTCGGTAGCTCAGATGGTAGAGCACTTGCCCGCGAAAGGCAAAGGTCCCGAGTTCGAGTCTCGGTCGGGCACACAGTTTTAATCTGCCAGGAAGTTTCATTGTAGCAATTGTTTCGCCGTACGGAACGCCGGTCCTCGTGAAGCATATCAACAGATTCGAGCACTGTTAGAAAATACTCTGCGTCGTTGTCTGGGATGTGCAGAGGTTTTTCTTTGATATTAAACGGCAGTCTCGTCATAAATGCACGGAGGATGTCAGGCGTTGCAACCGGCTCGTTAAGTAAATGTTCCCTATTTAAATATTTCTCAAAATACCGGCGCAAATTGCCATGCTTAGGATTGAATGGTTCAGGATCTCCAATCTGCCTACGAAGTCGTTCCTGTACAGATTGTGATCAAAAGTTAGATAAAAAGGCTCTCCCAAATTGTTCATATGTGACGCATTTGTCGGCTACATTATACGCCCATACAGCTGCTTCGCCTTGAATATATCAGACAACATAAGATATCCTCTAACGGTCACAACACGTACGAGGAAATGCATATCAGAAGTCTTTAAGAAAGATGACAGGATGAACGATTTTTTTAGGTATAAATGGCTGAAATTGTCTGTGTTTTATGAGGCTCTCCTCTTCCTTGGCATTATAGTAATGTTTAAATTTCAGAATGATTAATGTAAGGTTCAACAGGTGATTGGCAAGGAAAATGTTGTTGATAATTAGCACAACTGCACTGAGTGTGTCACGTCGAGGTACGTTGTTGTGAGAACGTAGTGTGCGATGTGTATGCGTTATGATCGTAATGGTATTCATTGCCAAACTGTGTGTGGTGGTTGTTACTAACTTCATTGAACACTGGTTGTACGTAGTTGTCAAATCTGATTACTTGTTTGTTGTTATTTATAAATTCCGTGACAGTGTCATGGACAACAGCAGGCAATTTTTCTTGTAAGCACTCGTCAAAATATTTGTCTTTTTGCTCTATCCATCTGTAAAATTCTCTATTGAATCATGAGAAATGGTTGTCAGTGCGTAGTCTTACTTTATCAGAAAGCTGTTTGTCAAATGAGGAGCGCCGGAACAAAACCCGACACATCTACTTTTGCTGTATTCGCTTGTTTGAGCTGCAGGGGGGAGATACGGGAGTAATAATACATGCTGCCACAAAATAATTTTCAGCACACCACGACATCAAGTGTTTAATGGCGTGTTTCTTCTTTTTATAGCTTGTTGAGGCATTCAGAGATCACTATTTGTTACTTTCTGTATTAACAGCAAATGCGGATCTATCGGTTTTTGTTCCGGCGCTCCTCAACTGTGTCGACTCTGTTTCCGACATCGGCAATACACGTCTTTATATCATCATGCACTACCGAATAAGATTTAATCTGAGTAAGTACAGACTCGCATGTTTTACTGAGATTGTTTACTTGTCCTTAGATGTCTGCCGCACATTTATTTGTGTTTTCTTGTTTATCTCCTGAACACGGCTACACAAAGTATCGTTCGACGCTTTAAGTACAGCTAAATCTGATTTAATTTCATCATGTAGTGTTTTCATCATGAGCTTTTCTCAAAGTGGCTCGTATACACCGTCATCCGTTGGTCGATACGTGCGTCAATGTTCTGCTTATGTTGCGTCATTTGATTCTGAATGGATTCCATCTTGAGCACTATGGGACTTAACATCTGAGGTCATCAATCCCGCAGAACTCAGAACTACTTAAACCTAACTAAGGACGCCACACACATCCATGTCCGAGGCAGGATTCGAACCTGCGGTCGTAGCAGTCGCGCGGTTCCGGACTGAAGCGCCTAGAAGCGCTCGGCCAACGCGGCCGGCTCTGATACTTGTTGTCAGTCATGATGTGTTTTTGTTCGTTCATCTTTTTCATAATAGCATCGAATACTATTGATGTGCAACTGTTTGCCACCGGCACGTCGTTAGACATGATGTCAAACACCAAAATGGGTTCAGAACTACTGGTGAACGTTCTATTTTCTAAATTTACGTCACCAGAATAGTCAATAATACGTAGTTAGTCAACGGTAAAGTCACTTTCATTATTTACTGGCATGTCAGAGTCGGATGGCGTCTGTGTTTGCAGTCTCTGGTTCTCTATCTTTCCTAATTGTTTTCTGGCCAATACCATGCCACACGTTCTGTATGACACAACAAAAATTTAAACTCGTATGTATAATGAGAATAACCGTAAAAATTAATCTCGCTGTGCGACAATGTCTGCACAAGAAAATAATTGTCGTAAGCAATGGTGGAATTTAGAACAGTAATGGCTGCACGCCGTATTACGTCGCACAGAACTAAAGTCGGCCATATTGTGCACTGTATGAATAATGAAAATAATTTTGGAAACCGCGATGTAGCCTAAAATAACTGCTACGGAAGCGGAAAATGGTGATAGATCTATCAATCTAGCTACGATAATACAAAGCGCTTGTACAAGATTGCTGATGTAAAGATGCGGCGCCTTACCTTGTATCCGCGATTGCAGCATAATTTCAGGTATCGACACATAATTCGTCTTACTCTAATGTATTCCAATGGCCAGTAATAGGGTGTCGTATCCAGTCTGTAGTACCCAATAAACATGTAACGAAAGAACATATAACAATGCGTCCAGACACGAAATGCCAATTTAATTTTAAGCTCGTTCGTGTCTGGATCGAGACAATACAATGAATTATAATAATGAATATTAAATAGTAATATAGTAATAGTAACATAGGAATGAATATTAAATACCATACAAATTCTCGGTGCTTGAGCATGGCTTTTTTGTTAAAGGTCCGTTCATGTATTTTAACCGTGTTTCTTCTCTCTGTGTTTTCACTTAAATCGGACTTCGTAATAAGACAGCACCAGAAGACGACGGTGGATCGAGTTGGACGACTTTTTGCTTAGAAGTACGAAACCTTTTGCCAAGTCACCCAAAGATCTTACAGTGACTAAAGATACAAAATAAAACATACATAGGTTAGTAACAACAGTATATTCTGAAATAAATCACAATTAAATTAGGACACTTACAATGAGACTTGCATTATGCAATTGCGAGTGCCGTTTGGTTGCAATTTGTGAATGCATTAATAAAATAATGTAGTATTAATGGCGGTGTGGCAAAATACGTCTGACCTGGACAAGACCTAGAACACCAATACTGCCTCTTATTCCGCCAATAATCTGACGATCAAAAATCTTCAGATGTTTCCAGTGGCTTCATACAATATTGATGCAGCCGTGGCTATATCTACGGCTCAAGTTATTCCTTTATTTTATCCTTATAATTACGTTTTCTGCTAATAAAAGCTGAGCATGCAAATGTGTCTTTAAAATCTATTATACTATTGACATCAGTATTCGTTAAAAAATAGGAGTGGAACTACCAGTTTCCTCAGATTCTGAGTGTTCATGTAACAAACCATCGCAGACATGGTAAGTTTCTTATTACTCACCCGTTTGGAGCACATCACATGTGATGACCTCGTCAAAGTTTCGGCTCTCTAGAGATATACACTCCTGGAAATGGAAAAAAGGACACATTGAAACCGGTGTGTCAGACCCACCATACTTGCTCCGGACACTGCGAGAGGGCTGTACAAGCAATGATCACACGCACGGCACAGCGGACACACCAGGAACCGCGGTGTTGGCCGTCGAATGGCGCTAGCTGCGCAGCATTTGTGCACCGCCGCCGTCAGTGTCAGCCAGTTTGCCGTGGCATACGGAGCTCCATCGCAGTCTTTAACACTGGTAGCATGCCGCGACAGCGTGGACGTGAACCGTATGTGCAGTTGACGGACTTTGAGCGAGGGCGTATAGTGGGCATGCGGGAGGCCGGGTGGACGTACCGCCGAATTGCTCAACACGTGGGGCGTGAGGTCTCCACAGTACATTGATGTTGTCGCCAGTGGTCGGCGGAAGGTGCACGTGCCCGTCGACCTGGGACCGGACCGCAGCGGCGCACGGATGCACGCCAAGACCGTAGGATCCTACGCAGTGCCGTAGGGGACCGCACCGCCACTTCCCAGCAAATTAGGGACACTGTTGCTCCTGGGGTATCGGCGAGGACCATTCGCAACCGTCTCCATGAAGCTGGGCTACGGTCCCGCACGCCGTTAGGCCGTCTTCCGCTCACGCCCCAACATCGTGCAGCCCGCCTCCAGTGGTGTCGCGACAGGCGTGAATGGAGGGACGAATGGAGACGTGTCGTCTTCAGCGATGGGAGTCGCTTCTGCCTTGGTGCCAATGATGGTCGTATGCGTGTTTGGCGCCGTGCAGGTGAGCGCCACAATCAGGACTGCATACGACCGGGGCACACAGGGCCAACACCCGGCATCATGGTGTGGGGAGCGATCTCCTACACTGGCCGTACACCACTGGTGATCGTCGAGGGGACACTGAATAGTGCACGGTACATCCAAACCGTCATCGAACCCATCGTTCTACCATTCCTAGACCGGCAAGGGAATTTGCTGTTCCAACAGGACAATGCACGTCCGCATGTATCCCGTGCCACCCAACGTGCTCTAGAAGGTGTAAGTCAACTACCCTGGCCAGCAAGATCTCCGGATCTGTCCCCCATTGAGCATGTTTGGGACTGGATGAAGCGTCGTCTCACGCGGTCTGCACGTCCAGCACGAACGCTGGTCCAACTGAGGCGCCAGGTGGAAATGGCATGGCAAGCCGTTCCACAGGACTACATCCAGCATCTCTACGATCGTCTCCATGGGAGAATAGCAGCCTGCATTGCTGCGAAAGGTGGATATACACTGTACTAGTGCCGACATTGTGCATGCTCTGTTGCCTGTGCCTATGTGCCTGTGGTTCTGTCAGTGTGATCATGTGATGTATCTGACCCCAGGAATGTGTCAATAAAGTTTCCCCTTCCTGGGACAATGAATTCACGGTGTTCTTATTTCAATTTCCAGGAGTGTATTTTACAGTCTGTATCCTCCAAACTATACTGTGCAAGCGATGGGCAGCGTACTGCTATGTGGCTGATATCGAAAACAATCGCGTAAATGATATGAAATTCCGGTTAACCACATGAAAACACATGGAATGCTGGAGATTTTTGTATGCTAATCGGTGATTACAGCATAAAAGTATCACAAATATCGTCGATCTGGCGTGTAAAATCGGATATTACAGCTGATATCGGTTTCGACACTGGTAAATTAATTCGCGATTAGCAAAGATTTCTCATCGACAGAGCTCAGGAAGTAAATATTCTTGTAATCTCAGAGTGTGGAGGTTGTCGCAGCTCTTTGCAGAAACCATGGCAACATGCTGCCCAAACTGGAAACAACACCGTTGGAGGACGCTTTTGTGCTGGAGGAGCCAGGCCAGCCTTTAGTTTGGAGAGTGTCTGCTTCTGGCGGAGGGCGTCCCGATCGCGCATCAGGCCAGCGTGTGCGGGGGCAGCCGCTTAGTTGTAAGTAGGCTGTTTAGGTTTTTTTATTGGTAACGCCACCTCTGTATGAAAATCACTGGCTGTGCTGTGTGCAGTCTGTGGCTGCTTTGCATTGTTGTAATACTCGCCATTGTAGTGTCAGGCAGCTGGCTGTGGACAGCGCGTAGCGTTGCGCAGTTGGAGGTGAGCCGCCAGCAGTGGTGGATGTGGGGAGAGAGATGGCGGAGTTTTGAAATTTGTCATGAGCTGCTATATTTATATGTGATGATATCAAGGTAAATACATTGTTTGTTCTCTATTAATATCTTTCATTTGCTAACTATCCCTATCAGTAGTTAGTGCCTTCCATAGTTTGAATCTTTTATTTAGCTGGCAGTAGTGGCGCTCGCTGTATTGCAGTAGCTTGAGCAGCGAAGATTTTTGTGAGGTAAGTGATTTGTGAAAGGTATAGTTTAATGTTAGTCAGGGCCATTCTTTTGTAGGGAATTTTGAAAGTCAGATTGCTTTGCGCTAACAAAATATTGTGTGTCAGTTTAAGCACAGTCTTTTGTAATTGTTCAAAAGGGGACGTTTCATATGGCGACCAAATTAAGTTCCATTTCACTGCACACGTTTCTGTTGGTCATAGTACATGGACAATATGTGAGAAGTAGGGACTGTTAGTGTTTGCACGTGTGTTAAAAATTCAGCAAGGGACTAGATAACAGCATTGCTGGTTCTAAGGACAATTCCAAACACTTTGTGAGTGCACAAGTGGTGGTTTATGGACTTGCTATATTCTCTGCAGGACTCTTCGATGGTGATTGTGCACCTGCACAGTCGCAACAGATGGCTGCTGGCCATTTCTACAAGGACTACAGTGTGTCTACACCTTTGCTGACTCACCAGTACCATTATTTCTACAAGGCCTGCAGTGGGTCTGCACCTCTGGTGGCCCACCAATACCGTAATCTCTACCAGGACTACAGTGGGTCTGTTCTGTGATGACCTACCTACCAATATTCTTCAAAACGTCGAATGACTCTGCTGTGGGTTTGCTATGTTGTGGCCCATTACCTGTCTGCATGTCAAGAGTCAGCACTGTCTTTCCGTTGGAAGGACAACACTACTTCTTCAAGACTGCATGGAAATCCACTACTTCTATGTGCATTTTCTTTTACTGCTCAGACTTTGAGAAAAACTCTGCATTTTTACTGTGATGAACAATGTGGACTGTCTTTATGGACTGTGAGAAATTTTTAGCTTTTGACCAACATTGTATCAATAAGTGTGTGCATTTGATTTCTTTGTTATTGTAATTACGAAAAATTTTTTTCAAATCTGTATTGGCCACTGCCCAATCCAATTTGTAAAAATTTTTGTAGGGAGCATGGGGGCTATGTAAGTAGGCTGTTTAGGTTTTTTTATTGGTAACGCCACCTCTGTATGAAAATCACTGGCTGTGCTGTGTGCAGTCTGTGGCTGCTTTGCATTGTTGTAATACTCGCCATTGTAGTGTTAGGCAGCTGGCTGTGGACAGCGCGTAGCGTTGCGCAGTTGGAGGTGAGCCGCCAGCAGTGGTGGATGTGGGGAGAGAGATGGCGGAGTTTTGAAATTTGTCATGAGCTGCTATATTTATATATGATGATATCAAGGTAAATACATTGTTTGTTCTCTATTAATATCTTTCATTTGCTAACTATCCCTATCAGTAGTTAGTGCCTTCCATAGTTTGAATCTTTTATTTAGCTGGCAGTAGTGGCGCTCGCTGTATTGCAGTAGCTTGAGCAGCGAAGATTTTTGTGAGGTAAGTGATTTGTGAAAGGTATAGTTTAATGTTAGTCAGGGCCATTCTTTTGTAGGGAATTTTGAAAGTCAGATTGCGTTGCGCTAACAAAATATTGTGTGTCAGTTTAAGCACAGTCTTTTGTAATTGTTCAAAAGGGGACGTTTCATAGTGACCGCTGGGCGCAGTGGATGACCGACCTCGTGGGGGATATCTGGTGCTGCGACCATATACGGTGCATGTGCTTCTATTTTTGGGATCAGTGTGTCTTTGTGGTATGTGTGTGACTGTTTAGTGCAGAGTTACAAAATTGATGATTTTGTATTGTGGATGAAACAAATTGTGTGTTTACTATAGTGATGTGGTACGTTGGTGGTACAATCGTTTGTACAGCCAATCTGCTGCGTGTCTGGTTTTTTTTTTTTTGCGATCTGTTGTGGATTCCAAATAATTCATAAACTTTTAGTAGATACGTAATTGTCCTGATTTTCCTATCCGCATGTAGACACCAGTGTGGGTTTGCCATTGCAAAACTATGCATAGAAAAGTGAGGAAAATAAAATACAGTAGTCTTAACATCCCTGAGTCCGGCATCAAATATAAGCTTAGCACACAATGTTTCCTCAAACGAGCAACTGAAACTCGAAAAGCGGTGAGTGTCCTACTTAGAGTTACAGAGATATTTATTTATCTATTTCGAGTTGTAGGTGTAGAGAGCGTTCTATTGAAGGTTTCAGTCCGCCAACTACTAGTCTCGGGTGGTACTGTGAATCTTTCTTTCAGCAGGATAACACCAGTTTTGAGTGACATATTCAATTTTCCGCTGTATAGCGATTTTAGGCGCTTGTTGTGGAGTTCTATGCATATAGAGCTGTAATTAGGACCGATCTCCATGATTAACTATGTAATTAGGATTCATTACATCAGTGTCCACCAAAAATAAAATACATTAACCTAACCTTCCTCCCCCGCAGCTGTACAGAGACTGACAGTTACCTGCCATATTCAGGGGCAGGGCAGTGGTCACCTGTGGGTGACATCATAGGAGGGGCGAGGGTGAGTGGTTAGGTTAGTGGAGGTAGCCAAGTTACTATGTTTCCCACGAATTTGAATTTTCCTCGATTTTTTCTCGAGGTGGTAGGGGAGTGGAGGGATGCAGAGGGATTTCCCAAAGGTGTGGTGGGGGAAGTTGACACACGCCAGCAGGGGAAAACCTGTGACGTTATCTGAGGCAGAGGGCTTACTCTGCATCCCCTACAAAGCATGCATATGGATGTCTGCAGCAGCCTCCTATGGCTTTCAACAATGTCCAGAGTGTGGCTTATGTGAACCTGGCATGCAGGATGTGCCATGTGGCTATGGACCTTTCAATGCTCCAGACGATAGCGTGCAGTACAGTTGGTCTTCAGTTACTTCCTCAGTGAGGGAATGATGCTCAAGGTCTGATATGATATGCTCACACTCCCTGCTACAGAGGGCGGCCTCAGAGTGGTCAGTTTGTGGGTTAGAGCAGCTTCTTTATATGTCGACGAGATGATGACACCGTGGACTCGCCACCAGTGCAGCTCGACACGAATGCTGAGCAAACAACTGTCACCCATCTTTCATAAACCACCGATTGCAGTGATGCTTACTGCCCCCATACTAACTCGCCTTAGGGAATTTTTCGTGCACTTCATTTACGTCAAAGTTGGGCTTGCGAGTGAGCAGTTTCAGAGGGACTGTGATGTTTATTACTGTATGATGCAAGGCCATTCTCGTATATGACTGAAAGCCGTCTTCCTTCAAATACTTAGCCAATGGTCTGGTGTTCAGCGCATGGCGATCTCCTCGCTTTAATCGAAAGAACGGCCTGGTATTTGAAGTTCAACCAGAAAAATATGAATCGTCAGAGACATCATTTGTATGGCAGACTCGATTATAGCACCAGTACCATGTGCACGATATAGATGTACACTGTCTGTAACATGGGTCTGCCGTCAAGTGTAAAGGTTGATGAGACTGATGCTTGCCATCATTCAGTGCAGTACCCCTACTACAGTGACACCGATTTCTTCCTTGATACGACATTTTATCCACATACTAATATGCATGCAGTGACGTGGATCAAGGGTTTAATTATACTGCATATTCACTGGGATGGTAAGAAGTACTCTGGGGAATTTTGGGTCTGTTTCTTGGAATGACTGACTCGTTGCCAATGGTGCCCAGCATACGTGAGCCATGCACTGCTTTTGTTCATGCCATTTATTGTCTGTCATCTTCTATTACGGTACTGCCGCCTCTTTTTCTTATTCCATTTACCGGCGTCACTAACTTCCTGTCTTACTTGCCCTTTAGCGGCAGCAGCAGCAGGTATCGATAAGTGCACTGTCGTACCATCTTTGGGGTGACTGATAGTATTTCCAAGTCGTCGTGTGTCCCGCAGCCAGTTTGGGATAGACGAGAAGTGCAGTCAGGACGCAGCAGCAGTGAAGTCGGGGACGGAGCACCAGTGAGGTGCGGACAGCTAGTGCTCGCCGACAGCTGGCGACAAACATGAACTGTCCGACAGAGCGAGATTGGAGCGGGACGACCACTGGTTGGTCGTTCAGTTGGTCGTCTCATAGGCCGACGTATATTTGGTCCTTTCGACGTTTCTGGGCCTGGGAGTTGGTTGGTGGGCATGGAGCAACAAGGAAGTCTCCATGGTGTGTGTCTGGCCGGGCATGCTGGCGGCGTCCACAAGTGGTCAGAGTGTGAGGGCCTGTTCCCATTGCTACGAGGTCTGTGGCTCACCGATCCTAGACATGAAAGTTGAGTCTACTTAATCTACGAACCAGCCGCAACTGTTCACATTTTGTCGTTTGAATTTATTTGTGGGCTGCTGGTGTTTTCAAGTTGGCGAAACTCTAGCCCCCTCCTGTGGAGTTTAACTTGATTATTTTTTAATTGAAGTGCACCAGTGGAATCTTCTGCCTTGTGGCCATTAATGTTCCGGTTACCTGCCCTGGGCATTGACGTAAATTCAGGCAGTGTATTTTCTTTGTTGTGTTGTGGCTGTACAGCACAGCGTGTAGTTTGACAGCTGAATATGTAATTTGTTGTGGGCAGCTATACCTTCTGCGTTGTTCCATTCAACCCCCTGTTTTGTGCTGGTTGGGTGGAGCGGAAATTATCCTGTTGTTTGGTCGGTTGACTGTCTGTTGGTTGGGTTGTCGTCGGATAGAGAATTGTTGGTCCGACTGCCTTTCTTACCTAAGTGAGCGTTAATATTTGAATTCCTGGCTGACCCTCGGAAAGTTGTGAGCGTCGTTTGATGTGCTTCCTTTTCTTATTTGTCCTTGTTGTTTGTTTACGTATGGCTTCTAGCCGATTTTAAATTAAAGTTGTTTTGCCCTTGATGAGTGAGATTGAATCGCGCATTTAGCTGGGAATTAAGTTCTAAAATTAATGTTTGGCTTGCTCTACTTTTAATGTTTTCTTTACTCTTGTAATATTTCTCAAATGAATAAAGTAGTATGTTTGATGCAACTGACAGTCACTCATTTTGGCTCCTTTCCACAAATTAAACTATTTCTCCTGTCCTGCGGGTATAGCATGGCATTTCACTGGCAGCAGAGCGTGGTTTTGCTTGTGCTTGTCATTCCAGTTGCTGTCAGTTTCACTCTTGTTCTGTTTTTGTAACATTTGGCACCATACTCTTTTGATTGTTACTTGTTTCAGGTGCTTATCGTAATGGCAGTAAGACAGAGTCCGGGGATCTGCCTGCTCAGAAAGGTCCACCTTGTTTACGAGTTGGCAACAAGACACCAACCGATTGAGGGCAGTGTTCTGGAATTAGCAGCCCGGTTGGCATCACGTCGGCGTTGGTGGGTGAGACAGGAGTGGCAGTTGAATTTTGTTTGAGGCTGTTAGAGGCCTTGAGCGCACTATTTGTGTTTTGGAAGGAACCCAACCCTGTGACAGTCAGTTAGTTAGGGTGCAGGCGTAGTTAATGCACTACTTCCGATATCTCTTTTCGTTCTCAACTGCGAATAGTTCTTTAACTTGTCAACTTATGAGACTTATCTCAGTATCTTCAATGCAGGGATGTCGTGTTGCCTGTCGGCATGTGTTTCCTTTACCTGGTAGGTTTCGAGCGGGTGTCTCGCTTTCGTCTTTGACTTAGCAATGAGACTTGAATTAGCCATCTTGCCAGACCTAGGTTAGTCCTATCCTGATGCAGGAATGTCGTTAGCCAGTGGGCGTGTTCCCTCTGCATGGTTGGGTCCGAGCTAACATCTCGCTTATGGCTTTCTCATGCCCATTGTCTTTTGCTTTCGTTGAGGAGCTGTCGGTCAATTTCATTTTGCTATGTCACCCTCTGGTTGATGTTTGAGGTGGGGGGAGGCGGGGGAGGTTGAGCCGTACACGGCTATTGTTCATGACATGTATTGTTTGTCTTGTATTACGGTACTGCCACCTAGTTTTCTTATTCATTTACTGGCGTCACAAACTTCCTGTCTTACTTGGCCGTGAGCGGCAGCAGCAGCGCATATCGATAAGTGCACTGTCGTACCATCTCTGGAGCGACCCATAGTATTCCTAGGTCGTCGTGTGTCTGTCTGCCAGGTAGTTCGTGACGGACCAGCAGTGCAGTCGGAACGCAGCAGCAGTGAAGTCGGGGACGGAGCACCGGTGAGGCGCCGACAGACAGCGCTCCCCGACCTCTGGCGACACATATGAACTGTCTGACGGAGGGAGATTGGAGCGGGACGACCGTTAGTTGGTCGTTCGGTTGGTCATCTCATCGGACGACTTATATTTGGTCCTTTCAACGTTTCCGGGCCTGGGAGTTGGTCAGTTGGCGTGGAGCAGCGAGGAAGGCTCTGCGGCACGTATCTGGCCAGGGCCACTGGCGACATCTATGCACTGTCGGAGCGTAAGGGGTTGTTCCCATTGCTACGAGGTCTGTGGCTCGCCGATCCCGGACACGAAAATGAGTCTTTACTTAATCTACCAGACAGCCCCAACTGGCCACATTGTGTCGTTTGAATTGCCACGAGCAACAACGTGTGTTTGCAAGTTGGCGACATTCTAGCCGCCCTCCTGTGGAGTTAACTTGATTATTTTCCAGCGGAATCTTCCAGCGGAATCTTCTGCCTTGTGGCCGTTGTTCTCCTTCCCCTTCACTCAGTCTCTCCTTCTTTCTCTCTCTGTCCATCACCTCCTCTGTCCTTTCAAAGTCGCCCTCTTTCTTTTTCTCTGTCCATTCCCTCCTCTCCCCTCTACATGTTCATCTCCCCCTCTTCCTTTCCTCTCTCCGGTTGTTCCTACCGCCACACAGTTTCATTCCACTTTGTAAGTAAAACGTTTACCCAGTTTATTTAAATTCGTTCCACGAGTTTAAGATGAGCATTTTACTGGTGGATTTGCCCACGTGTCAGATATATTTAACGTGTGTGTAACATATTTCACATGTATTTGTACACATCTTTGATCTCTATCTCTAGCGAACTTCGCCCTGCACTTTCATTTTCACACATGCTCAATGTTTATGATGTCATATCTGCCGAACTACGTGTTTCACAAGGTATAGTTTTGCAGTTACGTCCAATGGTTTATATACCTGCTCCTGCGAAATGCGTTGCGTATAGAGTTAGTAGTAAATAAGTAATAATTTAAAACGTCAAGCAGTTTTTGTGATGTCATATGTTGTAACCTACGTGTCTCACAACCATATAACTTCCTGGCTCATTCTGTGGTTTATGAGAATAGTGTCTGCAAAATGTGTAGCGATTACAGTAAGTAGGAAAGAAGTTATAATTTTAAACGTCATGCTTGATGCGACAGTTTTACTGCATGAACAGCGGAAATTTGTTAAGCGATAAACTTATTCCTTTCATCATATTGTGGCTGGCTGAAGGGTCGTGAGTGAGAAAAAGTTGTATAAGGCTCTTATGTATGAAGTTCGTTGCAAGTCTCTAAGTGTTCTAGTTCTCAAATACTAGATGACTAAAATATGGGTACTTATGTGTGTGGGCCACTCCGCTTATTCACCTCCATCGCCACCCCTTTGGTAGGTAGATGGTTCTTAAATCCACAGCGATGATTTTCACACAGTATGTGATATGTGTACCAAGTTTGCATATATACATACACCCATTGTGATAATATTTATGGATTACAAGAATTATAACATTAACTGTGAATGAACAGTTCTGTTAACACATAAATTTACAGAAAGATGCTTATAACACGTTCTAATGGTGCTGGGTAGATGTTCAACTATTGATTACATTTCGTTAAAATTAATACCAAAAATATTTGAAGTAAAATCACTGGGGATTGGTAGATATTGACTGAAAGTACACAACGTTCCGAAAATTGTTCAAATGCCTCTGAGCATTATGGGAGTTAACATGTGAGGTCATCAGTCCCCTAGAACTTAGAACTAATTAAACCTAACTAACCTAAGGACATGACACACATCCATGCCCGAGGCAGGATTGGAACCTGCAACCGTAGCGGTCGCGCGGTTCCAGACGGAAGTGCCTTGAACCCCTCGGTCACAGCGTCCGGCCAACGTTCCGATTTGCTTGTCATTATCCAAGCAGAAAAATACCCATGGTCTAGGGGTAGCGTCTTTGATTATTAATCAAAACGCTTTCGGTCCTGGGTTCGATCCCCGCCACTGCCTAAATTTTGATAAATAATCAGCATTGGCGGCCGAAGACCTCCGGCATAAGAAGTCAGTCTCATTCTGGCAACGGCCTTGTCAAAGAGGGCGGAGGAGCGGATAGAGGTTCAGGGCACTCTCTTGTCCTAGGGGTGGGAAATTGCCCCTAAAGGCGGAAGAATCAGCAATGATCAACGACATGAGGATTCAGAAGGCAATGGAAACCACTGCATTAAAGACACGTAACGTGTATCCACAGGACATGTGGCCTGTAAACGAAGAAGCGTCATGATGATCTCTCCATTGGCAAAAGATTCCGGAATAGTCCCCCATTCGGATCTCCGGGAGGGGACTGCCAAGGGGGAGGTTACCATGAGAAAAAGATTGAATAATCAACGAAAGGATAACGTTCTACGAGTCGGGGCGTGGAATGTCAGAAGCTTGAACGTGGTAGGGAAACTGGAAAATCTGAAAAGGGAAATGCAAAGGCTCAATCTAGATATAGTAGGGATCAGTGAAGTGAAGTGGAAGGAAGACAAGGATTTCTGGTCAGATGAGTATCGGTTAATATCAACAGCAGCAGAAAATGGTATAACAGGTGTAGGATTCGTTATGAATAGGAAGGTAGGGCAGAGGGTGTGTTACTGTGAACAGTTCAGTGACCGGGTTGTTCTAATCAGAATCGACAGCAGACCTACACCGACAACGATAGTTCAGGTATACATGCCGACGTCGCAAGCTGAAGATGAACAGATAGAGAAAGTGTATGAGGATATTGAAAGGGCAATGCAGTATGTAAAGGGGGACGAAAATCTAATAGTCATGGGCGACTGGAATGCAGTTGTAGGGAAAGGAGTAGAAGAAAATGTTACAGGAGAATATGGGCTTGGGACAAGGAATGAAAGAGGAGAAAGACTAATTGAGTTCTGTAACAAGTTTTAGCTAGTAATAGCGAATGCCCCGTTCAAGAATCACAAGAGGAGGAGGTATACTTGGAAAAGGCCGGGAGATACGGGAAGATTTCAATTAGATTACATCATGGTCAGACAGAGATTCCGAAATCAGATATTCGATTGTAATGCGTACTCAGGAGCAGATATAGACTCAGATCACAATATAGTAGTGATGAAGAGTAGGCTGAAGTTCAAGACATTAGTCAGGAAGAATCAATACGCAAAGAAGTGGGATATGAAAGTACTAAGGAATGACGAGATACGTTTCAAGTTCTCTAACGCTATAGATACAGCACTAAGGAATAGCGCAGTAGGCAGTACAGTTGAAGAGGAATGGACATCTCTAAAAAGGGCCATCACAGAAGTTGGGAAGGAAAACATAGGTACAAAGAAGGTAGCTGCGAAGAAACCATGGGTAACAGAAGAAATACTTCAGTTGATTGATGAAAGGAGGAAGTACAAACATGTTTCGGGAGAAACAGGAATACAGAAATACAAGTCGCTGAGGAATGAAATAAATAGGAAGTGCAGGGAAGCTAAGACGAAATGGCTGCAGGAAAAATGTGAAGACATCGAAAAAGATATGATTGTCGGAAGGACAGACTCAGCATACAGGAAAGTCAAAACAAACTTTGGTGACATTAAAAGCAACGGTGGTAACATTAAGAGTGCAACGGGAATTCCACTGTTAAATGCAGAGGAGAGAGCAGATAGGTGGAAAGAAAACATTGAAAGCCTCTATGAGGGTGAAGATTTGTCTGATGTGATAGAAGAAGAAATAGGAGTCGATTTAGAAGAGATAGGGGATCCAGTATTAGAATCGGAATTTACAAGAGCTTTGGAGTACTTACGGTCAAATATGGCAGAAGGGATAGATAACATTCCATCAGAATTTCTAAAATCATTGGGGGAAGTGGCAACAAAACGACTATTCACATTGGTGTGTAGAATATATGAGTCTGGCGATATACCATCTGACGTTCGGAAAAGCATCATCCACACAATTCCGAAGATGGCAAGAGCTGACAAGTGCGAGAATTATCGCACAATCGGCTTAGCAGCTCATGCATCGAAGCTGCTTACAAGAATAATATACAGAAGAATGGAAAAGAAAATTGAGAATGCGCTAGGTGACGATCAGTTAGGCTTTAGGAAAAGTAAAGGGACGAGAGAGGCAAATCTGACGTTATGGCTAATAATGGAAGCAAGGCTAAATAAAAATCACGACACTTTCATAGGATTTGTCGACCTGGAAAAAGCGTTCGACAATTTAAAATGGTGCAAGCTGTTCGAGATTCTGAAAATAAGTAGGGGTAAGCTATAGGGAGAGACTGGTCATATACAATATGTACAACAACCAAGAGGGAATAATAAGAGTGATCAAAAACGAAGTGCTCGTATTAAGAAGGGTGTAAGACAAGGCTGTAGCCTTTCGCCCCTATTCTTCAATCTGTACGTCGAGGAAGCAATGATGGAAATAGACGAAAGGTTCAGGAGTGGAATCAAAATGCAAGGTGAAAGGATATCAATGATACGATTCGCTGATGACATTGCTATCCTGAGTGAAAGTGAAGAAGAATTAAATGATCTGCTGAACGGAATGAACAGTCTTAATGAGTACACAGTATGGTTTGAGAGTAAATCGGAGAAAGACGAAGGTAATGAGAAGTAGTAGAAATGATAACAGCGAGAAACTTAACTACAGGATTGATGGTCAAGAAGTCAATGAAGTTAAGGAATTCAGCTAGCTAGGCAGTAAAATAATCAATGACGGATGGAGCAAGGAGGACATCAAAAGCAGACTCGCTATGGCAAAAAAGGCATTTCTGGCCAAGAGAAATCTACTAATATCAAATACCGCCCTTAATTTGAGGAAGAAATTTCTGAGGATGTACGTCTGGAGTACAGCATTGTATGGTAGTGAAACATGGACTGTGGGAAAACCGGAACAGAAGAGAATCGAAGCATTTGAGATGTGGTGCTATAACCGAATGTTGAAAATTAGGTGGACTGATAAGGTAAGGAATGAGGAGGTTCTATGCAGAATCGGAGAGGAAAGGAATATGTGGAAAACACTGATAAGGAGAAGGGACAGGATGATAGGACATCTGCTAAGACATGAGGGAATGACTTCCATGGTACTAGAGGTAGCTGTAGAGGGCAAAAACTATAGAGGAAGACAGAGATTGGAATACGTCAAGCAAATAATTGAGGGCGTAGGTTGCAAGTGCTACTCTGAGATGAACAGGTTGGCACAGGAAAGGAATTCGTGGCGGGCCGCATCAAACCAGTCAGTAGACTGATGACCAAAAAAAAATCCAAGCAGAGCAGGCTCTTCACGAAGTGACCGACTGAAGACTCAGGAATTTTCAGCCAAACAGTAGGCGTCCTGTCAGAGGAGTAGAGGGAGTCCCAGTTGTGAACACTTGGGACGAGATTTCCATTTCCGCAATTTGCCTTACATCTAAGGGAAATCTCCGGAAAACATTAGAGCTATGGAAAGGCAAGTATTTGTAATCTAACTGTCGGAAATATGTCGCAGGGTGAAAACGGAAGCCTGCTGTATGTGAAAGTGCATCTGCTTATGAGAACACAGAGTGAAGTCCGTGATTTGAGTGCAGAGTGTTCGTGGGTTCTTTATTTCTTTCTCCTCTTTTCTCTTTCCGTATTCCGGAGACTTTGGCGCTCTGTTGTAGTACAAATGCAAAGATGGCTACCAAAAATTAATTTCTGACACCTAGGTCAATTCGAGGAGTAGTTCTCCTACCTGGCCAGACGGGTGTTCGTAAATACAGTTACTTCCAGTCAGGACGCAGTCGTAGCTGCGCAGTGGTTTCCTCAGATCGCAGCAGGTACCGTGCGTGACAGGTGGAAGACAGCGTCTCTAGATAAACATCTCGAGGGGCGGAGAGCTTCTGACAGCGCGGTGTACGGCAGAATACCCGGAGGCCCACGTGTTGCGCCAACTGCCTGCTGGCGTCTACATAACCTCGTGAGGAGGTGGTGTGGCAGTGCGCACAAGTGTCGAAGCAACCCTCTGAACACAGCCTTCAGTAATACACAGAAATTACTTAGGATTTAGATTCAACCTATCTTAAAATTGGTCAACTGCATTCGCAATTATTCTGCAATGTGCGTCTCTTCTTTTATGTGATAAACCCGGCTTACGAATTTTATTACAAGGCAGCATTACAATATCTGAGTAAATTTTGACGTAAAACTACCATCTACAGAGAGATCATATGCTTTACATAATTTTCTGTGTATCTGCCTACACGGCAAACGTTTTTGCACAAGGCTACCTGGTTTGGCTATGCCGTAGTCGTCTTCAGAATCTGCAATAAAAGCAAAAGAAGAAAGCTGTTGTGGATTGGCAGGAGCCAACCCACGGAGTTTGGAGGAAGCGGAAAGGCACGCGTTTAAGCTCACGCAGGCTGGCGTGAGGTCTGGAACAGGACAAGGAATTTAGACTTCAGAAAAAAGGAGGTAACTGGTAGAATACTTAACTTTAATCTATTAATGTTGAATGTAGCTCTTGTCTGTACATTATTTACAATGTCAATAGTAACTGATAATGGCGCCTTGCTGGGTCGTAGCAAATGACGTAGCTGAAGGCTATGCTAACTATCGTCTCGGCAAATGAGTTTACTTAATCTATTAATGTTGAATGTAGCTCTTGTCTGTACATTATTTACAATGTCAATAGTAACTGATAATGGCGCCTTGCTGGGTCGTAGCAAATGACGTAGCTGAAGGCTATGCTAACTATCGTCTCGGCAAATGAGAGCGTATTTTGTCAGTGAACCATCGGTGGCAAAGTCGGCTGTACAACTGGGGCGAGTGCTAGGAAATCTCTCTAGACCTGCCGTGTGGCGGCGCTCGGTCTGCAATCACTGATAGTGGCGACACGCGGGTCCGACGTATACTAACGGACCGCGGCCGATTTAAAGGCTACCACCTAGGAAGTGTGGTGTCTGGCGGTGACACCACAAAAGCATCACTGCCTACTACACTAACAGAAATTATAAGATAAACACAATATACCTCTCTTTCCAGTGCTCTGCGACAAGTCACAAATATGTAAAAAAAATGTGTTTCCACACATTCTCCAAGTGTGTTTCACTTAATGTGTTTGCCTCTGTAAGTTACGAACTAATAGGTGACAGAAATATTTATTCCGGTAGGTTACCATGAGAAACGTTACACTGTCTGGCTCGAACTGTCGGGTATAGAGCCGTGTGCGGCGACAGTCGGCGGTCTAACAGCGCATCGAGGAAGCTTCTCGCTCCGTGACACCAGGGACGTTACAAGTCGGCCGCACCACATTTAGAAGGCGCATTGCTTTATGCGCAGCGTGTGTGGTATCTGCCCCTGAAACTTCGAAGGGTTTTAGCTTCCAAACTAGAGGCGATAGGAGTGTAATTTAGATTTGTGTACACACAGCTACTGTTTTGGATAATAACACAATTATCTATGTTCATAACTATGTTGATTACAGATAATCAGAATTTAGTAAAATTTTTCTAAAATAGAATTTGATTACAGGAGTCACACTGAGATCAAATTTTTTAGTTTTTTCTTTATTGTGATTTCATTCCCCTGCTCTATATGGGCAGGGGAGGGCTGTCAGCGGCACAATCCGCCGCTCTTCAGCCGAGTGACATGACAACTAAAACAAGAATAAAATGGTACATACATAAGTCGATATAAAAGGGGAACATAAAACAGAGTAAAGGAGAAAATGGAGGTAAAAATACACTGACATGGAGATGTTCATGGGAGACAGTTAAAAAAGTCACCAGAAAGTTAAAAAACACAGTTGGCGATTTTTAAAACACAGAGAAGACACTGAATGCACATGCAGAGGTTAAAAGTCGGCCACAGTATTAAAAACACTCCGGAGCAACACACTTAAAACCCACTTGGAGCACACACGACGAAGAACAAAACTGCCAGGTGGGACCTGCCGAGGGAAACGTCAGAGAGGATGGAAAGAGGGGAGAGCAAGGGGCAGCAGGCACCTGGGGCGGGAGATGAAGAGGGAAGACAGGGCAGGAGGAAGTGCAGAGACACTGAATGGGGCACAAGAGAGGAGGGGGAGTAGGAGGGGGAAGCCACTCAGGAGGAGGGAGTGGGAGGAGAGGGAGCCCTGAGGAGGAGGCAGGAAGATGGGGTTAGAGTTGGTAGGAAGGGTATGTGTCAGGGCGAATTTCATCATCCAGGAGGGGCAGATGGTGGAAGTTGCGTTGGGAAAGGAGATGGAGGGTGTGGAGATGGAGAGAGGGTGGGACACAACGGTAAAGGCGCGGCAACTGGTTGGGGGTGGAGAGGAAGGGAGACACCGGGGGGTGACTGAGATCGAATACAATGTGATGCTTTTAAAGTTAGTATTTACAAAATGAGAAGATGGAACAAAATTCGAGGACATTTTTGACGTAATCCAGTTTTTGTTTTGCTTAGAGAAATAAGTAAAAAAAATGAAACTGAAAATCAAATTGGACATGAACTGAGAGAAAAGAGTAATTTACAGCAACATTTCAAGAAATAAATGAGACAGCATAATTTGCAAGGGAAGGTACAGAAGTGTAACAAGTGTCGCTGGATGGCGCAAGCCACTCGTAGTTTGATGTTGGTTTATCCTCCCTACAGTTCTTGTTGTGCTGTTCAGTGTGGCGTACTTTTCTGCAGACAGTTTCAAATATTGCTTAATATTCCCGTTGCCTTAAGGAAACACAGTGACCGCATCCTAAAAATTTTTAATCTCATCTTTCAGCCACGTGTTAAAGAAATTGTAGCATTTTCGGTTTTGACTTATTACGAAGTGGTCATCAGGTGATCTTTCTAAAAAGAAAGTGAAAGGGGGTTAGACAAATGCTAGGAAACTAAAATCTAAATCAAATCAAGTTATGTACACAACTACAAACAATAGAATACGCTACACAACATTTCTGCAACTGGACAGAGTGTGTGAACGTATCTGCACTCTGATCGTCGGAACTGTGAGGCTATGGCCGACTACTTTATACCGTTCCGTAGTTAGGATTTGCGAATACTAGACATACAAAGTAACGCAAACATGAGACAGAAGTATGTACTGCCGTGTTTGCTCGGTTTTTGTTTTCTATATTTCATGCCCGCAGAAGGAGAATGCGGCCGAACGAAGCCCATCCTGTGTAAATCAAAGACGTCTCGTACGTTTGCCAGTTCAATGAAAGCGCGTTGCGAATCTGAAATAGCAAGAAGACTTCGTTTAATAGTGTTATCAATGGAAATAATTGTGTTTTTATACAAAAAGAGAGGTTGCTTCTTCATCTCTATTAATAATCAAATGCTTCCCAAATTTGAATTAAAAGTATAACGCGCATTTGATAGAACGGTAGTTGAGACCTCATTGAGTGAATATTTCTGATTTGATTTAGATTTTAGTTTCCTAGAATTTGCCTAACCCCCTTTCACTTTCTTTTTAGGAAGATCATCTGATGACGACTTCGTAATAAGTCAAAACCGAAAATGCTACAATTTCTGTAACACGTGGCTGAAAGTTGTGTTTAAAAATTTTTACGAAGCGGTCACTGTGTTTCCTTAAACCAACAGAAATATTCAGTGAATATCACTTTTCGTAAGTAAATGGTGCCCCAGAAATGTTGCGACATACTTCGAAGAGTTGTAAAGGAAAGCATGTCCAGAAAGGTCATCCAACGACGGTACAGAGCGTCAAAGTTACTGGCGCCGGCATCCGCCATTAGGCCACTCCTCCGGCAGCAAACGTTGCTTTTTTTTATATTTATTCCGACTTCTGGCCTGAAGGCCATGCAGCCAAAGCGTCACTGTGTACACCGACGGATCGTAGGCGGAACGTGGCGCAATGTTGTTTGCGACTGACTGCCACGATCGCTAGTAGAGAAGTTGTAGCTAGGTGCTCCGTAGACAGTCCTTGTCTCATATGAATGCGATGCTCTGTTGCCTCAGTGGTTGATGATTTCGCACACGCTGTTGATTTTCATCATGGAAACTTTTAAAATCTCAATTTTTTCGATTTGCAGGAGAAAAACGGAAGTAACACTGTAGATGGAAGGCCTTGTCCGAAACTGCCATCCATCAAGTCAACAGAGCACCGCATGTCTGCGACCACTCAGTAAGAAACAACATTGCGAGACATTCCGTCAGCGCACAGTCACGATTGCTGCCGAAGATGTTGCTTATAACTTCGGCACTGTGTAGCGTCGTTGAAAGACTTTTCTATAGACGGGTTTCCATACTCGATTTGTTCCTTAAGACACACTCTACATGCACTCTAAGTACGTCGCAAAACTTCTGGGACACTGTGTATATACTAAACCTAAATAGGAAAGCCTATGTATCTGTGATTTTGGGTTTATTGTGATTTTTGTAGGATTATAAACATTAATTGTCAGGTTGAAAGGCATCTTCGGAGACATTAAAAATGCAATAACGTCAAAACCTGATTTCACTAAGAATTTTTATCAGTGCCGTGTTTTATACCAATGTTCCATTTTCAATTTGGACAATTGCTTTGATAAAACTGGATATTTGGATCTGTTAAGAAGAAAAGGCTAATAAAGGCTAATCGATGGATTTTGGATTATCCGTATAATTATTATTTCTTTAGTTTACAGAGACTTTGGATGTGATAACGCAACAGCATAGCTTCTCTGGAAACAGCAATACATTCATTTATCACCCACTGATATCTTTCAGTACTCTTCCCACGCTGTAACTCTTCTTGAATAAGTAGGTGGATGCGTCAGTTTGTTTTAAAAGTGCTGTGGGAACCAGAGACTCAACGCCATCCTATATGAGCTACAGCAACCTCGCAGTAGTTTGATAGTCGGAGAGCTAAAGCGGAACACAGAGTGTGTGAGAGACCTCCGGTTTCTAGCTGCCATGCACTTGGCTACAGGGGTAACGGTTGCAGTAATCCCCGCTCCCGCCAGCGAAAATGGGCCCATCGAAATCTGCGAATCCACCTGCACTTCTCTGTTTGCCATCATTTAAGTATGGTATGGTATTCTAGTTAAGCTTACTGTTATAGTTTTGAGCTATGATTCGGTTCGCTATTTCGTTATGAAACGCTTTCAATCTTTTTCACTTAAGTTCTACAATGCAATATTTATTTTTCTTGCTGTATTAGCGGTTATAATTAGTCAGTTTTCGCGTTTGGAAGGCCTCGTAGTGAGGCAGACTTTGTCATTGAGGGAATGGTCCCACATGCACTTAAATGTCAATGATCGTAGTGTTTAGTGCTTTAGCTTATTTCTAAATTCAAACACGCACTCATTCGGGAAACAGTCTATCACAGTTCGTATGATTTTAATGATTGACTCAACTTTCAGAATTTAAATGAATGTTTTATCTCCTCAAGCGACTGCGTTTAATCATTTCACGGCTGTCTTTCCGGAAATACTTTATCCGAACTACGGGATTTGCTTTCGATGCCGCACGTAACAGCCATACGCAGAGTCTGCGATGTGTTATTTAGTTCGTTATTTGTACGCGTTCTGTTTTCACCCTAACTAATTTGATTGTAATAATTAACTATCCACAAATCATCAATATCTAATGTATCTGAAACATAGTATGGCAATTTTCGTGAGTTAGAATGAATTGTTTCTGTTATGACTGATTCATACCACTCTCCTTATCCACTGCGCATCTCCGGGTTAATTATAAGAAATTTTTTGGGACCATGTAATTACATCATTTTCCTTTGCGTCCTTGTTTCATTGCCTGAGGACGCAATTACTGGTCTATTACTGTAAAAATGGCGCCGAGCACTATGGGACTTAACATCGATGGTCATCAGTCCCCTAGAACGTAGAACTACTTAAACCTAACTAACCTAAAGACATCACACAAGACGCAGTCATCACGAGGCAGAGAAAATCCCTGACCCCGCCGGAAATCGAACCCGGGAACCCGGGCGCGGGAAGCGAGAACGCTACCGCACGACCACGAGCTGCAGACTCTATTACTGTAAAAATCGATAGTCGTAGTTTGTGCTTAAAGATAATAAATACCCATTATCGTGATTATTGAAATTATTGTTGTGGTCTTCAGTCCTGAGACTGGTTTGATGCTGCTCTCCATGCTACTCTATCCTGTGCAAGCTTCTTCATCTCCCAGTACTTACTGCAACCTACATCCTTCTGAATCTGCTTAGTGTATTCATCTCTTGGTCTCCCTCTACGATTTTTACCCTCCACGCTGCCCTCCAATACTAAAATTGTGATCCCTTGATGCCTCAGAACATGCCCTACCAACCGGTCCATTCTTCTTGTCAAGTTGTGCCACAAACTCCTCTTCTCCCCAATTCTATTCAATACCTCCTCATTAGTTATGTGATCTACCCATCTAATCTTCAGCATTCTTCTGTAGCACCACATTTCGAAAGTTCTATTCTCTTCGTGTCCAAATTATTTATTGTCCATGTTTCACTTCCATTCATGGCTACACTCCATACAAATACTTTCAGAAACAACTTCCTGACACTTAAATCTACACTCAATGTTAACAATTTTCTCTTCTTCAGAAACGCTTTCCTTCCCATTGCCAATCTACATTTGTATCTTCTCTACTTCGACCATCATCAGTTATTTTGCTCCCCAAATAGAAAAACTCATTTACTACTTTAAGCGTCTCATTTCCTAATCCAATTCCCTCAGCTTCACCCGACTTAATTCGACTACATTCCATGATCCTCGGGTTGCTTTTGTTAATGTTCATCTTATATCCTCCTTTCAAGACACTGTCCATTCCGTTCAACTGCTCTTTCAAATCCTTTGCTGTCTCTGACAGAATTACAACGTTATCGGCGAGCCTCAATGTTTTTATTTCTTCTCCATGGATTTTAATACCTACTCCGAATTTTTCTTATGGTTCCTTTACTGCTTGCTCAATATACAGATTGAATAACATCGGGGAGAGGCTAAAACCCTGTCTCACTCCCTTCCCAACCGCTGCTTCCATTTCTTGTCCCTCGACTCTTACAATTGCCATCTGGTTTCTGTAAAAATTGTAAATAGCCTTTCGCTCCCTGTATTTTACCCCTGCCACCTTCAGAATTTGAAAGAGGGTATTCCAGTCAACATTGTCAAAAGCTTTCTACAAATGCTGGAAACGTAGGTTTGCCTTTCCTTAATCTTTCTTCTAAGATAAGGCGTAAGATCAGTATTGCCTCACGTGTTCCAACATTTCTGCGGAATCCAAACTGATCTTCTCCGAGGTCGGCTTCTACCAGTTTTTCCATTCGTCTGTAAAGAATTCGCGTTAGTATTTTGCATCCCTGACTTATTAAACTGATAGTTCTGTAATTTTCACATCTGTCAACACCTGCTTTCTTTGGGATTGGAATTATTATATTCTTCTTGAAGTCTGAGGGTATTTCGCCTGTCTCATACATCTTGCTCACCAGATGGTAGGGTTTTGTCAGGAATGGCTCTCCCAAGGCTGTCAGTAGTTCTAATGGAATGTTGTCCACTCGGGGGGCCTTGTTTCGATTCAGGTCTTTCAGTGCTCTGTCAGACTCTTCACACAGTATCATATCTCCCATTTTATCTTCATCTACATCGTCTTCCATTTCTATAATATTGTCCTCAAGTACATCGCCCTTGTATAGACCCTCTATATACTCCTTCCACCTTCCTGCTTTCCCTTCTTTGCTTAGAAGTACTATCCTTTATTAACGAACCAGATCGATACGAACGTAGATGGAATTAATTAATGAGTTGAAAATAAAAATTCCCTCACATACTATGTCGTATTCTTGAGCTCAGTTCGTAATGAAAATTTACATTGGCCATAAAATCGATGTTAATGACACCAGTGGCCAGATTAGATTAAGTTAGATTCAAATGGTTCAAATGGCTGTGATCACTATGGGACTTAACATCTGAGGTCATCAGTCGCCTAGACTTAGAACTACTTAAACCTAACTAACCTAAGGACATCACACACATCTATGCCCGAGGCAGGATTCGAACCAGCGACCGTAGCAGCAGCGCGGTTCCGCACTGAAGCCCCTAGAACTTCTCGGCCACAATGGCCGGCTTAGATTCAAATTACTTGGTTATTTTACACAATCTCACTTCTTTTTGAAGATAGCTTGATGTGAAGATATATTGACAATCGGCTTCCCCCCCTTCCCCCTTCCTTCTATAATGTATCGTATCCGTGGGCAAACGTTCTGTTGTTATAACGACCTCAAATAATTTTATCGAACACATTCTACCCTTTTCACCAGGTTGAAGATGGATGCAAGTGCAAATTTGGAACAAGGAGTTTCGTCATCGCTGTAGAGTGCAGGAAGAGGAATTAACCTACAATGATACGTTATTAAGAAACGGAGGGAAAATACACATTAATTTAAAAATAATAACCTAATAACGTCCAGCGAGAACTCGGTAGTAACAGTTGTGTTCTTATACGTAAATGCATCGTCGGAGCTGACTGGAAAGACACAATACAAGGGGAAAATGATCTGTTTTGGTCCACAGGCTCAGATGTACAGTTCGTAGTAAAGGCTCGTCATTTTTGATATGCACACAATCTACTAAGCGACTCTTGGATGCACCAAGCTTCTTCGCACCTACTTGTTACTGACTTGTGTGGTTCTATTTAAACTCGTCCGTATTTTGCTTTAGAAAAGTCAAATGCGGACATTATCGGTTTGTTTCTGAGACGAGTAGATGTTCTCAAAGAGTTAATTTTAGACGTAAAATGGGGAGATGGAGTGATGAATGTTTAATAGCGATGCCATTTATTCCTCTCCTTGTTTAAGTCTTGGAGGGGAAATGCCGTTGTGTTATTAGCTTTACTTTTGTAGCTGAAAATAAGCTCTCAAGGATAGTAAAAATTTAACATTTGTTGTTGTCGATAACATTTTAAGTGAAACACTATCTCAGCAGAATAAAAAGGCTTGAAGAAATCGACTGTGGCTCTTATGAAGGAATGATGCTGTCATTCGCCCTGAGGCAATGTAGGAACGCCACCGAAAGTCTTCAGACACGTTTTATTTCCTATGGTGGTAACCATGTGAATCCCTCTTTACACCGAAGTGAATCGAAACGAAGTAAATGCACATTCACAGACGATTCACCAGTGTTCGTTATCATTCGCTTATATCTTTGAACAAGCTCTTACACTGGAGCAGCGGCGGCCAAGAATTCGGTGCGCCAGCCGAGCTCTGTCGTGAGTACCGTAGCGATCAGCCTCGCTGCACGCTTCCGCCACCGCCACGCCACGATGGCTTGCCGTGTCCAGGGGCAGGGGAGGGGGAACTGCGAACTCGCCACATTTAAATAGCAATGCAGTCGCACTGCGTATGACTTGCTAATCGTGACTTATTTAGTTTCCTAGTCGAAAAAAGTTGTTTGACACATATATGTCGATCGAAATACTGAAGCACTTTTGCAACCTCGTTATGAAAACGTGGAAACCCAACCTCAGGAAAGAAATGTAGTTGCGCTATAAAAGGTTTTTCATTAAAATGGGAATTGCCTTGCAGCTCAATCAGTTATATCTACACATACAAAGGGGCGCTTCAAATAGTAGTGGCAAACGGTCTCGAAAACACCTCGAAAACAGATGTAAGATTGGCAGTGTCGTTTAGGAAACGTTTAGGACTATCCTTGTAATTTTTTGAAGGCCAGAATGAATTATTCAGGTGTCGCGTTTTCTTTAATGACAATGAGCCTGCAGTACTAGACTGCATTCGTAAGAATATATCCCTCCCATAATGCTATTTTAGTTTTGAATGCTTCCCCATCAAATCAGAAAGAAATGATACCTGACCTTGCATTGTCTCAGTGTGGTCAGTGTGTAATAAAGTCCGCTCGAAACGGGAGGTCTGCAGTCTGTTCCGGATGTTTTAGTTTTTGTTCCTGCACTCCTTTTTCACTCATAAATTCAACAATAGCGAGTTTTAATTCGAAGAATCGTTCTATGCATGCCCCTTGATTTAACCAAAGTAGTTTGCACTAACAAACAAAGTCTCCATGCACTTCGTTCAGTTCCATCAAAGACTGTTGCAGCTGACAGCGGAATAGTCCATGCGACTTCAGTGTTCAAAGTAAGTGTTACCTATTGCCGATATTTTAATAATGAACTTTGTGATTAAAAAATACGTTCTGATACGAGTACACTGGCTTGTTTGTAACGCAATCCTAGTCGAAACATTCCATATTTCTACAGCGAGGGGACAGTATATGCAGCACATGGCAACTGTGTCACCAGTAAATATTGCAGTACTTGTCCTGCGTGTCGTTACAAGATTTTTATTTCTTCAGGAAGGTGCCAAGGACGAGAACGTGTGGTCAGAGACTCCTGATAGTCACTGTAATGGGGCACGGAATGAGACATGCGGACGTCGCAGCGAATGTGGCTGCGAGTCAAAGTTATGACTCTAGAATCAGGAACTAGTTCTAGCGACAGGATCTACTGAGGAGCTACACAGACGTTGCTGTGGTAGAAAAAGAACTAGGGTGTAGTATCGAAATCTCAGTATAATATTAAAGGTCTATGGTGGCAGTTCTAAACAGCTACATTAGAGCAGATATCAACAAAAACAACTGTAATATGCTCAATGAACAGGGATTGCGTGCCCTAACTCTCGAAGTCCTCTGAATCGGGTTTGGAAAGGCTATTATGTCGCATGGGCACAAAACCACTCTTTGTGAAGTTGGCAGCATGGGACACAACGCTGTTTTCCGGTGAGACCCGTATCAGTCTCCACCCTGACAACACTCGTACGAGGGCAGCGTTTACACGCCGAGTCGAAGACTGCCACCCTCCTGAAGATGGGGTGGAAACGTTTAAGGCCACAAGACACCCCTTCTGCAAATACAGAGGATGACGGGTGTTAAGTATCGAGACAACATTCTTGTACCCATTGTGTCTCCGTTCGGTGAACATAAGAGAGCGGGACTCATCCTGATGAACGACGAAGCAACCACCCGTCCCACCCTTATGAAAATCATCATAATGGGATATGGAATTATCATATGGAATTACTTCCATATTCTTCAGATCTCAACTGCAATGGGAATGCTTATCCCAGCCTGAAAATAACGTTTTACAGTCGTTCTCTCCAGCCAGAGATCTTACGGAGCCCCATAGAGACCAATGTGGAGGAATTGGACCATATCCTACCGGCATATCGGGGCAATTTAGTAAGGACTATTGTTACGTTCATTCAAGAATACACTATGCGATCAAAAGTAACCGGACACCTGGCTGAAACTTACAAGTTCGTGGTGCCCTCCACCGGTAATACTGGAATTCAATATTATTTTGGCCTATCCATAGCCTTGATGACAGCTTCCACTCTCGCAGGCGTACGTTCAATCAGTTGCTGGAAGGTTTCTTGGGGAATGGCAGCCCACTCTTCGCGGAGTGCAGCACTGAGGAGAGGTATAGATGTCGGCCGGTGAGGCCTGGCACGAAGTCGGTGCTCCAAAACATCCCAAAGGTGTTCTATAGGGTTCAGGTCAGGACTCTGTGCAGGCCAGTCTATTACAGGGATGTTGTTATCGTGTAATCACTCCGCCACATGGCGTGCATTATGAACAGGTGCTCGATCGTGTTGAAAGATGTAATCGCCATCCCTGAACTGCTCTTCAACAGTGGGAAGCAAGAAGGCGCTTAAAACATCAACGTAGGCCTGTGCTGTGATAGTGCCACGCAAAACAACAAGGGGTATAAGCCCTCTCCATGAAAAACACGACCATACCATAACACCACCGCCTCCGAATTTTACTGTTGGCACTACACACGCTGACTGACGACGTTCACCGGACATTTGCCATACACACACCATGCCGTCAGATCGCCACATTGTGCACCGTGATTCGTCGCTCCACAGAACGTTTTTCCATTGTTCAATCGTCCAATGTTTACGCCCCTTAGACCAAGCGAGGCATCGTTTGACATTTACCGGCGTGATGTGTGGCTTATGAGCAGTCGATCGACCATGAAATCCAAGTTTTCTCACCTCCCGCCTAACTGTCATAGTACTTGCAGTGGATCCTGATGCAGTATGGCATCCCTGTGTGATGTGTCTGGATAGATGTCTGCCTATTACACATTTCGTCCCTCTTCAACTGTACACATTTCGTCCCTCTTCAACTGTACACATTTCGTCCCTCTTCAACTGTCGGCGGTCTCTGTCAGTTAACAGACGAGGTAGGCCTGTACGCTTTTGTGCTGTACTTGTCCACTTCACTATGACATTGAAGTCCGTGAGTTCCGCGGAGCGCCCCAATATGCTAATGACTACTGAGGTCGCTGATATGGAACACCTGGCAGTGGGTGGCAGCAGAATGCACCTAATATGAAAAACGTATGTTTTAGGGTTATCGGGATACTTTGGATCACATGGAGTATGTCGAACGATGCGGAGGAGCAGTTCGTTCTGGAACAATGTGTTATGGAAAATGACAGTGAGAAGAAACTGCAGCGTTTGCAGTGAAATCTTGAGTAAGGTTTTTTATGCTTATCAAATGGAAATCCAAATTACTCACAGGTTCAAACTGTGTGCCAGAACAAGACACGAAATCGGGACGTTCGCAGTTCTCGGGCAGGTACCCTACGGCTGAGCTACCCGGCACGAATCACGAACCCTCCTCACAGCTTTACTTCCGCCAGTACCTTGTCTGCTACCTTCCAAACTTCACAGAAGCTCTCCTGAAAAACTTGCAAGACTAGCATCCCTGAAAGAAAGGATATTGCGGTAACATGGCTTAGCCACAGCATGAGGGATGTATCCAGAACGAAATTTTCACTCTGCGGCGGAGTCTGCACTGATATGAAACTTCCCGGCATATTAAGCTGTATGGCGGACCGAGACTCGAACTCGGGACCTTTACTTTTCGCGAGCAAGTGCTCCATCGACTGAGCTCAGTCGGTAGAGCACTTACTCGCGAAGGGAAAAGATCCCGAGTTCGAGTATCGCTCCACCACGCAGTTTTAATCCACCTGGAAGATTCATATCAGTACACACTCCGCTGCAGAGTGAAAATTTCAGTGAAGTGCAAATGTGCTTATCTTCTTTATTTTTGGTTTCTTATGACTGTACGCGAACAGAAGAAAATCAGTATTTTTTCCTATTGTGTCCAGTATTGTCAGTGAAGCAATGGGCAACATTTATTCTGAGAAACGTACCCATATCCCCAATTTCTTCCCGTGCTGCATGCCTGCAAATTCACCATAAAATTCTTTTTGATGGGCAGAACAATGAATCCCGTCTGACTATCGCTGCCATTTATTGCACTTTCATAGTCAACAAAATCTTTGGATTCTTTCTGCATGGTATTTTAATATCGTTTCAGAGCAAATTTGCAGTACCCGTCGCTTATGGGAATGCGTAATATACAGAGTGGTAAGGAACAGTCTGAAAAGTTTGTAAGGGTGTTGCAGGATAGGTTGTGTTGAGACATAATTGTTAAGGAGAAACTTCATTATGTTACGCCGTATCCGACTTAACTAGCGTTGCAGTTAGCTAATCATACGGTTGTGCGCGCGCAAGTTTAAACGGCTCGTCAAAGATGGTGTCACCAAACCGGACAAGAGATGGTTAAAATAGCTTTAAGTGGTATATGACTTAACATCTGAGGTCATCAGTGCCGTAGACTTAGAACTACTTAAACTCAACTAACCTAAGGACATCACTCACAGCCATGCCCGAGGGAGGATTCGAACCTGCGACCGTAGGAGCAGCGCGGCTCCGGACTGAGGCGCCTAGAACCTCTCGGGCACAGCTGCCAGCTCCGAACAAGAGAGAGACACAAAAATTGGACGTGGGACTACAGCAAGGATCGTAACCAATCTAAAGGCTGGGCACAGTTATGTGGCATCGTAACTGGCATGAACTGTATGTGGCGCGCAGCTCGAATTTGCGCACTCAGCGGCCTGATTGGCTGATTTCACAGTGCCAAGTAGGTAAAAAAACGCCGAAATGTATCGAATATTTTTCGTAACAGTAATTTTTCAACACAGCCTACCCTGAAAGATCCTTACAAGCTTTTCAGACTGTTCCTGACCGCCCTGTATATTGAGATTGCTAATCGGGCTCTTCTGTCTGTCCCATTCATTTTGAAAGTCTTGTGGCGATTGGTGATATACCACAACACCTCTTCACCTCTTCTTCTTTTTTTTTTTTTTTTTCAGACAGCTACTGGACCTGTCAAAGTCCTTCATAACATGAACAATAAAAGCGAAGTGTAAACAGCGCAGACACCACGATTCTGCCAAACTGGAGAGTGTTGCGCCGACCGAAAAATGCCACACCGCGATACTAAATGAAATGTGCGCTGCACCAGGTACTTGAGGGAAGTAACGAGCAAAAGCAAGACAGGCAGTGGCTTGGCCCATACACGGCTCGTGCTTTCGGCCAGCGTGCAGTTAGTCACACCGTGGCGGGACCTGCGCTGGAGGGGACGGAAGGCAGCAGAAGATAACGAACATAGCCTATGAACGCTGTATTATCGTGTTGCGGTGGTGTAAAACTGACATTCAGATGGGCTCATTTCGCTTGGTGATCGCAATTGATTTTGTTGTGTAGTTCCGCGTAGTCAGCGCGTACACAACTTTCCCACTAGAGCGCGCCCCGCTAAGCACAACAGCACAGGCGCAGCGCTCGTCCGTCTCCGCACTACGAGATGGCGCTGTCTTAGAGATGGACCAAATTCTGCTTCCGCCGATCCGAGTATTAATATGTAACGCAGCCAATGAGATTGCTGCTAACGTAGAACCTTTTCTCCTCGCGGATCACACTCGCACAGTGATACTTGAACGCGCGAGGTATTGTAACGAGTGTACAGACCTCCGATTACTCTGTCTGCATTAGTCTGCATTAGTCTGTACCAGTCTACAGACCAGTCTACGCCTAATAAGATAACCATATTCCTGTACATAGCCATGAAGATAAATGACTAGACACTTTGTCAAGTATCAGAGATATGTGAGAATAAGAATAACGTACCAAGACCAAAGGAACTTCAGATTATCAATTGTAAACAGCATACTGAATCAGGTTTCGTAATGGCTACGCTTTTTATTATTTTAATATATGTGTATCAAAATTAATCAAGTTCTGTTTAAAGTTGGTCACCGTCAATCTGCTACTCTAAGCATGCAAGTGGCATTTCTATCGTCTGACCTAACGGCAGAAGATAAACACGCCACGATAAGACCACGAGACGTATTGCTGACACTCGCCTACTTCGTTAGAGCGACAAGTCAAATAATCTGATGGTGTGTGTACCGAAGGTCTTACAGTACAGACACCACAAATTTACGGTTTTTTTTTTTTTTTTTTTTTTTTTTGCATCAACAGTAGGATCTCTGAGTGCTTTTGCCGGCCGGTGTGGCCGAGCGGTTCTAGGTGCTTCAGTCCGGAACCGCGCGACTGTTACAGTCGCAGGTTAGAATCCAGCCTCGGGCATGGATGTGTGTGATATCCTTAGATTAGTTAGGTTTAAGTAGTTCTAAGTTCTAGGGGACTGATGACCTCAGATGTTAAGTCCCATAGTGCTCAGAGCCATTTGAACGATTTTTTTTTTTGATTGCTTTGGTAATATCCTACCACTCATATTTATTTCCTTACTTGTTTCGTAAATAAAAGTGTCCTTTCCTGCTGCTACTTAATTTATTCATCCTATACGCATTTCGCCTCATATTGTTCTAAGGCATTATCAGTCGGATCTACAACAATAGATTTTTTTTAGTTTTAGATTGTTCAACAGTTCACGTCACGATTTTTTGTAAAAAAGTAATTACTTACGATTTGCTGATCTGTGTTCCGTCACATCTGGTCTGGAGGTCACACTACCAGTTTTATTACTGTCATATACGCACAACTTTGCGTTCTTACCTTATTCACTCTGTTCTCCATGTTTCTCATTCTTTTTCGTGGTGTACTACTGATCTTCCACTACTTGATATAACTTTGCATTCTGACCTCCTTCACCCTCTTCACCGTGTTTCTCATTCTTTTACGTGGTTTACTACTGTTCTTTTGTCACTTGATATAACAGTAGTACACCACGAAAAAGAATGAGAAACCTGGTGAAGAAGGTGAAGAATGTTGTGCGTATATGTAAGTAATAAAACTGGTAGTGCGACCTCCAGACCAGATATGAGGAAACACAGATCTGCAAATCGTACGTAATTATAGTTTTACAAGAACGTCGCGACGTGAACTGTTCAATAATCTAAAACTAATAAAAATGTATTGTTGTAGATCCCACTGATGATGCCTTAGAACAAGATAAGGCGAAACGCGTCTGGAATAAATGAATTAAGTAGCAGCGGGAAAAGGCAGTTTTATTTACAAAACAAGTTTTCATATGCTTGCTGCGGAAGATGGCCACACAAACATACTTGTTATATTTATTTCCTTTGGCTCTTGTGCTGTCAAGCTCTAGGGTCTGTAAAGTAACTATGATATCCATGTTCTACTTCCAGCAAAACTACGTGTTCTTCAGACCACTCAATCGCTGATGCAACTCACATTAACAATAACAGCAATAGGAGCCAAGATAGCAGCCGAAAGCTTTCTGGCGTGCTAATACTGAAGTGCAGACGACGCGAATTTGTTTTTATGGTTACCCAAATATCGACGATCAGCGGAGCACCAACAAACACAAGCGAATGAGCGCCTCCTCGTTCGATGTAGCACGTTCGCTTGTGTTCGCTTCTGTGCGGAGGCAGATGCATTTGCAGAGAGGAAAGAAGAATACAGTACTTCGTGGAGCTGCCAGTGTCCTGTCCGCGTCTGTTCTTCGCCACACGCTGCAGCTTTTGCCTACTCTGGTAACTGGCAACACTGGGGTGAGAGCCATTGTGCCCCTGACTTTTCCTAGATTCATTTATATGCTCGGAAAATTAACCCCGTCACTTCTTAACGTAATACTTGTGCTTGGTTTATGCCGCTCGTAGTAAACACTAATTCCTTAGTATCTTCACCATATCAAATACAACACTCAACCACAAGCTATTGATTAGACGTGAAAGCACCAAATCGTGCACTAACCCTTGCTACTGCTCTGCTACCCGAATTACGACGCGCACATCACAGTGGTACGAGTCCACTTACAATACAAAGATACGGTTTCGTCCTAATAATATTGATTATTGCATCTTTTTCTAAAACAGAAGGCGTTCATGCTTTGGGAATTGCCAGAAAATAAAACAGGTAATGTCCGTGTCATGATATGGTCACACCGGGAAATGGAGAGTAATCTAATTTTTGACATGTCAGAATGAAAGTGGTCGCAACACACCGGTCGGTTTCACAGTGTTACTCATTAGTTTCATTTCGCAAGTCTGAGATATTATGTAGTTGGACATACTGTACAAATTGATGTGCTGCTTGCTTAACTATACATTTTTTTTTTTTTTTTTTTTTTTTTTTGTAAAATGTTGCTGCATACTGGACTTCCATGAGCCAGACAACTCAGGTCAGAAAGCGCTATCTTGTACATAATTTATTTACTTATTTGCATTCTCAATTACAGGCAATAGAACGGAGTGCTCGAGATCTGGTTCGTTACACTGATTGCTTTCTAGCTAACGTCCAGTCTTGCTGGTACTGCTGCAGAGCTAGTTTCCTATTGGGAATAACTGGGAGGCCGTTAGCAACTCAATCTTTGGCCCTAAAGCTCAGAGGCGCGTCCCAAGAACCTGTGTCTGAACAGGCGAAGTATTTTTAATTTATTTTTTAACAGACTTTTCCAGTGTCCTAAACAATTTTTTTAAAATTCTGTGCGTCGTGCATGCATGCGTGTGTGTGTGTGTGTGTGTGTGTGTGTGTGTGTGTGTGTGTGTGTGTGTGTGTGTCTGTGTGTGTGTCTGTGTCTGTGATCGTCAAAATGAAAGTGTATTATAATTGTGTCCGACAATAATCTCTAAAAATGTGTTTGTGTCAATTGTATGTATGTACGTCAATTTATGTATTGTATGTGTGCCTCTCAACGATATCCAAAAAAATGCGTGTGAGTATGTAAACACACGAAATAATGCGGAATCAAATCATTTAGGAGTTAGTACATCAGGGATGAAGCTCCTTCTGTACTACGACAGTTCTTTGCAGTAGTTGGCAAAAGCGAGTGCGAAACAACTTTAAAACTGTGGATACATTTGTTGTGTAAATGTGTGTAAACTTTTAAGTTTCGGTCTAATAAGTGGCGGATATTCTTAGCAACATGTGTATCCGTTTATATACACGGAAGAGCCAAAGAAACTGGTATAGGCATGCGTATTGAAAGAGAGATATGTAAACAGGCAGATACGGTGCTGCAGTCGGCAACCCCTACATAAGACGACAAATGTCTGGAGAAATTGTTAGACCGGTTACTGCTGCTACAATGGCAGGTTATCAAGATTTCAGTGAGTTGAAATGTGTGGCTAGGGCCTCGTGTCCGGTAGACCTGTTCCCTGGTGCAAGAGTTGATGTGGATGAGATGATGAAGATAGAGACAACACAACACCCAGTCCCTGACCGGAGAAAATCTCCCACCCAGACGGGAACTGAACTCGGGCCCCTTGGCAAGACAGTCCGTCGCGCTGACCACTCAGCTATCGGAGTGGACTCAGTGAGTTTGAACGTGGTATTATAGTTGGTGCACGAACGATGGGACACAGCATCTCCGAGGTAGTCATGAAGTGGGGAGTTTCCCGTACGTCCATTTCACAAGTGTGCCATGAATATCAGGAATACGGTAAAACATTAAATCTTCGACATCGCTGCTGCCGGAAAAAGATCCTACATGAGCGGGACCGTCGACGACTGAAGAGTATAGTTCAGGGTGACAGAAATGCAACCGTTCCGCAAATTGCTGCAGATTTCAATGCTGGGCCCTCAGCAAGTGTCAGCGTGCGAAATATTCAACGAAACAAAATCGACATTGGCTTTCGGAACCGAAGGCCCACTCGTGTACCCTTGATGACTGCACGATACAAAGCATTACGCCTCGCCTGAGCTCGGAAACACCGATATTGGGCTGTTCATGATTGGAAACATGTTGATGATGATGACGATGAGTCCCATACTTCTTTACAGATCGTAGGGCAGCGACGCGGGAGACCCGCGCCGCCTTACCAGGCGAGGTACTAGTAGAGGTGGTTTGCCATTGCCTTCCTCCGACTGTAATGTGGATGAATGATGATGATGAAGTCGACACAACAACACCCAGTCATCTGGAGGCAGGAAAAATCCCTGACCGTGGAATAATTTATAGTGATGGAGACGGGTATGGAGACGACTTCATGAATCCATGGACCCCGAATGTCAGCAGGAGACTATTCAAGCTGGTGGAGGCTCTGTAATGGTGTGAAGTGTGTGAAGTTGAAGTGATTTCGTACACCTCATACGTCTAAATACGAATCTGACAAGTGACTCGTACGTAAGCATCTTGTATGATCATATGCGTCCATTAATGTCCATTGTGCATTCCAACGAACTTGGGCAATTGCAGCAGGACAATGCAATACCCCAAACGTCCAGAATTGCTACAGAGTGGCTCCAGGAACACTCTTCTGAGTTTAAACACTTTCGCTGGCCCCCAAACTCACCAGGCATGAACATAATTGAGCGTGTCTCTGATGCCTTGCAATGTGCTGTCCAGAAGAGATCTCCACCCCGTCGTAATCTTACAGATTTATGTACTGCCCTGCAGGATTCATAGTGTCAGGTCCCTACAGCAATACGTCAGACATTAGTCGAGTCCATGCCACGTCGTGTTGCGGCACTTCTGCGTGTTAGCGGAGGTCCCACACGATATTAGGCAGGTGTACCAGTTTCTTTGGCTCTTCAGTGTATAAATGTTGACCTCTGATTAATATCAATATGGGCGCAAAAACCTTGACCACAAAGTAAACCTAAGAAGTCGAAGGCAAGTCTCTTATCACATAGAAAGTAGTCTTAACCTCTGAACAGTTTGTAAATCGAGAGTAAAATTCCTCTCATATCCAGAGCACGCATCAAAACTGAAGGGAATAGACTGTCACAACAATCAGGGCATCTCTTCTTGGCTTTGTTTTTCTTCTTTTGTAACCATCACTCCCCTGACTGGCTTGAGGCGTCCTACAACGAACATAAATTCCTGTCTTGCGCCATCCTATCGTCTGAGAGTAGCACTATAAGCCAGCGCCCTGAATTTGTTGGATGTATTGTAGTCAAATGGTTCAAATGGTTCTGAGCACTATGGGACTCAACTTCTGAGCTCATTAGTCCCCTAGAACTTAGAACTAGTTAAACCTAACTAACCTAAGGCCATCACACACATCCACGCCCGAGGCAGGATTCGAACCTGCGATCGTAGTTGTCTCGCGGTTCCAGACTGCAGCTCCTAGAACCGCACGGCCACTTCTGCCAGCTGTACTTTAGTCCCTGTCTTGCCCTTCACTGTTTACCCTCTGTAGCCCCCCCCCCCCCCCCAAGAATTTGGGAATCTATTCTCTGGTGTCTTATCACATCTCCTATCATCCTGTCTGGTCTCATTGTTAGTGTCTCCCATGTACCCATATGTTCTTCGCTGAATCTGCGTAGAACCTCTTCGCTGCTTATAATATAAGTCCGTACAATTTTAAACGTGTTTCTGTATCACCACGTCCATACAATTCTGTGCTCCAAACATACTTTCTGAGAAATTTCTTCCTCTGATTGAAACCCGTGTTCGATACTAGCAGACTTCTTTTGGCCAGGAATGCCATCTTTGGCTGTGCTAATCTAGTTTGCACGTTTTTCTTGCTTCCTCCATCATGTGTTATCTTGTTTCGAAGGTAGTTGATTTTCTTAACTACGAAGCGCATGCAGTAAGTAAGTTTCCCTTTTTTCTTAACAAAGGCAACATAGTTACACGAAAAACTCTACTCGCAACAGGTACAGAAATGTTTGAGCTATTTTTCAAAGTAGTAACCAAAAGAATCGAGACACTTGTAACATCGTGGGATCAACTTTTGTGTTCCTGTGTCGTGGAAGTCCGCCGCCTGTGAATGGGACTAGTGTGTGACAGACGTCTTCACCTCTGGGCAGGAAGTCAATGAGCAGAACACCCTTCCTGTCCCAGACGCCACTTTCTGCATCGACACAGTCTGAAATTCGGCTGTAGATCCACTGTGACCCAATGCATCGACTGCTGCTTAGTTTCCGAGGTCAAGAGATAAATCCATGCCTCATCGCACGTGGAAATCCTTCGAGGAACTCGTCGCTGTCGTCATGATGCCGCTGCAGAAACGTCAGAAACTCGGATGTCAGGTTTCTCGGCACCCACCTGGCAAACAATTTCTTGAATAGCAGGTGGTTAGTATCAATTTCGTGCAACAAGCACAGCAATATCTGCGGAAAATGGCTGCTGAGCTCCGCAATCATGAAGAGGCGGTTCCCCAGGATGCGCTGCCGCACCAATTCAACCAGGTGATCACTGGTGACGGGCGGTCACCCACTGCGCTCTTCGTCGTGAACGCTTTGACGATCTTCGGAAGGAAGCTTACACCAGCGACGTACAATCGGTTTTCTCGTGATTTTCTGCCCGTAGACCTGACAGAGCTGACGACGAGCCTCGACAGGCGCCATGTTTTGTGCATTAAGGATCCTCATCACTGACCGAATCCCACAGACAGCGGGACAGAGAATAAGAGACGCAATTTCGGAGCACAGCTGCCGCTGCATTGGCACCAGGCGAGGCCAGTGCGGCCGGCATTTGATTGTGACGTCACAGATCTGTTGAGCATGCGCAATTTTCCCGGCTAAATTGTCTACCTTAAAGGAAAAAGGCATAGGGAAACTTACTTTAGGGATACGCCTCGTACTTCGAAGTCAACAATTCTGATGTTACGCTTATCACTAACCTCTTTTTTTGCTACTCCATATCACTTTCATCCTCCTCGGTACACTCTCAACCTTATTCCGAACTCATCAAATTATTCAGTCCTGTGGTTTCTCTTCTCTTTCGCTGAGAATAGAAATGTAATCAGCGAATCTTAACAGTGATATCCTTTCAACCTGAATTGCAGTGCCACTCTTGACTCTTTTATTTCTGTCATTGTTTCTTGGCGATGTAGATGCAGTGTTAGGTGAGGATGACTGCATCCCCGTCCTACATACATTTTGATCAGACCACTTCGCCGGTCGGTGTGGCCGTGCGGTTCTAGGCGCTTCAGTCTGGAACCGCGTGACCACTACGGTCGCAGGTTCGAATCCTGCCTCGGGCTTGGATGTGTGTGATGTCCTTACGTTATTTAGGTTTAAGTAGTTCTAAGTCTAGGCGACTGATGACCTTAGATGTTAAGTCCCATAGTGCTCAGAGCCATAATCAGACCACTTCGCTCTCAGTCGTCCTTTCTTATGGTTACGTCTTGGATCTTACACATCCCCATCATTCCTTATATCTTACTAGTTCTTTTCGGAAATTCGAACATTTTTCACCATTTTACATGGTCGATCACTTTTTCTTGGTTGACAAATCAAATGAACGTTTCTTGCTTTTTCCTAAGCGTTGCTTCCATTATCAGGCGCAACGTCAGAATTGCCTCTCTGGTGATTTTATCTTTCCTAAGTCAAATTCACAAAGAGAAAGATATCGCTGACTGTGTTATATTCTCCCCCTTACACTATTTGATCAAAAGTATCCCAGTAGCGGAAATGACTCTTAGCTGCCACGTGAGGCGGACCCACCAGTATAAAAGGAGGCACGAAATGTTGTGTTGTCAGTAGAGCAGCAGTAACAGCAGATATGGTTGGAGAGGAGACCTGATTGGACATGGACCAGTCCATGGATTTCATCTGAGTAACAGATCCATCAGCGACCTTTCAACCCTCCTAAAGCTGTCCAAGTGGTGTGATTGTGAAATGGAAAAGCTAAGACCACGCAGGCCCTATGTACAGACTGACAGGACCCTCGAACAACGCAGAGGATGCTTGTAACAAACTGCAGAAAATCAGCGGACTGATTGACTTATAATTTTCAAAGGGCTACCAACGTCCAGTTAGCACAATTACTATGCGTACGAAGTTACTTAGAATCGAACAGAATGGTCGAGTAACTCCTCGTAACTCAAACATACAGGTTGACAATTATTGAACTATATGAAAGAAAGGGTAAATTAGTTACCAACTAACTTCATTGAACATGTGAACGTCACCAAAGATATTCGGGTTTAGGTTATGACATGTTCGATATGCCTGCCATCATTGGCGATGATGTGGCAAACACGAATAGCGAAATTCTGCGTGACCCGCTGAAGTGTCGGAACATGGACGCCTTCAATGACCTCCTGAATGGCTGTTTTAAGCTCGGCAATGGTTTTGGGGCTATTGCTGTATACCTTGTCTTTAACATAGCCCCTCGAAAAGGATTCGCATGTGTTCAGATCCGGCGAACATGTCGGCCAATCGAGGCCCATGCGTGTGGCATCTGCATACCCCAGAGCCAGAATGCGGTCCCCAAAGTGCTCCTCCAGGACATCACTCTCCTGTTTCGATGGGGTGAGCTCCGTTTTGCACGAAGCACATCTTGTCGAAATCAGGGTCGCTTTGGATAATGGGGATCTTCCAAAACCTTCATGTACCATTCGGTAGTCATCGTGTCGTCAAGGAATATCTCTCCAATTATTCCGTCATTGGTCACTGCACACCACACAGTCACTCATCGAGGGTGAAGAGACTTCTCCATCACGAAATACGGATTCTCAGTCCCACAAATGGGCCAGCTTTGCTTATTGACGAAAAATTCGTCGCTAAACCAAACGGTACTAATCCTGATCATGCCCCGCCACCAATCGTGCAGTTTGAACCTCCTAACACAAACTGTTCAGAGGTTAAGACTACTTTATTTCATACAGTTCGATAATTGTCATCCTGTACCTTTACTGAATGCTAAGTGGCGGTGAGGTGGTTGAAGGAACGAATCCACTGGACAGTAGATGTCTGGAAACGAGTGATTTGGAGTGAGAAATGAAGCTATACCTTGTGGCAATGATTTGGATTTGACGAATCCCTGTAGAAAGTTACGTGTCGTCGTATTTAATGCCAATAATGAAGTCCGAATGAGGTGGTATTACAGTTTCCAGGTGTTTTTCATGTTTCTGGCAAGGTCTCCTCATTGCCTTTAAATGGTAATTGCGACAGGCTATGTACACGTATTGCAATATTGTGTACTGCATCAGTGGAGGAAAACTGTATCAGTATCACAAAACACTAAGTCATGAAGCGGGATCGGTGAGACAATGGTTTATGGACATTAATGTTCCTGTAACGGACTGACGTTACGAAGTTAACATAATGTGACACATTTGGGATGAGACAGAGCGTAAACTTCACTCCAGAGGTTAAAGGTGGACACATCTCAAACTGGTGGACATATACTGATGTCGACTGATAGGTGTTCATGTAGTTTTGGTCACGTGGTGTATCTGCTCTTAGTATCTTCGGTATTGTGAGGATGATACTTTTCCGAAAACCTGATGCTACATCTCCAGTCTCGTCCATTATATACACTAACTTGAATAACCGTTTGTTTCCCATTTCCCCTAATGATTTTAGAAATCGAGAAACAATGTCATATGCCACATATGCCTTATTTGATCTCAAGGTCAGTTTAACTCAGCTCTAATAATGGATCCTATATGTATTGCATCTCGACTCCCATTTCTTTCTCAGTCATCAGACAAGTCTGCTCCTCCTAAAGGCTTCCAAAGTAATCTTTACATCTTTCCGCTCTCTTTTCCGACCGTGACAGTGGAACTCCCGTTGCACTTTTAATGTTACCGCCATTGCTTTTCATTTTACAAGAGCTCCCTTTGACATTTCAGCATGGTGAGTCAGCCATTCCGACGCTCATTTCTTTTCCGAATTACTCATTTCTTTTGTCCTTTGGTGAACAGCTACCCTTGTCCGTGCACTAATGAATTTTGGGAGAAGTTTCTTAACACAGACCGTCAGGGAACGAAGTCAAACTCAGACACTGAGTCGCAATCGTAGTCTACAACATGCGAAAAGTGCCAATTCAGTCCGAAAGTAATTCTGTTGCAGCACTGTGAACCCCCTGTCCTGTAAGAGTTCAGAGGTAAATGTAATGAAACTTAATTTAACACCTGCCAAGCGTGCGTTTTGTAACATTTCTGGGCTCGAGTTGCCATCCTCCAAAGCTGTGACAGAACCATGTTTTACTTGTCGAAGTTGCGGTCATTTGGCACTGGATTGTAATGAATGTTTGTACTGTATTGTTCGGGCAGTGGTAGACTACGCAAGATATTGGCACAAATACGCACCAGTAGTACAAGTGTTCCTATTGTGACTCTTGGAGCATGTCTTTAAGTTACGTGATTTAACCGAACAGGCAGCTGAGGAATTAGATACAGGCCTTTATAAGGACCAGTTAGAGATACTGCGTGCCGAGAAGCAAGCAAACGCAGCTTTAGAGGAAATAGAGGCAAAAGAAAAAATGGGATGTCTGGGGAATAATAGAACGTGAAGGGGAATGCAGCTATAGTACAAACCGTCACTATGACGAGGCAAGTATTAGGATGGCAAAACGTTCGTTTGAGACTAGACAAGGCCAACATGTGTCAGGAATCGAAGGCTGAGGAGGCCCTGTAAGTTTACTTGCGATGCAAAGTACTGGCGTCGTGGAAATAACTGAGAGTAATGCAGAGATCTTGTGAAAATGCGGAGTCTGCATAGCCAAACGGAGTAAATCTGGGATGTACGGAAGTAAATTGGCGTTTGAGTAGCCACAGGGACGATACTGATTTAGATGAAATAGTACCTGTGCCACTTGGTGATAGAGGTTGTTGTTTTGAGACCGTGGAGTCTGCGCCAAATGTACACGGGAGTAGGTGTGCCATAGACTGTTTCGTCGTGCAGAACGGAACAGCAGACTTTGATTTTATCATAAATACTATGGAGAAAGCACAAGAAGTTACTGATGGTGTTAGTTCTGTAGCGAATGTTGTGAACGATGAAGAAGTGCACACACATTTCTTTACGAAGGACGCAAATTAGTCGACACGTACACTGGCAACATCTTCTACAAGGGAGCAGGGAGGAAGAAAAGATGAAGGAAAGCCGCTCGTAAGGTTAATCAGCGGGCTCACGAGGTCAATACCTTCAAGATTTTGTGCCTCAGGATCAGGGTAAATTTGGCGATACTTGCAATGTTATGGGTAATGAGGTTAAAAAAAGGTCGTATAGTGTTTCTAAAAGCACGTTTATAATGGATATTATTTTAGCCAAAGAAGGCAGTTGCAAGTTTTACATTCTATCAAGGGTCTATTATTATGAAAGCAGAACCACATAAGCTGCATACAGCATCACTGAGATTAAGTGCACGTGGTTAAGTGCCGAAGATCACAAGGAGTTGGTTTTGAAAAGAAAATGGACAGCATGGGGCAACTAAAAGTAGCCAGGGAAAGTGGATACGATTGGACGTGAAAGTATGCATACAACCACACACTGTAACGAGGGTAATACGGGCTGTGTCAGTGTGAGTGGAGCAGCATAAGGGGAATGGTGGTACTCACAAAGGAGAACCGGCTGTGCGCTGTGAAAAGTTGCCTGACAACAAAGTATGTGACAACTGTGTGGTCAGTTGTTAGCTGAGAAGTTTAATAGTGGTCACCGTGCAAGCAAAGAGTGCCGTGCAACGATTAATCCGAAAATGGCGTCAAGCAGAATCTGTTCTGAACAAGTCAGAAAACATTTCGAAACATGCCCGCACACCAGAAAATGTGGCTGCAGCTCACCAGAAAATGCTTCAGAGTCCTACCAATTCAACCCAACGCCCGTCTCAAAAGATCAGCATACGAGGTGCATTCAAGTTCTAAGGCCTCCGACTTTTTTTCTAATTAGCTACTCACCCGAAATCGATGAAACTGGTGTTTCTTCTCGACGTAATCGCCCTGCAGACGTACACATTTTTCACAACGCTGACGCCATGATTCCATGGCAGCGGCGAAGGCTTCTTTAGGAGTCTGTTTTGACCGCTGGAAAATAGCTGAGGCAATAGCAGCGCGGCTGGTGAATGTGAGGCCACAGAGAGTGTCTTTCAATTTTGGAAAAAGCCAAAAGTCACTAGGGGCCAGGTCAGGTGACTAGGGAGCATGAGGAATCACTTCAAAGTTGCTATCACGAAGAAACTGTTGCGTAACGTTAGCTCGATGTGTGGGTGCGTTGTCTTGGTGAAACAGCACATGCGCAGCCCTTCCCAGACGTTTTTGTTGCAGTGCAGGAAGGAATTTGTTCTTCAAAACATTTTTGTAGGATGCACCTGTTACCGTAGTGCCCTTTGGAACGCAATGGGTAAGGATTACGCCCTCGCTGTCCCAGAACATGGACACCATCATTTTTTCAGCACTGGCGGTTACCTGAAATTTTTTTGGTGGCGGTGAATCTGTGTGCTTCCATTGAGCTGACTGGCGCTTTGTTTTTGGATTGAAAAATGGCATCCACGTCTCATCCATTGTCACAACCGACGAAAAGAAAGTCCCATTCATGCTGTCGTTGCGCGTCGACATTGCTTGGCAACATGCCACACGGGCAGCCATGTGGTCGTCCGTCAGCATTCGTGGCACTCACCTGGATGACACTTTTCGCATTTTCAGGTCGTCATGCAGGATTGTGTGCACAGAACCCACAGAAATGCCAACTCTGGAGGCGATCTGTTCAACAGTTATTCAGCGATCCCCCAAAACAATTCTCTCCGCTTTCTCGATCATGTCGTCAGAATGGCTTGTGCGAGCCTGAGGTTGTTCCAGTTTGTTGTCACACGATGTTCTGCCTTCATTAAACTGTCGCACCCACGAACGCACTTTCGACACATCCATAACTCCATCACTACATGTTTCCTTCAACTGTCTATGAATTTCGATTGGTTTCACACCACGCAAATTCAGAAAACGAATGATTGCACGCTGTTCAAGTAAGGAAAACGTCGCCATTTTAAGTATTTATAACAGTTCTCATTCTCGCCGCTGGCGGTAAAATTCCATCTGCCGTACGGTGGTGCCATCTCTGGGACGTATTGACAATGAACGGGGCCTCATTTTAAAACAATGCGCATGTTTCTATCTCTTTCCAGTCCGGAGAAAAAAAATGGAGGCTTAAGAACTTGAATGCACCTCGTATCACGTCGCTCAAGCAGACGAATACTCCACCTGGACCTGCACACGCATCCCTACCGAACGTCTGTTGTTATTAATACCAGTAGATGCTTGTCAGCACATCCAGTTCCGTGCGTGGCCGTTCATTGAGATAACAATGAATGGCTTTGACATGGATGTGTTCTTTATGTCTGATGAAATCTGGTTTCACCTGAGTAGTCAGGTCAAATCACAGAGCACAGGTTTTGGGCAGCGGAGAATCCGCCTAACTGCGACGAAACACCGTTGCATGATCAGAAGGTTGCGTCTGGTGTGAAGTGTCAGCACGCTGCATTATTGGTCCCATCTTCTTTCATTAGACGCTGACTTCGGCGCGTGACATTGCGAACAGTTTTAAATAAGTTGTGAAAGCATTAACGGAGGAGGAAAAGACCAACAGTTACTTTCAACAGGGTGGAAAAACTGGCCATGTAGCTGGCAGAGTCTTGGAGGACATTTACGCCATCTTCAAGACTGGTACAGCTGTTGGCAGAGATCTGTGTGCTCGCGGCCCTAGCTGGCCACCCAGGTCACCTGGTCTGTCAGTGTGCCATTACTTTGGGTTTAGAGCCCTCAACTCTAAGGTGCATCGCAACAACCCTCATAGTCTTCAAGAGCTGCAGTAGAACATTCCAGATGAGAATGCAGCAGTTCAGCTTCGATCCACCTTCAGCTAGTGGCTGATAAGTGCCCAGAAGTGCCAAGAGACGAATGGTGGTCGCTTTCAACATCTGATTTCCTTTTCCCGTACTCTATAATTCTGTTCGCCGGGTCATTTTTATTTGCCCCACCCTGTATAAGGAAGCATGGCTCTGCAAGACGTAGTCAGCCTCTAACTAACTACGAAGTAAGAGAGGTAAATAAAGCTACCAACCAGCATATTTTGTGTGTGCCAAAACCGTAATCTGCAACAAACGAAAAAAAATGCCAATACTGGGAAAAGAGGGAAAAATTTTTGTAACTCATCGTCACGCAGCGAACAAGGGGCACAAATACAGTGTGACAGGACTTAGAGCATCGTTCCCCAATCTCTACTATACGGAGTAATAACATGCAACGTCCGAGTTACACGCCACTCCAGCAATGATGAGAAATGCAGAGACAGGGAACGCCGTCCTTGCTTTAGATACCACCGTATAAGAGGAAGTTACTAAAGGAAAATGAGACATATGAAATGGGAAGTTCTATCCTGAAGAAAATAACCGACATGCAACAAGTCGAAGCGAAAGCAGTTAACAATAGCATAAAAAATGCAGAAGAGATGGTTTAGGGGAGCAGAGAGGGCCTCCTTCAAATCGCCACTGAGAAACGATTACTGATCGATTCACTCGCTGCGGCTCGCCCCAAAGTAGACAATAAATAACTGCAGTGAGTCGGATTAAGAGCTGGAATGTTAATTAGTTATTATTAAAGGCACTGTTTAATTTGCTATTGAGGGACAATTAAATGTTATAAACTTCAACTGACAGGATTAACAGTTAAGTTGTCAACTGTACTTTAACTGTTCGGTGGGTAGTAAGTTTAATACAGTATCTGGTGCATTTAGTAAATTATCACGGAAAGCAGGTCATCATTATTAGACTATTTCTGTATAATGAAGATATGTTCACTGCTACTAACGAAAACTAGATAACGGTTTGCAAGAAATGAACATTCATTTAGCTTGAAGTAATCAAAAACTAAAACATCGGTTAGATGCAAATTACGATAAAATAGACGCTAGTTATAAGGAATGAAAGACAGATTAACCACTAGTAGAGGTGAAATAAGTTCGAAGAGAGAAGCAGTTGGTAATGAGGAAAATAAAGTCAGTAAAAACCTAAAACAGCTACAGGTTCATACTCAAGGGTCAAAGTTAGAAAAGGAGGCCATTAAGGAGCAGATGGCAAGTTTTAAAGCAGAGTTTTTAGAAAGAATACAAGAAAACACAACTTGCTGGGCGAAGAGTTTCGAGAATCTAGGGTTAATAAAGAGCACATGATTAAAAAATATAAATTGTTCAAGGAACTAATAATTGGAAACTTAAGTCCCCTGCAGAAGTAGCTGAAAACTTTAATAAATGTCAACAATTTACTGAGGATTGGATAAAGTAGTACAGGATATGTTCAAAAAATCGTGCTCAACAGTAGATTCACTGAATAAAGATTTAAAGACTATTACGAAGCCTAAAGAAAGAAACTAGTTAATCTCTGATATAAATGTTACGTAAGATCAGTATTAACTGGGAATACTGAGATATTTAGGAAGTGTAGGGACATGGAAGACTACATTTGTGAAAAGTGATTAGCTTTCTTCTTCAGAAAGTGACGAAAGTATCAGGAATTACGCCGAAAAATAAATTAATATGCTGAGAATGATTAACTTACCAGTCAGAGATATTTGCACTCACTGATTTCACGTTAACAGTAACTGGAACAAGATAACATTTTGAACTACAAATACTATTGAGTACCCACAATATGACTGATGAAGCAAAAAAGAAACTGTCTAAATGATAATATTATTATTATTTCCCGACATTACAGGGTGTCCATGTTCAAAGTTCCAGTTTCAAAACTTTAAAGACAGGGGACTTTTTCTCAGAATGACGTCAAACTTGAACAGCATACTATTCACGTAGGCGGAAACGCTTGATACATAAAAAAAATCATTAACGAAGTTTGACCAATAAATGGCGCTCTAACCGTCAGAGAATGCACATCAACAGACGAACAGTACGCGGCAATTCCTCAGCTTGTGTCCCAACACCCAAATCGACTGTCTAAAGAATCCCGCACTGCTGGTAAAGCTCTTTTACAAGAACGATGACTATGTGCCAGTAGCCCAGCAGAAGATCCGGACACTCGAGGGTATGAAGAAAGGCACTGGGTCGATGTCTGCCAAGGATCTGAAGAATATGATCACATAAGCTGTAAGAGACAGTTCCTTTCGAAATGCACTGTGGCAGAGGGAGGAGACTAGTCAATCCGACGTCAGTGAAAGATGTAGCCACAACTTTGCTGGAGGGGTCGAGTGGTGGTGTGCAAACATGCCGTGCACGGAGAATTGCCCGAACGTTGGACACCCCTGCGAGCACTCTGCCTACAAACCTACGAACCATCCTGCATTGGTAGCCATACAAAATCACCTACGTTGAGGAGTTGTTTCCTGTTGACCTGACACCAAGACAAGCGATCGCTCTGGAATTTCTTGCTCTCAGGGATGTGTGGGCAATGATGCACATGTAACATTCTGTGGACAGATGACGCCAATTTCCATCTCCGAGGATGTCAATACGTAGAACTGCAGGATATGTGTAACGGAAGAATCGCTCGAACTTCAACTGGGACCCCTTCATTCTGAAAAGATGGCTGTGTGGTGGGGGTTGACAGCATCGTTTGTCGTAGGGTCGTATCACTTCGAGGAGATCACTCCTGCGGGTCCTGTTACTTGTATCGTCACTGGTAAACGCTAAGAGGGTCTTTTGCACACCAACATCATTTCAGCGTTTCAACAACGTGGATGCGTGGGATGAGTTTTATGCAAACTGCGCTCCCCCGCACATCGCACAGTCAGTGAAACGGCTGTTGCAGAAGCATTTCGGAAATGGTAGAATTATCAGCCGAGATTTCTCTATTGCCTTACCGTTCAGATCTCCTGATCGTAATCCGTATGACTTCTGTCTGTGGGGTTACCTGCAAGATGTGTTTGGTGCTCCAGTTACGAACGAAGCTGCAGTGAAGGCACACATTGCACAACGTGATCTGAACCTGACTCCCTACATGCAACGATATGTTTTCTCATTTTCACCTGATGACAGGAAAGGCTGGGCATCATAGTGAAAATGTTTTGTGCCAGTCTCATTACAGTTATAAACCGATGTCATTTGGATTTTTGTGCGGTTTTTGGCTCCAGGGCAATTAAAACCGACGTCATTTTCCTTTTGATGCGGTTTTGGCCTCAGGGCAATTAGAAAACGCTATTTCCCATCCTGTGTGGTACGACCTTGCCGTCGTGGATGGGGTTACCAAACTAAAGAATACCACAACTGTTTACTGCCGAACTTGTGCAGCCATGCACCTTGAAACACTACGAAACCCATAGTCGTCGCATTGGCATTAATTTGCCATTAGTAGCCAATCCTATCTACATTACAGCATTATCTATTGGCAACATTTTCGGACCTTCTTTTTTTTTTACAAGTTTCCCCCCGCGTCAATAACATACTGTTTAAATTTGACGTCACTCGGAGAATAACTCTTTTCTCACACCATTTTGAAAGTGGAACTCCTGTCATGAAACCTCTGAATATTAATAAGCTCGTTTTGTAGAAAGAAAGTAATAGACATTAGACATAAAACCCAGTGTGATACACGCTCGGCTGAGACACTGTTTAAGGAAGTGCTGAATAGTACCCCTTAGAAAGAGACGGTGACGTAACAACAGCGGGAATACTGCAACAGTTCAAGACCTAGTCCAGACACCATTTGTGCCGACTCTACTGCTATCACGTGGTTCAGCACTGTAGTAGTAGTGAAAACTGCATACGGCTCGAGCTAGCTAGGATTAGTTGCTTAAGGTATCTACCATTCGGTTGTCTATTGTTTCATCACATAAGTCTATGTTGTACTCAGTTAGGATGGACGCAGCCGGAATCATAATGTGATTTCGCACTTCAGTGTATTCTTCGCTGATTTCTTTGTCGTTGAGCACTTAAATATCTCCCCTGTGACATCAAATACTTATAATATAGTTGTACTTGCCATACAAGATATGATATGCCCAAGTCTTGGCTATATTTAGGCATATCTTTGAATAGTTCTCCATAACCGTCGCCTTTAAGGGACAAACCACCGAGTATCCATTATGTGATTCATGATCAAATCGTAACCGCAAGAGGGGTAAAGATTTTCTTATTATTCTGGAGTAATTTCCTCCTGAGCATGTTCAAGCGTTATTACTCTTGTCTGGTTCCGAACCAGTGTCTATGTCATATCAACACCCTTCCAGCTTTCATAATCATTGTTCCACTTCGTTTTCCTTCGTCTCCGTGTCCGTTGCTTTCTCTTTTAGTATTACTATGCTAAGATTCACCAACAACCTTCTCTAAATTAAATTCTTAGGATACTGCTGACATGTATTTCTGTGACTTTATTGTTACTCCCATTTAACACGAACCTTATGTAATTTGTTTCACTACACATTTACAAGAATGCTTATTATACAACAAATGTAAATATAACTCTACATCTACATCTACATGACTACTCTGCAATTCACATTTAAGTGCTTGGCAGAGGGTTCATCGAACCACAATCATACTATCTCTCTACCATTCCACTCCCGAACAGCGCGCGGGAAAAACGAACACCTAAACCTTTCTGTTCGAGCTCTGATTTCTCTTATTTTATTTTGATGATCATTCCTACCTATGTAGGTTGGGCTCAACAAAATATTTTCGCATTCGGAAGAGAAAGTTGGTGACTGAAATTTCGTAAATAGATCTCGCCGCGACGAAAAACGTCTTTGCTGTAATGACTTCCATCCCAATTCGCGTATCATATCTGCCACACGCTCTGCCCTATTACGTGATAATACAAAACGAGCTGCCCCTTTTTGCACCCTTTCGATGTCGTCCGTCAATCCCACCTGGTAAGGATCCCACACCGCGCAGCAATATTCTAACAGAGGACGAACGAGTGTAGTGCAAGCTGTCTCTTTAGTGGACTTGTTGCATCTTCTAAGTGTCCTGCCAATGAAACACAATTTTAACACCCAGGTACTTAGTTGAATTGACAGCCTTGAGAATTGTACTATTTATCGAGTAATCGAATTCCAACGAATTTCTTTTGGAACTCATGTGGATCACCTCACACTTTTCGTTATTTAGCGTCGACGGCCCCCTGCCACACCATACAGCAATCTTTTCTAAATCGCTTTGCAACTGATACTGGTCTTCGGATGACCTTACTAGACGGTAAATTACAGCATCATCTGCGAACAACCTAAGAGAACTGCTCAGGCTGTCACCCAGGTCATTTATATAGATCAGGAACAGCAGAAGTCCCAGGACGCTTCCCTGGGGAACACCTGATATCACTTCAGTTTTACTCGATGATTTGCCGTCTATTACTACGAACTGCGACCTTCCTGACAGGAAATCACGAATCCAGTCGCACAACTGAGAGGATACCCCATAGGGCCGCAGCTTGAATAGAAGTCGCTTGTGAGGAACGGTGTCAAAAGCTTTCCGGGAATCTAGAAATACGGAATTAACTTGATATCCCCTGTCGATAGCGGCGATTACTTTGTGCGAATAAAGAGCTAGCTGCGTTGCACAAGAGCGATGTTTTCTGAAACCATGCTGATTACGTATCAATAGATCGTTCCCTTCGAGGTGATTCATAATGTTTGAATACAGTATGTGCTCCAAAACCCTACTGCAAACCGACGTCAATGATATAGGTCTGTAGTTCGATGGATTACTCCTACTACCCTTCTTAAACACTGGTGCGACCTGCGCAATTTTCCAATCTGTAGGTACAGATCTATCGGTGAGCGAGCGGTTGTATATGATTGCTAAGTAGGCAGCTATTGTATCAGCGTAATCTGAAAGGAACCTAACCAGTATACAATCTGGACCTGAAGACTTGCGCGTATCAAGCGATTTGAGTTGCTTCGCAACCCCTAAGGTATCTACTTCTAAGGAACTCATGCTAGCAGCTGTTCGTGTTTCAAATTCTGGAATATTCCATTCGTCTTCCCTGGTGAATGAATATCGGAAAACTGCGTTCAATAACTCCGCTTTAGCGGCACAGTCGTCGGTAACAGTACCATCGGCACTGCGCAGCGAAGGTATTGACTGCGTCTTGCCGCTTGTGTAGTTTGCATACGACCAGAATCTCTTCGGATTTTCTACCATATTTCGAGACTATGTTTCGTTGTGGAAACTATTAAAGGCATCTCGCATTTAAGTCCGTATCAAATTTCGCGCGTCTGTAAATTTTAGCCAGTCTTCGGGATTTCGCGTTCTTCGGAACTTCGCATGCTTTTTCCGTTGCCTCTGCAACAGCGTTCGGACCTGTTTTGTGTACCACGGGGTATCAGTTCCATCTCTTACCAATTTATGAGGTATGAACTCTGTACCAAGAGAACTTATTTTGTTTTAATTATGTTCATTAGTATAATCGTATTCGCTGTTATTGTTAATAACTGTTAATTATGTTATAATGTAGGCAGTAAAGAGCTCCCTAAGGATACTTGATTATATGTAAGTAAAGGTGTGAAGGTTCTAGTGTTGCTACGTAAAATAAGCATGCAAACGGATAATGCAGTTTCCATGGCACTTGTTACAGGTGGCGTTGCACAATAGTTTATATTGCATTTACATAAAATACAGTTCTTTTTACAGGTTCTTCAAGTTCTAGAAGTGTTTGTGGTGAATTACGCTTAAGCTAATAATGTGAATTATTTTGCACCACCTACCTGTTGTGTATTGAAAATAATTATGCACTCTATGCTAGCTGCACCATTGAAACAAATTGCTGGTGAATGTCACGACTTAATGTACAGTGAATCGTAGTCCCAAATGACTTCATCTATATGTGAACAGGGCACATACGTAGGGGGAAGTAAACGAGTAAGACGAATAAATTATATCAATGAATAATCAGTTTTAAGTAACCAGAGGGTATGCAAACCGGATCATGAAACCACTGTGTTACTACAACGGCCGTACTCACCGTGTAATAGCGAGATTGGTAACCCAGGTGGAGAAAGCTGTCGTGGGCTTATTTTCCCTTCATGGCTAACATTCCATCGTTCCAATTACACAAGGCTACTTAATCTAACCGACCATGTTACGCTTTAACGATGTGCTGACAGTATTCTCAAGCCAAAGATAATTTAACAACGTCAGCAAGAACCCAGTCAACGTATCTCATTTCATTTATATTACAGGCATTTATTTACACTCTTCCTGTCCGCTAGATAACGGATAACGATGAGGTGAGACAGATATAATTCGGAACCATACATTAATAGCATGGAGCGTCGCGGAACAAATTCATATAATTTACGATTTCCTCGTCAGTTAGACACAATATCTCTTGAAAAAGCGGGTAAATGTTGGCTCGAGGGGTATTACTAATACAGCAGGCGTTCGCGGAGTACATAAATCAGTAACTAGCACTACACGGGAACCATGCATCAATATTTTCTCTCTGTCACCCCTACTCCTGGTCACACACACAGATAGGCACACACACTATCATACATATGCATGCACAAATATGCACAAGAGTTGATATGCGTGCGTTGTAGAAAACAGAGAAAGAACGGATACAGGGGTCATGGGAGATAGAAGGTGACTCTCTATAATATATCCGATTATCGTCAGAGATTGGTGGAATGGCACACAAATACTGGATTGTTTTCATGGCCGAGGATATGTTGTATATGACGTACCCATGTCATCTGACCTTTATTGGAATATTCATACGATGTTGCTCAGAATATAAATTATCTCACCGTACTATGGCGTAAGTTACACTGGAGGACTGATCTGTTGTGGGACGGTGGGTGGAAAATAATGAATTATGTATATTTGTTTACTTTATATAGTATTTCCGTTCTCAGCACAGGCTCTCTAACTACAATGTTGGCAACCAAAAAGTGATTAGCAAAAACGTGATGCCTGCAATTAAAGTTCACCATGCCCACTCTGATGGAAAATAAAAGTTATAGATTACTGAAGTTCATTACTCTGAGGATTTAGGATGGTGTCTGGGATTCATAGAAAAGGCATTTTACTTTAACAATTTTCACTATATTCTGAAAACGATAAAGTGAAAAATTCCAGACAACTGATTACCCATATCAGCTATTGTACTATCAGAGCTGTTCAGAGTCTATTGCGCAGATGCTATTATCCCTAGGTAACGAAACTGTTCAATAATCGTTATCGATGTAAATGTTCAAAGTGAATGCTCGCCAAAATTTGATGTTAATACTCATCAAACACCACGCTAGTAACGGTAGAAAGACTGTCCTGCGGCGACACGTGAAAATACGACATACGCAAACTGACAATAGATCACTGAAGTCGTTCTGCAATTAACACTTCACCCCAATGCGAAGTAATTGTTACGTGCATACCGAGTTACGTAATACGGCATCCAAGGCTGTTCCTGGCAACTGCACAAACGTGACGAGGCTTCCGACATGGAGTGTGCGCTAATACTAATCTAGAAGAGAACTGGGGCCTTCCTCTAGCTCGTACGCTCTTATTTATATAGACGCGGTGTGGACCGCCGAAGGCGCAGCCGACAACACTTGCCTTGCTGACTAGCCGCTGGGGCTAGCGGAACACCAAATTACTAAATAAATAATAGCTTCATTCGCTGAAGGCCAATGAAGCTCTCAATTTAATTGTGCCTTCAGCACACAGGTAAGTATCTATAGTAAAATTGTAATGTGGCTAGGTTAAATACTTTTGGCGAGAGAAGTATTTTAGTTGTACTGCATGCAATAGATGAGCTCTGAACTTGCCCTTTGGAGAGACACTACAGCTATATAGTTTTATAGCTACCTTTTTGAAACTTCTCACATCTTTGTTATTATAGCGTATCTGTATCCTACTTAAATCTAAACATCCTAGCTTTATCTTATCACTTACTTCAATTATCTCGCTTCTGAACTTTTAGGACACAAAAACAGAAAATCATGAATTTCAACCAAAATATTACTTTGTGAGATCCAGCATGCTGTTTCCATTAAATTACAATGAAAAAGGAATCTGAATATAAATTTTGAAGTTTCTAGCTCCTTCCTGTTGCGTCGATGATTTTTAGGTAAAAATTCCAAATTTCGAAAACTGTTAAAGTTGCTAAACTGAAATTTATCACATTACTATTTTAGCACCACTCCTGACATGCTATTAACTTTTCAGATTATTTATTTTATTTTTAAGGTATCGCGCAACATTCGTGACGTCATAGCTAGTTACAGCGGACTAGGCTGGCACACAATACAAAGCATATGAATTTTATATGGAATGAGTAGGCTGCTTCCCTACACTGTCTAGTCATACATATAATTTCAACGATGGTTATTGCAAACAGTCATAACGACTGATTTCCACAAATCAAGGAAAAATTACTAAGCAACTACAATTAAAGAAGCAGCGATTGATGACGTCAACGATTTACGTACACTGGTGTCTAAAATTAAAGCAACAAACCGTTATTTCCCTGTCATGGTATAACCAGACAAACTGTCAACACATGTCCCTATCATCGTGTTGTGCAAGGAAGATGGCATTCCGGGCAACGGACATCAACGCCAACGATGACGTCAAGGCACTCATCAATCGGGATAGTGTTTGCCAGGAAGGCCCACATCCACAATCGCCATGTACACAGCCACAGACGGTGCTGTTTGGCACAGACAAGACACCTACCAGACTCCCTGCGCTGGAGGGCCATGGGAAGAATGGAAGCAGGACAGTCACGCAAACTGATGTGACCCGATGACTTAATATGAATCGTTTTGTTATTTATCAGACGTGGGGACAGTTTATAGAGACCGAAACTGTACCCCGATGACCAGTGCAGGGCCGATCACGTGTGGCTGTAAGGGCACGACGGTGCTGCCTTAGTACTGCACGGCATCTGACATCCGACCTCGCAGCATACACTGGACGTGTTGTATCGAGGTAAACGGTGTACAGAATACTCAGGAAGAATGGAGACCTGCTGTACATGAACCTCTGACGCGTCTTCACAGAAGCGAACATCTAGAGTGGAGGTCGTTGACAGTCGAATACCGAACCAATCTTTTTTCACAGACGCAACCCAATTTGGCCTGGAGAGTGATTCTCGACTGATTTGCATTTGGAGGGAACGTGGAACTCGATTTCGAGACCCAAACATTGTGGAACGAGACCGACATCGGGGAGGACCCCTAATGACGTGGGCAGCGACTATGTTGACCACTAGAACACCTCTTCATGAAGTTGTAAGTTTCAACTGCTTTAGGGTACCATGATGAGGTCTTGGGACCGCACGTGCACTTGGTGCGAGGTGCCGTGGACCTCATCGTTTCTTTGGAAACGAAAGATTTGCACACATGGCGTGACCAGCTCGATATCCCGATTTGAATCGCATAGAGTATGTCTGGGATGCACTAGGGAGACGGATTGCATTACGTCAGCATCCACCAACCACTCTCAGAGACTGCGAGGAGCTCTGCAGGAAGAATAGGCGTCACTGCCTCAACATGAGGCTGATGACATCATTCACATCATGTTCCGTCGTTTTCAGGTTCGTATTGCTGTGGTCACGCACCATACTGAGCACATTAAACAGCTGTCGGAATGTGTGTGCAAAATTGAAATGGCTCTGATCACTATGGGACTTAAAATCTGAGGTCATCAGTCCCCTAGAACTCAGAACTACTTAAACCTAACTAACCTAAGGACATCACACACATCCATTCCAGAGGCAGGATTCGAACCTGCGACCATATCGGTCGCGCGGTTCCAGACTGAAGCGCCTAGAACCGCTCGGCCGGAATGTGTGTGGAGATCCGTTAAGTTGGAATAAATAAAAACATTTTTGCCTGCCGTTATGCATGTTGCAGTTGTTTACGTTCTGTATTCTATACATTGTTTTTGCTTTAGTATCACCTGTTTGTACTATTTTATGGCAAAATAAACGCAGTTTCCGTTTGTTACTTTAATTTTGGACACCAGTGTATAAGACAAAGGCTCACAGCAAATAACGTTTACCTTGCAAAGCTGTTCTCAGCGAGGCAAGGGGCTTCAGAGGAGGACAACAGGGAGCAATGCGTTAGCCGAAAGCATCCTGGAAAACCTTGTACTAAGCGTTTGCTACTGATGTTCGGCCGGAGATGGCTGCTTGTCCTGTTCCAGAGGTTGCCCCTCAGTCTGCAAGATCCGGGCAGTCGCAGAGGGTGGGCTTACTGGTAGTTGGGAGCTCCTACGTCAGGCGCGTACTGGGGCCCCTTAGGGAAATGGCAGCAAGAGAGGGGAAGAAAACCGATGTGCACTCCGTGTGCATACCGGGGGGAGTCATTCCAGATGTGGAAAGGGTCCTTCCGGATGCCATGAAGGGTACGGGGTGCACCCATCTGCAGGTGGTCGCTCATGTCGGCACCAATGATGTGTGTCGCTATGGATCGGAGAAAATCCTCTCTGGCTTCCGGCGGCTATCTGATTTCGTGAAGACTGCCAGTCTCGCTAGCGGGATGAAAGCAGAGCACACCATCTGCAGCATCGTCGACAGGACTGACTGCGAACCTTTGGTACAAAGCAGAGTGGAGGGTCTGAATCAAAGGCTGAGACGGTTCTGTGACCGTGTGGGCTGCAGATTCCTCGACTTGCGCCATAGGGTGGTCGGGTTTCGGGTTCCGCTGGATAGGTCAGGAGTCCACTGCACGCAGCAAGCGGCTACACGGGTAGCAGGGGTTGTGTGGCGTGGACTGGGCGTCTTTTTAGGTTAGATGGCCTCGTGCAAGTACAGAAAGGGAAACAGCCTCAAAGGGTGCGGGGCAAAGTCAGGACATGCGGGGACCAAGCAGCAATCGGTATTGTAATTATGAACTGTCGAAGCTGCATTGGTAAAGTACCGGAACTGCAAGCGCTGATAGAAAGCACCGAAGCTGAAGTCGTTATAGGTACAGAAAGCTGGCTGAAACCAGAGATAAATTCAGCTGAAATTTTTGCAAAGGCACAGACGGTGTTTAGAAAGGATAGATTGCATGCAACCGGTGGTGGCGTGTTTGTCGCTGTTAGTAGTAGTCTATCTTGTAGTGTATTTCTACACAGAGTACGCGAAAGAACTTGCCCCCCTTCTGACAGCCGTGTACCGCAAGTCTCTAGAGGAACGGAAGGTTCCAAATGATTGGAGAAGAGCACAGGTAGTCCCAGTCTTCAAGAAGGGTCGTCGAGCAGATGTGCAAAACTATAGACCTATATCTCTGACGTCGATCTGTTGTAGAATTTTAGAACATGTTTTTTGCTCGAGTATCATGTCGTTTTTGGAAACCCAGAATCTACTCTGTAGGAATCAACATGGATTCCGGAAACAGCGATCGTGTGAGACCCAACTCGCTTTATTTGTTCATGAGACCCAGAAAATATTAGATACCGGCTCCCAGGTGAATGCTATTTTTCTTGACTTCCGGAAGGCGTTCGATACAGTTCCGCACTGTCGCCTGATATACAAAGTAAGGGCCTACGGAATATCAGACCAGCTGTGTGGATTGAAGAGTTTTTAGCAAACAGAACACAGCATGTTGTTATCAATGGAGAGACGTCTACAGACGTTAAAGTAACCTCTGGCGTGCCACAGGGGAGTGTTATGGGACCATTGCTTTTCACAATATATATAAATGACCTAGTAGATAGTGTCGGAAGTTCCATGCGGCTTTTCGCGGATGATGCTGTAGTATACAGAGAAGTTGCAGCAATAGAAAATTGTAGCGAAATGCAGGAAGATCTGCAGCGGATAGGCATTTGGTGCAGGGAGTGGCAACTGACCCTTAACATAGACAAATGTAATGTATTGCGAATACATAGAAAGAAGGATCCTTTATTGTATGATTATATGATAGCGGAACAAACACTGGTAGCAGTTACTTCTGTAAAATATCTGGGAGTATGCGTGCGGAACGATTTGAAGTGGAATGATCATATAAAGTTAATTGTTAGTAAGGCGGGTATCAGGTTGAGATTCATTGGGAGAGTCCTTAGAAAATGTAGTCCATCAACAAAGGAGGTGGCTTACAAAACACTCGTTCGACCTATACTTGAGTATTGCTCAACAGTGTGGGATCCGTACCAGATCGGGTTGACGGAGGAAATAGAGAAGATCCAAAGAAGAGCGGCGCGTTTCGTCACAGGGTTATTTGGTAACCGTTATAGCGTTACGGAGATGTTTAGCAATCTCAAGTGGCAGACTCTGCAAGAGAGGCGCTCTGCATCGCGGTGTAGCTTGCTCGCCAGGTTTCGAGAGGGTGCATTTCTGGATGAGGTATCGAATATATTGCTTCCCCCTACTTATACCTTCCGAGGAGATCACGAATGTAAAATTAGAGAGGCTTTCAGACAGTCGTTCATCCCGCGAACCATACGCGACTGGAACAGAAAAGGGAGGTAATGACAGTGGCACTTAAAGTGCCCTCCGCCACACACCGTTGGGTGGCTTGCGGAGTATAAATGTAGATGTAGATGTAGATCGAGCGTTAGGCAGTGCTATTTTAAAGGTGGAAATGTTCGCCAGTTGCGTCTGCTAAAGTACGAACAATCTTAGACGTTAAACACGGCCTCCGAAAGGCTGCCGCAGATACTAATTCGGAGTCGTTGACTTTAGATGGTCAAAATAACCGGCCGCCCCTCGAGATCCTAAGTCCCCCCATATGCACGAAGTCTATCCTTAAGAGCGGTTACTGTGCTTTATCAGCTCGTGGTCTAGTGGTAAAAATGTGTTAAGCGACAAAAATGAACAGTATACGTTTGAGAGTTTCCCTGTCTTACCCACTGTCTAACGGCCAGGCGCCGTAGAATAGGTGAGCACGACGCGAGGCTATCAGAGTATTTGTCAACTGCCGTTTCCGTATTTGAAGTTCCAGTACTTATCTTGCAGTTAAGTATTGAGATTTGCGTGCTTGAAACTTACGAACGTCGTTCAAGAATTGTAAAAGGAACTCACAAATGAATGAAGCTCTAACACTCGCCACCTATTCAGATCATACTCTGAGCATTCCTATGCAATAATACAACTAACTGGTGGCGAGTTATGATGCGTTCATGTTAATCTTTTTAGGAAGAAATTAACGACTGACCGTTAATAGAGGCACATACTCGAGCAAACGCCAGTGTAAACATATTTTGCACCTGCTGGCTGGAAAAGAGTGTTGTGCAGTAGGATTACCTCCGCAGGGATTTGTCCAGTTCAGATGGTATTTGTTGCCAACAACTGGGACACCTTTCGGCCGTAGTGTAAGAAAAATGACACACAAACTGCACCGGCTGTTGCTGCTTCACGATAACACACGTAGTTCACTGACATTAGCCGGCCGGAGTGGCCGAGTGGTTCTAGGCGCTACAGTCTGGAACCGTGCGACCACTACGGTCCCAGGTTCGAGTCCTGCCTCGGGCGTGGATGTGTGTGATGTCCTTAGGTTAGTTAGGTTTCAGTAGTTGTAAGTTGTAGGGGACTGACGACCACAGCAGTTAAGTCCCATAGTGCTCCGAGCCATTTGAACCATTCAGTACTTTTTGTTTCTTATTTTTTTATTATTTACCGAACAGATATTATTCAGTGTTTATTTGCAACATATGTAGTGATATGAATGTAATGTCTCGTGTTTATATGATGAAATTTATAATTTTCATTATATAAACATCCCTTGTATTATTAGACTTCAGTCTCCATTATGTGTTGGATGATGGCGCCATCTGGCAGTCAGTGTTTCCTTATGGTCATGACGTTGCACCTCCGTCAGTTAGGTGACAATTGTCACAGACACACACGCACACTTCCTTGTTCCTCTTATGAATATCGGAAGTGATTTTTTTTTGATTTTTTTTTTATGCATCAACTCATGGGCAATGCTACTATCACTGCCGTCGATCGTTTGTACGCATGTGTGTTAACAGGCACAGTGTAACAATACTTTTGACTAGTCATTAACGTTCTCAGTCCACACCACCAACTATGACTTTTCATATTAGGTAAGGTGTTTCATGTCACTCACAGTATATTTTTGCATATTTTTATTGTTTCACTTCCCCATTGTGCTCAGATGACTTGTTTCATGTACCGAGGGCGACGCACCTCTAAGAATACGACGAGATGTAATGGTTGTCACATTGAATAACTTCTTAGATTGATGTGTGTTGTACAATGCAAATTAAAACATTGAATGGATTTTTTATTCTTCTCTTTTCGTATTCTGTTTTCTGTATCTGATCTTAGAATGGCTCGTCAGTGAGCCGAGACCTGTAATCAATAAAGAAAATTTACGATCTTGACGTAGGGGTTTTATCCACACTTGTTGTAAATCGACACCTCGCGTATGTCCCATTGACAATATCAAAGAATAACGTAACACGCTCTGCTGAATTCAAAAACAGAACTACCCAAGAGGTTATTTGCGAAGGCATTACGAGCATTTTATTCTGTGTCCTCAAATGTTTACCTTTGCCACTCCTTAGCGAGAAGCCATCAATAATATTCGTGTCTGGAAGAAAATGCACTTCAAGCTTGGTTTGACCAACAGGTTTCTACGGGTAACTACCTCGCCATTATCAGTCTGTTTTATATAATGTGGGAGGACATATTGTTCATGACTGATTCATGTTTACTTTCGTGTTCAATAAATTATTGGAACACGCTGTTGAAATTTCCTGTCTACTAATACAAATGAAATATAACTTACCTGTGTTCCGGCGTAAGGACAAGCACCGGCACGAAGATGGGGAACTCAAGAGCAGAGAAGGCTGTGAGACGATGTCAGCGAATAGCTCGCTGCCTAGGACCACACCATGACAGGAGCGGCCTCTACCCGAAGAGAACATAAGCGCCGCTACTGCCAACCTCGGCCAGACAGTGGAAGACGGACAGCAGTAGACCCGGACTAGAAGAGAGCACTACTGTAGCTGTCACTTGTGGTTCATATCCATTACTTGCATGGACACTGTATATAGCGAAAGACATTGATTATTTGCATGTCGCCAATTGCTTGCGACACGACACTGCAGATGGAAGTTAAGTATTGTCAATCTACTATGTTTCTTTCTTCTCCAACTCTTCTTAATACTTCTTCATTTCTTACTCGATCTTCCCATTTCACTTTTTCCATTCTTCTCCATATCCTCATCTCTAGTGCCTCCAGTCTTCTTTCATCTTCCTTCCTCAATGTCCAGCTCTCCGCACCATACAGTGCAACGCTCCAGATGTAACATTTAGCAAGTCTTTTCCTCAGATCTTTCTTTAGTGGTAATTTCTGTGTCCTGTTGAATCCTTCTTTTGCCATTGCAATTCTTTTCCTAATTTCTGTTGTGCAATACATATGATATATTATTAAACTTCCCAAGTAATTGAAGTTATTCACTAGCTCTATTTCCTCCCCTCCTATTTTCATACGGCATTTTCTCCCCTTTCCTCCAATTACCGTTCTTTTCGTTTTCTTCTTGTTAATCTTCATTACACATTTTTCTAATTTTATGTTTAGATCATCTAACATATGTTCCATCTCTCTTGCACTCTCTGCCATCACAACCATGTCATCTGCAAATCTTATACACTCCTATCTCCGACCCCCTATACAAGCTCCTCTATTTGCATCAAGACTTTCACTAATAATTTCCTCAAGATATATATTGAACAGTGTTGGTGATAAACAACAACCTTGTCTTACACCTCTTCCCATTTCTATTTCTTCACTCATCACACCTCCTAATCTTACTCTTGCTCTCTGGTTTAAATATAAATTTCTAATTAGCCGTCTATCCCTCCAGTCAACTCCATGTTTTCGTAGGATTTCCATCAAGAATGCGGTGAGGTTATTACTTAACTATCTGTAACATATAGAACCTGAGTAGTGACTGTCGTTTCTCCTGCATAACTGACTGTAATATACCCAACTATCTGCAACATTTACATTATTAAAAAATGAAATCTGTGCCTGCTTTGCGTTAATGGGATAGGAGATTAATATATGAGACTGAACAGATTGACTGATGTTTCCCTTCAAATACTGGAAGGTTTTGGTTCCATTCATGCTTGCTCTTGAGGAAACCGTGAGGCACTGTAGCCAGCCTGATGTGTCTAGTCGCACATCAGTGTGTAGTGTATGTTGGCTTGCGGAGCAGGATGAAATATGTAGAGCGTAATAAGAGTTGTTTCTCGTAAGAAGTGACTGCGCCACCACACTATCTGTACGTAGGCAGTAGGAGCCAGATTAAGATCGCCACGACTAGCGCCTTTCAAAGAAGGTAGACAGCGTAAGACCTTCATATTCATTGAGCACCCGTACTATTCTGATGAAACAACTGTTACTATGATCTGCTAGCAATGATTATAATATGATTGCAGCTAATGCTTTACCGAGATAAGAGAAAAGCGGGTGATGAATAGTAATGTCCATTTGCAGTAATCCTAAGACCGAGAGACTCCAAAATAGCAATAGCGGTTTAACAGAACGGAGCGTACTGCAGGCTCTGTATGTATTTATTGAGTTCTTGCAGTTTAATCTTCCCTAATTCCTGACAATTACACATTAACAGGTCTTTGTGGCTATCGGAAAAATCATATGCGTACTATCTACGTGTAATTGTTAGCACACTGCTGGAGAACTCCATTTCGTGTTCAATATGACTCGGAAAGCAACGTTATTTCGACTTTCAGTCCGTCGCCTGACGATTTACTGAATGAGGCCTGTAGACTCTGACAGTTGTGTTGCCTGTCGCGTGAATTATGTGAAGTATTGTTGCAGCTGGGTGTTAGTGATGGATGCAGACTAGCGCCAAGTTCTTCGTTGCAGCAGGGATACTCTCCTTTACTACATTAATAAAATAACAGAACGCTCATTCTGTTGAAGAACACAATATTCGAAAGGCCTTGAACAAGAAGCAGCGAACAGTAATAACGTAGGAAAGTAAACAGATTTTAGGTGGCAAGAATGGAGGTAGGGCTCCCTGCTTTTCGAAACTTTTCTGATAGGGTCTGCGATAAGAGTTTGGTTTCATATTACGCTTCAGAACGGTAAAATGTTTATTTTCCCTCTTCATACTTCTTGAGATTAAGAGAGAGTGCGCATTCTGTCTCTAGTTAATATTTCGATGACTGATGAAATGATATAGTTACCATTTTCTCCGTCGTATCTGCGAATAGAGATTTACTTTGGATACTCTAATGGCGTACACGCAGCATTCAGAGCCGAGATTATGTCTTTCTATTTCTGTCTCGGCGTCTGCTGCAGTGTCCGTCGGTCAGTTAGCATAATTTCGCTGGGCTTTGTTTATCAAGGAACTTACACGGGTCACGACAAGAACGCAATGTTCTACAGTTAGTGCCTCTTCCAGTAACATAATTAATGTAGTATGCAGGTCACGGACTGAGGAATAATTAATTTTGTAGCTTGCCGTCTCATTACAATACTTCACATTAATGTACAGGGGTCCTAAAAAATGTATCCACTGTTTAAAAGTCAATAACTGGCAAACTAATTGACGGAGTTGTCTCATCTTTGGTAGTGTAGTACTTTGTAGTTCCGGCAACCGCCGCACAAGTGTTGTATTGCATTGTTTTGTTTTGTCAGATGACAGTCGCCAGATAGTGTTTTGTTATTAGTTGCACCTAGTTACTCGAGTAAACATGGTTGGCGCAAGGCTTACATTCGATGAAAGGAAGTCAGTTTTGAAGTGGTATTTTAAGTACTAAAACATTAATGAGGTTCAACAGCAATGGCGAAATGAGTATCAAACAGAGCCACCGACACGTTTAACCGAAGGCTGCGTTAAAGATGTACACAAACAACGATCTGAACGACCTGTAACAGTAACAAGTCCAGCTAACTCCCGTCGTGTGTTACAACAATTCACTCGCTCACCACAGAAGTCTGTGAGACAGTGTGCCCGTGAAACTGGAGTGAGTCGCTGAAGTTTTCGGCGAATCTTGAAGCAGCAAAGTGGAAGTGCTACATCCCAAGACTGCTACACGCAATGAAGGAGGACGACCCACATCGTAGAATGGAGTACTGCGAGTGGTTTACTAACATGGTGCGCAATGATGAAGAATTTGCAGAGATGATTGTGTGGTCTCATGACGCACAGTTCAAACTCAGTGGTACGATAAATCGCCACAATTGCATCTACTGGGCCGCCGAGAATCCGAACGTCCATGTAGACAAAGCCGTGAATTTGCCAGGAGTAAATGTGTGGTGTGGGTTGTCTTACCGGGACTTTATTGGGCCATTCTTCATTCACGGCTCAGTTACCGGTGAGGTGTACCTTTAGAAGCTTCAGACATCCATTTTACCTGCCATCTGAGACTTGTATGGAGACGGAAGAGTTTACTTTGAACAAGATGATGCCCCAGCGCAGTGCGAAATTCCTGTTAGGGCGTGTATCGACGAAAATCTACCAGGAAGATGGATACGCCGTAGAGGTGCTGTGGAGTATCCATCACGTTCCCCAGACCTAACTCCTCTGGACTTTTACCTGTGTGGAACTCTAAGGGACGTCGTTTATCGACAAAAGTCACGCACATTGGGTGAACTTCGAGAATCCATCGTACATTCTGTTGTGGATTGGCAAGGCAGCCAACCCACTATGAGAGGAAGCCGAAAGGCACGCGTTTTAGCTCACGCAGGCTGGCGTGAGGTCTGGAACAGGTCAAGGAAGTGAGACTAACAAAAAACGTACGTAGCTGCTGGAATACTTAACTTTAATCCATAATTGGTGAACATCGCTCTTGACGGTACATGTTTTACAGCATCAATAGTAACCGGTATTGGTGCCTTGCTAGGTCGTAGCAAATGACGTAGCTGAAGGCTATCCTAACTATCGTCTCGGCAAATGAGAGCGTATGTAGTCAGTGAACCATCGCTAGCAAAGTCGGCTGTACAACTGGGGCGAGTGCTAGGAAGTCTCTCTAGACTAGACCTGCCATGTGGCGGCGCTCGGTCTGCAATCACTGGTAGTGGCGACACGCGGGTCCGACGTATACTAACGGACCGCGGCCGATTTCATAGCTACCACCTAGCAAGTGTGGTGTCTGGCGGTGACACCAGAGATTCATGTGCAAATATCCAACTGAACACGTTGCAGTTAGTAGTTCGTGCTGCAATTCGGTGGCTTCGTTGGTGTGTGGATGTTAGTGGTGACCATTTCGAACACCAACAGTGATATCTTTAAGTCGGACTTTAAGCTACACTTTCACGGAAAATGAGACAACTTCGTCAATTAGTTTGCAAATTATGGATTTTTAAGCAATGGGTACATTTTTTGGACACCTCTGTATAATGCTTTTTCTATTCTTGCTTGTCTTTTACACTGAGGTGCGAAATGCCATGGGACACTCCGTAATATCGTGTCTGATGTCCTTTCACCCGGCGTAGTGTAGCAGCTCGACGTGGTTTGGACTCAACAAGTCGTTGGAAGTCTCGTGCAGAAATACGGAGCCACGTCGCCTCTAAAGCCGTCCACAATCGAGAAAGTCTTGCCGATGCAGGATTCTGTGCACGAACTGACCTCTCGACTACGTCCCATAAATGTCCGATAGGATTCATGTCGGGCGATCTGAATGGCCAAATCATTCCTTCGAGCCGGCAGGAGTGGTCGAGCGTTTCTACGCCCTAGTCCGGAACCGCGCGACGGCTATGGCCGCAGGTTCGAATCCTGCCTCGGGCATGGATCTGTGTGATGTCCTTAGGTTAGTTAGGTTTAAGCAGCTCTAAGTTCTAGAGGACTGATGACCTCAGATGTTAAGTCCTATAGTGCTCAGAGCCATTTGAATCATTCCTTCGAAATGTCCCAGATCTTCTTCAAATCAATCACGAAAATTGTGCCCCGGTGACATGATGCATGTCATTCATAAAAACTTCATCATTATTTGGGAACGTGAAAACAATGAATGCCTGTAAATTGTCTCCAGGTGTCCGAAAATTAGCATTTATAGTGTTGTGGATTGGCAAGAGAGCCAACCCACTATGAGAGGAAACCGAAAGGCACGCGTTTTAGCTCACGCAGGCTGGCGTGAGGTCTGGAACAGGACAAGGAAGTTAGACTTTAGCAAAAAAGGACGTAGCTGTTGGAATACTTAACTTTAATCCGTAAATGGTGAACATCGCTCTTGACGGTACGTGTTTTACAGCATCAATAGTAAGTGGTAACGGCGCTTTGCTAGGTCGTAGCAAATGACGTAGCTGAAGGCTATGCTAACTATCGTCTCGGCAAATGAGAGCGTATTTTGTCAGTGAACCATCGCTATCAAAGTCGGCTGTACAACTGGGGCGAGTGCTAGGAAGTCTCTCTAGACCTGCCGTGTGGCGGCGCTCGGTCTGCAATCACTGATAGTGGCGACACGCGGGTCCGACGTATACTAACGGACCGCGGCCGATTTAAAGGATACCACCTAGCAAGTGTGGTGTCTGGCGGTGACACCACATATAGTCAGTGACTTCTGCAAACACAGCCCACACCATTATGGAGCCACCACCAGCTTACATAGTGCTTTCTTGACAACGTGGGTCCGTGGCTTCGTCGGGACTGCACCACACTTGAACCCTACCATCAACTCTTACCAACTGAAATCGGGATTCATGTGACCACACCAGGCTTTTCCAGTCGTCCACGGCCGAACCAATGTGGTCACGATGCGAGGAATGCGTTACAGGCGAGATCGCGCTATTACCAACGACACTTCCGTCGGTCGTCTGCTGCCTCAGCTCGTTAACGCCAGATTTCGCTGCACTGTCCTAATGGATACGTTTGTCGTACGTCCCACGTGGATTTGCCCGGTTATTTTACGAAGTGTTGCTTGTCTGTTAGCACTGACAACTCTACGCGAACGCAGCTGCTCTCGGTGGTTAAATGAAGACCATCGGCCTCTGCGTTGTCCATGGCGAGGTGTAATGCCTGAAATTTTTTATCATTGACACTGTGGATACTGGGATATTGAATTTCCTAACCATTTCCCAATTGGAGGGTCAATGCGTGTAGCTCCGCGTTCAGAGTCTGCTAACTGATGCCGTGCGTCCATAACCAGGTCGGAAACCTTTTCACACGAATCACCTGAGTACAAATGACAGTTCGGCCAATGCCCTGAGCTGTTATACCTTGTGTACGCTATACTGCCACCATCTGACTTTCCTCACCTGTCTATACCTTAGAAGCATTTATTCACGCAATGCTCACAGACGAACAAACTGACTCATACACACAACTCACGCACACACACACACACGCACAGACAGGAGCGAGCCCGCTCGCACCAACACGCAGGAACGCACATGCAGTCACTCTGTCCAGTGAGGTTGACGACCAATGTCTGTTCGACAACATACCCACCAAACCATTTCTTAGTTGGCGTGGACCTGTAGGGCCTTCCAACTTTCTTGGCAGTGCAAAAACTCTGAGAACGATACTGAAGGATAACGGACTGCTACTTACAACATTTTGCTGATAATGAGATGATCTATCGCACAGCTTTTGCGGAAGAGTATACTTCAAGTAACAAACGCATCCGCTGCCATTAAATCGGATTTCCTGAAGGCATCGTGGCACTGCTGCAGCTAAGTACCTCGATAGTGTAGCGTCACTGTTTATCTAGCACCACGAGTTTTCTGCGTTGGACAAAAGGTCACTTTTGGTTGTGTGTTCACATGCCTCTGACCGCATAATATCAATTGGATTGAGATCCGATGCTCGAGGAACGAAGAGCATTAGTTGTATTCTGTTTTGGCCCATATATCAATCCTCAACCGCTGTGCTCTGATGGATAGGCTTGTGGATCTGTAAATAAATTGTTGTGTAGTTTTTTCACCGATTTATTTAAATTAGCGCACTCTATTAGTAGTTTCTGCAGCGTCCAGAAACTAAGATCCGGTCAAAGCAGAGTGGTCTAGGTTAAACAATCCTTTTAGGAACGCGCCAACGGCCTTACCGCAGTGATAACACCGGTTCCCGTCAGATCACAGAAGTTAAGCGCTGTCGGGCTGGGCTAGCACTTGGATGGGTGACCATCCGGTCTGCCGAGCGCTCCTCCATATCCGCATCCAGTGACGCCTGTGGTGTGAGGATGACACGGTGGCCGGTCGGTACCGTTGGGCCCTCCAAGGCCTGTTCAGACGGAGTTTTAGGAACGTGATTTACCTAGAGCATCATATGGTGAGCGTCATAGCCTGAAGCCCACATTAACACCAACCAGCTGAATCAGATAGGAGCTATGTACCATCGAACTGAGACATAATTAACGTTGGTCAGATTGAACTTATGTGTTCAACAATGTTTCACAGATACATTCCTTCCACGGTGTAACAGACAGAAAAGGTAAAAGAAATTTTCTAAATATGACCATTGTCGGACATATGAGTAAATACAAACGATATTGTGATCCTAATATTGGAAAGAACAACAACTATCTTTTTCAGTGATGAAAAGATACATATTGAAGGATCTACTGGCGAAGAACAAAACAGTCTGAATGGGAATAATACAAAATATGAAAGCACTGTAAGGGGCACAGAAGGCAAATGGACAAAATAAAAAGAAGGAAGATGCAGTTCATTAGGTACATCTTTAGACACATCACCGTCCTCATCAACGTATTCGGGATAATATAGGAGGCTAGGAACTATGAGGCGGCAGAGGACACTATACTTTCAGGTCATCATGGCTAGAACAACGTGTGACAACAATATTCGGGACAACGAGAGAATACCAAGCGCCAGAGTAGAATGGTTACTTGGACAAGTTGTAGCCTTCAGGAAATGAATGAATAAGCATTTTAACTATGAAAAAGTTTTATGCTATTTGCTGTTCACACTTGCGGAAGATAGATGTCTCCTTGAGATTACAGCAACTCAACTCTTGGCTTCATGATGTTTTGTAGAATATTAACAGAGGCCTCTCCGTTGAGGATACCCTCAATTTTCCACAGGGGTGCTGCAAACGAAGGCGAGATGTAGCCCCAAACGCCAACAGAAAAGCGCCGGAGTCTCTCCCTCTCCACGAGATATTTCGGACTGAAGCGCTCTCCTAGTGGCCGGTATACCTAGTAATATTGATTGATTGATTGACTGATTCTAACAGGGAAGCTAAAACAGCTTAGGTCTATCCCGCCACTATCCGCACCGAAACTAAGTTTATTGTGCGGTATCGCTTCCTGTGTATCTAGTAAAGCCAACCAATGCCCTTAAATAGTGCAATGAGTCCCACTACCAGGGTTTTGTTAGACACAATTTCTTCAGGTCTTAGTTGTCCCGAAGACTCTGTTTCTTTTACTCTCCAGTGCCATGCATTCGAAGATTGGGTGTGATGCAGTTCCTTCACCCTCATCACAGATTCTACATTTAGGGTCCTCTTCCGTTATACCCATTGTGTGTAGGTGTTTTTTCTTAAATTCCCATGGCCGGTCATCAGTCCAGTCATGAATCTCTTTCCTGTTCAATCCCAGAATTACAGAGCATCTTTTAAAACATGGATTGGGCATCATTACCTTACCATGTTTTTGTTTATGAACCTTGGTACAATATTCTACGTGCTGTTTCCCAGGGCAGTTCCGTAGTGCTATTTGATCATAGCCTTTGTGATTGTCAGGACAGGTTCCAGTCCTATAAAGGGAATTGTTGCCTCCATCCTAGCCAATCTGTCGACTTGTTCATTGCCACAGATCCCTGGGTGGCCAGGGACCCACACTAGGTTTGCCCTGTTGCTTCCCCCTAGCTCCACCAGATCTTGTTGCAGGAGCAGCCAATGATTTCAGGGCTGCCTGGCTGCCTGAATAGGAGTAGATGCTACGGTCCTTGTAGCACCTACACATATTTTCCTCCGCACATGCTCTGGTTGCAGTAATTTCAGCTTGGAATACGAGGCCAGTTTTCCTAGAGAACCCCTTACACACCTGCCCCAACGCCTTGGTGTATTTCCGACCCGTCAGTGAACCAAACGATCTCCCATTAAGGTGCCGATCTGTTTTTGCCCACTGCCCCCTGCTTCCAGTTATCATATTGTAAGGCTTGTCGAAGCAGTTGTGAGTTATTGTATAGTCGGCAAGCATTTCCCCAGCCATTCTTGTACTTACCTCACTCACTATGATATTGTGTGGTTCTGGATATCCGAATGAGACCCTGTTTTTGCCAGTTTTAAGTCTGTGTGCCCCAGCTGCTGCCTCCATCTTGACCCAAAGGTGTAGTGGAGGCGTGTCCAGCAGGGCTTCCATTCCAGCAGTTGGTGTGCTGCTAATTCCGCCTGTAATGGCTAAACAGGACAATCTCTCCACCTTAGCAAGCTCCTTAGCAGCAACCCGCTGTTCTACCTTCTTCCTCCACACTACAGCCCCGTTGGAAATCCTATGTCTGACCACTGTGGTGTATATCCAGTGCATATCTCTGGGTCTTAGGCCCCAGTTTTTGCCACAAGCCCTTCTAGTATTCACTAGAGTACTTTTTGGCTTCGAGCAGATATTCTTAATGTGAGGGGTCCATGTTAGCTTATCATCTAATGTTATTTCACTATCTCCTTCACAGGTTGAGTTTCATCGAAGAGCTTTAGATTCCAACTTGAGTGTTGAATATGTCTCTTGGTAAATGGCACCACAACAGTCTTCTTAGGATTAACTCTCAGATACCGTTGGATGCACCAGTTTTGCACAATGTCCAAACTTCCTTGTGCCATATTTCTAACTGTGTCAGTAAATTTGCCAAGTATTACTATGATAAGGTCATCTGAGTATCCTTGGCAGAAGCATAGTCTGGAATTTAATTCCTCAATGAGTTCGTTCACCACTAGATTCCGCCGGCCTGTGTGGCCGAGCGGTTCTTGGCGCTTCAGTCTCGAACGTGGCGACCGCTACGGTCGCAGGTTCAATCCTCCCTCGGGCATGGATGTGTGTGATGTCCTTAGGTTAGTTAGGTTTAAGTAGTTCTAAGTTCTAGGGGACTGATGACCTCAGATGTTAAGTCCCATAGTGCTCAGATCCATTTGAACCACTAGATTCCACAACAGAGGGCTGGCTCTAGTGGTGTTAATTACCATCTCTTCGTGGTAGTCTCTCTCTAAGCATGGCCCTGGTCCACCTGCATATAGTGGTCCCAGATCATGCACCTCTGCCGCCCTTACCATGGAATAGAGGCAATATTAAAAACGCTTCCCTGTCGTTAAAATCACTCATAAATCCAACAAAACCATTTAACAAATGTCGGATCAAACGACTCTTATTACAAAAAAAGAACAACAGATTTTGTAACAAGTGTTCTGCGATAAAATAATTTAACAACAATTTTATCTAAAACTCTTGAATTTATGATATTATATACAATTAATTCATTGTTATCTTTCCTGAACTAGGACAATATCCTCTCAAAAATATATGATTCTCCTCCAGTCAGTATACCGTTCCGCAAAAACCATTCTGTTGATACTTTGAAAATGAGTCAAGCGTTGCTTCACAGCAGCTCCTCGGCATAAAACTCCATTATCTTTGAGTCTCCTGATCAAAGTTCTTGCATTTCCAGAAACGGAGAAATCCCTCCCAGCTGACAGCGACTGAGAAATGCCCAGCTGTCCGCCGTCTTCAGTGGGACGTTGCTGCTGCTGAGTCCTGCTGAAAACAGATACTAAGGCTGCGAATCGTCATCCGATATAGGTCTCTGTACCGTACCGTACCTGCCACCCGCCGGCCGAGGTGGTCTAGCGGTTCTAGGCACTTCAGTCCGGAACCGCGCGACTGCTACGGTCGCAGGTTCGAATCCTGCCTCGGGCATGGATGTGTGTGATGTTCTTAGGTTAGTTAGGTTTAAGTAGTTCTAAGTTCTGCGGGACTGATGACCACAGATGTTAAGTCCCATAGTGCTCAGAGCCATTTGAACCATTTGAGCCAACTGAGAAATGGATTAGCGCCCATGTTGCCGAGGAGATATCGGTCGTCTCTTTAGTTAGACACCTGGGATCACACACTGCCACTTTTCCGTCCGATACGGACACCTGTTCTGTTAGCACCAGCTTTCTGCATCTTCGGACGGACAGCAAATCCCGTGGTGGTGGTGGTGGTGGTTAGTGTTTAACGTCCCGTCGACAACGAGGTCATTAGAGACGGAGCGCAAGCTCGGGTTAGGGAAGGATTGGTAAGGAAATCGGCCGTGCCCTTTCAAAGGAACCATCCCGGCATTTGCCTGAAACGATTTAGGGAAATCACGGAAAAACTAAATCAGGATGGCCGGAGACGGGATTGAACCGTCGTCCTCCCGAATACGAGTCCAGTGTGCTAACCACTGCGCCACCTCGCTCGGTAGCAAATCCCGTACTCGATGAGCGTGATCAGCAAACTCTATTTCTTCAATTCCACTAAGCCTGCATTGTCACCGAAGCATGTGATTTTTCTTTCCTTTATTGTTTTTTCATTCCTCTCACCCCATTTGGGAAGCCATAGACGTTCAATGTATCAGTTACATGAGGTGCGTTTAGCGGCGCCCAGCGGAGAAGTTAACAGCATCCTCACTTATGCAGAACTCAATTTATTTCTAAAAGGCGTAACACAAACTTAATCAATAAAAATCAAACATTGTTGGATATCTGTATAAATAAACGCCGTTCATCAGTAAGACAAATGAAACAATACAAATGTTATTAAGTAGTTGAGGGTAGACTTTTGTTCCGACGGCCGTTAATAGATTAATTGTAACTCAATCCGTATACTACATATTATGTTAATTAAATTTTTAAATGTAATATATTTAGCAAAGAGAGTGTGCTCTTGTGGTCGTGACTCTCGACAGTGCAGTGATAAACACTGACCTATGTGCTTATGTTGACTGACCGACAGACATTGTAGCTGAAGCTGAGATAAGAACAGGGAGACATCATCTTAGCTCTGAATGTTGTGCGCACAATGTTTTAGCAGCCACCGTAAAACATTATTGACAGATCTGATGGAGAAACTGGAAACAGTATCATGTCTTTAGTCTTCTAAATAAACCAGAGATTGAATGCCCACTCTCCTTTGATCGCAAGAAAAAAATACCTGCACACACACCCGGAGCTTCTCTGCACTTGACAGTACTACACAAGTAAGCAATTTTCTGAGAAGCATGTTAACCGACTTCTTCCTGTTATATCATGGCACTTGGTTTGATAAGAAGACAGAAAATAATGATTTTAGGGTTCTGAAGCGTAATATGACAATATATTCCTGTCGTAGTCCCGATTAGAAAGGTTACAAAAAGCAGTGGCTCTGAATTCTTTCGTCCAACTGTCTGTTTCCTTCAGTGCATTACTACAACTTGTTGTCTAAGTAGTTGTGGACAACGTGTTTTTTTAGCAGGATAAGCGTTAATTTATTTTGATAATTATACTATGGGGGACACGCAACAAAAGAGAATATATCCAACACCAGCGAAGATCTTTGCGCAAGTATGTATTCACCACTAACAGCCAGGCACCACAGCCCTTCATAAAATTCACCCGACAACTGTCAGACCACTTCAGATGTCATTCAGTAAATCGTCGGATGATGGACTGAAAGTCAAATTAACGTTGCTTCCCGAGTCATATTCAGCACAAAATGGAGTTCCACAACAGTGTTATAACACATCCACTTCGATAATTCCCATATGAATATTCTGGTATCCAAAAAGGACCCATTATTGTGCTATTATAAAAAAATTGATGAAGATCAAACTGTAAGATCTCGAGAAATACAGGCACTCTGCCCTTTTTTCCTTTCAGTTAACCTGTCATTGGTATTTAGGAGTCTTTCTTTCTTAGGCTTGCTGCTAATGGACATCTTTCTCATTACGGCCTTTTAGCTTTTCTTGCCAAAGTATTATCAGCAATCAAATTGTAATCATTCCTAGCAGATTATAGTAACAATTGCATGACCAGAGCGGTACGGGTGCTCACTGAATATGGCAGTGTAAAGCTGTGAACCTGCTTTAAATGGTGGATAGTAGTGGCGCAGTTAATCTGGCTCTGACTGCTTAAGCGAAGACAATGTGGTGGCGCAGTCGTTCTTAAGACCAACAACTCTTATTAAGCTCTACACATTTCAACCTGTTCCGCAAACTAGCACACTCTATTCAGTGATATGTCACTAAACACACCTGGTCGGCTACAGCGACTCACGTTTCACTCAAGAGCAAGCATAGAATAGAACCAGACCTTCCATCATTTGAAGGGAAACACCTGTCAATCTGCTCAATCTCATATACGAAACACCTGTTCTATTAGCACCAAGCACGCACAAGTTTTTTTAATTACATTAATTCTACAGATAATTGCAACAGTCACTACACAGGTTCCATATATCTCAGATACTTAAGTAATAAAATCACTACATTTCTGATACCATTGTTCTGAAATATACCGACTGTAATTTATTTGAATAAATAGGCGCCGGCGGGAGTGGACGAGCAGTTCTAGGCGCTACAGTCTGGAGCCGCGCGACCGCTACGGTCACAGGTTCGAATCCCGCCTCGGGCATGGATGTGTGTGATGTCCTTAAGTTAGTAGTTCTAAGTTCTAGGGGACTGATGACCACGGCAGTTAGGTCCCATAGTGCTCAGAGCCAATAAGTAGGCGCGACATTCCGAATCATATGTATTTACCATGGATTATCGCCATCCGAAAAGAATGACTAAGGAAAGGATGCCGTTAAAGCGATACGACACAGGTAGCAAGACATGTGTTCGCCAGTCACTTGCATTGTCTCAAAAAAACTATTATATATATATGATGCCATCGATACAATGTTTGGTAATTCAATATTCTCGACAAAGATCCAGGACTCAAGCTGGATTGTCCTTCTGGGTCTTCTAAATATTTACTTGTAACTGTTATGAAATATTCTAGACAATTTGTTAGTAATAAGTGACAGTGGATTGGAAAATTTAAGCCTTCGAGATCAAGAAGGTAATTCTACTAGTAATTCAAAACGTCGGTCATCATTTACTTTGTGGTAAACGTGCATCTTTCTGCCCAGCCTCTACTACAATAATTAATGTTCACGTTATCGATGTCACATTTTATGTGTGCCTACTGCACCTGTCACCATACATCCAAATCCCGCTGGAAAAGTATGAGTCAGATGTTTTTCTTCTTTGTCTATTTTAATTGAAAACGACGGCAGTGAATTTGCGTAACGTAATCCTACGAAAGCCTTGATTTTGTACTGCAGTTCCGTATCGGTAAAAAAACAGCCTTTCATAATCGTCAGGTGATTGACAGAGTTTGTTAAAGTTTAGTAACTATTTATTATATGAGTGTGTGATGCCTGCTGTTTCGGATATGTCTAAAAGAACAGACACCACGTAGAATCCGCAGTTGTGCTACATATGGTATTGATTGAACATAGAGTGGAGAGGAAGGAAAGAAAAGGGAAGGAACAAGTGATATCAGCTGCATCGATACTTAATGCGGAGTCGGTGGTGATAAGTGAAAACGTGTGCCGGATCGGGACTTGAACCTGTGATCATCTGCTTACTAGACAGTTGCATTAACCATTAGCCAACCGGGCACAGATTCTATCCGAAATGTGCGGACTTTTTTGGCTCACCCAAACTTCCAGCTAGCGACACTTATCTGCAGTCGCAATCCGTCTTCTCCACGCTCGCTAATTTTAGGTTCCCTCCAGCGACCAAACGATAGTGCATACCCGCACTGAAGGTTGTTGATTCATTGGCAGTGGGGCGAATCAGTTTCATGAGTTCGTGGTATCTACCGTTTCATACATTTCCGAAAGAACACGCATGACACGAAATGTGCGACTTCAGAGGGGATGCACAATTTTGTTCTATCTCCGGCGGAAATCTCAAATCAGCTAGCATGGAGGACATGGACAGGGCCTGTGGATATGTGGCGCTCGGTGTGAGTGGGTGTCTTGGGAGCGTGCCGAAACAGTCGGTGCATTTGCAATGAACTCATTGCCGGGATGGCGCAGTGACTTCGAGAGGCTACGTTGCGTGGTGCTCCCAACAAAACGCTAGACCCTGACGGACTCCCTCTTGAATTTTACAAAAGGGTTTTTAAACTTATGGGCCCAGCATGGGTCAGGATGTACTGAGAACTTCTGAACCCCTGTTTCCAAGTACCATCTGCCTCTGTATTCCGGTGCCCAGACCCGGGGGAGGCTGTCGTCCGCTAGATTTTCGCCCATTGAAAACGCAAACACCGAGCCATCCCCGAGCCTTGGTATGTCGTCACCAAAGAGAAATTTTCAACCGGACGAAGACTACATGCCATTCACCTAACTGACGGTTCTATGTGCGGCTGATGCGTGATGGTAGGTATGGACAAACACAGATTGAACTGTGCCCCGCCTCCCCCACCCCAAGTTGTTGTTGTTGTGATCTTCAGTCCTGAGACTGGTTTGATGCAGCTCTCCATGCTACTCTATACTGTGCAAGCTTCTTCATCCCTCAGTACCTCCTGCAGCCTACATCCTTCTGAATCTGTTTAGTGTATTCATCTCTTGGTGTCCCTCTACGATTTTTACCCTCCACGCTGTTCTCCAATACTAAATTGGCGATCCCTTCATGCCTCAGAACATGTCCTACCAACCGATCCCTTCTTCTAGTCACGTTGTACCACAAACTCCTCTTCTCCCCAATTCTATTCAATACCTCCTCATTAGTTATGTGATCTACCCATCTAATCTTCAGCATTCTTCTGTAACACCACATTTCGAAAGCTTCTATTCTCTTCTTGTCCAAACTATTGCCGGCCGCGGTGGTCTAGCGGTTCTAGGCGCTCAGTCCGGAACCGCGCGACTGCTACAGTTGCAGGTTCGAATCCTGCCTCGGGCATGGATGTGTGTGATGGCCTTAGGTTAGTTAGGTTTAAGTAGTTCTAAGTTCTAGGGGACTGATGACCACAGATATTAAGTCTCATAGTGCTCAGAGCCATTTGAACCATTTTTGAATCTGAACTATTTATCGTCCATGTTTCACTTCCATACATGGCTACACTCCGTACAAATACTTTCAGAAACGACTTCCTGACGCTTAAATCAATACTCGATGTTAACAAATTCTCTTCTTCAGAAACGCTTTCCGTGCCATTGCCAGTCTACATTTTATATCCTCTCTACATCGACCATCACCAGTTATTTTGCTCCCCAAATAGCAAACCTCCTTTACTACTTTAAGTGTCTCATTTCCTAACCTAATTCCTCAGCATCACCTGGATTAATTCGTCTACATTCCATTACCCTCGTTTTGCTTTTGCTGATGTTCATCTTATACTCTCCCTTGAAGACACTGTCCATTCCGTTCAACTGCTCTTCCAAGTCCTTTGCTGTCTCTGACAGAATTACAATGTCATTGGCGAACCTCAATGTTTTTATTTCTTATCCATGGATTTTAATACCTACTCCGAACTTTTCCTTAGTTTCCTTTACTGCTTTCTCAATATACAGATTGAATAGCATCGAGGAAAGCCTACAACCCTGTCTCACTCCTTTCCCAACAACTGCTTCCCTTTCGTGTCCCTCGACTCTTATAACTGCCATCTGCTTTCTGTACAAATTGTAAATAGCCTTCCGCTCCCTGTATTTTACCCCTACCACCTTCAGAATTCCAGTCAACATTGTCAAAAGCTTTCTGTAAGTCTACAAATGCTAGAAAAGTAGGTTTGCCTTTCCTTAATCTTTCTTCTAAGATAAGTCGTAGGGCCAGTATTGCCTCATGTGTTCCAACATTTCTACGGAATCCAAACTGATCTTCCCCGCCCAAGCGACTGCTAGAAACTAATCCACCAGACTCTGGATTTCCTTCTATGCGCCCTTTTCCTTCGATTGTGGCCCCAGACCTCTTTCGTCCCGACGCCGTCCATTTTCCGATGACCTGGATGAATGCGTTCAACTGGATAAAGGGAATGGCGATACAGTACATGTACCGTGACGGCGAGGAGGAAGTCCTCGACGTGTGGCAATACCTGATGGACGAGTTCGTGGTCTTAACGAGCAGAACGCAATTACGGAACTTTTTGCTAACTATTTGGGGTCATCGTTCATGGACCCACTGCCCAGCTGGGGTGTACTCCCTGTGAGAAGAATCTGACTTGTAGACGTGATGTTTCCACGATCCCCGTACAGTAACACAAAGTCACTGACTGTGTGCAGTGGTCTTGGACACTCTAACGGTTGAAGTCTGATGGTACCCATTGAAATGAAGACCGCCTCTTCCTGTCCGCCCACTCCGATAAAGTGGTCTCAACAGACAAGATAACTCTTTTCCGTTCACCTTACCATCATAATATTCGGATTTTGGGTCATGGCTCCATTCAACTTGCTGATATATATATATATATATATATATATATATATATATATATATATATATATATATAAACAATGTGACAGAGCACTTCGGTGGTAGCACGAGGAACACATTATGGTTAGGGCTCGGAATTCGACTCCTGCCCGCCTTGGGTTCTCCAGCCTGTCGCTGACTGTGCTCCTCAATCTAAAGAAAGAAAGAAATGAAATAAAAAAATTAAAAAGCTTTATAGGCTGCGGCGCTCGTGTAATACCGACGCCGCATGTTACTGAGTTCTCGAAGTGTTTTTTTTAAACAGATATGTAAAAAAATAGTAAGGCAACTGCTCACGACAAGTGGGAAAAACAGTTCAGGCAATCCCTCTAGAGGAGCATAGCATAAAAAAATAATAAAAAGTGGTTAACGCAACTGCCTAGTAAGCAGGAGATCCTGGGTTCGAGGCCCGGCCAGGCACACATTTTACTCATCGCCGCTGATTCCGCATGCAGCTAATATCATCAGTTCCTTCCCTTTCCCTTACTTTCTTCCCCGTCCACCTTCAATTAATTTACATAATGTTTTTATTAGTTCATAGCCGCTCTTTTGTCGCTTATTTGCACTATTTTTTGAATAGTGGATCTGCTACAATAGAAACATCAGATGTTCAGAATACAGACTATTCGTATGGATCAGAACTGTTTATCTTCAGGTAAACGATAAAATAACCGGTCATGAAAGCTGACAACAATAAGGTGATCAGTACACAGGGTGATTCGGCGATTATGTAGAAATTTTCAGTGATGATGGAGAAGTGTAAATGTTTTAATCTGAGTAAGGGACCCTGTCCATGAAAAGAGTCGAAAGTTGCATGCAAAAACCATTCTTATATCTCTGAATTATACATCATCTACTACAAGGCCTTTGCGTTCCACGATTGGGATGGGGGTAATATGGCTCAAAAGAAGAACAAATTGTTTAGTTATTATGAGCTCTAAAATGTGTACCTTAAGAGCTATGATCACATGTTCACCAAAAGAGATGAGTTTCACTTTTTTGAAAAGGTCAGGGGCTGAACTAATAACACTCTCCATAGAATCTTAGCACCACCTGCATGTTGGTGAACCAGTTGTTATTAAGGGTTTTCTCTATCTTAAGCGTACTGAGAATTGTAAATATCTTCAACACAGACCGTTTTCGCTTAAACTAAAAAAGTATCAGAAGTGATAATATCGTAATATTTGCAAATAGATGATTTTGGTCGTTCTTTCACTATTTATAGATTAAATGATGGCTTTGCCTAGAGATGCCTTATTCTGGATACTGCCGTCGGCGTTCTGTGTTCCTTGCTTCACGTTCTGCTTCCCCTCTCAAGTTAGCTGATTAATTTTTCTCCACTCAATTTGGAATCCGCTTGTGGTTTCCATGCACATTGGAGTATTTGCTTTGGAACTTTATGCTATTCATAGTTTACTCAGTTTCTCTTTGTGGATGTTCACATCTTTCAAGCAATCCAGTATTGTTATCTTTTCAATAGTATCCCTTTGTTTTGAGGGTAGTTCCAAAGATAGTATTCTTAAGAAAAGTAATTTCAAAGTGTATAATGAAAGTGTATAATGATCAAACGACGAGTTGCCTAATGATAATGTCTACAGTATAACCATCGGAATTCTCCTGAAATTTGAATACTATTTGTTGAATGAGCTTTTTGATTATTCCATACACTTAAGAGAGGAAAAAAGAACTAACTGTTACAGTTGTTGATTTGACAAACTGCCTATTGGCTTCTGTCTCAGGTTCCTCGGCCGACGTTCATCTAATGATTTTTCTGACGTTTCGCCAGCACGAGTGGCTGGCATTGTCAAAGCTTCACCCTCCATTGCCGGTGGTGAACTGGAGGCGGCCGCTGACTGTATGTACCTGGCGCGCCAACGTCCGAGGGCTTCTCCGCGGTCATTTCCGGTGCTTCCTGCGACGGTCGTTCGCTGCAGTACGGGAAGCCAGGATCCGTTTACCTTAAGGCTTTCCTCGATTTTAGACAGTTTCAGTTGGTAAATATCAACTTTAAATTACATAACGTAAACATTTTTAACGGACAGGAACTTCTAACCGTCATCTATTGTCCCTGTTAACGAACTACGACATAATTTAAATATTGCTTCTTCACAAGTAAATTACTTGAAATGCCGTGACGTAAAGCTTTGTGTGGGACAGGGATTCGAACCCAAAACCTAATCAGATTGTTATCGTAGCTATCGTTCTCGGCAGTAGCTACATGTTTTAACTGAAATGACGAGACGAAACATTAATTTTTTTCTTCCCAGGACTCCAACGCGACACCTATCGCTGTTATATTCTAGAGATTACGAACGTTAAATATGGGTTTGTTACACCAGCAGTGACATATGAGCATGTCTGAACTAGAAATAATATGACAAGGAGTTCAGTGCTGACTGGGAATCGAACCCCACACATATCGTTGTTGACTACGCACAAAGAGACGTCAGCTACCGAATTTTTCTCCACCAGCATCCTTGAACTTACAGCGATCTCGCAAATAGATCTGTGTCCCACTGGGAGCCAGAAACGTCAGATATCATCTGTGTTGACAACGAATGAAAATACATTAAAAATCTAAATTATTATCCACCAGCAGATAGGTGTTCTCATGCTAGAGCTTGGTAATACGTAACGAACACTTTAGTGTTGGGCCAGGATTCGAACCCATTCACGCGCAGTATGTAGAGATGTTGAAGAATCTGCAGTTTTGAACAATCAACAAATTGTAGTCGAGCTTTATTGTCACGAAGGGATCAAATTCCGCGTTAAGGGCGGCCTGAGTTGCATTCACAATTCAATACCAGTTTCATCGGCACACAGAAGCTCAAACCGAATATGGAATAAGCGTCCTTTGACCTTACATGCCGTTCGTTTCGTCACTAGAAATGAATAACTAGTATAATAAAGGTAACTACATGTCGCCACACCTGACTTTATTGCGGTTCAACCTAACGTCTACTTGGTAGAGAAGGAATATCATGATTAATGTGAATTTCAGACCACAATTCCATTATACCTTCTTCACTTGACGTAGCCAGAAGAGAATAGAATCTGTCTCTCCCTATCAAAAATCATCACCAGAAGTTGGAATCGAACCCAGCCCATAAGCACAAGAACCTATTATCAATCCAACAGACCACCGAATCCTCTGATAAAAACGCCGTTGCACCACACTGGATCAGAATTCTGACACACAGACTCCCTGTAGTGGTTTGCAGTATGTTCAGTACATTCATTTACTTGGTTGACCGAATCGCCATGAACTAGCTGCCTCAGTTACCCAGTGCATACATTCGACTCTATTTTGTAATCATCGAAATAAAATCACGTAACTGCCACCTACACAGAACTGCCAACAGGGTAGGATGCAGAAATTTAAATAGGAAGTGTTCCTTTCTACTTGAGCTACTCTATTGCGCTGTATGTTGAAAACGTGGTGCAGTGCAAAAGAAAAGCTGTAACTGTGTGTCTCTCGGAAGTCTTGATCCGGTCATATGCATTATCTCACAGCACTGTGGAATGCGGAAATTCTGGAGGAATTGTTATTGACTTCTGGATGATCTGTACCTACGTGTCAGCTAGTAGCATAATAGTAAGCGTTTCGCATTGTGTGTAAGATGTCGCGAGTTGGAGTACATTCTCTGCTACTTTTTTAAAACCTAATTCTGCTATCTGCTGAATTTATCGATATAATGGAACTTTGAACATAATTCCCTTCACTTCTCAACCCAAAATAGTCCCATGTGGAAAAAGGGTTAACGTCTGCGACATTTTGTTCTTTTCAGGTTTAATAGACGGCCAGGCAGCAGATGCATCTCGGAACTTTTGTATTATGTATGGGGAGAGCGCATCGTTCCGAAATACGTCAGAAAAGTATTTTCTACACTATCTGTCATTCTTGTTTGAAAGCTTTAACTCAGAACAAGTTTTCTACATTAATGTAATCAATAAACTGCATGTGCATTGTCAGACTGCTACAAAGAACATAAGAGAATTCGCATATATCATTGATGATTAATTTCTCTCTCATGTTTACTATTCTTTTAACAACACTAAAAGAGACCTTACGAAAATTGTGCACTGTACTATAAGAAATGAAATAAAACTACCCATGATAACCTAACGACGAAAGTCTGTTTCAATAAAACCGAGTATCTGTACACAAATGTGCCTCTATCGACACGAATTAGTAAAATACTACTCACTTAGATTTTGATTGGGTCTGTGTTTCATTGGTATGCTGTGTCGTACTCAAGAGGTATGCAAATGTGGCATTTCATAAATATAGTTACGTATTCCTAGAAACCCAAAATTCGCTTGTCAGCAGCGGAAAGAGGCGTTACCTGTAGTGCAGCATTGTAAGTTTTTCACCATTGCACTATGACCCAAAAGTATTTTCCTGCGATTTCCTAACCGATGTTTGATCTGACTGTTTGTAGCTCTTTCACAGAAGGGATAAAAACGTCAGTGTCAGCGAGACTGGAACCGCTAACCATAACAGGCGCTTTTTCACAAGTTAGCACGTAACCACAGAGCCAGCGAAGAAGTATGTACTTTTGTTTCCTCTATACTAGTTTTTTATTTATAGTGACGAAACGAACGGTATGTAGGGTCAATGGACGCTTATTCCATCTTCGGTTTGAGCTTCTGAATGTCGACAAAATTGGTTCTAAACTGGGAATGCAACTCAGACCGCCCTTAACGCGGAATTTGATACCTTCGTGACAATACAGTCGACTACAATTTGTTATTTGTTCAAAACTGCAGTTTCTTCAACATCTCTACATACTGCGCGTGAATGGGTTCGGATCCTGGCCCAGCACTAAAGTTTTCGTTATGTATTATCAAGCTCTAGCATGAGAACGCCTATCTGCTGGTGGATAATAATTTTGTTTTTTAATGTATTTTCATTCGTTGTCAACACGGATGATATCTGACGTTTTTGACTCCCAGTGAGATGCAGAACTATTTGCGAGATCACTGTAAGTTCAAGGATGCTGGTGGAGAAAAATTCGGTAGCTGACGTCTCTTCGCGTGTAGTCAACAACGATATATGTGGGGTTCGACTCCCAGTCAGCACTAAACTCTTTGTCATATTATTTCTAGTTCAAACATGCTCACATATCGCTGCTAGTGTAACAAACCCATACTTAACGTTCGTCTTCTCTAGAATATAACAGCGATAGGTGTCGCGTTGGAGTCCTGGGAAGAAAAAAATTAATGTTTCGTCTCGTCATTTCAGTTAAAACATGTAGCTACTGCCGAGAATATCCGATATGCACAGTTGTTTATGCTACGATAACAATCTGATTAGGTTCTTGGCTCGAATCCCTGTCCAACACAAAGCTTTACGTCACGGCATTTCAAGTAATTTACTTGTGAAGAAGCAATATTTAAATTATGTCGTAGTTCGTTAACAGGGACAATAGATGATGGGTGGGAGTTCCTGTCCGTTAAAAATGTTTACGTTATGTAATTTAAAGTTGATATTTACCAACTGAAACTGTCTAAAATCGAGGTATATCACTCTCTGTATGTCAGGAATGACTGTTAGTTTCCGTCAGTCACGAAATCTTTGTTTAGTCTGCATGACCTGGGTTTGAATCCGTATGCAGAACGAGACTGTTCGTCGTGTCATTTGAAGTTCATACATATTGTGAACTAGCTGCTCATGAAGAACTTAAATTTTTAATGTCATGTTGTGTTACATAATAAGTAGGCTATGTTGCTTTGAAGAGGAAATCATGAGTACGACGAACTTACTACGTTCATTACCTACCTGACGTAATAATGAGAGTGGTAACATTTCGGGTATGTCATTTATTGTAATAAATGTGAGCTTGTAAGCCTTAAGGACAGTCTTATCTGTAATAAGGTGCTCCCTGATATTTGTAGTATCGTGGTATAAATTTACATCTTGATTTATTGCGATACAGAGCATTGTTTTCTTGTGGTGACTTGTTGGAACCATTTTCAATAGTCAAACGACTGTACCAAGGAGCAATTAGAGGACCTGCTAGACAGCTGCGTTATGTGGGTTGCATGCAAATCAGGAGAAATGCAATTCAGGTCGTTCGGATACTTTTGAGCATGACTGTACTTTCTTGTATTCCGACCCTCAGCAGCCACGTCTTTCAGATGTAAGCTGTAGTCACTTCCCAACCTAATCATCGTACACATCAACTTTTATTCTTCGTACTGTTGGTGTTACTGAACATTGGCAACAAGGCAGAATAAGTTTGTCAGTTCTTTGACCAACTAGCTACTTCTTGGATGACACATGATCATCCTGCCAAATTCACTTGATTTTACGTGTCATTAGCATTGATTGATCTTTGTGATATTCAGTCAAGATGAGACATAAGATTATCAGTTTATGGTTTTGAGTCCAGCAAAGTCATTCCATATAGAGACTGCAACTAATTTCGTCTCTTACGTCACGATTTATCTGGTCTAGCCAACACTGGGTCAAGAAGTGAGAGGCAATTACTGGACTTCTTCACTAGTTCTGGGGTAACGTAGTCACTTGAAAACTAAGACTGTGTTGGCTCCCATTTCTAGTCTCTCTGAAGCCAATATTGTCAGTTGTGTTACGGAACTACAAGGAACCACAGCAATGAAATCTTACGAAAACTTCGCTATCACACATCATGTCGCTACTTCCAGTACCTCATAGTGTAAAGGCGTAAAACTTACGATATTGCACAATATTGATATTGTCTCATTCCGCTTCTGCTGCCATACATTTTGCTTTTTGTGAGTAAACAGTTTTAATTATGAAATCCCGCATTTCCATACTACTTAATTATGACAGAGGACAGCAAGTAAGCATAGGCTGTTTTAAGACCAAAGGTAAGAATTTATTACTAAGACATGCCGATACAGTCATGCTCTTATTGCAGATACTTCATATTTCATTAAAGTAGACTTTCATTGAAAAGTTATCAAGGTAAGTTGTGTTTCATCTGTTTTTGTACAGTGTATATTTTAACAGCGTTTTCCATTAATTTTTTAACACAGCAGTAAACATTAGTCAACTGTCAATAATACATTCTCTCACGCTATATAAAACAGTCTGACATGGCTCAGATAGTTTACTGATTCCGTGGCTATAAAAACCTCCTCCTCCTGAGTTAAACGCGTCGGCAGGCTAGGTTTGAGGTGCATTTCAGCCGGGAAACAAATTTTCTTGGCGGTTGTTCGGTAACAAGAGGGAAAGGAAACAAAAATTGAGAGCGTAAGATTAGAATAATAGGTACATCAGGAATTACCTCCCAAATAACCTTCTGGATAGTTTTGTTTTTGAAATCAGCAATGTGTTATCGTGGAGTAGCAACACGTAATGCAGTTTCGTCTATCGTTTTTCTTACACTGCGATCGAAATTTGTCTCAGTTGTTGGCAACAAATACCAGCTGCAATGGACACACCACTGCAGAGGATTTGCTAGTGCACAACACCCTTTTTCAGCCGACTGATGCAAAATATATTCACAGTTGTTAAGGCTCAGTCGTTAATTTTTTCTTAAGGAGTTAGGATGGAGGCATCGTAACACGCCACTAGTAACAATACAGCACAGTAATTCTCACTGTATGAACTGACGTTGCTCAGGGAAAACTGTAGCAATGACCACTGGTTGATTTTTGATGCTTTGAATCAGAGCATGGAATACTCCTACACACGACTTCTGAACCTCGCCTGTTGAATGCAAAGTTGCAGTTCATGATATACAATCATCACATATGTCTTCTATGGAGACTTACCGAATGTGGAAAATCATTCATAACAGAAGGATCTCTCTTGAAACAATAAATCCTTTTCAGAAGTTTTTCCCAAATTCGCTCGCCCATACACAGTACAAAGATTCCAGGTTGCCTCTGCTACCTTCAACTCTCTATTAAATCCAAAACGGATAATATGTCGCAAATGTTAGACATTTTCCCACTTTAACTCTATTTTGCAACTCTTTTATGATGTTCATAAGTTTCAAGGATGCGAAGTCCAATATGTAACTGCAAGATTAATGCTATAACTTCAAATACGACAATAGCAGTTGATAAAGACACTTATAGCCCCATGCCGCATTCACCTGACAAACAACGCCTTATGGTAGCTGATAGCTTGTTGAAAGAGAATAGCGTTTTCTGGCGTGTTTGGACTGAATCAACATCTGAATTCAGTTATTTTTCTGTCAATTACATTTCCATCCCAAATAACATCACCAACTAAAAATGAGCAGAACACGTTTTACCCGAATGCAAAGTAGTTTCATTTTTCAATAAGAACAAAAATTTCATTCAAGTATAAAAAAGAAAACACTTCATTCCCGCATTGGAAATATGTGTCAGTTGGCTTATGTTTTCTTTCTCTCTTCTCCATAAAATTTGTAATATATCTTTCTTAGATGAACTGCCTTTTGTATGTATAATTTTATTCCTCACTGACATTACCCAAATTTTCAGGGAAAAAGTGACCGTTAAAGTAAATCTTGAGGCTCTTCCAACAACGTAACCTCTTGAATTTCCCATCATGTTGACTGCAAGAGAAATGTAATGTAGGTACTTTTTGCTATCTATGAATTTGGTAACATCATCCTTGAATTATATACAAGCCTCCCTCTACCACGCACTAACTTTTTACTCAGATTTGGAAAACACAGTCTTCGAATGTCAGGTGCAACAAGCACGCCCTCTTCCGATTTAACTTCTGATTGATAAGAAAACATCTGGCAGGTATCATAAAATTCTTCTTTTGTGGGTACGCTTCTCACGAACTGATTAGGTTCAACCCAACGGATGGGAAACAGAAATGAGTTGCTTATTTTATTTTAAACTATGTCGAGGTGCTTATAAATTTCCTTCATATTTGCACAGTGTGTAGGAGTTAGTGATGCAGAGGCGGTACTATTGCATAATAAGTAGCCTTTAACATACTCTCAGAAGAATCTAGAAATTTTCCATTACTCCTTTTATATATCATTCATGAGATCGACCGTTTCTGGAAGATATACTGAATCACTTCTTTGGACCATTGAAAACTTTTGTGGTCTCTTCTTTTTTTTTCTCTTTGAAATCTACAACCAAACAGGTACGGCTTCTGTTTCGTTAGGCTCCAGCCGCTATCCCAGTCACTCAGCTCTATTTGTGAAACTCATTTAGATATAAATAATTCAAAGTGGAACGGAATTCGTCACGAGATTGTTCATCTGCATCTTACTGGGTATCACTGCAAATATTCACGATAATGTCACCAAAAAACTCGAGTAGTTTATGAACTGGAGGGTGTGGACCACTGCCTACTGTTAGAACGTCAGACAGAAAGTTACAATGACTTATCCCTTTTCTTATTTCTTTGGTTGTAACATTTCCTGGCTCCCTTCACATCACTGTAATACCAAATGTCAAACCTTTTTTACCATTGCCCTCAGCACACAGCACACAATGTGGTGCCTTATCCTGATCACCAAGTCTGTTTCCGAAGTGCACCTCTAACACGAAACCTGTAATGATCCTCCGATGTTTCCTAACCATAGACTCACCAGACTATAACAATAACTATCAAGGATTTTTTGTCAGCCACAACTATCCGCTGCACCGATAGCACATATTAAGCAGTATAAATGCGAAGTTGAGTTGTTAAAAAAATGAATAACTGCAAACAAAGAAGAGCTGTAGATTTTATTGCAGTAGTTAGTATAAATACTAACGAGCCATATTACTGCCATCTAAATTTCAACTTCTCATTATTAATTGAGTCATATATGAAAACTATTTGATTAAACTCGCTGGTTTGTCTTTTTTAATAGTGGTTGTTAACTGTATAAAAACGGTGGATTTACGGGATATCCTATTGCCATTCGACACACCAAAATCTACAGATATAAATGATATCCACTAAAAAATCTCTTTCGACGGTGGCCTGTCTAGTAGACCTTCGGCTCTCAGCAAATTAAAACACATGTGCTGTATTAATCATTTTTTGAATGATGTAGCTCTTTCTTCTTTCCATACTTTCTAAGATAAATTGCAGTATGTCACCAACAAATTATATGAACAATTATATGTAAAAATTTTTCATTTAAATGTTCTTGGCATGCTTGTCCACTACTTGGGGAACTCAAAGGTGTGTGCCCCTAGGATTCCTCGGTGACTAACAGAAGAGCATCAAGAGAAATAAAGGGGCATCTGCGCGGAACTGCTTGTGTGTTAAGAGGTTCATTGTGACACTCTTTTGTCGAACATCGTCACAGATGATGAAACACGTGTTCATCAATTCGAACTGGAAACAAAATGGCGTCACACCACCTCTCGTCCAAGGAAAATTTCAGAGTTGCACCCTCAGCCGGTAACGTCATGGTGACAGTCTTCTGCGTCTCTGAAGGGGTTGTTCTGGTTTATGTTTCCTCCCACGGTGCAATGATCAGCTCCAAAGTGTACTGTGCTACCCTCAGGAAATTGATTAAACGACTGCAGCATGTTTGTCGCCACAAAGATACAAATCAACTGCTCCTTCGCCATGACAACCCAAGGCCTCACACAAGAGGAGCTCCTTCCATGTGTCTGATATCAAACGGCTCTCAGGTTTCACACATTCTCCACCAGTTATATGTCCGAGGTGGTTATCTTCCATCTGTGATAAGTGTCATTTACCCACTCTAAGTGTCAGATGTGCTGTTCATAACCTACTGAATATTTCGTCACAACATTTTTCGTGTTTTTGCACATGTTCCAAAAGTACTACGACGTCATCTAAGTAGGCCATTCGTTTCTTAGCCTTTAATCCACAAAGCACTGTGTCTTGTTATCTCTGAAACGTAGCTGGTGCATTCTTAAGTTCAAATGGCATTCTGCAGTACCGTTAATGATCCCATGATGTTGCGAAGTCAGTTTTTAGTCTATGTTCTACGACTACTTCAACTTCAACCTAACGCTATCCAATTCTTAGGTTCATCGCTGAAAAATACCAGCATTGGTTGATAGTGTCGAATGTCTCAGTAATACTGGGGATGGCACACGTGTCATGTACGGTTTTTGCATTCAGGCATTGGTAATTACAACAGAATCTGTATTATTTAATACCATCTGATGCTTGTTTTTAGGGACAACGACAATACTTGTCCACACGCAGGGACTGTCACTATGTTCTATTATTTCTTCTGCCAATTGCTTATCAGATTATCATTTGCAGATGCCTTGAGACATGGTAGACTTTCTATAAACTGTTTTGTTGCCATTGGTATATTATGATGTGTAACAGCCATAACTGGTAATGGACAGTTTGTATAAAAAGAAAGAAAACAAATTCAAGTGTTGTAGGAGTAAAGCTTCCATCGATTCCCGTGCAGAGGCAGGGTGACGACTCCAGCGAGCGACCAAATGGTGTACATTGCCCTGAAGATGACCTCATCACGGGTTGAAACCGGTTGGCGGCAAAATAAATAATGCGATTGTGACTGTCATTTTGAATAATTGATTATGAGTAAATTAATCGCTGTTATCTCCACACAACTATGTTGTCTAAAAAAACTGGCGTAATACATAAACACTCATACATATTTACACAGCTATTGACACTATGACAAACAGGCCACACTAATCCACACACAAACAGTCACAGATGCTATTTGTGAATTAGTACATCAACTCTGTCACTGTCGCCTGAGTATATAATGTGAGTACTGGAAGGTCTGGATCCTGTTCTCACAGATGAACCATCCGTTGTCTTGGCATGAGACACTGAGCCTCAGTTGCGGTACTGTGTCCACCCCAGGCTCTCACTGCTGAATGCTAATGTGATGCACCGTATGTGGAGGCTGAGGTGAAGCACCACAAACATCACCACTGGCAAGCACTGATCATCAATTGTGAAAGCGATAGAGGTTGCATGACACATGCGCTTCACCTGCCTTTGGGTGACACTTGTGTCTGAATGTTACTTGTGCATTTTCGATTTAAGGCCCAACAAGTCCACAATCTGCAACCCATTTGCCTCGTTTTTCAGTACACTGATAACCTTGTTGTTTGCAGATAGTAAACTATAAGTATTATCGGTTGCATAGACATACTCGACGAATCTGTGGCTGTGGCACCTTATTTCCTCATGTGGATTACAACAGTTCACCCAAGAAACGAAGTCTTGCGTACCTATGTAAAGTAACTTTGGATCTGCAAAATCAGTTTTCTCAAACTCACAGCGAAAATGGCAACGTGAAATTTGGATAGGTCCAATATATACTGATCAGCCAGTATATTATGACCACCAAACTGCTATCTACACTCCTGGAAATGGAAAAAAGAACACATTGACACCGGTGTGTCAGACCCACCATACTTGCTCCGGACACTGCGAGAGGGCTGTACAAGCAATGATCACACGCACGGCACAGCGGACACACCAGGAACCGCGGTGTTGGCCGTCGAATGGCGCTAGCTGCGCAGCATTTGTGCACCGCCGCCGTCAGTGTCAGCCAGTTTGCCGTGGCATACGGAGCTCCATCCCAGTCTTTAACACTGGTAGCATGCCGCGACAGCGTGGACGTGAACCGTATGTGCAGTTGACGGACTTTGAGCGAGGGCGTATAGTGGGCATGCGGGAGGCCGGGTGGACGTACCGCCGAATTGCTCAACACGTGGGGCGTGAGGTCTCCACAGTACATCGACGTTGTCGCCAGTGGTCGGCGGAAGGTGCACGTGCCCATCGACCTGGGACCGGACCGCAGCGACGCACGGATGCACGCCAAGACCGTAGGATCCTACGCAGTGCCATAGGGGACCGCACCGCCACTTTCCAGCAAATTAGGGACACTGTTGCTCCTGGGGTATCGGCGAGGACCATTCGCAATCGTCTCCATGAAGCTGGGCTACGGTCCCGCACACCGTTAGGCCGTCTTCCGCTCACGCCCCAACATCGTGCAGCCCGCCTCCAGTGGTGTCGCGACAGGCGTGAATGGAGGGACGAATGGAGACGTGTCGTCTTCAGCGATGAGAGTCGCTTCTGCCTTGGTGCCAATGATGGTCGTATGCGTGTTTGGCGCTGTGCAGGTGGGCGCCACAATCAGGACTGCATACGACCGAGGCACACAGGGCCAACACCCGGCATCATGTTGTGGGGAGCGATCTCCTACACTGGCCGTACACCACTGGTGATCGTCGAGGGGACACTGAATAGTGCACGGTACATCCAAACCGTCATCGAACCCATCGTTCTACCATTCCTAGACCGGCAAGGGAACTTGCTGTTCCAACAGGACAATGCACGTCCGCATGTATCCCGTGCCACCCAACGTGCTCTGGAAGGTGTAAGTCAACTACCCTGGCCAGCAAGATCTCCGGATCTGTCCCCCATTGAGCATGTTTGGGACTGGATGAAGCGTCGTCTCACGCGGTCTGCACGTCCAGCACGAACGCTGGTCCAACTGAGGCGCCAGGTGGAAATGGCATGGCAAGCCGTTCCACAGGACTACATCCAGCGTCTCTACGATCGTCTCCATGGGAGAATAGCAGCCTGCATTGCTGCGAAAGGTGGATATACACTGTACTAGTGCCGACATTGTGCATGCTCTGTTGCCTGTGTCTATGTGCCTGTGGTTCTGTCAGTGTGATCATGTGATGTATCTGACCCCAGGAATGTGTCAATAAAGTTTCCCCTTCCTGGGACAATGAATTCACGGTGTTCTTATTTCAATTTCCAGGAGTGTATATAAAACACAGGTGATAAGAGCGGCATCTGGCGAGGAATGACTGCTGGTCAGACACACACACGTTGCATGTAGTATCAGTGAGTGTGCTGTCCATGTGCAGAATGAGGAAGGTGCACGATCTATCTGACCAATGGCAGATTGTGATGCCACAAAGCTCAGCACGAGCATTCTGGAAACTCCACAACTTTTTGGATGTTTAAGGAGTGGTAAGGAGAGTGTTTCCAACACGTGGCGAAACCAAGGTGAAACCATGCACAGACGTCGTGGGATTGTCGCTCACTCCTCATTACAGATGTCAGACGCCGTAGTCTGGGCAGACTGTTAAAACAGGGCAGGTGGCGAACTATAACCAACACCATACTTTAATGCCCGGCAAAGTAAAAGTGTGTCTGAACACAATGCATCAAACACTCCTTACGATGGACCTCTGCAGCCGACGACCTATGCATGTGTCAATGTTAACACCACAACATCAGCATCTACGGCTGAAATGGGCACATGACCACTGTCACTGGACGTTAGCGCAGTGGAAGATGTTTTCATGGTCTGATCAAACCAGATAGCTTCTTCATATGCCAATAGGAGTGCGCGAATCCGTCTTCTTCAAGTAGAACAGCTCCTTGACACCTGTACCACAGAACAGAGAGAAGCTGGCAGTGGCTCCATTATGCTCTGGGGAACTTTCACGTCCACATCCATGGGTTCAGTGGAGCTCGTGCAAGGTACCATGACGGCCAAGGAGTATCATACACTGGTTGTAGACCACGTACACCCCTTCATGACGATCATATTTCCCGACGGCAGAGATATTTTTCGGCAAGATAATGTGCCATGTCACAAGGTCAGGAGTGTGATGGAGTGGTTCGAGGAACAGAGTGGTAAGTTCCAATTGATGTGCTGACCCCAAACTCACCAGATCTAAACCTGATGGAACATATTTGGGGTGTGATTGAACGTGGCGTCAGAGCTCATCGCCGCTCTCTCCGGAATTTGTGGGAATTGGATGACTTGTGTATGCAAAATGGTTCAAATGGCTCTGAGCACTATGGGACTTAACATCTATGGTCATCAGTCCCCTATAACTTAGAACTACTTAAACCTAACTAGCCTAAGGACATCACACAACACCCAGTCATCACGAGGCAGAGAAAATCCCTGTCCCCGCCGTGAATCGAACCCGGTTGTGTATGCAGATGTGGTGCCAACTCCTTCCAGCGACCTACCAAGGCCTCATTGCTTCCATTCCAACACGTGTCACCGGTGTTATCTGAGCCAAAGGTGGACATACCGGCTACTGGGAAGGAGGTCATACTGTTTGGTTGATCAGTGTATACATGCCAACATAAAGAAGTTTCATGAACTCTGTAAAAGCCAGAGTGAAAGTTCTTCTTTAAAGATAGTGGATCAGTTTAAACTTTGGCCTGGCAGTGTAATACCTGGCGCCATAACATCCATCTCAGTCGTAAACCAATTTTCTGGTCTTCCCTTAAGTTTTCCATGGTATTACCAAGTACTGAATTTTTCATTAATTTAAAAAAAAATGGTGGGCATTCTTGAAATTTGTGACCTTGTCTGCCTTGGTAGTCATTACCACATGGACCGGGTACTGTGATGCGCAATCTATCAGATGCTATGCTAAATATGCTTGAAGTGAACGAGTAGGGGTATCTAGAACAAAAATGTTTAGAAGTATGTTACTCAACTGGGGAAGAAGAAGAAGATATGTTTTTGATCCAGATGTAGCGTTGTTTCTTCCCCTGGGAGGGAAGCAACAACTACTTGTCTGGGGTGCTGGATGGCAAAAACAGAAGAATGAAATGGTCTAATTACTTTATGCCTGTTACCCTGGACATTGTGACGTTTATGACACTTGCTTTCTTCATCCTTCAGGCCATTAGTGTGAACTGATATACCTGCATTCTGCCTCTCAAATTTAGTTACACCCTGAAGTTTAATGGGGAAACAAATACCATCCAAGTTATCATACGCACGAATATAGTAGGCTATATGATATGTATCCTGAAGCGTGACATTGTTCACCAACTACATTATAAAAGGAAAACTAAATTCATCCTCCTTGTTATGGACATTAATACAGCCCTGTTTAGTAGATTTATCCACTAACAACAGAACGTGAGTAGAGCTTCCACTTAATGGGTCAAAATCATGTGAGAGTACATCTAGGTAGAGCTGATGCTTCAACGCCTTACCGGATCCTCTTTCCTGCATTTTAGAAAATTTTCTATGTATGAATCTCAAGGTAAAAATTCGAACCCACACTTTAGTTGAGGTGATCTCTGATAACACGCCATTTTCCCCTGAGAATAGACAGTGGCCTTCTCTTCATCATCATTACCAAAAAAGGTACGTGAGTTCATAGCATAGAGCTCCACTGCAATTAATGGAGGGATAAAGGCGGATCATTCACGATTTTAATGAACTCCCATCCCAAAATGTGTAGACACTCATTTAGGAACCCGACTGAATTTCGGTACCCATACAATTGTCAATACGAGTATAAGGGATTGTGTCCTCAAGTGTTCTGCAGGTGCTGAGAAACTTATATTTGGTATGTGACCAACCTGGAGCTCATCTAAGTTAACAGGACTGGCAACGACACTGCTGATAGTCATACGGTTACTGGAATTATGTCTTGGATGAGATAAGTGAGATGCCAGGACGACCAGCACAGTCCAATGCATGGTGACGTCTGCTGCTGATGATGATGGCTTGTGGGGCGCTCAACATCGTGGTGATCAGCGCCTGTACAAGTTCCAATCTTTCCATTTCCAGTCTCGTCACTACCTCAATGATGATGAAGCGATGAGGACAACACAAACACCCATTCCCTGGGAAGAGAAAATCCATGAACCGGTCGAGAATCGAACCGGAACCCTGTGATACAGAGGCAGCTACCCTACCCACTAGACCACGAGCTGCGGACGTGACATCGGCTGAGGTGCTCCTTAGCTACGTCCTCATCCGGACAGTTGAACCGTTCCTGGAAAATAAATAAATTTACAAGCATGATGCAATGATTCCAAACAAGGGAGAGATATATGTGAGCATAAAAATTTCTTGATCTTATGAAAGAATTTATTCGAATCCGTGTTTCCCTGTGTGGATTCATATCATAATCAACTGGGATAATGCGCTAATCACAGCCTTAATATCAGCATCAACATCTATCTCAATGTTATCGCCATCATCTAAACTTCCTGCCAAGTATTGTATGGAAAGGAATTGCACAAATAGTTCGAAAGTATCGTGTTTAAACACACACACACACACAGACACACACACACACACACACACACACACACACACACACACACACACACACACACACACGAATGCATACATGTACACGTGATCAGTACAGTACAGTGCATACTGGCGTCAGTTGGAGAGCTGCTGATGAGAAAGAGGGCTGTATTGTTGTTGTTGTCTTCAGTCCTGAGACTGGTTTGATGCATCTCTCCATGCTACTCTATCCTGTGCAACCTTCTTCATCTCCCAGTACTTACTGCAACCTACATCCTTCTGAATCTGCATAGTGTATTCATCTCTTGGTCTCCCTCTACGATTTTTACCCTCCACGCTGCCCTCCAATACTAAACTGGTGATCCCTTGATGCCTCAGAACATGTCCTACCAACCTGTCCCTTCTTCTTGTCAAATTGTGCCACGAACTCCTCTTCTCCCCAATTCTATTCAATACCTCCTCATTAGTTATGTGATCTACCTATCTAATCTTCAGCATTCTTCTGTAGCACCACATTTCGAAAGCTTCTATTCTCTTCTTCTCTAAACTATTAATCGTCCATGTTTCACTGCCATACATGGCTATACTTCATACATATACTTTCAGAAACAACTTCCTGTCACTTAAATCTAAAATCGATGTTAACAAATTTGTGCTCTTCAGAAACACTTTCCTCGCACTTGCCAGTCTGCATTTTATATCCTCTCTACTTCGGCCATCACCAGTTATTTTGCTCCCCAAATAGCAAAACTCCTTTACTACTTTAAGTGTCTCATTTCCTAGTTTAATTCCCTCAGCATCACCCGACTTAATTCGACTACATTCCATTATCCTCGTTTTGCTCTTGTTGATGTTCATCTTATATCCTCCTTTCAAAACACTGTCCGTTCCGTTCAACTGCTCTTCCAAGTCCTTTGCTGTTTCTGACAGAATTACAATGTCATCGGCGAACCTCAACGTCTTTATTTCTTCTCCATAGAATTTAATACCTACGCCGTTTTTTCTTTTGTTTCCTTTACTGCTTGCTCAATATACAGATTGAATAACATCGGGGACAGGCTACAACCCTGTCTCACTCCCTTCCAAACCAACGCGTCCCTTTCATGTCCCACAACTCTTATAACTGCCATCTGTTTCTGTACAAATTGTAAATAGCCTTTCGATCCCTGTATTTTACCCCTGCCACCTTTAGAATTTGAAAGAGAGTATTCCAGTCAACATTGTCAAAAGCTTTCTCTAAGTCTACAAATGCTAGAAATGTAGGTTTGCCTTTCCTTAATCTATTTTCTAAGATAAGTCGTAGGGTCAGTATTGCCTCACGTGTTCCAACATTTCTGCGGAATCCAAACTGATCTTCGCCGAGGTTGGCTTCTACCAGTTTTTCCATTCGTCTGTAAAGAATTCGCGTTATTATTTTGCAGCTGTTACTTATTAAACTGATAGTTCGGTAATTTTCACATCTGTCAACACCTGCTTTCTTTGGGATTAGAATTATTATATTTTTCTTGAAGTCTGAGGGTATTTCGTCTGTCTCATACATCTTGCTTAGCCATTCTGCACTTCCTGTCGATCTCATTTTTGAGACGTTTGTATTCCCTTTTGCCTGCTTCATCTACTGCGTTTTTATATTTTCTCCTTTCGTCAATTAAATTCAATATTTCTTCCGTTAACCAAGGATTTCTACTAGCCCTCGTCTTTTTACCTACTTGATCCTCTGATGCCTTCACTTCTTCATCCTTCAGAGCTACCCATTCTTCTTATACTGTATTTCTTTCCCCCATTCCTGTCAATTGTTCCCTAATGCTCTCCCTGAAACTCTCTACAACCTCTGGTTCTTTCAGTTTATCCAGGTCCCATCTCCTTAAATTCCCACCGTTTTGCAGTTTCTTCAGCTTTAATCTACAGTTCATAACCAATAGATTGTGGTCAGAGTCCACATCTGCCCCTCGAAATGTCTTACAATTTAAAACCTGGTTCCTAAATCTCTGTCTTACCGTTATAGAATCTATCTGATACCTTCTAGTATCTCCAGGATTCTTCCATGTATACAACCTTCTTTTATAATTCTTGAACCAAGAGGGCTGTATTACTCATTTATATTTGCAACCCGTGCACTAGCCTCGTATGGTACAGTCACTTAGTTTTCATGTACACCAGTGGATTGGACTTATACACTTGTATAAGGCCCAAGAGGTTGAGAAAGTCAAGGAAAGAAATAGAGAAAAAGGCTACATAAAGTGTCCCATCAAATGTAAAATATACACACATATAGAGAAAGATACATGTCACATAGTAATTTGAAATCCTGCAGCCAGCACATGGGCTTATGTGGACTAGATGTACACATATGTGATGGGCAGTGCTCTCTAATAATACCTTCATTGACTAATCCTGGAAAAAACAATAAAAGATCTATAAGGTTTGGAAAGATATGTGCTTACAACCATATTAAAAGAAGCACTTAGTAATTGACAGATCTAGTAGACTGGCTAAAACTGCATTGACTTTAACTGATACGGTGACGAGTCAAATGCGCTCGCCTGGGAAGCCTTGTTCATGCCTGCATCTGCTTTGTGTGTTCGTACTGGGGTTGATTCTCGCCATTTTTCCCAGAAAATCCGGTGATGGCCCGGTAAAATTACACTCCTGGAAATGGAAAAAAGAACACATTGACACCGGTGTGTCAGACCCACCATACTTGCTCCGGACACTCCGCGAGAGGGCTGCACAAGCAATGATCACACGCACGGCACAGCGGACACACCAGGAACCTCCGTGTTGGCCGTCGAATGGCGCTAGCTGCGCAGCATTTGTGCACCGCCGCCGTCAGTGTCAGCCAGTTTGCCGTGGCATACGGAGCTCCATCGCAGTCTTTAACACTGATAGCATGCCGCGACAGCGTGGACGTGAACCGTATGTGCAGTTGACGGACTTTGAGCGAGGGCGTATAGTGGGCATGCGGGAGCCCGGGTGGACGTACCGCCGAATTGCTCAACACGTGGGGCGTGAGGTCTCCACAGTACATCGATGTTGTCGCCAGTGGTCGGCGGAAGGTGCACGTGCCCGTCGACCTGGGACCGGTCCGCAGCGATGCACGGATGCACGCCAAGACCGTAGGATCCTACGCAGTGCCGTAGGGGACCGCACCGCCACTTCCCAGCAAATTAGGGACACTGTTGCTCCTGGGGTATCGGCGAGGACCATTCGCAACCGTCTCCATGAAGCTGGGCTACGGTCCCGTACACCGTTAGGCCGTCTTCCGCTCACGCCCCAACATCGTGCAGCCCGCCTCCAGTGGTGTCGCGACGGGCGTGAATGGAGGGACGAATGGAGACGTGTCGTCTTCAGCGATGAGAGTCGCTTCTGCCTTGGTGCCAATGATGGTCGTATGCGTGTTTGGCGCCGTGCAGGTGAGCGCCACAATCAGGACTGCATACGACCGAGGCACACAGGGCCAACACCCGGCATCATGGTGTGGGGAGCGATCTCCTACACTGACCGTACACCACTGGTGATCGTCGAGGGGTCACTGAATAGTGCACGGTACATCCAAACCGTCATCGAACCCATCGTTCTACCATTCCTAGACCGGCAAGGGAACTTGCTGTTCCAACAGGACAATGCACGTCCGCATGTATCCCGTGCCACCTAACGTACTCTAGAAGGTGTAAGTCAACTACCCTGCCCAGCAAGATCTCCGGATCTGTCCCCCATTGAGCATGTTTGGGACTGGATGAAGCGTCGTCTCACGCGGTCTGCACGTCCAGCACGAACGCTGGTCCAACTGAGGCGCCAGGTGGAAATGGCATGGCAAGCCGTTCCACAGGACTACATCCAGCATCTCTACGATCGTCTCCATGGGAGAATAGCAGCCTGCATTGCTGCGAAAGGTGGATATACACTGTACTAGTGCCGACATTGTGCATGCTCTGTTGCCCGTGTCTATGTGCCTGTGGTTCTGTCAGTGTGATCATGTGATGTATCTGACCCCAGGAATGTGTCAATAAAGTTTCCCCTTCCTGGGACAATGAATTCACGGTGTTCTTATTTCAATTTCCAGGAGTGTATATTGCCTCCCAGATGGACATCTGCAGAGCCATAGAGTGCAAAATTATTGTAAGTTATCAGTCTGAAATGGATAACATGTCAGAGAGATTAAATTATTGGAACAGTTCTTGGAATACCTCTCAGGGAAGACCTCTATTTTGTAGCGTGTTTGTCTTAATTGGAGATGATGTCCGTGAAAAAATTATAGGAACACTTCACGGAAAAGAATTCGTCCTGTGAACAAAACATATCAGTCAACCCAGGGCCACTGGATAGCCATAAATGAGTAATAATTTATAGTGATAAGGTACACAGTCCTGTGGAAAACAGTGCGCTTCGAGATTGCATCGCAGATTTGACAGTCACCTTGTCTTGGCATATGTCACGTATTTGCATTCACGTTCCGAACCCTAGAGTGTATGCTGCTTCTTTCCAGCTCCATCAGCTGCAATTTCCACAGCAGATGGGAAGTTGGCGAAGCATGATGGGCTGCACTGGCTGCACGGCTGGTGAGGTGTGCAGGCACCTCTCATGGAGATATGAAGGTTGAGCAGCGTATTCTATGAATGACAATGTTTAAAACAAATAAAAATCAAGTGCATTGATATTCCTTCCTTCCTGCCTACTGCGCTGGATGGCTCAGTATGAAAATACAACGGGTGCTGCACTTTGACATATCGATAACATAGTAGTTCATAGCTGATAGTGGTGATAGTACAAATTATTTTTAAAATCTGTGGGCCGTATTAAATTTCCTTGAATTTCATGCCATTTTAAACTTATAATAACAATTTATGTTTAGCAGCAGTGTTACATGCCTCATTTCTACTTCAGGAATTGTAGACACAACATAAAACCATCTTTCCCACTGAGAATAGCGGAGAGATGATAGTGCTGATATTTTCACTATGGTGTTCAGAACCCAAGTGGTGGCTAGAGAACTGGGTAAGTAGCTAATGCAGCTTCCCTGCCCTTTTTAAACCAACCAATTCACCTACATCAAGTGAGGAAAGAGGGAGTGGAGGGTGAGGGGAGGAGGGGAACAGAGAGTGGGGGAGAGATCTGGCAACAATACAAAGTTATCTCGCATCCACAAAAGACCTGGTAACAATACAAATTGGCCTCGGTACGGCACTGTTCCCTTTCTACCCAGTTCCAACACTGCACCTGCTAACCACCATCCCATAATTTATCAGTATTTCATGATCCGCACGTAGACATCTGATGCCACATACCTCATGTAGAATCACTCTTTTAATCAGGTGGTTGTAATTTTTAGGCTAGTTATATATCCATTGTAGTAGGGTAAGGGTCATCCACCGACTACACTTCCCTAACGACGAACCTCCAGAAGAGCCTCAGGTAGCAGTGTTTGCGTATCATTGAGGTGGGGACATCAATGAGATTGACATTTTGAATAAAACCTGGAAGTACGCTGAAATAATGCGAGTGCTGGAGATAAACAAATAACCCGAGTTAGAGTTGCAGTCTGGTGAAAATTTCCATTTGTCAGTACGCTTTAATTGTGGTCCCTATGAGTCTCATTAGAGTACACTGCTGAAAGTTCCTAGTCCGTTACATTTACGAGGTATGTCGCCTCGTTTTTACTCATTTTGTTTGTTGACACTTGACTGTCCTCTCCTTACGTGCTAAATAGGCTATCTCTCTGTGACCTCGATCGCATGTTCCTGTGAACTTCACCACAAATGATCCACATGTGGACGCATTCCTGGTTTCCGTGGATTTGGAGATACACAACTGTTGGTGCATGGTATTGAAAAGTAAGCGAGATTTTTCGTAACCATCCTAGCAAGCGACATACTAATGTTTCTTGTGATCTTCAGCTTGAAGACTTGAGTGATCCATGTCTCTCTCCAAACTACTCTATCCTGCGGAAGTCTCATCATCTCAGCATGGCTGTTCCTGCCTACATCCATCTGAATCTGCTTACTGTAGTCAAAATTTTGTCTCCCTTTACAACTTTTCCTCACCAACATTTTCCTTCATTACCAAAGTGCCTACTAGTGTTTACTAGAAATGGTATCTCTCTTTGTCTTCGCCCTTAGAATTCTATTGGGTCTGAAGAGTCGTCTTACTTACTTGTACCGGTAGTGGTTTTACTCTAACTTGACTTTTCGGTGAGTTGTTATCAGATTACCGTTTTCGTCATTTTTATGCTTCACTCACTTCTCCTGTTACAAAATCGAAAGCAGGTTCTGATAGAGGCGTATTATTAGCTCGTTACAGAATAAGATAGAAAAAGGCCTTTAACTCTTTACACGACCATTGCGGCATTCCCTTCAGCTGAATAATGATGAGGAACTTTAATCTGTACGAAGGAAGGAAGGAAAAACAGCTTGACACCCATTCGACATGCGCTAGATTCCGCATGCATACCCTCAGGTTATAGAGCAGTCGCGGAGTGTAACACAGCTGAATGGGTATTGAAGTCTCCATATACGTACATTCTTAAAGTGTCCAACGAATATGCAGGGGTGGCATCGAGGATGCTGTGGACTGGGAGGTCTTTGAGGGGACATCCTTTGATGCTTCGAGTCACGTCCAAATTTCGTCAGTTGGGTTTGAAAAGTCCCTACTGGGGAGAACAAAAATTGCAGTTGCACTACACTTCAAAGAGGCAGATCGTGTTCTGTGGGATTTAAACCACATGATGTCGTTAGACAATGGTTGAATCTCCTGGCTGATGTCAGCAGTGTCGAACGTTTTGAACAACGTTGTCCTGCTGCTGCCCGAACTGCGACCTGTCGTTTTCGACAACAAAATGTGTGGGAGTGAACGTCGCAAGGGAAGGGGCGGTTTCACTGACACCCTTAACGCGTGGATTCTGGGCGTCGGTGTATATGGAACGTTTTCGTTGACTGCTCATGAGGAAACGGTGCTATTTCGACGCTGGGCGTTGCGGTTCTAACTTCCATCGCACAGGAGTCAAATTGGAACAGGTGGGAAAAAAAGTTTATCGTGAATCTCTCACCTAGCACAAAGCCCCAAGCTACTGGAAAAAGCGCAGGTTACTCCTCTGTATACAAGAAGGCTGAAATAATGGGGGTCGCAAAATTACAGAGAATTTTCCTTAACATAGATTTACTGTAGTATTCTTGAACATATTCTTAGGTTGAATACAATTAATTTTCTTGAGACCGACAAGCTCATGTCCTCAAATCAGCATGGTTTTAGAAAGCATCTCTGTTCCGAAACTCAGTTGACCCTTTTCTTACGTCGTACGTTCTGAACTTGGGATGAAGGTCACAGGCAGAGTCCATATTTCTAGACTTCTGAAAAGCATACGACACGGTGCCCCTGCTAATGAAGGTACAAGCATATGGAACAGGCTCAGAGGTATGTGAGTGGCTCGAAGACATCATATGTAACAGAACCAAGTATGTTGCCCTCAACGGCGAGTGTTCATCAGAGACAAAGGTATCATCAGGAGTGCCCCCGGGAAGTCTAATAGAGTTAGTATTATTCTATGCACATAAATCATCTGGTAGACAGGGTCCGCGCGCGGTAGCTGAGTGGTCAGCGCGACAGAATATCAATCTTAAGGGCCGCCGACACGGTAACTCAGCGTGTTCGGTCAGGGAGTTAGCTGCCCTCTGTAATAAAAAAAAAAACTGAGTTAATGGATCAACGACGAACTGAAACGGGTGTCTTACGACGTCCGCCACGAACAGACGCAACGAACGAACACGAACAAAGTGATATATATAAACACAGCCCGGGTTTGATTCCCGGCTGGGTCGGAGATCTTCTCCACTTAGGAATTGGGTGTTGTTTTGTCGTAATAATCATCATTTCATCCCCATCGACACGCAAGTCGCCGAAGTGGCGTCAAATCGAAAGACTTGCACCCGGCGAACGGTCTACCTAACGGGTGGCCCTACCCACACGACATTTACATTTATTTGGCAGACAGGGCGGGCAGTTGTTTGCAGTTATTTGTAGATGATGTTGTGGTGTACGGGATGGTGTCGTCGTTGAATGACTGTAGGAGGATACAAGATGACTTGGACAAAATTTCTAGTTGCTGTGATGAATGGCACCTAGCTCTAAATGTAATGCTGCATTATGAATTGGAAGAAGCGTATGAGGATTGTGGGAAAATTATCGGAAGTGTGGCTCATCTGTGAAGCAGACCGCATGTGGCACACAGGTGCAACCCATTATTGAGTACTGCCTGAGAGTTTGCGATCCGCACCTGGTCAGATTGAAGCAATTCAGAAGCGGGTTGCTAGGTTATTTACAGATAGGTTCGAACAATACGGAACTATTAGGAAGGTGCATCAGGAACTCACTTGGGAACGCTGGAGGGAAGGCGATAGTCTTTTGAAGGAACGTTCCTGAGAAAATTTAAAGGGACGGTGTTAGAAGCTGACTGCAGAATGATGCTACTGTCACAAAAATACATTTCACGTCAGATCCACGAAGAGGCATATAGCAAGCATGCTGACAGTTTTTCTCCTCTGTTCGGCTTGTGTGTGGAAGAGGAAACGGAATCACTGGTAATAGTACAAGGTAACCTCCACCACGCACCGTATGGTGGCTTGCGGAACAGTTATGTAGATAGATACAGAAGGGGTGAAAAATGGGATATGAGTATCTTTTCACCGAGTGATAGGAAATGTTGCAAAACCGGTGTCAGTGCGACACCGATAATCCACCTTATACGTTACATGTATTGGGTGATGAAAAAGTCTGTATAAATGTGAAAACTGAACAAATCACGGAATAATGTAGATAGAGAGGTACAAATTGACACAGATGCTTGGAATGACATGGGGTTTTATTAGAACCGAAAATATACAAACGTTCAAAAAATGTCCGACAGATGGCGCTTCATCTGATCAGAACAGCAATAATTAGCATAACAAAGTAAGACAAAGCAAAGATGATGTTCTTTACAGGTGTAAGTAGGCTGTTTATGTTTTCTTATTCGCAACGTTACGTAGCGCTCTGTATGAAAATCACTGGCTGCGCTGTGTGCAGTCTGTGGCTAGTTTGCATTGTTGTCTGCCATTGTAGTGTTGGGCAGCTGGATGTTAACAGCGCATAGCGTTTGGCAGTAGGAGGTGAGCCGCCAGCAGTGGTGGATGTGGGGAGAGAAATGGCGGAGTTTTGAAATTTGTAAAACTGGATGTCATGAACTGCTATATATATTATGACTTTTGAACAATATTAAGGTAAATACATTGTTTGTTCTCTATTAAAATCTTTCATTTGCTAACTATGCCTATCAGTAGCTAGTGCCTTCCGTAGTTTGAATCTTTTATTTAGCTGGCAGTAGTGGCGCTCGCTGTATTGCAGTAATTCGAGTAACGAAGATTTTTGTGAGGTAAGTGATTTGTGAAAGGTATAGGTTAATGTTAGTCAGGGGCATTCTTTTGTAGGGATTACTGAAAGTCAGATTGCGTTGCGCTAAAAAAAATATTGTGTGTCAGTTTAAGCACAGTCATGTAGTTCTAAGGGGGCGTTTCATACTGGAAATGCTCAATATGTCCACCACCATTCCTCAACAACAGATGTAGTCAAGGAATAATGTTGTGAACAGCACTGCAGAGCATGTCCGGAGTTATGGTGAGGCATTAGCGTCGGATGTTGTCTTTCAGCATCCCAAGAGAAGTCGGTCGATCACGATACACTTGCGACTTCAGGTAACACCAAAGCCAATAACCGCACGGACTGAGGTCTGGGGACCTGGGAGGCCAAGCATGACGAAAGTGGCGGCTGAGCACATGATCATTACCAAACGACGCGCGCAAAATAACTTTCACGCGTCTAGCAATATGGGGTGGAACGCCATCCTGCATAAACATCGTACGTTCCAGCAGGTGTTTATCAGCCAGGCTGAGGATGATGCGATTCTGCAACATATCGGCCTACCTCTCACCCATCACGGTAGCAGTTACTGATGTTTTGCTGTCCAGCGGCATCTGTCGGACATTTTGTGAACTTTGTTTTTTTTTTCTTCTAATAAAACCCCGTGTCATTCCAAGCATGTGTGTCAATTTTTATCTCTCTATCTACATTATTCCGTGGTTTATTAAGTTTTCAAATTTATACTGACTTTTTGATCACCCTGTACATAAATCATCTGGCAGACAGGGTCCGCGCGAGGTCGCTCAGTGGTCAGCATGACAGAATGTCAATCCTAAGGGCCACCGGCACGGTAACTCAGCGTGTTCGGTCAGAGGGTTAGCTGCCCTCTTTCTTGCGACGTCCGCCACGAGCAGATGCAACGAACGAACTCGAACAAAATGAGATCTAAAATAATAAATAAAATTAATAAATAAATAAAAACGGTCCGGGTTCGATTCCCGGCTGGGTCGGAGACTTTCTCCGCTCAGGGTGTTGTTTTGTCCTAATAATCACCATTTCATCCCAATCGACACGCAAGTCGCCGAAGTGAAGTGGCGTCAAATCGAATGACTTGCACCCGGCGAACGGTCTACCCGACGGGAGGCCCTAGTCACACGACATTTACATTTATTTGGCAGACAGGGCGGGCAGTTGTTTGTAGATGATATTGTGGTGTACGGAAGGCTGTCGAGGATCAGTGATTGTAGGAAGATACAAGATGACTTAGACAAAATTTCTAGTTGGTGTGATGAATGGCAGCTAGCCCTAAATGTAAAAAAAAAGTAAGTTAATGCAGAGGAGTAAGAAAAACAAATCTGTAATGTTCAGATACAGCATTATTAGTGTCCTGCTTCACACAGTGATGTGTTGTAATGCTGCAAAGCTTTATGAATTGGAACAAGCGCGTGAGGATTGTGGGAAAATTATCGGAAGTGTGGCTCATCTGTAAGGCAGACCGTATATGGCACACAGGTACAACCCACTGTTAAGTACTGCCTGAGTGTTTGCGATCCACACCGGGTGGGATTGAAGCAGTTCAGAAGCGGTTTGTCAGCAGCTCGTGGTCGTGGGGTAGCGTTCTCGCTTCCCGCGCCCGGGTTCCCGGGTTCGATTCCCGGCGGGGTCAGGGATTTTCTCTGCCTCGTGATGACTGGGTGTTGTGTGATGTCCTTAGGTTAGTTAGGTTTAAGTAGTTCTAAGTTCTAGGGGACTGATGACCATAGATGTTAAGTCCCATAGTGCTCAGAGCCACTTGAACCATTTGAAAGAAGCGGTTTGCTAAATTATTTACAGTATGAGTATCTTGTATGAGGAATTGTGGTAAAACTAGTGTCAGTGCGACACCGTTAATCCGCCTTGTTACATGTGCTTCCAAGTCCTCGGCCTTTTTTTTTTTCCGATGCGTCGACACCTTGCTGTCTGAAGCTCCGCCGAGCCCGATAATAACATTCAAGCGTGCCACGCTTTTGCACTGTTACAGAGGAAGGTTGTAGGCACGTTCGAGGCAAATTTCAAATTTCTGACTCGCAACAGGAGACAATTAATGGGTTTCAGAGAACTGATTCTTTAATTACGTTGCGCGCCGATATAATTTTAAAACTGCTCACGCCACGCAAATTGGGCGGACACAGAGAGCAGCTGGCGTCTCAGCGGGGAGCGTTCGATGCCAGAAGACGGATACTTCTGCAGGAAGCGACAGAAGGCCGGCCCGATGTCGAGGCGCGGTTTACACGCGCGCGAGTGGTAGTCATTTCTCACTTCGAGTCCCGGCGGTGCGGCCTGAATCGGCGCAGCGCAGGCTGCCGCTGACCGCGTGTGAGTCCCACCGCCAGCAGCCGGCGGAGAACCGGTTCGCGGCGCCAGCTCCCAACTGCCAGCCCCCCAGCCCCGTCCGTGTCTCGCCATCCTTTTTCGTTTTGCGGTCGTTGTAGACTCGTTGGGGCTTTCCATTGCGCTTTTCTTTCCTCTCGGCATTCGCCTCCTTACAACTCGGACGATTTCGCAGAGGGAACTCAATACTGCCAGCCTTTGCGGCGTGCATTAAGGGTGCACGTGGGCCAAAGTGACCAAAATTGTGAAAAAAAAATTAATTAGGTCTTCATTTGCTACATGGTATTGAAATTTCAATTTCTGAGAGTTACGTTCCAATTCTAGTTGTTGTTGTTGTTGTGGTCTTCAGTCCTGAGCCTGGTTTGATGCAGCTTCTTCATCGCCCAGTACTTACTGCAACCTACATCCTTCTGTATCTGCTTAGTGTATTCATCTCTTGGTCTCCCTCTACGATTTTTACCCTTCACGTTCCCCTCCAACGCTAAATTGGTGATCCCCTGATGCCTCAGAACATGTCCTACCAACCGATCCCTTCTTCTAGTCAAGTTGTGCCACAAACTTCTCTTCTCCCCAATCCTATTCAATACCTCCTCATTACTTATATGATCTACCCATCTAATCTTCAGCATTCTTCTGTAGCACCACATTTCAAAAGCTTTTATTCTCTTCTTGTCCAAACTATTTATCGTCCACGTTTCACTTCCATACATGGCTACACTCCATACAAATACTTTCAGAAACGACTTCCTGACATTTAAATCTATACTTAATGTTAACAAATTTTTCTTCTTCAGAAACGCTTTCCTTGTCATTGCCAGTCTACATTTTATATCCTCTCTACTTCGACCATCATCAATTAGTTTGCTCCCCAAATAGCAAAACTCCTTTGCTACTTTAAGTGTCTCATTTCCTAATCTCATTCCCTCAGCATCACCGGGATTAATTCGTCTACATTCCATTACCCTCGTTTTGCTTTTGCTGATGTTCACCTTATACCCTCTCTTCAAGACACTGTCCATTCCGTTCAACTGCTCTTCCAAGTCCTTTGCTGTCTCTGACAGAATTACAATGTCATCGGCGAACCTCAAAGTTTTTATTTCTTCTCCGTGGATTTTAATACCTACTACGAATTTTTCTTTTGTTTCCTCCACTGCTTGCTCAATATACAGATTGAATAACATCGGGGAGAGGCTACAACCCGGTCTCACTCCCTTCCCAACCACTGCTTCCCTTTCATGCCCCTCAACTCTTATAACTGCCATCTGGTTTCTGTACAAATTTTAAATAGCCTTTCGCTCCCTGTATTTTACCCCTGCTGCCTTCAGAATTTGAAAGAGAGTACTACAGTCAACATTGTCAAAAGCTTTCTCTAAGTCTACAAATGCTAGAAATGTAGGTTTGCCTTTCCTTAATCTAGCTTCTAAGATAAGTATGAGGGTCAGTATTGCCTCACGTGTTCCAATATTTCTACAGAATCCAAACTGATCTTCCCCGAGGTTGGCTTCCACCAGTTTTTCCATTCGTCTGTAAGGAATTCGCGTTAGTATTTTGCAGCCATGACTTATTAAACTGATTGTTCGGTCTTGCCGACTCACCGGAGGAGATACGCCCCTCTGAAGACGTCCAGCGCAGCTCTGGACGAAACGTTAGGAGCTAAAGAGTTTCATGGACCACGACCTTACATCCCGGAGGGTTTACCAGAGGGTATGTCATCCAGTCATGAAAGTCTTCATACTATGATCTCCCAAGGCTGCCAGTAGTTCTAATGGAATGTTGTCTACTCCCGGGGCCTTGTTTCGACTTAGGTCTTTCAGTGCTCTATCAAACTCTTCACGCAGTATCGTATGTCCCATTTCATCTTTATCTACATGGTCTTCCATTTCCATAATATTGTCCTCAAGTACATTGCCCTTCCACATAGGAGCAAATAATTAACGAAAACTTGCACAGGGCCACGCCAGTTTGTTGTTCTGTATTTTACAACGATGTGTTTACGTAATGTGTATACATAAACATACAGTTATAAATGTCCCCGTTCGTAGTCGCTAATTATAACAATATGTTTACTTTTGTGCTGTAACATATAGCTATAATCAGCGGTGGAAATATATTTGCATTGCAGAGGAGAGTAAATGCCTATTCAAAATATAATTATTTTTGGATAGCTCAACATGAATTTCCTAAGGGACCGTAGATTATCATGCATTTACCAGTAGAATATAGCGCGGAGAAAATATTTCGCCGCATGCAACTTCCGTCCGATCTCGACGAAAGAATTCGTGACTGTGAACTCTCTATTTGGCAGAAACATAAAGAAAATTAAATAACTTCATGAAAGAGTAAGACATAGATTCTATAATAAATAAATAGTCCATACACCAGTTCCATTTAACTCTGAATTTATGGCAATTAATAGATGAACTTACACTTTAATGAAGGATTTAACATGGATGCCGTTTTGACTGGCGCTTCTCTTCTCGTAATGAAAATATTTCCTTTGACGTTTTCACATACACGTCGCACAATAAATCTACTGCTATGCAGTATTGCACTTTTAGTATTGCACTTTTGCTTTACACTAAAACTGTAGCTGTTGCCGAGCGACTGCTCGATTAGTGAATGATTTAAAATGATAAGGCAGCCGGCCGGTGTGGCCAAGCGGTTAAAGGCGCTACAGTCTGGAACCGCGTGACCGGTACGGTCGCAGGTTCGAATCCTGCCTCGGGCATGGATGTGTGTGATGTCCTTAGGTTAGTTAGGTTTAAGTAGTTCTAAGTTCTAGGGGACTGATGACCATAGAAGTTAAGTCCCAGAGTGCTCAGAGCCATTTGAACCATTTGATAAGGCAATAATATAATGTAACAATTTCCTAATATTTATTCCTGTAGTGTTTTCTTCCAGTTTTATGCAGTCACAATGTGGGTTATATTTCCGTGTTTAACAGATCCAGAACTTCTACAAAACTGAGCACATGGAAAAACTCAAAACACTAATCAAAGTTACACTCTCTGACAGGAAAACGATACCTCAAAACAATGTTTTTTTTGCACATCTGCTCCTGATGTTGCAGCGTATGATACTTGTTTAGCTTTAACTGTGCTGATCTTGGCACATTACGGACTCTGCAGAGGCTACGGTTTGACCCAGGAGCTTTCACACTTGAAACGGCCCCTTTGGAAAATTAATGAATTACTGTGCTGATAAACCTCTTACGTTATTTGATTTTCAAACAGCTGAGCAAAACTGAACGTACTCAGACATTCACGAAACTGACACACAATATTTGTTTTAGCGCAACGCAATCTGACTTTCAATAATCCCCACAAAAGAATGGCCCTGACTAACACTAACCTATACATTTCACGAATAACTTACCACACAAAAATTTGTTCGTTACTCGAACTACTGCAATTCAGCGAGCGCCAGTATTGCCAGCTAAATAAAAGATTCTAGCTACGGAAGGCACTAACTACTTATAGGCATAGCAAATGAAAGATTTTGACAGAGAACAAACAATGTATTTACCTTAGTTCATGACATACAGTCTTACAAATTTACTCTTTCTGGCGGACACACGTCCAGACCGTACGCTCTTAAAATTCTACCATCTCTCTCCCCATATCCACCACTGCTGGCGGCTCACCTCCAACTGCGCTACGCTACGCGCTGTTCACATCCAACTGCCCAACACTACAATAGCGAATAGTCCAACAATGTAAAGCAGCCACGGACTGCACACAGCACACTCAGTGATTTTTATACAGAACACTGTCGGTATTGAAGGAAATCGATAACAGGAGAACTGATGCAGCTGAAAATATACTCAGTTCGAAAATCAGGATAACCTAAGAGGAGCGAAGAAGAGACATTGAGGATGAACAGGAGAACGCATATGGTTTGCACTAATTGCCCCTTATACGGTAAGGCCTAATGCAAACAGTGACAAATCTTTTGTTGCGGTTTCCCACAACTTTCATTTTGTCTACTTTATGTACGTTTTCCTCTCAAATCACTGACATTATCCAGAAAAAAACAGAACACATTGAACGACTAGAGATTCGACGTTCATATCCACATGACATGAACATTAGTACGTTCCGCAGAAATGATTAGCATTTCAGTCATCTAATTTCTGTACATGTCCCGTTGGCTGGTAAGTACAGGGTCTGGCATGGGTCCTGATAACTTGGTCCATGCCTGATGGCATCAATGCGTGTGAGGCGCGGTATACCTGTGGTATGGCCATCCATGCTGATTTCACCTGATTCCAAAGCTGGTCTATGGTGGTTAGCATTGGGTGACAGCGCTGCAGCCACCGTTACACCATACATTTTCCATTGGCGACCGGTCTGGTAATCTGGCTGACACGTGTTCGTACAGCAACGTGCGCTAGTACATTTTCTTGCTGAAAAATGGAGTCTGGGGTGTTGTGCAGAAACGGTATGGCTACAGATCGCAGGATGTCATTCGCGTAGGTCACACCGATCGCAGTACCCTGGAGACGCAACAGCTGTGATTTGTGTTTGTATCCAATATCACCCGACATCATATGGTCTTCAGTTTGCAAGATATGTCTTACGCGAATGCAGTCACTGTGATGCCCATCCCGCATTCTGCGCCAAACCGAAGTGCGGCCATCATTTTCAAACAAACCTAACCTTGATTCGTCCGCAAACACTATCTGATCCTTTTCCTGTCGACAGTGACGTCGTTCCATACTCCGTTGCCGTCTAGCTTGTTTCTGCAAATTCGTCAAAGGCAAGCGGAGAAGTGGACGACTCGCACGTAATCAGTCCCATAATCATTGCGGACGGACTGTCACCCCTGGTAGTGTACGATGTGTTAAACTATTCCACTGTTGCCCAGGAACCGATGAAGACGCATATCTGTCCCGCTGTGCCATTCGGATGTATCGATCTTGTCAGGGCGCGGTCTGGGTGGTGCGACCTGACCCATCTCGTCGTGTTCTACGGCCTTCCGCGAGCCATTCTGCACACACCCGTTGCACTGCCGAAACACTTCGTTCCACACGAGCACCAGTTTCCCGGATGGATTCATCACATTCTCTCATGCCAATAATGCGCCGTCTTTCAAACTCACAGATTTGACGGTGCGGTTCGCGCATCTGTCTGCGAGACATGTCTTCTCAAGTCACACTTTTTTAGCGACAATAAGAGCCACAGGCATTATTTACCGATACATGGTGCTGCGACGTGATGCAGATGTTGACCTTGAGTCCGAGGGCCGACGTGTTTCAAGTGCCAATCATTTCTGCAGAACATACTAATGTACACGTCCTGTGGATATGAACATTCTACCTCTAGTCGTTGTAGGTGTTCTGTCTTTTCTGAACATGAGTGTACTTAAATTTAGCACGTAATTACTTAATACTATAGTGAAACATTCTGTGGAAGGTATTTTCATTTACTACAATAGTAAGGAATTATGTAAGAAAAAAAAAATGGTTCAAATGGCTCTGAGCACTGTGGGACTTAACTGCTGTGGTCATGAGTCCCCTAGAACTTAGATCTACTTAAACCTAACTAACCTAAGGACGTCACACACATCCATGCCCGAAGCAGGTTCAAAAATGGTTCAAATGGCTCAGTAACAGTCGGGATTGTATCACATGTTGCGAATGACGGTGAGGAGTGTTCTGGTGTTGCAGGAATGATGAAACCTCCGCCTAAGGATAATGACGCATTCAGAATGTATGTGACAGCTGAAAACGTGACTATCGTTTACAATTAATGTCATCAAACTTCACCGGCCGCGGTGGCCTAGCGGTTCTAGGCGCTTCAGTCCGGAACCGCGCGACCGCTACGGTCGCAGGTTCGAATCCTGCCTCGGGCATGGATGTGTGTGCTGTCCTTGGGTTAGTTAGGTTTAAGTAGTTCTAAGTTCTAGGGGAGTGATGACCTCATATGTTAAGCCCCATAGTGCTCAGAGCCATTTGAACCATTTTTTCATCAAACTTCGAGTATTAGAGCAGCGGTGCGGCTGTGTGCCGGGGAGTATCCAAATCGTGCCAAGCACTTACGATCAATCTTTTCAAATATCATAAAAACAGTTCTTTAAACTGGAAGTGTGGAGAATAAAATACGCCACGGAAAAAGAAGAGCAACTGATGAAACAAACGAAAATAACGTTTTAGCAGCAGCAACACACAATGCAAATATTACTAAGAGGCATCTTGGAAGTACGAGAGGTATCAACCCAATGAGTGTTCTGAGAACACTCGAAATCGCATTTCATCCTCTTCACATCTCACTAATGGACAGCTTCATGGCAAAGACTCCCAAAATTCGTTACGGTTTTCCGAATGTTATCTACGAAAGTGGTGCGGCATATCTACGGTGAGCTTTGTTTGAGGAAGAAGCATCGTTTACAAAGCATTGTCAAGTCAATCCTCCCAACATGCACAAATTGTCGGTTGAAAATCCACGCTCACTCAAAAAAGTGGATAAAAACAACGTTCTTGGTGTATCAAAGTTTGGGCCGCGTTTTTCGAGAACTGCACCGCAGGTCACTTTTTTCTTAATCGGAGCCTACATATACTAAATAGTCTAGGATATGCCACTGGTGCAGTTATTGGTAAACACTCCACTGGACACAAGAAAATCAGCAGTCGTACGAAAATGACGGTGACCGTCTCATTTCACACATGTTACGTCAGACCTTAAGAGGAGATTTGGTGACGACTGGAACAGTCGTTCAGGAAACACAGTATGGTCTGCACACCTACCAAACTTCAATCTTCAATACTTTCACCTTTACTTAAAACAAGGTATACGGTATACGAGGAAACACCATCGAGTCCCGAAGGCATTAAATATCTTATATCACGAGCCAAGTGATGAAAATGAGTTAGGAACGTCAGTAAATTCACCGTATTACGCGCTGTAACTTAGCGAGAGGTGCACCTTCGTATACAGGGTGGATCCGCCAAACGTGTTCTTTGTTTGCTTTCCTCAAACAAAACGAAAGCGCGGTACAAAAACTGGACATGGTTCGGCAGTGAAGACCGAATCCGAGCCAAGGGTTGAGCAGTATCGTGCGCTATCGTCTACACTAGTTGTATCTGGCTGTCTGACGGGCCACTTGAATTTGTGCAGTCATCACTCAGAAACGAAGCATCGAATGTTTTCCTTAACAGCTATTTCTCAGCACACCCTTACAAGATTTTCAGACTTTTTCTGGCCAACCTGTATTTCTTCATTGTGGACATATTTGGGGTGGACAGTCTTAGCTGCATGACCCTGTGTACAGGGTGTTTCAAAAATACGAGGGTGTACTGAAAAGCAATGCCTCCGAAATTCTTATGTGAAAACCCTTCAAGCTTGTCAGTAAAAAAATTTTTATTAACATTCCACATCTTTATTCTTCGTCTCTACATATTTGTTTCTCAGCATAATCACTCTGCTGACGATGACATTTCTCCCGACAGGAGACCGTAAAATGTTTCACCTTGTTGACGCTGCCACAGCCTCACCTCTGCTTGCACCGCTTGATCTCTGTGAAAGTGAAGTCCTCAAAAGTGGTCTTTAAGTTTTGGAAACAGATGAAAATCGGGTGAGGCCGTCTGGAGACTGTATGGAGGATGATCGTTGACAGTGAATCCAAGGCGTCTGACTGTTGAAGATGTCGCAGCGCTCGTGTGTGGGATGGTTCAAATGGCTTTGAGCACTACGGGACTTAACAGCTATGGTCATCAGTCCCCTAGAACTTAGAACTACTTAAACCTAACCAACTTAAGGACATCACACAACACCCAGTCATCACGAGGCAGAGAAAATCCCTGACCCCGCCGGGAATCGAACCCGGGAACCCGGGCGTGGGAAGCGAGAACGCTACCGCACGACCACGAGCTGCGGACTGTGTGGGATGGCATTGTCACACAGGAGGAGAGGGCGCCCCATGTGTGGACGAACTCTTCGAATTCGAAGCTCGAATACAGCACCCTGTTACTCAAGCACCACCATAGTTACGTTACACAGCGCCATGTTACAGTTCGGACCGGTCTAGCAACACAGGGCTGCAAATATGTAGCCATGAAGAATAAAGATTTAGAATGTTAACAACTTTTACTTTATTTAAAAAGCCTTACGCTTTACGTTTACACATAAGGAATCCGGAGGCATTATTTTTGAGGACGCCCCCGCGCTTTCATAACTTTTGAGGATACGTTTCTTACACAAAAACAAGGAAAAAAATCTCAATAAACATACGGCCGAAAATACTTCGAGTTGTTAATAAACGTTTACAGTTTAGAAGCCTGGAACTCATATAAACTCATAATAAACATTTGCAATGTCCTCCTCTTGCTTCTAAACACCCATGCACAAGTCGAATCGTAGACTGTCGTGCCGTTTCTAGCAGAAAATGGTTTCACAGGCTCCCACGACATCTCGCGTGCATACCATGGAACTGGTTCTCTTTCATCCATCCATCTAGCATGACAGTAGATACCATTCAGCACAACACTTAGACTAAAATGTAACAGAGCTTCATCATGTGTAAACCACATGTTTTTGCTAATTTTCTCGTAGGTCTTCAGCGGTTTTCTGAATAAAGCCGCTGTTGGCAGCACGTGTAAGACATGCTGGAAGAACGTATGCACCTAGCAGACAGTCACCTACAATTCCATGCCACACATTAACCTTAGACTGATGCTGATAAATGGAAATGTCGTGTGGCTAGGGCCTCCCGTCGGGTAGACCGTTCGCCTGGTGCAGGTCTTTCGATTTGACGCCACTTCGGCAACCTGCGCGTCGATGGGGATGAAATGATGATGATTAGGACAACACAACACCCAGTTCCTGAGCGGAGAAAATTTCCGACCCAGCCGGGAATCGAACCCGGGCACTTAGGATTTTTTTTTTTTTTAATTGATCAAACGGAGAGTACATATATACATACATAAAGCAAAAGTTCTTCAAGGTACCAGTTAAACATATACAAATGAGTGTTAGGTAAACAAATGATTAGAATAACATGAAATACAACAAAATAGAACATGTCCTGTTGTCCTTTTTTTTTGTTTAAAAATTTGTATTGAACAAACTAAAAGTACATATATATTCACTATGCAAGAGTTCTTCAAGGTACCATTTAAAAATATACAAATGACTGTTAGTTAAACAAAAAAAAATATTAAAAAAGAAAAACATTAAATACTACAAAATATAACATATTCTGTCTGCTTCCTTTAAAAAAAAAATTAAAAAAAAAATAAAAAATTGTGTTTGTTTTTGGTCGATTCATGAGAACGTGGATAAGGGTGTTGCATCATGTGACAGGTAGGCATGGTACACCCCAACTTTGGGGGGGGGGGGGGGGGGTCCAGGAAGACGCTGCGGAGATAACCAGCAAAAGTTTGTCGGTAAGATGGTTTTCGGGTGACGGTGCTATGCGCGGTCACAACTTTGTACCAGAAGTCAAGGACTGTATGCGGACCACTCTGAAAGAGATATTCCAAAGCCTGTCCTCGAAACCAGATTAGGGTATGGTGCTTAGCAAGAGGGTAGTGAAATGTCTGGGGCAACAACAGGAAATCCGGGGTTACCGTCGTTGGCGGGGCACGGAGGTAAAAGCCCACGATTCGTTGGATAAGGAGCCATACGTTTTGTTTCAGGGGGCACGTAAGACGGTGCTCGTCGGTGTCTTCCAGCTGACAGTCGGGGCAGAGTGGGGAGGTGGCCAGTCCTATGCGATAAAGTCGACTATTAGTCGGGAATTTTCCATAGACTAAAACATACCAGAGTGCAGACACAGACGACGGTAAAAAGGGTGCATGCACACACCCCCAAACCGTGCGCCAGTTAATGTCAGGATTCTGTAGCACCATGGGGTCGCAAGGGTTGGACAGCATAAACAAACGATAATAATCTTTTGTACGGGGAGGACGGGTGACAGGAAGATCGGACCGAACGTAGCTGAGTTCTATGAAACAATTGGCGACGTAGTACAATAATGGAGAAATAGGTGCCACATTGATCGGTGGATCGAGAGAAGCTGGTCGGAGGATATCTAAGAGACTGCGTGTTAAGGACGGGACCGGCCCCTGCCAGTGCCGCAACAGAGTGTGGACAAAGAGTGCAGAAGAGCGTGCCGGCACGTTGATGAGTCCGAGGCCACCTTTTGCAGGAGGCAGTGTTAGAGTGTTGTAGCGGACTTTGAAAAGTGCCCCTGCTGACACGAAATATCCAAAGGCTGATTGGATGCGGCGGCCAAGGAGTAACGGCATTGGGAGGATCTGGGCGACGTGTACCAGTTTAGGGGCGACATAGATGTTGACATAGGACACACGTTGGAGTTGGTTTAAGTTACGGTGCACTTGACCGCGGACATGGTGCCGAATCGACTGCAAAAGCCGCCGGTAAGCCAGGGCCACTGTGCGGTGTGTGGAGCTCGTAAATTCGATACCCAAGTAACGAAGGGTGGCACTGGCTGGGAGTGGGGTCGGCACCATAGCCGGGAGGCCGCGCCCAATGTGCATCATAGTCGATTTACGAACATTAAGAATGCCACCAGAAAGACGTCCATACTGGTGGATCCATTGGATGGCGTCATTGAGTTCCGTGGAGGAGCAGGTGAGAAAGAGGAGATCGTCCGCATAAGCCCTACAGTGAAAGGTGTGGTCACGCAAAGTGAGGCCCTGCAGTCTAAAGCTAAGTCCAGTGATGAGGGGCTCAAGTGCAATGGCATATAGTAAAGTAGGCATAGGGCATCCTTGACGCACAGAGCGGCGTATAGGAATCGGTCCTACAAGCCTCCCATTGACTTGTACCATCGAGACCGCGGGAAGTAGTAACCGGCGAATGGCATCGACAAAAAGCAATGGGAACCCCATACGTGTCGCCACCATGAGGAGGAATGGGTGTCGAACGCGATCAAAGGCACTCGTGAAATCGACGGATACCAGTGCTGCACGAAGGCGACAAACCGACGCCAGTGCAATGAGGTCACGGCATTCTCCTAGGGCTGTTTGTAAGGTGGCCCCACAACCACGTGCAGTCTGCTCAGGTTGGTTCAAAAATGGCTCTGAGCACTATGGGACTCAACTGCTATGGTCATAAGTCCCCTAGAACTTAGAACTACTTAAACCTAACTAACCTAAGGACAGCACACAACACCCAGCCATCACGAGGCAGAGAAAATCCCTGACCCCGCCGGGAATCGAACCCGGGAACCCGGGCGTGGGAGTCTGCTCAGGTGAAAGGACCGTAGGTAAGACGGTGCGTATGCGCGCTGCTAAGAGGCGTGCATAGATTTTATAGTCTGCATTCAGTAGTGTAAGGGGGCGATATGCAGAGACATGAGACCCTCCCTTCGGTTTAGGCACCGGTAGAAGAATGCCAGTGACGAATTCAGGTCGAATTGGGAAGGACGGAGTAAAGAGTTCCTGAATCATTTCCGTCCAGCGAGGAAGCATTAACGTGGTGAACGCCCGGTAAAACTCCACTGGGAGACCATCTGGTCCGGGTGATTTGTTCTTGGCCCCTTTGTTGATCGCATCTACCACCTCTTCTGCGGTGATTGCAGACATCATGGACGTTGACTCCGCTACGGTGAGGGTCCGATCAGGGGAAGGACGGAGATCATCAGGAATGGGCGTCGCCATCGGTTCATCATCATAAAATTGGCGATAATGTTCAGCAAAGGCGGACACGAGTGCCGCCTGTGTTGTGTGGTGAACACCATCGGAGGTCGTGATGTTCGGGACGAAAAGCCGACGTCGACGACTATGGTCGGATGCGGCATGGATTGTGGATGGGGTTTCGTCGTGGAGGAGGTCTTGTCGTCGGGAACGCACCACGACACCATGCAGTCGTGCACGTTGAAGAGAGAGGAGACGAGCTTTAGTACGTTGTCGTTCCCTGTGGGTGTCAGGTGATGGAGGGAGCGCATCGAGCTCACGGAGGACGGCGTAGTGAAAATTTGTGGTGTCTCGATGCCATGCTGCTGCTTCCTTGCCACATTGTATGAAGGCCTTTCTGATCGCAGGTTTGGCACATTTGAGCCACCAATGGAACGTGGATGTGTACTGCGGAAGGCGTCTTTCGCAAGACGCCCATGTAGTGGCAATACATTGTCGGCAGTGTGGATCATTAAGGAGGGAGGTATTAAGCTTCCAGTAACCTCTGCTGCGCCACACTGATTTAGGTGGCAGAGCCAGGGAGCAAATGACGGCGCAATGGTCCGAAAATGCAAGGGGCCATCGTTCAGCTTGGGCGACTTCATTGCCGAGGTGAGCAGAGACATAAAACCGGTCCAGTCTGCTCGCAGAATGTGCTGTATAATGGGTAAAACCGGGGGTATTGCCATGAATTTTCTCCCAAACGTCCACTAGATGAAAATCTTCGATTAAGGTGAGCAGCGCCGGGCATGGAGAATAACCAGGCACTTGGTCCTGCGGATGGAGGACACAGTTGAAATCGCCTCCCATGATAAGGCGATCATAGCGTCCAGAAAACAGGGGCGCCACGTCATGTCCGAAGAAAGTGGACCGCTGCCGACGGTTCGTGGAGCCAGACGGAGCGTAGATATTGATGACGCGCGTGTCGAAGATGGTAACAGCCATGCCTCTTCCACAGGGAAGGATTGTCGTGTCCGTGAGTGGGATTCCTTCGCGTATGTAGAAAGCCACTCCACGCCCTGATTGATCACATGTGGACGTGTATGAGTCGTAGCCGTAGACTGGTGGTAGTGTGGCAACGCGTACTTCCTGAAGAAGGGCGACGTCGACGTCAGAGGCCCGAAGCATGTCACATAGGAGTTGCAGCTTGGGTGCAGTGCCGATCATGTTGATGTTTAGTATGGCAAACCGGTATGTTTGTTTTAGTGGTGGTGGACGCGCGTCTACCATCACCAAGGGAAGTAAGAGGAGGGCACCGACAGGAAGTCCCGTCCCATCAGCTGCAGTGCCTCGCTTTTGATGTTAACAGGCAGCCTCGTCCGGCGGAGGTAACTCATCCGGAGGAGGGGGCGTACCTTCCTCAATGTCGTCGGCCCATGCTCCTGTGCCGTGGGTCTGTCCAATGTCCATGGGAATTGCGTCGTGGTGAGAGAGATCTGGAGTTGTCGGCGGGGAGACAAGCGTCTCAACCGGCGCACCGATCGTTACATTGTGCGTGGCGACCTCCATAGTGGTCCCGTCCTGCGAAACGTCTTGTTCATCGTGAAAGTTGTCCGCCGACCTCTGCGTGGAAATGTCGGCTGCTTGGGTGTCGTCTTCGTCGTCGCGGGTGTCAACGCTCTGAGAGCCCGTGGGTGAACGGCGACGGCGTTTGCGCCTACGTGGCGAGCGTTGTTTGCGCACGTGTTCCTCAGTGTCGGACGACGGCAAGAAGGAGCGTCGACCTGGTTCGAAGGCGTCGGTGGGTACAATGAAATTGTCAAACAGGTGTTGTGAAGATGTACTGGTCTCCTCAGCGTCCGGTGCGGGAGCCTGTTCGGCGGCAAGGTTGTCAGGTGGGACGGCTGCACCGTCCGTTGGTGACTGGGACGGTGGGACGTGCCGATCGGAAGGACCGGGCGACGGACTGGACGAAACTGTAGACGTGGCAAGAGCCGCTGCGTAAGTGACCGGTAGGGCGGTCATCGTGGGTGTGACGGACGCTTCCGACAACGGGAGCTGCGCGACACGTCGTTGAATGCATTCAGACCGTAGGTGACCTTCTTTCCCGCAAGCGGAACAGGTCCGAGGTTGGCCGTCGTACATTATAATGGCACGGCAGCCTCCGATACGTAGATAGGAAGGCACGTGTTTCTGCAACTCGATGCGGACCTGTCTAACACCGTTTAAAACTGGATAGGTCTGAAATTGGACCCATCGTTCGGCAACATGTTCCAGAACGTTGCCATAGGGACGGAGCGCCTCGATGACGACGTCTGCAGGTAGTTCGAAGATCCTTATCGTCCGTGTGCCGAGGCCTGCGTGATCGACGGTAACGGGTCCGACGTTGCCGTCGGAATGACAGAAGCGCAGTCCACGTTTTGCCTCTTGAAGCACCTTGTCGCACGCCGCATCGTTGATCATTTTGACGTAGACGGTACTGCTAACTATGGACAAGTGGATACCAATTAGATCCGTTGGTGGTATTTTAACTTCATCGCGTATAAATCGTTCTACCTCCAGGGCCTTGGGTCGGGCGAAGTCGGAACAAAAGTTGAAACGTAATGTCTTCTTCCGATAGTTGTGCGCCATGGTGGTCGAGAAGGAAAACGGCACTTACAGCGGCCGAAGTAAACACAAACACACCGTGCGCGCCTCGCCCGCAGCGCTCTGGCGCGTGACCGCCTCGCAGCACTGCCGGCGGCAGACTACCCACTCAGCTACCGGGGCGGACACTGATGCTGATGTGTAGCCTGTATTGCAACATGAATACTGTGACCGTCCAATATTTATTGGTTGTGTAAATTTGCTGCTTTATCTGTTCCAAACGGTGCCTCGACTGTAAACAAAACTGAAAAGAGCAACAAGTATTGGCAGTTTGTGCGACAAACCGTCGGCAAAAAATCTCCCGTGATCGGTGATGAGCAGACAGATTCCCTGAACGCACTGAAGACGATAAGGATATGTGGGTTGCTCCTGAGCAACCTGTACCCTCCATGCTGAACTTAGAGGTGAACCACATGCTAGGGGGCCACTTGTGCTGATACCTGGCTCTTCTTCAGAAGCAACGCCAGGTCTTTCTGGGTCCACAGTCTGTAGTGCCACTGATCCTGTCACGGCAGCGCCAAAGGTTGGAGGACTCGACTGTCGTTGTGTGTAGAAACACCGTCTCATACAGCCCAGCAATCTCGTGTCAGTTATAACTCGCGCGGTCGTATATAAAAATCATATCTGTCTACTCACTAAATGACTATTAGGCCATCTTTAAAGGGAATTATTCACATATTTATTCACTAACGGCAAATTCCTTGACATCAGCTATATTAGGCATTGATCTGCTACCCAGTACTGACATATGAAAATTTGTGGCGGTGTGGGATTCGATTCCGGATTTCCTTCTTAGCACGAGCGGTCGCCTTAAGTACTTCGACTATATGTGTACGTTCTCCGGGCCGACCGAAACTTCCATTGCCGGCCGAAGTGGCCGTGCGGTTAAAGGCGCTGCAGTCTGGAACCGCAAGACCGCTACGGTCGCAGGTTCGAGTCCTGCCTCGGGCATGGATGTTTGTGATGTCCTTGGGTTAGTTAGGTTTAACTAGTTCTAAGTTCTAGGGGACTAATGACCTCAGCAGTTGAGTCCCATAGTGCTCAGAGCCATTTGAACCAAACTTCCATCCGTCACACTGTCTACATCCCCCTGTCGTAGTCCACTTAATTCATCAGATAGCGCTCGCAGCATTATTTGGATTTCCACAACAGGGAAATAAAACGACGTAGGGCCGAGATCAATGTTATTTTTTATACGTCAATCCTCGTGACATGGTCTGCGATACTTCGGCCGTTCACTTAGGTAACAAAATGAAACACCTGTAGCCGTCGTTCTTGTATTACACCCAGTTTTGATAACTCAGTATAACATCTTCAGACCTTAACTGACGCTGAGAATACTATCGCCAATAGTATACATGGTGTGCACTGATGGGATCGTGTATACGACTGGAGTTCACGCCCTAAGCGTCAGTTAAGGCCTCAAGATGTATATCGAGTCACCAAAACTGATTACAATAAAATAAAATAACATCAAAACGACAGCTGTAGGTGTTTCATTTTATTACGCAATCCTATTATCGTCACATTCGGGCCTGGGCTTGTAATTTGGGAATTTGTGGTAAGGTCTTATGGGACCAAACTGCTGAGGTCGTCGGTCCGTAAGCCTGCACACTACTTAGTCTACCTTAAACTAACTTACGCTCTGGACAGCACACAGAGCCATGCCCGAGGAAGGACTCGAACCTCCGACGAGGGGAGCCTCACGAACCGTGGCAAGGCGCTTCAGATCGCGCGGCTACCCCGCGCGGAAGGTTTGTAATATTTACACGCTTGTCTGAAAGAACAGACACTGTTGAGGACCCGAAACTGTGCGAAATACTTCAAAATTTGTCGCTGTCTGCGAATTCCTTGACATCAGCTGTCACAATTGTGACATGTGAAAATTTTTGCAGACCTAGGCTCGAAGCCTGATTTCCCTATTCTCGCGAGCGGTCGCCTTAACCGCTTCGGCTATAATTTTATTTTTGGGTATTCTTTTCCTTCTTTTTGTGTTTTACTTTTGCGTCTCCCTCCCATTCAGTTCTTCCTCGCACTCCCCAAATTCCTCTTCTTCAGCTTCGGCTTCGGCTGTCTTGAATGTCAAATTCCTTCTTCAATATTCTTCTGCATATGAAGTTCTTTCCGCCATCCATCAGGCTTTGCATTTTCCATAATTTTCTTGTAAACCTCAAATTAGGAACTTTAAAAGAAATACTTGTGATGCCCAAATTGTGATTAAAAGTCCGCGCACAAGACAAATAAATGTTATTGTTGTGTCTAGACAAGACAGCCTAGACACAATGAGAGGAAGCCGAAAGGCACGCGCTAAGCCAAAGCAGGGTGCGTGAGGTCTGAAACCGGATACGTAATGAATGCTATAAAGAAAAGTACGTAGCTTCGGGAATACTTAACTTTAATCCATCGTTTTGGTACATCTGGAGATTGTGGCGATACAAGTGAGACTCTTTAGATACATGCAATGTTACTAATGGCGCCTTGCTAGGTCGTAGCCATTGACTTAGCTGAAGGCTATTCTAACTATCTGCTCGGCAAAGGAGCGAGGCTTCGTCAGTGTGCATCGCTAGCTACGTCGTCCGTACAACTGGGGCGAGTGCTAGTCCGTATCTCTAGACCTGCCTTGTGGTGGCGCTCGGTCTGCGATCACTGACAGTGGCGACACGCGGGTCCGACATGTACTAATGGACCGCGGCCGATTTAAAACTACCACCTAGCAAGTGTGGTGTCTGGCGGTGACACCACAGTTATCTTCTGTACTGGAGACTTGCGAAAATGAAGTCCACATTGCAAAATCAACAGAAGAGCATCATTTCTTATCGTACCTACATTGCCCTCTTTATTATTTGTATGAGATATAATATCAAAACTTCTCGCTTGTTATTATTGACTAGTCGGCGTTCTTTCTCGAAATCGGAATAAATTCAAAATAACGAAGAGGAGGAAAAAGAAAAGTTTATTTATCGATTAATGCTGCACGAACGTAGAGTCAAACTTTGTTAGATACGATATTGCTAAAAGCCTGCCTTGCGTTTGGTATCTGCTGTAAGGATGTAATGGATTGAAACTTCCTGGCAGATTAAAACTGTGTGCCCGACCGAGACTCGAACTCGGGACCGTTGCCTTTCGCGGGCAAGTGCTCTACCATCTGAGCTACCAAAGCACGACTCACGCCCGGTCCTCACAGCTTTACTTCTGCCAGTATCTTGTCTCCTACCTTCCAAACTTTACAGAAGCTCTCCTGCGAACCTTGCAGAACTAGCACTCCTGAAAGAAAGGATACTGCGGAGACATGGCTTAGCCACAGCATGGGGGATATTTCCAGAATGAGATTTTCACTCTGCAGAGTGAAAAGCTCATTCTGATGTAATGGATTGTTTGTCCCTTAAGCCAACTGATGGCACTTCTTTTCGTGTTGGGATATCCAACTCCATCTCGATGCAAAAAGTTTGCTGGTGCCACATTCTTTGCTGCTGTCCTGGATAAACAAGCTAACTTCCTCCTTATGGTTCTGTAGTAAGATATTGCTAAAAGTCTTCCTTGCATTTGTATCAACTGTTAGGATGTAATGCATTCCATGTCTCTTAAGCCAACTAGCGGCATTTTTTGGTTCAAATGGCTCTGAGCACTATGGGACTTAACATCTGAGGTCATCAGTCCCCTAGACTTTACATAAACCTAACTAACCTAAGGACATCACACACATCCATGCCCGAGGCAGGATTCAAATCTGTGACCGTAGCAGCAACGCGGTTCCGGACTGAAGCGCCTAGAACCGCTCGGTCACAGTGGCCGGCTAAAAGTCTGCTGTTACGATACTATTAGGTACTATTCCGCTTGCACAACCAGATGTGCTTTCCATTTTTCACACACTAGCCTGTGTTCTTCAGTATCCACTAAACTGCAAGAAGCACACAACGGCGTTTTAATTTGGCGGATGCCCTGAAGTACGAAATTGGTTATTCACGGCCACGAAACACGTAGCTTTCCGATTTCAAGGTCATTTGCGGCGATTAATGTGCTTCCAGAGTTGCTTCCAGTCTAATTGTGGGTATTTCTGTTCTATCACGTTTCTATTCTTATCTTCCACTAATTTCTGATGTATATCTTCCACTTCTGTCATATTTGAAGCAGGGGCTTCACTTGGATATAGCTAAATTATGTTAAGAATTGCCCAAAAGGATAAAGTCCGTTTGGAATTTGCTGCACATCTATGGGACGTTTGGATTAACAGGAGTGATCTCATTCAATAAATGCACTGATCAACTACTGGCCGTCTTTGTCCGCAGCTTCCAGGCTTACTATTTAAGGCTGCCATCAGTGAGGTTCAAGCTACAATTTTCTGCAAATTTCACATTTAAAATATTGCCACTAATTCCATAATGTCCTGGTGCCGATATTATTCTCATGGCTATATCCTTTAGTACTGGTATGGCTTGGGCCAAACAGCTCTATATGGATATTACGTGTGTATTGGCAAGTCCTACTCTTTGAACCTCGCCAACTTTCCTCCCACATGTATGCTCCTGTACGTATGCTCTCTAAGGTTTTCTTGTAGTTGGCAGCGATGGTGTGCGTTATTTACACCTGCAATCGATGGCAAAGTTTGCATGCGGATGACTGCCTTCATTTCTCCGTTAGTTCACGTGAGTAATCCCCGTCCTATGCACGTAACATTTGAATCGAATTTTCAGTATCGCACCTAGCGCCGACTCTATTGACGTATTCAGTAATGTGTTGTGCAATCCGTATGTCAGTTTCATTTGTTACCACGAGATTTGTATCGTTGTCGTATGCCTTGCCGAAGCTTTTGCTGCATGGGGCCAAGCAGAAGTTCAATGGAAATGCCTCACGAGGGCCATCGACATTGGGCAGACCTGCCTCCCTGACCTACTGAAATCAAAATTCGTCGACAACTAACCGTTAATCATAATTCTACTGAGCCATTTTTTAGTATTCGGAAGCCTTTTAGAAATCTAATGGCATCGTTGCACTTCTAACTGCGAGAACATCCCATAACTGTCTGTATACTTGTTTGATGAGGTACGGTCACGTAGTAACTTTTTGAGTCTTTGTGCAAGGATACAGACCATTAATTTGTAGCTATTATGAAGCCGTGTGATAGGTCGTAGATTCCTGACAGACACACTTCCTGCTTCTTTTTCTGACTAGCTCAGTCGTTCCTTCCAAGAAATCTTTCGGGATGTCGAAGTCAGTTCTCATAAGTTCTTTATTTACTTATAACAATTTTGGTTCCATTTACACCTGGAAGGCCTGGTTAAACCCTTCAGGTATTCCATCTGGGACAGGGAATTTGCTATTGTGGCATGTACATCGTTTTCGTCAATCTCCTTCGTAACACTGTCTTATTCTGTAAGTATCCATTGAATATTTAGTAACAGTTCTATCTGTGCAATGTTATATATATTTATGGAAAATATCTGTATATTCATTCATTAATTTTAGTTTGGTTGGTTAAAACGGTTCCATCGTTCAGTTCAAGCACTCCGTCTTCAGGCCACAAGTGGCCCAACGGGACCATCCGACCGCCGTGTCATCCTCAGGTGAAGATGCGGGTAGGAGAGGCATGTGGTCAGCACACCGCTCTCCCGGTCGTTAGATGGTTTTCTTTGACCGGAGCCGCTACTATTCGGTCGAGTAGCTCCTCAATTGACATCACGAGGCTGAGCGCACCCCGAAAAATGGCAACTGCTCATGGCAGCCTGGATAGTCGCCCATCCAACTGCCAGCCACACCCGACAGCGCTTAACTCCGGTGATCTCACGGGAACCGGTGTAGCCACTGTGGCAAGGCCGTTGCCAAAATGTTCAAATGTGTGTCAAATCTTATGGGACTTAACTACTAAGGTCATCAGTCCTTAAGCTTACACATTACTTAACCTAAATTATCCTAAGGACAAACATACACATCCATGCCCGAGGGAGGACTCGAACCTCCGCCAGGACCAGCCACACAGTCCATGACTGTGGCGCCTAAGATCGCTCGGCTAACCCACGCGGCGTTCAGTTAAAGATCTGAAAATATTTTCCTGTGCCCATCCCTTTTTTTCTCGTGAAATATGAAATATTTACGTTTCTTCACAGAAAACGGTTTTGTGTCTTCTCGACTGAACTTTTTGTTCCAACTATTGCCTCTATAGAGCAAACATCTTGGATTTATTTTCGTTATTTGGACATACCTTCTGGTCTCTGCTGATAGATCTAATTTATGGGGTTCCTACAGACACTGGTAATAAAATTCAACTGTTTTCTTATGCCAAAACCTTTTGTCGCTTTCGTCAATCTCCTCCTTAACACTGTCATATACTTTAAGTATCCCTTGAAGATTTAGTAACAGTTCTATCTGTGCAATGTTGTATATATTTGTTGAAAATATCTGTATATTGGTTCTTTAACTTTATTTTGGGTGGTTAAAACGGTGCCATCGTTCATTTTAAATTTTGCAATTATTTTCCTGTGCTCATCGTTTTTTTTCCTCGTGAAACATGAAATATTTACGTTTCTTCACAAAAAACGGTGACGTGTCTTCTTGACTTCCTCTACAGAGCAAACATTTTGAATTTATTTTCGTGATTTGAACATACCTTCCGGTCTCTGCTGATAGATCTAATTTATGGAGTTCCCGCTGACACTGCTAATAAAATTCAGGTTTTCTTATGCCAAAACCTTTTTTCCACTTGACTAGTCCATTAATGAGTTTCTTTATTTTGGGTTAGCAAATAGAAACCACAACGTCAAAGCAGAGTTATAAGAAGTGAACTCCCTCTGACGTGTTGCTAAAACGCTCGCGGCATCTCTCAAGTGCAAGACATTTAATTTCCAACTTCCCTGCTCGGTTGGTTTTTTGTCGTCCTATATTTAATGTAGTGATGTAAGCTGCATGGTCGGAAAAGCTCGCAGGCCACACTTCAGTGCCCGGTACACGGTTCTTCACGTTTTTAAAGACGGAGATCCTGTCTAACTGACTCGCTGAGGTATTTTCCTTTTGTAATAAAAGGGAAGCCAACCGCTTCGCTGTTTTTATGCTCTTACGTGTTAGAGAGGCTAAGCTCATTCTCTTTGTAACCTAACTCTGTGGACGTGATTAAATCCGGATCTTTGGTACTTAGTACATAGTTAAAATCTCCTGTAAATACGATATTCTCTTGGCTCACACCAAAAATGAGAACATTTTCGTTTTTGAAAAACTCTGTTAATGATGACGCGGTACATATTAATGAACCTGGTGTTTTAGATTGTGGAAGCAAGACATCTCACACTGGGCAGCGTTTCATCGTCATTAATAGTAATTTCCTGTATCATTAACATCGCTATCCCTCTGTCGCTTCCATGTTCCGAGCTAGAGAGAGCATTATACCAAGTTAGGTCATGTAATTAAATATCTTTCACTTCTTGAAGTAAGGCAAAGTCGATATCAACGGCATATAAAAATGCATTCACGCTATTTAATTTCAATGAACTTTGAACACTTTGCAATCAAGTTTGCAAACCGGTAGGCCTGCAGGGAGAGCATAATTTATTAAGCGTTTTTGATTTGAGGGCCCCCTGAAACCTGAGTAAGGCAGGATTGGGTTATGATTGTGGGCGGGGCCCGAATTAATTACTATTGGTTTGCTTTGCAATTTCACACATTTATTTTAATAAACAAGTTTTGAAAACAAGCCAATGAGGCCGCAATAAGACTTTTAAGGTACGTAATCATAATCACGGCTGAAGGCCATTAACGCCAGCATGACGATTATAAAAAAAATTAAACAAACATACCCAAAATACAGACAGCCAATAATTTTTGAAAACAACCAAATGTGGTCTCAATCAGAATTTTAAAGTAAGTAACCACAATCACGGCTGAAGGCCTTTAACGTCAAAATGGCAATTATAAAAAAAATTAAGAAATATATTGTCAAACAGCGAATGGCAAAGGAAAAGTTAATTAAAAAAAAAAAAAACAGATGACCAAACAGGTGAGACAAATTATGGTAAGTTAGTAATACAATAATAAAATAAAACAGAAGGGCCAGTGACAGACGGTGCACCAGGAATCGACCTCTGAGTAGGTCACACCAAAAACACTTTCGCAAGTGAAGAGAAAGGTAGCCAAGAAAAAAATGGTTCAAATGGCTCTGAGCACTATGGGACTTAACATCTGTGGTCATCGGTCCCCTAGAACTTAGAACTACTTAAACCTAACTAACCTAAGGACATCACACACATCCATGCCCGAGGCAGAATTCGAACCTGCGACCGTAGCGGTCACGTGGTTCCAGACTGAAGCGCCTAGAACCGCATGGGGTAGCCAAGAGCTGCATTTAGATCAGAAGATGGCAACTCGGACTAGTGGCAGTCTAACGAGCGACTAACGATAATTTTGGTGAGGCTACCTGAGATCCAACAAACAAATGCAAGATCTAAAATTACGCCAAAGCCGGACCTGGCAGTTTGGGCTCCACCCGCAGAATACTGTGCTTAGAGCGCCCAGAACAAGAAGGAATGACTACCACTAAGGTAGAAGAACGCCACCAAACCTACAATCAAGAAGCTGTCAAACTTACACTCCTCACCAGACAACGGCAGAAAGGCGAGGAAATGAATACTGCCGTTACATACGCTAGCCACCGAGGGCAGGTAACTGGGGCGTTAGCGACTACAAGACAGAAAAATAACGCTGGTTGAGCTTAACAGTGTAAGAAGTTGAAAATAGTAAATAGTAATTAGAAGCTCAGGAAGGCTAATCAGATCCGCCTTCCCCAGGTACTCCACTCGCTGCTTTTCTCCTCGGCGACACTACGAGCAGCAACACGAACCCAAGTCACTGGAGAATCGCGAGAATTCACAATGGTGGAGGTTTCTCTACGCGAATTGCAATGCACTCAACTTAAACATGCAGGATCCGGTTTCGACGAGGTCGTGCACCCTCGTGACCACTGCTCTTTGATCTGGCAGGCCATACACGCCACCAGCAGTCCCGGCGTGTCGTCACTCTGCTCGGACCTCGCTGCTCCTCCTTTGCCCCAACCGAACTGCCACACTCACACCACACGGAAGAAGCACGAGGCCGTCCCAAAGATAGGGCAGCATAACTACATACCGATAAGCACAGGGCAACAAGTAAAAACAGACCATTTCCAAGTGCAGAATCAGTAATACCTTACTGTTTCGTGGTGATACAGGCACGTTCATGTAACTGATACTGCATGTGTTATTAAAATTAACTTTCGTCATAAGGTCATCATGGTAGTCTGAATTTAATTTGAAATAAGAATGTGGATATTTTAATAATGTTGCCCATTATTTTATTCAATACAGCAGTAAAAATCTGAGAGAAATTGTTCATGAACAGTATATTTTGTCACATTATCTACAACAGACTGACAATGCTCAGTTAGTTTACCAATTCCGTGCGTGTAGAGACCTAACTGATGTGAGTTAAAGATGTGTGAAACCAGGTTTGAAGTCCATTTTCGTCCTCAGAGAAATTTTTTTGACTGTTTTTCGATAAGGAGGTTGAAAGTTAAACATATGAGAGCAGAAGATGAGAAGAATAAGTGCGTGAGGGATGACTCTTCAAAGTCCTGGAAAGTTTTACTAGCGAAATCGGCAGAGCGTGAGTTATCGTGTACTATCGACATGTGATCAAGTTCTGTAGGTCTTTTTTCTTACAATACGACCAATTTGTGTCTTAGTTGTTAGGAAAAGATAGTAGCTGAAGTATACTCTGCCCTGGGGAGCTTTTCGTAATGCACAACACTCTCCTTGAGCCACCAGGGGCCAAATATTATATTCACACTGCCCTTTGCTTGAGTACATGTCTTTTGTTAGGGGTCAGCCATTAATTCCTAACAAGTTCATATGAAGACGTCGTGACTAGTTGCATTAATAGTCATCCAATTTGATTATTGTTGTTTTAAACTAGAGCATGCTCTTAATTTCTGTACCTTGCCTGTTGAATGCAAATGTCGCATAGCGCTTAAACAGTTGCACTTTATCACATACGTCTGTTATTGAGGCTCCCTGAATGGAACAAAAAATTATTCGTACACGAACTATCTTTTTTGAAACAATTGTTTTTTCCGTCGTGTTTTGCACAAAAGCGCTCGTCCCACACACTATACAAGAGTTCAGAGCTGCCTCTTCTGCATTCACCCTTCCACTAAACCCAAAGCGAACGACGTGACTCAAATGTTTGAACTTTTACCAGTTGCGATTTAATTTTATCACATTTGAACAAAGTTTCATTCGTCCGACACGCAATACAAAGGTTCAAAGCTGTCTCTGGTGCCTCCACTCCTCTGCTAGATCCAAGTGTTACACCTGTTACCACGGCAGACTATATTTCATCACACTTGCACAACGTTCATAAGTTTCAAACAACCAAAATCGAAATCGTAACTGTGAGCTAAATATGAGAACTTGGAACAAGAAAACGGCCGTTGATAAAATGCAAGCATAGAGCCGTGCCACGTGCACCTGATCGCAGGCGTCTGACGTGGGCGGCGGGAGGCGTATGATCGGTTACCGGTAGCCGCTGTGACACGAGAAAACCGTCGGGCACAGACTGTCCTAATTTTGACACAGCCACGTGCTGTTTGGCTGAAATTTTTGCTGTTACACGTGGATTAGAAAATTAAACTAATTATATTTGAGGTTCCACCAGGGTGATAACTCAAGCAGACACCTGATACGTGACTTAAGGAACTAAGGAATGGAGTGGATTCAAACGTGCGGCTTTATGTTTAGTGAGCACAAAGCTTACAGGTCGACCACGGACAGAAACGTTTTCATAATTGGTGTGTCGTCAGGACAAGACACAGCCAGGGAAAAAGCACCATGTACTGAAGGTAAACTACGGTTATTTTCACTTACCCATTGGAGGCCTTTCTTGTATTACAAGCACTGTTCCAGGCTTCCTTATTCTACTATTCACAAAGATAAGTCAACCATTTTAACTGATTTGTGTGATTTTGTTACTAATATGATGGAGTGTTGTAGAACCTTCGTTCTCCTCTCCTGTTACCTGACTGCGGCATTGTTGTGTGATAGTGACAGGGAGAAATTGTCGTAGCCGTGTACTGCTCACAAACTCGGCCTACCGTAACAACAGTGGCAACTCGGACTCCACAACAATAGCGACCAGGCGTTTACAAAACTGGCGACGACGGTTTACAAAAGTAACAGCTCAAGAGGACTGGAAGATCTTCCTGTGGTGTCACCGCCAGACACCACACTTGCTAGGTGGTAGCTTTAAATCGGCCGCGGTCCATTAGTACACGTCGGACCCGCGTGTCGCCACTGTCAGTGATCGCAGACCGAGCGCCACCACACGCCAGGTCTCGAGAGACTTACTAGCACTCGCCCCAGTTGTACGGACGACGTAGCTAGCGATGCACACTGACGAAGCCTCGCTCATTAGCCGAGCAGCTAGTTAGCATAGCCTTCAGCTAAGTCAATGGCTACGACCTAGCAAGACGCCATTAGCATTATATTGCATGTATCTACAGAGTCTCACTTGTATCGTCAAGAGCGATGTACAACAAGGATGGATTAAAGTTAAGTATTCCAGCAGCTACGTACTTTTCTTTATAGCATTCATTACCTATCCTGTTTCAGACCTAACGCCCGCCTGCATGAGTTAGCGCGTGCATCTTGGCCGCCTCTTTCAATTAGTGTGCGTAGTGTTGGCAAGTCTGCCGACACTACACTTCTTACATACAATTACGCATCTTACACTGTTACCAGACAGCGCATTATGGCCGGAGTTAGATTTCTGAGGGGTGGTCGGAAAGATTGGCTGCCTTAAGTGAACGACTCGGAGTTCATCACTGGACGGCAGACCAGTAGTGAGGTTTCATGTGAAATACTGTACTTTCGTGCCATCTCGATGAAATATTCTGAGTGCTCCCATCTAAGAAGCGACAGTGAGTAGGTAAAATTCATTGTTTGAACCCACATGTGACGTTCGGCTCCCAATCTAAGATTACTTTCTGTCATGTTCCGATTATTCTGCATTACGAAATACGGACGTAACTAAAAACGTATACCACAGGAGTGTTATGTTGGTTTAGCGGTAACACGCTCGGTTTCCAATGAGCTGGTTGATATGCAAACAGTTTGGATCTCGCCGGCGAGGCGAAACTCTGCGCTTTGGAAGTCTTTCTCTCATTTTCTTAATTCGATCTGCAAATGGCCAGAATGAAATTCTGTGACTAAATCATAAGACAAGTTCTCCATCATAAGCCTTCTCACAAACTCCATTCAGTAAATTGCAGGAATGAGTCGAAGTGCCTGTTTTCAAAATAATGAGTTACTGCAGAAGAAAGCCTCAGGAAAGTCTCAAAGGGACCATTAATGACCGTAATTTGCGTGTTGCTTGTCATTTAGGGTATCATCACCCAAGGCAAACGTTGCGAAAGCAATGAACGTACTGAGATAAATCTCGAGGTGAAAAGTATACTGAATTACAGAAATTCACGCTTTTTCGTATCTTCCTTTTTGTATCTGCTTCATAATAATTACTTTCCATTGGTGTAGGGGTCTATACGCAGATGTATTTGATCACCCTAGCCATACCCAGATTTTTGATTAAGGAATTTGAAAGCCAATGCCCCCCCCCCCATACCCTGTGGCTTTTCCTATTCAGATGCTGAATCATGGTTCCATTTTGTGGCAACTCTTTTCCCCAAATACCCCATTTTTTTCTATTCAGTTTTAGTTTTCTTTACACACACATAACACATAGCAGCACTTAAAAGAGCAATTTCTTTAACTGAGAAAGGCTTAAGTCTGTCGTTCTCTTTCATCTTAATTATATATTTACACAGTGTTTACAGCACATAGCACATATTTTGTGATTTTTTATGGTTTTCATTATCTGGCAAGTTTATTTGTACAACAAAAAAATGTTCAAATGTGTGTGAAATCTTATGGGACTTAACTGCTAAGGTCATTAGTCCCTAAGCTTACACACTACTTAACCTAAATTCTCCTAACGACAAACACACACACCCATGCCCGAGGGAGGACTTGAAACTCCGACGGGATCAGCCACACAGTTATTTGTACAACAGTCAGCATTTGTATATTTTCACTAGCTGACCCGACAGACTTCGTCCTGTCAAAAAGATTTGTAATATGGCAGTTTTTTTGCCTACGTATTTAAAAAAATTCTCCTGAACAGAACCGTCACCCTGGTGATAGGGCGTTGTGAATAAAAAATAATTAAATAAAACATATATAAGGATTTAAAAGTAAGTAATCGCTTTATTGTTAATCATGTGAATCATAATTATTATTATTATCATTGTAGTGCTTTGTGGTATACGATGTTTTTTGTTTGATTACCTGGCGCATAGATAAACAAATCTGATGGTTTTCCAACACGGGAACAGGCAACATACAATTGACCATGTGAGAAACATGGGTTTTCTAGATTAATACCACAAACACTTAATGATTGCCCCTGGGACTTGTTTATAGTCATAGCAAAAGCAAGCCGCACTGGAAACTGTAGTCGTTTAAACTCAAATGGCACATCAGTCGGAATCATTGGGATGCGCGGTATGAGAACATCTTCTTCTTTATACTTTCCTTTGAGTATAGTTGCTTCTATCACATTGTTTAGTAATTTTTTTATCGCTAACCGTGTACTGTTGCAAAGACGCGGTTGGTTGATATTTCGCAACATTATAACCACCGATCCAACCTTTAATTGAAGATTGTGAGGTGGCAATCCTGGCAAATCCAGCGAGTTTAAAAATTCCGGTGGATAGTTGACTACATCATCTTGATTAGTAGCCGAATCAACTGATTTATATATCCTCAATTCGCCTGTAATTTGTTCTTGAATTTTGAAATTTAATTCATTTACATCTATGTTTTTGGCAGCCAGTATAGCTCGTTCGCTCAACCAATCATGGTTTCTGTAATTTTGAGAAACATCTGGAAACACCTTCTGAATAAGTTCATCTTTTGATCGAGTTAACTGACAAAAACTTTGAGGAAAGTTAATGCAGCCAGTCAACATGTCTATAGGAAATTTGCCATTACCAATGTCAATGAGTTGTTTAGAGAATATGTTTCCAGATTGGTCATTTCGCAACTCGACACGCATATTCTTGCTTAAATGAAGTACTTTGACATGTTTCCACAAATTGGAGGACTTTAGACATGCATTGAGTTCATCAGCTGGCGTTGATCGTGGAATCACTGGCAATGTTTGACGAAAATCTCCTGCTAATAAAATCATTGCACCACCAAATCGGTTATTATTGCTCCGTAGATCTTTTAAGGTTCTGTCTAAAGCCTCCAAAGATTTTTTATGTGCCATCGTGCATTCATCCCAAACAATCAATTTACATTGCTGCAAAACCTTTGCCATTGCAGAGTTCTTCGAAACGTTGCAGGTTGGAGTTTCATTGCTTTGCATATTTAATGGCAATTTTAGTGCTGAATGGGCTGTTTGACCACCTTCAAGCAAAGTTGCTGCGATTCCCGACGAAGCGAGTGCAAGTGCAATTTTATTTTGTGAGCGAATTGTTGCTAATATTAATGAAATCAAAAAAGTTTTTCCTGTACCACCAGGTGCATCTAAGAAGTAAATCCCTACAGTTTCATCATTTGTTACTTTCATAAGAGTTTCAAATACATACTTCTGTTGTTCAGTTAACAGTGGAAGATTTGTTTGAATTAATTCTTTCAAAGCGTTGAGATCATACAGTTTTTCTCGATGCAACTCTTGGTTAAAAGCGTCATGCATTGGACGATTGGGCGCGGTCAGGCCTAATTGAATTAATAGTTTGTTTGACATTATCAAGCACATGTCCTCAATTGAAATCAATGCTTCATTGTAAATTTCTTCACTGATTTGTATATTTGGATTTCCCATTCTATTCCGTATTTGATACAAAATATCATCACACATATAATCTTTGTACTTGATCCACAAATCAATTGGGTTTGATGGGAAGCATGTAGATATGATTATAGAAAACAATGGTCGTATTTGATGAGCGTGTGATGATATTACAGCATCATTGAGAGTTTGCTCCCAATGAGCGTCATTTTCAAGCAATTGCAAACGTTGACAGGCTTCTCTGTAGGATCCACACAATTCACCATGAACAGTTCGTAACTGTTGGAATGATGTTGGGCCACGTACATTGACTAATAGCAGTCGTAAATAAAAACATTCATCATTGCTTGGATGTACTGAATAAATCCGGCCAATCGCATCGGTGGAATATACATCTGTATATCCCGGAACTGGTTTTCCTTGTTTCCGTCGTATAAATCTCCTTGAGGATTGATTCCAGGTATAATATTTTGGCATTTCAGAATATAGCAATGTTTGTGCAAAATGATCGTTTTGGCATGTCTCAAAAAAACTGGTTAATGTAGTAGATGGTGGCTGAGCAGCTCTTTGTACTGCGTTCTGTGCTGTAAAATACACTCTTTGTCCATTTTCTAAATGCACAGCTAAGTGAACAACAGAAGGGTGTCTCTCATGAATAGGAAAAGAAAATATTCGCCAAACTGCTTCATTACTACTGACATAGCGGCCCATTTGGTATTGGGTAACTTCATCATTGGAATTCTCTGCACCAATTCCAATCACAGCCATATCACTCCCTTTGGTTACATATTTGCAAATGTATTTAATAGATTTCACTGAATGGCAAGATTCAACGTTGATGTGTGCTTTGAATGTCTTTGATAAAATGGGTGAATATGGAACAATCCAACGATTATCTATTTCAATATCTTGTTGATTTAATTTGACAATTGTTGATTTTCCATTGTCTGCTGTCGATCTGCGACGATACAATGGATAACCGTCATTACCAGTAATTGTTTCCGATATTAATGTCCGTGGATATCGTTTTGAACATTTACCATCCATCATACACGGTGAATTTTGATTAAGAGTTCCACAGGGACCATGTATCATGTTTTTGATAACTACCTCATGCAATCCAGGATCTACTTGTACATTAGGGATTTCAGCTGATATCACTGCATCAACTTCATTTGGCCTTATCTTTTCAACCAACCAAATCAAAATGTGTGCATGTGGCAATCCTCGTTTCTGCCACTCCACAGAATACATCCAGCAGCGTGTCTCACCAAACACATTATGTTTTACGATGAAATCCATTAAAGATTTCAACTTTTGTCTAAAGACTCTGGCTGTAATATCATGACGATCAATGGGTGATTGCCCAGGGAATAACTCCTGCTTGATTTCTATCCATTGTGGATTGCATGTAAATGTGATGAACAAATCTGCTGTACCATAATGACGAACATACGACATGGCATCTTGAGCATATTCGTGCATATGCCGAGGGCTTCCGATGTATGTTGCTGCTTCCAGCAATAGTCATCCGACCGACATTCTGTGCATTTCCATCAGTATTAATCGCATCTCGAAGGTGAATATACTCTTCAGATCGGAGTTTGGTTTGATTCAACCTGATGAATGTTAATCTCTCCGTTTCAATTTTTACATACATGTCAACAACATATTTGTGATATAATCGCCGACATTTCAATATGTGATTTTCTTCATTTTCCCGAATCATTAGGCGGTATGAATAATAGTTCATTGAACTGACTTTTTTGTTGGTTTCAGAACCTGTAAATAGATTTTCTTTTAATAACATTCAAATATAAAATTAAAATACATAATATAATGACTGAGATATTATCGCCATAGCTAAATTAATATTTTAGTTACCTGTAATGGGATTTATCATTTTTATTGAGAAATCGTAGCCATCTTCACCTTGCCAAAATATAATGGGATATTGCAGTGCATCATATGAGCGGTGTGTTTCCTTTATACGTTGTAATTGATCATTCCGACGATGTAAAACAATATCACGGGATTCCAAGTTTTCTCCAACTACAACGATAGCAACTTCATCAATAGTTGGTGCATTAAAACGTCTTGTATGTTGACCTGCAGGTGTTTTATCAGCTCTGATTACAATTTTGTGATTATTGGATGGCATCAGATCCAGGGCAGTTTTAAACAATATAATCAATTGATTGTGTTGATGAAATAAAGTTTGTAATTGTTCTACAATAGACCTCTTTACTAAATTGTTATGTGCACAACGCAGATCAATTTCTTGTGGTGAATTGCCCATAAAATAAATTTGCAGGAATTTGTTGTCGCTATCTGACACTGGTAACAGTGAACCTGCTCTGTGATATATTTGCCCTTGTATCTGTAAATAAAATAAAATATTATGGTGTGGTATAAATTAATGGATTGTCAGTGATCAAACTTAAATAATATTTGATCTTAAAAAGTATATATTTAGTTTGAACTAATATCTATCAAATATAAAATATAATAAAAGTGTCACTGAAACTGAATCACCATATAATATGATGACTAAGTGATATATAAGTGATTAAGAAATTGAAGATTAGTGACACATCTTAACTTTTGTGACAGAAAATTTTGTTCGCTAAAATAATTATGAGTAACTGCTATAATACATACCTTGAAAGTTGGCATAAAATTTTCCCGAACTACATTTGTTGCCCCAAATGAAGTCATTTGAAAGCAATTGTTATATTGTTGGATATGTGTCAAAAAGTGTATAGAATCTGTTCCTATTCCTGAAACCAATGAGTACAATGGTTCTGGTGGTGGGTCCAATGGTATCAATTTCACTTTACCATTTGCGCAACACAATCCATTGGCTTCGTTTTTGTATTTTAATGCCTTACAGTGTGAGCAAACCGAGTTCATAGAACCAATAACAACACATTGGTAGTTACTGTAGTCAATTGACACATCGTAACTGAAAGCAGCTCGATTCAAACTTGCGCGATTGTTAGTTGAATGTCGCGCTCGCGCTTCACGCGTTTGTGATATCCTAATTCTTTCACGTTCATTTCCGTCGTCACGTTCTTGTGCCGTACGATTAGATCGGTAATTAGCTTGGTTTGTACCATTTCTGGTTCTTCTACCTAAATTGCTTCGTCTTATAGGAGGCATATCAAATATAAATTAGTTTTTCACTAAACACGAACTAAACAAACACTAACTAAGTAAACACTCTGCACAAAACACGAATTTGTTTCGTGTATCAGTTGACAAAAGCAAACTCAGTAGATTAGGTCACAGACAACTTTTTTTTTTTTAAATTTTATATGACTTGAAGTCAAATCCTTTTAAGCCGTACGAATTGTAACGCGATTTTTGTTTGACTGATGTAATGACGTGGAAACTGATGCATTTTATCTCGCGTGCCGAAACTAATAAAAAAGAAACACGAGTTTCGGAACGCGACATTAAACTTCTCCAACTATGTATTCTGTGCTCCAACGCACACACGCACATTGTTTTGATAGATATGATCTTTGACGTTAGGAACACACCTACATTGCTTAGACAACAGTGAGTGCTTGTAATTTAATATGAACTTTATACCATAGCAATAAAGCTCAAATTGACTACGTTTTAGTTACAAATCATTTGTATAGGAAAAAGAAAAGGGCTATTTTTAGGGTTTTTCCAGCAATAATTCTAATTTTTCTCGCCGTAAAAACCATCCTTGAACTTCAACGAACATTTTAAAAAAAGATTTGGCCAAATTGGTCGAGGCGTTGTTGAGTTATGCGCTTACCAACACATTTTGCGATTCATTTTAGTATGAACTTTATACCATAGCAATAAAGCTCAAATTGACTACGTTTTAGTTACAAATCATTTGTATAGGAAAAAGAAAAGGGCTATTTTTAGGGTTTTTCCAGCAATAATTCTAATTTTTCTCGCCGTAAAAACCATCCTTGAACTTCAACGAACATTTAAAAAAAAGATTTGGCCAAATTGGTCGAGGCGTTGTTGAGTTATGCGCTTACCAACACATTTTGCGATTCATTTTTATATTATAGATTTCCCCAAGAAATGAACTGCAGAAGACTGTTAAGCACCAAACAGCAGCTGTTTTCTATACTGCCTGCTAGTTTTATACCACATAGATGCAATTGGCATGGAGTACAGCAAATCACATTCGAAGTGCTATTTAAAACAACTAGTCTTCCGTAGGTCAATCACGCCATCGACTCTATAGTTATAAATTATGGATTGCATTCCAGTAATACAATGTATTTAAGATAAGGAAAATCGAAACGTTTATCGTAGACACATATCAGGGCGCTTTATAGAATCGATTTGATGGTTACTAATTTTTATATTCACTTCCAGGCATGTAAGTATGTTATAAATATTTGCTTTAAAACTGGAGCTCAAGCATGATAAACAGTCTACTCCAACCGTTTTTTCACTGTTCAATCTCATTGGCGTTTTCTAAGTAGTGTTCTTGCACACAGAAGCTGTGGTTTGATGTTTGGTAATCATACATCTCCATTTTGATAAATATACCAGAAAAGTACCATGTTATACCAAGTCCATAAGATAATAGTCATCTACACATAGCTGCTGCAATATTTGAGGCTGCTGTTCCATCAGAACATATATTTTGACGTCAGCAAATTCTCCTACGTATGGCATAACCACAGTCTCTCGCTATCACATTGCCGGTCCCCTATAGGGGAAATGGAATTATCTCCTTGATGCTGTGTCTCGTAGAAATGAACCTGGAAAATTTATCAGAGGATAACAGCGCTACATATTTCTTTCTTTAACGCTACCAATTGACATTTGCATTTCAAATCATGCTTTATAAATTTGTTTATACTCAAAATCCATTTGTAAACTTCTAGTCCAATTGCACTATTTTATCATGTCGTTAGGCTTACTGTGATGTTGTTGCACTGCTTTATTCTGTAATTAGGCTTACTGTGAGGTTGCTCAATATAATTTGTCCAGTTGAATATGACAAATGGGTTATTACATTGGAGTCTGTGTAACATTGTTCTACACAGTGTACTCGTGGAAATGTTTACAACTGTATGGCTATCGAACACAGTTCATAGTCTTTTCTAGATGGTAGGTTTATTTGCCAGCTTTTATATAATTTAATAGTCCTAGTGGATCACTGCAGAACAGTGTTAAACTCCACACAACAACTGTTTGGTAAGCTATCAGCTTACACCACATTATGGGCTATATTCTCAGTACTATTTGTTTGCAAACTGGCAAATTTACTATACATCCTGTAGTTATAAACAAAAACAATTTAGCCAGGGAAGATGCCTGTCAGGGCATTATATAAAACTGCTATGATTGGTACCAAAAAGTAAATAGGAAACTTACATAGGATATTTAGTATGGCAACAAAGAAGAAAACAAGTGTTCTTTTACCAATTGTTTATTAACTTTCACATTTACCCTGCACACAGAAAACAATTCTGGCATTTGTCCCCAGCTTTAATATGACACATAAGTGCCATACTTATGTTTGAGTCTGTGTTACAGATTTCCACATATTCTACTGTTTCAGCAGATGTGTGCTCATTTAATGTGGCTACTCTGCCAGTTATCAGTTATTTAGACAGGGATACTAATGATGAAACAAATTTTATTAATTTTTGCATACACATTACACCCAGGAAAGAACACTTCTGTATTTGGTGTATTCTTCATAATATTTAGACCAATTTCTAACTTATAATTTAAGACTATATTTGGATCATTTATTACTTTCTCCACCCAGTAATTCAATAAGTGCAAAGAAAGTATGTTCTCAGATTATAGTGTATACCAATTTTTTTAATATACTGTCTCTAGTATGAGCATACCAATAAGCTTACTTCCTTATCGTAATTCTTCTAGGTGAAACCACTTAGGGATTTTAATTTTATCTTTGATTTCCTGCATTACACTATTGTTAAAGCAATGCATTTCTTCTTGGCTGTGCATTATCAACTATTCTACATCACATTATAGAATATTGTGTTTACTGCTCTTGCAAAGTAATGACTATTAAATGTAAATATTTTATCGATATTAATCTTTGCAAACCGCTTTCCGATTTCTAAGTGCCAGTGTCCTGCCCATCACATGTGGATGTAATAAATCTATCCATTTTAAGTAGATCCAAACGGGTATTCTGGATTACAAACTGATTTTTAGTATATGTCTTCTAATGCAGTAAATGCCTTTGAAATTATCATTTTCTGTATGTACGACAATGTATGACCATTTTACTACGCTGTTTGCAGTAAATGCTGATACGTTGTAGTCCCCATTCATACACAGATTATCCGTACACTGTGTTTAAAGTAATCTGTTTGGTTTCGATATCTGCAGTGGCTTGTTCTTTTTCCAGTTCCTGTTTCTATTCGTCTTTTTTAGCAACTGTTTTCTCAAATACGTCACTTTTCTTTTTTCTAAATTCCGATCTCATCCATTTCGACTTATTTTTTTTTTTTTTTAATAAATAACACACTACCTGCACATGAAGGAGGAGTTTTAAATAGGGAATGGCTTAAATCTGTTCAACACATTAGTCTTTTTTCTTAAAATCTGTTGAAGAACATTATTTGTGAGACTCAATCCTAATCCAAAAATATCTACATTCAATGGCAGTGTGTTTAATAGTGTTGCAGATTTAGAAAGATATGTTTATACAGTTGTAACAGAAACCTTACATTTAATATTTATATCATCTACATCTACATCTACATCTATACTCCGCGAGCCACCTTATGGTGTGTGGCGGAGGGTACTTATTGTACCACTATCTGATCCCCCCTTCCCTGTTCCATTCACGAATTGTGCGTGGGAAGAACGACTGCTTGTAAGTCTCCGTATTTGCTCTAATTTCTCGGATCTTTTCGTTGTGATCATTACGCGAGATATATGCGGGCGGTAGTAATATGTTGCCCATCTCTTCCCGGAATGTGCTCTCTCGTAATTTCGATAATAAACCTCTCCGTATTGCGTAACGCCTTTCTTGAAGTGTCCGCCACTGGAGCTTGTTCAGCATCTCCGTAACGCTCTCGCGCTGACTAAATGTCCCCATGACGAATCGCGCTGCTTTTCGCTGGATCATGTCTATCTCTTCTATTAATCCAACCTGGTAAGGGTCCCATACTGATGAGCAATACTCAAGAATCGGACGAACAAGCGTTTTGTAAGCTACTTCTTTCGTCGATGAGTCACATTTTCTTAGAATTCTTCCTATGAATCTCAACCTGGCGCCTGCTTTTCCCACTATTTGTTTTATGTGATCATTCCACTTCAGATCGCTCCGGATAGTAACTCCTAAATATTTTACGGTCGTTACCGCTTCCAATGATTTACCACCTATGGCATAATCGTACTGGAATGGATTTCTGTCCCTATGTATGCGCATTATATTACATTTATCTACGTTTAGGGAAAGCTGCCAGCTGTCGCACCATGCATTAATCCTCTGCAGGTCCTCCTGGAGTACGTACGAGTCTTCTGATGTTGCTACTTTCTTGTAGACAACCGTATCATCTGCAAATAGCCTCACGGAGCTACCGATGTTGTCAACTAAGTCATTTATGTATATTGTAAACAATAAAGGTCCTATCGCGCTTCCCTGCGGTACTCCCGAAATTACCTCTACATCTGCAGATTTTGAACCGTTAAGAATGACATGTTGTGTTCTTTCTTCTAGGAAATCCTGAATCCAATCACAAACCTGGTCCGATATTCCGTAAGCTCGTATTTTTTTCACTAAACGTAAGTGCGGAACCGTATCAAATGCCTTCCTGAAGTCCAGGAATACGGCATCAATCTGCTCGCCAGTGTCTACGGCACTGTGAATTTCTTGGGCAAATAGCGCGAGTTGAGTTTCACATGATCTCTGTTTGCGGAATCCATGTTGGTTATGATGAAGGAGATTTGTATTATCTAAGAACGTCATAATACGAGAACACAAAACATGTTCCATTATTCTACAACAGATTGACGTAAGCGAAATAGGCCTATAATTATTCGCATCTGATTTATGACCCTTCTTGAAAATGGGAACGACCTGCGCTTTCTTCCAGTCGCTAGGTACTTTACGTTCTTCCAGCGATCTACGATAAATTGCTGATAGAAAGGGGGCAAGTTCTTTAGCATAATCACTGTAGAATCTTAAGGGTATCTCGTCTGGTCCGGATGCTTTTCCGCTACTAAGTGATAGCAGTTGTTTTTCAATTCCGATATCGTTTATTTCAATATTTTCCATTTTGGCGTCCGTGCGACGGCTGAAGTCAGGGACCGTGTTACGATTTTCCGCAGTGAAACAGTTTCGGAACACTGAATTCAGTATTTCTGCCTTTCTTCGGTCGTCCTCTGTTTCGGTGCCATCGTGGTCAACGAGTGACTGAATAGGGGATTTAGATCCGCTTACCGATTTTACATATGACCAAAACTTTTTAGGGTTCTTGTTTAGATTGTTTGCCAATGTTTTATGTTCGAATTCGTTGAATGCTTCTCTCATTGCTCTCTTTACGCTCTTTTTCGCTTCGTTCAGCTTTTCCTTATCAGCTATGATTCGACTACTCTTAAACCTATGATGAAGCTTTCTTTGTTTCCGTAGTACCTTTCGTACATGATTGTTATACCACGGTGGATCTTTCCCCTCGCTTTGGACCTTAGTCGGTACGAACTTATCTAAGGCGTACTGGACGATGTTTCTGAATTTTTTCCATTTCCATATCAGGTTTGTTACAGTCGATGTTAACAATTTCGACATATTTGTATACGTAAATATTTAAAACTATGGGCAAATAGAGTATACCTTACCATCTGTTATCAGTTCAGATTGTCAGGTAGATTACCTGTATGCCAGTTAACTTTTGTCTACTCTTATTTATCCTGTAGACAAATTACAGGACATTGCTAAACACCAACACACGAAGTATTCTGAAGCTATCTGTTAGAGTACATGACATAGAGTACTGTGGAGCACACTAAAAGTACTGTATGGTGCCAGTTAATACCCTTAAACAGTCCTCCATGCAGTCAAACACACCTTGGATTCTGTAGTTATATATTGTAGCTTCAAGTCTAGTAACACCATGTAGTAACAAGGAAGATGAAAAAGTGTCTTGTACCCATATGTCAAGGAACTTTATAAAATGGGTAAGATGTTTACCAATATCTTTGTTAGCGATTTGACTTATAAATGTGTTATATATAAATATATATTTAATCTAGAGCTATAGCTTTTTCACAGTAAACAGTCTATTTCAATGTTTTATCCTTGTTCACAATCACACTGGGATTACCTTGGCAGTCTTCCTGAGTACAGGTTATGTGACTTGTTGTTGCACAATGAAACATCTCCATTTCATTTCAAGCTATTGTTTCATCAGAACATCCATTGTGATGTATGTCCCCCAATAATTCCTTATAAAATGTTCCCAGTATTTCTTTCAATCTCTCATTGTCGTTAAAATTTAGGAGAAATTGTGTTATTGTCTTGGCCTCGCATTTTGCAGAGATGAATTGGAGAACTTACCAGGGAGATAATTGTTAAATGTGAAACACGTCTCCTTCTTTAACATTACAGACTGCCTTTCTCTAATTTTCCTTGGAGTACACTTCATCAAACGTTAAGCACCATGTTACCGTCAAAAATGGTTGTATAATGGATGTAATCAAATTTAAAGTCTTCTTGTTAAGAAACGGAATTTTCAGTGAAATTTATATTACAAATATCAGCAAAAAATTGTGAAAAATCTCCAATAATAGCAACAAGCGAAAGCAATCATGAAATTGATGTGTCCTCCTGCAAAGAAATTTAGAGATGTTAAGTACTTTCAGGCAAGACATGTTGACACTTCCTGCTACCACAGAATACTGATCAACAGGGCTGTCAAAGATTTTTGTGTACTCTAAAGATCTGTTACGATCGCACCTTTGGTCACATATTCATGACTTCACCTCTATTCGTCTTGACTCTAAATATGCCTATTCTGACAATCCCGTTGTAAACTTTTACCCATTTGCACTATTTTGCTTATTTTTGTGTGTATGCGTATAAGTGTGTGTGCCTCCCTGAGGCCAAGTACTGGAAAATGTGTGATTTCCTGACATTAATCCATGAATTCTGAATGCCAGACCCCCAATTAGACAACAGCAATGTGACTGTAAACAACAACGAATATTAGGAACAGACCGTTTAATGTGGTTGATCTCCAGCTATAAAGATTTCTAACAAACCTCTGTGCCAGTTATAAGGTCCGTAATGAAAAAAGAAATTGTTAACCTTATTTTCCATTTTATAAAGTGCCCTGATATGCATTTGTAAGAAAATTATACATCTTTCTTGGCAAGAGAACGTGGTATAGGCAGACCAGGACCTATGCGTTATAACTGCAAAACCGATAATGTGTTTCACCCCATTGAAGACCGCCTAAGTCGATTAAAAATCACCACTTAGATGCAATAGACATAACGTGCAGTGGAACACACTGTAGGCACCAAACATTGTTTAGAGTGTGTTCTACAACACTTTGTGTCAATTGCATGTGTGTGGTGTAATCTAACAGATAGCTTACAGAGCAGCTGCTGTGATGTGTTTGTGTTTTGCAGTTTTTCTGCTGGGATTATATGGAAACATTAAAGCTGACTGGTGTAAAAGTAAAACTCCCAGGTAATCAGAACCGAGAAAAGATTATAAACTATAAGCTTCCTGGCTGTAGTTTTCATTATGTAGCTGTAAATAATATGTAAATTATTAATACATCCTTCAACAAAGCAGATGCAAAATTCATATCTAAATGTTATATCAAAAGTGGGGGAAACATATTTTCCTCAGTCAACAACACTGTTTTACCACAAAACCGTCAACTATAGAAACTGGCAAATTGGGTCTGGATCTCACAAATACTATTACACCCACAAGTCTTAAGATAAGAACCTATGTGTCAGACTGATCTAACCCATTCCATGCTAGAGGTTACTCTTTTAAGTATAGTTAATGTCTTATACAGATGAAAAGGAAATATGGCAATGAAAAATATTAAAGTGAAAGTGGAGTATTAGGTAAAAACAGCTGACAGAATGGAGAATATAAACTGCTATTTATGAGGAAAGAAGTCATTGTGGATAGAAAAACAAAGCTTACAAATTACTTTGAACACTGTATAGGAATAATCTATGTTCAGACGGGAAATACAACATTTCGGTATTTACTGTAAATAACAAGTGAAAATGGCCATACACTGCAGTATTTCCAGGATGTACACTACATTAGAGAATATTCTAAAAAACTGTTGATAAAGCAATATTCCCATTTAGATCTAGTTCAAGAAATTGCTGTGGTGTATCAGTATATGGTGGATCGCAGTGTGGACATAGCAACTGGAAAGCCGTTTGCCTAGTTTAGAACCGATCGAATAAATAACTTTATTCGACATACTTTTATGGGGTGGTAAGGATAATGTTGTATATGCAAAGACTTTTGGTCAGGCGAATAGAGGGTTATAAATACAAAGTCTAATAGGGGTAATGCAGGAGTAGGTTTAATAATGAATAAAAAAACAGAAATGCGGGAAAGCTACTACAAACAGCATAGCGAACGCATTACTATGAACAAGATAGACACGAAGCCCACACCTACTACAGTAGTACAAGTTTATATGCCAACTAGCTCTGCAGATGACGAAGAAATTGAACAAATAGTGAAGGGAGACGAAAATTTAATAGTCATGGGTGACTGGGATTCGGTAGTAGGAAAAGGGAGATAAGGAAACATAGTAGGTGAATATGGATTGGGGTAAGAAATGAAAGAGGAAGCCGCCTGGTAGAATTTTGCGCAGAGCACAACTTAATCATAGCTAACACTTGGATCAAGAATCATAAAAGAAGATTGTATACATGGAAGAAGCCTGGAGATACTGACAGGTTTCAGATAGATTATATAATGGTAGGACACAGATTTAGGAACCAGGTTTTAAATTGTAAGACATTTCCAGGGGCAGATGTGTACTCTGACCACAATCTATTGGTTATGAACTGTAGATTAAAACTGAAGAAACTGCAAAAAGGTGGGAATTTAAGGAGATGGGACCTGGATAAACTGAAAGAGCCACAGGTTGTACAGAGTTTCAGGGAGAGCATAAAGGCACAATTGACAGAAATGGGGGAAAGAAATACAGTAGAAGAAGAATGGGTAGCTTTGATGGATGAAGTAGTGAAAGGAGCAGAGGATCAAGTAGGTAAAAAGACGAGGGCTAGTAGAAATCCTTGGGTAACAGAAGAAATATTGAATTTAATTGATGAAAGGAGAAAATATAAAAATGCAGTAAATGAAGCAGACAAAAAGGAATACAAACGTCTCAAACATGAGATCGACAGGAAGTGCAAAATGGCTAAGCAGGCATGGCTGGAGGAGAAATGTAAGGATTTATAGGCTTATCTCACTAGGGGTAAGATAGATACTGCCTACCGGAAAATTAAAGAGACCTTTGGAGAAAAGAGACCTACTTGTATGAATATCAGATGGAAACCCAGTTCTAAGCCAAGAAGGGAAAGCAGAAAGGTGGAAGGAGTGTATAGAGGGTCTATACAAGGGCGATGTACTTAAGGACAATATTATGGAAATGCAAGAGGATGTAGATGAAGATGAAATGGGAGATATGATACTGCGTGAAGAGTTTGATAGAGCACTGAAAGACCTAAGTCGAAACAAGGCCCCGTGAGTAGACAACATTTCATTAGAACTACTGACAGCCTTGGGAGAGCCAGTCCTCACAAAACTCTACCATCTGGTGAGCAAAATGTATGAGACAGGCGAAATGGTCTCAGACTTCAACAAGAATATAATAATTCCAATCCCTACGACCTATCTTAGAAGCTAGATTAAAGAAAGGCAAACCTATGTTTCTAGCATTTGTAGAATTAGAGAAAGCTTTTGACAATGTTGGCTGGAATACTACTCTTTCAAATTCTGAAGGTGGCAGGGGTAAAATACAGGCAGCGAAGGGCTATTTACAATGTGTTTAGAAACCAAATGGCAGTTATAATAGTTGAGGGGCATGAAAGGGAAGCAGTGGTTGGGAAGGGAGTGAGACAGGGTTGTAGCCTCTCCCCGATGTTATTCAATCTATATATTGAGCAAGCAGTGAAGGAAACAAAAATTCGAAGTAGGTGTTAAAATCCATGGAGAAGAAATAAAAACTTTGAGGTTTGCCGATGACATTGTAATTCTGTCAGAGACAGCAGAGGACTTGGAAGAGCATTTGAACAGAGTGGATAGTGTCTTGAAAGGAGGATATAAGATGAACATCAACAAAAGCAAAATGAGGATAATGGAATGTAGTCGAATTAAATCGGGTGATGCTGAGGCTATTAGATTAGGAAATGAGACACTTAATTAGTAAAGGAGATTTGCAATTTGGGGAGCAAGATAACTGATGATGGTCGAAGTAGGGAGGATACAAAATGTAGACTGATAATGGGAAGGAAGGCGTTTCTGAAGAAGAGAAATTTGTTAACATCGAGTATAGATTTAAGTGTCAGGAAGTCGTTTCTGAAAGTATTTGTATGGAGTTTAGTCATGTATGGAAGTGAAACATGGACGATAACCAGTTTGGACAAGAAGAGAATAGAAGCTTTCGAAATGTGGTGCTACAGATGAATGCTGAAGATTAGATGGGTAGTTCACATAACTAATGAGGAGGTATTGAATAGGGTTGGGGAGAAGTTTGTGGCACGACTAGAAGAAGGGATCGATTGGTAGGACATATTCTGAGGCATCAAGGGATCACCAATTTTGTAATGGAGGGCAGCGTGGAGGGTAAAACTCGTAGCGGGAGACCAAGAGATGAATAACCAAGCAGATTCGGAAAGATTTAGGTTGTAGTAGGTACTGGGAGATGAAGAAGCTTGCACAGGATAGAGTAGCATGGAGAACTGCATCAAACCAGTCTCAGGACTGAAGTCCACAACAGCAGCAACATGCAAACTCTACAGAATTTGATGTAGAAGCGTTCAAGTATTTCACCTGGTTTTGGTTGTCCAAATCCAGGTGAAATACTTTAAGAGTAGTGTAATGCAGGAAATAAAAGACAAAACTAACATTCCTGCATACTTTTGGGTAGAAGACTTCTAAGAAGGAATCGAGTTTATCGTTAAACCCATGCAATGGATAGCTCGTAGGAAAAAAGTAAATCTGTATTGGAAGTAGTTTCTTTATATCTATAGCGTTATTGGTTCCAGGGAGAATTATAGATTCAAATTGCAAATTAATTTTTAATTGGTTCTGTGAAAATTACGCCATACACACATAAAGAAAGAGATTTTTTCATCGTGTAATGCATATGCAAAATTTAATAAAGATTTTGTGCATGAACATTTGTTTTCTTATTTGTTGCCTTACCAAAAACTCCTATAATAGACAGAGTGAGCAGATTCAACAACCAGATTTATATTAAAATGGTGAACTGTGCGGAAATGGGTAACACAGAGCTGTACGTAAGTGTTATACAGATTTGTAACACTGAAGCTACAGAAAAGTGCCAAAATTGTTGTCCTGTGTGTAGTTGATCTTACAGAAACAAACAACATACAAGAAAATTTCGTGACAATATTACGGATTATGAAGGTTGATGGTGAAGGGTGAATGTATCAATCTGAGTGCACATGTTCGTCTTTACTGGTGGGAAAGAAATCTTTTACACTGAAAGAGCGTTCATAGTTCATAAGGTACGCATTTTAGAACCAACGTATACTAAAAACCAGCTTACAGTAGAAGCAGTCCACTTTCAGAGGTGTCTGAACGATTTTTGTTTATAACTTTCTACTTGAATTTTTCTAGAGCAGGGTCTTTTACCTCAGATTGATGTATTTGTCATTTTCCGTCGCTTCTGAAAGTGTGTGACGTCATGACGGTATCGTCCTGTGTCATATGTACCTTACGATACAGCGTAAATTATCAGATAGCGTACACAGCAGTTTCTGTGTTATGTTTAACATTGTCATGCAGTGGACAACTAGGATCTTAAGAAGACAAAAATTTGACTGCGAAAGATCCCAGGCCAAAAAGAATTAAAAATTATGTTCTGCAGGTCTACAGTTTAAATTATTTACCTCTAAGTAATGTTCAAATTGGCAGCAGGACTCCAGCAGGTGTACTCATTGATCATATCGAATTAGGGAGGTTGTACTGAAACACATCATTGTATGGTTTCAGGCATAGCGGTGGAATAAGATAATGTAATTAGGCCAGAAGTTTAGAAGACGTGACCTGAAGCGTAAGTGTTGGTTTACAACGTTAGAGAAAGAAATGTGTCTTGCATATAACAGTTACCTACGTGGGAAATTCCCCAAGTTCACCTCTGTAGCACGTGGTGCTAAGAAAAAAGTACTGTTTACCCTGCATGTGAACGACAGTGCAAGAGGGACTAACGGAAAAATAGAAAAGTACAACAAGGACAGAAGAGGAATTGAAATTGTTACGTGATCCCAGTTGGTCAATATGTTAAGAAAAGAAAATATTAGTAACTAACGTAACTGGTGTTACAGTCTTATGAAATGTGAAATTAACAATGATCCTTTAGTGAATGAAACACAATTTAACCCTTTTGTTTAAACCCGTTGGAAAACTTTATTTTAACCCTTGAAGGGTAATCACTCCCACGGATGGAACCACTGATCGAAAGTGAGAATGTTAGTATTTGGAATAATTTCATTAAGTGAGGCGTTGAAAGTGGATTACTGTAGCATGAAAATGTAGTCCGCATACATTAGGAAGGGGACGGTGAACCCCTCGGACGGCATCCGTCCGCGTTCCCCCTCCAGAACGGCCCTACCCTTCACTAGTATGTGGACTGCGCCTGCTCGCTGTCACCCATTTCATCCAAGTTTATGGTATATGCAGGTTTTGGCCAGAAATGAAAGTGACGGCGTAGGGAGATCCACATGGCCAGTACTTTAGAAAAAATAGTGTTTTGGCACGGTCGCGTGGGGCATGACACGTTTCAGTTAGCGTGATTTGCAGACAGGGGTTGGCGCAGCGGAAGTGAACAGAACCGTAATCCGAGGTTCGTGGGCTCGAGCCCCAAATGAGAAACTTGTTTTGCTTTCAGTCTACTTGCACTACAACTAACAATAATGCTCGATATATTCTATTTATCGGTAATTTCATAAAGGGTATGAAAAGGATACGCAAAGTAAAATTTGGGATGTTAAATACATTTCCAAGAAAGGATTGTAGCTACAGAACCCACGAGGTCTCTGCAAATAAATTTCCACGAAAGAACTTACAATAGCGGATCCAAGGGGAAGGGGGCCGGGGGAAGGTAAAAGATTCAGCCGTCCTCTCACACAACCCCCTCACCATCACAAGCATCCCTGTCCACCCCTGACAAATCTCAAATGAAACTTGAAATTATCCTTCTTCCTTAGTACTATGTGGCCCACAATACAAGTTTCACCACTTATTCTTGCTTAATCTATTTTAGGCAGGAATAGTATATTTCCGATTTTTAAATTTCTGGAAGAATTTCTGGAAGAATTTTTTAATCCGCACGCTACTGATTCCAGATGCATCCATACCCACACTCCGCTTGTCGTGAATCACAGTAGAGCAGCGATTAGCAGTCAAACGACACTCTATTTCATAGTCACAGAACATACAATACAACATGTCAAAGATACACTGTCCTAAGAGTAAGCAAATATTCTCTCACTTGCCAGAAGTACATCACTCTGTGACACCGCTGCTGGCGCCAACCGCCCACCTGCTCCGCGGTCGCGCGTGGTGCTTCAGGTAGGTTCCAGTCCGGGTTTACAGAGAGTACTCTACTGCATTGGCTCCTTACTTACAAAGGAACCTCCCCATCGCACCCCCCTCAGATTTAATTAAGTTGGCACAGTGGATAGGCCTTGAAAAACTGAACACACATCAATCGACAAAACAGGAAGAAGTTGTGTGGAACTATGAAAAACATAAGCATAATATACAAACTGAGTAGTCCATGCGCAAGATAGGCAACATCAAGACAACTGTGCGCCCAGGAGGGCCGTGGTCGCGTTGTTAGCGTGAGCAGCGGCGGAACGAGAGGTCCTTGGTTCAAGTCTTCCCTCGAGTGAAAAGGTTTATTTTTTATTTTCAGACAATTATTATCTGTCCATCCGTCCGTCCGATGCGAGGTAACTGCGCCGTAGTATGGGGACGCTACACGTAAACGGAAAAATTTGAAAACGTTAGAAACGTACGTTTTGACAGAGCACGGGGAAAACTGTGCGACTGTGAAACTGTTACATTCATTTGTTTTAGTTTATGTGACAAACTCTTATATTTTCATCACTTTTTTGGGAGTGATTATCACATCCACAAGAAAACCTAAATCGGGAAAGGTGGAAGAATCTTTTTACTCATTCGCCAAGTGTACAAGTTAGGTGGGTCGACAACATATTCCTGTTATGTGACGCACATGGCGTCACCAGTGTCGTATAGAATGTATCAGACGTGTTTTCATGTGGAGGAATCGGTGGATCTATGACCTTGCGATCAAATGTTCTGGGTTCCCATTGGAGAGGCACGTCCTTTCGTCTACTAATAGCACGGTTTTGCGGTGTGGTCACAAAACACAGACACTAAACTTATTACGGTGAACAGAGACGTCAATGAACGAACGGACAGATCATAACTTCGCGAAAATAAAATAGTAAACTTTTCACTCGAGGGAAGATTTGAACCGAGGACCTCTCGCTCCGCAGTTGCTCACGCTAACCACGGGACCACGGCGCTCCTGGGCTCATAGTATCCTTGATGTTGCCTACCTTGCGCATTGGCTACTCTGTTTTGTATATTTTGCTTATTATTTTTCATAGTTCCACACAACCTCTTCCTGTTTTCTCGATTGATGTGTGTTCACTTTTTCAAGGGCTATGCACTGTGCCAACGTATGACTAAATCTGAGGGGGTGCGATGGGGAGGTTCCCTTGTTAGCTTGCATTTTTCGCGAATCTCTTGCCCAACGTAAAGTCCCCAGCGACTGGAGAAAAGCGCAGGTGACGCCTGTATATAAGAAGGGTAGAAGGACGGATCCTCAAAATTACAGACCAATATCCTTAACATCGGTTTCTTGCAGGATTCTCGAATATATTCTCAGTTCGAATATAATGAATTTCCTTGAGCCAGAGAAGTTGCTGTCCATGTTCAGCACGGCTTTAGAAAGCATCCCTACTGCGAAATGCAACTCGCCCTTTTATCACATGATATCTTGTGAACTATGGATGAAGGGTATCAGACGGATGCCATATTCCTTGACTTCCGGAAAGCCTTTGATTCGGTGCCCCACTGCAGATTCCTAACTAAGGTAGGAGCATATGGGATTGGTTCTCAAGTATGTGAGTGGCTCGAAGACTTCTTAAGTAATAGAACGAAGTATGTTGTCCTCGATGGTGAGTGTGCATCGGAGATGAGGGTATCATCTGCAGTGCCCCATGGAAGTGTGGTAGGTCCACTGTTTTCTATTTACATAAATGATGTTTTGGATAGGGTGGATAGCAATGTGCGGCTGTTCACTGATGATGCCGTGGTGTACGGGAACGTGTCGTCGTTGAGTGACGTAGGAGAATACAAGATGACTTGGACAGGATTTGTAGTTGGTGTGAAGAATGGCAGCTAACTCTAAATGTAGATAAATCGGTCAATGGTCTTTTAAGGGATTAAATTACTCATCAATAAGATAAACTTTTAGACTGGGGACCAACATCGAAATCGAGGAAATAAATCGGCTGCTTCATATATTTTGGTCTGGCAGGTTAGTAAATATGTAGCTTTGATGGGGAACAGTTAACTTTTTTCGCAAAATCCAACGATTATTGACCATTTTTAAATAACCTTGTATAGTAGTTCCAGAAAGTTAGTTTAGTTGTTGGTAAGTCTTTCATTTCATTACGTACATTAAAAATGGTTCAAATGGCACTGAGCACTATGGGTCTTAACTTCTGAGGTCATCACCCCCTAGAACTTAGAACTACTTAAACCTAACTAAGGACATCACACACATCCATGCCCGAGGCAGGATTCGAATCTGCGACCGTAGCGTTCGCGTGGTTCCAGACTGAAGCGCCTCGAACCGCTCGGCCACTCTATCCAGCTTACGTACAATCCTATGTTTCGTGTACAATTTGAAGTTTTTATTGCTATTGACAGCCGGAGGCCTGTAGATCCACCACTTGCTCTAAAAATAGTTTTGATATATCTCATCTAATAGGAAAAGTACTCAGCGACGAGGAAAAGTATAAACATCTGATCGAGTCTCCGCAAGTGCCTCATAGTTAAAAATATCCAGAGCATACAGAGGGTGTATACAAAAGAAAGTTCCGATCTGATTCACTGAAGGAATACTCTAGCCTAGTCTGTAGACAACAACAGAACGGTGCATATTGTTTGACTTTCTTAACATTTTCTGGTTTTCTGGGCCAGATAGTGGGAGCATGGATGCTGTGCCCGTAGAACATTTAGCCATTCATACACTTTGAAAATATGAAAAGGCACCATAAACCTTCAGAAACCATTTCACTAGCGATTACCATACGATATGCTGTTGTTAAAAAGTACAGATTTCAAAAGACCATATGAAAACCCTGAAAACGCTGTCAATATTTTAAACGAAACTGAGAAACAGAAAGTGAGTAAATCAAATGGATTTCGCCTGATTGGTGAAGAAGACCATAGTATGTGATCGAGGCCGTTAAGAGGTCACTGGGACGAAGGTACACTAACGGGCGACCTTCTGGGAGGTGCATCGGTTTATGAGCTCCCACTTCGCCTGCTTATAGTGTGGGTAGGCACCTATCACACCATAGAATTGTAGGTGCCAATGCGGCCTTGTTTTTGAAATATAGCGTGTTAAAGTTTGGGCAGCTCTTTGTATACACAAAAGTTTCACTTTTGAGGCAAGTGAGTGAGTAGCCGAGTGGAAAGTCACCTTTCAGCACGCTAGGGGCACGGACGTCTTGTTTACGTCCTCGCCGAGCAACTCGCTCTCGGAGTTGTTTACGTGATTCTGTCTTCTTAGCGCGCTATATTTCCTTCGACAAAGAATGGCTTATGCCCACAGAAAATCAACGCTGAAGGTTAACTTTGTTCCTGAATATGCCCGACCAAAGCACTTAAAATAGACAGTTTATCAGAGATAGCCACTCAGACTGGCAACACGAATGTGCATTTCGTGGAACTGTTTCAGCGTCACGATCGGCCTCATCTTAATATAGCCGTCAGGCGTAATAACATGAGACTTGGGGGTGCGCTGATGACAGAAGGCATGAGTCACATTTCAGTGGTGTCGGTGGAGTCTATCAGTAGGACGGGTTTCACTAGACATGGCCTGCACCTCAACAGGTATGGGAAGGGGAGGTTGGCAAAACTTATAGGTGACAGCATAGGTGGGGGTGGTGGGATCACTCATGGGAAAATTCCGGTAGTTGTGGGTGTTAGAGCTGTACCTTTTTTAGATTGAAGTCAGCTGATAGGTATTCCTGCTTAAGGGAAGTCTCTCTAACAAAGAAACCACTTTCTACAAAGCTTGGGTATCCGATTAATGAGGGAATTAGTATATTTCATCAAAATATACAAGGTATTCGAGATAAAGTTAGTGAACTGCTTATAGATGTTGACTCTGAAATTATTGGTATATCTGAACACTTCTTAAATAAGGAGATAATTCAGAGGCTTCCTTTACCAGGGTACAGGTTGGCTGGCAGCTTTTCTAGGAGCTCTTTGCGGTGTGGGGGAGTAGCCATGTATGTGAAAAACGGTATCCCATTTGAGTCAATTGATATTTCAAAGTACTGCACTGAAAAGGTGTTTGAATGTTGTGCAGGTGTGGTTAAATTTAGTGGAGCTAAACTTCTTACTGTTGTTATTTATAGATCCCCAGACTCCGATTTCACAACATTTTTGCTAAAGCTAGAGGAGGTTCTTGGTTCACTTTATAGGAAATACAAAAAGTTAGTTATATGTGGTGACTTCAATATTAATTGTATAAGTGATTGTGCAAGGAAAAGGATGCTGGTAGACCTCCTTAATTCATATAATCTTATGCAAACCGTATTCTTTCCAACGAGAGTGCAAGGGAACAGTAGAACAACCATAGACAATATTTTTGTTCATTCGTCATTATTAGAAGGGCATTCTGTTAGCAAAAAAGTGAATGGCCTTTCAGATCATGATGCACAAATTTTAAGTCTAAAAGATTTTTGTGCTTCAACACATGTTAAATATAGTTACCAACTTTTTAGGAAAGCTGATCCAGTTGCTGTACAGACTTTTGTAAACCTTATCAAGGAACAAGATTGGCAAGATGTTTATAGTGCTGATACAGTAGACGATAAATATAATGCTTTCCTCAAGACTTTTCTCGTGCTCTTTGAAAGTTGCTTTCCGTTAGAACGTTTAAAACAGGGTACTAGCACAAACAGGCAGCCTGGGTGGCTGACTAAAGGGATAAGAATATCTTGTAGAACAAAGTGGCAATTATATCAAAACGTTAGAAACAGTCAAAATCTAAATGCAGCAGCCCATTACAAACAGTATTGTAAGGTGCTTAAAAAAGTTATTAGGAAGGCAAAAAGTATGTGGTATGCAGATAGAATAGCTAAGTCTCAGGATAAAATTAAAACCATATGGTCAGTCGTAAAGGAAGTGGCTGGTCTGCAGAGACAGGTCGAGGATATAGAATCAGTGCGTAGTGGGGATGTCCGTGTTGCTGATAAGTCGCATATATGTACAGTACTTAATAATCACTTTCTGAATATAGCAGGTGAACTAAATAGAAACCTAGTCCCAACAGGGAATCATATAGCGCTCTTAGAAAAAAGTGTTCCGAGACTGTTACCTGAAATGCTCCTCCATGATACTGACAAGAGGGAGATTGAATTAATAATTAAATCACTAAAGACCAAGAACTCTAATGGATATGACGGGGTATCTAGCAGAATACTGAAGTATTGTTCCACGTATATTAGCTCAGTACTTAGCCATATCTGTAACTTTTCCTTTAGCAGTGGTCGGTTTCCTGACCGATTAAAGTACTCGGTAGTGAAGCCACTTTATAAAAAGGGAGACAGGGATAATGTTGACAATTATAGACCTATTTCTATGCCATCGGTGTTTGCTAAAGTTATCGAGAGGCTTGTATATACAAGGTTACTGCAGCATTTAAATTCACATAATTTGCTGTCAAATGTACAGTTTGGTTTTAGAAATGGCTTAACAACTGAAAATGCTATATTCTCTTTTCTCTGTGAGGTTTTGGACGGATTAAATAAAAGGTTGAGAACGTTAGGTGTTTTCTTTGATTTAACGAAGGCTTTTGACTGTGTTGACCACAAAATATTACTGCAGAAGTTGGAACATTATGGTGTAAGGGGAGTAGCTTACAATTGGTTCGCCTCCTACTTTAAGAACAGAAAGCAGAAGGTAATCCTCCGCAATATTGAGAGTGGTAATGATGTTCAGTCCCAATGGGGCACTGTTAAATGGGGCGTTCCCCAAGGGTCGGTGCTGGGGCCACTGCTGTTCCTTATTTATGTAAATGATATGCCTTCTAGTATTACAGGTGATTCAAAAATATTTCTGTTTGCTGATGACACCACCTTGGTAGTGAAGGATCTTGTGTGTAATATTGAAACATTATCAAATAATGTAGTTCATGAAGTAAGTTCGTGGCTTGTGGAAAATAATTTGATGCTAAATCACAGTAAGACTCAGTTTTTACAGTTTCTAACCCACAATTCAACAAGAACTGACATTTTAATCAGACAGAATGGGCATGTTATAAGCGAGACGGAACAGTTCAAGTTCCTAGGCGTACGGATAGATAGTAAGCTGTTGTGGAAAGCCCATGTTCAGGATCTTGTTCAGAAACTAAATGCCGCTTTATTTACCATTAGAACAGTATCTGAAATAAGTGACATTTCAACACGAAAAGTAGTATACTTCGCATATTTTCATACGCTTATGTCATATGGTATTATTTTTTGGGGTAATTCTTCTGATTCAAAAAGGGTATTTTTGGCTCAAAAACGGGCTGTTCGAGCTATGTATGGTGTAAGTTCGAAAACCTCTTGTCGACCCCTATTCAATAGTCTGGGAATTTTGACATTGCCCTCACAGTATGTATTTTCTTTAATGTCGTTTGTTGTTAGCAATATTAGCTTATTCCCAAGAGTTAGCAGCTTTCACTCAGTTAATACTAGGCAGAAATCAAATCTGCATGTGGAATGCACTTCCTTGACTCTTGTGCAGAAAGGAGTGCAGTATTGTGCTGCATCCATTTTCAATAAGCTACCACAAGAACTCAAAAATCTTAGCAGTAGCCCAAACACTTTTAAGTCTAAACTGAAGAGTTTCCTCATGGCTCACTCCTTCTATTCTGTCGAGGAGCTCCTGGAAGAGATAAAAAATTAAGCAAATTCCAGTGTTACATTCTTGATTTTCTTTATTTAAACTAACGACTTGTTTCATTTTATCTGTTTCTACAATCGTGTTATAATTTCATGTATTGACTCGTTCCATGACCATGGAGACTTCTCCTAAATGTGGTCCCACGGAACAATAAATAAATAAATAAAAAATAAAAAAGTCAAGATTGACTGCAATGATCATGTTGGCATCCACCTGTCTACAGTGTGGTCTACGTGAAATTTGTTACCGAAGATATATGTGACAAAATTCTAAGTGCAACACGAAGTGGTCTTAAGTTCTGTCACTCTGATGGACACATCGGGACCTAACTGTGGAAGCCGGCCGCGGCGGCCGTGCGGTTCTAGGCACTGCAGTCCAGAACCGCGGGACTGCTACGGTCGCAGGTTCGAATCCTGCCTCGGGAATGGGTATGTGTGATGTCCTTAGGTTTGTTAGGTTTAAGTAGATCTAAGTTCTAGGGGACTGATGACCTAAGATGTTAAGTCCCATAGGGCTCAGAGCCATTTGACCCACGCAAATGTGGAACATGAGGGACTTGGATTGCGGACGATACGTGTATTTGAACCCCCTCTCGAGGTGCCTTCAGACGTAATGGTATCTGCATTCCGCCCATTTGGCAAGGTGATTAGTCATACAGCTGAAAAATGGGCTCAGTTCACTATATACCCGGTTCTCAGTGTAATACGACAGATCCGCATAGAACTAACCAAACATGTGCCGTCCTACTTATATATTGGTGGCTGCCGTGCAGTTATTATTTATGATGGCCAGCTGAAGACATGCTCGGGATGTGGCAAAGAAAGACACCTCCGTTCCAACTGTCTGCAGCGCAGAATCACACAGTTGCCGGCCACGACCACTCCGACAACGCTACCGCTGACGTTTGTCGACATTCTCCATAACGACCCCCGACCGCGATCACCATTGGCTCCTACTGTTGCCACATCGTCGTCTCCGGTAGTGCCTCAGGCTGTTGTGGAAGGACCGGCGCCTTTGCCTCCTCCTCCCGACGTGTGTGTTGGTGAGCAATCTCTTGACTCCATGGTTTTGTGCCCGAACATCCGGATCCTCAGGCGTCTTCGGACGCTGAAGATCAAGTGCGCAAGAAACGGTCACCGAAGGGACGTCGGGAACGGGGGATCGCACCGTCTGACACATCCAGGACGCAGTCTCAAGACGGTGAGGATCACACCTATCAATATGTTGCCCCGATGGACGACTCCGTGGTGGAAGCACCGGTCTGCACCCCGTCCGAGGTACAACCATCTTCTTACAGGATTGGGTCCATCAATGTCAGCACCATCTTCGCATGCACCAGTCGCTGCACCTATGGACGTTGAACAGCACCTGAGCCAGCACCACTCTTCCACCGCCGACGTGACGCCGCCTTCTGACTCCACAGGTACTCCACCGGACACACACCATCCAAGCACCTTTCCGTGGTCTGACGATGTAGACGACGAGACTCCGACCGTTGAGACAGCAGCGAATGCTGCTGCTCCAACCCACGACTGCTAATCGACAGGGTTGCTGGATGGGGATGTGCAGCCTCCTGTGACAACATTCCTGTTCGTTGCTGTTCTTCGTGCCTCCATGAGCGTCCCAGTAGTCCCAATTCCAAGACAAGCTTACAGGATTGGCTCCATCAATGTCAGCACCATTGGCACCCCTGTCAAACTGCAATTGCTCCGTGAAATGTTAAGAGCGTCGGACCTCGGTGTTGCCTTTTTGCAGTAAGTTCACCTGTCGACGTTTCTTAATATCTATGGCTATGTGTCCTACCTCACGCCGTGTGCTGACGGAGGCAGTGGGACAGCTATTCTTTTAAAGGAAGGCATTCCGCATTTCACCACATGTCAGGATCTCAAGCTGCTCGTGCATGAACTGAACCTCACCGATACTTGGGACCGCGTGCATAGTGATCGGCCTGGATATATGTACGTCAGCAGCCATTCAGCAAGTCGTCTTGACCGTGTCTACGTTTCCCAAGGAATCGTAACTGCCACGCTCGACACTGAGTTATGGCCAAACGCCTTTTCCGACCATATCGCCTGCATTTGCACTGTTCGCTCCAGAGGCAGTAGGTGTGGCGCGGTCGAGGCCTGTGGAAGCTGAATGTCGCCCATCTCACGGATCCAGAATGCAGGCACGTCGCAGAAACGACGTGGACCAACTGCGTGAGACGCCTTCCAGCGTATCCTTCAACACTCCGGTGGTGGATCGACTGCACCAAGCCTGCTTTACGTCGTTCGATGATGAATTACGATCGCGGCAAAATGCTGTGGCAACGACATACCACGGAATACTATTTCACAATACTCCAGGAGCTCTCAAACCATGTCCCCTCTGTTCAACGACAGGTTGAAATGTAATGTATTAAGGCGGAGATAATTTCTCTTATGCGTCAGCACCTTGAAGGCACAATGGTGCGCGCAGGATGTCACGATTGTGTACTTGGAGAGCCCCCGTCCATGCATCATGTTATCCGAGAGAAGCAGCGGTGTCGAAGAAAGCTGGTCAACGCCCTCGACATGCCAGATGGTCGTCGATTGACGTCCCAGAATGACATCGTAAAAGCCTTTGTGGATCACTACAACCAGTTCTATGCAGCAAAAAACCAGAACATAGCGGTAACGACCGATGTCCTCAGTTCCCTGACGGGTACCCTTGACGGGGCTGCTGCGGAGATTCTCATAGCGGTAATTACGTCTGATGACGCCGCCGATGCTCTTCATAAGGGTGCGGCGAATAAAGCCCCAGCTCCAGATGGGTTCCCGCAGGAGTTTTACCGCACATTCCACGACATCGTGGGCTCACGCTGGACTGCGGTGTATGAAGAACTGATGAACCCTGACCTTCCTCTCCCACCTGGATTCGTAGAAGGTCATATCTCGGTCTCCAAGCCATCGGGAGGTCGGGGAGTTGGGCACTATCGGCCGTTGACCATGTTAAATGGTTTCAAGATTTTTACCCGGATTCTTGCCGCTCGCCTTCGGCGCATCATTGCTCATCTCTCTGGATCAAACGTGCTGTGGTGGTGACAGTAACATTCAGACGGCACTCGGCGATTACCGTGACGCCGTAGCCCTGGCCAAGACTTGCCGCCGTCGCGGTGCCTTAGTGACTGTGGACTTCAACCACGCCTTTGATAGAGTGAGTCATGGCTTTCTAGATAACGTACTCAGACGGATGGCCTTTCCCCACAGGTTTATACACATCGTCTTGCGGTTCCTCAGAGGTGCCACGTCGCGAGTGCTGGTCAGTGGCCGTGTGGCGATCCCTATTAATGTCATGCGGTCCGTGCGTCAAGGATGTCCGCTGTCGATGTTGCTTTTCGCCGTCGCCCTTGAGCCACTGTTACACGGTTTGAGGAGCCGGCTCACTGGGAGAACAATGAGGGGGAAATGCTTTCATCTGCCGCGCCTATGCAGATGACGTGGTGTTCCTGGTTCTATCGGAGTATGAAGTGCGAGAGGCACTAGCATGGATCAACCAGTATGGGACTGCTGCGGGCAGCCGTGTAAACCTGACGAAATCTAGTTCTATGTCCGTCGGTAGAGGTCTTCCACCAGAGAGTGTGGCTCCATTGCCATTACTGGACAAGCTCAAATGTTTGGGGATCACCTTCACGATTTATACACAGCGCACGATCTCATTTAACTCAAACGCCTGCTTCAAGCTATCCGCGCGAACGTTCGTGGCAACCTCCTGACAGCATTGGACATGTTACAAAGGGTGGATTTTGTTAACACTCATCTAGCCTCGCGACTGCCCCATTTAGCACAGATTTTACCGATGCCAAAGGCAATGGCACACAGACTTCAGCCGGCGTTCGGCTACTCTGTAAGCGCGGGTCTTATCCTCAAAGTCCGCTACGTCACGCTGACACTTCCTCCTCGAGATGTCGGCCTCAGCCTTGTCAACGTCCAAGCGAGAGCAGCCTGCCCTTTATGTAAGTACGATGGTTTTATTGTGGACCCGCCGCCGAACCGGATTATCTGGAAGCCTGATTGACGAACTGGCCCCTCCCTCTCGAGTGGCACCTGTTGCAGTAGTCCATTTTTCTTCATCGCTCTCACATGTCAGGACTTTTTTCGTCGAGTACAGTTATGTCGATGCCGACTTGCTTAGTACCAGAAACCCTACCGCACTTTATGTTTACCGCCTAATGATGAGAGATCATACTACGAATGTTGTGGAAAGCCGACATCCAGCGATCTAATGGCTCTTGGTTTGGCGTTGTGTACACCATATCCTCCTCAACACGAGCGCTCGTGCGACCTGGTGTCTGGTCGTTAATGGAAAATACATGACACAACCTCGTCTACATGCCATAAAAATGACAGATTCGCCGCTGTGTCCTCGTTGTCACACGCTTGATACGGACGAACATCGACTGATGTGTGGATCTTCTGCAGAGGTGTGGCAGCGGATTCAGAAGATGCTTGCCTTTCTTCTACGTACGGCTCTCCATGTCTTTACACCGCAATCTCTTCTGTTCCCAGATGAGACATATTTCCCACGTACGAAGACCAACGCTCTGATCTGGATAAAAGGCCTCTCGATCTCTTATTTGTTCCATGAAGGTGATAAGAGTGTTCTTGATTTTTGGACGTTCCTGCAAGATCGCTTCACTTTTCTCTTGCACCATCCGCGATACCGTCAGTAACATGCCAGCTTTTTGGGTAGTGCCTTCTTCGATCCCCCCTGCAGCTGGAGTGTCCCAGGTATAAGAATGTGATTTCAGTGAGATTGTGTAATACCAGGACTCGATCCAATATATCGGAAAATGCAATATTCTGCGTGAAGACGTGCGTGGAACATGTCTGACTGCCTTGGGATACAGTGTGCGTCTCCTCACAAGTTGGCGGGACGAGGATGCCATTTAGTCTGTTCTGCCACGAGGGCATTTTCTTTAAATTCTATAATTCCCTTTTTATTTTATTTGTTATTGATGGTGATTACACATAATACTTTTTCACCTGGACGGCGTCCTATGAGATCTAAACAAATATATAAAAATAAATAAATAAATAAATTAGTACGATAAAAAAAGTGGCAAGTGACAGAGACTCCCGTCCAGGCATATGAATACCTCAATTTTGTTATTTCTCCCACAGCAATTTCGGTGACGTTTTCACCTTTGTGGGACAAAGTGCGACTGTTGCTTATTTTATATTCACATCCTGTTTGATCTGTATTTATGATATAATCAGTGTTGAATCTCGTGATTATATTGCTTGTTTGCTGCTGATATTTCGTAGCGATTTCCACAATCTCGTCCAAAGTTCTCTTGTCTTTCTCGCTGACATATTTGAGATGTACGATGCATCGATCTGAAGCGACGCAGCCCTGATTCCGACGCCTTGAAGTTAAAATTTCCATCCAGAAACTGAAAAGCAGTAGCCTTTGCCCACTGTTGGAGCATCCGTGTTATTACAAGACCTGCTCTCTGGTCTCTCGCCTCGATAAACCGGTCGTAAACATACAAATTGATTACGTCCAGATTATCATTTCGCGTCCCTCCTACTGCGATTTGGAATCTCCACTTTGACAAATGGGTTTTGCTTTTCAATAATCTCGTTGAATGTTTTAGATGGAGTTCTGACATCTCCACGGCCTTGACTTTCACTGCATATGGGATTCTGGTCCGCTCATCTGCATCATCTTCTTCATTGGAATCCTAAGGAATAGGTGTTATTTCTATTTTACGTTCATTCCGTGCGTCGCTTTCTTCGTGGCTTGCTTCGAAAGGACTCGCAACCTCTTCATTGTAAGAAAATAACACTTCTTGGTCCGTGAATGTCATAGTACCGTACATGTCTAGATATCGTTTGAACATTCCTCTGCCGATTAATGAAGATCGTTCGCTGATGTTGGAGCTCACAGATTCCAGTATAAAGTTGTTTTTGATAAGTAACTGCCGTAGACAATGCATTGCGTCTGTTAACTCCTGCCTTTCTTCATTGTTAGGTGGAGCCCACGAAAGAGCTCCTTGGTCTTCCAGCAAATGTTCAATTTTGTCAAAATTGCACTCACTGACAACTCGTGAACAACTTGCACTTTGGTCCATTTTAAGGGATAAACGTCTGCTCACTTCAAAGCCAAGCTTTCAACTGACGAGAAACGTTTATTCGGCTGTTATAACCGTCGCTACTCACTTAGTCAGTAGAGTCTCTTTTTTCGTGGACCGGCCGTTGTGGCCGAGCGGTTCTAGGCGCTATAGTCTGGAACCGTGCAACCGCTACGGTCGCAGGTTCGAATCCTGCCTCGGGCATGGATGTGTAATGTCCTTAGGTTAGTAAGGTTTAAGTAGTTCTGTACTAGGGGACTGATGACCTCAGAAGTTAAATCCCATAGTGCTCAGAGCCATTTGAACCATCCTGTATACAGTACGTGAGGATTCGGGCAGATGAGGGATTCGACAGTCCGGTAGAATAAATAACGGATAACAATAACATATCGCTGCAAAGATTATTTTTCGTACGCAAAGATAGGCGAAAAGTTTCAGAAACGTACGGTGGGCCAGTGAGAAATGAGGAACGAGATAATCGGCGGACAGCTAGTCGAACTGACGAGAATATTGCAACTGTGATTATAGCGTTGGATGATAGAAGAATACTAAACAAACAAAAAGAGTGCTTTCTGGAAATCATTTATGTTCATTTGGACACGCGGAGAGTGAGTGCAAAGTTGGTCCCTCACGATAGGAAATGAGTGGTCGAATTAACACTTGCAGCACATGACTAAGGTGACGTGAACTTCTTAGACAACATGGTCACTGGCAGTGATGCAGTCTATGAAACTTTCACAGTGAAAATATTGTACATTAAATAATAATAGTAGTACTACGATTTTTATACAAGTGGCGCGATTCACAACGAATTTCTGCATTTGCAATACACAGTATATAAGGAGATTTATGACACTAGCACGAATTGCACTTTGTTTTTCCGGACTTCTTCCACTCTCGTGATTTTTCTCTGCTGCAGTACAACAGTTCATCTCATTCGGCAACTATGAATCACCAGTTCGTCACTCAACAGTGCATCTCAAGGTCACATTATGCATATCGTTTTTCAAATATGTAACCCGCACACTATGTTCTCTCTCCAGAAAACTGAAGGTTTCAAGATTTAGTTTGACTGAAGAGATCAGAAGGGTTGTAACAGAATAACTGACAGAAAACAGCAAAGAAGCTTTGTGTGAGAGCCTGAAGTGATTGAAACTACGTGCTCATCAACGTATCGCATCAAATGGATGCAAAGAAGTCCGACCTAAGATTTTGAATTTGCTACATCTTCCGTCCTAGAACGTGTGCAACGCAAGGTGTCATCACCAGAGCTTTCCTATAGTATAAAAGAAAATAACTGAAGAATAACATGAACAGGATAGCAACATTTAGGGGGAAACAATGCTGTGTAGCTCAGTGACTTAGTCCGGAATTTAAGAACAACAAACAAAACTAGAAGTTCTTTATAGCTGCTAGTGTGAAGCAGTTAATTTTAGAAATTGCCTTGTAAAGTACGTATGTAGAACTGTAAACGGATCTTATTAAGTGCTCGACATACGTCAAGTACCGAGAATAATGGAGATCGGCGCAGTTTCTGGTTAAACCACCTCACAAAGACAATTATAAATTTAAAAATTACAGGGTCGCCACCAGCCCGAGCCCTTCCTAACTATTAATAACATACTGACTGGAATTTATCAGTTTAATTAAATTACGAATATAATTATAAGAATGCTAACTTTTCAAAGAAACTAACAAGATGGACAGCATTGTATGTCGTACCTCAATTAGCTTGTTTAATTAAATGTGAAATCATTAATTTTGAGACAGTACGGCGTTCACTTTGATTTTTCCTCCCATTTTTGTTCATCAAAAGGAAGCAGATTAACTTTCTAAATCAGGGAATATAATATTAATTTGAAGTGACATCAATGAGAAAGATAAAGGACGTTGAATTTATCTTTTACGTATCACTTTTATTTCATGACTGAATGTGATGCACATTCTGTGAATACACATCAATGGTGCCTGCATAAAAAATTTAACTAGATAATTCGCAAAAATGGAAGGATAGCGCAATGAAAATGGAAAAGCACACAAGAAGGAAGTGGAAAACAATAATTCAATCATTCCATCTACATACCCACGACAGAAATACGCACATGCATCAGCTTGGAAAAAGGTTTATCCGATTTCCAAGGTTTTGTAGGGCAGATATATGACGTAGAAACTACCACTGCCTCTTACGAACAGCCGAACTTCCGCACGTGGTAAACTTGATTACGAGTTAACTGTTCAGAAATTAGACATTAAACCAAGCACAAATATAAGAAATTTTAATGGTGTAATACCAGAATGATTTTGCCACCACTAAATACAATTAACTCGGTAAGGCAGAAAACCCCCAACCGTTTCAACTTACACGTATTCCGTTCAGAAACAAACCATTACAAACATTTCCTCTATGCGCACGAACAACTGATAATTTACTGAAATTATAACACACTAAACAATTCAACTGGTGATATGAAAACCTATTGCAGTGCAGTAGTAGACCAGAAGGATCATCGGTTACCAAACACGACTTACTAGAGGAGCACAAAGAGACAATAGCATCTTCTACGAAAACAATATAAATCAAACTCGCTCGAAAACACTATTATTCTCACGTTCGGATTATTATACTGTTTAAAAGTTATACTGACCAGCTTTTCCTAAACATATTCACTGCTAGAAATTCCACACCATGATGTCCGAAAGGAACAAAGTAACTTCCACACTTTTAATTTCAACCACCATCTTCGCTGATTTTTTTAGCAAGATAATTACGCCACATTCCGGAAATACATAACTACACAAGCTTCAGTTAAGCTGAAGTATTTAAATATTCCATGAGTTTACATAGTCAAGTTCTAATACGACCTACTTCTTATCAGCAGAAACCTTCTCTAGGAGCTACATACTGCACTCACCAACCGCTAGCTGCAGAGTGTCCTTTCTCCACCGGGCTTCGCCTAACTACCGGTGCAACGGAAGCTACCAGAGGGGGAGGCTTCCGCTACCAACCTGACAGAAGGTTCGTTTCAGCAGTTGCCAGTTCACTCGTGCGCATGCGCAGAGCTGAATTCGCGTATGGCCAGTGCCTTCTCCCGCTTCTTGATACTTGAAGGGTGGCTGTTTGCCGTATGAGCAGTAGCAGCATGTAGCCAGATGCTACACGGAAAAATTTTTTCGGCGTGTCCAAGCTGCCAGATTCGCTCACGCCCAGAGCAAGCTGAGTTATAGTGGGGGAGTTCTTCTCCACGTGACCCGTATACAGGGTGGTCCATTGATCGTGACTGGGCCAAATATCTCAAGAAATACGCGTCAAACGAAAAAACTACAAAGAACGAAACTCGTCTAGCTTGAAGGGGGAAACCAGATGGCGCTATGGTTGGCACGCTAGATGGCACTGCCATAGGTCAAAGGGATATCAATTGGGTTTTTTTAAAAATAGGAACCCCCATTTTTTTATTACATATTCGTCTAGTACGTAAAGAAATATGAATGTTTTAGTTCGACCACTTTTTTCGCTTTGTAATAGATGGCACAAACATATGGTTCACAATTTTAGACTAACAGTTGGTAACAGGTAGGTTTTTTAAATTAAAATACAGAACGTATGTACGTTTGAACAGTTTGTTTCGGTTGTTCCAATGTGATACATGTACCTCTGTGAACCTATCATTTCTGAGAACGCATGCTGTTACAACGAGATTAGATACAAATACCACATTAATGCAATAAATGTTCAAAATGATGTCCATCAGCCTCAATGCATTTGGCAACAAGTGTAACGACATTCCTCTCAACAGCGAGTAGTTCGCCTTCCGTAATGTTCACACGTTGTCGTTGCATCACGATCGCAAATATCCTTCAACTTTCCCCACAGAAAGAAATACGGGCACGTCAGATCAGGTGAACGTGCGGGCCACGGTATGGCGTTTCGGCGTCCAATGTGCTGGACATCGACTATGTTGGAGGTACATCGCCATGCTGTCATCTAGTGAAACATCTTGTAGTAATATCGGTAGAACATTACGTAGGAAATCAGCATACATTGCACAATTTAGATTGCCATCGATAAAATGGGGGCCAATTATCCTTCCTCCCATAATGCCGCACCACACATTAACCCGCCAAGGTCGCTGATGTTCCACTTGCCGCAGCCATCGTGGATTTTCCGTTGCCCAATAGTGCACATTATGCCAGTTTACGTTACCGCTGTTGCTGAGTGATGCTTCGTCACTAAATAGAACGCATGCAAAAATCTGTCATCGTCCCGTAATTTCTCTTGAGCCCAGTGGCAGAACTGTAGATGACGTTCAATGTCGTCGTCATGCAATTCCTGGTGCATAGATATACGGTACGGGTGCAATAGATGTTGATCTTGCATTCTCAATACCTACGCTTTTGAGATTCCCGATTCTCGCGCAGTTTGTCTGCTACTGATATGCGAATTAGCCGCGACGGCAGCTAAAACACCTACTTGGGTATCATCATTTGTTGCAGGTCGTGGTTGACGTTTCGCATGTGGCTGAACACTTCCTGTTTTCTTAAATAACGTAACTATCCGGCGAACGGTCCGGACACTTGGACGATGTCGTCCAGGATACCGAGCAGCATACTTAGCACATGCCCGTTTGGCATTTTGATCACAATAGCCATACATCAACACGATATCGACCTTTTCCGCAATTGGTAAACGGTCCGTTTTAACACGGGTAATGTATCACGAAGCAAATACCGTTCGCACTGGCGGAATGTTACGTGATACCACGTACTTATACGTTTGTGACTATTACAGCGCCATCTGTCACAAAGCGAAAAAGTGATCGAACTAAAACATTCATATTTCTTTACGTACTACATGAATATGTAATAAAAATGGGGGTTCCTATTTAAAAAAACGCAATTGATATTCCTTTGACCTATGGCAGCGCCATCTAGCGTGCCAACCATAGCGCCATCTGGTTTCCCCCTTCAAGCTAGACGAGTTTCGTTCTTTGTAGTTTTTTCGTTTGATGCTTATTTCGTGAGTTATTTGGCCCGGTCACTATCAATGGACCACCCTGTATATGTTTCGTGTTGTTGCTGGTCTCTTCGTTTACAGCTCCCACGTCAAATGACAAGAAAATAGATTTCTGTGGCCGGGATCCATCAAGTGAATTAATATGCATTCTCGTAATCATGAAAGACCAAAATAAGTAAGTAGTTCAGTTTTTGATTTTATATTATTTCCACGTTAAAAGCAATCAACCATTAATGTCTTAATGAAGATATTTCTGCCAATTTCGTAGAGAAATTTCCTTCTATTAATTTTTTTTTCGCTGAGGCATTTAGCTTATTTGAAACGAAGGGTCTCATTCCGCGTTATTGGCCACTTCCAATGTCGTTCAATTTCAATTGCAAATTTTCATTTTCTGGGACGAATAACATTATACCATAATAAAGAACCAAAATGAGAATACAATACTGGGCCTCCAAGAAAATTGGTATCACGAAAAACCACATAGGAAAGCTGAATATCAATTACTTCAGAGAGCATCTCGACATACAAATGTGCAATTAGAGCGGAATGAAGCATTTTAGTATGGTTTACGAAATTCCGATGCTGCTGGAGTAGTCTCTGATGTCCTGTTCCGTTTATGACACTGTAAGACCTCTTAATGCTATATACGTATGGGCATACGTAAACATTGACTTGAAGATGACTTAGTAGGCTAATTTGGTCAGTAGTTTTGAACCAAATATTGCGTTTCAAATATACTGACAGCTGTAGCAGAATTTTACAAATCTGCCTTTTGTGAAACACAGTGTTTTTCGATGACAAGCACTTGTCTAGTCTAGGCCTGAAGTTATTTCTTAATTTGTGTTTACATCTTAAATTTATAGAATGCCATTCTATGCTTAATTGTAGACTGGCAGCATACCGTGTTTCATCATTTTAACTCCCCACATGGCTTTATATTTCTAGAGTAGAATATAAACTGTGAGTTGTACAGTTCCTTTGCCTCACAGACGACCTTGTTCATTTTTTACACATTTTGAAATAGTCATGAAATTTATTGTCCTTTATTTTGGCGTAAGCAAAACAAGAAACTTGTTTTTTGCAAGAAATTTGTATTCCATCTTACTAGCTTTTTGCAGTGCCGTGTAGATGTAAACGTGATTGGGAATGCTACATAACAATATTGCATAGTACAAATTTACAAAAAAACAGTGAAAGTCACCACATAGCAAAATGTTATGACACTTTGAGCTGTGGAATCTAGCTTTGAAATGAATAGTACCCGAAGAACTGCTTCTTTATTTGCATTCCTGATCTGGGTAGAGTTGATAAAACAACTGCTCCAGGTGCTCTCAACAACATGCAGGGCAGCACATGGTCATGTGATGCCCGTCAACGCACGAAATTCCACACAGAAATGCGACGAAAAGCGCATGAGCAGAACAAGCACCAAGCACGGGCTGCCTACGTCATCGTAGCTGCTCATGGGCAGTACAGCCTGTTGTCTGGCGATGTCTGGCAACTGCTCAGACGAACCTAGACAAACCAGCCTCAGGTTAAAAGGGGTACACCTCTCTGTCCAGTCACTGGGATCCTAAGTTGGTCATCCTGTGCTACCCTCCAAACGAGGAGCAAACTTCACCTGCTCCTAGCAGACGACAACCAACTCAGCGTCCCCAACAAAAGAAAACCGAGACCACACGAAAAACACTAATTCACTCACATTCACGCACACATAAGGTAGGGTGAAGGGAAAACCTAATAAATTCAGGTCATGATCTCCTATGGAGCATAAAAAAATCAAACACATTACACTTAATAAGCTTCAGTTTGTTTGCTCGGTCTTTCTAGGAGAGTTAATAAATCAAACCGCAATCAGGCGGTGGACGGAACACGATGCACAGAATCCAGTGAGACAGGCGTCTTATGAAACGGCTCCACAGAGACGTTTCAGCGTAATAAAGACATCAGTGACTCACTACTTTCTTATACGCGTAGGCAGTTTCGACTTCATCAAACGTTTGGTACGGTCGTTACGGCAATCGTTACAGTGCTTACTACGCAGTCTGCAGTTCAGCTATCATAACGACGGCAGTAATTGTCTGGCTACGATGAGATTAACTCGGAACCGGTTGCTTGTAAGTAAGAACTGGTGATGCGAGCTGCATAGAAAATGAAAGGGAACAAACGAAGAAATTTTTTCTGCAACAATTACTACCCTTCGTCTAAACTAATGATTATGACAAACTATATTTTAGAAAATCTGCCAAGAGTGTACCCAGCAAAGAGAGACAGGGAAGTACATTTGTCTTCTCTTCTACTGCCATCCATCTTCGCTAATCCAACTGGCCACAACGCAGACGGACGTATTAGGCCAGCTTCAATTTGAAGAAAGCAAGGACTTGTAGTGGCTAATGACTTGCAGCTACCTTTTGCGGATACGTCTGGGTGAAGTAAAGAAAGATCGCTAGTAAACCGATATACGTTTGATATGAGGGAACTGGAAGGAGGACTGTGTGTGTGTGTGTGTGTGTGTGTGTGTGTGTGGGTGGGTGGGTGGGTGGATGTGTGTGTGTATAGACAGTTGCTAGTCCGCCACGACGCTGAAATTCACCTTGCTACCCGCGACTCACGTAAGATGTGATTTTCTGACTATGCACGAAGCGACATGTTCGACTTGTATCCATTGGCTGGTGCATTTGTCGTTCCAGGCGACGTATTATGTTGTACAGATTTCTCATCAATATTCATGATATTCGAAGTTCTAACAAACTATACTGCCGCAGTGAACAAAGCCGCAAGGTTGCACATAACTGTAAATGTATTAACTAGTAGACACTAAGCGTTATGTTTTGTTATTACTTTTTACCAGACAATACACACAACGGAATATTCGAAAAAAAATTAACCACGCCAGGATGAAGTTCGAACCCAAATATATCTGCAGATACCCCATAGCCCAGTTCAGCTTATTAGGCGTCCTCTCTCCGTTCCTAGCAATCTTCGCGGAGGACCTTATACGAATATCTGGGACGGGAAAACACGCTTGATATGAAATCCGGAGAGTCTGACTTCGCCATACTCTTGAAGTTCAGGGAGAAAGTAATGTTTCACGTCACCTTGATGAAGGGGTGACTGATCTTGTATTCCGAAGGAGAGGGGCTGTGTCTGCTCCAAGAGAACTGACCGGTCCTTTGTCTTAAGTTGTTGTGGCAAAATACAGCAAGTCTATATTTCGCGAATCCAGGTCCAGTCGGGTGCGAGTTTAGCACAGTGGATTTGAAACGCAGTCTACTTCCTCCAATCCCTGTAATGTAGTTATTTATAAAATTTGAAATAAAAAAACCTTACAATCAAGTCCACAGGACTTTGCCACCGGCCACCATGCCATCCTCTGCCACATTACGTCATTCGGGCTCCAGACCATGGAGCTTGTAACGTAACAAAAAATTTTTCTGATAAAACAGCATTTATTTTAAGTTCGAGGTTTGTCATGATTGATCGCAACGTGTTAATAACAAGTGTAGCTTGAGTGTGCTATCCGTGATTTCAGGTGAATGTAAGCTTTGTGTATTTTTTGTACAGAAACGGATTATTTGTTATAATATTGTAGCGAATGGAAGTATAGTCCGAGAAATTTATTTTGCTTTGAAATAAAATTTTTAATAATCACTCAAGTAAGCCACGGACGTACTACTTGTTTTCCTTTGGAGCTTTTTTTATCTAACATTGGCGTACAGGACTTGATATCAGGATAAGACACTCGTTTATGGATAGTGCTAAGGTGCAGACAACGTTTTCAATGCACATTTGAAGCATATACTTTTCTACGACGAAATAAAGTAGTGGGGCACAACTGAAACTGCTAGTGAGGACGTGGGTGAGCTGGAGGTACCAGGCCCCAGGAACATTTAATTTAAAAAATTCACAAACCTATATTTCACAACTTTTAATACAGTAAACTTCACAGGTGATAGCGAAGATCGTTAAACTTAAATTGAAAGGCTGACTTGAAAACTTGAAATCAATAACTGTAATAGGACAGACGTTGATTTGAATTCGTGCACAATGCTGAATTTAACATTTGTAAAAGAATTTCATCGAAGCAGTTCGGAAACTAGCCCAGTATTCGCCTTCGCTCGTGGGCATGACGGTTCAAATGGTTAGATATATTTCGATAACAACTATAACAAAAATTTACGCAGTAGTCTCAAGATGCAACTGATTAAGGCAAGAAAATATGGAGCACAAACAATGCTGAGACTAAATCAGTTAAAACCAGAGTGGCGACCCGAGCAAAAAAGTGATTTAATTTTAATGTACCTCCTCTAATAAGCCTCTGACAAATCATAAGCCTTTTACGCAATAGCTTGTATCATTTGAGTGTTAAAAACCATTCTTTTTCTGTGGTAGGAATGTTAAATCCTTTTAAAGTAAGAGTAGTATAACTTTAATTGATCAGCTGACTCACATAGGTTAGCGTACACAAGGGTTTCTTTAATATTTTCTTCTTTCGTTACCACAGCAGGGAGCGCAACGGGACGCGTAAAGACTACTGACTGTGCAATACACTATACACGTAAAATTTTTGAATTCTTATGATCATTTAATTACAAAATAATTATTTTTAAAAAACTTAAAGAAATCGCATCTATTAGTAGCTGGCTCAACGTAATAAATTAAACTTTGTTTTGCTTTCTATTAGAACATTCTAAACGGGGTACTAGCAGTAATGGACAGCCCGGTTGGCTGACTAGTGGGATGGGGATATCACGTAGAACAAAGCGGGAATTATATCAGAATGTTAGAAGTAGTCACAATCAAGCTACGGTGGCCCATTACAGACAGTATTGTAAGGTGCTTAAAAATGTTATTAGCAAGGCAAAAAGTATGTGGTATGCAAATAGAATAGCTAATTCACTGGATGAAATTAAAGCCATGTGGTCAGTTGTGAAGGAAGTGTGTGGTCGGCAGCAAGAGGGAGATTGAGTCAATAATTAAATCACTGAAGACTAAGGACTCTCATGGTTATGATGGAGTGTCTAGGTAGAATATTAAAGTACTGTGCAGCACTTGTTAGCCCCGTATTTAGCCATATTTGTAATTTTTCCTTTAGGAATGGTCAGTTTCCTAAGCGATTAAAGTACTGAGTAGTAAAGCCGCTTTATAAAATGGGAGAAAGGGATAATGTAGATAATTTTAGACCTATTTCTATGCCATCAGTGTTTGCAAAAGTTATCGAAAAGGCTGTGTATGTAAGGTTAATTGATCATTTTATATCACACGATTTGCTATCAAATGTACAGTTCGGCTTTAGAAGTCGTTTGACAACTGAAAATGCTATATTCTCTTTTCTCTGTGAGGTACTGGATGAGCCAAACAAAAAGTTTCGAACGCTTGGCGTATTTTTTGGTTTAACAAAGGCATTTGACTGTGTTGATCTCACAATATTGCTCCAGAAGTTGGATCATTATGGAATAAGGGGAGTAGCTCACGATTGGTTCACCTCTTACTTTAGCAACAGGCAGCAAGAGGTCATTATTCACAATGTTGATAACGGCTGTGATGTGGGATCTGAGTGGGGTACTGTCAAGTGGGGGGTGCCCCAGGGAACAGTGTTGGGGCCGCTCCTGTTCCTTATTTATATAAATGATATGCCCTCTAGTATTATGGGTAACTCTAAAATATTTCTGTTTGCTGATGACACTAGCTTGGTAGTAAAGGATGTTGTGTGCAACATTGGCTCGGTTTCAAGTAGTGCAGTACATGACCTCAGTTCATGGCTTGTAGAAAATAAACTAACATTAAATCACAGTAAGACTCAGTTTTTACAGTTTTTACAATTCACCAAAACCCGACGTTTTAATCTCACAGAACGGGCATGTGATTAGTGAAACTGAACAGTTCAAGTTCCTAGGTGTTCAGATAGATAGTAAGCTGTCGTGGAAAACCCACGTTCAGGATCTTGTTCAAAGACTTAATACTGCCATTTTCACTATTCGAACGGTATCGAAAGTGAGTGATACTTCGACACGTAAATTAGTCTACTTTGCATATTTTCATTCACTTATGTCGTATAGTATTATATTTTGGGGTAAATCTTCCCATTCTAGAAGGATATTTTTGGCTCAGAAACGGGCGGTTCGAGCAATTAGTGGTGTGAGTTCACAAACCTCTTGTCGACCTCTGTTCACGAGTCTGGGTATTTTGACATTGGCCTCTCAATATGTATATTCCTTATTGTCGTTTCTTGTTAACAATATTAGTTTATTTCCAACAATAAGCAGCTTTCACTCGGTTAATACTCGGCAGATATCAAACCTCCATTTGGATCGGACTTCCTTAACTCTTGTGCAAAAAGGTGTGCAGTATACTGCTGCATCCAATTTCAATAAGCTGCCACTCGAATTCAAAAATCTTAGCAGTAATCCACGCGCTTTCAAATCGAAACTGAAGAGTTTCCTCATGGGTCACTCCTTCTACTCTGTCGATGAGTTCCTTGGAAAATTAAGCTGATTCTCATTGTAATGCTGATACCGTTTGCTTAAACTTATAGACTGATTTTCTTTCAGGTTCATAAACATTTACTTTTATATGTTATTACTTTGATGTTCTAAGTTCATGTAGTGACACGTTCCATGACCTTGGAGATTTTCTCCTCAATTTGGTCCTACGGAACTTGACATGTAAATAAATAAATAAATAAATAAACTATTAATACGTCTTTGCTTCGAACACCTGCGATACTCACTTTTGTGCCTTCAGCCGAGTGACTTCTCCAACGCGCTTAAATTACTTCCAAAATTTGTCCCAGTCATCGACGGCCAACATGCTGCAGATTGTAAGTGGCCTCAAATTACTGTCCACAAAGACAGGCACACCCAGCACTGACCATAGCTAGCTTCGCGCCACTAGAGATCGGCCGTATGACATAAATCATCAAACGGTGCCGGATACGTGGATATAGACCGTCGGTAGAACGGATTATTCCTCTGAAGGTAGGCGTCTGGAGAACCTTACCATCACATCTGACAGGATAAAAATCATCACAGCACAATTTGCAGACATGCGATTTCACTGCCCTAGCGCTAAGCACATGGTGACACGGAATATGAGTCTTAAGTCACTAACTGAGGTGTCTGACTGCCATTCGATTCCTGAATAGGCCCTTTAACCACCGGCAACACGGGATCATGACGTCTGCGTAGCGCTATAGCTACGTCACTTGGGGACGCTACAATGCATTTTGGCACGCGATAACGTGCAGAGATGATCGAAATTGACCTGTCCCACTAGAGACAGTACCAAACCTGCTCAAATACGTTAACGTTATAAGACGCATGAGTAAAATATCTATCGTGGATGCAAGATTTTTTCGGACATAAATCGTCGTGAAGTAAATTTGAGAAAAATGACTCAGATGGCCGAGCGGTTCTAGGCGCTACAGTCTGGAATCGCGCGACCGCTACGGTCGCAGGTTCGAATCCTGCCTCGGGCATGGATGTGGGGGATGTCCTTAGGTTAGATAGGTTTAAGTATTCTAAGTTCAAGGGGACTGATGACCTCAGCAGTTAAGACCCATAGTGCTGAGAGCCATTTGAACCATTTTTTGACTCAGGTGGGCGTCATGGCTCGTCACCTTTATGTTAACAGAAATGTGAACGCACTATGTAAAATATGTTGTCACCATAATATACGACTGCTATTCTGCTCCAAGGCTAGAAGAGTCGATTTTATTCACATATTGGAAATAGTTTGGAGACTAACAGTCATATCATTGAGAACGTGTGGAATTTTGATTTTGGAACAAAATAGTTTATAATATTTAGGTAGGTATTGGTATAAATACTTTTACGTACTAACATTTCTCATCCAGTTGGCTTTTCATTTTAAAAGAAATAGATTCAGTAGGAAATCTGGTAGAAGCAGGCCTCGGGGAAGATGAGCTTCGATTACGGAACACGCGAGGCAATATTGACCCTATGACTTCTCATAGAAAATAGAACAAGGAAAGGCAAACTTACGTTTATAGCATTTGAAGACTTAGAGAAAGCCTGAGTGGACCACTCTCTTTCAAATACTGCAGGCGGCAGCAATAAAATACAGGGAGCAAAAGGATATTTACAATTTGTACGGAAACCAGGTGACAGTTATAAGAGTTGAGGGACAAGAAAGGTAAGCAGTGGTTGAGAAGGGAGTAACACAGGGTTGTAGCCTATGCCCGATGTTATTCAATCTGTACATTGAACAAGCAGTAAAGGAAACAGAAGAAAAATTTTGAATAGGATTTAAAGTTCAGGGAGTAGAAATAAAATCTTTGAGGTTCGCCAATGACATTGTAATTGTGGTATCGATAGCTACGATGCCACAACGTAGGTGCTCTCTTCTAGGTTGGCACTACGACAAACACCGACGACAGTGCACTCTAGCTGGCGCAGGAGAGCTCTACGAGCTCCGCTCCAGATTCTGCCCATTTTATCAAGAGCAGGCGGCCGGGGCACTTCGCTTCACCTTAGCTCTGCATACGACGGGTCTAAGACTTCCCACCTCATTGCAGAGTTATGTAACCATGTATTAACTTGACTTTTCCTGCTCGTACTCACTTCCTACATTCGGCCAACCTTTCAGTTTTCAGGAGCAGACCCACGCGCCGCCTTCCGGGCGGGATACAAAAGTAATTCTGCCAGAGACAGCAAAGGACTTGGAAGAGCATTTGAACGGAACGGACAGTGTCTTGAAAGCAGGATATAAGATGACCATCAACAAAATCCAAACGAGTATAATGGAATGTACTCGAATTAAATCAGATCATGCTGACGGAATTAGATTAGGAAATGAGACACTTAAAGTAGTAAATGAGTTTTGCTATTTGAGAAGCAAAATAGCTGATGATGGTTGAAGTAGGGAAGATATAAAATTAAGACTGGCAATAGAAAGATAAGTATTTCTGAAGAAGAGAAATTTGTTAACATCGAGTACAGGTTTAAGTTCAAAATGGTTCAAATGGCTCTGAACACTATGGGACTTAACATCTGAGGTCATCAGTCCCCTAGAACTTAAAACTACTTAAACCAAACTAACCTAAGGACACCACACACATCCATGCCCGAGGCAGGATTTGAACCTGCGACCATAGTGGTCACGCGGTTCCAGGCTGAAGCGCCTAGAACCGCTCGGCCACATCGGCTGCCCACAGGTTTAAGCGTCAGAGAGTCCTTTCTAAAAGTATTTGTATGGAATGTAGCCACGTATGAAAGTGAAAACATGGACGATAAACAGTTTAGAAGAGAAGAGAATAGAAGCTTTTGAAATGAAGTGCTACAGAAGAATGCTGAAGATTAGCTGGGTAGATCACGTAATAATGAGGAGACACTGAATAGAATGGTGGAGAAGAGAAATTTGTGGCACAACCTGAGTAAAAGAAGAGATCTGTTGGTAGGACACATTCTGAGGCATCAAGGGATCACCAATTTAGTACTGGAGGTTAGAGGGGGTAGGGTGGGGGGGGGGGGTAAAATCGTAGAAGAAGACCAAGCGATGAATATAGTAAGCAGCACCCTCATCCACCTACTGCTTTCCGTGGACTGCATGCTTCATTGCATCAAATAGATTAAGGTCGGAAGGTACGAAATCCGGGCTCTAGGGTGGATGAGGAAGAAGAGTCCAATAAATTGTGAGCTCCTGTCGGGTGACCAGACTTGTTTGAGGCTTTTTGCTGCAGTTCAGATCGACGCCTAAACGTGGTTACATTTTATAAGAAACAATTAGCAAGTTCCAATTGCAAGTGGTCAGCAAAAACAGTTAAACTTTAAATTCGCGTTTCATTAACAGACGCGCATAGAAACTCGAAAAGTAAGAGTTAAAATGATAGGTGATCAAATCAGAATTTCCTTACTAAATCTTTGAAACTACAAAATAGTGGTTGAGGTTCGAGTTGCTACTTGACATTCAAGCAGTTCCTCAGTTGTCGTCGCTAGGCTGACTGGACCCCGTTCGCGTCCAGCCATCAAGGAAAACTCCCTGGCAGTACTGGGAACTGCTCTCACGTCCTCCGCAAATTATCAGGTGCTCCCATCACTCAGCTAGGTAGCCGTACCGATTGCGTTATTTATATACTGCTGCTGAATAAAAGATGTAGTTCATTCACTTAGATCATACGGTCGTACTCTATCTTATACTGCCCACAGGAATTCATTACAATACGACGAATTGCCTCTCTCGCCATAAATAAGATATTTTTCCTCATTGCTTCTTCCTCGTGTTACTGAGCAGCTCGTAATTCCAGTGACAGTGTTATTGTAACGGATCACAAAAAAGATAAAAGTCTCTTTCAAGAAACAAGGACGATCATTTTCCTAAATTTAATAAAACTGACATTAGTTACTGATTAACTACACATATATACAGAAAATATTCTTTAACCAGTAACCTGTGGAATAATAAGTATTTTGAATGATTTTCACAATATCCGTGCCTATACAACGTCTGTATGTTACATTACAATGTCGTTCAGTATGTTACATTACAATGTCGTTCAGACTTGCTTGTCTGAAGGACATTGTAATGCAACATACGGACACTTTGTAAACATGGAATGTTTGCCAGAATCTGAAAATCATTGGTCTGAGATAAAACGATCATAACAAAAAATAAATAAATAAATTGTCTGTTCCTGTGAGGGAATCAAAAAAGTTCGATCATAATGCATATCGATAATATAACACGTATGACATACGGAAATTTTGGACCGATTTCCGAGGGGACACGGGAAGCTGAAGCTGTTAAGGCAACCATTCGTAATATTCTGGAAAACCAGGTTCGAGTTCCAGTACGGTACAAATTTTCATGTGTAAATAATAAAATGTGCAGCAGACGTCAAAATGTTTTCGAAATTTGCGAATCCATTTCGTAATATGTGCACTACTGGCCATTAAAATTGCTACACCAAGAAGAAATGCAGATGATAAACGGGTATTCATTGGACAAATGTATTATACTAGAACTGACATGTCATTAAATTTTCACGCAATTTGGTTACATAGGTCCTGAGAAATCAGTACCCAGAACAACTACCTCTGGCCGTAATAACGGCCTTGATACGCCTGGGCATTGATTCAAACAGAGCTTAGATGGCATGTACAGGTACAGCTGCCCATGCAGCTTCAACACGATACCACAGTTCATCAAGACTACTGACTGGCGTATTGTGTCGAGACCATTGCTCGGCCACCATTGACCAGACGTTTTCAATTGGTGAGAGATCTGGAGAATGTGCTGGCCAGGGCAGCAGTCGAACACTTTTTGCATCCAGAAAGGCCCGTACAGGACCTGCAACACGCGGTCGTGTATTATCCCGCTGAAATGTGGGATTTCGCAGGGATCGATTGAAGGGTAGAACCACAAGTCGTAACACATCTGAAATGTAGCGTCCACTGTTCAAAGTGCCGTCAATGCGAACAAGAGATGAACGAGACGTGTAACCAATGGCACCCCATACCATCACGCCGGGTGATACGCCAGTATGGTGATGACGAATACACGCTTCCAATGTGTGTTCACCGCGACGTCGCCAAACACGGATTCGACCATCATGATGCTGTAAACAGAAACTGGATTCATCCCAAAAATGACGTTCTGCCATTCGTCCACCCAGGTTCGTCGTTGAGTACACCATCGCAGCCGCTCCTGTCTGTGATGCAGCGTCAAGGGTAACCGCACCCATGGTCTCCGAGCTGGTAGCCCATGCTGCTGCAAACGTGGTCGAACTGTTCGTGCAGATGGTTGTTGTCTTGCAAACGTCCCCATCTGTTGACTCAGGGATCGAGACGTTGTTGCACGATCCGTTATAGCCATGCGGATAAGATGCCTGTCATCTCGACTGTTAGTGATACGAGGCCGTTGAGATCGAGCAAAGCGTTCCGTATTACCCGTCTGAACCCAAATTCCATATTCTGCTAACAGTCATTGGATCTCGACCAACGCGAGCAGCAATGTCGCGATACGATAAACCGCAATCGCTATAGGTTACAATCCGACCATTATCAAAGCCGGAAACGTGATGGTATGCATTTCTCCTCCTTACACGAGGCATCACAACAACGTTTCACCAGGCAACGTCGATCAACTGCTATTTGTGTATGAGAAATCGGTTGGAAACTTTCCTCATGTCAGCATGTTGTAGGTGTCGCCACCGGCGCCATCTTGTGTGAATGCCGTGAAAAAATAATCATTTGCATATCACAGCATCTTCTTCCTGTCGGTTAAATTTCGCGTCTGTAGCACGTCATCTTCGTGGTGTAGCAATTTTAATGGCCAGTAGTGTAGTTTATCACGGCTTCTCTTAGTTGCTGCACTTGATAATTCTCTAATACGAGTATTGAAGATGGATATGCACTTACTACTGTGTAACCGTTTTCGACAACTCATTCCTTCTTCGATGTAGTGAATAGTGTCTCTGATGGATTGGGAACTAACTTTACCACGACATTACATATTTTCATTCCATATCAAAGTCTTGCACGATGTTACATCGCACAACAAACGGGGAAATTATATCTGAATGTACCCGCAGCTTGCTTTTGAATTTGTTTAATTTAGTTATGTAGAAAGTTATTAGGGGGGGGGCGGAATATTTTAGAAAGACAGACGTATTGTCTACGACATTGTGCTGATGCAGACGGATGAAGGCTGAAACGGTTATGCAGCGATGAAGACACGTGCACAAAGTAGGTCGTATCTTATGTAAAAAGAAGAAAAATCAATGGATGGCGATATGCACATATACAGATGGCGATAATAATGCATACAAACGTCATAAAAAGGCACTGCATTGGCGGAGCCGTCATATGTACTCAGGTGATTCACATAAAAAGGTTTGCGAGGTTCTTGTGGCAGCACGACGGAAATTGACAGGCCTTGAACGCGTAATAGTAGTTGGAGCTAGACGCATGGGACATCAAGTCACTGAAATCTTAAGAGAATTCAGTATTCCGAGATCCACAGTTTCAAGAGTGCGCCGAGAATACCAAATTTCAGGCAGTACCTCTCACCACGGGCAACGCAGTAGCCAACGGCCTTCACTTAATAACAGAGAGCAGCGGCGTTTGCGTAGCGTTGTCAGTGCTAACAGACAAGCAACACTGCGTGAAATAACAGCAGAAATCAACGTGGGACGTACGACGAGCGTATAGTGTGCGACATTTGGCGTTAATGGGCTATGGCAGCTGACGACCGGTGCGAGTACCTTCGCCGCCTCCTACCCTCTGCATAGCTATTACTGGAACGTGGGTCACCAACTCTGGAAGCACTCATCTGTTAGACGTGTATCTGGCCGGGACTGTGCCTTTCAGTGAGGGATGGTTTTATGACTCGCATGCAATTATACCCCTGAGGTCCTCATTGTTTGATAATCAGCCAGTGCGCCCAGATTACTGAAAAATATTACAATATGCTCTAACATACAGAAATGAAATGAAGAAGCACTTACATTTACAATCATTGGTGTTTATTTCAGTTACATCCGTACTTTCATGCGTGGCTTATAATTTGAATTTAATTTGTATGGCGAGTTATTAATTCCTTTATGGACACGTTTCGGCAAAAGCTGTCGTATAACTCTACCTTATCATTAGTAAGTTGCCATAGACTCAATTCAGATTTCATTTTATTAAATAATAACTACATTCAGTAAAACTACAGTAACAATACACAGATGAAGAATTTCATACGTCTCTGACGCTTCCCATAGGTGAGTACCGAGTGAAATGATTCAGGTTGATCTCTACAGTTGTTAAGAAGGAGCCATTTGGTACAGTTCGCCGTCTATGGGCCACACAACAAATATTTGTGTTGCGCCTTGGATATGAAACGATCTTAAGAGATCGTCATTCTTTGAGCAATGCAAAGTTAGAGAGCCGTGTGGGGTACCCGCGCGGTCTCAGGCGTCTTGTCACGGTCAGTGCGTTTCTCCCCGTCGGAGGTTCGAGTCCTCCCTGGGGCATGGGTGTGTGTGTCGTCCTTAGCGTAAGTTACTTTTACTATAGATTAAGTAGTGTGTAAGTTTAGGGACCGATGACCTTTGCAGTTTGGTTACGTAAGACCGTACCACAAATTTAGAAAAAGAAAGGGGTGGCAGAGAGTTTAGGATGTATTATTTTATCTCTGACTGTAATTTCCACGATATAAATCATGTATTACGATCATAAGTGTTATGATTCATTTAAGGTATACGTGATGCTAGACGACTTGAATACCTTGGGCTCGTACGATGAGTCCCGACTTCAGTTGCTAAGAGCTGATATGCAACTTCCTGGCAGATTAAAACTGAGTGCCGGATCGAGACTCGAACTCGGGACATTTGAGTCTCGGCGGAGACTGGGTTATATTTAACAAACAATTAGGTACACAACTGTGTGCTGGGCCGAGACTCAAATGTCCCGAGTTCGAGTCTCGATCCGGCACTCAGTTTTAATCTGCCAGGAAGTTTCATATTGCGCACACTCCTCTGCAGAGTGCAAATCTCATACTGGAAACATCCACCAGGATGTGGCTAAGCCATGTCTCGGCAATATCCTTTCGTCCAGGAGTGCTAGCTCTGCAAGGTTCGCAGAAGAGCTTCTGTAAAATTTGGAAGGTAGGAGACGAAGTACTGGCAGAAGTAAAGGTGTGTGGACAGGGCGTGAGTCGTGCTTGGGTATTTCAGATGGTAGAGCACTTGCGCGCGAAAGGCAAAGGTCCTGAGTTCGAGTCTCGGTCCGGCACACAGTTTTGATCTGCCAGGAAGTTTTATATCAGCGCACACTCCGCTGCAGAGTGAAAATCTGATTCTGGCAGGAGCTGATGGTAGGGTTCGAGTGTTGCGCAGACCCAGCGAAGCCATGGGACCCAGGTTGTCAACAATGCTTTGCACAAGCTCACTGTGGCTCCATAATGGTGTTGGCTGTGTTTATTTGGAATGGACTGGGTCCTCTGGTCCAACTCAACCGATCATTGACTAGAAATGTTTATATTCGGCTATTTGGAGACCATTTGCAGCCACTTCACGTTCACAAACAACTACGGAATTTTCATGGATAACAATGTTACGTTCACAGGGCCACAATTGCACACTGTTGGTCTGAAGAACTTGTGGACAACTTGAGCGAACGATTTGACCACCCAGACCGTCCTACATGAATCTCATCGAACATTTATGGGACATAATCGACAGGTCACTTCGGGCAATAAATTCCGCGCTCTTAACACTACCGCAGTTATGGACGGCTGCAGAGGCAGCACGGCTCGACGTTTCTGCAGGGAGTGTCCCAGGACTTGTTGAGTCCATGCCACCTCGAGTTGCTGCACAAAAGGAGGTCCTACACGATATCAGAACGTCTCTCACGACTTACGCCACCCCAATGTATAAAAGCAATTTAGAAGTACGTATTAAGAAAAAACTGTTACTCAAGAAAACAGAAAAGACTAGGAATAAGTTTATAGCTAAAGAGTAACTGGTTCTACTTGGCCGGGAGTGAATGTATCTGCTTGCTTCGTTGACCATAGCGGTTTTTCTGAATCATCAATCTGATGCAGCTGTACACAACTTCCTCTCCTGCGCCAATCTCTTAATCTCAGAGAAACACTCGCACCCAACGTAATTGTTTGTTAAATATAACCCAATCTATGTCTTTCCCTTCTTCCTCCTCATCTCCATCTACTTAATCTCTGACATGTCCTAGCGTTTTGCCCTTCTTTTAGTAAGTATTTTCCAGGACAGGTTTCGCGGGAGGACGACGAAAATTATATCAGTCCACTTGATTTTCAGCATCCTGCCATAAAGTCTTGTCTCAGACCCTTCGATTTTCTTATTTTCCCGTTTCCACACAGACTCTGACTGACTTCCACACGAGGATGTGCTCCAGACGTACACTGCCAGAAATGTGTTCCTCGAATCAAGGTCTATCTTCAACACTATTACACTTCTGTTCGTCTTGCAGTCTATCACACGTAAAGAATAGTATGAACCATACGCTTGTTCATCAGTACATGTTCACCACATGTTTAGCAATTAGTATGCAATTTCAATTACTCTACCCTTCACTATGGGTGAATTGGTGTTCTTTGACTGATACACTCAAAGAAAAAAAAAAAACCATGCATTAGAAGGAGTTATGCAAACTGTTACAAATTGATTTTCATACGGGTGTAGACGGAAAATGCAGAACTATAAGATTTAGTGGCTGATGGATGAGTCTGTGATGCTGCAGCGCGATTTCACCGTGCAGACAGCAAGGGTAATAAACAGGGACATGTCGATACCAAGGGACAAAGTGTTTACGGATTTCATTCCGTGTCCTCAGCTGGACAGTAACTAGGCCTCTCTTGAACAATCCTGGACTTCAGCATTTGAGAGAAGACGTGTAATGGGGATGAAAGAAGCAGGGTGAGTAATCGGGGAATCTCTCGAGATTTGAATACGAGCGGTGCCACTATTCGATGATATTGTCAGGAAATGTTGAACCATGACGAACACAGCTTGAAGAAGGAAGTGGTCGACCCAGACAGCCGACAGGATGGGGGGACTGAGCAACCGTAGAGAGGCACTCAGAGCCCTCGATTCATCACTATCGTCGATAGGACGTGGAACTGGAGCTTCAGTGAGCACAAGGACAACTGACATGAGGCTCACTGAAAGGAAGCTGAGCTTAGAGCGCCTCTTGCGCCGCCTACCGCAGACTGACCTCTGTGCACCAACAAGATCTCTGCAGTGATGTAGCGCACGTTTGGCCTGGAGTCTCATCGACTGGAGTAGAATTGTCTTCGGTGATTAGTTCCGCTTCGCACTGAGTGCCAATGACCAGTGAGGATGTGTCTCGTAACGACCGGACAGTGGTGGGGTTCAGACCTCAGTATCACACGCCATACAGCCCGACAATCAAGAGTGATAGTCTGGGGTGGTATTTCATTTGGTACCAGGACCACTTTGGTTGTCATCCGTGGCACCCTTTTAACATTCTGCGTGGTGTCTGTTTGTTTTATGTCGTGTCCCCCTACCACTTTCGCGCAACGACGCTCTGAGCGTGTTTTTTTTTTTTTTAGGGAATTGAATAGTTTGAATCTGGGACCTGTTGCTGGTAAGGAGACGCCAGACCACACATGACATGTAGAATTCAGAAGAGTTCGGTGAGACTAGCGATGATATAACCAAATGCTTAATGATTTCAGCGTCAGCTCCACTGCACTCCCTGTAAAAGAATCTTAATACTAACTAAATTCAGTGGAAGGGGTTCAAGGCTGTCCTATTTTTAGTTAGCTGGTAAAATAACGTCGAAAAAGCAGTTAAGTTTACCATTTACTATCAAAATAGTCTACAGTGACCGTCAATTATCTTTAATTACTTTTCTAACTTGTCGTAAATTACAGTGGCTGATGTTGTTTCTCAATAACTATATAGCAGAAAAATCATCGTGTTTCAGATTTTTACTTCAAGTGGCAAATGTGAACACCATGAGCTTTAATTGACGATCGACATTAGTATTACGCAAAAAGGGGGTGTAACAGATGAGACTTTTGCAGTTCTGAGTGAAGCTTTATGTGGTGTTATGCGGCATCGCGTGCGTTCATTACCTTGTCGGTGTTCGTCAGGGGGCAGCGGACAGCACAGCTCCACTCACCTCGTCGTCTCGGAAGCAACTCTTGTCCTAACTTCTCCTTACTACCATTTACCAAAGTTGGTTTAAAAAGAACCATCTGGCTGTGTTTTCATCTGACCAGTCAGGGTCTCAATGTTGACCTTAAGCTCCGCCTACAAAAATTCTGTCTATCCAATGAGGAACGTTATAATTTTCGTGGTGGGGCAATGTTTTTAAAGTTTGCAATGTAACAGAAACGCGAAAAAGTCTCACGCTAAAACTTGCGGGTGGTGTGGCCCTTTTTGTGTTATCGAAAGATCTATACTGTTCTTCTGGAGGGCTCCAGCTTTTAACATGCGCTGGGGGTGGTCCTGACGTAACAGAGACGCGAAAAAGTCTCACGCTAAAACTTGCGGGTGGTGTGGCCCTTTTTGTGTTATCGTAAGATCTATACTGTTCTTCTGGAGGGCTCCAGCTTTTAACATGGGCTGGAGGGTGGTCCTGACGTAACAGAGACGCGAAAAAGTCTCACGCTAAGGCTCTAGCTTTTAACATGGGCTGGGCGGTGGTCCTAACGGTTAGCTGGCAACATGGGTGTCCGCCCCTTAACGTAGGGCCTTCTAACTTAACACGGTTCTGCTCTCAGCTCTGTTCTCCTTTCTCCTCTCGGAACCTGCGTCTGTCTCATGGTGGGAAGGTATGACATGCATTTAGGCATTCTTGTGTTAGTCTGTGGTATTCCATTTGCTCACTCGTTACTCGTATTACTTTGGTTAATTTAATGTCACGATTTATTAGGAGCTATGTGACATACTACTGGATTTGCTTATCATGTCAGGGTTTTCATGGAAGGTGTAGGATTTGCCTGACACCTTACATATCACCACCCTTTGAACTTGATTTTTGTACTGAAGTTAGGCAATGATTGAATCGTTGTCTAAGCCAGTCAAAAATTATTCCGTTATTTAAATTTTGTTGCTTACTGTTCAGCCACATTATTCTGGTTATATGCTAGTTTGTATTACTAATTTATATTTTTATATTCTTCCACATTATTGTCAAAAATGACAAGAGAAGAATATTTTTATGCTATTATTAATTTTTAATTATTTTCTTTATTTAAGTGTGAAGTTTGTTTTTTAACAAGTTTGTTATAGAAAGTGAGGAGTCTTTACATCGATTTTCTTAGAAATATATTTTTTTTATAAATGTAGTAATTAAGTAAAATCTATTCCTAACACATTTTCTAAATATCATGTACAAGTAAAATGTTTTTGTTTCTAGACATTCATTTCAACATTGTTAAACTAACAAATAAGAATTATTTCCAAGAATTGCTTTGACAAAGAAATATACATACACAAGTATTGAGATATTATCCTAACAAATGGTACAAATGTTAAAAAGAAATGGAAAACATCCAACAAGATAATTTTTTATTCTTTGTTTTTATAAGGAGAAAATAAGTAAAATATAGTTACTCTTTTATTTTTTATGAGGAGAAAATAGGTGGCATGTAGTTTTAGTATTTATTATGCCTTACTTTTGTTCTTTATATACTGCCCATTTCAGAACTAATGACTTATTTTTATCGATAGTCTATTTTTGACTTGAGTCCATAGTCAATGACTGTTATTTAGTAGTCTATTAGCTGTCTGGTGTGCTTAACTTATTTAGTTTCTCACACGTTTCTTTTGCACAATTCCTACATCACATAATTTGATTTCACACATTCACGCAATCCTATGAATGTTTAAGCTTGAGGTTGGCGAATGTTTTTTGCACGAAGGTGATGGACTTGAGCGAGATGGATGTGGGCAAGTATTTGATGTACAGCTTCGTTCATTGTTCCTTGTTTGCAAGTGTGTGTTGCTGTTGTGGAGGTCCCATAATGGAATGGAGCTGTGAGTGCCGAATCTCATGGTTTACTGGCTTTGTACACGTGAAAGTCATCGTTATGTGTCGCTGAAAGCGGTCGTTTTTTGTTTTAATATTTCGCAGACGACTAGTTTACAATAGGATAGGGATTTGGGAAGGTATGTCGTCTATTCTTCACCCATCTTCTTTCTTGGTTTCAATCTTGCGAATCTTCAACTTCTGTTCTTCCTGCTTTTTCTCTGCTTCTTACTTGCTTCTTGGTTCTTCTCTGGGCAGGATATGGAAATATTTATTGATAACTAGTTGCTTTGAAGTTCTCCTCCTAGTAACAGTTTGATAAATGGTTTGGACATGTCGTTTCTACTTTGTGGACGTTTTCTTCAGTTTCGTGCATCAGAATGCTGTTTAATAGCGGTAGTGTGACTTTTACACATATTTTTTTGCCAGTCGTGGCTTGCCCAAGCGGTCTTCTCGTCGAGCCGTTTTTTGCTCGCTCCGTTCATTCAGGGCGATCGGAGACCCTTCCAGCATTCGGCGTCCCGTTGCGTCTCGTCTCTGCAGGGCTCTGCCACTATGCGGCTCCATGTTCCATCCCAGCAGGGTTCCGCCTAGTGGGCAAATTTATTGCCCACTTTCGATACCTTCTGTTGGTCTCGTTGTCCTTTCCGTTCTCTCGATGCTTCTGCCTTGTACGAATCGTGTCTTGCTAATTATGTCCTTTTCTTTCTTGATACTTCTCTAGTTGCAACTTGTGGGCCATTGCATCTGGTCTTTGCTGGAGTTTTTACAATGGTTCTTACAAAAAGTTTTACTTATAATCATCTAACAGATGTCTAGTACCTACATTGTTTTACGCCTTCTTAAAAAGCTTTACAAATTTCGGCGCCCTTTCCATGTTACAATTCTAAGATATTTTGAGTCTTAACTTCTACAAAAAATCCTCATATTCGTTTTTTTTAATTTTTTTGTAGTGTCGTGGTGTATGGCATTTTTAGTATTTCGTGCTGTTAGACTATCTACGCTTTATCCCTTCACCTTAATCTATCGTACTATTGGCACTATTTTTGTGTTTGTTTTTGTTGAAACTACTTTCTTTTTCCCACCTTCCTCTCTCTTCATTCTTCTTTCTCCTGACGATCTTATCTGCAACATAATCTTGAAATATTCTGCTGATTATTTACCAGTAATAAAAGTAATCTTCAAACTTTTTGATATGGCTCACATGGTGAAGTCCTAAGGTTTTGCCTGTTTTTGGGTTCATTAGTTCCACAGCATTATCATGAGCAATTCGGCTAATTATGACAGGTCCTTTGTATGCAGCGTAAAACTTATGTATTTTGTGTTTCTGTTTGCTGGAGAGATGGTGTGTTTTTACAAATACTTTCTGGCCTACTGAGAATGTTCTTTTAATTGCTGTTCTACCTCCTCTTTCTTTTCTTTTAATGGCTGCCTTTCTGATGTTGGAGAGTGCTGTTGCTATGACTTGTTTCTGCTGTCTACGTGGCACAATAAGAAATCTAACATTTTCTCTGGTTATGTTTGGGGGTTCAATATTTTTAAGTACAGTAACTGGAGGTAGTAGTGTAGTGCTATGTGGCATATCATTTATTACTTCTTGAAAATCTTTAAGGTATATATCACAAGTGTTGTGTCTTTTGCCTGCATATAATCGACATAAAGTGCCTATGTCCTTCACAGATCGTTCTGCTGGATTTATGCTAGGTTTGTTTGTTTGTTTGTTTTATTTTTAAAAAGCATTTCTTTGGTCCAGAGTGGCCATTACTTAAATGTGTATACCATATGTACTTATTAATTAGTTCATCTGGGATATAAATTAACCATTCATTCGTTGCAACATTTCGTCTAAAAAATAAAACATTGTTTTTTACGAGATAGTGCTGTCGAATGTCTGGAAAAATCCTTACTTCTCCACTTGTGTTTGATTCCTAGTATTTCGGGATCCTTGTCCTGTTCTTTGCATATGTTTTTCAATGCTGTCGTAATGTAGTTTTCGAAAGGTACTTGTTTTTATATAGTACATTGTAAACTGGTCTTCTGCTGCTTCCAAACCTATGTTATTGGATGCACCCTGTGGACATCGTGATAACGCATCTGCTAATGCATTCGCTGATCCTGGTATGTGTGTAATAGTGAAGTCAAATTCTTGTAGTATTAACATCCATTTGGCTAACCTCCCATGAGTTAGTTTGGCGGATAACAGAAATTCTAATGCTTTGTGGTCAGTGTATACTTTTCTTTTTCTTCCGAATAGGAAGTATCGAAAACGTCGGAAGCCCCATGCAATGGCCAATGCTTCCAGCTCCGTGACTGAATAGTTTTTCTCGCTTTTTGTGAGTACCCGACTGACAAATGCAATTGTTCTATATGATCTTAGCCCTGCCTGTTCGTATTGGAATAAAACAACTTCTAAACCTGTTTTCGCGCTGTCAGTGGCCAACCAAAAATTTTGTGTTAGATCAGAATGTGCTAAAATCGGTGATGTTCTTAGTGCGTTTTTCACTTTTAAAAATTCTTCATTAGCTTGTTGATCCCATACCCATGGCGTGTTTTCTCCACTCAATGCACATAGGCGTGGTGTTGCGAGAGAGTCGATCGAAATAAATTTTTTATAGAATCCGGTGAGACATAGAAATCCTCTGAGAGTTTTCTTATTATATGGAGTACAGAATTCTTTGATTGCCGTTAGTTTTTCTGGTTCGGGCATTGCCCCTTTCTCTGAAATTATGTGTCCTAGAAATTTGACCTCTCGCCTTCCAAATTTGGATTTTGTTATATTTACTGTGACCCTATGTTCTTTCATGATCCGTAAAAACTGATTTAATGTGTCGTTGTGATGTTCCCAAGAGGGTTCTGCTATAATCACATCATCAACATAACAAGTAATTTTTTGTAAAATTTCAGGACTGAGTATAGTATTAAATCCCCTAATAAACGCTGCTGATGATATGTTTAAACCAAATGGCAATCGTTTAAACTGGTAACATCTACCGAATACGATAAATGTTGTAAATTTTCTACATTTGGGGCCAATTCTATTTGCCAGAAACTACTCCATAAATCAATTGATGAAAATATCTTAACTCCGTGGAAGTTTTGTATCAATTCCTCTAATTTTTCTGGGTTATCTGTCTCAGTGATTATGATTGTGCTGATCTGTCTGGAATCAAGCACTAACCTGATGCTCCCATCTCGTTTTTGTACAATATGGAGCGGGCTGTTATATGTGGAGGTAGCTGGTTCGATAATATCGTCATCTAACATTTTAGATATCTCCTGGAATACTTTATTCCTGTAGTTTAATGGGATTGTATAGGGTGGCACTCTAAATGATTTGTGCTGTTTTACTTCAAACTTGTACTGAAAGTGTTTAATACTGCCAGTCTTAGGTAAAAATACCTCTGCTTTATCTCGTAAAATACCCTCTAATTCTCTTTTACTGTGTTCCGAAATAACTTGAACTTCTTGCAATTTTTCGTCGATTTCTCTATGGACTTCTAACATGAGTTGACGTGATTCCCCCTTTTGTGCATACCATTCTAATTCTTCATCCTCTTTATCCCGCGTCATTCTTAATTGTTTGTTTATAACTGGTATTTCTTCTAATTTTAGCTTTTGCTGAAAGAGAAGTGTGACATTCCCGAATGTTGCGATACCTTTCCCCATATCTATTATCGCTCTTCTCTCATTTAAAAAATCTGCACCTATAATCAAATCGTCGGCTTCGATCTTTTGACCTTGGCACGAAAGAGTTAACCTTGTTTGTCTCGTAACTTCCGCAGCATTGTTTCTAATAGGACCCCTTACTTAAATCTTACGTGTTTTCAGAACTGGCAGTTCCTCATTGGCATTACACTGCATGAATAAATTTTCCGAGATCGCAGTCAGTTTACTTCCGCTATCGATTACAATATTGACTGGGATATGCTTTACCATGGCCTTCACAATTGGTTGAAATTGAAAGGGTTGGTTCTGTTCTTCTTCTTCTTCTTATTCTTGCATCAACAAATCCTCCACTGAATCATACATGAGTCTTTTTAGGAATTTCCCTTGTGAATTCAACTTTCTGTAGGATAAGCTTCGACTGCTACTTCTCTCTCTTTTATTTCCTCTTCTCTATTTCTTCCTTCATTTACGATTTCTTCAACATCCTCTACTTTTTCCTCATCCTCGTCTATCTTCTCCTTCTTCGTCACTACTTCCACTTAATCGCATCTAAATGCTCTAATTATCGCTTCATAACTTCCTTCGTTATATACGTTGGGTTGTGTGCCCACTAGTAACTTATTTTCAACTTCTGTCGACTGCGCATTGTCCTCATTGAATTCGCTTTCCCTGGTTTCCATCTCAAATAGCTCTGCAATACTCATTACTTCGTCCTTTCCTCCTACATTCGTTGTGCATGCCTCTGGTAATTCATCTTCCTCGTCAGTATTCTCCCAATTAATTTCGTCCCAACACGATATTGTTATTTTTCTGTCTTCGTTTTCATCTGGTCCCTGTGGTTTTGTTTCTTCCTTCTTCTCTTCTCGTGATAAGATTTTTACTTCTCTGTTCAAGGTGCTGCAATTGTCCTGGGTCGGTGCGTCATTCTCTTTGCATGGGCGCTTCGCTGTCAATTCGAACGTTTATCAGGGTTTGGTGGTCTTACCTCCACCTCTTCTATCTGTATTCTCTTTTCTTGTTCAGCTTGTTGATAGTGGTTTCTTTGTTGATAATTTGTCGGTCTATTGGTTCTCCAGTAGCTGTTGCCGTTCCTGGGTGAATTATAGTTATTGCTATATTCTCTTCTAAATCCATAACCGGTTCTTTGTTGAAATCTATTGTCGTTTCTTGGTGCGAAGTTATCACATGGTTCGCAATTATTGTTTCTTCGTACTGTGTCTTGTGGATTCCACTGCTTTTTGCTTTCGTTTTCACGTGCGCTTCATCTTTTTCTTGCGCCATCTTCCGAAAATATGAACTCTAGTTCCCCTACAATACCTTTAAATGCTTCGACGTCATTGCCTCCACGACCTACTAATGATTGCTGGTATTTCAATGGTAGCTTCATCGCGCTTAATTTAATCAACTCTCCGTCACTGTATGGTACATCTAAGCATTGATTTTTCTTTGCCATTAATTCGAAAAATTTCACGGGACTCTTCTCTCCTGAATTTTCAAAATATGGGTTCTGTAACAATTCGTACTTCACTCTGTTCTGTGCTTCGCTGGACCAATATCGTGAGAGAAACTTCTCTCTGAAATCTTCGTACGATCGGCATGTCGCTGCAACATTTTGCATGGTTTCTGCGACTGTTCCAGACATGTGTGCACATATAAAGTCTAATTTGTGTGCTAGCGTCCAGTGTTCTGGTAATCCTACTCGGAATTGATCAATAAAAGTTCGTGGATGTAATGAGTTTCCTTCTCGAAAGTGTTGAAATTTTCTGTCTGTGAGGAAATGATCGTTGTCGTACTTCGTCATAGTTCCATATGAAATTCGCGATTCTTCGCCACTTTTGTTTCTGATCATCTCTCCCGTCGTTCTTTCTGGTTGTGGTAGATCCATTGGATATTGTCCACTGTAACTTTCGCCTACCCTTGCGTAGTACCGTTGGAGTGGTACGCAATAATTTTCTTCCATCGGTTGTGAACGTGTAGCTGAATGCATTGCATTGTACTCTTCGCGACCTGGCTTTCCATTGTCAGGCATTGGTTGGATATCTTGTCCGGCTAACCTTGCTGCTTCATTGCAAGATCCAAACTGTCTTGAAACATACATTTGTGGTTCCGCATGTGTTCGTGGTGACGTTTATTCATCAAGAATTTCGAAACGTGTTTGTTGCTGTGCAAGCTGTCTGAATTCACGTATGTTACTTTCCGCCTGTGATTGGAATCGCAAATGTGTAATATCTTCGTCAATTGCTTGTTTTTTCGGTGCTGTTACAGATACGGATGTGGTTGGATGTGGTTGCAGATTCTGTGCTTGTTCGATTCTGTTCACTACGCTCGTCAATGGTTTGCAACAACTCTGTTCGCAATTTCTGAAATTGTCGCTTCGTTTGCGCTTCTATTTTGACTGTGCGGTTATCATATCTTTTCAGCGCTGCTTTTGCGATACGTTTGTGTAACACACTGTTTTCAACAATTTCACGTGCTGTACCTGCTGCTTGTCTAGTAATTACGTTTATCTGTTTCTCTAGTTTCTTGACTTCTCCCTGGGTGTTGTTACGTAATGTTTTGATCTCGTCCAGAGTGTCATTACGCAATGTTTGTACGTCCGCTTGTACCTTGTCAATGTCTGTTCTCAATTGATTGTGACCCGTTATTAAGTTTCCTATGACTTCTCTTGATTCTTTTGCCTCGTCTTCAATATGACTTAGGTGTAACTGAATCTTTTTGTTTTGTTCTTTAATCTCACGCATTTGTCTCGTGATTTATGCAATTTGTTTCGTCGTTTCTGTATTCTGAATTTTAATTTGGTTCGCAATTTCTTTATTTTGTCTTATCATGGTTTCCGTCATTAATTGTAATAATTCTGCCAGATTGGTGCGTCCTATTGCGTTTTCTTCCGACGTCTTACGCTCTGTGTTTTCGCGCAAGTGTTGGTTTGCAACCGATTGCATTGAACTGTGCGGTGACTTTCTGCTCGAATTCCTTGTACTCTGTGGTGAGGGAGCTCTGATTACTTGTACTATCGGTTCAAATGGTTCAAATGGTTCTGAGCACTATGGGACTCAACTTCTAAGGTCATTAGTCCCCTAGAACTTAGAACTAGTTAAACCTAACTAACCTAAGGACATCACACACATCCATTCCCGAGGCAGGATTCGAACCTGCGACCGTAGCGGTCTCGCGGTTCCAGACTGCAGCGCCTAGAACCGCACGGCCACTTCGGCCGGCTGTACTATCGGATCTACGTATTCAAGACGCAAGTTAGAATCCTCATCGACTGTCTCTCTAATTATATGTCCTATTTCTAGCGATACTGCATCGTCTGTTGTACTGTCCTCTATTCTCTGTCCATTATCATGCTGGGTCTCTACCTCAATTCGATCAAGGTCCGATCTGCCATTGCTAATCTTTCCGAATCCCTTATTTTCTGTTTTAAAAGCAATTCATGCGCCCTACTTCGAGTCAACATGCGCTCATACAATCTCACGCGTTTCATAAACTTTTTGCACACACGATTTGATAAACCATTCACTTACTTGTTTGCCTGACACCTTACACCCTTACAGCACAGCCGTACGTGGATGATATTCTACGTCCCGTTTTGGTATCCTTCGTGGTAAGCCATCCTGGACTTACTGGGTGATCAAAAAGTCAGTACAAATTTAAAAACTGAATAAATCACGGAATAACGTAAATAGAGAGGTACAAATTGACACACGTGCTTGGAATGACATGGGGTTTTATTAGAACCAAAAAAATGCAAAAGTTCATAGAATGACTGACAGATAGTGTTTCATCTGATCAGAATAGCAATAATTAGCATAACAAAGTAAGACAAAGCAAAGATGATGTTCCTTACAGGAAATGCTCAATATGTCCACCATCATTCCTCAACAATAGTTGTAGTCGAGGAATAATGTTGTGAACAGCACTGTAAAGCATGTCTGGAGTTATGGTGAGGCATTGGCGTCGGATGTTGTCTTTCAGCATCCCTAGAGATGTCGGTCGATCACGATACACTTGCGACTTCAGGTAACACCAAAGCCAATAATCGCACGGACTGAGGTCTGGGGACCTGGGAGGCCAAGCATGAAGAAAGTGGCGGCTGAGCACACGATCATCATCAAACGACGCGCGCAAGAGATCTTTCGTGCGTCTAGTAATATGGGGTGGAGCGCCATCCTGCATAAACGTCGTACGTTCCAGCAGGTGTTTACCAGCCAGGCTGGGGATGATGCGATTCTGTAACATATCGGCGTACCTCTCACCCGTCACCGTAGCAGTTTCGCAGTCCAGCGCCATCTGTCGGACATTTTGTGAATTTTTTTTTGTTCTAATAAAACCCCATGTCATTCCAAGCATGTGTGTCAATTTTTATCTCTCTATCTACATTATTCCGTGTTTCTTTAAGTTTTCAAATTTATACGGACTTTTTGATCACCCTGTACAATTCAGCACCCGCACACTGCCAGAATTTCTGATCCTTGTCTTCATGCTTGCCATACGTTATGCACAACATCCGAGCAAATCTGCTATTGCAGGACATTGCCGTGCTTCGGTCATCGTATGGAATATAACAACATGGAGATTCTCTGATACACTTCCAGATATGAGGAATAGTGTTATTAAGGAAACAGTTGGAATTAAATTAGCCACTATCCTTATAAATATAGATGGAGGTTTTCTATTAAATGCTGCTTGGAATTCTGTTGTCTCTTGACAAAAAAAAAGAACGAGAGAGTTAATTTTCACTATCAATAACTCTTGACGATGGTCGTCTCTGGTTGTGTGATGGCGCTGGTCCTTACGGTGTATGTGTGTGTGTGTGTGTTTTTAGTATCTTTCTGGAATTGCTTTGCAAACTGAGATTTTAAATTCCCTTACACTGTTCTTACTTGGTGCAGTTTCGCATTGTTAATGCCAGGGTGTGCACCTGTCGAAATATGGGCAGTCTCGATGACGTCATCCTGCTTCATTCCGTTGAGTTTTTGAAGACTGTATAAACCGGGAGAAAGTAGTTTGTGACGTTTTTTACTTCTACGAGGAAGGAATGCAACGTTGTTTGCAGAGTGTGGAAAAACTCTGCTGCAGTAGAACAGGACTGTAGTGGGCTTTGTCGTTTTTCTTGACGTTTCCTGATGAAAAAACTGTTTCGACGTTTGCCATAGTTGTGCATCATATTAATTCTCCTGCCGCCAGTGTTGTCAAACAACGTTCTGGCCTAGCTCACGTTCATGAAAGCATCTTATTACACACATTTACAGTTGGACTTTATTTCCAAGTAATTGTTTCTGCTTCATTTAATGATTGCATGAAAAATTCAAAAATTTCGGCTTTTCTTTTGGGATTGGTTGAACGGTGCTTTATATTCACAGTCTGACTGAGATTTACGTTCTGTAACTGCATGGCATATGGTGAAGTCTGAACGTTCCCGTGACTCATTGTCCAATACTGAATCTCGACGTTCTATGATGAAGTTCATCGCGAAAGCTTCTCATGGTGCAGCCAAGTCCGTGCTATGGAAAGATTTAAAATTTTCATCGAGGCCCAAGTGTTAGTCAGTGACTGATTTTATTTACTCTGTTGAACCAGCTCTTTTTAAACTGATGCTGCAGAGGTTATAAGGGAGGCGTGTCGTGTGTTGACTAGAGCTCACCCACCCGACAGTAATGTAACATCAGCTGAGACGCATGATTTACGTTCACATCTGTCTGTCCAATTACGAGTCCCGTAACCGGTTGGCCCTGACTAGTATTACTCCGCAATCTGACTGCATAGAACAACAACAAATAATGAAAGGAAATTTCCGTTAACACAATTAATTAACTAAGTCCCCAGCAACTATAAAAGCTACGAAACAAAAACTACGAAACAACAAAGCACAAGTGTAACTGTTCTGTGTGTGGAAGTGTGATTCAACGTACACATCTGGCACGGTTCTTCCTCAATAAGACAAGGTATTTTAAGCACCATTTACTGTGAAGTAATTAAGAAAACAGAAATACTATAATTGCACACAGAAGCCAGAATTACACTCTAATACATGAACACAAGCCAGATGCTTTGTTGACTGAACCTGTAACCAAGAGACATTGTTAATTAGGAAATTTAAAAAAAATAAAACAAAATGTTTTTACTTTCATATATATTGACGAAGAATACACTCTGATCATTACAACATCCCCATTCGAACAGCGTCGGCTGTCTAGCCCATCAGAACAACTGCACACGACATGGTCACAACTAGTACTGCTACCGACATCCTCTCGACAAGCACTGACTACGGCAACCTCAGAACCACTACTTCCCACAGCAACTTCTGAACAAGCACTGCCAGTGGAGGCGGCTGAATAATACTCTTTGGCGCAGTCTCTGGCGCAGTGTAGCCACCTTTCATATGCCCCTCCTCCACGGGCTAGAATTTGATGGTATTTTTGCCAGCATTGGTGGTGAAAATACCACCAAATTCGTCCAAAAAAAAATACAGACAAAAATAAAAGATAATTTTAATAAGTAAATATCACATAACTAAATAAATTTTGGCTTTGCACTGACACTTCAATAACCTAATATACAAAATACAGTAAGGAATACAAATGCTTGCATATATGTGATTGTACATAATAGTTTACACAAGTATCATGTGGTTAAACAATTCAATCAATAGCGTCAGCAATGACGAATATGTGCAGGTAAGAGTCTCATAACATTTCATAAACAGTAAATACACAAAAAAACAGTTTATACAAATATTAACATAAAATCTTGTCAATAGTTCAATAAACAAGTAGCACTCCTCAGAGTTGTTGACAGTTCCAACAGTAGCACCCAGCAATGGTCAACAACTGCAAATAGCAGTCTCATAACATTTCATCAGCAGTGTTTAAACAGCTCCAACAGTGGCACCCAGCAATGGCGAGCAGATGCAGACACCAACAAGTGACATTATGTCAGTAGAAGCAGTTCCATTAGTGAGACCCAGCAATGTTGAGCAGGTGCAGACAGCAACAAGTGACATCATTTCAGTAGAAGCAATTCCATCAGTAGCACCCAGCAATGTTAAACAGGTGCAGACAGCAACAAGTCACATTATTTCAGTAGAAGCAGTTCCATCAGTGGCGCCCAGCAATGTTGAGCAGATGCAGACACCAACAAGTGACAATATTTCAGTAGAAGCAGTTCAATCAGTGGCACCCAGCAATGTTGAACAGGTGCAGACAGCAACAAGTCACATTATTTCAGTAGAAGCAGTTCCATCAGTGGCGCCCAGCAGTGTTGAGCAGATGCAGACGCCAACAAGTGACATTATTTCGGTAGAAGCAGTTCCATCATTGACGCCCAGCAGTGTTGAGCAGATGCAGACGCCAACAAGTGACATTATTTCAGTAGAAGCAGTTCCATCAGTGGCACCCAGCGATGTTGAACTGGTGCAGACAACAACAAGTGACATCATTTCAGTAGAAGCAGTTCCATCACTGGCATCCAGCAATGTTGAACAGGTGCAGGTAACAGTCCATAATATTCACTATCACTAATCAGACAGTTCATGAGAGTTAATTAGCAGAAATTAAACATTTCCAAGTGGCACCCTCCAATGTTAATATGTGTAAGCACGAACAACAGTTTGTATGCACACACAATTGCTTTTACAAAATTATTATCAATGCTCTTACATTAAACATACAAATTATAATAAACACACAAATGATATCAGATAATTGTCATATTAAATATTACAAATACACATATATCAGTAAACCTATAATATTTATGGGTGTCAGTGCAAGCCGCAAGAAACAAGTAAAATAATATTTAGGAGATAGGTCGGTACCGATTATCTGGGATTAGGAAAGGAAAACACACAAAACACACTCACTCATCTTTCTTCCACATTAAGTACTACTGTGTAATTGAATAGTGTTAACTGTGTAAATGCAATTCTGTCAAAGTTTTGATGTTCGAATGTGTATCAAGTAGTAGTGGCAGCAATGTATAACAGTCAATAATAGTTAGTCAACGTCATAGTCATCATGTCAATACCAATGTTTGCCAAGTCAAATCAAATGTACGGTTGCTGAACAACTGTCAGTGTGCCAAGATATGCAAATACACTCCTGGAAATTGAAATAAGAACACCGTGAATTCATTGTCCCAGGAAGGGGAAACTTTATTGACACATTCCTGGGGTCAGATACATCACATGATCACACTGACAGAACCACAGGCACATAGACACAGGCAACAGAGCATGCACAATGTCGGCACTAGTACAGTGTATATCCATCTTTCGCAGCAATGCAGGCTGCTATTCTCCCATGGAGACGATCGTAGAGATGCTGGATGTAGTCCTGTGGAACGGCTTGCCATGCCATTTCCACCTGACGCCTTAGTTGGACCAGCGTTCGTGCTGGACGTGCAGACCGCGTGAGACGACGCTTCATCCAGTCACAAACATGCTCAATGGGGAACAGATCCGGAGATCTTGCTGGCCAGGGTAGTTGACTTACACCTTCTAGAGCACGTTGGGTGGCACGGGATACATGCGGACGTGCATTGTCCTGTTGGAACAGCAAGTTCCCTTGCCGGTCTAGGAATGGTAGAACGATGGGTTCGATGACGGTTTGGATGTACGCTGCACTATTCAGTGTCCCCTCGACGATCACCAGTGGTGTACGGCCAGTGTAGGAGATCGCTCCCCACACCATGATGCCGGGTGTTGGCCCTGTGTGCCTCGGTCGTATGCAGTCCTGATTGTGGCGCTCACCTGCACGGCGCCAAACACGCATACGACCATCATTGGCACCAAGGCAGAAGCGACTCTCATCGCTGAAGACGACACGTCTCCATTCGTCCCTCCATTCATGCCTGTCGCGACACCACTGGAGGCGGGCTGCACGATGTTGGGGCGTGAGCGGAAGACGACCTAACGGTGTGCGGGACCGTAGCCCAGCTTCATGGAGATGGTTGCGAATGGTCCTCGCCGATACCCCAGGAGCAACAGTGTCCCTAATTTGCTGGGAAGTGGCGGTGCGGTCCCCTACGGCACTGCGTAGGATCCTGCGGTCTTGGCGTGCATCCGTGCGTCGCTGCGGTCCGGTCCCAGGTCGACGGGCACGTGCACCTTCCGCCGACCACTGGCGACAACATCGATGTACTGTGGAGACCTCACGCCCCACGTGTTGAGCAATTCGGTGGTACGTCCACCCGGCCTCCCGCATGCCCACTATACGCCCTCGCTCAAAGTCCGTCAACTGCACATACGGTTCACGTCCACGCTGTCGGGGCATGCTACCAGTGTTAAAGACTGCGGTGGAGCTCCGTATGCCACGGCAAACTGGCTGACACTGACGGCAGCGGTGCACAAATGCTGCGCAGCTAGCGCCATTCGACGGCCAACACCGCGGTTCCTGGTGTGTCCGCTGTGCCGTGCGTGTGATCATTGCTTGTACAGCCCTCTCGCAGTGTCCGGAGCAAGTATGGTGGGTCTGACACACCGGCGTCAATGTGTTCTTTTTTCCATTTCCAGGAGTGTACTTCCTCTCTCAGAAAAAAAAGTATATACTGCTTATTGATCTAAAAAAAAGTTTGTGTGTGTAGGCAATCTTCCTTCTACTTGAGTGTTCTAGTCTGCCATCTTTATCCTCATTGTTCCCTATAAACCAACAAAAAAAACTATGCTCCTCACTTACTTTACCTCTTATCCACCAAAACTCCAATAACCATCAGCATCACATAATCTCAATACTTCAGTAATACCTCTTATGTCGATACATATAAATCTTATCATCAATATCATTTACCTTTACGTCTTGTCCACCAAAACTCCAATAATCATCAACTTTAGACAATCTCAATACCTCAATAAGACCTCTTCAATACGTCGATACATATAAACCTTATCACCAATATCATTTAACTTCCATAACAACTCTTTCCTCTAGTCAGTCTCCTCGGAAAAGTACAGATAAAATCCTATCGCAAACTTCAATTCATCATCCCATACAATCTGAAGACCCAATGTTGACACTCGCATTCGGAAGGACGACGGTTCAATCCCGCGTCCGGCCATCCTGATTTAGGTTTTCCGTGATTTCCCTAAATCACTCTAGGCAAATGCCGGGATAGTTCTTCTGAAAGGGCACGGCCGACTTCCTTCCCCATCCTTCCCTAATCCGATGAGACCGATGACCCCGCTGTCTGGTCTCCTTCCCCAAACCAACCAACCAAACCCAATGTTGACACACAACCTCTGTGTAATCCATCTGACCCAAATCTTCTACTCATTATGAATTATAAAATACATTTTGGTTACCTTGTCCATCATTAAATAAAAGAAATGCATACATGACCTCTAACAGCCTTTAGTTCGAATAACTTTCAGTAAGTAAGTACAAGTACGGAGTGTGAATGATCGTAATATTTCACAGTGTGTACACCACTTCAAGAATCATGGCAAAACAGAAGCAAACATGTGGAGTATTTCTTGTGTCAAGTGTCACTTGCTATTTCAGTTGCTCACGAACAATGCAGTGTAATAACTTTCAATGGTCTAAACCTAGTGTTGGTATGTCATATCGTTAGCTTCCTTCCTATTAGCATAAATTTATACAGCTTCCATAAAACCTCCAGCTCATGTGACTTCAATGAAGTTTCTTGTACCAACGTCGTTCGTAGAATTATAGCAGTTCATTTTCTTATCTTAAAAATATAAGGCACTGAGCGTAAGCAAAACATGCAATAGCGAGTAAATATATCAGTAGAGAACAGAATGTCTACAAGTGGATGCAGCACAATCCCTACAACGAGGCTCTGCCAAGCAAATAATCTATAATTAATGCCATAGTGTAACCTAAACTCTATGTTCGTACACAGTATATCAGCATTTCTATATACCAAATTCAAGAGTAGTTATGACAACAAAACAGAAATGTGTAAATATGCAATCCATACACAAAGCAGCAAATATATATCTTACATAATAAACAGGTCATTAGCATCATATCAGCATAAGCAAATAAATGTTCATATGTAATCTTAATAAGTAAACATGAAGGTGCAAGCAGGTAAATCACAAAGTATAACTTACATACATAACCACATCAGTACAATTAATCAGGCGACAATTATAATTTAAATAAATAAGCACAGCAGGCACATAAAAAAATGTGACATCAGTGAAAAAGCATAGCAGCCAAGCGATGCATAATATACACAAGTAACAACCCTGTTCATTAATCAATCATTGTCAAGATCAGTTAATGTATGCAAGCACGTCACTTCACAAGTAAATTCATAGAACATGAAATTTAGCACAAAGTATGAAACACGTAATCGCGAGCAGCAAATTACGTGTAAAGTACGTACCTGAGTGGTAATATGTTACCTGAAAAATAAACTCAATTAATAGTTACCTTTTTAGTTTATTACTTTCGTCTTCGAAATTACATTCTTCCGGAAATTTTCTTAACGTCAGACACACACAGAATTTACCTGAAGGTCTTAAATATTTTATAAACCTTATCCTGAAAAATACTGAACGTTAATAACATAATTTATCAAGTCACTATAGCTTTATACTGAATTTATTCGGAGAAATTAGACTGTATTTGTTTACAGCTGTCGGTGCATTCGCATTGAGCGCTCAATCAGCTGTAGGTACGCGTGACGTAGGAAGTAATTGTTTGCCGTCAACGACTGCCTTGTGCGGCGCGCAGACTTGACTGTTGCTTTGAGTATGTGCCGCCGCCAGAACACGCCGCGGAATCCTTGCATTCTCCGTGTGTTTACGTATAACTGTTAGTTTCTCAAAAGTATGTCATTCTACAATAATTTTAACGCTCGATATATGATGTACTCCCCTAGAGCGTCGAGATTTAAGAGTGTCTACTTCGACAGTGTTATCATGAATAATTTTGCGAACTCTATATGGACCGTTATAAAGCAGAAAAAATTTGCGACACAAGCCCTTTCCTTTGTGAGACAAATGATGAGACTTACTTAACACCTTTTCACCAACTGACAAGGTTTTTAAACGACCAGGACGTTTAGCTGATTTCTCTCTTCTAGCAGCCGCAGATGCAATATTTTGTAGAGCCAGGTTGACAACTTCAGAATGCTGCAGTTTCCATGAAGGCGGAAAAGGAACGATTGCAGAAATGCGATTTGTCGGTGCTTTATTTTTTAATATCAATATAGGCGGTAAAGAAGTTGAATCGTTAGGGAGTTCATTCAGAACGTTTTGAAAAATATGAAGATACTGATCCCAAGTTCTGTGATTCTGATGACAATAAAATCGACACAATTTATTGATTTCCTTCGTCCATCTCTCTCAAGCGTTAGATTGAGGGTGAAAAAGTGAATTGAAAATTGGTTTAATCTTACGACGCCGTAGAGTACGAAGCCAAATTTTAGAGCGAAACTGTGATCCATTATCCGATATAACCTTATCAACATGACCCAATTCCTTAAGAAAATGTTTGATGAAAGCGTTTGATACTGAACGAGATGTTACTTTGCGTAAAGGTGTAAAACACACATATTTTGATGTCAATTCCACTGCTACCAAAATGTATGCAAAACAATTTGTAGAACGAACCACTGGACCGAACAAATCGACTGCAGCCATTTCCTTTAATTTCGCTGGAATGATAGGAAACAACGGTGCTCTGTGAGAAATAGTTGGCGGCTTAGCCTTTTGACATAATTTGCATTTGGCAAGAACAGATCAAATACGTTTTTCCATATTACTGAAGTAGCAATTTTATCGTAATTTATGAAAGCATTTTCTGGGACCAAAGTGTGCATAACCGAAATGTGTATACCAAATCATTTCATTGACCCACTCATCAGGAATACAAACTAACCAAACAGAGTCGTCGACCGATTTTCGTTTAAAAAGAATATAATTGCGAACTAAATAATGCTGTCTAATCACTACGCTTTCCTTTCTCCTCCACTTCTCGTTAATGTCCTTCTAGATTGGATCCTTATTTTGCTCCTTAGCGATGTCCTGCCTGGAGCGAAGACGAAATAAAATTTTCAAACGCAACACCTTGAATATACATCAAACAATTATTGTTTTCTTTGCAGTCCTCTTGAGCACTTTGTTTCAAACCCATAGGTGCACGTGATAAAGCATCAGCAATAATATTTGAAGAACCCTGTATGTAAACAATACTAAAATCAAATTCCTGTAGATACAGCGCCCATCGTGACAATCTTCCATGAGTTAATTTTGTTGACGTAAGAAATTCCAGAGCTCGATGATCGGTGTAAACCTTAGTATGTCTCCCATACAAAAATGTCTGAAATTTTGTGAAAGCCTAAACAACAGCCAAGGCTTCAAGTTCCGTAATCGAATAATTCTTTTCTGATTTAGAGAGAACACTACCTCCAAATGCAATAGTTTTCTGTACTACAACGCCGTTTTCTTCTATCTCTTGAAATAAGTGTGCACCTAGGCCTTTGTATGATGAGTCCGTCGCCAAACAAAAATCTATAGATAAATCCGGATGTGAAAGAAGTGGAGCAGCAACTAAAGCATCACGAAGTTGTTCAAATTCTGATTGAGCTTCCTCATCCCAACACCAATTAGAATTCTTTCCAAATAGTTCACATAAACGAGGTGTGGCCAAATCGTCCAATCTAACAAAGCGTCTAAGAAAACTACGAACATCACGTTTTGTGGTAGGAACAGCATAATTACGAATAGCGTCTAGTTTCTTTGGATCAGGAAGAATCCTACTGTAGAAATAATATGACCAAGAAATTTCACCTGAGAACGACCAAATTCAGATTTTTCCAAGTTCACTGTAATGCCAACTCTTGCAAAAATACGTAATAATGAATCCAAAATTGTTATGCTCACTCCAAGAACGTTTAGCAATAAGAATATCGTCAACATATGAAGTAATATTGTCACGACGATAAACAGGAAAAATTTCGTTTAAACCACGAATGAATGCTGCTGAAGATACAGTAAGTCCAAATGGTAATTTCAGAAATCACTTTTGGGTAAAATAGTCATATCCGGTTATTCTTTACCGAGTCCTTTTCTAGATAGATTGATAGTTGAAGAATTGTTTTGATAGATATAAAGAATAGTAAAAGAGTAGGCAGCAGTGCAGAAAACTAAAAGGGAAATAGCACCACTACAGCTCGGGGCCCTGTGCATGCTACCGCACATATTCACTTAGTGTAGTGAATCCCCTGAGGACTTAAATAGCCGCACATAAATTCCGGTTTGTGACTTACAAGGGGAGGCCGCCAATTGTGAAATTCAGATTCGATTCATACTGCGCATAATAAAAGCTCATGGCCAGAGGTGTAATGTGGCAAAGCACCAAGATGCACTTCTCAGCCGTTGTCGAGAAAAACGACAGTTAAAAGAAACCGTTGTGGTGAAATACTCTCTACGACTAATAATTTACTACAGCGTCGTGGCGCAGCAGCAAGCGTTTGGGTTCGTAATCCGAAGGTCGCCGGATCGAATCTTGCGCCATGCAAAATTTTTTTTATTATTAGTTTTTTGTAATTCAAATTATATATATATATATATATATATATATATATATATATATATATATATATATATATATATATAACTATTAATGAATTGCTTATGCATGTTGGTGAAGGCGGATCGCTCTCCTATTGTACCGCCTCCATTTTTCCGTTTTTTTAACAGGGTGTACCAAAGCTCTCCTGTCCGCACTGATTTTCGATGATGTTATAAGTTGCGCTAGGGACCGCATCTACCTTCTTTCGAAGTTAGCAGGCAACTACGCTGTTAGGCGGCGGCTCGTTTCGGACCATTCAACATCTGTCCTTCAAGTGTAACGAGCGAGTAACGGAGTTTATATTTCATACCTGCCACAGCAAGTTTGTGTTCGTGGGGTCTCTATTCTAATTCGAACGTTTGACTTACGCTATACGTATTCGTTTCGGAATACCGTTTCTACGCCTTCCGTTAACTGTACGTGGTTAACATTATGAAGACAATTAATAACATTTGTGAAATACAACTTTGTTTGCGGAAAACATAATGATGTTTCAACAACTTATTATATGCATAATTGTTGCAACTGATTGCCGGGAATATTATATATATATATATATATATGAACTTAAAGAAAACAAATGCTTTGCCACATCACACCTCTGGCCATGAGCTTTTATTATGCGCATTATGAATCGAATCTGAATTTCACAATTGGCGGCCTCCCCTTGTTAGTGGCCAATTTGATGGAAGTGCGTACAGAAATTGATCTAACCATGAACATGGATGCATGTCATTCTTAGAACTGCGAAAGACCTTAAGTTTCCGGACAGTTAAAAAGTGTTTATAGTCTTTGTTTTCGCCTCGTGGCGACAAAGACCTACCGCGTCTATCCCAGTCTGAAAGTCGATTATTGTCAAGTTCGCGCGCCTAGCGCTCTCTTGTTGCATCTCGTAAATGAAATAAATTATTTTCTTCAAAACCCGCTGCTATCGGTGATTCCAAATTTCTTCTACTGTCTTTTCCTACGATTTCGCCTTCAATTTGTTTGACTTGCTTTCGTAATGCCTCAAATTCCCTTTTAGCGCATTCATTAAATTTTCCCTGATTTTCAACATGCTTATCTATGTTCTGGTACTCTTCGGTTTCTACAAATGGCAATGGAGCTGTATCATCTGAATCTCTGTCCCCATGTAAACTAAGATTTGTCAATTTATCTGAAATCTCCTCAACTGTTTCCGATAAGTCACCTACTTTCTCTTTCTGTTTATTTACGTCTTCCGTAAGTGTCGCGACTCGGGTTTCAGTATTGACACATTTAGTAGTTAACTGTTCATACTGTTGTGTTAGGTTATTTAATCTGTCATTTGGCACGGATTCCTCGATTCTTTCAAATATTTCTTCCTTATCATGTGCACGTTGTAAATTTAACTCTGAAAATTTTTGTACTATCACGCGATCTCTTTCTTCCTGCTCTCTATCCTGTTCCTTTTGTCTTATTTCTATTGAAATTGATCTATTATTGTGAGCATTCAAAACCGGTTGTACTTCTTCTCTAATTTCTTTCTTTAATTCATCTTTCATGTTTTAAAACATGTCCCTATTCGTGAGTCTAACCGTGTTTCCATTGTTCCCATATCAGTTTCTAACCGTGTTGCCAATGTTCCCATCTCTGTTTTTAATTCAGATCCTAACTGTGATCCCAGTGAGTCTAACCGTGGTTCCATTGTTCCCATCTCAGTTTTAATTGTTCCTATTTGTGAGTCTAACCGTGATCCCACTGTTTTTAATTCAGATCCCAATAAAATATTGCACTCATCAACTGCTCCACATTGACTGGTTCGAAATTCTTTTCACCCCTAACATTTCCCGCAAAACCAGTTTCCTTCGTCATAGCTGTAAAGCTATCTGTGTTCGATACTATTCCAGAATCTTCTGTTGTTAATCTTGTATTCTGAAAATTTTTTGATTGTGAAAAGTTTTGAAATGGTTCCGGACTATTTTCCCGACTTATTACATTGTTTTCAACTTCATTATTCATCATACTGTTCTCCTGTTCGCCATGTCAACAATTTCGTCATTCTGATTATCCATCATTTTTGCCTTTTTCATCGATCGCGTAATCATTTACAAAACATACAAAACTCGTCACTATACGAAAATTACACACAATGACACTTTATCTCCAATAATACCATTCACACCAAATGCTTTCCTACAAACACGATTAACGAATAATTGAAATCTTCATAATTGCACAAAATTGTCAAACCCGTATACAAGACATCAAAAATTAAATTCTGCAAAAATACCATTAGAAGAATGACAAGACAACTACAAATGTTCAGTTACCAAATCTACACATGCAATATAGACCACAATTACTAAACAAAAATTACTATAACAATACTACTGTCTGCTATTTTTACTATCAAAAGAATTCCAAGGGACGATCCGAAGCAGCGGTCGCCACGTGCATGGGGGCTTAATTATATAGAACGCAAATATTTTTAGTATTAGTAGCTGACTGTCCGGTTATGCAGTCTCGTAAACGGTTGGCCCTGACCAGTATAACTCCGCTATCTGACTGCATAGAATAACAACAAAGAATGAAAGGAAATTTCCGTTAACACAATTAATTAATTAAGTCCCCAGCAACTGTAAAAGCTACGAAACAAAAGCTACAAAACAACAATGCACAAGTGTAACTGTTCTGTGTGTGGAAGTGTGATTCAACGTACACATCTGGAACGGTTCTTCCTCAATAAGACAAGGTATTTTAAGCACCATTTACTCTGAAGTAATTAAAAGAAACAGAAATACTATAATTGCACATATAAACCAGAATTACACTCTAATACATGAACACAAGCCAGATGCTTTGTTGACTGAACCTGTAACCAAGAGACATTGTTAGTTAGGAAATTTAAAAAAATTAAAAAATGTTTTTTACCTTCATATATATTGACGAAGAATACACTCTGATCATTATAACATCCCCATTCGAACAACATCTGCTGTCTAGCCCATCAGAACAACCGCACACGACATGCTCACAACTAGTACTGCTACCGACATCCTCTCAACAAACACTGACTACGGCAACCTCAGAACTACTACTTCCCACAGCAACTTCTGAACAAGCACTGCCAGTGGAGACGGCTGAATAATACTCTTTGGCGCAGTCTCTGGCGCTGTGACTCAGTGTAGCCACCTTTCAAGAGAGAGATTGAATAGAACGTTTCTTTTCGTGGGAGACAACCAAAAGCCTTAATCCTTATTTTGCTGTTTCCCATAGGCTTCCGAAGATCCACAAGTGAAGAGTCGCTCTTACAGGGTGTTTCAAAAATGTCCGGTATATTTGAAACGGCAATACAAACTAAACGAGCAGCGATAGAAATACACCGTTTGTTGCAATATGCTTGGGACAACAGTACATTTTCAGGCAGACAAACTTTCGAAATTACAGTAGTTACAATTGTCAACAACAGATGGCGCTGCGGTCTGGGAAACTCTATAGTACGATATTTTCCACATATCCACCATGCGTAGCAATAATATGGCGTAGTCTCTGAATGAAATTACCCGAAACCTTTGACAACGTGTCCGGCGGAATGGCTTCACATGCAAATGAGATGTACTGCTTCAGCTGTTCAATTGTTTCTGGATTCTGGCGGTACACCTGGTCTTTCACGTGTCCCCACAGAAAGAAGTCACAGGGGTTCATGTCTGGTGAATAGGGAGGCCAATCCACGCCGCCTCCTGTATGTTTCGGATAGCCCAAAGCAATCACACGACCATCTAAATATTCATTCCGAAAATTAAAGACGTCGGCCGTGCGATGTGGCCGGGCACCATCTTGCATAAAGCACGAGGTGTTCGCAGTGTCGTCTAAGGCAGTTTGTACCGCCACAAATTCACGAAGAATGTCCAGACAGCGAGATGCAGTAATCGTTTCGGATCTGAAAAATGGGCCAATGATTCCTTTGGAAGAAATGGCGGCCAAGACCAGTACTTTTTGAGGATGCAGGGACGATGGGACTGCAACATGGGGCTTTTCGGTTCCCCATATGCGCCAGTTCTGTTTATTGACGAAGCCGTCCAGGTAAAAATAAGCTTCGTCAGTAAACCAAATGCTGCCCACATGCATATCGCCGTCATCAATCCTGTGCACTATATCGTTAGCGAATGTCTCTCGTGCAGCAATGGTAGCGGCGCTGAGGGGTTGCCGCATTTGAATTTTGTATGGATAGAGGTGTAAACTCTGGCGCATGAGACGATACGTGGACTTTGGCGTCATTTGGACCGCAGCTGCAACACGACGAACGGAAAGCCGAGGCCGCTGTTGGATCACCTGCTGCACTAGCTGCGTGTTGCCCTCTGTGGTTGCCGTACGCGGTCGCCCTACCTTTCCAGCACGTTCATCCGTCACATTCCCAGTCCGTTGAAATTTTTCAAACAGATCCTTTATTGTATCGCTTTTCGGTCCTTTGGTTACATTAAACCTCCGTTGAAAACTTCGTCTTGTTGCAACAACACTGTGTTCTAGGCGGTGGAATTCCAACACCAGAAAAATCCTCTGTTCTAAGGAATAAACCATGTTGTCCACAGCACACTTGCGCGTTGTGACCAGCACACGCTTACAGCAGAAAGACGACGTACAGAATGGCGCACCCACAGACTGCGTTGTCTTCTATATCTTTCACATCACTTGCAGCGCCATCTGTTGTTGAAAATTGTAACTACTGTAATTTAGAATGTAATGTATACTCTCTTTTGGCGTCTTTACAACTATTTGCCTTGGGATGTCGGTCAGTATCATTAAAGGCCTCTATCTCTTAGAATGTCCACACTCATCAGTGTCGCTTACACCTTCTTGTAGCAGTTTCCAGGATGACTACATTATTGACCCTCTTTATAAGGATCTTCTCTTTGCTGTGGCTTTTTCCTGTTATTTTATTCTTGACGTTATGAACCGAGTGTTAGCAGTGCTGCAACTTTAGTATCAGGAACTGTTTTCTGTTTTGGCTGCATCTGTACTAGGTGGCAGCGTTACCACTGCACTTGTTTATGTTTTCTGTGAATGTTGTTAATTTTCTCTAACTGTCGTCTTCTTTTTGTAGTTGTTCGGTCGCGTCACATAATAACGCCTGCTCTGTCGCCCACTGTGATATTCTCTCCTGTATTTCCAACCCTAATTTACTTACCCTTGCTCGTGTCACCTTTTGCCCTGAAAAATCATTCTCAGTACGTGCAATTAAGTCTTGCGTAGCACTGCTGTATATTCACCGTCACTCTGATTGCTGCTGTTTTCCCTCTCGTATTATCATTTGAATCAGCCGTATGCTTCCCGGGCAGCCATGCTGACTACATCTGTTCGCCCATCTGACGTAGAACACGCTGCAGTGCACCGCCTGTTCACGGGCGCCGCTGACTCAGTCGCTTTCCGCCGAGCCGCCAGAAGCAGTGCAGGGCGTGGGTCGCCTCGAGCCGGCGGGCGGTAGCCTGATACGCATCGCTGCCGTACACGCGCCTTTCCGCAGCTGACGTACGGCTGACGTGCGCTCTGCACCGGTGGGAGAGCCACGATCCCGCCGTGCTGCTGAAGGATCGACCGCATTTCAAAATTTAAATACTCGCCCTGCCTTATACAGGGTGTTACAAAAGGGCACGGCCAAACTTTCAGGAAACATTCCTCACACACAAATAAAGAAAAGATGTCATGTGGACATGTGTCCGGAAACGCTTACTTTCCATGTTATTTTATTAATTCTCTCAAATCACATTAATCATGGAATGGAAACACAGCAACAGAACGTACCAGCGTGACTTCAAACACTTTGTTACAGGAAATGTTCAAAATGTCCTCCGTTAGCGAGGATACATGCATCCACCCTCCGTCGCATGGAATCGCTGATGCAGCACTGGAGAATGGGGTATTGTATCACAGCCGTCCACAATACGAGCACGAAGAGTCTCTACATTTGGTACCGGGGTTGTGTAGACAAGAGCTTTCAAATGCCTCCATAAATGAAAGTCAAGAGGGTTGAGGTCAGGAGAGCGTGGAGGCCATGGAATTGGTCCGCCTCTACCAATCCATCGGTCACCGAATCTGTTCAGAAGCGTACGAACACTTCGACTGAAATGTGCAGGAGGTCCATCGTGCATGAACCACATTTTGTGTCGTACTTGTAAAGGGACATGTTCTAGCAGCACAGGTAGAGTATCCCGTATGAAATCATGATAACGTGCTCCATTGAGCGTAGGTGGAAGAACATGTGGCCCAATCAAGACATCACCAAAAATGCCTACCCAAACGTTCACAGAAAATTTGTGTTGATGACGTGATTGCACAATTGCATGCGGATTCTCGGCAGCCCACAAATTTACAATTTGATCACGTTGGAATGAAGCCTTATCCGTAAAGAGAGCATTTGCACTGAAATGAGGATTGTCACATTGTTGGATGAACCATTCGCGGAAGTGTACCCGTGGAGGCCAATCAGCTGCTTATGGTTCCTGCAGGCGCTGTACATGGTACGGAAACAACTGGTTCTCCCGTAGCACTCTCCATACAGTGACGTGGTCAACGTTACCTTGTACAGCAGCAACTTCTCTGACGCTGACGTCAACTGCACGAAGAATTGCCTCGTCCATTGCTGGTGTCCTCGTCGTTCTAGGTCTTCCACAGTCGCGACTCATAGGCTGAAATTTTCCGTGCTCCCTAAGGCGCCGATCAATTGCTTCGAACGTCTTCCTGTCGGGACACCTTCGTTCTGGAAATCTGTCTCGATACAAACGTACCGCGCCACGGATATTGCCCCGTGGTAATCCATACGTCAAATGGGCATCTCCCAACTCCGCATTTGTAAACATTGCACTGACTGCAAAACCAAGTTCGTGGTGAACACTAACCTACGTACTGATGTGCTTGATGCTAATACTGTAGAGCAATGAGTCGCATATCAACACAAGCACCGAAGTCAACATTACCTTCCTTCAATTGGGCCAACTGGCGGTGAATCGAGGAAGTACAGTACATACTGACGAAACTAAAATGAGCTCTAACATGGAAATTAAGCGTTTCCGGACGCATGTCCATATAACATCTTTTCTTTATTTGTGTAAGAGGAATGTTTCCTGAAAGTTTGGCCGTGCCTTTTTGTAACACCCTGTATACATTCAAAGTCTCTTCCAGAAAACATCAAATGACAGTTTCACCACTTGTGGATATAGGTACCACTTGCCAACAACGCATCGTTTGGACTCGGAGCTGACGTCAAAACACAGGTGATTCAGCAGCCGTTTTGCACAGGAATAATTGGAAATAGAGAAGCGAGTGAAATCTGGATTCGCAGGACAGAGAGGTTGTGAAAAAGGGCCCTAATCAGTTGCTGCTAGTTGCACAAAGACACAAACTTTGTTTGTTTTGTATCTCGCCTGGAGGGCGGCGCGTGCGTCTGCTCCTGAAAACTGAAAGGTTGGCCGAATGTACCAAGTGAGTAGGAGCAGGAAAAGGTAAGACAAGTCGGTACTCCGTTTCAACTTATATTTACTATAGGCAGAAAACAAGTTAATACATTCAGAATGAGATTTTCACTCTGCAGCGGAGTGTGCGCTGTTATGAAACTTTCTGGCAGATTGAAACTGTGTGCCGGACCGAGACTGGAACTCGGGACTTTTGCCTTTTGCGGGCAAGTGCTCTACCAACTGAGCTACCCAACCACGACTCACGCCCCGTCCTCACAGCTTTACTTCTGCCCGCACCAAGATATCAAAAATGTCTGGAGGACACGGTAAGGGAAACGTAGCTACCACTGTATGGGGATTTACAGTAGACTTAAAGTCAGCACAAATATGGAAATGACCATTTGGTTTCTTCACATACACTATAGCCGAACCCCATGGCGTAGCAGAAACAGGTTCAATGACACCACTGTCTTGCAAATGCGTAAGTTCACCAGCTACTGCGTCGCGCAGTGTTTGCGGTACTGGGCGTGCTCGACGGAAAATAAAGATGGCATTGTCTTTAACATACATTATGGCCTGCAAAGTCTGTGGTACAACCAAGGCCATCAGAAAATAGCAAAATCATCGCATAGTGCTGCAACTCTGTCTGCATGGTCACTTGTGTTGATGCAGAGTACATTGTCCCTAATTGCGTGGCCAAAAAGTTCAAATGCGTCCATGCCAAAAATGTTCTTAGCATCACTAGAGCGCAGCACATGGAAAGACACTGTACGGGTCGTTGCACCATACGTGGCTATCAAACTACACACGCCAAGCACTGAGATTTCCTGTCTAGTAAATGCAGTCAGTGTGGAATGTGAACGACGAAGATGGGGCGATCGAAGCAAGTCATACACTGATCTGTTCAATAAAGAAACTGACGAACCAGTGTCCAGCTGCAGGCGAAAGAACGTCCACAAATGTTCAAAGTAACAAAAAGTTTCCTCGCATCGTGCTGAATGCGAGAGGAAGTGTCTGGCAAAACTTGATTCACACGATGAGCTATAGAAGCACGTCAAGCACAACGCTTTGAATAAATGGCATAACGTACATAGGCTGATGTGAATCATGATCATGGCTGTTGCCGTTGCGGTGACGTTCACGTGAGTCAAAGGGAGTCAATGGGAGACAAAGGTCTCTGTTGGATTCCTTTCATGTTAATTTCCTAAATCTGTTGTCATTTACGGCATAAATTCCTCTTCTAAATTTACTGTGGTGTTTCTGACTATCTGGGAGGAGACTGAGCAGTGGAACGTGTTGCTTTTACACATAAACAAGAAGGATCTGTCACACTACTACACTTTAAAACACAGTTTATATGTAATTCATGTCACACAGTCTCATACAGAACCTACATCCGCTTTCTTTTATAAACTGTATATGATAAGATACTGTCATCCCTCTTCCTTCTGTGTGAAAGGATGAATGAGCAAATGTATTTCTAGTTGCATGTTTGATGGTAGCAGACAAGCCTGTCGGAACAGGTAGCTACGCTTTCTAAAAGCAAAGAGGTTTCTATTCTTGGTATGGTCCTGTTCGTCCCTTGTCATGTTGGCATAGGAAGCTGCCTCTCTGGTCACTTCTGTTTGTATCTGTGAAGCACCCTCGGTAGGTGCCCAGGGCAGTCGGTCTGCTGCGAGCGTCTGAAGTGGTGAGATCTCTGGCTAAGCGCATCTCTGCTAAGTCTGTAGGACAATGGATTTCTTAAGTTCAACCTTTATTTCTAGTTTAGATCTAAAATATCTTATATGATCTTAAATTGCAATGCAGTGTAATTCGAGTGTGAAGTTCAGAATATCTTCCAGTAGTTGCTTAGTCACTACTTTGTGAGCAAAGTGGAACCATGTGTTGACGATCTGTTACTCTAACTAAGATCATCAATCGTAAATGCGAATGTGCATGAGATTATAGCGTCTCGTCTTGACAATATTTTTCAATATAGCAACTTTTATTTATGTTCAACCCATGTGGGGTGTACTTTGTGAGACCACTACCACGTGCTTATACAACTGTTTGACCCATCAGGTGAATAGTAAGACGATAGTAACCAGTTCGAGGTTTTTCTTTTGTAAATTGCGTTTCTGTGTAATTTATTTTAATTATCAAAATTATTGTGGAGTTACACTCTGTGTGTAAACCAAGTTGACCACGTGAAGCATGTGGTGTAATCATCAACGTAGCCCTCAGCTATTCTTTTCGGGTACATTTCACAGAGAGTTAGTATGAATTTAGTATACCACTGTGTGGTAATTTGATGACGGACAGGATTGCGCTACGAACGTAACTTCTTTGGATGAATATGATTCGGTTGGTTGTGGTTAATTTCCTCTTGCATATGTTTCAACATTCTTCGTGTGTTATTGTTATGAATGCAGGGTTGTATGCAGTCTCCCAATCTTGGCTCCATATTTGAGGTGTTCCGTAATATTACAAACCCACATTTTCACAATCCTAAATAAGGCACCAGTTTAGTTATGAATCAAGTTTAATATGCTGAAATTTTAATGGAACAATGATCAATGTTAAAATGAATGTCCAAATATAAACTGATTTACTTCTTTTTATTTAAATTCTTTATATATATGTATATATATTGTTGTGGCTTGGCAAGACAGCCAAGTCACTAGGAGAGGAAGCCAAAAGGCACGCGTTAAGCTCACGCAGGCTGGCGTGAGGTCTGGAACAGGACAAGGAATTTATAGTAGCAAAGAACGTACGTAACTACTGGAATACTTAACTTTAATTCATAATTGGTGAACATCGCTCTTGACGGTACATGTTTTACAGCATCAATAGTGACTGGTAATGGCACCTTGCTAGGTCGTAGCAAATGACGTAGCTGAAGGCTATGCTAACTATCGTCTCGGCAAATGAGAGCGTAATTTGTCAGTGAACCATCGCTAGCAAAGTCGGCTGTGCAACTGGGGAGAGTGCTAGGAAGTCTCTGTAGACCTGCTGTGTGGCGGCGCTCGGTCTACAATCACTGATAGTGGCGACACGCGGGTCCGACGTATACTAACGGACCGCGGCCGATTTAAAGGCTACCACCTAGCAAGTGTGGTGTCTGGCGGTGACACCACACATATATATATCACCGGTTGTCGTAAGATGACTATTAAAAGATTATAATTAATGTTAGTCTGGTTGGGAATTTGGTTAGCTAGACTGGATACCTGGTGAAACAGTTGCTCAGTAATGCAAGGTTAACTTCCCCAGATAGCTCACAGCTTTTAACCCGCTTATATTGTCTTTAATATCAGCACCGGTTTCAGAACAACTTAATGCATCAACATTACAACTGTGCTTGACGGGATGGGCAACCGTCCCGTGGGTGGGCACGAAAGCAGTTCGGACATGATTTCAGTGTCTTGAGTAGGTGCCTGGCGTGAAACGTGTGCGCGCGAGCGGTGCGGCGTGGCTGGCTGTGCTGATGGGCGGGACGGCACGTGTTGTGCTTGCTAGCAGGACACACACCCGGACTCACGTCGAAGGCGGAAGTAGCCATGTCTTAAAGTATCTTGTCTGCTTAGCAAGTTCACTACTTCATGCAAAGACGGGTTCTCAAATTTGAGGATTTGCTCGCGGATGCGGTGATCCGCCACATTCTGCCCAATACCGTCTCTTATCATTATATCCATATGAGCAATTAAAATTACAATCAGAAGTTAGTCCCTGAAGGTCTGCTAACCAAGATTTATGGGACTGAGTAGGGCCACGCTGGAGAAGAAAGAATTTGTAGCGTTCAGCTACCACATTTACACTGTCACGGAAGTGGAAGTTCAAAGCACCAATCACTTCGCCGTAAGTTTTAGTTTCTGGGCGGCTGGTGGGAAACAACTTGACGAGCACACGGTACAACAGAACACCCGCGTTGGCAATGAATAAGGCAAGCTGCTCTGTGCCAAGTACGTTGTATGCTGCGAAGTGTGCCTCGAGCTGGGCGATGTATCCTGGCCAGCGTTCAACGTCAGGATTGAAGGCACGAAATGGCGGCGCCGTCGGTGCAGGCGGTGGCGTCGGAAGCGCTTCTTGAGTTGCCTCTGCAGTGCCTTTTCGACGAGCATATCGTCGCCGTTGGCGGCGCAGTGCCCTGTGTACAAGTCATTGAGAGCAATAGTTATTGACTTGGCTGGATAATTCAATAGGAAACAGCTTATGGGTGGTCTGAATGTTTTTCGTGGGCGACGAATGCAGTTCGCGTGTGACGTCGAAGCTGTGTTTGGAGGCAGTACACGGCTGACCTTGGTTGTAGTATGAGGGAACCATGCAGACTATGGTGGCCTTGAAGCATTCCCCAATGCAAACATCTTGGCTTGGAAGACATGGAGTATAGCCGAGAGTACAGGACTGCTTGCTAAAGTTCCTTATGGTACTCTGGTGCCAGACAAGCCGTTTGCTTTGTCTACAGAAGACAGAACAAGTTGAATTCCGACGAGTATCTATTTATATGGGCGAAAGTAGGGAATAACAGTTGTAAGATTGTAGGGAATAACATCAGTAAAATCATCAGACGATCAATTCCAGTTACAAAATGATCTAGAGAGAATTTCTGTATGGTACGAAAACTGGCAATTGGCACTAAACAAAGAAAAGTGCAAGGTCATCCACATGGGTACTAAAAGAAATCCGATAAATTTTGGGTATACGATAAATCGCACAAATCTAAGGGCTGTCGACTAAATACCTAGGAATTACAATTACGGGCAACTTAAATTGGAAAGACCACATAGATAATATTGTGGGAAGGCGAAACAAAGACCGCGCTTTGTTGGCAGGACACTTAGAAGATGAGACAAACCCACTAAAGAGACAGCCTACATTACACTTGTCCGTCCTCTACTGGAATATTGCTGCACGGTGTGGGATCCTTACCAGGTAGGATTGACGGAGGACATCGAAAATGTGCAAAGAAGAGCAGCTCGTTTCGTGTTATCGCGCAATAGGGGTGAGAGCGTCACTCATATGATACGCGAGTTGGTGTGGCAGTCACTGAAACAAAGGCGGCTTTCTTTGCGGAGACATCTATTTACGAAATTTCGATCACCAACTTTCTCTTCCGAATGCAAAAATATTTTGTTGACACCCACGTACGTAGGGAGAAATGATCATCATAATAAAATAAGAGAAATCAGAGCTCGAACGGAATGAGTTAGGTGTTCCTTTTTCCTACGCGCCGCCCGAGAGTAGAATGGCAGAGAAGTAGTATGGTTCGATGAACTCTCTGCCAGGCACTTAAGTGTGAATTGCAGAGTAACCATGTAGGTGTAGATGTAGATGTGGCTTCATTTTGATGTAGTGTATATTCAAGGCTCTTATTCATTTATATTCCCTGGGATTTCAGAGTGACTGAAACGTTCGGTTATGATCGGTCATCTTGAAACCTACTGGTCACAAAATTAATTTATATATGACATCAGCATATGTAACATTACATGTTGCAACTCCACACATGAGGTTATAAAAGCAATGTAATATATCGTACTATTAGATCCCTTAACGAATTATTACTCATGAAACATTAAGAAACTACAAAAGGTAAAACAATCCCAATGTGTTGCGTGGGGATTAGAGAAGGAAAATAGGAATCAGAGTGTGTGCACATTTGAATCAGTCACATCCTAACGCATCATTCGAATCTACTTGGCTAAATGACTGGCAAGACCTGCAGTACGCTGGAGAATTCCAGGTGCCTAGATGCACTAGCCGATCACCAACGCATTCAAAGGCACAAAACATAAAAATCATTAAATGACAGAAATGTTCCACAGACATACATAACCATCTTATTTACTCTGGAATAAGTCTAAGTAACTGTTTCAATGGTATCGCAGTACTATCTGTGTTTATAACACGTGGTTGCCTGAAGGCCAGAGATTTATCTATATTTCACACATTCAGAAATTGTTAAATAAATCACAAATACACAAATACGAGTATGCTGCTTCGACTCAGAAGATTTTGATGTATCATTTAAGCGCAGCCCAGGGTGATGATCTCGAACTGAGAAGCTTGTGGTTGCCTGCCGGACAGAATTCAGTCATCTTTCATAAATTCACCAACTTCAAAATAATAAGAGATGCACACTAGTGGGGGTACTCAATAGACTCAGAAGGTGGTCAAGCACCTAAAATTTTGTTTCGCAACTGTTAGCAACATAAAACGTATTTGAATTTACTCCTCGCTAGCAAAAAATCTCTGTGCTTATGGCAGTTCGATTAAAAGTGAAGTATGTGTGTAAGTACCCGATGGAGAAGCAGCCGCGAGTAGTGGCACATACGTATATTACTATGCATGTATACAGTTAGAGGGCTAAAAGGTTTCTGCTCCATGTACGAGAACTGTTCGGAAAGTAAGATACAGTCGATCGCGGGATGGATACTACAGTGAAAACCCGATGGGGTTTCGCACAGATGTGTTGGGCAGTGTCTCTGGTACGCCCGTCGGTTGCGTGACTTCACTCTTTTCAGTTCCGAGCGCACGTCAGCACATGAAGGTGCCTAGAAAACAGTCTCTCCCTTCAAGTCTAAGTGCCTGTGAAAAATTTCGCCTGACTCGTTTGACGAACAGGTTTCGGGCGTTATCTGTGGCTGACGACGTCTCTGAGCCGGATGCAGCCGTCCACCCTGTTCCAGAGGAAGCTTCTCGGCCCGCAAGGTCTGGGCATTCACAGAGGGTGGGTTTGCTGGTAGTTGGGAGCTCCAACGTTAGGCGCGTAATGGAGCCCCTTAGGAACATGGCTGCCAAGGAGGGGAAAGAAGCCCGTGTGCGTTCCGCGGGGAGTCATTCCGGATGTGGAAAGGGTGCTTCCCGATGCCACGAAGAGTACAGGGTGCAGCCAACTGCAGGTGGTGGCTCATGTCGGTACCAATGACGTGTGTCGCTTTGGGTCGGAGCAGATTCTGTCTGGTTTTGGGCAGATAGCGGAAATGGTAAAGACTGCCAGTCTTGCTTCCGAGATTAAGGCGGAGCTCACCATCTGTAGCATCGTCGATAGAACCGACTGTGGTCCTTTGGTGCAGAACCGAGTGGAGGGTCTGAATCAGAGGCTCAGGCGGTGAAGCCTGCAGATTCCTTGACTCGCGCCATCGGGTGGTGGGTTTCCGGTTTCCGCTTCATAGGTCAGCAGTCCACTACACACAGGAGGTGGTTACACGGGTAGCGGGGGCTGTGTGGAAGGGACTGGGAGGTTTTTTAGGTTAGAGGGTCTCAGGGAACCACAGAAGGGGTCCGTCTAAAAGTGGGCAGGTGAAACACAATAAGGTAATTGTAGAAACGATTGGTATTGTAGTTGTAAATTGTCGTAGCTGTGTTGGCAAAGAACAAGAGCTTCAAGCCCTAATAGAAAGCACTAAAGCTCAAATATTTGTAGGTACAGACAGCTGGATAAAGCCGGAAATAACTTCAGCCGAAATTTTTTCAAACGATCTAACAGTGTTCAGATATGATAGATTAAATACAGTTGGTGGTGGAGTATTTATTGCTGTCAGAGGTAGTTTGCCTTGTATAGCGAAACTGAAGTAGATAGTTAATGTGAAATAGTACGGGTAGAGGTTATACCTGACAATCGGACTACACTATTAATTGGATCGTTTTACCGACCCCCGACTCAGAAGATGTAGTTGCTGAACAGTTCAAAGAAAACTTGAATCTCGTTTCAAATAAGTACCCCGCTCATACAGTTATAGTCGGTGGTGACTTCAATCTACCCTCGATATGCTGGAAAAATTATATGTTTAAAGCCGGCGCAGACATAAAACGTCATCCGAAATCGTACTGAATGCTTTCTTAGAAAATTATTTTGAACAATTAGTTCATGAGCCCACTGGAAGCGTAAATGGTTGCGAGAGCATACTTGACTTTTTAGCAACAAATAATCCTGGACAAATAGTGAGGGTTGTGACGAATACGGCGATTAGCGACCACAAGGCAGTTGCTGCTAGGCTGAATACCGTAACACCTACATCCATCAAAAAAGCTGATAAAAATGCTCTTAACGCCTTTTTAAGAGACAGTATTCACTCCTTACGATCTGATCATGTAACTGTAGAAAAGTTGTGGAATGTTTTCAAAGAGATAGTATCGACAGCAGTTGAGAGATATATACCACATAAATTAATAAGTGATGGTACTGATACCCCATGGTACACAAAACGGGTCAGATCGTTGTTGCAGAAGCAACGAAATAAGCATGCCAAATTTAAATTCAAAATCTCCAGGACTGGCAAAGTTTTACAGAAGTTCGGAATATAGCAAGTACTTCAATGCGTGATGCTTTTAATAATTTCCACAACGAAATTCTGTCTCGAAATCTGGCAGGAAACCCAAAGATATTCTGGTCATACATAAAGCACACCAGTGGCAAGACGCAATCAATGCCTTCACTGCGCGATAACAACGGTGATGTCACTGATGACAGTGCCACTAAAGCAGAGTTATTTAACACGTTTTTCCGCAACTCCTTGACCAAAGAAGACGAAGTAAATATTCCTGAATTCCAATCACGAACAACTGCCAACTTAAGAAACATAGAAGTAGATATCCTCGGTGTAACAAATCAGCTTAAATCACTTAGTAAAGGCAAGGCATCCGGTCCAGATTGTATACCAGACAGGTTCCTCTCAGAGTATGCTGATAAAATAGATCCATATTTAGCAATTATATACGACCACTCGCTCACAGAAAGATCCGTACCTAAAGATTGGAAAATTGCTCAAGTCACACCAATACCCAAAAAGGGAAGTAGGAGTAATCCGCTGAATTACAGGCCTATATCACTAACGTCGATTTGCAGTAGGGTTTGGAAACATATACTGTATTCGAAAATTATGAAGTACCTCCAAGAAAACGATTTATTTACACATATCACGGATTCAGAAAAATCGTTCTTGTGAAACACAGCCAGCTCATTAAACTCATGAAGTAATGAATGGTATCGATAGGGGATGTCAAATTGATTCATATTTTTAGATTTCCAGCAGACTTTCGACACCGTTCCTCACAAGCGTCTTCTAACCAAACTATCTGCCTACGGAGTATCGCCTCAGTTGTGGGACTGGATTCGTGGTTTCCTGCCAGAAAGGTCACAGTTCGTAGTAATAGACGGAAAGTCATCGAGTAAAAAAGAAGTAATATCCGGCGTTCCCAAAGGAAGTGTTATACGCCCTCTTTGTTCCTGATCTACATTAATAACGTAGGAGACAATCTGAGTAGCCGTCTTAGATTGTTTGCAGATAATGCTGTCATTTACCGTCTTGTCATCAGATGATCAAAACGACTTGCAAAATGATGTAGATAAGATATCTGTATGGTGTGAAAAGAGGCAATTGACCCTGAATAAAGAAAAGTGTGAAGTTATTCACATAGTACTAAAAGAAATCAGCTAAATTTCGATTACGTGGTAAGTCACACAAATTCAGCTACATGCTTAGGGATTTCAATTACAAATAACCTAAATAGGAACGATCACATAGATAATATTGTGGGTAGAGCAAACCAAAGACTGCGATTCATTCGCAGAACACTTGGAAGGTGCAACAAGTCTACTAAAGAGACTGTTTACACTATGCTTGTCCGCCCTATTCTGGAGTATTGCTGTACGGTGTGGGGTCCGCATCACGTGGGACTGACGGATGACATCGGAAAAGTACAAAGAAGGGCAGCTCGTTTTGTATTATCGCGAAATAGGGGAGATTGTGTCACAGAAATGATACGTGAATTGGAGTGGCAATCATTAAAACAAAAGCGTTTTTCGTTGCGACGCGATCTTCTCATGAAATTTCAGTCACCAGTTTTCTCCTCCGATTGCGAAAACATTCTGTTGGCACCCACCTGCATAGTGAGGAATCATCATCACGATAAAATAAGAGAAATCAGGGGTCGCACAGAAAAAATTAAGTGCTCGCTTTTCCCGCGTGCCGTTCGAGAGTGGAACGGTAGAGAGACAGCTTGAACGTAGTACATTGAACCCTCTGCCAGGCACTTTATTGCGAATATCGGAGTAATCACGTATATGTAGATGTAGATTTAATGCATCCCACACAGTGTAACTGTGATGCGTTCCCTTCTTCACGAGAATTTTCGTCCGCACACTGCAAGTGCAATGATGACGCTTCAGCAGCGTTTTCGTTGCGAAGTTTTGATCACCCATCGTACAGCCTGGACTTGGCTCCCTCTGATTCTCATTTCTGTTCACATGAATCCCCGGCTATCAAGACAACGCTTTCGCACAGACAACAAACTGAAGGTCAGAGTAGAGAACTGGCAGACAGCACAGGCTGCCTTATATGTGGACGGTATTGGGAAGTTTGCGCATTGGTACGACAGATCTCAGTCGGAGCCGGAATATGTAGATAATCTTTCAAATAAAAACTTTATGTCTTCACTGTGGTTTGCCTTGAACGTCATTTGTTGGCAAGTGAAAGGAATTATTAATTGTGACAAGTGAATAATTTCAATAATACATTGGTGGTAGTTTTGGTCTGACTTTAAAATAAAAGCACTCCGTCTTCAGGCCACAAGTGGCCCATCGGGACCATCCGACCGCCGTGTCATCCTCAGCTGAGGATGCAGATAGGAGGGGCGTGTGATCAGCACACCGCACTGCCGATCGTTATGATGGTTTTCTTTGACCAGAGCCGCTACTATTCGGTCGATTAGCTCCTCAGTTGGCATCACGAGGCCAAGTGTACTAGAGATGGGTCGAACTCGTTCATTCCCGTGAACTACTTCATTCATTTCACTCTTTGACGTGAGGCGTTCAAATGAAGTAGTTCATTCATGAAGTACGGAAGCCTGGCAAAGTTGCCCAGTTCGCCGCTCAGTGGCGGCTACGCTCGCTTTGCCTCGCTCGTACAATAAAGCTTCTTAATACTTCATAATTTTTCCAACAGATGGCCGAACTATGGAGTAATGTGAACACAACGTTTTACGCTCTTACACCGTCTGAGTAACTTAAATAGAGGATGGTCGAAGGTGACAAAGGAAAGATAAACAGAGGAGCCTATCACATATAAAGAAGGTATTTCATTTAACCTTGGGCGACATTTTCTCATGAAGCGCCCAAAAAAGTCGCTATCAGCCAAGTGAAACATTATTTGTTGTATTCATGGACTGAAAACTAGGGCTACCAACGAAATGCAGTCCAATTATGTGTTCCTTTCAAAATTTAACCCAAAATAGAATGAGTATATTTACCACTGTCACATAGTCTATATACGTACGTTAAGTAATTATTCAGAAGTTTTACTGCAGATTTTATTTTTGTTAAGAATAATAACCCTCCAAATTCAAAATGTAAACTGTCACCTGTAGTCATTGGTACGGTTTCAGGCAAAATCCCCCTTTATTTTATTCGGAAAGCAGTTTTTGTGGCTGTTCACTCTTATACAATGGCTAGCAACTCGCGATCACGTAAAAGTAGTGAAATTTGGGGTTTCTTCGCCGACTTAGATGGTGAGAAAGCAAAGTGCAACTGTTGTTCTACATGTATTTCATATAAAGGAGGAAATGCATTTAACCTAGCGCGTCATGTTCGAGTGCTGCATCCAAAAGTGTCATTGTCAGTCAGGCGCTTAGCGCCCCCTGCTCCTGCATCTTCCGATATTTCTTGGACAAATAACCCGGACAATCCGTAACCAACACCAGCAAATGCCAGAAGCGAACAGCAGTCGGTGCCAGAAAATAACAGTATCGCTTCAATATCAGACAGCAGACATCAATATCAGGGAACATTACCTATGTATTTTCCGAAACCTCTTTCGAACAAAAGAAATCAGGAGATAGATTTCGCACTTGTGGAGACTGTTGTAAAGGATTATTTGCCCTTCAAATATTTCCTAATTTTTGTAGGCAAACTGAATGGTGCTTACAGAATGCCAGCTCGGAAGACCACTTCCAATACACTACTACAACAACAGTACGCCATGATGAAAGAAATTGTGAGAGTCAAAATTAATTCTGCGGAAGCGGTTGTGCTGACAGTGGATGGCTGGACCTCAACCACAAATGAGAGTTATTTGTCGGTGACAGCACACTACGTTAAAGACCTGGAGCTGGCGTCTTCCCTCCTAGAGTGCTTTAAATACGACGAAAGGTACACGTCAGAAAAAATCTCCGAAGAACTGCGACGTGTCATAAGGGAATGGGGCATTCAAGAAAAAGTCGTGTGTGTTGTTAGCAACAATGCTGCTAATATCGTGGCAGCTATAAGACTCACAGCCTGAAAACACATTCCCTGATTTGCACACACACTCAATTTAATTGTTCAGAATGGTTTTTCCGAACATTTAACCCATTCCGAATAAAGTAAAAAAAATTGCCGAATTTTTTAAAAGAAGTTCGCATGCCTGCACGAAACTGAAAAATATGCAGGAACAGTTAAAGGAGCCAGTTCTGACACTAAAACAGGACACTGTTACAAGATGGAATTCAACCTATGATATGCTGCGAAGAATAATCGAAGTTAAGAATTTCCTAATGACAGTTATCACTCTGAATTATCCGGATCTTCCAAATCTGACTGCAGAGGACATTGCAAGTGTAACACAAGCCTGTAACCTTTTGAAAGTTTTCAATGACTGCACCGAGGAAATGTCAAGTGAAAATGTTGTCACTGCTTCTAAAGTTATACTCCTTAGTCGCTCGTTGAAAAAATGGTGTTGCAGGTTTATTACTAACACTGAAATTCACGTAGACGTGCAACAGATGGCCGAAAAGTTAGCTGAAGACCTAAAACGACGGTTTTGAAATATAGAGGAAAAATTACATTTTCGCAGAAGCGACTTCACTGGATCCCCGGTTCACATTACATGGTTTTTCTGATAAAAATTCTGCTGAGAAGGTGAAATTAAACCTGATCAGGCACTGTGAGAAATTTGTGACGAACACATCCACTGCTACTGCAACAATCTCAGTTCCAACCACTGAATTTACTTCTAGTCTCTAGCTCGAATTTGATGAAGTGTTTTCCAGGCTGCAGAGTAATCCACACCCGAGAGCTGCTGCAGTAGTGGAAGTGGACAAATATTTACAAGAGCCCCTGCTACAGAGACAAGGCAATCCACTTCAGTTATGGTCTGAACGTCTGTCAGTATACCCCTCGCTCTTTCAACTTGCAAAAATATGACTATGTATTGTTGCAACCTCCACGTCGTGTGAAAGAGTGTTCTCGATGGCAGGACACCTTATAACTGACAGAAGAAATCGCCTGACAGGAAAAAAGTGGAACAAATCATGTTTTTAAACGGAAATCTCTGAACATTCCCCAAATCAGTTGATGTTTATTCATAAATATATACGTATTTTTTAAAAATTTTGTTAGGACAATCCTCAAATTGACATTTAGTGTAATTATTTCAATAACGTGTACGAGATAAACATTCCTACATGAACGATCATCTTTCAAGCGTGGATTCCACGCATGCTTCAGCTCCAGACTCACAAGGTAAGCATTTTACACTCCTGGAAATTGAAATAAGAACACCGTGAATTCATTGTCCCAGGAAGGGGAAACTTTATTGACGCATTCCTGGGGTCAGATACATCACATGCTCACACTGACAGAACCACAGGCACATAGACACAGGCAACAGAGCATGCACAATGTCGGCACTAGTACAGTGTATATCCACCTTTCGCAGCAATGCAGGCTGCTATTCTCCCATGGAGACGATCGTAGAGATGCTGGATGTAGTCCTGTGGAACGGCTTGCCATGCCATTTCCACCTGGCGCCTCAGTTGGACCAGCGTTCGTGCTGGACGTGCAGACCGCGTGAGACGACGCTTCATCCAGTCCCAAACATGCTCAATGGGGGACAGATCCGGAGATCTTGCTGGCCAGGGTAGTTGACTTACACCTTCTAGAGCACGTTGGGTGGCACGGGATACATGCGGACGTGCATTGTCCTGTTGGAACAGCAAGTTCCCTTGCCGGTCTAGGAATGGTAGAACGATGGGTTCGATGACGGTTTGGATGTACCGTGCACTATTCAGTGTCCCCTCGACGATCACCAGTGGTGTACGGCCAGTGTAGGAGATCGCTCCCCACACCATGATGCCGGGTGTTGGCCCTGTGTGCCTCGGTCGTATGCAGTCCTGATTGTGGCGCTCACCTGCACTGCGCCAAACACGCATACGACCCTCATTGGCACCAAGGCAGAAGCGACTCTCATCGCTGAAGACGACACGTCTCCATTCGTCCCTCCATTCACGCCTGTCGCGACACCACTGGAGGCGGGCTGCACGATGTTGGGGCGTGAGCGGAAGACGGCCTAACGGTGCGCGGGACCGTAGCCCAGCTTCATGGAGACGGTTGCGAATGGTCCTCGCCGATACCCCAGGAGCAACAGTGTCCCTAATTTGCTGGGAAGTGGCAGTGCGGTCCCCTACGGCACTGCGTAGGATCCTACGGTCTTGGCGTGCATCCGTGCGTCGCTGCGGTCCGGTCCCAGGTCGACGGGCACGTGCACCTTCCGCCGACCACTGGCGACAACATCGATGTACTGTGGAGACCTCACGCCCCACGTGTTGAGCAATTCGGCGGTACGTCCACCCGGCTTCCCGCATGCCCACTATACGCCCTCGCTCAAAGTCCGTCAACTGCACATACGGTTCGCGTCCACGCTGTCGCGGCATGCTACCAGTGTTAAAGACTGCGATGGAGCTCCGTATGCCACGGCAAACTGGCTGACACTGACGGCGGCGGTGCACAAATGCTGCGCAGCTAGCGCCATTCGACGGCCAACACCGCGGTTCCTGGTGTGTCCGCTGTGCCGTGCGTGTGATCATTGCTTGTACAGCCCTCTCGCAGTGTCCGGAGCAAGTATGGTGGGTCTGACACACCAGTGTCAATGTGTTCTTTTTTCCATTTCCAGGAGTGTATTATCATGTTGGCTGTGCGTGCTCACACAGCCAGCCTCTTCGTTTTTATCTTTAATATTCATTTGCCTGCAAGCGCTGCCAACGGTAGGCTACCCGTAGACGCGAAGTATAACTGCACAAATAGTCACGGGTAATGATGCCAGCACTGCAGGAAGCAGCTGACGCTGCCTTCCCGTCGCCCCTCACCTCCCCAACCCCTCGTAAACCTATCGTTCCCCACAAACACCGCGCGATTCGTCGACAGGCAGCAGAGGGAGGACTGAAGTGAAGGGAGAATGAGTGACGTAGCGCCGATGTAGTGGGAGAGGGACAGGCGAAGAGAGGAGTGAACTAGAAAAAAGTGTGGAGTGTGCTATCTGTGAAGAGTTTGAGGTACCAGTTCGTTGAAATTGCTCGGTTAGTTCACACTTCACTGGAGTGAAGCGTTCATTTGAACGACTCATTCACGAGCTCCTCATCACTAGATTGTACCCCGAAAAACGGCAACAGCGCATGGCGGCCCGGATGGTCATCCATCCAAGTGCCGGCCACGCCCGACAGCTCTTAACTTCGGTGATCTGACGGGAACTGGTGTATCCACTGCGGCAAGGCCGTTGCAGATTTTAATATAGCCAGCACAATAATTAGTGGATTCTTATAAGGAACGATAAAATGTGAAAATGTACATAGCCGTCATTAAAACATGAAATACATCATTCTAGACAATATGGACGTAGAAACGGCTGTCGTGAAACACGAATTATGGCTACACACAGCTACATCCATAAATTAGCATCAAGGATAAATTAGTTGCCCTGGAGGTATGTGCGGATAGCTGTTTTAGCGTGAGTGACAAAGATATCGCCGGGATCCAGTCGAGGGGGTGACAGACCACGTGCTTCGATGTTTTCCCATTCCACCAGTAACAGCAGTACTATAATACCTGTTTGGGCATGTATCCTCACGCTGAAGAGCAATGAAAGTAGCTCTGAGCCTCGACTCAGAGCCGGCCAGGATGGCCGAGCGGCTCTGGGCGCTCCAGTCTGGAACCGCGCGACCGCTACGGTCGCAGGTTCGAATCCTGCCTCGGGCATGGATGTGTGTGATGTCCTTAGGTTAGTTAGGTTTAAGTAGTTCTAAGTTCTAGGGAACTGATGACCTTAGAAGTTAAGTCCCATAGTGCTCAGAGCCATTTGAACCATTTGAACCTCGAGTCAGAACACTATTTTGTCTTCCATTTTAAGATGAGAAGAATTTCCTCAGGGTCCCCTGTGAGGTATCGTCAATACCTCATGCGATAGAAACCACCATATCGAATGGCCTAAACTATTCCAGCAAGGTGAATAAAATTTTTTAAACGGATTTTCTAAATAATTTTTAGTAGCAATACATTAAGCAATATAACCACAGCGCAAAATAAAATATTTTAGTGTCGCTCTATGTAAAATTTCCGTTGTGAACACTTAGATAACAGTTACACAATGGAGAATGACCACGGTCGACGAAGTTACAACATTGCGCACTATGTTCCGTTATGTTAGTAATAGTACTGTGTGGTTCTATACGAATTGACTGTCTATGTCTCTCTCAAAATGTTTCACCATAGCTGCAATGACGCAGCAATCTTAGTAAACGGCAACAATGAGTTGAACGGCAATGTTGTTTCCAAGATGGCGTGTTGCATAGGGGGGTTGCACACGATGTTTTCAATACGTTTGGGACCTACATGAAGTTTATTACTTTGAATAACTTAAGAAAATTAGGTTACCGAGTAGCTCTTTTCGGAAATGCCTCCCTCTTTACTGTCAATACGGGTATTTACGTATATTATAGGAGAAACAAGAATTTTTTTTGTAAAGCACAAAATATGTTCATATGGCGCATTTGGAAGCTGTTGGTGGCAATATCTTCCTAATTCAAGATATTTGGTGTTTGTTGCCAAACAACTTCGGCTACACTGTTACCACTTGGGAGGTTAGCGTATATTAACTATCCCGGTGGTCTAAACCACTGATTATTCATCAAATCATGTAAATATTTCTTTTATGTGCTTGACTGTCTTCATTCATGGCTTTGCTATCCCGTATGAAAGTAAAGAAGAATTGCATGATCTACTGAACGGAATGAACAGTCTAATGAGTATAGAATATGCATTGAGAATAAATCGAATAAAGACGAGAAGTGATGAGAAGTACACTGTGTGACCAAAAGTATCCGGACACCTGGCTGAAAATGACATACAAGTTCGTGACGCCCTCCATCGGTAATGCGGGCATTCAGTATGGTGTTGGCCAACCCTTAGACTTGACGACAGCTCCCACTCTCGCAGACATACCTTCAATGAGGCGCTAGAAGGTTTCTTGGGGAATGGCAACCCTTTCTTCACGGAGTGTTGCACTGAAAAGAGGTATCGATGTCGGTCGGTGAGGCCTGGCACGAATTCGGCCTTCCAAAACATCCCAAACGTGTTCTAGGATTCAGGTCAGGACTTTGCGTAGGCCAGTCCATTACCAGGATGTTATTGACGTGTAACCATCCCGGCACAGGCCGTGCATTATGAACCGGTGCTCGATTGTGTTGAACGATGCAATAGCCATCCCCGAATTGCTCTTCAACAGTGGGTAGCAAGAAGGTACTTCAAACATCAATGTAGGCCTGTGCTGTGATAGCGCCACGCAAAACAACAAGGAGTGTAAGCCCCCTTCATGAAAATCACGACCACACCGTCACACAACCGCCTCCGAATTTTACTGTTGGTACTACACAAGCTGGCAGATGACATTCACCGGGCATTCGCCATAACCAAACCCTGCCATCGGATCGCCACATTGTGTACCGTGACTCATCACTCCAGATAACGTTTTCAATCGTCTAGTGTTTACGATCCTTACAGCAAGCGAGGCGCCTTCGGCATTTACCGGCGTGATGTGTGGCTTATGAGCAGCAGCTCGACCATGAAATACAGATTTTCTCACCTCCCGCCTAACTGTCATAGTACTTGCAGTGGAACCTGATGCAGTTTGCAATTCCTGTGTGATGGTGTGGATAGATGTCTGCCTATTACACATTACGACACTCCTCAACTGTCGGTGGTCTCTGTCAGCCAACATACGAGGTCGAACTGTACACTTTTGTGCTGTACGTATCCCTTCACGTTTCCACTTCACTATCACGTCGGAAACAGTGGACGTAGGGATGTTTAGGAGTGTGGAAATCTCGCGTACAGGCGTATGACAAGTGACATCCAGTCACCTGACCACGTTCGAAGTCGGTGAGTTCCGCAGAGCGCCCCATTCTGCTCTCTCACGATGTCTAATGACTACTGAGGTCGCTGATATGGAGTACCTGGCAGTAGGTGGCAGCACAATGCACCTAATAAGAAAAACGTATGTTTCTAGGGGTGGCCGGATACTTTTGATCACATAGTGTGGCATAAATAAGAACAGCGAGAAACTTAACATCAAGATTAATGGTCATGAAGCAGATAATGTTAATGAATTCTGCTACCTAGGCAGCGAAATAACCAATAACGGACGGAGCAAAGAGGACATCAAAAGCAGACTAGCACTGGCAAAAAGGGCATTCCATAGAATGTTAGATTGCATCACAGTGCTGTATGATAGTGAAACATGGAGTGTGGGAAAATGGTACAGAAGAGAATCGAAGGATGTGAGATGTGGTACTAAGATACGGAATGAAGAGGTTGTGTGTAGAATCGGAGAGGAAAGGAATATGTGGGAAACGCTGACAAAAAGAAAGGACGGGATGGTAGGACATCTATTAAGACGTCAGGGAATAATTTCCATTGTACTAGAGGGAACTGTAGAGTGCAAAACTGCACAGGAAGAATGAGATTAGAATACATCCAGCCCATAATTGAGGGCCTTCTTTGTAAGTGCTACTATATGATGAAGAGTTTCGCACAGGAGAGGAATTTGTGGCGGGCCGCATCAAACCAGTCAGAAGACTGATGACACAAAAAGAAAAACGTGATCCTCTTACGCACGGAGTAGACTCAAAGACGTAGCATAGAGACTTCCACGATATGACGCTAAATTGTCTTTAAAGAATCATTTGTTATAAATTATGTATAGAGCATTATAGAGCCCACCAACGTCTTCCGTGAGGACTGGCGTCAGACCGCTTTCGCAACCATATTTGCATGCATGCATATTCGCGCTAACGATCTTGTCCAAGTACCTGCCTCTCGCTCACAAAATTACACGCTGTCACACACTGGTTGACGGACGACCATACTCACACATCAGCCGCCTTCTGGGCAGTTGCAACTCAGTGCCGACACAGTTTCGAGCCCGCTTCCTACGCCGCAGTTGACGCTGAGCCAACTCGTGCGAGGTCAACGATCTCTAACCGCAAACTGATCTTGCTGTGGTTCATTTTACGCTGTGGGTTGTACCTCTAAAACAGAAACGGCTGTTTCCTTGGTATATTAAATAGCTGAAAAGTGCGTAATGACGTTACTGACGACTGGGCGGCGGGAACCGCGCAACATGTGTGCCAATCAATAAAAATAAATACAGACAAGAGCAAGCAGGGATCGTGCTCTTAGGGTTCCATACACATTTAATTACATATTGACAATAGGTCAACCATCCAGAGAACAGATTATCTCGACGATTTTTCCCTTGTATCGATATCGATACTACCAAGATATCTATCCGGACCATTCCTGGACTTCCAGCAATGTATTAATTTTGAGTTCTAAATTTAAATCTTTTGTGTGGTTTTACCTTCGCTATTGTAACTTTTCATTTATTTTATTGATTTTGTATTTATACACTCCTGGAAATGGAAAAAAGAACACATTGACACCGGTGTGTCAGACCCACCATACTTGCTCCGGACACTGCGAGAGGGCTGTACAAGCAATGATCAAACGCACGGCACAGCGGACACACCAGGAACCGCGGTGTTGGCCGTCGAATGGCGCTAGCTGCGCAGCATTTGTGCACCGCCGCCGTCAGTGTCAGTCAGTTTGCCGTGGCATACGGAGCTCCGTCGCAGTCTTTAACACTGGTAGCATGCCGCGACAGCGTGGACGTGAACCGTATGTGCAGTTGACGGACTTTGAGCGAGGGCGTATAGTGGGCATGCGGGAGGCCGGGTGGACGTACAGCCGAATTGCTCAACACGTGGGGCGTGAGGTCTCCACAGTACATCGATGTTGTCGCCAGTGGTCGGCGGAAGGTGCACGTGCCCGTCGACCTGGGACCGGACCGCAGCGACGCACGGATGCACGCCAAGACCGTAGGATCCTACGCAGTGCCGTAGGGGACCGCACCGCCACTTCCCAGCAAATTAGGGACACTGTTGCTCCTGGGGTATCGGCGAGGACCATTCGCAACCGTCTCCATGAAGCTGGGCTACGGTCCCGCACACCGTTAGGCCGTCTTCCGCTCACGCCCCAACATCGTGCAGCCCGCCTCCAGTGGTGTCGCGACAGGCGTGAATGGAGGGACGAATGGAGACGTGTCGTCTTCAGCTATGAGAGTCGCTTCTGCCTTGGTGCCAATGATGGTCGTATGCGTGTTTGGCGCCGTGCAGGTGAGCGCCACAATCAGGACTGCATACGACCGAGGCACACAGGGCCAACACCCGGCATCATGGTGTGGGGAACGATCTCCTACACTGGCCGTACACCACTGGTGATCGTCGAGGGGACACTGAATAGTGCACGGTACATCCAAACCGTCATCGAACCCATCGTTCTACCATTCCTAGACCGGCAAGGGAACTTGCTGTTCCAACAGGGCAATGCACGTCCGCATGTATCCCGTGCCACCCAACGTGCTCTAGAAGGTGTAAGTCAACTACCCTGGCCAGCAAGATCTCCGGATCTGTCCCCCGTTGAGCATGTTTGGGACTGGATGAAGCGTCGTCTCACGCGGTCTGCACGTCCAGCACGAACGCTGGTCCAACTGAGGCGCCAGGTGGAAATGGCATGGCAAGCCGTTTCACAGGACTACATCCAGCATCTCTACGATCGTCTCCATGGGAGAATAGCAGCCTGCATTGCTGCGAAAGGTGGATATACACTGTACTAGTGCCGACATTGTGCATGCTCTGTTGCCTGTGTCTATGTGCCTGTGGTTCTGTCAGTGTGATCATGTGATGTATCTGACCCCAGGAATGTGTCAATAAAGTTTCCCCTTCCTGGGACAATGAATTCACGGTGTTCTTATTTCAATTTCCAGGAGTGTATTAACATGCTTTGCTACTTGTGTGTTGCAAATGCTTTGACTTAGTTTGCTCTCGTCCCTTTTGCGATTGCTGGTAGGATTTGAGGGTAGTCGCCAGGGAAGAAAACGATACAGCCGGCAGTAGAGATACTGTTATTAGGCAAACGCCGAATTGTTGTGTCGAACACATCAACGAGTGTTTTATGGGATACTGGAATCATATTCAAAACAATGGAAGTACAATCGTGTTTCTCTTGAAATGTTACAGATGTTTTACGTGTCGTAACCATACACTGTCGCCAGCCGGTGTGACCGAGCGGTTCTAGGCGCTTCAGTCCGGACCCGCGCCACCGCTACGGTCGCAGGTTCGAATCCTGCCTCGGGCATGGATGTGTGTGATGTCCTTAGGTTAGTTAGGTTTCAGTAGTTCTAAGTTCTAGGGGACTGATGACCTCAGATGTTTAATAGGAAGCGAATCTGGCCACACTCTGCTCTGCAACTAACACTGCCAAATCAATAGTCGAAGCGGGACAAAGGTCCCAAGCAAGAAATAAATTTTCATTAAAGCCTGAAAGAAGCAATGTTTTCTTTTATTAAATAATTTTTGTCCAAAACGAGCTCAACACGAGAAACAAGTTAGCATTTCTGCAATGATATGGAGGGCTCAGAACAAAATTTTCAACTAAACTATCAGTGGTAGATAGCAGTCTGAATATTTCTCACCATCTGTGCAATTCCTAAAGACAGAGATTCCATTTAAACTGTTCAAAATTCTAGGTAATAATTATTTATTAATTAGCTTGTTCTTCATCTTTCGAAATCAGTAATGCTCATTTTATTTCGTAATTGGTTCACAAATAATTATTCATGTACGTCAAATTTTCCTAATGCTTTGAACCTTAAATGGATTTAATAGAGCTGTACATATTCAACTTTTAATTCAATTTTGTTTTTACAGAAAAGTAATATAGACTTTTTATAGTAGCTATAATCCTCCCTGTTGTGTTTAACAAATAACAGATGCCAGTTTCTGTACGTTAAAAGTGTAGGTTTTGCTTACGTCCCCATCTTTAAACCATATCACCAAGAATGATCTTGATAATCCGGTACGTTTGATAATTCAGAATTGACAGATCCCCAAGCATGACGGATTATCAAGGACTTGCAGTACTAAATAAACTGTTTCGCTCTCTGTAGTTACAACCACTACAGTCCGTTCAAATTACACGATAGTTGACGTCTGTCATTTGCTGCTACGGTACCGCCACTTCCGCCGCCGCCTACCACTCGGTTACAGGTAACACACAAACACAACATCTCACTTCACAAATGCTGTCACGTGTAACGCGGAGCAACGTAGGCAGTAGCCGCCGCCAGGTACGGCGGAAATGCGAAATCGTCTGTGTACAGCCGATTTTAAGTAACCAATGACTAAACTGTGATGGACGACGCGTTTTGCAGTCCTGAATGTAAAATCATGTCCTAAGCTAACCACAACGTCGTGATGTTTAAGGTATCCCGAAAAAGACGTTCGCGTGAAACCCAGCTCGCGCTATTCGTTCACGAGACCCAGGGGGCCATAGACACGGGTTCCCAGGTAGATGCCGTGTTTCTTGACTTCCGCAAGGCGTTCGATACAGTTACCCACAGTCGTTTAATGAACAAAGTAAGAGCATGTGGACTATCAGATCAATTGTGTGATTGGATTGAAGAGTTCCTAGATACCAGAACGCAGCATGTCATTCTCAATGGAGAGAAGTCTTCCGAAGTAAGTGTGATAACGGGTGTGCCGCAGGGGAGTGTGTAGGACCGTTGCTGTTCACAATATACATAAATGACATTGTGGATGACATCGGAAGTTCTCTGAGGCTTTTTGCAGATGATGCTGCGGTATATCGAGAGGTTGTAACAATGGAAAATTGTACTGAAATGCAGGAGGATCTGCAGCGAATTGACGCATGGTGCAGGGAATGACAATTGAATCTCAATGTAGACAAGTGTAATGTGCTGCGAATACATAGAAAGAAAGATCCCTTATCATTTAGCTACAATATAGCAGGTCAGCAACTGGAAGCAGTTAATTCCATAAATTATCTGGGAGTACGCATTAGGAGTGATTTAAAATGGAATGATCATGTAAAGTTGATCGTCGGTAAAGCATATGCCAGACAGTTTCACAGGAAGAATCCTAAGGAAATGCAATCCGAAAACAAAGGAAGTAGGTTACAGTACGCTTTTCGCCCACTGCATGAATACTGCTCAGCTGTGTGGGATCCGTACCAGATAGGGTTGATAGCAGAGAGACAGAAGATCCAACGGAGAGCAGCGCTCTTCGTTACGGGATCAATTAGTAATCGCAAAAGAGTTACGGAGATGATAGATCAGTGGAAGACTGCAGGAGAGACGCTCAGTAGCTCGGTACGGGCTTTTGTTGAAGTTTCGAGAACATACCTTCACCGAGGAGTCAAGCAGTATATTGCTCCCTCCTACATATATCTCGCGAAAAGACCATGAGGATAAAATCAGAGAGATTAGAGCCCACACAGAGGCATACCGACAATCCTTTCCACGAACAATACGAGACTGGAATAGAAGGGAGAACCGATAGAGGTACGCAAGGTACCCTCCGCCACACACCGTCAGGTGGAGTGCGGATGTAGATGTAGATGTAGATGTAGAAAGCGGTGGTCAACAGTCTGCGGCAGAACGGAAATCACGATCGCCTTCTTCACGGCTATCAAAGCTAACCTCTACTAGCAAACTCAGGATAAAAAGTTCAGTTTCAGAGGTGAAAGCAAACTAATTTCCTGCTGTCATTGGTTGCCTGAAACTATCCTGTCGCTGGCTACGCGAGCTGCCGCGTTGCCAAGCAATGAGCAGTCCCGGTTGGAATTTGGTTTCTGAACACGAAAAAATAACAGCAAATAA